>NC_051189.1:33110229-34549306 GCF_015220075.1 Falco rusticolus
GTTTTCTAAGATGTATTTTTGCAACCAAATTCAGATAAATAAAAAGGGTTATCTCTATCTCTGGGTGAAGAAGACAAGACTGGAGTATTGCATTGTACTGAAGGTAGTAACAGATATCACAAAGACTGCACTTTTAAATCACTGAAGCTTGCTACTTGTTTGTTCTTTTCTTTAAACTTTAATAACTGATCTCTGAGATACTGCCTGGCTTTTTATAGGAAAGCATTTTACAGATGTTTGGAGAGGACAAAGAACTGTTTGGCCTATTGAGACTTATTATTACATCATTCCTCCCTAAGTCGTTCCTAGATTGATGATGCCTCAAAATTCTGACCTGAAAATCCATTTCAAGCATTTATTACTGTTTCAATGAAAAATTACTTCCAAATATCGGTTTGAGTCTATTCCCCCTATTATAATTTTTCAAAGGACTCTTGTCTTATCTACATGCTATAATAAAAAATATCAGAGGTTGACATCTGTTCTGGCATTCCGAGCACATGATTCAGTTAGGCCTTCCTAAATACTTGTATCTCTAAGCTGTATTCCCCCACTTCTGCCAGTTCTCTTACTGGAATTTAGTCAATTAATCCTAAAAAATTGCTTTATTGACCTGCCTTAAAAGTTATAATACCTCTTACAATAAAAAAAATCAAACAAACAAAACCAAACAACTGAAGCTCAAAATAGGAGTCTAATCAGGTGAGAATAATGTAACTTTGTTACACTGGTAATGAAATAGCAAAACATGAAAAAATGTGAGGGATTTTAGTAGTATTATTTCCAGAGAATTGCAGCTTTTCGATATAATATTTTTAAGGTTGTGTAAGCTATCTGAACTTTTTTTAATGCTAAAGTTCCCAGAAATCTGGGACTCAAAACAACTCTTTCAAATTTTAGACTTATTTATGCTCACAATTAAGATACGTTTTTGTATATATATTGAGCTGTTTTGTATTTGTATGGCTAATACTTTTTGTAGAGATGTATAAATTTTTGAGTCATTGGAAAGATAAACAATTAGAGAGCTGTGATCTCAGATCTGGAAAGATGATAAATACAGTTCATCACAAGCCTGCTCCTGCAAAGTATTAATCTTCTCTCTAAGCTGTGCCCATTCCCATAAGAGCACAATTCTCTTTTGCTTGGCAAGTTGACCTGTACAGAAAGAAGGCTGAACTGCCATGTGAAACTGTGACAGATACCTGACAGAATAGCACTTTTTTTTAACATTTAAAGGGTTTTGTTTTATATAATAGTAATACTGTAAACATGTGCAAATGTATGTAAAAAGTTAAATACTTGTTTACCCTATCCTTCATCTCTAAATATTGGATGAACTGGAACTGCTGTTGTTATAAGAGCTGAAGAGGTACAACAACATCTTTATCAACACTCACCTAATCTGTCACATTCTGATTTCTCAACTTGAATGTTTCTCAACAATGCAACTTCCCTATGACTGTCACTGAAAGTAATACCATATCCCACAGGGAGAAAACATTTTAAATGGCAACAAACTAAGAGAGATTTACCAGGACACTGGATTTAGCACCTGTAACTGGCTGTAATATTAACCATTTGATTTGCTATTACATGGAAAGACTGCAAATCTTCACTACAGTAAAGTTGTCACCAAAGTGTAGTTCTAGTCAGACTGATGTAGTAATGTTACAGCTGTATCTGTCAACCTTTCACTGTTAGCAGCCACTGCAAATGGCTTGCAGAATTAGTTTTTCTTCAAAGCCTGTCTGTAGTCCCATTACATTAGACTTACACATACGCGTACAGTTCAGTGTAAAAGCACTTGTAGTCAGTCCACAAATGTTAAGTTGGGCCCCTTATAGGAATGATGCTGAGAAAGTTATGTCATCTCATACAGCATGCTGTACGTTCTTCTGAAGGCTATCTACACCAAACACACAGTTCACATAGGTAACTTATTCCCACCTCCAGGACCAGCTAGCTCCGACACATTTGTAATGTGTGGATGTGGCACGACTGCAAACACAAATATGGTTATGCGAATGGGGAGAGGTCATGTTCTAAAAATGCTAGGATAGTCTGTTCAGTATTTTCAGGACAGCAGCTGAAGACATACAAATGCCTCAAAGCATAGTAAGAGATGTATATTTGGTTTCCAGGATCAGTGGTTTTGGCGAGTCAGAAACAACAGGGTGATGGATGGATACCCCATGCAGATTACCTACTTCTGGAGGGGACTGCCTCCCAGCATTGATGCAGTTTATGAAAACAGTGAGGGGAATTTTGTCTTCTTTAAAGGTAAGAAAAGAAGAAAAGTAAGATTTTGTGTAATACTTTTGGCTGTGATGATTTCTTATTTTTACTAATGATTTGTAAATCATGTTGTAAATTGGTAGCTAAATGAAGAATATATGAGTTATGTTTTCTCATTTTGGCAACTACATAAAGCTTTAATTTCTTCTTACCATTCAGAGAATCAGATCACTTACTCTTATATATTCAGTAAAAATGTGGAAGTATAAATAATAGACATACCAATGCAATGATATACTGTGAAATCTCTCTTGAAAGATGTGGATTCAGAAGCTAGAATGAACAGCTATTTTTTTTTTTATTGTGGTTTTGGCTCTTCTTTTTACAAATTAAATTTGCATATATTTAAATTACATTTGTGATACATATATGTCACTGTACTGCACTGTAGCATGTTTCATCTGAGAACTGTGATTGTGATGCAAGGATTTTCAGGTGGGGAGAATTAAGTATCTTTTTCATAGATATGTATTTAGTATTTTTAAAGAAGCAAAAACTCCAGAAAATATGTTGTATGGATTGAATTGTTGCTAATCATTCTTTTCAAAGTTTCACTCCAGGCATCAGCTGTTCTGCAAAATTAAAGTTCTTGAACATGCATCTAATTTTAATTTAATGAGAAAATTATCCTATATGTTAAATAAATACCCATTTAGCAGCTAGCAACAAAAGAGTGAAAACCATGTAAAGTATGTTTTATAAGATAATAATGTGGAAGAAGAAAGAAGGAACTGAATAGATATGTGAAAAATGATTCAGCTGTTTAGTTACGTGACTGATTCACTTAACTCATTAAAAAAACAGATATTTTTTAAGTTGTTATATCAAAAATTAATTTTTACAAGTGGAATCATTAACAGGGAGCTAGACATAGTATTTTATTCACTATGAAAACATTGTCTATAGGTTATAGATAATAAAAAACAGAAGAAGAACTTCTCTATTTTCTACCTGGGACATTAAATAATCAGGATTAATTAAAGGAAGCACAAGCAGCAGGATTGTGGTCTTAGAAGTCAGAATATTGTGTTCCTTTCCTTCCTCATCACCCCCAGCTTATGCTGTCTGATTAGGAGACTTGAACATCTACCTTCTGAGGAAAGGCTGAGAGAGCTGGGCCTGTTTAGCCTGGAGAAGAAAAGGCTGAGAGGGGACCTTATCAATGTCTACAAGTATCTTGAGGGGAAGGGTTAACAGGATGGGGCTGGGCTCTTTTCAGTGGTGCCCAGCAACAGGACAAGGGGCACAAACTGCAACACAGGAAGCTCCACCCGAATGTGAGGAAGAACTTTTCTTTGAGGGTGACAGAGCACTGGAAGAGGCTGCCCAGAGAGGTTGTGGAGTCTGCTCTGGAGACATTAAAAACCAGCCTGGACGTGACTCTGCAACTTGCTCTTGGATTACCTGCTTTAGCAGGGGATTGGACTAGATCTCCAGAGGTCCCTTCCAACCTCAACCATTCTGTGATTCTGTGATTTCAGACCAGCTAGTTTTGTGTTTTCTAGCTGTTATCTTATGATACTTGGATTTTCTGTTGCAGGTATTTTCCCACCTGCTTTCTTTTCAATGTTCCTTCAATTATTTTTCAAGTGACATTTCTATTGTCCCTTTGTTTGCTATGGTCAAAAGTCCTCATGTTTCCTTCTGCGATTTTTCTGACTTTTTGCTTCTCTGCCACTTCCTCTACATGACTTCCAGTATCTACCTGATGGTGTTTGCATATCAGTGTAATTCATGGTTTTCCACTGCCACAGAATCAATAGGTTTAGCTGAGTCTTTTGTATGTGTGCCCTTGAAAATTCCTGTTAGCCAAGGATTTCAGCTGCCTTGTGGAACATGATTACAGAAGTATATATAAACAGACTGTAGGTAACAATTGTCTTGTTTCTTCCATTCCCTCACAAAATTTTTTCCTGGGAAGGGTATATGTCTTCCTCCCAAAGGTGATATAAATAGACAAGTTGATTATTGCTAAGATGATGACCAAGTAGATTATGTTATCCAGGTAGTGTGCTTTACCGATCTAAAACTGGTCAAACCAAGGATCTTTACATTTGAAGTCTTGCATACAGATGTGTTCACAAAGCACATCCCTAAGCCAACATGTAGAAAAAATAGAAAATATGGAGTGAAGGCTATCATAGAGCTTGGACTGGAATAATGTCACTATGTGCACCTCAGAGAACATTTTCCAAATCACTTCAAGACTGGTCAGTTCATCATGGCAGAAAAGTGTGGTGTTTGAGTGATGACAGCATTTACTTGCAGATTTTTGAAGTCTGCAAAGCTTCTTCTCAAGGTATCTGTAACATCCAATTCCCTGTAAGGTATAGAGTTTTGAATATCTGGTGTGTTTTGGAGAAACAGGTCAGTGTGTAAATATCCTCCCTTCAGAAAAGCCACTGCTGCTTCTTCAGATGCTCAAATGTTCCAAGGACACCTTCCCTCTCCATTACTCTCTTTCACTCACTTTGGAGGCTTTTTTGCTAGTGTGAAACAGGGCCTCCTGTGGCTGACTGATTTTCACTCATGCTTTCATACTTGTGGAGCAGTATCTCTACTCTTTGAGGAAGGTGAAGAAAGCAGTAAGCCAATTTACTCATCTGCCACTGCTAGTGAGTAATTTCCAACTTACTTCTCTTTACATGCCTACGCTGTCATAAATTCAGGATGAACAATGTTCTGTATTTAAGATGCACTCAGGATAGACCTTATGAGCTATCCTGTATTAAAACACACTGTTTATCTTTTTAGAAATATATAAATTTCATTTATTTTCAATAATCTACGCTCTATTTGATTTGTTTCAATCCTTGTCCTTCAGGATGGCAAACATCAAATTTTAAACAGTTGATTTAAATTATAAAACAGATTTAGATTTTTATTACTTTTTTTGATTACCATTAGAGTTTTCCTGTCTTTGTGTATACAGTTAGATTCATTCAGTAGTAGAAGTATAGATTAGAAAATTTATAAAAGTATTTAAAAAAATTATTTTTTTAAATGGGAGCTATGTTATAAAATATAAGTCATATGCAAATGATATGTCAGCTCAGGATGGAACATTTATTGATGAACCTTTGAAACGTTTTTATAGCTTATGATTTTGCTATGATAAATGTAGTTATTCTTAATTTGTGCTAATAAAATCTATCACTATATTCTTACCTATCTGACATTACTCTCCTGAGAATACTTGAGGATTATGCATAATGTGTTAGATATCTGTAGAAAATCAAGATGAATCAAGTTCAAGAATATTGGATCAAGTGTCTTCTTTAGTTTTGAAATGCCATTGGTTTTTATTTTTCTTTTCTTTTTAATTTTACCATTTTAACTTTTATTTCCTTTTTTATTTTGTTTTGTTTTGTTGGGTTTTTTGCATCAATATTTATTTTCACAAGGAAAAACAACTGTAAAAATTTAGTGGTGTGCTTGTAGTACAAAGTGATGCTTGCTTGTTATACATGGCTTAAGATATTTAGCCTGTCTCCTTGTGCCTTCTAAAGCTCATAAAGTTCATAGCAATATCTGGTGGTTGGCTGCTTATAAAAAACAGATGTTTAAATTGTTATTATTCACTGCTGGTGTCCATGCTGAATGATAATAAGAAGATGGCACCAGAATGATACTTTTTTTTCTTTTTTTTTTTTTTTTTCAATGAGGAAACGTGAATAGTAAAATTTATTCTGTGTACCTGTGGGAATTTATATGGTGCTAAAAATGAAATTGTCAAGCCATCTGCACTTTCAAATGTTATGGTAAACCAAATGTAGCAATAGAAATGCTGCTGTAAAACTCATACTACCAGTGCCACCATCATAACTTTCAGCTGCACTTATCCCACTGCTTGACAGTTTTATTTTGAAAAATAGATTTACTATAGTGTTAGATCATGGAGCAGAGATATGACAGAAACTTGATGTGGGAAAGAGAGGATGTGAATAAAGGAAGCATGAATAATAATTTGGGGATTTTAGTATGACAATATTTGATCCTGGCTTGAAAGACCAAAATTAAGAGCAAGGATGACTGAAGAAAAAACCTCAAACTTCAGGGTTAGATTTAACTGGCTTTGGTTGAATATGATTCCTAAAAGTTTTGAGAATTTGTTTCATCACTGTAACACAGTGATTAGATGCTATATCCCACACAGATCTTGCACTACACACATTGTAAATAACATGAACAAAAGTCTTGGTTGCTGACAGCCCAGAAGCACAACTATTTAGGATTCTGATTCTACAAAGGAAGAACTACATTTGCTAAAAACTGCATAATTGTTTGCAGTAGTTAGTAGGTAGTTAATAGTCTGAAAAATATCTGGAGTTAAATATTCAATATTTTAAGTGAAGCATGGCAATACAGATATCCTTTATTTCCAGTATTTTTTTTAGAATGTCAAATATACATGTTGAAAGACTTCAAATAATTGCAGTCACAGTTCATCCTTCTCAATTGTTTCCCTACAGTGATGATATTTGACAAAGCATTGTTGCAACAAGTAAGACATTTTGACTTTTTTATCACTTGCTTCATCCTCAGCTTGTGACTTTACCATTCTACTTGTTATCATACTAGATCTTACATTAGAAAATAAAAGCAGAGAGGTGAAACATTCAGCAGGTTGCCCAGACTTCCGGAAACATGTGGTGCTTTATTCTCCATGAGCATAACAAACCCACCAACTGACCTTAAAAAACAAATTTGTAAAATAAATACAATGGTTTCTGCCAAGCTAGCATAAGCTAGGACTCTGAACGATCATTAGTTATCTATAAGAAGGATCAAACTATAACAATTTTAGTTTTGTCATAAATTCTTTATTTCCATTATAATCACATTAATGAGGTGTATTGATTATTCACTAGTGGAAGTGCAATATGAGCTAAATGAAAGCATACTGATTTAAGGATTCATTTTTAATACATTTTAAGGTACATAAATATAAGCTAGAAATAAAAGGAGTTAATTCTCATCACAACCAGGCAAGTTTTGCACTGATTTTCGGCTCTAACTCCTCCTAATATTTGGAGTTTGAAAGCTTCTCAGTTTTTTCTGTTTTTTGAAAATCCTCTGATCCCACTTTCCTCCAGCTGAGGGACAGAAGCTAAACAGAAAAAAACCCTAAACCAACAGACCCAACAACAAATCACCTAAACCCCCCTGAAACAAACAAACAAACAAACAACCCCCCCAACAAACAAAGTGAAAACTGTCAGCCAGATGGAACATTTGGATTTCTTATATACAGTCCTTCCCATTAACAATTGACACAGTTCTAGCAGACCAAACGTGTCTCCAAAGCAGATGTTAAATACAATTCCCTCTAGGTAGCATCAATGGAAGTTTTGGCCATGTATGTTAGAGCTCTCAATGCCCCACTGTCTCCGTAAAATACTGTTAAATTTACCTTTTCTCTATTTACCCAGAAATAATTTGGTTCTTATTAAGAAATTATGTGAAGAAGAATTTAGTTTCTAAGTCTGCTGTTCCCACATCTACACTTCCCTTCTACTTCAGTCTATATGAATATGCAACAAATTCCTGGCTTAGTTGTGCTGTCACTTATAATGGTGTGTGCTCAACCCTTATTTATTTTGGTATGACCTGATCTTGTTAATAGGTAAATTTGACTTGTTGGGTATGGCTGATAATGATCTATTCCTAACAACCGGTGTTACGTTTATTCCTTGTGAGGCACAGAGAAAGGTAATAGCATTACATACATCACAGCATATGCCTCTCAATGCTGTGCAACAGCTGTCATTTTGAATGATCTTCTGAAACAGAAATGAGCTGGCTCAGTATCATTCACTGGATGCCATCTGTTGTTCACACCAGAAGTACTAACTAGTAAGGTCCAAAATGCATGACTTCTCTTATCGTTGCATTTGAAACTGTCATTACCATCTGAAGCCTTCTGTGTCCAGTCATGTGAGTTGGCAAAACCACATGGGAGGAGGGACAGTGAATGCCTGAAGATCCTCACCCAGTGTAATCAAGCTCTATAAGTGAATTTTGTAAGGAATCTCAGTAAGGGTACTTGCCAGGTTAGCACAGACCCTAATCCCAGGTCAACACAGACCTCAGCTTTCCATGACTTCTTAATAGACCTCTGTGTCTCTTTTATTTTCAGTACTTCAAATGGCTCTGTACATACTCATTGTTTGAACCCTTTCTTCCTTCAACTGGTAGGGAAGAGAAGACGAATCTTTTGACTGAACTGTAGCGTCTGTGCTTGGAAGTGGGTGACAAGCAGCTGTAAAGAAGCTGATAAAAAATTTACTCTGGAAACCCAGCATGGGAGGGACTGAAACTATATCCCCTCTCCTAATTAAAACTGTGATAAAATGAAAATATGCTTTAAATCACTACAGTGCAAACAGGGAGATTAAAAATCCCCTTACTTTAAACAAACATTTAATACCACTGAGGGTCAGCTAAAATATAAAACCAACTGCAAAACAACTCTCCAGATTTTCCCTCTTGGTGACTCTGGCATACACATGATCCTAGATCTTTGGGGTAATATTACATTTCCTTATAAAATATTTATACAGCACAGTACCTTAACCTCCTAAGTCTGTGTAACAGCCTGCTTAGCCTTACAGGTAAGTGCAATGACTACTATGGACAACCACGACTTTATCTCTTACCATCTCTTTCCAAATGTGTTTGAGTAAAATATATTTTTAACCTTTTCCCCATATATTTTAAATGTCATCATAAAAAATAACAATGGACAGACCAAAGTGAAGTATCCAACAGGTCAGTTCATATATGTATTCACAGAATCATAGACTCACAGAATCATTTAGGTTGGAAAAGACCTTTGAGATCATCAGGTCCAACCGTTAACCCAGGACTGCCAAGACCATCACTAAACCATGTCCCTAAACACCACATCTACAATTTTTTTAAACACCTCCAGGGATGGTGGTTCCATCACCTCCCTGGGCAGCCTTTACAATACTTGACCATAGGTCTTCTCTAGACCTTTCTGTGATGTAACTCAGAAGGGTCTACATGATGTCAAAGAATATCTTTTCCTTCAGTGATATTATTACCAAAAATAGCAATGCTTTTTAGAAACACAGATGAAGGTAGTGCTTTGAAGGAAAAATAAGCACATGGTTCCTACACAACAGAGGCCTCAAAGCAAGCTCTTCAGATAAGTACTAAAATGCAAATTATGCTCCCTTTTCCCTATTTCTAGGGGGCATATGAGGATCTTTATTCCCCTTTTTCAACCAAAGCTTTCTGTGTTTGAAAGTCTCTACTAAAAAGACACAGGTGAGGAGTGTATTTTGGAGAAGAATTTGAAGAAAGCAAAAATGTAAAAAGGAGAAGATAGTTGCAAGAATAAGACAGGAGGCACCATATGTTGAGAAGACCCTAGTAAAGATTCTGGAGGACAACACAATTATTGGGGAAAGTGTTAAACTAAAGGCTTAATATGAGATGATGAACCGGGTGAGATAATTGTGGAAGTGTTCAGTGAGGAAGAAGAGCTTGCCTAGGATGCTAGAGCAAACTGAAGCTGGGAAACTGGAGTTGTGGGCTGGTGAGGTAAGCTATCCAGTTACAAGAGCCAGGAAGCATCCTCTCCAAAATGTATGAGGGGGGTACACACTGGCACAACGGCTGCTTCTGTAGACATGCATTCCTCTATATAGACAATATATTTCGCTAGTAACTGCAACAGTAGGGATTCAACCACTGAACACTCTGTACAGAAGGCAGTAGGCTATTCTTCATATTTAAGACAGTTTAGGTAACCTGAGGTTTGTGTACACACTGTGCTAACACCAGGTAGAGTCGTACAGCTACCTTGTATTACCAGCACCTATTAAGTCAGTTGGGTGGTTTTGAATGATTCATCACCCACAATCAGAGGTTAAATCTGACTGCCACTGGTACTAAAGGCAATCCCCCATTAATTTCAGAAACACAAGGTTTTCACCTATGAGACATCAGAACCTCAGTTTGTTGTCTTTAGGCCACACTAAAGAAAATATGCTAAGAAAAGTATCAGAACCTCAGTTTGCTGTCTTTAGGCCACTAAAGAAAATATGCTAAGAAAAGTATTTTAAATTCTCTGGCCATTTCAGAAATAAACCGGTCATCCTTTGTAATTTCACTTCTTGAGGAGAAGGAGAGACAGAGTAGTAAAAGTATATGGTCTCCATGAGGATAGGATTTTCTATTTTTTATTTATTTATAAGTTTTCTTACCTCATTTTGTCTTAAAATCCACTCTTCTTTCCTCATGAAATTCAAAGCTGTTGTGTGGTATCACTGTAAATGTATTACATTATCAACCACAGAGCCTCTTGGGATGACTTCATTTTCATTCTGAGTTTGATCCCTATATAGTTGGTACCAAAATATTCTGTGGGCTTATTGAATGAAAGGTGTTTTATAAATGCAAGTTATCTGTAAGGCATATTTAATTTTGCATTATCTGCAGTGATAGAACATTTTTCATTTCATTGTGTTTGGCAGAACCACTATATAGCCCTTTGAGAGTCTTTCTTATTTCTTAGCAGTGTATTAATATTAATACTGAGTGTACTGAAGACTATATATGTATATTTATATGCTTTTGTACAGGTAACAAGTTCTGGGTGTTCAAGGACACTACTCTCCAGCCAGGTTATCCTCATGATTTGATAACACTTGGAAGCGGAATTCCTTCCCATGGCATTGATTCGGCAATTTGGTGGGAAGATGTTGGGAAAACCTACTTCTTCAAAGGAGATAGGTAGGTACAGGGATTCTGCAAGGAATCAATTTGGTGGATATTAGTTAAGCATGTTAATATTTTCCTCTATTTCTCAAAATGAGAAGTCAAGCTACTTAAACAGTTCATTTTCTGTCAATGAAACTTGGAAGGCCATGTTGTTTTCACATTTCTTATAACCTAAATTATATTTGTGTGACTATACTGAAATGAGTGTATGTATACCCAGTGGAAAGTTTAAGTATTAGAAATCAACAGGCACATCGTAGATGTGGCAAATTTAAATTTAAATATTCAAAGTAATATAGTTATGTACACTCTTACCTGCTCCTTTTTATCCATTTTTCTAAACTCTAGCACATAAACAGGCAAGGCGTGATCTAAAGCTTTTTAAGGTCAGTGAAAATAACATCTCTGCTACTATTTAAAAATGAGGTAAGAATGGGAAATGACAGCTAAACCAGGAAGTTAGAGAACAATTTGAGCAGTTCCTTAGGAATTATTTTAAAATAAATCTTACAGTTCCCTTCAGAAGCGACACTTATTTTTGTGATTAATAAAGAACAGGAAAAGATGGTAAAATCTGAGTATTTTTCAGTCCTGAAAGAGACGTGCATTAGTCACTTAGTGTCTCTGTGTCTTCATTTCCCTGTCTCTAAAAATAAAGGAAATAATATTTGTCGGCTTTATAGAGATGTTAAGAGAACTCATTAATTTTTTAATCCCTACAAGTTATATGAAGGATGGGGTTGACAGATTTTCATGATGTTACCATTTGTTGATTGGTGTTTCACTGTGCAAATTCTAAGTGCTCAGAGAAAAATTATTATTTATTAATAATTGTAATGTTTGTATTAGTATTGTTAAAAGTATGATGACTGCTTTTGTTACTGTGCAGTATTTAGGATTTTGAGACACTAATAGTACTCATGGATCACTTAATTTAATGCACATCATAGAATATGTTTAGCACACTACAGTTGCTCATTTTTAAGCAGTACTAGAATATTGTACTACAGATTGCCACAACAAATTTTATTGTAAAAGCTTTTTTTAAAAAAAAAAAATATCCAGCACCCTTGATGAGAAAAGCAGATAACTAAGTAAAATGTTTGTGGTGTTTGAAAACTAGGTATCATTTCAAGCAATTAATTTCCACAGTAAAGAAGGTGGCCACCTAAATAAGTTGCTTGCCGTGGCTGAGTAGATTTTTAAAATATTAATGTTCATTTTAGGTAATAATTTTCCACCTCCACACTCCTGGGAAAGTATGCACAGTAGGAATCTTATGTGACCTGTACTCCTTTAGCCTTTATACAGCAATGTCCTTTTATATTTCCATGTACGAGCAGTTACTTATAGTCAAGACTTTCCTAAAACACTAGTGGTAATAACAGAAGACAAAAAGAACTATCAGAGAAAACATCTGGTGATGGAGAAGTTGCTACTTAGAGCTAACAAGCACAATAAAACTCAGCAGGTTATAAATGCCAGAGTGTTAGAAGAAGATAGAACAACATGAGCCTTGCAGAGATAATTGAGCTATTACAGGAGATTGACCACCAGTGGGAATAAACCCATATACCACTAAGCTTCTCAATGTGTATTATTTATATCACAGTTTTTTCTTAATGTAAAGTTAGAGTTGAATTCTCCTGCTGGTTTTAGTAGTATGTATAAGTCTACTGTAGGGGTGGATCTTTTCCTGAAGAAGGTATCACATGAGAATGTACCTTCCTGGTGGCAGGAGGTAAGAATGAAAGGGAACCAAAAAGTTACCAAAAATAACAATGTTCCTCCTTATGTAAGTCAAGGACCTCTATACTTATTTTATTTTGACATTAATCTTAGTTAAGGAGCTCCAGGGCAGAATCTAGACAGAGTTAAATGTCCCAGAACAGGGGTATACATAAAAATGTTAGAGCAATAGAATACAAAGCATCAAATATTGGCTATAAAATGGAAAGGGGGGGAGGGGTGAAACCAAGCCAAACAAAAAACTCAAACCAAGAAAAACACCAGTAAGATTTAAAAGTCCAATTTGTAAATTCTAATACTCAAATGTCTAAAGCAGCTCATGTATTGATTGTTATTATTAATATTTGAAATGATCCATTTAAAGACTAATGATAATTCTTCCTAATAATCGTATGAAAGCTAAAGAGGGGAGAAAAGATGACTACAGAAAACATTTTGCCCTTACTCATTCCTCTCCTACCAGAGCTGAGTAGTGTAGAACAAGATAATATTGCTGCATTTCTTGACACATGGTTTTGTCACATGACCCATCTGGTGTGACTGGGTTTTGTCATTCAGAATTTAAATGAATATTTTTTTCTTCATAAAGCTTAGTCATCCAATAGTTCAGAATATCATTAATAGGATTAGATACAGGAAAGAACATGTATAAGCAAATATTTTCCAAATTCCCTTTCTCTAAAGCCACGAAGTGCACTTTCATTGATTTTCCCTCTGTTACTTTATTATCCTTTGAGATACAGTAGCACAATATATGTAGTTTTTAAAGCTCAAATCACTCAAATCATTGCGGAGTCTGCTTGTGAGCATTTGGCATGCTAAAGAGAATCAGGATTAGGCTTTTCCTTACCCTGTAGACACACTCATTATTCCAGCACAGATTGCCTAGATAGTACCATGATCAGTCCTTCCCTCATAGGATTTGTCATCCATTCTTAAAAAACAGTAGTTTTGGTACTTTTGAGTGTGCACTGGCTGTGTCCTTAAAGATATATTTTTAATGACAATGTATGTTTTAAAAAGTCCTATAGAACTGTCTATTTCCATCATGCAGTCCAGTGGAAAAATACAGATGTGTAAAATGAGGAGCTCAAAAAGGTTAAAAGTTGGAAGAGAAAAAAGTAAAATGAGTGGAAGTATGCAGGTAGGAAATAGGGTTCTGGGAAAAAGGGACAGAGTAAAAGGTAAGGTAGTTGATAAAAAATGCAAACGAAGAAGAAACACAGAGTCAAAAGATGAAGAAGAACTGGTTGCAATCGTATTGATGTCAGAGCTTTGTTTACTACTTCTACATGTTGTTTCTTTCTACATGTAAACTCTGAAAGATGTTAAATTTCAAAATAAAGGACATTGTTGGCTGGTTACTGATGCATATGTGACTAGATTAAGAAATCAAGCTATAAAGATAATTTATGCATAAGAAAGAAAAAATACAAATGTTCTTTAATGTAACTTGCTAACTCTTAACCCACTTGAAATCTGCCACCTTTTAATTTCATTAGAAGTTTAAAGCCAAAGAAATGCCACACAGGGAGAAATACAGAGGATTTTAGACCATTTCACTTTTTAAAAAAGATGTGGATTGATTAGAGTGTCTAAGTACCTTTGCAGGGACAAAATATCATCCACTAAATGGACTCTTTAATGTATCAGGAATGGTCACAACAAGGGTTTCTAAAAGCTGAAGTCAAATGAATTCAGATTAGAAAGAGGGTCAGGTTTGCTGCAGTGACCAGATTATCAATTGAAGGGATATATTCTCAGGCTCTTGATGTCCTGAAATGACACGTGACTGCCTTTTGATGTGATTTTTCACATGGATAAAACTGATTAAAAAAAACAACAACCCAAAACATTCTCCAAGACTACTATGCTCTAAACTGCTATGCTCTAAATGAGTGGAACGAATCAAAATATGAAACAACCCACCCAACTGGTGTATCCAGATACACAGAGATACTAGACATACAAAATGTTAATTCTCAGAAGCAGCTTATAATAAGATATGCATAGCAATTTAGCCAGCTGCGTAACAACAAAGAAATTATCTGTACATGTAAATAAAATCACAAGTGCAAATACTTCTTACATGTTCAGGTTGCCTAGAATGTGCATGCGTAAGGTTTTTAAATTGGAGGAGGACTGGCTGGCAAAAAGGCACAAAAGCAGGTTGAATTTTGTATTACACTGTATCTACTTAATTATGACATTAAAAGCTACTGTACTGCATACATATAAGGAGTTAAAATTTCTGGGAGTATTTTAATCTGAAACTATGGTTGTTTTTCATGATTAAAATGTTATCTAAAACATGAATGTATCTTTGCATATGTTGTATCTCTGTTACTGTGCAGACACACCAGGCATCAGAATTGCTGCAATTAAAAGTGAGATGCATCCTGATTTGGTTGTCAAAGTGCAGAAATCTTTTATCTTCTTTCTGCTTACATGAAACTGTTGTCCAGTCAGCAAATAGATTTCCTTGTAATCAGGTAGTATGTTTAAAGACAAGAAGTCAAGCATTCCCATTTGTGGCTAGTGAATGTATCAAATATTAGAAGGAAAAAATACCTAGTTACTCATCTGCTACCTTATAAATGATTTTTTTTTTCCCTCCCCTTTAAAAAAAAAATCAGGTACTGGAGGTACAGTGAAGAAATGAGATCCATGGACCCTGGTTATCCCAAACCAATCACAATTTGGAAAGGTATCCCAGAATCTCCTCAGGGAGCCTTTGTCCACAAAGAAAATGGTATGCAAACACATTCCTATTTTAATGATTTACTAACAAAATTTATGTAAGGTAGGGTAGTAGAGAGGTGATTAACTATTCAGGCTAAGTAGAGAAGGAATTCTTGATTTACAAACAGAATATTTCCTCCTGTAGAACTTGCTTTCATGAAAATGGCTGTTTGTTTGCATGGACCATTTAACACAGTGGAGAAAATCTTTCAAATTTAGTATCATAAACTTTAATTTCCATTCTTTTTTCCCCCTGTGTCTTAATTCACTTAATTATGTTTGTTCTCTGCTGAATTATAGTACCTTTTAAAACAAGCTTCCTAAACACACAATATCTCCATTTGAATTGTCAAGGTGTTGGCTGTTTAAACAGCTTAGAGGGTATTAATTTCATTCTGAACAACTAAAAAAGGGAAGAAAAATCTTTATCTAAGCAGAAATATCCTTAGGAATCTATGTAAATCAAAGATGTCATAAGCCCATGATGCAGAAATGCTGATCACAAGGATGTTAGCATGAAGTGCTATTACCTGTATCAAGATGCATCGTCATGTGCAGGAACCTAGGATCTCAGCTGGCCACACCTCCAAAGGAGTGAGAGCAGCCAAAATCTCCTCCGTCTTACGAAAATTCAATGCTACCCAGGGGCTGCTGGCAGGCTGCCAACAGAGCCCTCCATTGCACATAGATTAGATCCTTTTGATGGGAATAAAAATATGCATTTGTCATCACTGATTATTGGAGAACTCTTGTATGGCATTTATGATTTATTTATTAGTAGGTTCTGAGTTTAGTCTGCCTCATAGACAGCACATGTATATATTGCCTTATTATTTTAATTTCCTTTTAATAAGCAGATAAAAAGATTTTTTTCCTTGTATGAATAATTTCAGTCTCCTACTTCAACCTCTAACTTGATCGAGTAATTTACCATTAAAATGTTTGGGGGCCTTTCCAGAAAAGTTTAATTGCTTCCCTGCCTTGTCTCTCTTTTTATCCAGAAGCAGAAAACCTCTCTGGATTCTGGCCTTTTGGCCTGGATGTTTTTTTGTGCTTTCTTTTATTTGTTTTGTTTTGGTTTTAACTGGAAAGTAGGTCAGTCAAGATGATATTCTGCCTACATCACATTCAGTAACTAACTGTAAATACACATATATGTGGAAATGGGTGCAAGCATTATGCATGCACTGAAAAACATAATGGGTATAATCTCTGCTTTCTTCCCTCCATTACTTTTAAGGCATATTTTTAAAGACTTACATCCAAAAGGAATGTAATACACAGACAGACACATATATGTATGTATATATGTATGTATGGGGTTTTTGCTTACCTTGATTGCAGGGGGATTGCATTCCTCATAATAAGTTTTCTGTACTGAGCTCTGGAACATGTGTGTCTCATTACAAATGAAAATTGTCTTGCTGTAACACTCAGACCAGTGGGTCTGAAAGTACTGCAGAGGCAGAGGACTCATTTCTGAGGCAGGACAGACTTGATTACATCAAAGCCACTTCTTTACCCCAGTGGCTGTGGTAGTCTGCCTGGTTCTTTGAATGAGGACGGTGGTAAAAAATGACATGAGATTGTGAGGAGGAGAAGAGAAAGAAGGCATTCTTGTGCTTCTCAGAAAGCCTAAAACGGCCCCAGGGCAGAAAGAGGGACTGAAAATGATACCATAAAGTTCCCAAGAAGACCATTAAGACCTTTTCCCTGAAATCAAGTAAATAGATGTCTTAAGAAACAGTTCACAACTCCACTGTTGTTTGTATAAAGAGAGAAAGAAACAAAAGCAGATGCAATTAAGAAGTACCACAGCTTAGTTGGAAACAAATTGATTACATTTTGCCTGAAACTTTTCCTTTCTTTGAGCAGAAGCAGAGTTGATAAGGAAGTTTCACTATATAGCTTTATAAGGGAACATTTGATAGCATATCTTCCAGTGAATCCATTTCATTTTAAAGAGTACTTTTTTCTTTCCCTTGTCTTTCTATTGCGTAAACCATGTAAATGAACACCTGCAATAAGTCTGATCATAAAGGAGTTTCCTTTACTGTCCACAAAAATTTTCGGTATTCTTGCAGTAAGTGGCTTGGGAAAGATTAGAAAAAACAATTTTTTACTCTAGATTTTTGTGAAGGAGTCGATTTTTTTTTTCTCCGTTTAGGCATGTTTAGTAATAACATTGGATTGCACCTCAATGATCAAATACTAGCTTTTTGCAGAAAACTTAAATCTGTTTACACCTGTTTTCTCTGGGCAAAGCTGCTGTTATTTCATCCAGTATCTTTCTTCTGAAGTACAGCAGTAGGGTATGTGAATTAAAGAAGGTAAATTCTCATTTCTGACTAGCATAGTGTTGCAATTTGTTTCAGTAGACTTCCCACTTTGACGAGGTTGTGATGCTTTAAAGTCCTGGCCCTGAAGATTCCAACTCTGGTTGGGTTTTCAGTGAATGAGCAGATCATCTGGACCCTGATCATATTGATCATATTCTCTGGAATTCCTTTATTTTTATTTTTTTAGTAATGGAAGAATCCTAGTTTACTGAATTAAAAAAAAATACCCCACTGTAAAGATAAAAAAGTTGTAAAGGAGATTGGAAAGACCTATAACGGAAGTATATTTCTTACATCTTTTTAATATTTTAATAACAAAAAAAACCCCCCACAACCCTTATTAACAGTAGTTTTGGTCTGTTGATGACATGTTTTGATCTGAAACGACTATGAATAATTGCGATTTTCTTCCTCAGGCTTCACATATTTCTACAAAGGAAAAGAATACTGGAAATTCAATAATCAGATGCTCAGGGTGGAACCTGGCTATCCCAGATCCATCCTGAAGGATTTTATGGGTTGTGATGGACCAACAGATCGAGATAAAGACCGACACAGCCCTCAAGATGATGTTGACATTGTCATCAAACTGGACAACACAGCCAGCACTGTGAAAGCTATAGCCATCGTCATTCCCTGCATTCTGGCCTTGTGCCTCCTTGTCTTGGTTTACACTGTGTTCCAGTTCAAAAGGAAAGGAACACCCCGCCACATACTGTACTGCAAACGCTCTATGCAAGAGTGGGTGTGATGTAGGGTTTTGGTTTTTCTCTTTCCTTCCCAGGAGTTTATGGTAACTTGAGATTCAACACAAGAGCTGTTATGCAGTTTCCTAGCTAGGAGCAGGCATCTGTCAGTCTGAAACAAAGCTGATCTTTAAAACCCAGGGGGTTGCCTGTCCTGCACGTGAGTGGCGATTCGCTCAGCTGGGAAGCTTCCATGCTACACAGTATCTGCTGTTTCTTCAGTCCTTTGTCTTTCTTTGTCATTTGATTCTAGGCCTTTCCTCTGCACGCTCAATGCCCTATAAACTGTCAGGATTAACTAATGAAGAGGAAAAAAATAAATCTCCAATGTTTCTACATTTTTCACTGAAGGCCTGTTCCCCTTTGAAAAAATTTTTGGTGAAAGTAAATTTTTTTAGAAAAACACAACAACCCATAATGGAACTTTCAGGAAAGTGAGAAGACCCAAAACAGCTTTGTCTCCAAAGAGGATTGCTTTCTGTCTGCTACGGATAAAGTCCTATACTCCTACTTCCAGTTTTGTCAGGTGGGAGACTCAGATGACATGCAGGACTTCAGACTGTTCGGACAGCCATTTTCCAACAAACAAGGGGCCAAAATATCTGCAATATAGTAACAGCCTTAATAATACATTCATTTTGTGTTTTTTACAGCTGCTCTGGGCTATGTCCTCAATGTTTTAAACTCATTTATATTCATTACTATATTCAAGCAAAACCTTTTTATTGGTGTGTTTGATTTTTGGTTGGTTTTCCTGCATAATCTTTCCCAAGCTGTACCAGGCCAACTGCCCCAGGCCTTTCATAGGTCTGTCAGGAGCACTCATTCCAAAGCACGATAAAAAGCAGTGTGTCTCTGAAGTGGATTTCAATGAACTAAAGCAACAGTCATGCTACAGAGAAAATTGATGCTGGTATTACATCGGTGGTGTAACCCTTTGAGAACTATTGCATCCGTTTTCAGAGTCTGGTGGATGTTAATCTTGGTTGTCATTAAATTATAGGATTGTGTTTGGGTAATACAGATTTTAAAAGAAAAACAATTTTTCAAAACAGATTTCCTGTGACTGCAAGTAAGTGTTTTTAATTATTTGCATTATTGATAGAAAAGCATTTGTAACATAAATAGTTACCAGCTACTTTTTGGTCAAAGGAACCAAACCTGTTTTAATAACTCCTACCACTTACCGAGATTTTTTCTGAACTGGCAGCAGTTTTATAGCTTAGCCTCTTATCTTAAGCATCTTGAATTTTTCTTTTAAACTATGTTGTATGATAATTCAATTTGCCTCTGCAGAGGCAGAGCTACAGTTTCAAAGGAAAGCAAAAATGGTGACTCTGATATTGCATGAGAATCCTCTGGTGTGTTACCCCTTTGCATGTTCACCATAGTTCTCAAAGGGTTAGTCAAATTTCTGGCCTTCAGCCGAACATGGTATCACTGACAGAGCCAAGGGACCACCAAAGCATCTTGTCATTCAGTGTAATTTTTGCTAACAGCAGTATTGTCATTTTCATGTGACCTGCAGAGCAGGTTTGTATCAATATTTTTTTCCTAGAGAAAAGTCAGCAACTGACAGACCTCTTTATTGATTTTAGGAGCTGCTTCTTGCAGTGGTAGGCTTTACAGTCACTGGGCTGTGAACTTATTAAAGATGGTCAGAATGATGCACCCCAAAAGTCAGACACCTGGTTTTTTATGAAAGCCAGGATTTGAGGGGAGTAGCTTTTGCAACAATGAACAGCTTGCCTTGAACTTGATTATTGACCTGTTGACTGTCATTACAAAGTTAAACATTGTCTTCTGTGAACAGCTTCACTGTCTGAATTTCCTTAAAGTGTACTGTCCTATGTCTTTGGTCTTTGACCTTTAACTTGCAAACTGGCACAAACTGAAGGGAATCTGGTGTTGCAAATGAACTAAGATGAGTTTTATTTCTTAAAAGGCCTAATATACATTATCCAAAATTCAAGGAAAAAAAAAAGTTTGATGTGTTTTAGTAGAAAAGAACTGACATAAACCAAAATATTTATGATAGATCTGTAGAAGGGTATTTTGCTATGTATACGTGCACACTCTAAAAATGAACTACAGTAGAAGTTAATTTTTATTTAAATTGAATACAATTTTCAGTATAAAACTATAATTTCTACAAATAGTTAGTTATTAATAAAAAGGCTATAGGAAAGTATTGAAATACTTGAAATGGCCAGTATGGGCTTTTACATAAAATGAGACTTTTATACTACATCCAACCAATTTCTTACTGGTTTCTTAATCCACATAACAGGATCACTTTTTAGAGAGTGTAGGTATATATACATGTATATTATGGTTATTATTATTTTGGTAATGGATAGCTTGATTGCCTTGAATTTATATTTATATTGAGCATAGCATGAAAAATAGTGTGGCTTTTTTTTAATTACATGACTTTATATTGATTTGAGGACTTATTTTATGTTCATGTGTGGCATGCTATAAAGCATTGCAAACTTGTTTCTTAGGGCATAAACAGATATACATATGTATGGCTAACAAAAATGAAGATTAGAAAAAGATAGAGTTTTACAACAAATATGCAATGCGGGTGGCATTTTGGAGATGTTTTGTAGAGGTACTGCATACTGTAGGTTAGAAGTGCACCAGTATCAGCCCATAGCATTATTTAGTAAATCCAATTCAGTTGTTGCTGAAAATATAGATTAATTGACAGTTAAGTAACATAGGACATTTTATGCACATCAGCTTATTTGGTGAATTCAGAATTCTATGCCTGTTTGTCATATATATTAAAAAGTCTGTATGTGTTTGTATACCTATAAATGCACACAAACACACACATACACATACGTGCATATTTTAATCCATGGAGAGATTTTTATTGTCAACAAACTGCTATAACTTATGTTCTGCTGCAGACAGAACAAAATTATTCATGTTGCTGTTCCAATTTTGTCCCTTGGGTAGCTGGTGGAAAATACTAACAGCACTACTTATTCTGCATTTGGTTTTCCTTTGCAATAGGAGAACTTACTTTATATTATCTTCAAGTTGGAACAGCATCTCATCGGGGTTTTTATTCACTTGAAAATCTCACTTCAATTTTGAAATATCTTTCATGGCAGCTTTAACCTTTTGTGAAACTGTTTCCCTGACAGTAATGAAGTGCTGAGCATGTTGACTGTTGTTCTTTGATAAGGTAACAAAAGTGTTTGTATTTGGAGAATTTATCTTTAATTATGCAGGAAGGTAAGTGTGATAAGTCTAGTGCTTCTCATATGGTACATCATAGATACATGAATACACGATAAGTTGATTGTTTATTTTCTTTTACTTAAAAGTGCATATATGTTATATACAGAGAGAGAGAAAATATTATATTGGCATGTTTACGTCATGCAGAGCAAGATTGTGTCAGCATTTCTATTACATACGCCTCTTTTCAGTAGGTTATAACACAGTCATAAAGGTTTGCTTTAAGTAAAAGATGTAGAAGCAATTTTGTTCACAGTAATTCCCAAATACATACTGGCTAGTTTCAAATTATAGAAGTTCAGAGTCAATTAGTGATGTTGCCTGATCTAGTTGTGAACTCAAATGAGTAAAAGTTTTAAGATGATGTTATTTTTTGAACAGTTGTTTTTCTACCAGGGCCTATAATTATGAGAATTAGGAAAAAACGAATTGAAAATATTTTTAGTTCTGCACTCTTGATTCCTGCTCATGTGCCGTAACTCTTTTTCATACAGTTTTTAATAAACATTTCCATATTGCTATTGTTATGATCTGTACTGTAGAACAATACAAAAATGAATATGTATTGTGTTAATCAGTTACAGTCTATCAAGCTGACTATACAGGGTTATGTATCTTCAGAATACTGTGGTCTGTATGATGCAGGAGGCCAAAGCAGATGATGGCAGTATTTCCTCTGGCCTTTTAATGTATAAACCTATGAAAAGGTTGTTGACTGTAGACAAAAAATAATTTTTATCAAAAAATACATTTAAAAAACTATGTAACTGTATATTTACTGGATAGGCTGGGATGGAGAGGCTCAAATGGCTCCAAAGGAGCCCTTTCAAGTCTCCTGAATAAATGTAATACATATTTTATATATTCCTATACACTTTTGTTCTTTTTCTTCTTTCCAAGTGGGGCAAAGGGAGGGGATAATTAAAGGAAAAGTGGGGGGTTTTTAGGCTAATTTTGTGAATGAAAATAACAGAAGCTAATAGATTCAAGTCTAAGGGGCAGACTTACACTTTTGCTTAGAAGTGTACTTCACCTCCCCAGCTGTTTGGTCGAGACTCCTGTGCCATTAGCACTGTGGGTTAAGAACAGAGTGTAAGGCTTAATTTTTGAATTTTCAACTTTGGGGGGGGCTCTTACTTCACAATCTTAATGTCAGTTAAATGTAGCTTTTGGTACCAAATTATATAGAATCAAATTCTAGCTTGTTGGTTAGAAAAAATTGTGTAGAATAGAAAGTAGGTCTGCCTATAAGCAATGGAAGCATTACATTCCTATTCTAGGTTTTGGTTTTTTTTGCATCTGAATCATTGCCAGGGCAAATAAAAAATACACATAACAAATTGAACAATGAATGTTCCAGGCACTGCATTTTGAAGAAAGTAGAAATGCAAGCTATCACACCATTAGCAGCCTAAATTTGAGATAGCATAAGATGACTGGGTTGAGGAGCAAGGATGTGACTGTAGGGTTTTGCTCTGTCTTGGCTCCCATATCTTCTCAGAACATGGCCTGAGTTTTTGTCACCAGCTGCTGAGGTGGAGGAAGCCATGCACCGTGGCAGTAGGAGATGTGAAGCAGCCATTGCAGAGCAATAGCTCCCTGTTGTCTTTTGTTGTTAAGACTGTCTTTGGACAGCCCTGTTTCCAGAAGTGTAAATAGATGACTGCAGCCGTATGAGCCATAAGGAAGATCATTATTATCAGTGGAGAGAACAAATGTCACTGGCCACTTAGCTGTTCAGCTATGCTGAACAAGTCAAATAATATTGTGTGGGAGCTGAGGAACAGATAACCCATTATTGAATACAATGGTATAGCTGTGACTGATACACCAGCACTGTAATGTTAGATGCACTTCCTTAGCTCACACCACAGAGACTGCAGACAAATGGAGTGGTTCACAGAAGACCATTTAAACATATGTCAGTTACAAAATCAGGTGTAAATGAACCATATACTCATGAAATTAAGCTCTGATTTATGCATGTAACTCAATTGTCTGCCACTGGTGTCACGAACAAATGTTACGTGTGAATCAGCTCTGTCTAACCCATTCTTGTGACTTGCCATCTGAGAAGTCAGAGGCTGATAAAGACATTGCCATCAGTGCCATCGATGCTGAAAATTTCTGGTAAGCATCAAAAGCATACCATCACTTGTTGCAGACTGACTCCATGTGATGCTTGACCTAATGTTAAGCAGCAAAGATTCTGTATGATGTGGCACTATTTGATCTATCTATGTAACTAAGAAAGCTCAGTAATAATCAGGAGATCATATTCTGAAGGATCATCAGTATATGACAACAGCAAGCTTCTGTGCCTAAAATCAAAATGTATTTCAAAGAAGCTCTTGGACAGCATTAAAAACATACATCATAAACAGGACTTATTTCCCAATATACATAAGTTTTAGCATACAATCTACAAGATATAGTCAGTTTATTAACATTTGCGGTTGCAACTGCCCATTATGCCTTTTAGATATGACATTCTGTGAGAGGTGTTCATAAAGTATGTTTGCCCTGTGGAGATAGCCTTATGTACTGCTCTGGTCTGCCCACAGTATAGATGAAACAAATTTTAGAGACAGGGGAGACATAAATGAAGGAATGCTGATGTAAACTAGCATGCTAAAGACAATTTTCTACTTGTGGATATGCATGCAACGTAGTGCTACTTGCTGTCACAGTAAAACTACATAAACAATAATCATTACTCATACCAGCCATTTACGATGGCATGGAGCTTTCCAGTCACACAGCTTCCCTTCTTCACCTCCTTTAGAATTATGTTGTCCACAGATGATAATTATAATAGCCACTACATAAACCAAATCTTTCTGTTTAGTTAATAGTAATTTCTACCCTATGAAATTGCATCACATCCTTTTTATAACTATGACTTTAATCTCCTTGGCAAGCTATTGGCATATCTGCATTTGTAGCCTTTCATGTCTATTACAGTTTTTCGCTGTTGCAGTAAAATATATGCCGAACGTTCTCTCCATCTTGCCATCTGGCACTAACACATGGAATAATCATTTTCATTCTGTGCCATGCATGTGTCCTGGATCATCCATTTGCCCATCCGTTATTCTGGGAATGGGCTTTCTGGGAAGTGGGATTAGTAACAGAAGGCTGGGATAAAATAACTTCCTAAAGTACCTGGTTAGTCCTTAACAATATGACAATAGAGTTTGAAGAGTTTTTAGTGAAGTATTATATTACTTACCCACTGGCAACAGAAAAGTGTAACTCTGCCAATCAGTGCATGCCCAGATGGGTTCACCACTTGCAAAGAGTAGTGTGTTAAGTCAGAAAAGAATGTTTCTAATCCATATTTCTGTCCTGATGTGTTGGCATACTTTAGCACCCAGACTGCAAACACATTCATAGCTTATGTGGCTGTACATGAAATCGTCTGCCCGGTAGAAGGTGAGAGTGCTTAGGGTCAGCAGGCAACCAGTGCTAATGTGTTTATAGGGTATGAATACCTTTTGGTTCCCTTTTACATTTAAAGGAGCAAAGAAAAGAAAGTAGGTGTCTCCATAACAAAAAATGATGGTTTATAGTATTTTTTGTCAGTGTTCACAATTGTCTGATATTATATATAGCTCAAACATTACTATTGAAAAACTGATATATTCCAGCTGAAATGCATACCCCATATTTAGGCATACAATGAATCTGAATAGAGATGCACATGTTGTGTATGCTATGCTTGGCTATTGCCACAAAATTGTCAGAGCTCACATACTGATTATCTTCACGTCTTACGGGAGCACCATGTTGGAGTCAGCTCCGAGCAGTTTGTCTGCTTGGATATAAGTAGAGTTATATAACTTAGGAAATGGTACATGTGATTGCATGTATTCAGAAGACACCAGCAACCTACAGTGCTGTTTTAAATGATCATGAGAACTCCAGTTCATACCTGCAAGGCATAGCTGAAGCTTGTATTTACATGGTTGTGTTTTCATAAAGTGTTATGAACTCTGGCCATGCCTCACGAGGTATAGGAAAACTATTAAAAATATCTTTCACGATAGCTGTTGTCAGTACTCACACAGCTCACAGAAATACCTGAGATTGTTATGCTCAAGAAAATTTAATCTCGAGTAGGAATCCAGAATTGAAGGAAAGTGTGATGATGCAAATAATCTATTCCCAGCTCTTACTCTATGTAATGTATTTGGTAAAACACTGTCAACTAAGTATATGTCTAACATCCACCTTTACTGTGTTTCCAAAACCATGCGATCTCTTGTCAATCCATGCACAGTATTGTCTTACTGTGTCTGACTAAAAAACATTTTAAAGTATAGGTCAAGGATTGTGATACTCCCTTCTTGTTTTCTAAGGTACAGAGGTCATCATCTGCTATCAATATGCATTCCTTTGAAGGTGGTAGTCTTTGGATCACAGTGATGACGAATACAGATTTAAAGGAACACCCTATTGTTTTTTCTTTTCTCAGAGAAAACTTAAATTAGTCATGAACTTTCTTTCCACGACTTCTAGGATCCACAGGAAAACAAACTACCTTGTTTCGTCAAAGACTGCAGACAGACACAGAAAAACCAGCATAAGTACATTTCCATTTTTCAATTTAAGAAGAATATAAGAAAAGGAATAAAATTGTTTTGGCTTATAATTGCAAGTACCAAACCAGTTTGTCAGAAAGGGAAAGAGCCAAGGACCACCAACACCACTACAAATTGCCTTTATCTGCTATGTAATCAACAATAATATAAAAACAAAGGAGATGTTATCTGGAAGTCAGTGACAACTTTGAAAGTATTATTGGTCTCAAACAACAAGAATACCTGTTAGGCTGTAGAAAGTCCAGTGAATTTTGTATTTGGTGTCATAATCCACCAGAGAGCAGTCAGTCAAAGGGCTTCTCAGTATATTTAGTCTAAACCTGACTAGAAATATATATAGTGAGCACGTTATCTACTGCAATCAAAAATCTATTGAGATTTAATCAAACTAACATCAGCCTGAATCTATGTGCAAAAACTTGTCACAGTGAAATGTTCTTACGTTTCTCTTCAGAAATTAGATTTAAAAAGTTGTCTACCATTTTAAGAACTCCACTGGATGAAATACTGAAGGACAAAGAAACCTTTACCTCATACATCTTGAACTCCATCATATCTCAGTCCTGAAGTGATGTAACAGAAGTACTTTTATGACCCTTAGATAGATCACATACTGCTATTTGTTTATGTAAACTGAAAAGTAAAATCAAACCTCCGCCCCCTTCTTTCACTGTGCCCTGACATGTTTCCTGACTAATTCAGGCACTTTTTAATTTTATCCGCTCTTGGTACACATGTGAGAAATGATCTGTTCACAGTACAGAGAAAGCAAGAAAATTTTGTTGTCTGTCTCATTGAATCACACACAACTTTTTACAGTCTCTCACTAGGAAATAAAGCTTTTTTGTGCCTATGGTGAAGAGGTAGTACCTTCTCAAAAACTCATGTGAACATCTGAGGACCCCGATGTAGATCTTTCACTAAGTCTTGTTCATTGTCCAGTCCCCCAGCACCGAGCTCGAAGTTACTCACTTCAGATTATTGAAGTCTCTGCATTGACACTTCCATCTTTGAGTCTTTTATAAAAAAAGACATGGTACAGCCAGCACTGACCATCATGGACGTCTTGTTTGCATCTTGGGGCTACTTGCCTGGTCACATATACAATGGTGTAGCAGAAGAGACCTATAATTTTTCATTCCAGCCACTGCATACCATTTGCATGTGTCGTTTATGCCATCTGTGAGAAGTGATGAGTCTAGAAAGCTGCATTTCAGAAAAGGTTTTATTATTTTCAGTGGTTCCAGTTCTCATCTTTAACTTTTTCCATTTTTCCTTTGCATTTGGATGCCTGTAATATGTATCATGTATATTCACACAAACATTATATGGCTAGACTCCTTCCTCTACCGCAAGTCAGTTCATACATATACATCAACTACCATTACATTACTGCTGTAGCATAGTATGCTAGCACTGTTGCATGGCAGAATGCTTTGCTGTTATGCATTGTTTTCTGATTGAGCCTAATTTTTAGGGATCATAAATAACATATTTATGAAGAGCTCTGTCTGACATCTGCTACTGTAGTCTGGGAATCGGAGTGATTACACGGTTCAGTTACAGCTTGCAGAAAAAGGTGCAGGTGCTTGACTTCTGTAGGTTTATTGTATGTGATACGTGTTCTTATATCAGAAGCTCTTTGAGGGAGGTGATGCCTGCTCCTTGCCAGTCCTGTTGCTAGTATTGTTAGCAGTTAAAGCATGTACAGCTGGTTTTGTCGGTGTGTAGTCAATCAAAGTTTGATATGGATATGTACAAGAAGGGTACATTGTTTTCCATGCTTCACACACATTCTTGGTTTTCTTACTCGCACCAAGTGCTCTTGTATCTACCAGAACCTGCTTTCTTCCTTAGTTCTTCTCGTTGGGTGTTATTTTAGCAGCAGATTTTCCATCTTGTTGCCATTCCTTACCCCCTGCCTGCCCCGCCCCCCCCCCCCCAATCCCTGTAATTCCAGCAGAAATTGTTCTGGTTCCAATACATTAACTAGAAGCTACTACAGTTCTGACTCTTCTCACACTTGCTTCTTTATCCTCCACCTCTGAGAAAGAGGAAATCAGCCTTTCATGCAGAGACATGGATTTTGGAACAGTTGTTAGGATAGCTCTGGAAGTGGTTTTATGCATAACATTATCATAAAATTCACACATTGTTAAACATCAACTCTTTTCAGGCACTGCTTCTTGAACCACCCAACAATGGTTCATTTAATTTACAAAGCCTGACAAATAAGTCAGAATATGGATGGGATGATTTGTCTGTGACACAAATTTCTCATTTTTATTCCCTTTTCTCTACATAGCTCCATGTGCATTTCATGCCCATGTTTGGCTCATTAGGATGTGTGTTAGTAACAGAATAACTGGAGCATTTATTTTCTTTCTGCACCTAAATTTCATTTTATTATTGTTATTTTATTTTACTTTATTTCTTATTTTATTGGCTCACACAACATTCTATACAGTAACCTTTTTATAACTGACATATGTTATTCCTTCAGGTAGCTTCTACTGACAAACACAAAGCTTGTTTGTGTGCAAATGCAAGGCTGACTAAATGGTGCTAAAGTGTATTATGACTGTCAGATATAATCAGGCAAAATTTTGTGGTGCTTAGACTGATTTTTTCATTGATTTTATTGATCAATGCATTGAACAGTGTTTTGTCATACACAATTTGTCTTTTATTAGTAAACCAAGACCTCATAGTGCATTGTTAAACAAAATGGGTTAATTAATCTATGTAACAGCTCACCAAGCTATTATCTCTTTAACTCCTTATAATGTTGTGTGGTCAAGGGGTCATGATAATAATCTCATTGCTGTAGACCATTAACATGACTGAACATTTTCAACAAAGTACTTATGTTTACAATGCTATAACCCTTTGACTGCTGCGGCAACCTTTAACCACAGAAAGTCACGTGCTAGAATCATCATTATGGTTCTTGCCATGGCAATCAAAGAGTTAAGGGCTGTGCAGTGATTTGTTTATATTTATTAATTTATATTTATTTTTTGTTTTCATTTGAGAAGGGGGGAATTGGGGTGGGGCAGTTCTTGTCTGCTGTAAGTGTCTTAACCAAGGGAAGGGTTAAAATGGCTTTTTATACTATTGCATCTTATGTACTTACCATTGTTTCATTGTGTTGTAATTAAAAAAATCTGTCAATAAATAAGAGAACAGAACAAAGTTTCATAAATGCATTGTGGTTTAATTGATATATATTACTATAAGATTTATAGCTGCTGTTTCTTTAGGTACTGTATAACATTACAGACAACTTTAGCCTCAGAAGAACGCCTAACCATGTATAGAGATATGGCTATATCTGGGTATGAGCAGGGTGAAAGAAACATTAGTTAATTTTCCTAATCAATGTAGAGCAGGAAAAACTGATTTTTATAGAAAAGAGGTAGTGTGTGTGATAGTGTGGACCTGTTTCTGTAACCTCTGAAGGGCTACTCATTAGAGATTGCTGTCCAACTACTACAGAAATGAACAGGTGGCTGAATTTCCTCCTTTGTTCTGTGTAAAAAAAAAACATGAAAAGCATAATGTAAGAAAAAGGGAAGTCTAATGATTCAGATTAAAAAATATATGAAGAATAAAACAAAAAAATTATATAATTTTCTTGAAATTAAATCACAATGGAAGACCACAAGACTAAGATGCAAAGGACAGTTTTGTGAAACTTTGGCCATCCAGCTCTGCAAAGATCTGTGTTCCTCCTGTGTCAACAAATGTAATTCTTCTTAGGCTATACAGGATTAAAGGTTTTCTATTTCGAAGCATATGTATGGGTATAGGAAACCAGGAACAAGCTCAGAGACCCACCAAGGAAGAAGGCAGTGCTTGTAAGCTGATCCAAGACCCAAGGCCGAACTCTTCACATAACTAAGATACCTGAAACCTCTTCTCTATTCTATGTCAGAGGTGCATCTGTTTTACACTTGCTAACTCACAAGTTACTCATCATTCAAAAAATAAAAAAAAAAAAGAAAAGAAAATTCCATTATTTAGCTGATTAAAGGAAGAAATGAAAAGAGATGAATAAAAGATGCTATAGAAGTCACTGATCACAATTCTCACACACATGAGAGAGGAGAAGGCCCCTGGCTGGGCCTTCTCTGCCGGCGACTGCTAGGAGAAACACTAGTTCTGAATGGAAGCATTTGGGGAATGTCTTAAATATCTTAGCAACTTAAGTTCATTGAAGTGTGCTTTTTCTGAATGATATGAATTAAAACAGCTTCCAAGCTCATTCATGTCTTCTTTATACCCTTCAATCCATAGGTAAATATGCTGCTACAGGCAGAAAACATCTTAATAAAAGTCTAGCAATCACAGTTAACATATGAGAAATTTGGTGCTATAACGCAATCTTTTCTCAGACTATTTTCACATAATTATGTGGCAGAAAATTAGATTTTTGTTTTAATGTTAGGACTCAAATTCAAGATTTAGCTTCCAGGAATTATTCTTCTGCAAAAATCTTTTCAATCAAAAACCACAACCAATACTAAGTTAACCCATTAGACAAAACTGATTATGAATAACAATCATTCTTTATCACTGCTTGTCAACTACTTTCATGCTACTTATTTGAATTATTACAGTGAACAAAATCGACTAAACATCTGGACTTGAATAGCCATCAATGGAATTAAAATTTATGAATATATTATATATGACTTTCTTCATTCTAAACAGCATACAATGGCATGGAACATGCTCATTTTCCAATCAAAAGAAGCTAAAGATAGAAGAAACTTTGTATTTTGTAGATCACCTACTGAGCCAACCAGGAAAATTCTGGGTGCTTACTATCAGTTGTGAGGATTGCACTTGAATGAACATTATTCAGTCCTAAAGCCTAGAATACACGTGAGTCAAACTGCCTTTTCTCCAAGTATATTGGCAATGTACTGCTGCTGGTGGTGAAAATGAGTATGTATTGGTAAAGAGATTTTTGCTGTAGGATATGCAAGTTTAGGTGCACATTTAAACTGTGCTTCACTCATACAAAAATCTAGACCCTGAATAATTCCTAAACAATTTTCACCTGAGTCAGTTTCAGCCCAAAAGGAGGTGTATTATAATCCTCGACACAAAAATTCAGAATCAAAGGAGCTTTTCCCAGACTTAACAAAACTGTATTTTAATACTTCGGCATGTGTCGTGTTGAATGCAACATACAGACAATTTCACTTTAGTGCCTTTCTCCCATGATTATTATTTTTTTTTAATCTGAAATATTCAAATTATAATTCAGGAGAACCAGAGTGGGCAAGTTTTAAAAGTGAAGCAGCATCCAATAAAACAAAAATAACAACAAAAGTATTTGAAAAAAACCAATACTTTTTAAGATGTTTTTGTATTAGTTTCTAATTTCTGGAAAGTTTCCAAGCTGAAATAAATATCATTGCTACCACACTGTTCAATATATTGATATGAAGTTTGGTTTGCAACTATTCATCCCTTTACAAGTCACTGCAAGAAACAACTCCTAAAGAGCATGCTTAATTTCCCAGATGTTTGTGTGAAATTACTGTAATTAATCATGGTATTGATTATCTTTCTTCACTTTTCCAGGGTTCTTCTATTTAAAATGTTCCCCGAAGTGACATGTAGAGGCATCCTTGTTATCCAGGACTTGCTCACTTGCTGTCTAATTGCTAGATAAGAGATTAATTGTGCAGTGCTTTTGTGTTGTGGTTCATAGATAATTCTTGCTTTGATTTTCAGCATCACTCACGCATTCTTACCATGACAAACGACAAGTGTGGCTGCACTCCCCTTGTTTCTACAGCGGGAAGTTGTTACTCTGTCACACCGGCCAACTTCCCAATGTATGTTTGCTTATACTTTGATTAAAGTGATAGATTCAGGGTGAAAAGATCCTGAAGAGTTTTTCTATTCATGTTATTCTTCTGTAAGGAAATACTCTATTATCTGTAAATGACTGGTTTTACAAGGAAGATACGGATTATCTGAATACTGTCATAGTGTCAAATAACTTCCAGGTCTTTTTTCCATGTCAGTCTGCACTGTGTGCATTGCAGATTTTCTTTGGAGTGCACTAGCTAGGTCTTTTAGAGATAAAACGTGGGTTTTTTTCTGGGAGGCAGTTATTCCAGGCATCACTCTGGCATATTAGATAAGATAGCATCGTCCCTCCTATATGATCCCAGCAGGTATAATACTTCCGGGCATAATGCATTTTCTGAAAATGCCTCAATTCAAAAAGAAATAGAACCTCACAGGTAACAAGTTCAGTTCACTTAGAAGAACAATGAGTTTGTAAGTCTTGTTTGGGTATAATAGACAAACAGTCAGGCACTGTTTAGGCTTAGAACTATAGCAAAATTAGACATAAAGAAAAGTTAGACCTTCTCCAAGGTCAGCCTAGTCTCTCAGAAAATTAGTTTGAGATACAGGGACTTAAATGCCCCTTAAAAGTCTAGCATAGGGCATAATGGCCAACTTGTAGCTCCTGACCTGTGCCTCAAGTAACCACATTAGGGTTCTACCTGACTATAATAGATTTGTACCCTAGCTGGTGGCCTTTAGAAGTTAGTTCCATTCCACATTGAAAAGACATCTAAATTTAGGAGTTAATTTAAGACTCCTTCTCTTCATAAGACATGTAAGTTAAATGAATTCATCCCTTTCACCTCTCAGCCAGGAGAACAGAGATGCAGACAATAGAAAAAGATGCTGGGAACAGCAGCACTCAGAGATCCCACACAATTAAAAGAAATGAGGTATGTCAGGACTGTCAGGAATCACAGTACAAAGAGAAAAAAAAAGGAAAATGGAAAGGAAGCTCAACACATTCTTCTTAGGAGTTTGAATCTCTGACAAGTGTTCGCGCACCTGAGTCTCCCATTTACCAGTGTCAGGCAGACATACACTGTTCCTGGTGTATTGCTGTGGTGGTTTGACCCTGGGTGGACCAGGTGCCCATGAAAGCTGCTCTGTTGCTCCCCGCCCTTGAGCTGGACAGGGGACATAAAATGTAACTAAAGACTGGTGGGTTGAGATAAGGACAGGGAGATCACTCACCGATTACTATCATGGGCAAAACTGACTTGACTTGGGGAAAATTAATTTAATCTACTAGCAATTGAATCAGAGTAGGATAATGAGAAATAAAACCACCTTCCCCACCCACCCGTCTTCCTGGGATGAACTTCACTCCTGATTTCTCTCCCTCCTCCCTCCAGCAGCAGAGGGGACAGGGAATGGGGCTGGGGTCAGTCCCTCACACGCTGGCCCTGCCGCTCCTGCCCCCTCAGGGGGAGGCTCCTCACACTGCCCTGCTCCAGCCTGGGGTCCCTCCTGCTGGGTGCCGTCCTTCAGGCACAGCCGGCTCCAGTGTGGGTCCCTGTGGGGTCACAGCCCGGCCAGCAGCCCTGCCCCAGCCTGGGCTCCTCTACCCATGGCGCCACAGGCCCTGCCAGGAGCTGCTCCAGCGTGGGCTGCCCGTGGGGGCACAGCCTCCTTTGGGCACACACCTTTTCCGGCATGGGGTCCTCCATGGGCTGCAGGGGGACCACCTGCCTCATTGTGGTCTTCACCACTGGCTGCAGGGGAACCTCTGCTCCAGTACCTGGAGCACCTTCTCCCCTTCCTTCTGCACTGAGCCGAGTGTCTGCAGAATTACTCCCCTCACATATTCCCACTCCTCTTTCCCGTCTGCAATTGCCCAGCTACCACCATCACTGATGGGCTCATCCTTGGCCAGCAGCGGATCTGTCTTGGAGCCAGATGGGATTTGCTTTATTGGACATAGTGGAAGTTTGTGGCACCTTCTCACAGAAACCACACCTGCAGGCCCCCCACTACCAAAACCTTGCCATGCAAACCCAATAAAACCACTTCTTGATTTCTTTTGAGTTAACTAAAATTCAGGTATAGTTAAATTGCTCTTATCACCTGTAAGGAAGGTGCCCCCACTGATTCGCTGTTGAGATTCATGTGTGTAGCAAAGCCTTTGCACATTACAAACAGCACAGACAAGACGCATTCACTGAGCTACCCCATATGGATGTCAGTCAGCAGAACAGGACGTGAGAGCAAAGAGAAGCCTTGGAAGGGCAGCAGTGCTGAATGCCCTCTAACTGTAATACTGAATGCCACCTACAGCTTTTGCATGCATAGGTGTTTGTACAGCTTTTTGCTTATATACTGGCTTATACCATATAGCATAAGCTTATATCTGGCTGAGAAATGTGACTGTACTCTGTACACTCAGGTCTCGCAGAGGATGAGGGAACAGACAAATGAGAACACAGAGCATATTCCTAATGTAATAAAAAGATGGAAATGGGGGGAAGATAAACATTCTGTAGGAAATGAGAAAGGCAGTGGAACAGAGTGATTAGAAAGAGTAGTTCTGAGCTTTGCTTTATACAATATGGAAATTAATTTTGACAGCAGAATTTCCATTTGATTAACTTTTGGGAGAATCTGGACCGTGGATATTTTTCTGGCTGTGTCACTTATCAAGCCCAGGTACAATCAATAGTTAAAAAGGAAGCAGCAAAATAAATCCAGATCAACAGCACTGGGAAAGTATAAAATGCCTGCATGTGAGAAGATTTCTCCGCTCCTTTGATATGAAAGGGACATTGCCTAATGCCATGAAGTCCTAATGACCTTTGAAAATACAAACAGGGAATTGTTTTCTCATTTAAATGTTAATTAAAAGAATTGAACTTAAGTAGTTCAGAGAGACAAGAAACTGAAAGTTCTGAAGATTAAATTATTCCTTTGATGGGTCAGGCTACATGGTATTGCGCAGTATGTGTGCCTCTGTTGATGCAGGCTGCAGAAACACTTTCTTCAGGGACCAAAACTCTTGCTTCATCTCTCGTACCTGTCTCCAGGTTACACTGGTACAATCATGCGTGCCTGTTTATCTCAGAAGCTGTACAGTTCATGCAGAGCTTTCTTTTTATACATAAAAGTAATTATTTTAGCATTGACAATCTTATTTCCCTGTGTCTGTTTCCTTTCACACTTTTTACATGGATTATTACAGAAGTTAGTCCCAGTCTGCAGTCTGGCAACCTCAGGAGTTCCTCTAAGGCTCCGTAAAATATTAAGTGGTTTTACAGCTGCTTTTTTAGTCTTGTGGCTAGAGTGAGAAAGATACCTAGGTGATGGCAACACTAACTTAATTGGAATAAGATTCAACTTTGAAGCACAGTCAGATTACTTTTTTGACCCTTGGTGAATCACATAATCAGCACTGGCCAGCTGTTGTGATACTCTGAATTAAAATGAGTAGACTTGCCAATACAGAGTTGCACGTCTAAGCTCTTCACATCCTGACCACCAAAAATACATTTCATAATAGTCAACCTGTTAAGCAAGGTAACACTTAAGCTTACTATTAAGAAGCACTGAAGGAGGAAGACAGTGCAACTCTGCCTCTCATCTAGACACCAGCTAGGGGAAGAGCTAGGCACATTTGGAGCTTTGGGTCATCATCAGTTGATGAACTGTATAAATTGCATATCTAGAGATGGGTGGCTTATTCAAGCATCAACCCCAAGGTATGGAAACTTCTGGAATCCAAAGCCCACTGAGGTCCAGGGGATCTGGGTCGTCTTAGAAATTAGATGGTTTTCACAGCTCAGTCTTCATTCCTCTGTGTCTAAAAAGATGTTTAATCTCCAGAGAGCTTTTGTTATTCATATACTCTAAACCAGAGAGAGAAGAATTTTCTACACTCTGTTTCCTCAGTATTTCTCAGTATTGCTTCTTCTTCAACATTCATTAGGAAATACTATGGCAACCAGTAAGAATCTGATTCTAAACTGTCTCTCCAGTCAATGCAGAAGAAATTTAGGCACTGTCTTAGATACGAAAGCAAAGACTCTTTGCAGCTGATGTCTTAGGCTGGGTCACTGATAAATTCTGTGAAGATTCTGTTTCTTTGGATTGCATTTGTCACAGCAAGTCCCTTCTGAGTAGAATAAGTTGGCTGATCTCCTTGCCACCGGGCAGGTAGTGAGGAGTGAGTAGAAAAGGTGAGAAATAGCCCTGCAATCACCAGGGTTGAAGAAGGAGGGAGAGTAGGTGCTCCAGGCATCAGAGCAGAGATTTCCCTGGAGCCCATGCAAGAGACCGCGGTAGAGCAGGTTGGCAAACTGCAGCCCATAGAGGACCCTAGGCTGGAGCAAATTCATCCTGAAGGACTGCAGCCTGTGGAAAGGCCCCGCACTGGAGCAGCGGAAAAATGTGAAGAGGGAGGAGCTGCAGATAGGAACTGTTATGGACTGACCAAAACTCCTATTCCCCAACCCCTTCCACTGACTGGAGAGGACAGATGTAGAAGAGTCAGGAATGAGTGAAGTTGAGCATGGGGAAAAGGGAGGGGTGAGAAAAAGGTGGTGTTTTATTTTGTCTTTGTTTATTAATATCCAAACATTTTAACTAGCAATAAATTACATTCATTTCACAGAATCACAGAATGGTCAGGGTTGGAAGGGACCTCTGGAGATCATCTAGTCCAACCCACTGCTAAAGCAGGTTCACCTAGAGCAGGTTGCACAGAATCACACCCAGGTGGGTTTTGAATGTCCCCAGAGAAGGAGACTCCACAGCCTCTCTGAGCAGCCTCTTCCAGAGCTTTGTCAACCTCAAAGTAAAGAAGCTCTTCCTCATATTCAGATGGAATTTCCTGTGTTGGAGTTTGTGCCCGTTGCCCGTTGTCCTGTCACTGGGCACCACTGAAAAGGCCTCATCCTGTTGACACTTACCCTTAAGATATTTGTAGATACTGATAAGATCCCCTCTCAGCCTTCTCTTCTCCAGGCTAAACAGGCCCAGCTCTCTCAGCCTTTCCCCATAAGGGAGATGCTCCAGTCCCCTCATCATCTTTGTAGCCCTGCACTGGACCCTCCTCAGCAATTTTCCTGTCCCTCTTGAACTGGGGAGCCCAGCACTGGACACAGCACTCCAGATGTGACCTCAGCAGGGCAGAGCAGAAGGAGGGGTTCACCTCCCTCGACCTGCTGGCCACGGTCCTCCTAATGCCCCCCAGGATCCCACTGGCCTTCTTGGCCACCAGGGCACACTGCTGGCTCATGGGCACCTTGCTGTCCACCAGCACTCCCAGGTCCTTCTCCACAGAGCTGCCTTCCAGCAGGTCAGCCCCAGCCTGTGCTGGTGCATGGGGTTGTTCCTCCCCAGGTGCAGGACCCTCCACTTGCCTCTGTTGGTCCCTCTTCACCCAACCCTCCATCCTGCCCAGGTCCAGCTGAATGGCAGCGCAGCCTGCTGGTGTGTCAGCCACTCCTCCCAGTTCTGTACCACCAGCAACCGTGCTGAGGGTGCACTCTGGCCCTTCATCCAGGGCATTGATGAATACATTGAATAGCAGTGAACCAGCTGAGCCTCTTTTTGTGCATGACAGTGATTGGCAGGTGATCTTACTGTCTTTATCTCAACCCACAAGGTTTTCCATCCTTTTTTCTACCTCTGCCCTGTTAAGGAAGGGGAATGAGTGAGCAGTGGGTGTCTGGCTGGTACACCACCACCCCCCCACCCCCCCCCCACACACACAACCCCCGTTCCCCCCAGCTGTTCTTTAAGTTTATTTTATGTTATTTGAAAGTATACCTGGCATTGTTTCCCTGGCATAAACTTCCGTGGAGAGGCAAAATTCTGTATCTCTGTTAAGAGTGGAAGAACATGGAGAGGTGGAATTATCTTCTTGGGTGCAATTGTCACAGTATCATCTTGAGCTGAAATGTCAGTATAAGATGTTAAAGGATACTTGACAGGATGATAGTTTCAAATTTCTGCTGAAGTTAAGTGTTCTGAAGGAACTGAAAAAAGAAACAACTGAATTATGAATTGTGCTGTATCATGTCTTCTTAAAACTGCTTCTCAACTGGAAGTTGGTTAAACGACAACAATGTTTTAGAGGGCTTAGTGCAAAATTTGAAGAACTGCAGCCAAGTAAACTGTGAGCTCTAGTGAGCAACCTGACCTTGGTAGAGGGACTTGTAAACATATGGCTAAATATTATATATGAGAGTGGAATCAGAATTACCTTAGTAGCAGAATCATCTATTAGAGTTCTTGAAACATATAAATAATTCTAATGAAGTTGATACACTTTTCTGGATTTCCAAAAGGCATTTATTAAGACCCCTCTCAAACACACTTAAAGGAATTTGGCTATGATAGCAATGGAAGTTAAGGTTCTCAGAGGGATGAGCAAGTTATTAAACTATGGGAAACAAAAGACAACATTATTACCTGGTTTTCACAATAAAGTGACATTATAAATAAAAATCATAGTGTCTCTGCCAGAGAGTGTTATTCACTATATTCATAAATGATCTGGAAAGAGTTGTATGACAAAGTTTGCTGATGATGCTAACAGCAACAAAGACCAGGGATGAGTGTTAACAATTACAAAAAGAAAAGCTGCACAATACGAAGGGATTTGGAAATGAGACGGCATATAAATGAAATTATGTACAAGTGAAACACATATGCAAAAAAAATATGTATATATAATGATACTTTGTGAGCCAAGTATTAGTGTTTGAGAAAAAGTCTTAGGAATATGAGAGAAATCTATGAAAGTGTCAGTTCAGAAACAGTCCTTCACTGTAGCAGTGAAGGAAAGCAAATGAGGTGTCAGAAGTTGATAGGAATGGAGAGAACAAAACAAAATAATAATAATTAAAAAATCATTATGCTGCCGTATAAATCCATTACATACCTGCAACCTGAATTCTTTTGAAGTTCTGCCTCTCTTTCTCCATTTGCATGTCAAAATACCTATAGTAGCAAAGCCATAATATCATATAATGTAGCTGTGTTTGGATAAAGGCTACAGGAATAAGCAAAGTTATCAAAGATGTTTCTATTTTGTAAGAAATGACTACATATAGGAGGACTCTTCAAAAAAGGTAGCTGATGAGAAACACAAAAATGGTCTAAAAACCTGAGTTATAGTGTATAGAAAGTTACTTTTCACTGTCTTATCCTGTAAGTGAATCAAATGAAAATAACAAGTGGCAGGCTAAAAGCTAACCAAAGTAGCTACTTTACAAAACACACAGGTAAGATGCTAATCTAATTGTTACAAATTACCACAGACACTAAAAGTTGACATGTACTCAAAAAGTGAATTTACAAATGCAAACAAGAAAAATCTCTTTAGAACTATATAATACAAACGACCACCATGGGCACAGGGAGCCCTCCACGCAGGACCTGGCACACAGAGATGCAGGACTGTGGAAAAGAATAAGAATAATGCAAATTTAAGGTAGTGTCTCTGGGGAAGTGGCTCAAGATACTAGTTTAGATCCCATACTGTCATTTACATATTTATATATTGAGCTGGTAAACAAGCAGTATTTGTTATTATTGACTTGACTCAGTGAGGAGTAAACTACCAAGCTTCCCACTGCTTTGAGTAACTGAGACTTCAAATGTAAATATGTAGGATCTTCATTTACTGAACCCTCTGTTTCATATTAACCCATACATTAGTAGATATACTTAATATCAATGTTTAAATGGGATAAGTGCATGTAATTCTTTTCTGCCTCTTCACTGAAACCAGACACTATGATAATCAACTACTTGGGGGATGATGAGTTTTGATAATGATCCTGAAAATATGTCTTTGAGAGCTATCATAATAGTCATGCTCTCCGTTAGTAATTGAATCTTTACGCAGATGAAGACCTAATCTGAGACAAGGATTCCTGTGTATCACATTGTAACAGTCTCCCTGATACAGACCTTTACATCATCAACATTTCTAGTGAGTATGCCTTCCATGTGTTTGCACTCAATGTGATTCATGAAGACTCACTGAGGCCTGCTGATTACTTCTATATTAAACATTAATCCTTGAAATAGTTTTAATATATATTTTGCCTCCCTTACACAGTAAGTTAATCAGTATGATTCTATGTGCTCAGCCTATCACCTACTCATACACCTAAAAAAGTCAGTATGTGTATATATATATATAAATACAGTTATACAAGCCAGAAGATAAGTAAAACCTATGTACCTGATGTACAGTTTGCAATGAATGAGTGATTTGTTGTAGTTTCTGAAGAGAAGGAAAGATTTTCCCCCTAAGATGTAAGGAAATAATTCAAGATACATGACGGAGAAAGTGACTGATCAAGGAAGACTTTCTCAGATTACTTCCTCAGAGATCGTCACTTTATATGTAAGTTTAAAAGTAAGATTCCCTTGCTTTAATTGGATCTAATGCCCCTAATGGATTTAATAATGGTAATAAGCTATGACTAGCATACAGGATCTTGCTGGACCTTGGAAACAAGCAAGTTAACACAGGAAAATTTTGCCTTATAATTTTGCACTGGGGGTTCTGCAGTGGTTGCCTCCATAGTTAACAGCTGTTCAGATCTTTCACAATTTTTCATGAACAAATGGACAAGGAAAGGTCAAGATGGATGTGGGATGTGAATGACATTTTTAATCATAAAAAAGTAACTTTGTTAATGAAATCGAAAGTCTTCCCTCAGTGAAAACTAAAGAGTTAGTTCTGATGTTTCATATATGTGCCAGTGTTTTGAATGAGGCCAAGGAAAAGTTATTTTTTTTCAGCAGCCTACATATTACTTAAAGAGATACAAAATAGAACAACAACTAAATAAAACCCAAAACAGAATGAGAAAAAATAGGTGACAAAAGAAATAGTACTAATATTATTTCTCTTCTGTCACCATTTCTTGCAGTTTCAGTACCCTGAAAAGATCAAAAGAAATGCATTCTTTATCAATAACACTTGGCCATGAATTTTTGATACATAACAGGAAACATATTGAATTGTATTTGTACAGTACTAAATTGATTCCATGCTTTAGATTTTCCTCTGGGCACTTTTGTAGAGAAGAAAGTCTTTTTTTTTTGCTTGTACTTGGACAATTGTGTATCAGAACTGCACTTCACCTTCTTTAAAAGATTCAGAGGATGGCCATGCTAGGAACAGGACATGGGGAAAAAATGTATTTGTGCTTCTAGTTGTGTCGATGAATCTGCTGGGTGTCTGTTTAATATTCCCCAGATCCAACAAGCTATCAGGTTGGAGGTCAAGAAAGTATTGTGTTTGATTTCCAAATCAAATTCACAGAAACCAATAGCTTTTTGGGGCTCTGCTCTGTAGCACATGATATGGCACCAGTCTCCTTTGCAAGAGTTTTCATGTAATTAACTTTCCATTACTGCACAAAATAGGGCATTGGCACACTGATTCTGCAGTCTGGTGGCTATCTTCTCTCTGCCTGTCATACTGACTGCTGTTGGTATACTCCACAAGAGTATTGTGTTTGAATTTGGGTTTCTGGAGGCATGTGGGTGCTCCAGTGGGGATAAGTTTTCCTGGAAGGAAGAGTCAGGGTAAGGCTGCTTACGAGCCTGGTGCCTGTAGCTCCCTCCCTCTGCATGCAAGGTTTGATCCAAGGGTCCCCTAGGATGCCAAATCCAGTGAACTTCAGGACCCAAGGGAGTTATTATTCCCAGTCCACCAGAGACAAAGGTGAGTCATCCTGGCCCAGTCCCCAACAGCCAGCTCAGGTCTGGACCCTAGTGAGGTCAAACAGGTACCACTGATACCTACACACACACACTTACGTACCTGTACACACAGCCAACCAACAACAAACACAGACAGGAGACCACTGCCCTTACAGCCACCATGTGCCCACAACAACAGTCCCACAGGTGTGAATCACACCAATGGCCTGATCCAAGCTCAAGAAGTGGGCCTATGTGAACCTCACGAGGTTAAATGAGGCCAAGTACAAGGTGTTGCAGCTGGTTTGCAGCAACCCCCAGGATCAATACACTCAGGGATAAAAGGTTTGAAAACAGTATGTTGCAGCACAAACAAACTAGTAGGCTACAACAAGGCTTTTACTGTTGGTCAGATTCTACTGTCCATGCTGTTTCTCCTTCCTCCAGAAGTCAGACCACACTGCTCCTCCTCCATCCAACACCTATCTCACCATCCTCAGTGCTATTTAACCACTTAGTGGGAATGAGCTACAGCTGCACATCGTCCATGTCAATCAACCCACTGCCTTTGAGGCAAGGCCACAGCTGCATGTTATCAATGCTAATCGACCACTGCCTTCATTCCTCTACAGCAGCCCTGTGGAAAATTACTTGAGGGAACAGGTGGACAAAAAGCCAGCAGTGTGCACTTGCAGCTCAGAACATCAACTGTATCCTAGGCTGCAGCAAAAGAAGCCTGGCCAGCAGGTCAGGAGAGGTGATTCTGCCCCTCCACTCCACAGTACGACATCCATCTCTAGTCTTCAGTAAAGGAAAAATGTCAACCTGTTGGAGTGGGTCCAGAGGACGGCTATAAAAGTGATCAGAGGGATGGAATACCTCTCTTATGAGGAAAGGTTGAGAGTTGGTGTTGTTCAGCATGGAGAAGGGAAGGCCTTATTGTGGCTTTTCAATACTTAAATAGGTCTTTTAAGAAAGATGGGGACAGACCTTTTAGTAGGGCCTGTTGTGGTCAGGCAAGGGGTAATGGTTTTAAACAAAAAGAGCTAGATTTAGACTAGATATAAGGAAGAAATTCTTTACTGTGAGGGTAATGAGACACTGGAACAAGTTGCCCAGGGAGGGTGTAGATACTCCAACCCTGGACGCATTCAAGGGTAAGTCAGGTTGGACGGGGCTCTAAGCAACCTGATCTAGTTGAACGTGCCCCTGTTCATTGCAGGGGGGTTGCACTAAGTTACCTTTTAAAGTCCCTTCCAACCCAAGCCATTCTATGGTTCTATGATTCCGTGATCCTGCCTCACCTGCAGGCTAATCACTTGCAAGGTTTATTAACAGAGCCCACATACATGCATTCACAAATGGGACTTTACAGTGGCTGGCCCTGAGTAGCTGCTCCCAGTCTCCCCATTACCTAGCCCCAGACCTATAGCCTCTACAGTAACTGGCTGCCAGACCTTATGGTATGACTCGTCAGCTAGTCCAGCCTGCAATTTTGTAGCATCATGCACACATAAATGGATCCCTCCAGGAGCTGGCCTTTGACCCTCAGCCCAGGCCCCAGTCTGTCCAGCTTCCTTTCTATAAGTCCCCTTGATCCACAGTCCCTATTTCATAGCAGCCACTTAGACCACTCTTCCTACTCGCCAGCTAGTCCAGCTTCAAGCTCACTGGCAGGTCTCACACACACACAGAGCACACTCCCATAGGAAAACAGGAGACTGGTTTAATAAGAAGACTCAATAGACTGTTGATTACGTGCAAGGCTTAGCCAGTCAAGTGTGCCAGACCAGCAACTTGTTTGCACATTACTTTCTGTGGTCCTTCTCCTAAACATCCCATGATAAATTTCACAATCACACAAGCCCTTTCAGCTATCCCACAAGTTTCCTTTTTCTCATGAGACTCAGAATAATCTTGTTTCCCACTTCTTACCAGTTACAAAACATCTGGATGAACCTCCTCAAAGCTTTGAGTGGTTCTGTCCATGGCCTGTCTCAATGAGGTACTCTGATCTTTTATGTTGTCTCTGTTGTCTACGATTTATTAGGGTATATGCATCTGAGTCTTCAATTTATTACTTCTCCTGTCTCTTTTTCTAGTCTTTTGTCTTGAGTACCCACTAACAAGATAACCTCAGAAACTAAGCATCCTTACTTCCACATATTCCACTACATCCATGCACTGCAGAGTAATTTATTTGATTCTTCATTTTAATTAGTGACTATTTCCTATATAGAGACTATATGCACATTTTCATGAAAACATAGCAAAGAAATTGTAGCAACAGCTATCTTTGAAAAATTCCCTGCATTTCAAAGCTTTGTTGGTGAACCAAAGTCCCTGTAATGATTCCAGAAAAGGTTTCAGGAACACTGATTATATCCAAATGTTGTAAATGTCTAAATCAGTTAAAATGTCTAACTGGAAGAAGAGTATGGTTCAATGTGCTTTAATAGCTATGCAATAATATGCGGCTCATTTTCAATGGGTAATTAGAACAGTTCACATGTACCTCTGCAGAGAGATACGTTTCAAACATGTACACTTACACCGAGCCCTTACAGTCCCAACTAAGACATTTAAGCTGGAGGATTAAGTCCTGTTCAGCAGGGATATTAAGCATACATGTCTGTGTATGTTTAAATACATTCCTAGAGGGAGATAGGGTCCTGAGTTTGGGCCCGCTTGTCTGAAGTATGTGATTGTAGTAGAAAGGGGCTGATCAACTATAAAAAAAACATGACATGTGATGTACTGAAAGCAATGATCATCTCATGGTCACCAAATATTTTTTAGCAGAACATTTTTTATGAATTAAAATAAGATTCATAAAACTGAGGTAAGGCAAATGTCTCTTCTGAGCTTATTGTGTACTAAGCAAAAGTTATTATGATGTTTCTTCAAGTTAATTTTGTTACCAGCTCTAATTGTTTCAGAACGTTTTCTTTTTCCTCATTATATCTAAAAGCTACTAATTTTAACTTGCTAAATGTATTGCAAACATCACTAAATGACAACATCCAATAGTTTAGCAGTTTCTCTGGCTTGGGAAATATGCAAAGTAGAACAACTATCAGCAGAAGAACTATTTGTCAACCTCTCATCTGCATCTCAGGGGTGTACTACATACTATGTAAGATGGACAAATAAATTGTTTACTAGAGGCAGAGCGATGGCTGCCTTCATTTACTTTTTCTTACTACTAGCCTGGCTGGAAGGACTGATGTAGAAAATCCAATCTTGTTTTCTGTACAGGATGGCCTGCCTAACCTTGGAACTGAAAACTATGAAGACCTGCAGGATGCAGCTATCTGTGAGAGACAGACACGATGAAGGTAGTCATGGACTCCAGTTTCCAAAACATTGAACTTTTTTCGCTGCTGGGGGTTCCTGTGGGGAACCATGCTGCCAGGCCGATGCAGAGGCCCCAGTGCCAGAGAGTTATAGCTGGCGGGCTCAGCCAGCCTTGCTGCTGATCTTTGCTTTCCAAAGTCTCTCTTCTCACCATTAAAATTTTCGTATTTCTTATACTTCTTTCTAAGCTCTCTCTTCCTGTGCTTCAAAAGTCTTTTCAAAATTCCTTGCTTACTGTTTAACCTATCTATTTGCCATCATCCTCACTACTGTGTTCAAACTGGGGTGAAACAATCGCTCAGGCTGCTTTGGGAGTCCCATTTACACACACTGTTACACCATGTTCCTGTTTTGTCACCTGCCATTTCAGCAAGGTGAGCATGCCTGTGAGCACCCGAAAGACTGAAATATCTTACAACTGGTATGAAAGCAAACCCAAACCCACTTTTTTTCTCAATCACTCACACCATTAAGATTTTTTAAATGGAACATAAAAGAAGAAAGTTGGTAGAAAGCTCTTCTTTATATAGCCCTTTAGAATAACAATAATAATATGCAAGTAATATATATATTTGAGCCTTATAAAATAACTGAATACTTTCCATATGTGGTTTGGTGGGGTTTTTTTTCTGTTCTCTTGCAAAATATACCATGGAAATATTTTGTGTTCCTAAAGTTTAAACTTCAATTTTAAACATTTTATTCAAACAGATTTATGTACTCAATGAATCTGCTTTCGTGAAGTACATGCAAAAATAATTTTACTTCATATTCTTCATTACTTTGAGATTTCTTGGAACCTAAAAGTGTCTGGGCCTCTGAAGCTCACCATAAATTTAACAGTGACATATTTAGTCTAACTTCCCCTGTTGGAGCCTCCTCAGTTAACAAACATCTTCTAAGTCTTCCTAGAATATACACCTTTGAGTTTCAAACTGTATGTTTTCAGTCCCACTAGAACACAGAACAAAGATGTCCTTTCACTAGGATGCTATTGAAAGATGGTTCAGTTCTTCCATCAACACTAGCAGTAGCCAACACATGTAGCCAAAGAACTTTTTCCTGTGCCTGTTGGCAGAAGGATACAGACCCTAATGAATCCATTATCAGTAAACATAGTTGTTATTTTTATTTTTTTCAGGTCGTGAGATGCCAGTTGTGCATGTGAATGCACTACTGTTCTTGCTCTGAAAAGCATAATTTTGTCAAAAAAAAAAAGGGGATATTTCTCAGTGTGTATTTCAGAGGCTAATTTATAAACCAAAGTTTCCATGACAGAAGTAAAGCTGAAAGCATTAAAATGAAATTTCTATGTAATTAGTCATTTTAAGGCAATGCAATACAGAAATGAATCTGTGAGGTAAATGTGGAGTCCAGTTCTCATATAAATGGCTTCAAATTTAAATTTTCACACATCCTTGTGCCTACTTTGGACTCCTTCTCCTGTCATCTAGGTTCCCTATTTCTAGAGGGAACCTTTAGCTTAAGGGTCTGTGACTTTATTACTATCCTGACGATGGATTTGTGCAATTCTGAGTCTGTTAAAATAACTTGAGATATTTCAGGCAGATGTAGACACCCTACAACCTGTTTGGGGAGATATTACAATAAAGCTTTTAGGATCATATACCCGAGTTTGTTTTATTTAATGTAGAGTTTCTACAGTCTCAGTTCTTTCACTTCTGAGAAGGTATATGTTCTTTTAAAACAGTCATAGTAATATAAAATCTTTTTCCCGCTATGTAAGCTCAGTGCTGGAAGATTTATTTGAATGAATAGGCATGAAAAATAATACAGCTATGTTGCTGATATTTTTAGTTTAGTAAAACAGTCACATAACTGCTAACTCTACTTCCAGTGAAGAAAAAAATTCAATGAAGATTTTGTTTCCTAAAGAGATACTTCAGATACTGCCAGCTGAGAAGTCACTCAAAGATAAAGCCTGCTACTTCTTTTAAGTGGCCTCCACTCATAAACTAAATATGTCTATAAAAGCCTGTCAGTGTTTATTTTTTCACTTAAGATGCAATGATAAAGGACATACAAAGGAAGTGTCAGGATATATGGGAACTCTAAAGCTATGGAGTTTTTTCATTAATGTACAGCAGGTAAGTGAAAATACTTAAGATGTTGACATTGCATCTGAGGTTAAGTCTGAATAGCCTTTATTTTCCTGAATTATGTAAAGAAGTCCAAATGGTTTGAATGGTAGCAATTTGTATTGTGCCCTGACATAACAGGGCCTGAGGTCTGGGGGATAGGGAGTTATTAGCAGTTTACATTGATCTAAGAAAAACAATGAATCATCTTTTATCTCCCCTTTTTTTCTCTTTCCTAGTAAATGCATTTTAATTTTTAAGCTTGTTCTGCAGAATGAACAAAGGCTCCTTGACAGAGAGATGGCAACACAAGAGTAGCTGGCTGAAATTTAAGCTTAGTATGTACATCACTGGTTTAAGTAAACAACTTTGTTAATATGATTTTACATAATCCAGAACAATAGATTAATACAAATTACTGGAACAATTCTTGGTTGCTTAAATAACTTTACCTCCTAATATCAAATGAAAAAAAATCAGCCTAACTATTGGTAATGGTAGATATTTCTTTGTCATTCTAACAAATGTAATCTAAATGCCATTCTATTTATCAGCCTTCCTCACACTGATCTGGTTTAGTGACTGGAAAAATTAGACCCCCAAATTAGGTAGGCCCTATAATAAATAGACCATTTGCAAAATTCCATTCATGTTGTGCAAACCCACCTTATGTAGAATAGCGTAGAACTAGAATAAAACTCCAAGCATCATGTTTTATTTTTATTTAAATATAAAACTGTCATAACAGCACATAGTTTATTTTTTTTTCTCTTAGTTCAAATGAAATTTTGTTATGACGTGGGTCTAAGAACAGCTGCCATCAGCTTTAAACTGTCTGCTGTTGTCTTCCTGCAGATTAACATTTCCTTTGGATTGTTTGTTAAACAAGTTTCAGGAAAACCAACAAACATGTCAATTTGCTTTGAGCCTGAGAATGGGACAACTCGTTTTAATAGGTTCTTAGCTGCCTGTTAAAACTAAAGCTCCTCTGATTCTGGATGGAATGGATGTGTAATATACATCAATGGAGTTTGCTTTCTTCTCACTGGAGAGAACCAAGCAAGCCGAACAGTATAAAATAAAGAGAGGTGAATCACTGTGGTGGGCATCACCAAACTCCTACACAACATAAAAAGGCTGATTTACCAGGATTATAAGCAATGCATCTGGGGCACCTGTGCATTTCCTGTTTATTCTCTGTTTCTGAAAAATCAGACACTTCAAAACTCCTGCTTTTGTAAAGTTAACTTTTAGCAATATTTGAACATATGGTAGAAGCTCCTGTGAGAACGAATACATTGCCATGCATAGTTAAATGACAGGTAAGTGTGAACACCTAAGTTAGAGGGAAATAGAAGTTATATTTAAATACTGTGCAAATACTGAGGGTCCAACTGATTCCTTGACCAATATGCTGAGTATGCACACCAATCCAATTAATAAATTACATTACAGAGAAATAACTGAAGAATTATTATAATTGAAGAATGTGACATTTGGAGGACAGCTAGGGATAGTCATAGCTTGCAGAAGACACTGCCCTAAGCAGGGGAAAGGAAACAAGCAATAGCAAGGCAGTAGTGAGAAGAATACTTTGGTTGGCACCTATCATAGAATCATAGACTATTTTGGGTTGGAAGGGACCTTTAAAGGTCACCTAGTCCAACACACCCTCCCGGCAATGAGCAGGGACATCTTCAACTAGATCAGGTCACTCAGAGCCCTGTCCAGCCTGACCTTGAATGTTTCCAGGGACAGGACATCTACCACCCCTCTGGGCAGCCTGTGCCAGTGTTTCATCAACCCCATCGTAAAAATTTCTTCCTTATATCTAGTCTGTATCTACCCTCCTTTAGTTTAAAACTATTACCCCTTGTCCTGCTGCAACAAACACTGCTAAAATGTCTCTCCCCATCTTTCATACAAGCTCCTTTTAAGTATTGAAAGCCTGTGATAAGGTCTCTCTGGAGCCTTCTCTTCTCCATGCTGAACAACTCCAGCTCTCTCAGCCTTTCCTCTAAACCAGTTATCATTCAGATAATGGAAGTCACATAACAGATGATTTATTTAATGTCTATACATCTATCCATTAATGCGTACAAAAGAAAGAACATATTAAATGCACAAAACCAAACAAAGAAACAAGGAATAGCATAGCACCTGAAAAGGAAAATGTTCAAAAGACTGAAAGGTTGATACTCATTATAGAGCCTGAATTCCTCCCGCCTTCTCCCGTTAATTGAAAACTAACTGGAAAATCCTGAGCCAAAATAGGTAAGAGAGAGACAACCCCCCAGAGGGGTGAATCAGAGGAGCCACATTCCCCTCTGGAAGTGCCTCTCCCTCCCCAACAGAAAAGAGATCTAGGTCTATTTTTCCAACACAGGTGTCTTGGATGGGGTGAATCTTTCCACCTCGTTAGATTCCACATTTCGGTACCATAGAAGTATTTAAAAACTCCACCCAGCTGCTAATTATGAATCCCTAATCATCCCATAATAATGTTTCTGTCAATAAGTTTTGCCTTGTCTGCAGAGCCTGCTTTAGCAAGTAATATTAGAGCATAGCTACTTGAATGGCTAGGCAGGGAGAAGTAGCAGCTTCCTGCATCTCATAATTTAGATCTTCAGACCTTTCTTGGATTTAATAACTATTTATAGAGATCCTGGCTGGAACTAGACATGAAGTTTTCAGTGTTAAGAGGAGGTAAAGCAAAAAACTGTACATTTCCATTACGAATCCTTACCTTAGTTGGTGATGCTGATGTCTTAAAACTATTTTATTAAAGTGATTGGCAACAATTTTTATATGTGTTTGTTTGGATTACCCTTTGGATTATCCTTTGGAGCTGGATTCATTTAATATTTTTGGGTTCCAAGTCTGAAGCAGCTATCTAGATTCTTTACAGAGTTACTATTTTGATAATAGACTTATGGAGAAGTAAGATAAGGGTGTCCTCTCTATGGATAGACTTTCTATAGCAAAGATGAATGCTACTTATTTTAGCTGCTTATTTTGTAATAGAATAGATGTCCCTATGTCTTTCCATTGACCTTAAAGGAAGTCTGATCCTCTGCAGAGCCTTCTTGACCCACTTACTCTAGATGGATATTAATGTCAATTAACATGATATTGTCCACATATGCCATTTTGCTAACCAGAAATAAGATGGGAAATATGTGTATTGAATCTGTATCATACTTGAAGTTATTAACCAGATTATAGAGTGATTGGGACTTGAAAATAACCTACATTTTTCCTTTTATTCCAATGCTGAAAGAAACAATAATCTCACATGCTATTATACGGCCATACTCATATATTACATCAGAAACTAGATATTTTGGGGAGAAGAGGGAACAATTTATGCAAAAAAACCCCAAACTAATATTGAATTTAAGATTAAACAAAAATGTTTTAATCTATCTTGTTCATATGTTGTGTCTATTGGCTGGGGCATGTGAGTGATTGTGTGTTTGATTGTCAATGATTACTCTTTTTAAGTCTAGAGGAACTGCTGGCTGTTGATGACAAGAAAGAAACCAAAGCAATTTGTTGAGGATTCTGCAGTGTACTATAAAGAACTGAAAAAGGGAAGGTGCCGAGAATCAACTTTAAATGATCCCCCCACTCCTCCTGCCCTGAAATTAATCTATGTAAAATCTTCTTTTGGCCTGATCCCATTTTTTTTCCCCCCAGGTTCAGTCTTGATCTCTGTAATGTAATAAGAACAGAGCACTATGGGACAGTCTGGATTGAAGAATTACCAGTTAATGTTGCTTAAATGAGAAATCATATTACACGACCTTGTTTTTTGAACTATTATGAGACTAGGAGCCAACGTCTGTTTCAAACAAGAGTCAGAATGCCAAAGAGAGGCAGGATGCACCGCTTGCTGTTCCTTGTAACGACAGTTTTATTTTTAAATCAGAAAAAGTAATCTAGTGATCAGAAAGATGTAAAAGAAAGCAGTTCAAACATACTGCAGCTGTGTATTACCTAAGAGAAGCCATCAGCAAGCATTGCCTTGTTGCTGGTACAGTTAAACTTCCATTGGATAGCGGCTGATTAAGAGAAGTGTTGCACTGTGCATGGGGAAAGGGTAGATTGATCCCATCAGGTGAAACAGCAAGTGCTAAATCAGAACACTTATGATAGATCAAGGAAACCTCTGAGATGTCAGCTGCATTGTTCTGGCAGCTAAACAGGGAGGCATAGATTCAGAAAGGAAAGAAAATCATGGCAAGGGCAAGGCCATGAAATATCAAATAAATTCAAACAATTGGGCAATAATAATATAAAGATATAAATTTCCCATCTTAAAAAGCAGGAAAAGTACCCTTACTAGATCATATCTCTGGGTGGAAAGCTGGCATCTTGCTGTATAGCAAAGCAATCTAAAAGTCTAAAGTAAAGTACAGTGTAGAGGAATAAAGCTGGGTTAATTAGCATTGATAATATACAGCTGTGGGCTGGCTTCAGGGGCGGTGGGTTGGCTGATGTGGATAAGGTGCAGGTGTGGCTGGTTCTGTTAAGTCTTTGGGCAGCCAATGAAGAGAGGGCAGCTGAGGGAGAGAGAACATATACTCTGGATGAGGTGAGACAAGGAGAAGGCAGCAGAGAGACTGTATGAAGAGTGTGCTGGTATGAGATGGTAAAAGAACTTGTTGTAGCTTGATAGTTTGGGGAGTGCTGCGACAGTACAGGGCTTTGTGGTGTTATGGGTTATTGAGGAAGTTATTCATACTTTCCTGTGTAAGTAGGCTCATTTGTAAGTCATTTAGTCTCCTATTAAAAAACATGTGGCATACCTGCACACCCCAAAGCTGCTGGAGTACATTACAGTGAGGGACTAAGGTACCGACTGTGTCAGCATCTCTTTTCTAAACAGATTTTTTCAGGTGGCATAGAATAACCTGCATCTGTGTTATCTTTTTCATTTTAACATTTCATTTTTTCAAAATATTTTCATATCTCTATTCTGCCTTTGTAGTTAAGAAAATGAAAAGCTGAACATCTAATGACTGAGTGAAACATGCCTGTACATTCAACATAGTGGCAGGTGTCTGCTTAGAAGAGGTAAGAGAAAAGACACAGAAACAAAGGTCTAAGACAGCCATTATTACAAGCATTTCAGGGAAGAGGTCCCAATACCCTTTGTGGAAAGCAGGCACACAAGCACCTACCTGCAAAAGAGGTCTGAGTCTCTGGGACCTCTGTGGTCAGAGGCATCTCCTGAAGCCTTGAATCTAGCTAAGGGACAAAAGTAAGGCTTTATTTGTGATTGTGTGACCTGAATAGAACAAAGGGTGTGAAGGGGGGGTTTGGACTGCCTCTTAAGTGGATAAATGCGTCTTATTGCTCTAAGCGTTGGGCTGTTGAGTAAGAGAGACACCTGCCTATATGGAAGGTCAGAACCTTTAACTGAGTTTTGGAAATGCTACTAAAACAAGTTTGAGAGATGAGCTAAACATGGAAATACAGGATTTGTGAATATTTCTGACATAAACAAAGAACAATTCACTTCTGTTATGCCATCGGTGGTTTTGCATGAGATCAGCAGTATGTGTTCAGTACCCAGGGTATTTTTACTGGTAAAAACTTAGACATCTAAGGAATTTAGGTCTCTCCAAGGTTAGCTGTCAGCACGTAAAGTTCATCATGGGAGTCTGTATTTTAAATACAAGTGTCTGAGGTGTCATCTAGGTATTTAAGCCCTTATGCAGTGCTAGTTCCTTGTGATTTGTCTGAGTTAAAATACTTAGTAGTTGCATATGCAAATTAGTAAATATTTTCAATCCAAATGCTGGCTAAGACATCTAAATCCCTACACAAAAGCTGAATAAGCAGCCTTAATGATTAGCACTTAGCTACCAGTTAATCAGATTCTCATCATGTAGTAACACCAATTAGTCATTAAGGCACTGTTATTAAAGGAGGGTCATTTGAACAATAACATCACTAGATGCTTCTGATTGAAGATTTTATCAAATTAATGATGAAAGAAAAATAATCACAAATTTTATTGATATAGGTCAAGGCTCTCGTCTTGCACTTTGACTTCAGTGGATTTTTACATCAGAAGCCAGAATGATACAAAAATTACATGGCATTTTTAAAATAGATCTAAAACTGTCTCAGAATGTCAGTCTGAATGGAGAGCCATCAACTCTTCTGTTTTTACTGGAGCTTCATGGGGATCTGTTCTTGGTTGTACAGTTTTTAAAGTCTGCCAGTGACATGGAAGACATAAAATCATCACAGATAAAATTTGCTGTTGGCAAAGATTGAGGGAGTGGTAAATATAATGAAGAATACAAGTGTGAACATATAAAGCTGGATCATTTTGTAAATTGGGCACAATCTATATGTTTGTCTCACTAAGTGTAAGGTAATACATCTGGGAGCAAACAATGTAGGCTAGGTTTCCATGGGAAAAAGAGGAGAGTATGAGTCTGAGAGAGATCTAGTGGAGAGTCAGCTGAATGTGAGCTTCCAGAGCAACGCTCTGGTTTAGTGATTACATTCAGACAGCTGAACACTAAGTAGTAGGAAATACCTGATACCACTACCAGTGAGCATGACTGCTGCTGCTGAGATGGGTTTTGTGCCCAGCTGTGGTGCATGCCTTTTATAAAAAGAATATTTGTTAATGGGATGTGTTCCAGAGATGAAAAAAGGCCCAACAACTAAAAACAAAAGTTAAAAAAATATTGAAGCATAGGATATTTAAGGATGAGGCCAGTCATAGGTCAGTGATTCTTACATTTTCTTCCTCAGACAACTTCTTTGAATCTTTTTTCTTTATAATTCAAAGTAATCTATTTTGAATTACAGCAACTTCCTTTAAATCTTATTTTCTCTTACATCTAGACTCTTCACAGCCTTTTTTTTCCCCCCAGCTTAAGTTCAGTAGCCCTCTAGTTGTTTTCTCAGATTACTAATTATGCAAGCAAAGCTTTTCTGGTGGCAAGGTAAGAAAAGCCCTTTCCCAGCATTTAGATGTCACTTCTAATCCTTAGTCCATGTCAGTGCCAACAGTCAGAGGATGTATTTTGCCAACATAGTTGCCTGTAGTCTTTCACCTAAAGGTAGAGTGACCTGGAAGACTATGGCTTAGGGTCTAGCATGAAAAGTAGATATAAAATTGATAGTTATGCCCTAAATGATCAGAAGACCTGTTTCAGAGCACTGGATTAACCTAACATGCTTTACTTACAGATCATCAGTACTAGCTATTTTTTCTGGAAATTTTTCAGTTCCCAGTGTTTTCAAGAGCCACAATAGCTTTCCCCTGTAGAACAAAACAGATAAGGTCAGAGAATAGATCCAAAATATCTCTGTTAACTTCACAGGGAAAATGAATCTCATTTCACTTGTGTATATGGAAGCTACAGCACAAGTGCCCCAAAAGCTCACTATAACAGCAGATTTGGCCATGTAGTGGGGGGATGAAAAAAGTTACAAATAAATAATGGATTAAAAATTATTTTTATTGAATACATTTGTCACAGATTATTAAAGTATCTGAGTACTGGCTGAAATGCGAAGTCACATATGGTCAGATAAAATGTAGCAAATTCTTGAGAATATCTGCAGAAAATTATTCCACTTGGTCTGAGTTTCATCTGTTACCCTGAGAGTGTACCTCTGGAAAGAAAAATGTAAGATGAGGCTACTACAACTATAAATAAATAAAAATGATAATTCCCATTTAACATGATTAACATTTTCCCAGCCATATTTGTTGTCGTCGTCTTTTTCAGTCCATCAAAAGCCTGCATCAAAACCCCTCTCTAATACCCACACAAGAAATCAGAAAATAGTGGAATGAAAATCAGTACCACCTGTGGTGGAATATTGTACTGCACATGGGGTCTTGAAGTCAAAGCTTCCACCTGAGACAAGACAGAAAACAGAAGCTGAGGCTATGCTCCATCTTCACACAAGGTGAGGCTTCAGGTGTAAGATGATGATGACTGGGAACTCTGCATGCAGCAGTTTGCTTACTCTGTACTGACTACCTGACGCTAGTTCTTTCACTTTTCAGCTTTAAATTAGAGTTGCTTGCTGAGTTACTAGGCTTGGAACATTAATTTCTGTATATTAACCTGTCACTCCTATTTTATTCAGTTTTAACCCAGGGCGTCATCCAGTTATCCTTTATACGGTTATTGATTTTATTGTATTGATTGTAGGAGAGCTCTGATACATAAGAAAATATCAGTCTACCCTAACCCTGTTCTAAAACACAGTCTCACTATTTCCTAACAGGGAGATTTTCTTTTTTTTCCAGATCCCATGCATGTTTTCTGATCCATCTCCCTGAACGTCTTCTCAAGTAGATTTGTTTATCTTCTGTTAGAGCAGCAGTTGGTAAAATTTGGAAAAGAGCTCTCTAATTAAGTAGAGAGTTAGAAAAAAAAGATTCTAAACAGAAAATGACCACATCCTTTTTTCAGCAGTTTTGTGATCAGAAAATTAGGACTTTGAAAAAGAAAACAATTTGGATTAGTCCCAATTTTCGTACACAAACCTATCTACCAAGATATTTTAGCAATGAATAGAGCATCTTGTTACGTTTGGCTTTGTCAAATGCTCAAGTAAAGCTATTGTGTCTGGAAAATAAATCTTGTTCTGCTTATGCAGACAGGATGCCACCTTCTGAATTTTCAAAACAACCCTGTGGCAACAAAATATTTCCTCCAGACGGCAAAAATGTCTTTAATTTTGTCTCGCAAATAAATTACAGTACTTTAACCATGTCTGTTGCTAAAAAAGGTTGTTGCCTTTCCAGAACTGCAGGCTGAAAAGAGCTTTATTTTCTGTAATTGTGTATGAAATTCTGGTCTTAAACTCAGTAGACTCTTGTCGCTGATTTGAGTGAAGTAGGAACTTGATAAGTTATATCAAAAGAAAGAATATCTATGTGTATATGCTAAATATGAGTATATAATGTATATACTGAAAAGAACTCTGAGCTTCCTTTTACATGGCAAATAAAATGTACAATAAAATCAATTAACCTGAAACTGAAAAGAGCTGCTGTGACTCATAGTTGGAAATACGGATGTTGTTTGGCTTTCACTCAAAGGTAGCAGGCATGCATAAACATTTCTTCAAGTCTCTTAAAATATAAACATGGGAAAAATGTAAACTTTGTGACTGCTGGAAAACTAAGTCTGCGTGTATAGGAGGAACTGGCTCTGCTATGGCGTCTGTAGTTGTGAGATTGTGCAGGTAGTAATGAATTGCTTATTTCTCCCGTAGAAGTATTCTGGAAAGTGGAGACTGAGGGAATGAGCAGTTATCAGAAGAAGGGAGAGGAAAGCTTATTTTGGAAAAGATCAGAGCAAACTGCATTTTCATAGCTGTATGCACTGTACACAGTGAGATTTGCAGCTCCAAGCATGTTGAGCAGGGGGATGACAAATATATGCAGCAGGGAATGTGAAAAGGAAAAAAAAAAAAAAAAAGCTGTAGCTCTCTCGCCTTCCCCAGATGTGAGTATCCATCTTTCCTAATGTTAGGGCAGTAGATGTGGAAGTAGCTGACCTAAGGCTTGAACTTTTATTAGCACGTCTATGCCTAACCAAGACTTCTCACTTCCAAGAAGAGTGCCCTGAATACTAGAGCTTTACACCTTCCCTGCAGAAAATACAACATTCACTAGAAAATGATGTGTGGAGCCAGTGAGGGGATCCAAGAGATATAGTGTTATTCTAATGATGAGGAAAACCATTAACATGCTCTGCCATTCATGTCTTAATATGTGTTTGATACTAACAGCCCTTGAGCCCTTTCAGTGCTTCATCCCTGTAAGTTTAGCAGTCAGCTGTATACTGCACCTCTTGCCTGTTTTTAGCTGTTATTACGGCTGTACATTATAACCTAACCCTGCATATGAGAAAAAGTAAAGGAAAATTGCACTTATTTGTAGTGGAGAGAAATGTTTTTTGTTTGGGAAGCTGAATGTACCACCTGCTGTATGAAGGGTGGTTACAAATAGTGATACATATACATACTCAAACCTTCCCCCCCGCACAGTCTCACTTCACCCACACACCCTGGCTGCTCAGTAAGTAATTGTATTTAATTAAATTCAGCTTCAACTGCTTGACTAAATCCTGATGCTCTTCCTCAGACCAAAATCCTCTTTCTTTGATATTAATTCAGCTTTTCTAAGACTGTCAGAATCTGTGCTTGTTTATTTATCATTTAAAAGTACAATGGAAATAACAGTACTTCTCTGAATACAGAAAAAGACAGCAACTGGCTGGATGGGGAATTTTCACAGCTCGTAGTATAAGTATTATTGTGTAAATTTAGAATTTGTTGTGAGATTATTTGGGAGGTCTGTGAGCCCTTTAGCAGTCAAAAATGGTAGCGATGATTGCCTCCTAAATTGCCAACAAATTCTATTTTGAACATCAGGCAAGGTTTCCAGAACAGATCTTTCCTAATGAATGAATTGTGATGGAAACACAGCCAGATGCACAAGCAGGTTTAGGTGTGATAGCATGACATGTTACCACACAAAACATCTACATGTCAAACACCTAATGAAATTAATCAACTGAAGCTAAGCATTTAGATTCTTGAGATGCCTAGTAATGGGGATTCACAGCAGCCAACAGGCTAAGCAAGATGACATCTCAACCGGCCTGTAGGAAATAACGCTGCAACACTCAAGAAACAGAAATGTTGCAAAGATCAGCCTGAGGCATTACAGGAAAAGGTGATTTGATTTTAAAATGAAACCTATTATTTTATTCATTCACATTCACACCATCTTGCCCACATATTCAAAACCACTGAAACTTATGTGTCCAAGCAGCACATCTGGCACCTGAGCCTTTGCGTACAGGTGGTCTGAGCAGGATTCCTTGTGATGACACAGAAAGCAGAGGGTCCTGACTCGTGTCTCCCAGCATTGTCTTGTGCTGGTTTTGGAGAAACTTTTTGTCCTCTAGGAGCTGACAGTCTTTCCACTTTTTCACATCAGAGTAATGAGGGTTTACTGACCATCATTTGTCTTTCAGTCTGGTTGTCCTAAGCAGTTGCAAGTAAATGTACTGTAAATCCTCTTAATCTGGGGGAAACAAGCATATGACATTTTTGCAGCCATTATTCTGACCGATGTTTGTTGTGCCTCTTACATTCCTGTTCAGAAATACTGGAGTGTCTGTATAGTGTGCAGATAGGTATGCCAGTGGTGGGGCATCTCACCCCCTTTCCTGGCCCAATTTATGATCTTAGAAATTCCTGTTAGGCTTTAGTCTCTGTGTAATGAGTTGGGTGGTTGATCATCCCTTGACTGCACTAGCAACTCTTGCACAACTGAGGTAGGAAACTGCACTGTCTGGACCAGAAGCATCTTTTAACTCTAGAGCAACAACACTTGTTAGCCTGGGAGGGTTCCTTCTCTGGAACATAACATCCCTAGAAAGCATGAAAACAAGCTTTATTATGGCTCCGTGGGATACCATATCACCACAATAGTGTTTTGAGAAAAAAAACTATTAATGAATGACTTGGATTGTGGCCAGGATGGAAAATTACTGATGACTAAAATCAATCATCTCTGATCCTATAAGGATCAGTCCTAAATGAGGCCCTTTGAGTTCTCCTGGACCACAGTGCGCTGTGAACAACATCTTCCTCTGAGTGGGACACCTCTCAGAGTTCACGAACTCCCAAATTTGCAATACTAGGGGGACCATTGCCCGAAAGCTAATGATGGGACTTGGCCTGATTTTCCTGCTTCTTGATGCTTAACCCTTCACCTGCTGAGAAATGCAAAGGTGTCCGATGTGTGTATTTCACTAAGCTTGAGGGGAACTTTTAACAGGTATACATTGTACATACATCTCTATACTTTCTTTGTGTCTCTGTCTATGTGTGTGAATTCATTTAGAAACTTTATTATAAGTAATACCTTTTTTAATCCATATTTAAGCCCCATTTATAATTTAAGCAAATCCTATTTGATTCACTTTGTAGATGATAAATTAATCAATGATTTAAGTGCTGCTAAAATCCTATGATCAACCTTAAACTGTAAATATTCCTTATATCCTTTAGACATAAACCATTGACCAAGTCTGAGACTAGCATTAGATCTAGCAGCATCTGAGCCCTATTAAGAGCTTAGAAAGCAAGGGGGTCCACTCTGAACCTTATGACTCAGCAAGGTGGTCTCCCTCACTCTTTCACATTTTTAGTCTCTGTGTAAATCATTCCAGGTTAATTTTAATTTGATTCTTCTTTGTGTGATTTGTCCATGTAGTAAGTAATAGAGTGAACCTTGCTATTGAACTTTGTGAAGTCGCACCCCCACAAATTCCTGTTAAAACTTTTTCACTCATACCTTGCATGGTGATCCTGTCAGTGACATAACCTAAACCACTTGTTTGTGACAGTGTTTGATTATTTGTGAACATCAAGCCAGACTAGTCGATAAGTTGGGTAAGTGGCCTGGAAAGCAGGTATTAAATAGCCAGAAAAAAAGGATGGACACTGGAGAAACTAATGAATCTGCCAGTTGATTACTGGATGGACCAGGAGGACATGGGGTCTAGCGTTCACCTGAGGGACCCATTTTCACATGTGTGTGTCAGTGCAGTCAGTGCATGAGAAAACACAAAGTGAGATGTTCTCAAGGCAAATTACTGCATAGACTGGAGTGTCTAAGATGAGTTACCAGGTGGATCCACTGCGTGTGTGTGTGTGTAGGTCTGTACCAGCAGCTGGAGTGGAGCTTCAATCATTTGGGTTCCTATGCCCAGTTGTTAACAGCTGGGGAGAATGGGAATAGGATCCAGGGACCAGTTCCAGTGCTTAGACAACTGAGTGTTTAGGCCAGTTACTGGAAGGATCCATGTCTTACGTATGTGCACATATTCACTAAGAGGTTTTTGTCCTGATGGACCAGAGAGGGGAACTGGAAGAGGCCACTGGTGCTGCTTGTGCACAGCTGGTGTGGCTGTGCACGTGGATGCGCACATTGTATATGTGTGTTTGTCTGTGTGCCTGTTGGGACTACATGCTCAGCCTCATTACTGACTGGAATAATGAGCTGGGTGGGACTGCAGCCACCGTGCCTCTAGCAGGCTGCTGGATTGGCTCTAACAGAGAGTCGTTCCTTTCCTGCTGTTTTTCTCCTCTGCTCTTCCTGGCAGCAATGCCAATGAGCTTTTCATGTGCAAAATGCAGAAGATTGATGTTGCTATTAGCTCAAATTTTCTAGCATGATTAATTACCTCAGTTACCCCATATAGGGCATTCTAAAGAAACACCCTTTTAGGAAGTGCATAGTACCTACAACATTCATAACCCTTTAAGCACTCTTTAGCTGGCCAAATGAACACTGTGGCATATAAAATGATTAATTGTATTTAAAAATGTGTGCCAATATTTATATAGTGCAATGGGATGGCATAATAGTTTCTAGGAAAGTGAATAATGGTTTCTGCCTTGGGGAGTTTACAGTCTAAATTTAGATCTGACAAGGTAAGTGATTGCAAACGCAAGCATGAGAGTTACAATAATAGGAAAGTTACATTTGCTATTTTCTTCCTTTCTTGTTTACAGTTGTTCCTGTCTTTGGAAGCAGTTTATAATTACTTAATTGGCATGAACTTAATGTTGCTCCGTAGTGAAGCAGTCACACAGAATACGTGTGTGGAAATGAAAGGATGTGATGAAGAAATAGAGAAGGAGAAGCACAAGACTAGAGGAAGGTAAAGAGAATAAAATAACTGGGTGACTACAGAAACAGTCATGATGAGCAAGGTGGAAAGAAAGGAGAAATAAAAAAAGTAAGGTAAGGAAACACAGGAGACCTGCTACAGAGCATCTGTAAGACTAGATAAGCAGTGACAAAACATCTATTACACATCCAAGGCCAAGATGCTGAAAAATTCAGTATGGTGTGTATTTGGAGGCCTTTGGGACAAACCCCTCATGAAGGTGGTAGGATGAGACAGAATGGGATGTCAGCATCCAATTCTGGTTGCTATTGCTGCTGGTATACAGGGAGCTATAAAGGAAGCTAGAGCTTGCTGTCTGCCTGGCTTGCAGTTTCTGTGCAGTTCTGTGATTACACAGGGGTCCTCTAGGGTAGTGGTCTCCAAATATTTTTGATTGTACGCCCACACCAGTTAAAAATTTTTGAACACACACTCCCAATATATATATGTTTGTTTATTTAGAAATAATCTACATTTATTACTCTAACATTATATTATGTACATTATGAAACATACAACCCCCTTAGAAATTAAAGAAGAATGATGTAACAATGAAATAAAAACTCTTTTAAATTCGCTGTTTTATTTATTAATGCTACAAAACCCATTCTCTTCCCAAACCCCAATGGATTGCACACCATCTGGGGTGCAGGCACCCCAATTTGGAGACCGCTGCTGTGGGGTAGCCTTAACAGGATAAAAATGTGCGGCAGTAATATACATTTTTCGATTAAGGTCAATCAACAGTTCTTTTATCAAACAGATATTTTCTCTTCTGGAAGCATGCTTCAGTACTACCAGTAGAACAGAGAAAGTTGGTAGAACAGAGAAATTGCTCTATAAGCTGAGCAATGCTAGTTCAGCGGGCTCCATTTCCTGGGAAAACTCCCTCATGAATTGAAATGTGTGTCTACAGCAAAAAGAGAGGTATCTGAGATAAGAAAGGCATTCAAATTTAGTCAGTAAAATGGAAGAAGCTTTTTTGCTAAACCCAGGATGGAGCTAAATATTGACAACATTCGATCTCTACAAACCGTTAGATTCCTAAAATGAACTACCCTTTCTCGTTAGTAATTCATGACTCTGCTCCAGCTTCCTGTGATTTGTGGTCAGGAAGAATCCACATACTGTGGAACAAATGGTATATATTTTGTAATGTAAGTTTTGTAAGTCAGAAAAAGGCCACAAACTTAGCTGGTTCAGAGGCATATCTAGTTCTTTATCAGTGTTTGAAGAATATGCATAGCTGGTCTATGATAATAGGGAAATTTATTTGTGTACACATTTCTGTGTCCTGCCTATAGGCTAAGAAAGTTTTTTTTTAAGCAGTCTAGACAGAAATGTGAAAAAACTTCATGAGAATGATATTAACAAGACAAAGTCTGCAAAGTCTCACCATATACATTATCTTCCAAATGAAATCTGACATATATTGTATGTATGGATATTATCAAAAATGATGGTTGATGAACAAAACCACTGTCAATCAAAATTTTATATCAGGTGTGCACAATTTGCTTGGTTTAGATTTAAGTAGTAATTTTGAACTCTGTACACAGTTCAGTGTGTTGTGTGAAATACCTGCTATACTTTATAGATAGACAACATCCACACTGTGACAGATCAAAGAAAGAGTGTAGCCTTTTGCATGGCATGTAGAAGACTAACATTTATTTCTTTCTGCAAAGTATATACTGCTTGACACTGCTCCTGTAAAAAGAAAATAAAAGGCAAATGAAGCTCACTGGACCAGTGACAAAATAGTACTTCAAGAGTAGATTTGATAGCATGAGGACTGGTTGATTAGAATGTATTAAAAATCAAATGTAAAGTATATTTAGATTATTTTGAAAAGCCAATTATTGCAGTTAAACTTGCAGTTTAAAACATAAAATTACCATGTAGCAATGAACGATTTGGAAACAGTTACAATGGAAAAACTAAACAATGTAGACTATGATTCAAGGTTATGAAAAAGTATTTTCTGTATTTCAATCACTGGCATAGGAATAATATCTGGAATTTTATAGCTGGACCACTATTAGAAAAAAAATATTTTTTTTTTAAACAAAGAGTAAAATTTTAGTCCTGTTGCAATAAATGCCAGATACAACATCTCACAGATCTCAGTAAAAACAAGACTGTTCTTACAGGCTGTTATGCACTAGTTCACAGCCATATAATATGGAATAGACAAGGCTACTTTGCTTTTTAATATTATCTCTAGAAGGTCATATGTGACAGTAGGAAAATATATTAGGTTGTAATTTTTATTACATTTTATAATTTGGGCAGTGTATGCCTACAAATGTGCATGTGCGTGTATTAACAGACCTTCTGATGTTTTATAAAAACCCTGTTGTTAAACAGAAAACATCAATATTTAATCTCATCATATTTGGGAGTGATGTCTTATATTGCTGTAACTCCTTAACAGATTTTGCAAATTAGTCTATTGTACAACAGGATATGTACATTTCCTGCTTTTGTCTTTCATTAGTGACAGATAATTACTGCAGGAAAAAAAAACCCCACAATAATCATGCTAATCAGCAAGATGGATTTTCATACACTACACTATAAACTTTGCTATCCTTCATGATGCCAGCATGTAATAAAAATTCCTAGGCAACTCAATGAAAAAGAACAATAATATCTCTCCTATGGGTATTCTGGTTCTTCTTCTAAGAGCAAAAGAACAGCTGTATGGGTACAGAGTTGTCCCTCTAGCCACTGCACGTGATTCAGAGAAAGTACAAGAAGTTGCTAATGGTATAACAATATTCCTTTGATAAATCCTGCAAATGCTTAGCAATCCACAGCACAGGGAATTCTTGAACCAAGACCATATCTTCTTGTTTAATATCTCTTGATGGACTTTTTTTTTTCCCTGTGACTTTTCTTTTTCATTCTAAGACTTCTTCCTTGGAATTCCTAAAGTGTCTTAATGATGAACAGAACAACTGATTTATTGAAACACATTTCGGGGAAAAAAGAGTCCCAGGAGTAGATGAAGAGGGCAAGTATCTTTAGACAATCAAATGGGATCTCTGTGAAGAATAAGATTAGTAAAAGGCTTGTGACTGATCCCTGGCACTAAAGCCAGCTGGCAGGACACAGTCTACAGTTTATTATTACGTAGCATTAAACTCTCTTACCATTCAGAACAGGCTGCATGAAATTACTGATGAGGAATGGATTCTGGCCTACGAAAATCCATTAGTCAATTCTAAATATTGTTTAGGAGAGTGTTTTGGCTCAAGCCATACTCATGCTAAAGACCATACTGGAAATTTAAAAACTATACTAACAGTTTAACAGCTGATGAAGCTTCAGTGCCCCAAAGCCTTCCCTGGCAATATCTAATTAACTAAAAAAGGTGAAACCTGTGTGTTTCTGCTGGTGTTTTAAGTTCTGCAGGGTTGTGATAGACTAGAATAAAATGATCTTTTTAGCATGTCAGTTGCTATTCTAAAACAATTGTAATCTTGAGTAGGGAGTCTCAAATTTTAGTAGGAAATTTATCTTAGGAAAAGCTTTGGTATCTCTATTAGAAGTCACTTGTGCATACTGAAAAGATGCTAGAATAGAACTGAGCCTTAAGGAAAAAATAATTGCCCATTAGGATACATAGAATGACATGGAAGAAAATTGTTCAGCCATTCAAACATGTTTCCATCTATTCTCATCAGGGTCTGCAGAGATGTCAGCGTTTTTGTTGTCAGTGGTACTGAAGGAGGATGATCTATCCTTGTGAAAGAGCCAGGCTGATCTTTCTCTCTTGTCCAAAGGAGATCATTAACTACAATGATAATCCTGATTGCTTAGGTTAGCTATTCTTCTCCATTTGCTCTTCTCATGTAGAAGACAAGAATTTAGATCCTGATTTCTGCTGAACACAAATGTTCCCAGCTCAGCATTAATGAAATATTTAGAAAACACAATGCAATCAAGACACATTCATTGTTCTGAAATAGGTGATGAGGCCTTCCAGCTGATGAGCTTAGTGTAAACTTCCTAACTAATTAGGTCATATAGACAGAAAACTGAAACCTTACTTTTATGTCTTCAGACTGCAGTCCATTACAAAATTGCATTTTATAAAGGAAATAACTTTTAGTAACTAGTTTCAGGAATTCTTCCATGCTATAAAACTATTTTTTTTTCTAAAAGCCAGTTAAAATTACTAAGTAGTTGTATTCAGGGTTGCCAGGACACTGCAGTTGATAACGGTGTTGCTTTGTACCGCAGCACTGCTAACTTTGATATCTCGTAGATGGTATATAAACAGAAAGGACAGACAATCCTACCTCCAGTTTCTTAGGAAGTTTACTGAATTCTGTGTTCTCAGACTACTGTGCCTGGGTGGATCCTAATGCTGCTCCTTGCAAGATCAGGTCTGTATCAAGCTTAATCTTGAAGTCAATGAAGCTTCAGATCAGTATATAGATTTTCTGAGGTGAATCCCCTTGAATGACTGGTACATAATATTGTGTATAACTTCAAATATACAGCTGCAAATAACCTTGTCCTGAAAAATACCTTTCAGTGGCTTGCTGACTAATTACAGTTCATCAAATCCTAACGCATTTAAATTGATAGAAGAATGAGAAATCTTTGGAAGTCTTTTGGCATATTCAGGGTGGGGTTTGTTTGGTTTTTTTAGTTGTATCAATAAAAAGAAATTATAACATTTTGGATCACTAACTCTCATTATTTATTGCCTTTTTCTAGTCCCTTTATGACTTCTTTTTTTTTTCCCTTAGAAATATCCTAATTGATGAAACTCTAAACCCCTTCAATATTAGAAAAACTTACTGCTGATATGAGAGTAAATGTATACTCATAGCACTAGTATCTATCAGTTTTGAAGACAATTTAATCAATATTATGCATTTCATAACAAGTCTAACTTCTTGCATCTGCAGTACTTGCAACTAACTGCAAGAGAGTTGCAAGTACTGTTGTGCTTTCATTTGCACTCATATTGCACTTAAAAGCATTGTAAAGCATGTTAAGGCCCCGGTCTAAGGTCAGGCTAACCAAACAGAGGATGACAAACTGTTGGGCATGACGCGACTTGCTGGAGGCGCATGAGGAATAACAGCACAGCAAGGCCATTTAGTTGCTGATGCTGACCAAGGTGGTCCAGCCTCTTTTCTTTGAACAACCACTGCTAAGTCAACTTCTCAGGAAAGTAGTATAATGACCACTAAGGAGCCCATAAAGGATGGAGGATTCTAAGCTGACAAGAGGTAAACTGTTTCCAGTCCCTTCGCAACATTTAACTCATGCAAAAGTAGCAGAATGCAAGAACCTGCCCCAGGAAGAGGCTTTAGTTCCAGATGCAGCCCTACAACCACATCTGCCAGGTCCTGCTTACTCTTTTGCTTTATTTTGCTATTATCTTCAAAGAGCCTGTTCCTTGCCAGTCTTTTCTCTGCTAAAATGCAGGATGTTTCATGCTGTTCATAAACTGATGTTGTGACAGCAATTATAGGTGAAGAGATAACACCTAAGGTGTTTGACCTTATCTAGACTTATTTTATTGACTAATACATTAATACTGCATGATAATCCTACTTGGTGATTACATAAGGAAGATTATACCTGACGCTTCAATTCTGTAGCCCATTCATAAGGCACTATTTCTAGGTGTTCCTCATGCTGTAGTAGAGTTCATATATTGATTCTTGTCTCAGAGTCTTTTAAAATAATTTTCTGTAAGAGCTAGTTATTCATACTGAGTGAGGAGTGTGAGGAGACATGGTTTCTGTGTTCAAGGATATCACAAAAAATATTATCATTACATTTTGATTTACTGACTGTTTTTGCAAAATTATAGTTTCTTCTTTTATATTTACAGGCTCATGGAAAAGGCATTATGTTTGCATCTGAAAGTGATCTACCTGTTTTATAATCCATGTTATCTCTGTTTTTTAAGGGCTATGTCCTGCAAAGTACTGAATATTTTGGCTCTGATCCTGCAGAATGCTTACATGCATAAGACATCACACTGAAATCAAAGGGTTGTCTCAAACATACAGAGACAAGGACATGTTTAGGTGACCAGCATAGGAAATCTGTGGAATTAAAATATGCAGGTATATGATCAATACTGGAGATGGGTTTAAGACAAACTGCCCAGATCCAGAACAAAATATTATTTTGTATCTCAAAACATATTTTTAGTTTTATAAAAATCAAGTCCCTGTGGACTGCATGCATGGTTTTAAAACATGATATACCACAATGATAAAATCCAACCAGAAAGTACTTAGACAAGCTTCATCAAGATCTGCGATATGTACGTTGAGGAGTTTGGCCTAAACCTGTCTCTAATTACTGTATATAAGAACTGGGTCATGCAGTGGAGTGTACTCCTATGGTCTCAGAAAGGCTCAGGAAATTAACACCAGATACCAACTGTGTGGAGTAATTTTGTCTGTTCTGTGCTGCTCGGTGATGTAGATACCTCTGCCTACGCTTGCTGTACATTATTCAATACCACTCTCTTTGCTCCCTTGACAGATTTAGCATGACCCTTTTCACAAAAAAAAACATGCATTTTCCCTCTTTCCAGTAGTTAACTTGAAAATATTTTTCTTTATTCTTCACAGACTTTTTACAGGCTTTTCCATCAGCAGACATTAACTCAGAGAGGAACAACAGCTCCAGTGAATTTACTCATGTGAGCAACAAACTACCTGTGTAAGGACAGCAATACCTTCTCCAAAATTTGCCTGTAGCTAAAGCAGTACAACTGTTGCCACTGCAAAAGAAACAATTTACTTACTAAAAAAATTCTCGGGTACAATTCAGCTGTATTATATTTACTAGCCTTGAATCTCAAGAGACAAGTGGTGATATGGCAAGTTCTGTGCACAAAGGTATGTATGATTGAAAATATGTACATACAGTTTTGGTTGCTGTGCAAGCTTTTGCAGTTCACCTCTTCACCATCATTATCTTTCAAAGTTTAGATCACTGTCAAGTTTATACCATTAAAGATGAGAGAGAAGTACTATGTGAGATGAATGACCTTGGCACATGTCAAATCCCAAACGTAACCAGTTTATCTTCTAACATAGTGTATAAAATTGCATCTAGCATTGTTTAATTCTTCCTTAAAAGAAAAGAGACAATGCATATGTTTTTAAGAAGCAAGGTCTGCCTCTGCTTAGTCAAACCCATGGTTTTTTTATGTATTCATATACAGTCCTTTCTACATAGCCTAAATGCTGGCAACCATCCCCCATGTGTTTATATGAGCATGGGGTTTATGTAAAGCTTATTTCTCTCAATCTGTTTTCATGTTCAGGCATGCAAATCCTTAAACTATGCACTCAAGAATCAGTGCATCCAAATGTAGGGCTGGCTGAAATTTGCATGCCAGTAGAGGGCCTGGTGGGGCACCTGAAGAATTCAGCTAAGATTGGAAACTTTTATTTCAGGTCTTGAAAGGTGATAAGAACATGTATGCGGGACGTATAATGAAAATTGAGGCACAGTTAGAAATGTACCAGACAAAACCCATTTGATCAGTTTAGCTTATTTTTGAGAAATGACTATCATGTATTGCATAGGTTATGAAGGTTATGAATAACATAATAATTTTACTGCTGATAAGAACTGTGGAAAATGTAGGGCTACTTTACTGCTAGTTCCTCTCTAACATCTTCCTGCAGAGACATGCAATAAAAAGGATGAAGGGACTAGAGACTGATTTATTAGGGAGGATTAAAATACTTCTGTATGTATTGCTTGGCTAAATAATGATTAAGGGAACACTAGAAAATGCTGCTTAGCAAACAATTCTGTAATGGCAGAGAGTGGGAGTAGATGTATTATTATTTCTTAATTGTGTTGCAGTTGTGCCTAGTGGGTCCTGTTATGTCAGCTACTACACAAACACCCAGCAGGAGGCAGTGCCTAAAGAGCTCTCAGTGGGGACAAGGAGGAGGAGGAGGAAACACCTTGCACCAGAGTCAGGCAGCGGTGGAAGTCCAGAGCCCTGCTGAAGACTGCTAATTCAGTGGTTTGACTGGTAATTTCTCTGAAACATACCTCTGCTTTGGATCCAGCGGGTGTACCAAGGATATTACTTCAGAAATATGGTCTGGCTTTCAGTGTGTTGAAATCGGTCCATTTGTAACTGTCAAGAATCCTGTAACACTACTGTACAAAAGGTAGAACTAGCCATCCAGCTAACAGGATACATACAGTATTAGACAACAAATGTGTTCATTATCCATGCTAATCAGCTCCACAAGTGAATAGCAAACTACAGCAAATGGACGTCCAATTTTATGTTGTTTTAGGTTTTCATGGCAAAATATTTTAGATGTGAAAATAATCTTTTCATTTGCAGCCCCCCAGCCCCTTCCACAATGAGACTGAACTGTTTTCTCTCCTTGTATACTTACATATAATGAAATGTAAGGTTTCTTGAATGCCATCTTCTGATTGTTCCAATTCATATCAAACTAAGCTTGTTGTGCTCATTACAGATCCTCCTGCTCAAGCCAGCCCCATTTGGAGCCCATGTTGACTCATCATCATGGTGAAACCTGACTTCCAACACAGCCAACAAACCTTTCTTCCAACCTCTGTGCTGGTCAAAAGCAATCAGCTGCAGAGGAGAGGTCAAGTCTGGAGCACCATCAACACGTTCACAAAGCCAACATGGACTCGTTGTGCAAAGGGGGACCAGTCCTCACTGTCCGCTGCTGCAGGCAATGCTCAACTCCATGGCACAATGCCTTGGGTGTCCCGGAAGATTAGAACCGAAAATGAACTATCGGACAATTAGCTATTTGCCTGTGGGTTAATAGGAATGACACAGGAACAAACTCATTATCTAAAACAAGACTTTTCATGCATGTTATCTCCTTGCAGACCAATCCAACACAGAGAAGCTTAGAGATTAAGCTTTTTATCCTTACAATTAGGCTTTATTGTCCCACAAGATCTGTGTCATAACCTCTTCTAAAGAGGTAATGGATGGCTTGCCTTCTGCTAATCTGAAAATAAAGTTTTTAGAGTACAGAAAATTCAGAAGTAATTTCTGTTCAGGGTGGAAAAAATACTTGAATTTCTCTGCAAGACAGATGTTTAGAGAGCCTCAGAGTAAATACCAGTACCATCTGGATGACATGTCACCCTACCCAGATGGAAAATTGCTACTTAATACTGGCTATGGGCACAGTTGTGTAAAAATATCATAAAATTTCAAATTAAACAATGTTGGAAAATCCATTTAAACTACCAGTAACTACTTCATCATTTCCAGGCGTTTGAAGAAAAATAAGAAAAAACCCAACACTGTATGAACATTAGCAGAGCTTGCTGTAATAACAGAACATGACTCTATATTCAGAAGTTATCAAATTTGGGAGGAACATTTTCTTTCAACTAAGAGATTTTTAAGTGCTAAGTTAAAATAATGCTGAAGAAAGCTGCAGCTTGTATTTTTTTCTTCTGGCAAGTGCCCCGATTGCTGTCTCTCATTTTCCAATAAGAATGGAAGCAATATTGCATAAGGACAATATGTAAAGAAGAAAATACATTTTTTTCTTGGAAGATAAGATTTTGAAATTATCTCAGATATAGATTTCAGAGTCTACCAAAAGAGCTGTGTGATTTACTTAACAGGAGCTTTGGAAGAGAGAACATGTGGGTTCCTCTATTCACTGTTTTATTCCATGCTTAATTAAATCTCTAACCTATGATATAGCAAAGTTTGAAACAAACAGAAACTCTTTAAAAGAGTTTAGAAACTGTGTTTAAGGCCCGCAGAGGAAAAATAAATATTTTGCTACTGACTCTGCTGACACAGCCAACACCGACAGTGGATGCTGCAGTATTTTTCTAGCCGTTCCCAAAAGTAACACCCAGAGAAACAGAGTTTCTAGGAACGACAGTCCAGACTCACTCTGATTCAGTTTTTTGGAATACAAGAGAACCCTCTCATAGTGGCAGTGAATGAAGTGAAGCTCTTGTTACGCTGAGGACGAAAGTCCCCAGGTGCTCCTTGGCTTCGAGGCACGTTTCTGTTTAAAGCAGCTTCTCAGTTCCAGGGACTGAGCTTTATGTAAACAACATTGGCTGTTAGGGAGGCTCCAGAGTATGGCTAAGGACAGTGCCTCCTTCCTTCCTTTTCCTCATGCCCTGCAGTTCAGTGGGCAGCACAGCCTACCCCTGCTCCCCGCTCTGCTCCCCCCAGACCTCTACAGAGAGCCCCTTTAGATCCCTGCTGCCAGTGTCTGTGCAGCCCTCCGGTGGCTCCCCGCACCGTCTGCTGCTCCGTCTGCCACCCGCCACTGGAGCAGGGAGACCTTCTTCCAAATATATCTAGGGCAGCCTGATCTGTAAACCTGGGGACATTTTTTTGTTTTCCAGTACAGAAGGGTACCCCTAAATAATCCTTCCTCTACTCTAAAATGGGAACAGTGCTGAAAAAGACACCACTAGACAGTCACTTATATCTCGGCAAGTCTATCGCTTCTGGAAAGGGAAATATCCACTGACAACCCAGACTGTTCAGCTGGCTAGTTTTGAGCTGCTGACAGAAATCTGGCTCTCGGTGTCTGTGTTCACCAGCAAGATGACAGTAACTTCTGCAAACCCGATTGAAATGCTACATATAGAAAGAGAATTCACATTGTTATTTAATTTTAGAGAAGCATGGAGGGGTATATTAAATTAAAACCAATTGATGTAAAGGCTTTTGCTGCTAAACAATAGTTATATAATAAAAGAAAGATCTATTAGAATCAGAATACATCAGAGAATTTAAGTGGTTCCCATGTGAAAGCTGACTAGCAGGGCATAATGAATGCTAATTCTCCTTGCTAACTTCTGCTGCAGATTTGCTAAGTTTAAAAGCATGACAACTGTAATAATAACAGTTACACAATATTTCCTAACTGCCCACAAGGCAAACTCAGACCGTGGCTGAAAAGCTGTGCCAGATTCTCTCTTCATTTTGCTTATTCTCACGCAGATTCTGCAGGGTAAATTTCCTTTTGCTACATCTATATCCACACGTTGCCATCAGTTAGATGCTCGGGTCTGTATGTGGTTGCCTCCTGCTCTGCACAGTGATTGGTAGAAGAAATAGTAAATAATTTCCTACACTCTTTTTTGTAAGAGTTACAACAGCATTTCAACATTTACCTATGGGTACTTCTATTGTTCATATTAATGCCTGAATTTCAATTTTGTCACCTGTTTCTGTAATGTATATGAAACTGGATAATAAGTTGCTTTTGTTAGAATTACTATCTTTAAGTCAATGACTCACAGTAGCTGAAACAACAGCTAAATTTCTGGCTCCTTTGGTTTGCATTTCAGAATATGATGGCGCTCATCATGTTTGTCAAAATGTCCTGAATTCAATGAAGGACAATCAAGCCACATGCAGGCTCAAATGCAGCAGTGTGTTATAAAGCTTACACCATGGTGTCTGTCCCCCCAGTGCAACACATCCTCTTTCTTCCCTTTGTCGTAGCCTAAAGCAGGTAACCTACCCAAGGCCAGCACTGTTATAGCCCTTTTACTGCACAAGCAGGCTTGTGATATGCTTAACATTCTTCAAACTGCTCTGAACACAGATGCGGGCATGTTAAATTGATTGACTGATCTGTGCTGCTTCTTATGTGGTTAACTGGCTTAACTCCAGGGCACACAAACTCCACCTGTCCTCTAAGAGCCTTCCTGCCCGGAAGGGTAAATTCCCTTAAAGAATACTGATTTCCTGGTAAAGAGGCACTTCCTTCTGCCAGGGGTATCTTAATTTTCCCAGCTACACTGGACATCATGACGTAAGCCACATAATCGACATGGCCTGAATTTGCTAGTGTGTGGTTAGAGCATACTCAGCATTAGGCTTCAGATTTGGACCAATGTTTAGATCATGCGTGGGATTCTGAACTATGTTACTAAGGTATTCCGGACTGTTCACTTGATTACTTGGCTTTTCCAAATGTAGTATTCACCTCACTTTTCTTTCCATTCCCAGATGACCATTTGGTATTATGATTATTTATTGTGTAATGGTTATCAGCTAATTAGCTGGAAATTCAAGTAGTCAGTCAAGAAAACCCTAAACACTCCCCTGAGCAGCTTAAAGCCCAACAGGAGACAGAATCAGAAATTCTTAGAAAGAAGAACTTTTAAAACCAGGCACAAGGTACCATAGTAGAATTGCTAAGGGAAAGATTTAAATTTTAGGAGTTTCTCTATAAATTGGAGTTAATTACATTATGCCAGATACAAACTTTCCCACTAAAATAACAGAAACCTGCATAAACAGAAGCCACTTATAAATTAGTTGGTGATCTGACTTGTTAAATGGTTGCCTAAGATTTAGGACTAAAGATTTGGATACAGAAATCTGTTCACAAAAGACAGTGAATCCAATCCTGTAACTTCTGCATTGATATAACTTCTCTGTGGATTAAAGTTTACTACTATGTGAATCTATACCCTGTTTTCCTAGAAAACTGAAATGAGAAGTCTCCTAGGAAACCTATGCGGCATGGATGGACAGTTTTTGTTTGAAAAACTAGCTGAATGCTTTGGTATGGGGATCTTCCTGTCATGTTTTTCACTAAATATCCCCATGCATTTGGTGATTCAAAATAATCCAGACTACAGTTTGGCCTCTGAGTTACTGACCTTAGAGGCAGAAACCCAAAGCTTGCATGCACAAAGAAGCACAGAGGAAAAAGTTTTGTCTTTCAAGACAAGATCTTCTGGAAACACAAATCTTTGAGGACATGATGGTTGACTCAGCAGTGAGTTGATGAGTACAGCCCTGGTCTCTTACAGTAATCGCTGCATCACTGCCAATCATTCCTTCAGAGGAGAGAAAAGGTGCCAAATGCATTTCTTGCAATTCTTGCCATCCAATTCTTGTAATTAAAATATCTTCTGTTGTACTTCATACAAAAGACTTTCCCAAAATATTTTGCAACTCTCATGCAAGCTATAAGCTTTCTGTAGCCTTCCAGTCTTACCTCTCAGACATGTCAATGGTGTTTTGCTGTCATTATAAAGCTGTAACTATCCTTTCTTAGGTTTGCTTTATAATTTGACTTTGAATTTAATATAAAAAAAGTCTGCTTTCAAAATGCTCTTGGCAATGAATTCTTCTATTCCAAGGAACAAGTAATAACAAGAGAAGTGGAGAACAGATTGTTTCTAAATCTTTCTTTTAGTTCTTGTTTTCATAAAGGTGAACAGCGAGGAAAGCACTGTGAAGCGGGATCCAGTGGGGGAGAGAGGTAGAATCAGGGCCACTCAGATCTGAGGGAAGAGGTTAATTTTCAAGCAAAGATGAAATCCATTTTTCATGTCGTATTTATATTCCATGAGCCAGGTTTTGCCCTGGATTCAAATTAAACCAAAACTTCCATGCACATTATATAGTCTAACTTCTGAATTTCACTTAATCACTTTAGTCACAACTGAAAATCAGTTTCCCAAACTTGCTTTAAAGGGTTACAAAACTTTTGGTTACTTGAATTCAATTCTGAATCCATACTGAAATACAGAATCTTTCACATGATTCTTATAGGGGCTTCTGAAATGCACTCAAATTATCTGGGTTGTGAGCATTTTATGGTGCTGCAACTTCAGTTCCAGCTATTAAATGAGGATAATGCTTGCTGAGCTGGCAGGGAGGCTACCAGGATCAGTTGCTTTCTTTAAATGGCTTTGAATTTCCAAACACAAAAGTACATGAACAGTGTATATGGTATGTTTTGAAAGGACATGAAAGGGCTCAGCATCTGGTTATTTCTATTAGAGATGCTACATATGTAGACTGTATATTTAACTTCTTTAAATCACATAAGGGAAGTACTTAAGACAGAAACCAAACAAATCCATTTCAGGTTGTTAATACTCTTCAAAATGAGCTCATATTTGTTTTCAGTGAACACATAATTCTAGAGATCATTGCTTGGAATTTATAAAAATTTTCAAGCAATCTTCCTGCTGAAGAACTCTAAATAAATACAGATAAATTCTTTTACTTTATTATGTAATTTAAAAAGAATGGGTTATTCAATGAAGCTGTGTATTGTTGCTTCTAGAAATATTGGGGAAATGATGACATATTCAAATTTTTGATGATGTCTTACCTCTTTTTACTTAAAAATATCCAAACTTAGAAAGCCTGAAAGTTTAATATTTATAAATTATATTGCTTCACTTCTACATTGTGTTAGAATAAGTTTGACTCAATAGAACATAAGTAGGACAGAATAACTGCACTAAAGAAGTAGAAAATAGAGTATTACCTACAACACATGCTTTTTGGCATAATAACTGTTGAATTACTCTTTTATTACTTAGAATTTGCTTTCAGCTTTCTGAGGTGCCCATGACTCCCGGTAGAATGTTTGCAACCCAGATGTTGTGATAACAAGGTTGTATTGTATAGTGAAATAGCAGATGCACCTCAAGCTGGTCAAAGCTGTGACATGCTGAATTCCAGCAAGATTCCAGGAGGAATTATTTCATTCGTTCAGTTGATGGAGGATTCAGATTTCCTGGTTTGATATTACTTTGGAAAGGCTTTGACTAATCTTGTCTCCAAACCAGAAGATTCCATGTCATGACTGAACTGTGCTAGGTGTATGACGCATGGCTCAAAGCAAAAATGCTACGCTGTTATATCAGTTACCTGGACTGTAAACCTTCTTAGGTTCAAAAAGCAACAAAAAAAGAAAAAGTGTTTCACCTGAATTTTGAAGTGAAACTTCCCAACTGAAAAATAATGTAAAGTTTAGGAGCTGGGTGAATGCAGTTTGCATCATGGAGAAGTATGCAAAGTGTCATGATAACAGAGAAAGACTTGGAACACATTTTGTGAGTGTATTGTCTGCAGAATTGTTTAGAAATCTTTGTTTCTGACCATTTTTCCAGTGTCATATGCCAGCAATGACTATGATTCACTTCTTTGGAAGAACAGTGTTGACCACTAAGTCCTTTAATAGCAAACATTGCTCAAATCATCGTATTCATGAATCAGAACATGCAGCTTATAATGTCTGAGCTAGAGAGAAGTAACAGTACAGTGGGCATCTTCCTGGGTGACACGATTTGGTATTTTTGTGTTTCAGAATTGAAAGCTCCAAATGTTTTGAAGTAATTGCCACAATATTTAGGTATGTGCCTGATATAGCCTTGTTTGTTTGTTTGTTTCTTATACTGAAGTGGTTGGTAAGGTGGAGATACATTCAGATAAGTAATTTTATAAGTTACCATTAGAAATATCACATCTATTTCTATGTTGTTTTACTGAAACACAGAGTATGTGATAAAAGTATTTTCTTTGTATTTCACTACAGGAAGGAGTTAGATCTGGAACAAAGGCACTTTTCCACTAATGTTTTCTGAAGCATTTGAATTAACGAAATGTTAAAAATATTCACCAGGAAAGTAAAGCATTTTAAGTAGTCCTAATGAATTAAAAGAATTAAGTTTGGTTTGAAGATTTGATTTGTTTAGATTTAATTAATTGGTTTAGATTTAAGGTTAATTGGTTTACTGCTTTTCAAATTTTCTAGAAAATAACATCTGAGTTAATAAAGTAGCAGTAGAGATAAAAAAAAAATTTGATCTGTTTACATTTTTTTTTTAATAAAAAAGTTGGAAATCCAGAAACCTGTTATAGGTGACCCTGCAAAAAAAAAAAAAAGCACTCTAAACTCAGATTTAGTTGAATGCCAATTATAACACTTTCAAATACAAATGATACAAGGGGTTAATCTCTATGTTCCACTATCAGAGGGTTCAGAAATCATTTTCTTTTGTAACCAAAGGGATTTAAGATAGAGGAATGAGCAGGTTCAGAAATGTGCATAAGCTCTGATGGGACAGGAAGGCTTTTGCAGCACTGAACTTTATCCTCTATTATTAAATTAACATCACTTTGTAGTTTAAAAGGACAAGGCCAGTTGCCAGAAAAAATAAACAATGTGCATGTTAGTGTTAATACCTGACCTGGAAGATATTTCCATGTTCTGCAGAGGTCTGTCATTTTTAATTTTAAAGCATACAGAAACATAATTAGGCTGGATTTCTCATTAATAATAGAATATTTGAAATGAGAAAAAATTAGGCCACTTTCAAGCTGCCATAATACAGCATGCTTAGTTTGAAAACTGAGCTATTTCTCTCCACAAAAAATATAGCAGAAATATACAGGAAGAGACAGAAAGAGGTCCAAGAATGAGGTAAGACTTTCATTTGAGTTAAACTGATTCCAACTGTTCAGGAGATCGGACTCTGAAGAAACTCCATTTGTATTGCTACTTTTATACTAAATTAGTATAATGCACTTTGCGCTTCTTTAGTGCCTTCCTTCTTCAACATGAATGTACAGAACCATCACTGAAAGTAGCATCACGGTAGATACTCAAGGACTGTAACAAAAGGGCCAGTGTTCCCTAAAGAAGTTACATGAAAAAGAAGGCAGGCATACGAATGGGGGGAGAGAAGAAGAGGTTAAGAGGAGGTGATTTCCTCAGTGGTTTACAGCTCCGTTTCACATGAGTAACCCATCCTGGTCTCATTCCTACTCCGGTCTTGTTCTTTCTCACTGGACTGACTGCTGCTCAAAAAGATGAGTGTGCAAAATTCTTCTGCAGACAAAAAACTTCTCCCAAAGTGTTCTGCAAGACTGGGGTCACTGCTACCGGCCAGCAATAGCTTAGTGTAGAGGGCTTTTATTAGAACCTCTGTACATGGTCAATGTTATTGATTAATGAATTAAACTGGAGAGATCTTACTGTGCTGAGCAAAAATAACTGCAATACATGAAATTTTGTAATAGCATGAATCCAGGGCAGAAATGAATAATCACCTACAGGTTTAAAAGTCAGAACACGAAGTTGTATAGCTGATTTGCTGTTGTTTCTTAGGAGGTATAATTGGAGTTCTGCAGCTACCTATGGGAATTATACAGAGCATTTGCCTCATATTTAGTTTTTCTCTTACAATCAACAGTTCCCTGCTCTGCTTATTACCTCTAACTATTGAAAACCTTATTTTCCTGCTATTTATTCTTTTCTTGTCAGCCTCACCATTCAATATCGACGATCATGAGTCAACCACAATGCACCCCAACACCTGCATTTGTTGTTCAAGATTTTTACTTAATATCAGCTGCAGTCCAGCCTTCTCTGAACCATAGTGCTTTCTGACATTCACCATCCATAGATATTAAAAATGTTTGCTGGAATTGCAGTTCTTTATGTGAGATTAGATTTTTATGTTCAACAATTATGATTTAACAACAATCCTCATGCACACTATTGGGTTTGATTATCTAACAAGGACGAGCTTTAAATCCCCTGTAAGAAGAAAGTATTTTCCTTCTCTTCTGAACAAAGTTCAGAAATGTATTTACAAGCTGGATTTCAGCCTCCTTACTTGTCCTTATTGAAGGAAGAGCAGATCTAAAAGTAAAAATGCAGAGCGCTTTGTACATGTGTGTATATGCATGAACCCCCTTATTAGCATCTAGACCCTTCATCCAATCTTAATCATATTAAATGGAAGAGTTGAGGACCTTGTTTCTATGGATCATAAAAGCAGTTTCTTGGATAAAGCAGGCAAACTGTTTTAGGAAAAGTTTATAATGTGAAACCCTTACATTTCACACAGAGAATCTGACCCAAGAGCTAACATTCTATATAAAACAGTAGGAAAGTGAGCTTGGTTACTTCTGCTTCTCACAACGTATCGCATTTATGGTATTTTACTGTGCAGTAATCATTTTGAGAAAAAGAACCTTTGACTTCTGTGTTCATTACAAATGATGGTATTCACTTCGACTGGAGTCTACAAACCACTTCATACCCTTGGCTTTGTTCATGAAAAGCTGAGCGGGGCTCCTACATAACATCTTCCACTATGCTCTAAAATTCCGGCATTCTTTTTTTCTATTCTTGTCTCTGTCAAAATTACAATTCCTTCAAACAAGTCAAATTAAAAAAGGAAAGGCAAAAAAAAAAAAAAAAAACCAAAAAGGAAAAAGGAAAAAAAGGCACTACATGGTATAAAACAAAACCTAAGGACACATTGGACAAGGGGCAGGACTGTTGGTTTTAATCTACAAAGGAAAAGCAGTTAAAACCATGTGGTTCATAAGATCCATAATGACCAGTCTTTTATAATTTCACATAACTGGAATGCAGGATCCTATTTGACTACATCATCTTGTTCCACCCCTTCATGCAAAGACAGGGTTATTTTCTCTTTAAGCTTCCCGGTGTTTTCTAGATTTAACATAAATCTTTCACATTTTTAATGTCTTTTCTCTTTCTCCCCACCAGCTGTCTAGAAATCTGGTTCAAATGCTTTATAAGCTTTTTCCATTGCTATTTTGCAGATAAGAAACTAAAACCAGCATACGGCCTGAACTCTTTTGACATCTCTTCTTATACTGTAACCAGTGATTGCCACTGTCAGAAGAAAGTTTCTCAAGAGGGGATAGATAGTTTAAAGAGTGTAGTGTTTAGTTTTCAAGATCTGATTTCGACTCTGCTGTACCACAAATACATGACGCGACATTAAGGCCATACCTACAGCAGGATTTGGGTTCACAAGGTAAGATTTACATAACCTGATGAACCCTAACCTTCATTGGAGCGATCTGTGTAACCCAGTAGTTCTGTTTTCTCCAGCACATTTCCTACAATACACAAAACGATGCATCAGAAAATTTTGCACAGAACTAGTTACTCCATAAACAAAAAATCTATCAAAGAGAAAACAAAGTGCTAAAGCTTTATTCTCTGAAGTGCTGGCAAGAATATCGTTTTTAAATCAATGTCCTTTAAGTTCTTTTAAAGAAGATTTTACTGTCTGACATTTTGATGCTTTCAGAACAACAGGCATTCTGATCACTTAACAAACAACTTTATTCCTTTTGCAGCAAGATACACCTCCAGCGTCAAGTAATTTTCCAACAAAGATTTCCAATGTGAGCATCTTAATTGTACTATTTATCTTGAACTAGTCATATGTTTCAATAATAGTCTCTGTAGCTGGCAAACGATTACACACCAGGTCTGAGAAACAGAGGAGCTAGAAACCACAGGAGATATAGCCAATAGTAGTTAAAAAAAAAAAAAAAAAAAAAATCAACACATTAGCCAAAGTAAATCCTAATCCTGTCACATAATTCACTGTGCAGCCTCTGTTTTTTGGGGGTTTTTGTTTGTTTGGTTTTTTTTAAACTGCATCAGTTTAAAGGTGCAGATCTCACAGGATTTGTAAGTTAATTTATGAATGGTCAAATCCTGCTGGCCTTTTTCAATGTTAAAATTAATTTCTGGTGATTCTCAGGCATAAATGGTTGTAGCCTCAATATTTCAAAACTCTTGACACTTCTTCCTTCTCATGAAGACTCTATATTGAGTTAACTGAAAAATTAAAGTTGCTCTTAAGATACAGGTATTAGTCTATGAAAAACCACTCCCATCTTAAATAAATGACTTGGAAATCAAAGCTAAGTGGGATAGCAATAAGGTGGCCCTTCATTCAATTCCAAACATAGAGTATACTGAAAAATTGACATAACTTATATTAATCTACAGCAGTGTTAGAGTCTTTGAAACAGAAGATCTTTTGGATAACATCTTCAGTGGGAAATGGATATAAAGAATTATCCAATTTATTTTGTCTGTATATCCTCCAAGATTTGTAAAAAGAATAGAAAATAAGGAATTAAAAAAAAGAAGTAGAACTTAAACAGCTTCAAAAGAATACTAGCTATCATACAGAGCAAAAGCTCTTCCAGCCGCATAATCTGGAGAGTTCATCAGTATCCATACATAGATTATAGAAAAAAATCTAAAGTTAGTGTTACTATTATCTAGATTCTTTAGGGCATCAGACAGGAGAACAATAGCTTTAAGGTTGCTAATTATATTTTAAATGTTAAATCCTGGTCATTTTTTGACTGCAGTATAACATATTACAGACCAAGAGCCTTCCAACTAAACAATTCTGTTTTAAATAACATGAATAATAGCTTTTTTGTTCAAAATTTTTTCTATGTTCTGGGCTACTTCTGTTAAAGAAAAAAACTTATATTTATTTACTGGTCCCCTAGAAATTTCTGTTTAGAGAGCTTGCTTTTTAACAGAGGTTCTTGGATGATTTATAAGGGTAAGAGTTGTCCAAAGTGATTTAATTAAATCATTTAAGTATCCCATAACACTATTTATCAATGTATAGTTGTGATATTGCTGTGGGAATCTCATAATCATATTTAATGGAGACAAAACTATATTAGGATTAAATATTAGTTAAATATTCGGAGAGAGCAGAAACACAAAGCCAAACTGTCCATTAACATCAGAATGAAGTCACAGCCTTCACAGAATATTTTTTTGCAATTTATATCAATGTAAGAAAGAAAACAAAACCAAATCCAAAGTATTTTTGGCTTTAGAACTTTAGAGTTTGTCTAATATAAACATATGGAGTCTGAAAGTTTCAACCCCTTTTTATTTTCAAACTTTCACCATTAAGTGAGTCAAAAAGTTCTACCAAAACCGAAGTCCATAAGATTTCTAGTTTTAACTGATCAGGTCTTACATGCTCACTCTTTCTTGGCTCAGGAATGTTTTTTGGCATGCAGAGGGGGTTATCCTGCATTCCAAGGTTAAACCTGTTTTACGCTGTGCAGAATGTCTCTTAGGAGGTTGTACTTATCCACTGCATAGCTAGACTGAGTATAAAGTACATACGTTGTATGGCCAGGTCTCGTCATTGATTTCAAGAGTATGACTTGAAATAATGTTCTTTATATTCTCTTTGTTAAAAAAAATCTTTCCAATCACAGCTGGTGACCTGAGTGTTAGGGAACAATTATTCAGAGCTTTTTACTGCCGTCTGATGTTCCTTGTGCTCTTCCAGTACATAGCACTGCTTTCACTCACATCAAACCTACTATGCTGGCAGTCAGTCCTGCATGCTCCAGGCCCCTGCATAGGGACCTTTAGTCCCTTTAGATGTCTGTAGTAATTTATTCTATTATACCCCAAAGTGCTTGAACAACAGAGCTTTTAATCAGGTGAGCCAATATATATGTATGTGTGTATATATATATATAATTTCCGGATAAAATCAGAGTTATTTTGAGGTATTAATCCAGTTAAACTGGGAGTTGCTTTTGTTTCTTGGTTGTTGTGTATGAGAAAAATACAATAGAGTACTTAACAAGCCCTACATCTCCAGTCAGGCTTGCGGATGCTAGCATAAATCAAATGTAAATAATCAAGGCTCCACCTCCAGGCTGCACAGCCTGAGACTGAAGAGAAGAGCCTTCTACTGAATGCATAGGTTTTATGGAATTGAAACTTTCAGCTAACTCTCTGACAGTTGCTGGACCACTCATCTCATGCAGAGTCAGCAGGTCTGGGAGAAATACTTCTACTCAATACCTGACAGATGGTGCTGCTTAAGACAAGTCTGACTCAGCACTGGGGCTAAAAATATTTCAAAAGAGTTTGAAAGATTCTTTTCATTTTGACTTTCTCAGCTCAGAATGCATTTTGATAAAAAAATGTAACAGAATGACTTCTGTTTCCTGAACTGGACTGAAGACCATCGATATGGCATTCTTGAAAGATATTTGTTTCTCTCCCTGTCAATGGTTGCTATTTTCTTTTTCTCAGACATTGATGTTTGCGTCATTGCCCAACAATATTCTACCAATAAGAATGACCATGTCATGTGCAAGAGTAAATGAATTATATTTAGCACATAATCAATCCTAATCAATATTCATGAAAACCACGTATAGCAGAGCCATAAAACTGGACTGGCACATTATCATGCTCCACACCCATGAGAGTCACCACTGAAATAACCTCAGTTGAAAACCAACGGGAACAGAGTGGGGATTAATGAAGAGAATCTTCTTAAATTCTAGTCCTGGCCTCCTCTCTGCTGCTGTTAGTTGCAGGCAAGCCAAATACCTCTGTTTCATTCTCTAGCCTGTGTGGTTTCAGAAAGAGAATCCTGTGGGTCTGAGATTGTATCTTACACTGAGTACACAGTGGAGACCTAATCTGTGCCAGAGATTCTTACATGTTTCCATAACAAAATGAGTATTAATGAATGATGAAATCGATTACTGACAATAATTCCTTAAATAATCTTTTATTACATTTTTTTATTTTAACAGCTGGCTTGATAAAGCACAAGATACACATTCATTACTGTGCTGGCTCACCTTCAAGATCATTTTTCTTCATTCCTGGTCTTGCAATGTTGAACATGTCTTACAGATATCCCATGCTACATATCTCTTCTGTGCTTGCAAACTCCTTCACTTGCAGGCAGATAGTACAAGCATGTCTTCTGTCACATTAACACATTTGTTAAGTATTCAGTTTATTAGAATGGAAGACCAGTAATTCTGGCCTTGGGAACAATGTTAGGAAACTTGTTGATGACACTTCTTTCCTGTTTCCTCCCTTGTCTGTATTTGTTTATCTGCTGTCTTCTGCTTGTAAATTCCAGGTTACACGATCCCAGCTTCTTATCCCATATTTATATGGCATAAAAAACACCTTGCCCAAACTCCTATTCTCCTGATTTCACTCTTGAAAAGATATTCATTTTATGATGAATCCTAAATAACTGAAAAGACAAGAAAGCAGTATACTATCTTCCTAGGTCTAAGAATAATCTTACAATGTAGAAACAAAACACATCTAAAGCATATTACAGAGGGAGAACAGTTCCTTACAAAAATGGAAAGCTGTGGTCACATGCTTAAAACTGCCTCAAACGATGTAAGGGTGTAAGTTACTCTAACTACTAGTGATAGGTGCACCTAGGTACTCCTCATGCCACGTCACTAGTTCCCTGTTCTTATCATATCTCTTATGGGACATGTCAAATAAGGAAGACAATGTTGGAGTCTCCTATGTTTGAAATCAGATGAAATTATTTAACCTTCATAGCTTTAAAGTTATACTGCTATTTCTTAAGCCCTGCCTATACAAAATAATAACATTCCATCCAATTAAATGTTTTTGTTTAGATTTCAATTCCTTGGCCAGCTTGCGATCAGTAAAATTTCAGAAAATGCCCATTCCCAGTAAATTAATTTAGTGTAGACTAAATGTCAATTATGTGAATGTAAATGCTTGTTTGAACCAAGTAGAGTTGATCACTACTAGAGTGTGGATTACTCATTTATCTTTTCTTCTGCTGTTGTTAAATTTTCAAAGGTTTAAAATACAATTCATATCAGCATGTTGCAATCTTTTAATGAGAATTTTGATACAGTGAAAAGAAGCTCCAATGACATTTTCATTTTTGACATTCTTTTAAATCCATTCCTATAGATGACCCAGGATGAAAGTCAAAACAGAAATTTAATTTTCAGTGATCATCTTTTGAAGTAATTTTAGTAATTTTATTTAGTATAACATATCACAGTACACAACATTAAATTCTGTAGCTTTCACAACTGTTCCATCCATAGAAAAATTGCACATGGGAAGTTATTTATATGTTTAAGCTATTCCTTTAATATCTAAGCACTGTTTCTAAACCAGGCAAGCCCTGGAGCATGTGACTGTATCTCAAAGGCAATGAGTCTCTGTGAATAGTCACAGGAACTCAATTGTCATTCCCCCATAGGTGGTCTTTCTAGAAGAGGCTGAAGTCAATGAATAGGCTTGTGCATAGAAACCAGCATCAAATGTCTGTCTAGTAGAGTGCATCATGACTGAGATTTTCAAAAGTGGCTAGGAGACTGGAGATGTTCTGGGGGAAACAGGAACAGATCAACAATTTTGAGAGTTTGGTTGCTCTATGCCTTATGATACTAGAAAAAGTGCCATACTAGGTCCAAGGAATAATGCATGTGTAACCAGCTAGTCACTTTTGAAAACCTTGGTCTAATAATTTAAAGCCATAATCTGATCAGTAGACTTGGACTTCTTTACCTCTTTCTTTGCTTTTTCCTACAGGTGCTTATCTGACAGTGCACTGCTGCAAACACATTCTACTTCCAGTGGATGAATAAATTGGGAAAATGATAGCAAAAGAAAAGAAAAAAAGTTGATGGGAGCTTGGCTTAGATGAAGATTCAGAGGGCTCACATATAGAACAGCAAAAAAAAATAGGTACATTTCCTAATGGTGCAGTCAGATGCCTTCCATGAACTGACCTAATGGCTCATTGTTGCCAAGGTGGGGAATCCTGCTCCCTCCCTCTCCCTCTTTCTCTCTTACAAGTTTAGTTACATTACATGTTCTTGGCCTGGTCTTCATCTGGCTGCATAACAAGGTAATTCATTTGACTTATTCATCAGCTTGGGGTTTTTTTCTGACTTACTGAGATGAATTGATCCAGGGAGGACAGACAGTGGCTAGATGTAGCACAAGAAAAAGATATGTATCACTTAGCTGGAAGTGAGCATAGGGGATTGTAGATTGAAGGAAGGATGACCAGGAAGGAAAAGAACAGTGAGAGGGATTCTTTTGGCATTAGTGAGACAGCAGAAAGGAACAATAGTGTGGTCACACAATAGCCACCCTTCTGGTATAAAAAATAAATAAAATGCTGGCATCTTAGTTTTATATTTAGTTTGCTATACTAGTTGGAAACAGATGCTGAGTACATATATGTACAGCAGCTTATAGAGTCTTCTGAAAAATTAAAAGAAAATTAAGCAAGCTAAATTAACTATATATCAATTGTTTCCAGAATGTACTTATCAACAACATGGAACAGCATATAAAATTTTTCTGAAATGCAATCTGTATTCCATAGTATGGCTCAACCAAGAATAACACTATCTTTTTCAGTTTTCTCTATATGTTGGGTACATTCTCCAGCAGGGACTGATTATGAAATTTGCCTTGTGTGACCACAGTATTACCTTTTATCCATAGGTGTATGTGCTGTACTATTTTCCAGCAGACCTCTGAATTATATATGATGAATATTAAATAAGGCTGGACCAAGTATCAACGTGCAAAGAATTTTTGAGTTTACTGAGAATCTCATTATTCAATAACTTTCTTCCGAAAACTATTTAAGATAGTCCTCCATCTACTAATCTTGTACTTTTCAGAATGAGAAGCAACAGTAAATCAAAAGCCTACAAAAAAAGTAAATAATAAACCCCCAAAATTCAGATAGACAATTATGTTTAGAAATCAAACATGCATTCACAGAAAAGAATGAAAACTGCCTTTTTTTTTTTTTTGAAATTCCTTTTTTTTTCTAAACCAACTGGCTAAAAGTTATGATAATTTTAATATCTAATTAAATCACTTCTCTATCAGTTTTCCTGCTCCTCTGCCCCTTTCCCCCCCACCCCTATCCCCATGTTTATGCTGATAATCCAACTGGACTCTAGCTGCTACAGTTGTCTTCTCTGCCTTTTATATTACTGCAACATTACAAGTTCTTCTAGTTTTATAAAATTCCCTTGGTATCCTCCGGTTTGTGAAAATTCAAAGCATCAGCAAGCCAGACTCATTAAGCTCTTCCAAGACTTTTTGATTCATGTTATTCAGACAATCAGATTAAATATGTGTATCTGTAGTAGTTTTTTACTATTCTCTGGGGCTAGTAATGACCGGAAAAAGCATTTCATTGTCCTCATCTGATACGTATACAGCATCCTGCTTCTTCCTAATTATAGAACATTAACATTTCTTGAACATGCATGCCTTTTCTTCATTATTGTTAACATCTTACCATCTGTGGCTAGTTATGAGCTTTTATCATCAACAGAATTACATTTTCTCCCCTAATATGCTTTATTGCCTTTACTTTATATCTATGTGCTTTTCCCTAACTGCACTCATGTACTGTGTTCAAAAGGTATACATACACTACATACAACATTATGTGCAGAAGTTATCCAACACTGTACCATCAAGGCTTATGTGTATGATCACCACTGTTACTACTGCAACTGCCAAGGATGATATTACTATCACATTGTAGTTTCATATTATTTAATTTATTTTTACTTGTAGTGACTGACTAGAACAATTTCAGAAACCAGTAAAAGCGTCTAGGAATATTTTATATTCCATGTTTAGATCTTCAATCTGAAATTTATATTATATATATATCAGAACACGTCCCTAAGTGTTCTGTCAATAACACTAAAAAGATTTGTTTCCAAGTTTCACCTATCCTTGAATTCACAAGCTCATAGACACTTCAGACCTCATTTCCAAATAAACTATTATGAATTGAAACAGTTAAAGTAGTTTATTTTCGGAGATATGCAGCTCTTTTGTTTAAGTTTGTTCACTTTAAAATGTGGGTTATTTACCACCTTTTCAAATCGTAAGTAAAATGGCAATGCATCTAGCCTGGGAAGGCACAGCACCCTTGCTGATTTTACCCTTGTAAATCAGTTCCTGACCTTTTTGCTTTAGATGCCCTCTATCTTCTGTCTGCTGTAATTGAACTCTCTCAAATACTATCAGGTTTTCAATGACTTGACACCAGGCTTTGGGTCACACCTCTCAATTCCTCACAGGACAGCCTTCTATTCATTATAACTCCAAGCAGATCATTACAGAAGCTACAACAACTGGGAAGTGAACTCACTTGGTGTCAGGTCCAAGTGAAGACCAGCTGCTCCCTGAGGGAGAGGGAGCCAGGTAAGCTGGCACGGTAAGCCAGGTTATGAGCAAGAGGGCAGAGCTGGGGGCTGGTAACAGGTTCGGTCCATCAACAGGGCAAGGGGCTGAACCAGGCCCAGAGACAGGGCCAAAGAGACAGCTGGAGACAATCTACAAGATACATGAAGGGCTCATCGAGATGATGGGTCTGATGTCCATCATCTGTGGGAGAGGGCTGCAGATAGATAATCCTACAGCCAAACTCAGACAGAGATTGAGGGTGATGGCGTTGGAGCCTTGGGTCCTAAAGGGTGGGTAGAGGTCCTTGAGGAGGTTGATCAAAGCTGTTAGAGGATACCAGTGCCCTCAGGGTCCTGACACTAAGAGGGGAGAAGAAGAAAAATATGTATGTAGGGTGACACAGGGGACTCTTTCACAGATGATGAGGAAGGTGGTGGCAAATGACCAGTGGGAACAGCTATTTCTAATGTAGTCATCGGCACTGCCTCTTACCCTGTCTGAAGGAACTGAAACTTTTTACTGAAATAAGCAATGTTTCATGTCCATTGACCCTAGTGAAAATGCCAAGCACCTTCCAGGACCATGGTGTATGAAACAATGATGGCAATACTTTGGTTCTGCATAAAACTCTCAGTTGCATAAGCTAAAAGTTTTAAGTTATTTTGGAGTTTATTGTCTTTATCAGCTCTTTCCTCAAAGGAGAGCATTAATTCCAGCCACCTCAGCTGCAGACTGCCTCCAAATGCCTAGTCCTAATTACTCTGCTGTTTGATTTTACTTACATATGAAAACCCAGATGTTTCTAATACTTGACATTTTACAATGGTCGTTTTTATTATTTAACTCTAAAAAAATCAAATTACGGCAGCATTATTCATGCACTGCCAGACGACGTTTCTCCGAAATTCGTTTCAGTCCACAGTTGATAGAGGTGCAAATCTACCACAGATTATGCTGAATTACCTATTGTTATCAGAAAACCTATCTACCTATCAAAGCTTTCACTGCCAACAGTAGATCCAAAATGGGTTGTGGCTTTCAAATATCTAAATAAAAGGACCATTGAACCACCTGCCCCTAAACTGGCTCAACTTTGCAGCCTTAAGACAAGGGGAGAGAAGATACAGGCTGCTGCATCTCAGTCACATATGCAAGGGAATTTCCATCACCATGTGTGCTTAGCAAGGTCACGGAACTGGGGAACTGGGAAATGGTATGAGGGTTGGGTGGGGAGTTGAGGTGGGAGAGAAGGCTGACAGGTGCTACTGTCTGCCATCCTACACAATTACCTTTGTAAATTTAGGAATGCAACTGGAAGATCACATTATTAATAAATTCTAAAATAAAATTAAACTTGATGCCTGAAATTTTCACAAGAGTAACAAAGTTGTTGTTTGTTTGGTTTTTTTTCTTATTGTACACTTAATTTGGGATATGGGTACTGACAAAATTTTTATTTCTGCATTACTGTAATTTGCAGAAAGGCTTGCAGGTTTTATAGCTTGTCTCTTTTTCAGCTATATCAGATGTTTTAGTAAAAGATATAAAATCTCTCAGCTAACAGTCTCCATTTTATTCTTTGACAATAAAAGCTTCAACAATACTACTACGTTTGTGAGTATTACTCTGATATTTTATTTTATTTTTTTAATAAATGCAGCAGGTGTTAACAAGAGAGCTTTCTAGAGAAATAGCATGCATTAATTCTGCTCCAAACAAGTTAGAATCTAGGGTTTGTGGTAAGGTCTGTCTTTCAGTTTAATATCCTGTTTATACAATATAATCAGATCACTGGCAAGATTAACATGGGAAAAGATAAATTTCTCAAGCCAACGCTCACAGACAAAGTGTGATTGCATTCCATATAACACATACCAAGTTCAAGACAGCTAAGAAAGCCAATGTTTGTGTTCCAACTGTATGAGAAAGTTGTTTTTGGACATGGTAGCTAAGTGCGTGAAATCCTTCATTATTTAACTAGATTAAGCACCAAGGAAAACAACATTTACTGTCTGAGTGAAAGAGCAAGTTCCAGAAAACTTGTGAAGGATTTCAGCTTCAATAGGCTCAGGGACCTTGGCATGCATAAAGACACGCTACATAAATTTGATTTATATGGGCTTTTTAGTAAGCAATCCCAAACTTTTTAAAAAAAGACTCACAGCTTTTTCCACAAATGCATTCCTGTTCCAGAAAAGAAAGGTCTGACAATTTTATCACTGTTCTTCCTACTTGTATGCAGAAGGAACAGCTTTCTTAAAAAGTAATTGTTTTCAGAGTATAAACACAAGAACCTGGAATAAGCAGTAACATTTTACCACGTGAATCTGTGTCCACAACAAAGATTCAAAGTCCACAAACCTAGTGAAAGCTGAGTGAATTTTCTGTTGCTTCAATAAATTATAAAGCAGCTCTAACCAAAGAAACATAGCGGGTTGCTAGAAGAAAAATGCAGGTGGTTATTTTATAACTTGTATTTGTCCTGGGTTGGGTGGGGTTTTTTGGGGTGGTGGTGTTGGTGGTGGTTTTGGTTTTGTTTTGCTTTTTTGTTTGTTCTTTGTTTTGTTGGGGTTTTTTTTCCATTGGGGTTCTGTGCTTTTGTGTGTCTGAGTGGATATATCTTGATTTTAGAATTGTATGGAGTTGTGTATGGGTATATGTATGTTGGTATCCAGAAACTTCTACTCTAGTCCCTTCCATAAAAGTAGAAAAAGTCAAGCAGGGTATTTCATATCAGGATGTGGAAGTATGCAGGCTATGATATTTGGGCTTTCCTTTTTTGCTGTTGTTGGTGAATTTCTTCAAAGAATGGTGTTAGAGCAGACTTAGATTTAATGGAAGGAAATTATTCTTTCAAAATATCAATGCAAAAATATAGATCTGAATGAAAATTAACACTTAGACAGAGGATCACAGGATGTGCTTAAAATTTATCTCTCAGCTACTCAAATATCATACCATTGATTTTTCTAATATCTTTATTTCACTAGTTCTTCAGATATGGAAGAAGTACCTAAGTTCAGAATAACTGAAATAAAGAAAATTTCTTCTTCAATTGTTTCAGCTCTGCTAATTCCCTAGCCCTTCAAGACAAATCTCATAAAATCCCAAAGCAAATTATTTTTTTTTCCCTTTCTTTTAAAGCCATCTTTTTTTTCTTTTCTCCTCCCCGTTCAAGTTCTGGTACTAGACAAATGATGTTGCTGGGCAACATTTAACTTATCACAGCATGCAATCTCTTTTAAACTTTCTTTGAAAAGTTCAGCTCAAGACTGCAAAATAATTATGGTTTGCAACTGTGTTCTGATTAGATGTATCCTACAACATTTGTAATAGATTTGGTTGAAAGAGAAATACAATTTTCTTTAATTAAATACTGTGGATTACAAGAAATTGGATAGAAACTCTCTAGGCTGGTTTATGATGTTTTTATTCATTTTGAACACTGCTTGACTTTAATGGGAATAGCTAAAGAACAGGGCTAGGAGGTAATGGGACTCCTCGTGTGCTGGAACAGGGAAGGCCAGAGGCCATAACATTTGGTAGAATGTAAGTCCAACTTACTCTTCATAGTATCCATACAACTTCTCATTTCAAAGGAAGTATTCATTTAATATATCTACACCAATGGTTGTGGTGAACACAAATTACATTTCTGTCTGGGAAATGGATAGTCTGTCTGTGGTTCAAATGATAAACACACTTAGAAAAGGTAATTTTTTTTCCAAACAGTGGAATACTAAAAGCTTGGCAAAGTAAATGCTCAACTGAAATATCCTTGTCATCCTTTCCTTCAAATCAGGCCTTCAAATGTTGGCTCCTATCCCAGTTCAAACTGATCATAGACAATCTAAAGGCTTACAGTGAGTGAATCACTGCAATTTCTAGATATGCTGAAATAAAGATGAATATACAACTCTCCTATGTCCATGTACAGTCTTTAATCATACAATCAGAGTCTTTTTCTTTTCTCCTCCCCATCCCCCCCTCCCCAAGGGCAATGTCATGTGATTTTTATAACTTGTAAAAGAGCATCTGTATTCAGCATGCCATGTAGCTGATATTTCCTAGTCTGTATCCCACCTAAAGCACTGGTTAAAATCAGAGAAAATAACTTCTTCAAATACATAGAAATACTACTCCAATATATTAATTAATTGGATGAAAGTTGTTAAATCCGAACTAACTAAAATTTAGAAGGACAAACTGAAATATGGACTGCAATAGTAGCAAGGTAGTGAAAAAGTCAGCCACAATATGGTGGCAATGTTAAATTATTTTTTTTAAGAAGTGTCTTTTAACAGTTTGTAGAATATATTAGCAAGAGGGAAAGACTTGAGCCTGATGCATTCGGTGTGTACCTAAATGATTTAGAGGAAGATAAAACTCCATTGCTTTCATTTCCATGTCTCCAAGTAACACTAAACCATTTGGACCAGCAGACAGCATAGAATAAAAAGACCAAAGCTGGAGAGATTCAAATGGAACCAATATATAGCAAGTTTACACATATGGAAGTTCAAAAATAAAGAAAACACATTTAATAATGGTATTTTATAGAAGGCACAATACAAAACGAGCCAAAATATTACCAGAACAAAGCATGTATCTCATAGAAAAGCAAAATGTTGGTGTATGCCAAGATGACAAAAAAGACACTTTCAGCATAGGATCCAAAAGTTGAAGTAATTTTTTCACAAGGCCTCAAAATGACTATGAAAATACTTCATGAATACCTTAAATGGAGTATAAGGACCTCAGATCAGAAGAGCTATCCAAAAATTTCCCCTCACCACACTTCTAACCTGCTTACAAGCCCTAGCAGCTTATGTTTCCTGGCAAGAATTCTTTCAAACAGCTACAGCTGTACATGACCCGGAGCCTTGCAGTTTGATTGGCATCCTATCTCTGTATCTCACCTGAGGTTGCTTTTGATACGGAAGCTTAGCAATTCTGTGCCTCTGTTCACTAAACACCTTCTTGGGACTCTGTTTACAATTGCATTGTGTTCAACTCAAAGCACAGAGGCCACATATACCAGCCTGATTCAGTAGGTACCTACCTAGAAAACGGAAAACTTCCCTACGGTAAGTCAGAAAAAAGTGCTATGAATTAATAACCTTCACATTCAAGAAGAATGCCTGTAAGTACCAGGTTGAGAGATTTTCTAAGCATCGAGAAGCAAGTGTCACCCTTCCCCATTTCTGAAGGAGAGAGACCTGTGCACCCTGTAGGATGCAAAACGCTTGGGGAGAAAATGGTGAAGGAAATTTCTCCTTACTTAATGTTAAGGCTAAAGCTTGTGTTGCCTGTCTTGGATATTTAAGTGTCTCAAAGCCCTTAAAATCCTCAACAGCAGTTCACTTATTTCAAGCTTTGTCTAACCCATCAGGTCAATGTTTATCTTATTGCTTAACCTGTAGCTTCTAGAAGACCTAATTTTAGGTACATAACTAGATTCAGAAGTGCCTTTTCTGGAAAAATACATACTGATCTCTACTTATAGCTTTTCTGCACTCCAGTTTTAGTCTGACAAACATCTAAATCTTAAAGACACCAAACTTTCAGACATACTGAGGTCTACAGTTAATATGGACAGCATAATAGTGATAAAAGGGCAGTCCCCATGATTAGTTAGTACGTGTAAGACCTAGTGGTAAGCACTCTATGCATTAGCTGCTATAGATTTAAACTTGCACGTCATATGGCCCAAGAAACTTATATGTTATGCTCCACTGGGAAAATGAATGTTGAGATGGGAGTTTAAAAGCATCGTGGGGACAGAAAAATAACAAGGAAAACCGAATTGGAAAGGAACAGAGCCATTTCTTTGTCTCCTGCACTTGGTACTCTGAAGCTTCTTTTGGCTCCTTTTCAATCTCAACAACTCTTGCATTCCTGGTATATAGGGGCTTCATTTACAGTGCTGAAGCAGTTCTCGATTCTCATTTTTGATCCAGTTTCCAGGTTAGGCTACCTAGTTGGGCTAAGTCTGTTGAGGAGAAATAGAAGAGAAAGTCAAGTTTTCAACCAGAAAGAGGATCCCCTGGGTATTGATCCTACCTTCCTTAACTGTCTGTAACTCATGTTCATACTTAAATAGAGTCCAAAGAGCAGCATCGGAGAGCTTTCATCACTTAATCAAATGCCATGACACCTAACGTATGCAGACATGTTCAGACAGACCTACTATTGTTCTGCCCAGACTCTGAGCTGGTCAGAACTAGAAGCTACTTAGCCACACTGGGCTGGTGCTGTGCCAAAGCTAACAAGCCATGGGCTTACCAGGTCAGGCATAGTGCCACAACAAACCTTCTACGTGGCTTATGGGTCAGAATAGCTTCATGTAGCCAGCCTCAGAGCTAACACAGAGAAATCTGAGTCTGTTTCTTCATGTGTGTGGAGATATATTCAGGAACATAGCTCCTCGCTAGACTCTTTCCTCCTGTCTGGGCCAAAGACTTTTCTGCCACAGGACACACAGTGGCCCGAATCCAAAAGCAGGGATGGTGGATACTTCTTTCCAAGATAATATAGGGGCATTTTATACTAGAATATCATGCAGCTTCTAAGGACCTGAGTTTCACTCATCCCACTCCCTGGTGGGCCCCCACTGACACCTCCTATGTAGGGGCGTGGCATCTTTAGCCAGGAAGCATGGCTGCCTGAGTCGTTATTGGAATCTGTTCAGGAAACCAGGTGCATTATGCTGCATCTTTTAGCTTGACTATATTACAGTCTTCTGGATTTTGACTTCATGGTGCTGTTTCAAAACAATTTATAAGCCAATCTAAATCACTTCTGATTAAGACTAAGCCTTAATCGAAGTCCACACTCCTTCCCATTTCATTCTTTGCCTCTTCATTGACAGCTGCTCCACAGCAGAAGTGAGGGGGCCAATTGAGCTAAAACAATAGACATTGTTTCACAAAGCTAATTTTACATGATGTTAGCACTGTGAAATGGTTTGCCAGTTCCAACTATATTCCAGTGTCAGGGAAGATGAGGAGAGTAAAAGTGACTTTGTTCAGGGTGCAAGGTGGTGTCACAACAGCAGCTTAGATTCATGATAACATTTTATGAAAACGAAAAAAGATGCACTCCCATACTTAATTTCAGACACCTAAATTAAATGGCTAAATTATGAAATCAGTCTCCTCAGACTACAACATGAACAACACAGAGAGACAGGCACTTCAACACAGCTATTTTGAATAGTTTTTTGGAAAAAACCCATCTCCTTATGAAGTCTAGGAAATCAAGACTCCTAATGTAACTACCTAGGCAGGCAGCTTAGAATTGGAAACAGTGACCATTTGCATGGTCACACTAAATGTCAGCTGTTAGTGACTAAACATGGGTTATACTTAGGGCCTCCATCCCTGGAGAAGACATGAATGACAGATGGCTAAGAAGGAAGATGAAATAATAAAGAGGATATTTAAAATAGTTTGTCATTCCAGTAATCCAGAATGTCCATGCTGTTAAGCTACCTTTCTTTTTTTTGTCTTTTTTTTCTTTCTTTTTTTTTTTTTTTCAAAAATATTGCTCTTGAAGGGAAAAAATAATCCAACCAAAACCTGAAACCAAAATATTTTCCCCAGTGAGAAGGAAATCTGAATAGTGATTCATGCTACTGAGCATACCTATCAACTGGCTGAAGTATGTAATGATGACTATGCAGTCATCAAAGAAAGAACATTCTTGCACCTGCACTTTGAATTTGACACTGATGGGCAATGCAAGGGGGAATATGTATGTATGAGATTGCTTCATGGCCAATCTTCACTATTTTCTTGATTGACTGATTGGTTGACTCACTACTGAGATTCTCCTCTTACCACTTAAAAGATTCTCTGCAGTATGATTGTCAGTGAGAGGGGGCTTATTTTTTAGCAAAAGCAGTCATTTGCAGCAATCAGAGAAAGAAAAGCAGCCATAGTAAACAGCACTGGGAGATAAGACCTTAAATTTCTTGTTATTACTTACAAAGTCCTGGAACAGAATATCTGCAGCACAGTGCAGAGGGCAGGGCCAGGTCTTCCAGACTCTTAATGGCAGCTGAAAAGAAACCTTTTTGTCTTCATCTTATGTGATTTTCTGTTTATCTCAGGTTTAGCTGAAAAAATAAATGTTGCTTATAAGAATCTTTCCATGGCTGAAAAATTGTAAATAGATTATCTGTCTACAAATAAAATGTTTTAGCTAGAGCCTTTCTTCAGTATGGGAAGTTTGCATAACCCTGTAACCGCTATGACTGCCATGGTTACCTCTATAGAACAGTAAATAATACAAAGCAGGGACTCATTTCTGGCTCAGCACAGTTCACATTCCCACAGTTAAACTCTTCTACTGCCCAGGCCAGAAAGGTTTCATTCAAATGGCCCGTCAGGAGTGGTTTCTAGCCCATATTAACCTCCAAACTGTGCTTGGGTACTGCCTGTGAAAGTACTCATTGACATGAGTCAAAACTAGGTCAGGGCCATGCTAACAGTTTAAAAGTTTTATGGTAATGCCTGTTCCTGTGCCTTTACCCTTTTTTTATTAACTAGTGTAACTGTAGCCTATAAGCTAAGGAACATACTTGAGAGAATAAACTAAAATATGCCCAAATCAACACATTGACATATTGCATCTACTTTTTGGCTATAGCCCCATCATAATTTCTCATTTAGTTTAGTCAAGGGAAGATATCTGCTGGCAAACAGAGGTGGAGCAGACTCAGCCTTGTCCATATCCTGTAAACTGTAACAGTTTGGATTTACACTGACACATTTATCAGCTTAACTTCTATCCTACTGCACTTTGAGAAAGAATATGAGAGAATCAGCCTAACTTTGTGGTTGAAAGTAGGTTAACACCCGCATTTAATGATGTTAGAGATAATGCTCAGATTGTTCAGCCTGAGAAAACTGGAGTCCCGTATAGGCACTAGTTTATCTTCTTTCACTGGCTGTGTTGGGAAGGAAGAGGAATAATGTCTTTAGCTTTGGCAGCAGGTTTCACAAAAACAGAGGACAGGTGCCCTGTGGGAGCTTTTAATGTATTAAGACCAGTCAGAATATAAGTCCATCCTCCTCAGGGATAATATCACTATATGAACCAACAACTTCCATTATCTGCAGGAAGTTGTTCAGATGCCACATGTCTTTGTTGCTAGGGAATTTTCTGAGCAAAACTTCTATAAATGCTTATAGAATCTGTTCAGAATTGCAGAATTTCAAACATCAAACAAGATCTCAGTCTTTGAAAGGAGAAGGTCTGGATACCACTGAGACCCCTAAAGACAGAGGACGTTGTCCCTTAGTCAGTACTAAACAGACTTTCCGACTGGGTAACACAGGCTACTTACCAAACCATCCTGTTGAAACTTATATGATTATTCTCCTACAAGACACACACTGTTAAAGTTTTATATGTTTATTCTCCCAGAAGCCACACAACACTGCTACGCTGGCCTCTTAGACCTTTGCTAGCATCATGTTTAAAATTGCTGGTTTTTGCATTTGCTTTCCCCTCAGTTTATGCCTTCTGTTCTTATCTTCTCAAGCCCTTTCATTGCTTTCATGTGTTCTTTAATCTGCTTGGTTTAATTGCTTTAATCTTGGTTTAATCCATTTAACAATGGATTTTTCTGTTTGCCTTGCCCTTTCTCACACAGACATTTTAACAGTTCTGTTTTCTTTCTCCTTGTTCTTTTTGGTCTTCTGTTAGATGCTTTCTATTTCTTTTCTGTTTAGTACTTTTTCTCCCCTTCTTCCCAAGATGAACCTCTAGATAAATAGAACATAAACGGGACTTTCCATATACCTCTGCTAGTGTGAGATATTTACCTGGACTGGGGAAGTCTAAGGACCCTTGAAAACTGCCACCTACAAATGGTTAAGAAAGCAGGTTTTGCTATTCTCATGTTTTAGCTTTAACTATTTCCAGTAGTGAGTGAAGCTTTTCACACAGTAAGAGTTGATAACACACTCTCTTGAACTCTTCCTTTTCTCTCTGCAACACTTCTCTATTTTTGCAAGGCTATGGCAGACTAGGGCCTATAGAATATTTTCCTGGACATGTTATTTTGGAAGGTGGCAAGTGGGAATTTGGTGTCAAATTAATTCATTTTATTAAGTCACTGTGATATTTTATTTATACACATGAAGTACATAGTTTTTAAAGTCTATATGGTGTGGTTATTAAACCACTAGTGCAAAAGACAGAACTTTGATATCTTTTTTGTACTCCCTTGGGAAGAAGAAAGCCATAAGAGAAGATGACAAAACAGTTACACAATATGATTTAGAAAGACTTGTGGTGGAATATCATATCAAAGAGAATGGTTGAAAAGAATCCTGCAGAAAGGGTTTAGTTCAGCCAACGTGTTTCTTTGTGAAAGTAATTCAGAACCATTTCTCACTGTAATTTCAAAATATCTTTAAGACTTTCAGTATATTAGGACACCTTTGTTCAGCTGGAGACTAAGTGTAAAATCTCTGGGTCTCAGAATTAGGAGCTTCTGTTGCTACTGTTGCAGTAGAATCACTGTACAACATGTATACGCCCCTACAAATCTCCTAGTCCTGAAGATGGTAAGTTACTGGTAAATGTAATTTTGTTTCTAAAACCCACATCCCTACAGTAAGTAGATACCAAGCAGGCTTTCATTAGGACTCATTAGCTCTAAGTCAATCTCCCGTAATGATTTAAAATATGGACAGAATGAGTTTGTACCAACTCATTACCAACACGGTAAACTCATGTCACCTCTGAGTCTCTGTAGAGCAGTATTGCATCTACCTATACAGACACAGTGTAGACCTATATTCAGGGCTCAGGGTGTTAAAAGTGAATAGAGAGTCCCTAATAATTATATGGGGATTGCAAAAGAGAAAATACAGGAATGAAACACACCTGCACAACAAATTAGAAGAAAGGACACCTAGCTACACTATTATTTTTTTTCAAAGAAAGTGGAGGTAGATGTCAGTGTTCATTCTTTATCATAAATCCTACTTGTATATTCAAAGATTTTTGAGTCATCTTTCAGATAGTATCTAATTTCTCACACGAAAGTGAGAAAGCTCAAAAAGAATGATCCTGTCCTGTTGATATTTCGCCATAACTGTTTATTGATGAAAAAATTGGATCTAGACTAATAAAGTTTAAAACACTAGCATGACAATCACAGAAGCACCTAAAGGAGACTCCTTAGAACTAGAGAAACTGTGGAATAGTTTGAGTGAAGTGATGGCAATGACAAGTTGATTCCTACCTGTGCTGAGACAGGACTAGACTGACAAGAAGGAAACCTTAAAAATACTTTGAAAATATTTTATAGATGAAAAACACACCAAGAGGACAATAACAACAATAATGCAGCAAAAATAATAGCAAAAATAAACTCTGATCAAGGGAACTCCCTGAAGTTAGAAAGGCTGAACTAAAGAAAGGAAAACGATGAATTTCAGAAAACACAGGAGAATGTTTTTGTCCTAATGGACTTGGGGCAAGATGCAATTTAAGAGCAAGCGACCCAATTTCAGTTTCAACACTAATATTTCCCCTGTGATTTGCTAAGCTTTTACCTAAAAATGCATGTTTAAATAAAGAATGAGAAACAGAAGCCAAAGCTTGCAATTCTGCTGGTTTAGGATGCCTAGACCTATACTGTCATTGATTTCAGTGAAAGTTTTCTCAAGGTTAAAGGGGCAAAGGAAGGGGTGAAAGTAACAAAAAGCAAGGATTTGATCTATTTGGCTTTGGCATTCCATAAGCTAAAGAGGCAGGCCCCTGCTCTCCAGTACTTGTGCTTTCTTTCATTTCTGCACTCCCAATTTTACTATCCTGACAAGTCCTATGTAAACAGTCTGTTTTAACCCACTTGGTGACAAAGGGCTTTTATCCCTGTTGTCCTAAAATCCATGTCTCTTTTTCAGTCAGGCTTTCTTTGATGCAGGAAGTCATGTTCAGATCTGCACCGAATGTTAGAAGAGCTGGCACTGACCCCTGTAGCTGCACTCAAAGAGCTGTGGTCGATGGCTCAACGTCCAAGTGGAGATCAGTGATGACTGGCGTTCCTCAGGAGTTGGATATTGGGACAGGAGCTGTTCCAGCATCCTTGTTGGTGACATGGACAGTGGAATTGAGGACAACCTTAGCAAGTTTGCCGATGACACCAAACTGTGTGGTGCAGTTGACACACTGGAGGGAAGGCATGTCATCCAAGGGGAACCTTGACAAGCTGGAGTGGTGGGCTGGGGCAAAGCTCATGAAGTTCAACAAGGCCAAGGCCCCACACATAGGTTATGGCAGTCCCAGGCACAAATACAGGCTGTGCAGAGAGTAGACTGAGGGCAGCCCTGAGGAGAAAGACTTGAGGGTGTTGGTGGACAAAAAGGTCGACATGGCCCTACAATGTGTGCTTGCAGCCCAGAACACCAACTGTATCCTGGGCTGCATCAAGTATGACCAGCAGGTCGATGGAGGTGATTCTCCCCCTCTGGCTGGCTCCCGTGAGACCCCACCTGGAGTGCTGTGTCCAGCTTTGGGGCTCCCAGCATAAGAAGGACATGGACCTGTTGAAATTAGTCCAGAGGAAGGCCATGGAGATGATCAGAGGGCTGGAGCACCTCTCCTATGAAGACAAGCTGAGAGAGTTGGGGTTGTTCAGCCTGGAGAAGAGAAGGCTCCAGGGAGACCTTATAGCAGCCTTGCAGTACCTAAAGGGGACCTATAAGAAAGCTGGAGAAGGACTTTGTACAAGGGCATGTGGTGATAGGACAAGGGGGAATGGCTTTAACCTGACAGAAGGCAAATTTAGATTATGTATTAGGAAGAAATTCTTTACAGTAGAGGGTGGAGAGGCCCTGGAACAGGTTACTCATAGTAGTTGTGGATGTCTCATTCCTGGAAGTGCTCAAGGACAGGCTGGATGTAGTTTTGAGCAACCTGGTCTGGTGGAAGATGTCCCTGCCCATGGCAGTAGAGTTGGAACTAGATGATCTTTAAGGTCCCTTCCAACCCAAAAAATCCTATGATCCTGTTCTATGATGCTCATATAATATTTGGCTCAGGCAAGGTAGCAGCACTGGGATATCTCAGAGCCCTGGTGTCTTTGGATGGCCTGAGCTGCCAGTGGATGACCTTTACCAGGGTTAGTTTTCAAGCTGTGTCAAGCCATAGCCTCTCACTTCAGGTTTCCCACCCTCGATGACACAGCTGTGTCCAGGTTGTCTGCAGATGGCTGGCAAGTGATATCAGTAAGCCGGTCTCAAGCCTTACGCACCTCAGAGAACCTGTGGGGGTTTTGCAGGCCCATTATATTGTTTATTCATTTGGGTTGAGGTTTCATGCTTGTGCAGCAGGGCACAGCAGAGACAATCAGGAAAAGTGCTCCACCATCCCTGTTCTGCTCTGCTCCAGAGACCACTACAGTCCTTCACTGCAGCTTCAAGGACACAGGAACACCTGGAGGTTCTGATGCCAACTTCTTTGAGCTGCTGAACTGCTTCAGTTCAAAATTCCCTGTAGCAAGAGAGGCACAAGGATTCTCTTCCCAACCCTAAAATTTCTCCTGCCGTGGCAGACCACTTCAACCAGGGCCTGTTTGAGTATCTACCAACAGACCCTGGAATTACCACATACCATACCTCCCCTGGAGGACTTCTTTACTCTGGTCCTTGTGCAGACAGGTCCTGCACACTAAGCAAAAGGCTCAGGCCATCAGCTTCTGCTTCACATCCATCCTTTTGCACTGCATTCTCCTGCCCGCTGCAGAAGTTCAGTCCCCAGATACAGACATCTGGCTTGATCTCTGAGGTTCTGAGCAGTAGCTTAGCACTGAAGGAACTATGGAGGAAAGAAAAGCAGGCACTCTTGAAAAGATGCTTGTTAAAAAAATCCAAAAAACCACTTTCCTCTGCCAAAAAGTTCTGAAACCTGCTTCTGGCTCACATTATTCAATGCACACATCTAAGATCAGTATGTTAGGACTCCCAGGCTGAGGCAGAATAGAGAAGTGTGTCATCATTATGGTTCCTCAGCAACTTGCACCGGCCATGGCAAGAGGTAGGATCCTTTCACAGGTTTTTACTCTTAAATCAGAGCTATTGCCTCAAAAGTTTAACAAAATATCGTCTTACAATTCTTCAACTATACTTAACTTCTTAATAAAAAAAAAATGAACATAGCACTGGCCATGTTCCAGCCCTTCCAGTTGCTTTATTTATTGTTTTCTTTAGCTGCTTTGCTTTTTAATTGCTTCAGTGCTCTGAGTGGATGAATGCCATTGAGCCCTAGTGATTTACTGTTATTTTGCTTCCTGTGCTCAGCTAACAACTCTTGCATAGGTACTCCTATCTTTGCTTATGTTTCACTTTGATTGCCCATGAAAATTAACTTCTGAACAGGAATTTCCCTACTCTGAAGAGTGAAGACTGGTATAAAGAATTCATTTAGTTTCCCTACAGTTTATCTTTGATTTCTTTTAGCTATTTTGTGATGAAACAGACTGGACTTCAGTCTGCAATATTTACTAAGTGTTAGGATATCTTAAAGTCTTTAGCTGTTTCTTTTTCACAATTCCTCTTTACTCCACCTCGATTACTGGTGAGCATTGTGCTATCATGCCGCTTAATGTGTACCATGTCAAAAGAGAATTTCTGAACATGAAAATTAAACCATCATGAAATCCATAAAAAATCCATAAAAATTATATAAACTCCAATCAAAATTATGTTTTTCAGGCAGCAAAAGCTTGATTTTCCATATTTAACTACTATTTATGCCTAGAGAGGGAAAGAAAGACTGACGGCTAGATGGTCCAAGAATCAAAAAGCTGTGACTTCTAGAAATGAAACACAAGCATAAGTTTCCTGATATATGTAGATATTGCACATACAATACCTAGAAATATTGACCCAGTAATATTTTGTACTTACTTTGTGTTAAGAACTATACCCTTCTTACAGATAAAGTAGGTGAAATCTATCCAGTACGTGCCTCACACAAAAAAATATGACTCAGGATTTAATACCACCAGTTTTAAGCACAAACCTATTTTATACATGTCACCTTTAACAGGGTTGTGATCTGGATGCTGAGATTTTATAGAAAGACAGTTGCTGCAAAATATCACCTGGCATACAGCATGTACCCAGCATAAATATTTGTGAGGTTACACCTGACTAACTCTCTTCCTTTCCCATCTTACTCCTTCCCTTGCTTTTCTCAAGGAGAACAGGATCTGTTTTCAGTCCAGTTTATCAAATGGGAGCTTTAGCATGTCCAAGCTTTACTTGCCACGGTAAAAGTCATCCTACTTGGTTCTGAGAGTTTTTATTAACCTTAGTTGGCAAAGAGCATTTTACTTAATGATCTGTTTTCTTTCTGAAGATCTAATTCATTAAAACATAGAGAGTTTTTATTAAGAAATGGAAACACTGAATTAAATTTGCCTGCTGTTGTAAAACATTAAAGTAAGAGTTCAGTGGGTGCAAATCAAAATCACACTGGATCCTTCCTGTCTTAAAAGAATTTGTAGGATTTTGCAGTTCCCTGATCACTTGGCGTTCCTGCTGGATGCAATTGCTGCTACTGCGGGAAAATTTCAGGAATTATTTTCTCTTGAGATACCTTATAAGGAGACATTCAGTAATCATTTTATCTTGGATTCTTTGTAAGGCAATTAAATGTGAAGGAAGTCTGTAGTAAAAACAAACCTTTTTGTCATGATTATGAAAATAGCCACTTAGCTGAATTTATTGTTGCATAATTTTCTGCATGCAAAGGGAATATTATACTTGCTTTGTGTGATGCTGTAAAAGGAAACTATGGAATGATAATGAATAAAGAAGATTTGTTCAGTCATGAGAACAAGACTCTTAATATTCTTGTATAGTTTTAATGTGCTTTTTATCATTGAAAATATAGATGATGGTTTTCAACCTCATAAACTTCTACACCTTTAAATTAGAAATTTCTTTTTTCAATGTTAATTGATATTTTTGCAAAATAATATTTTAAAAAAATAGAACTGTTATCTACTCTTTCAATCCAGCAGATTTTAACTTTTGAAGTAATCTATATGATATAAATAATTTTTCAACTGTCTAAATTAATCCTGATAAAAGATAAGCTAATGTATGCTCTTGATTCTGTGGAACATTAGTATCTTCTCTCAGTCATCTTTCAGGGTAGATGGCCAACCGAAAAAAACTTGTGTAATCAAACTACCAACAGCTAGAAAAATTAGTAAGTAGTGGATGGAATTAGGCAAGCTTGTAGCGTGAAGAACAGATTTTATGATCATATGATTTCAAACAGAAAACATTCAGTCCTGGCAGATAATATTCTCTCATACAACATCCGTGGACAGAGCTTGGAGGCCCTACCACACTGTGGTTCCCTCTTCTAGACATGTTCTGGTTTTTTTTTTCCAAATGTGACACATTCTTTCCCCACCTGTGCTCTTAGCAGCTGCCTTTCTAGGGAGGCTTGTGAGATGTCTACCTTCCACACAGAGAGTTCAGCGTTCAGAGCTGTGTCCAGGTTAGCATGCAAACTGGACTACTGTTCATCTATGGAAAGCCATATATACATTGAAATATTTGATTGTGCCAGCCAGGAAAGAGTGTCCTGCGATTATCTTGCATTTCTTGTCTTTGCAGGGAGGAGATCCTCCTATCCAAGCAAAAGTCTTAATGCGAGACCTACAAACGGGAAAATGGACAGGCCCATGGGATTTAATTACCTGGGGATGAGGGTATACTTGTGTCTCCACAGATGCAGGGCCACAGTGGCTTCCCGCTAGGTGTGTTAAGCCTGTTTTAAATCCTAGAATTGACAAGAGGACATCAGATACCAGCTGTTCTACAGACCCCTTGAGAGGGGAGTCACAACCTCTGGGTGACCCTGATGCGGAGCCTGAATCAGACGCAGCTTTGTGCCTTCTTAACTCAGCCTGAACAGCCTTTCCACACATCCTGCCAGGGGCCCTACAACGGATGATAGACGTGGCCTTTTTGGTTAAAAACAAAAAGGGGGAATTGTAGAGGAATGAAGGCAGTGGCTTGATTAGCATTGATAACATGCAGCTATGGCCTTGCCTCGAGGGCAGTAGGTTGATTGATATGGACGATGTGCAGCTGTAGCTCATTCCCCTAAGTAGTTAAATAGCCCTAAGGATTGTGGAAGAGGGGGTAGGATGGAGGAGGAGGAGTAGTATGGTTTGACCTCTGGGAGAAGGAGAAACTGCATGGACAGTAGAATCTGGCCAATGGTAAAAGCCTACTAGTTTGTTTGTACTGCAACAATTGGTACCCCATGTGAGGCTGACTGATTTGGACTCCAACTGCAACAGACTACTAAAGACCTAAGTGGTTTAAGTCAACAATATGTGGTTGAACCTTTTTCCACAGGAAATATCTACAGCTCTGGAAGAGTAAGACTGCTGATTTTGTAGAAAAGAAAGGACTGACAAATTTGTCAGGAGAACTTCCATGCAAAAAGATCCAGGGATCATGCCTGAGCAGTTCTGCTTCACTACTTTTGCAACTATTTAGCTTCTGCTAAATGATGTGTGAGTCTAGAAATGAATCCTGGCAACTAGACTGGTACTGATTGTAAAAGGGATTGTAACCAAACCTTGACTCTGAATTTTGCATAAATAACAAATGACCATATTGCTTGGAGCTTTCTTTACTGCCCTGTTGAATAATTAACAATAAAGTCTGAAAGGGCAAGACAGACTCTGCAAAGCACATTATCTGAAGAACATTTAGAAAAGGTTTTCTTTCCTTTATCCCAAAAAAAAGCAAATGCCTTTTGTTGTTTTGACGCTTTTGTTTCATTTGCCCTTTTCAGCCATTCTCATCAGTACACAGTATTTTGCTTCATTTAAAATAATTGCTAATGAAAATATTGATATTTAGTTGAAGTATATTGATTTTGCTGCTGAGGCAGACAGTGCTGCTCAGTAATTAGAGAAGTAGGTTTTAAAGCTACAGTTGGCTTCCCAGGGTTTTGGTTTGTTTTGTTTTCCATATTACAGAAAATTATATTGTAGCCTGGAAAAGAAAACAATATCAAAAGCTCTACTCAAGTCGATACAGGTGTATTAAACAGATAAATATATTATCCTGTATTTATGGAGTAATAATATATAAGCTGGTGACAGTTAATCTGCTTCTGTTTATTTGTCTATTTCTTTTTATTACTGGGAGTCCCTGTAAAGAAGTGATCTGACATTGAGAAGCTGATCTGTCACAGTAAGACATGAGAAAGGGAGGATGTGCTGTGTCTTAGGCCACTAGGGAATGATGGTTGAATAAGCCTTATTATAACCAGCAATTCATAAGCAATCCAAAAACAGAGACCAAATATGAGCTGTATTTATGCAGTACAAACCCAGAGCATTCCAGCATGGCATTCTCATTGCAGGGGTTATAGGAGGTATGTGAGCCATTCAAGTTCATGAAGTCAGAAGCAAGAAACTGTTCAGCTGGTAGTGCAAATGTGAGAAGCAAGGGACAGACTCTCTCCAGCATGTAAAAGAAGGATCGCTCCTGACCAGCCTCATGTATACGCTGTAAGGAAGACATGCCCACCCTCAGCACAAGGGTGTTTTAAGTGCTTTGTAAGATTAATATTAATAAAAAAGACACAGCTAAATGGTCACACTGAGTAAATATTTTGATCAATACTGTTCAAATAGTACTATGGTTTATTACCCTTAGTCTGGTCACACAGCCAATATTTGGCACATTCCCAAACAATTTCCAACAGATGAGATCAGTGCTAGACAGAAGTACAGTTATTGTTTAGTTTATGTTGATAAAGAACATAAATTCTGTATACCTGAGTTTTATCTTAAAATACCCATTTATACTTTTCCAGTCAGACCAGTTTCCCGAGCGCTTTGTTTCAGGTACAGTTATTTCCCTGGCTTTCTCACCTTCTTGCACTTTTGGTTGTTGCAAGTCACTATTTTGTTCCTGACACATTCACATCTTAGACTAGTCAGCACAATGCTATAATGGACATGCAGGAAATAAGAGTTTAGTTACTAACTGTCTTTAGATGCAGTATAGGCTGCCATTCTAGCGGCTTGCAAGCCAATCTGTTTACTAGTTGCTGTAGAGTCATTTCATCTGGCTGCCCTTGGCTATGCATCCCAGTCTCTTCCTTGTGCTGGCATCAGTGCCTTCTGGGCCCTGCCTTCAGTGCAGTAAGTCAGCACAAAACACACCCTACCATAAAGGCAAGCGTTTTCTGCTGATTCGGCATTCTGCATCAGCTCAGCTGGAGCTAGCCCAGCAAGGGCTGATGGAAGGAGGGGGAGGCTCTGGCTGGCAGCACTGAGATCAGTTTAGGCTGCCATGGGGCAAACTCTTCCATGCCTCCCGCAGCTTTTTCTCCACAGTATCTGCACCTGTTTCATAAAGTAGTCTTTTCTATTTAGCGTAAATAGGAAGCAGCTACACTGTCAGTCAGCTTTTGCAGCATCTATCTTTACGCACAAACTGAAGGCATGGAGGCTGTCATTAATACCAGCATTGTAGCACATTTCTGCTAATTTAATAGTATTTTCAACAACTGGAAATACAATGCATTACTTTTGCATTAGGTGACACTTTTGCAGTATGTGATATTGTTGCAGGGCAGAGCAGTATGCAGCTAGGGAGGTCTAGGATCACTGATTAAGTGGTAAGGAACAGCAGGGAGAGGCCTGAAAACTGTGCTGGGGAGGGGCCTGTTGGGATGATGTGATATGGTATAATGGGTACTTGATCATTTATGGGCAGATTTAAAACAGCACAAGAAATGCGTGCTTTAATATATCTCCCAGCTGTTGGTTTGGGGTTTTTTTGGGAGGGGAGGTTTATGGGGTTTTTTTTGCATGATTCCGTATCCTCTCCCTGTGTCCCTTTGCTGGGGATAAATAAATTGTACTTTTCACATAAAGAAACCTGTTCTGCTCCCACTACTGTCTGTTGTAAAGCACAGTTTGAGAACCCTTTAAAGAAAGCAATTAGAATGCTAGTGCTTTTCCTCTCCCTGTTTTTCAACTCTTTATCAAACAGAAATTTATATTTTGTTCACTTAAAATAAAAGTCATACAGAGAGCAAAACATATTTAGCTCTTGCAGCATAGAAAATATAGCAACTGGAAATTCATAATTTACCTAAATATTCACCTTTGAGTTTTCTCTGAGGGAAGGCTTACATGAAGGTTTTTTAATATGTATACTTAAATCCATCCAGATCCCAAGCCTTTCACCTTTTGGTGTTTTTAATGGATGGCTCAAACTCTTCTGACAGCAGCAGGGTTTTAAACAAATCGGGTTTTGGAAGAATCAACAACTTTAAATGCTTGGCCCAGCTGTCATGAACTTCTCTGGATTGTGTTTACTTACATTAAGCTTCTCTCAGAAAATGCAGCATTCTTTCATTATTTCCTGAAATTTAATAATTACGATTACACTGCTGGTATTTTAAGGCAGACAACAATAACCAGGCGGAAGATGTCTGATGAGTCGAGCACTTCTCCAAGCTTATTCTTCGCCATTGATTTTAAAATAACATTTTGGTTTAGGTATTAAAATTTAAGGTTTTCTATCTCTGTGTGTCAAACAGCTAATTGTGAATTAGAGCATTTTCTGGGTACTCTGTTCTGGAAGAGTCTGTAAAGTACCTCTGGGTTGCTGGTTTTAGTTTATTTTCTAATTTACTTTGTTTTGACGTTTTCTTTCCTCCAGTGATTTGAATACAATATTATATAGCGTTTCAGTATGGTTTTCATAGCTTCTCATAACAATGAGAGAGACATTTCCTCCATTGTGTTTGCTTCCAAATACATTTGAGTTGTTTCTTTTGTATAATGTTCTTGCAGAAGCAAGTTGTTAAGCCTCCATTGGGAGAAATGTAGAGGATGAGTTTCTTCTCCTTTGTTCATGAATTTAGACATGTGATCTTTCAACACAGTATTACCTACACTTCAGCAGAGTGTATTACTTAATAGGTATTTGGAGGCAAAACCAGTCCCTTTTCCTTTTTTCTGCCCAAATCCGTTATATCAAAATGATAATAAAAATATTTCTGGCTGGTTTTCTTCTAATTTGTACCTGTTTTTATCCATATTACTCCCCGTTTACATCAAAAAAACGTGTGGAATGCATTTGATAGTTGTTGATGACTACCAGGCTCACATTTTAGCTCCAAGAAAAAATATGTAAAGATTTTAGTTTATCACATGACAGAGTGGCTAGAGAATTCCTTCAGCTCCTCAGACCTGGATTATAATATAGGGTTGTGATTCTTTATCTGTACTGTGTATGTTCCTTGTTCACCTCCTACGTTAGAGAGTTCTGGCATACAGTGGGACACTTTTAGAGGTAATACAGTTAAACCACATTGTCCAAGGATAAGCAGGGGATAAGCCCAAGAAATATGCTTCCAGAGCATTATAAAGACCTATCATAGCAACCACACAATCATAGCATACATGGAAAACCACTTTTAATCATTCCATAATTTTCTAGGACAACATAGTTGTCCTAGAAATCTGGTTGATCCAAATATGAAAAAGAGAAATGTTCCTCTTTTCCTTAGCACCTGAATACATAACTGGAATGATCTGCTATTACTAACGCATACTGTCAGTTTGGACTAGTCAGATGCAGTTACATGAGAGTTTAACATTTATCAACCATTTGATCACAATTATTGAAACAGGTCCATCAGAGAGGCTATGCTTTCTGATGTTTTCTGCTGGAAGCAGAAGATAAGAGGGAACAGAAATCAGAATACTAAACTGCAGACAGTCCCTATGATAAAGAAAAAAAAAATCCCAAATCCAGAAAGAAACCCTTTCTCCATCCCCAACACATGGTAGAATGATGAAAGCAACAGAGGGAGGGGATTGGTACTAATGAAGTATCAGCATGGCAAAAAAATGTAAGTAAGCAGGATTGTTACACAGCTGAGCTCTGAATGTAGATGTTTCCCTAAAAAGCTTCAGATGCTGCAATGAGAATAACCCTGAAATAACTCTGAAAGCCCAGAAGATGCTTCACATTTCTAGGAAATCTTGATTGTGCCAATGAAGTTAATAGGAGGCAAGTACTTATTTTACAGAACAGTTGGTTAGTTCAGCAGCTGTTGTGGACAAAATGGACATGCTACTGAAACTGAGTGAGTGCCTGGAGATGAAGAGAGGAGATCTAAGGCAGGCTTTACAAAATAGAGAAACATCTAATAAGCCTAAGAGGCATTCTGTGTCATCTTAACTGCCCTGCCTCCTCCCCCAGTAAATACCATACCTACCTACCTACAGCCCCTGTGAGCTGTAAAAGAGTAGTGAAAAAGCTACTCCTCCATCGCTACAAATACTGTAAGATGAGAAGCAGAGATTATTGAAAAATAGAGGTAACAGATTATTATCCACTATCCTCCTGACAATGGTCGTATCAGCAGACAAACCAGGGCTGTACTCTCCTTTTCCCACTACTGGAGGTGAATTGTGTGTCCATGCCCAGGTGTTGGCTGCCGGGGTCTGTAGGGTGGTCTTTGTGAGGAAAGGCTGGGGATGCCCTTTGCTGGGCACAGCTGGTTCCTGCTGCTCCAACAGAGCCACCGCAGCAGACAGCTGAGTCAAGTAGGTGGTACCTCTGGGAAAATGTATTTAAGAGAGGGCAAAAACACCACACAAGCAGGAGAGTGGGGGGAAAAAGTGAGAAACAGCCCTGTGAGCAGCAGGGTCAGAGAAGAAGGAGGGAAAGGAAGTGCTCCAAGCACCAGAGCAGCCCTTGCAAGCTTGTGGAGAGACCATGGCAGAGCAGGTGGGTCTTTCATGAAAGGCACTGCAGCCTGTGAGAATGATCTACTTTGGAGAGGTTCATGAAGTACTGAGTTCTGTGGGAGGGGTCCCGTCTTGGAGCAGTGGAAAAGTGTGAAGTGGAAGGAGCAGCAGAGAGGAACTATTATGGAGTGACCACAACCCCCATCCCTCATCCCCTCGTGCCAATGGAGGGAGAAGGTAGAGGAGTCTGGAGTGGAGGAGGAATGAAGTTGCACCTGGGAAAAAGGAGGATGGGGGGATGGTGTTTTAATTTTGGTCTGCCTTTTCACTACCCAAATCCATCTTAATTAGCAATAAATTAAATTAGACTGATATTCCTCAAGATGAGCCTGTTTTGCTTATGACAATAGTTAAGTTGGTAAGAAGTTGATCTCCCTGTCTATATCTATATCCATGGGATGTTTCATCCTCTGCTCTCCCCCTGCCCTGTTCTGGAAGGAGAGTGAGCTGTTGGGTGGGTGTCTGGCTGCTGGCCAAGGTCAGCCCCCAACAACCTCAATATTTAAAAGTCCTTTTGGAGCAATGAAGTGCTATTCAAAATGCCAGTTCTGTTTTAGCAACCTTATAGAGAGATTGGTCAAGGCTTGCTCCTACACCAGCAGAGTTTGACCTTCATAGGATCATGAGGCCCAGATCCTGCACTGTGATACTGAAAACACTATGATTTATTCTTAGAGATATATTATGCAAATTTGATGAGAATTGTATGTAAACTTGCCCCAAAATTAGCCTAAGGGGCTCACATTCAGCAGGCCAATGAGCTGGAAAATACAAGCCAAAAAGAAATGAGAATGAATTTTCTTTTTTCTTCCTCCCCCAGGAATTTCAGAAAAATTCAGATTGCAAACTGACAGCTTTTATCAGTGGATGTTCCTTTGTTATTTGTATGCATTTATTTTATATGGAACAGAGCAGTTTCTTCTGTACTTAATAAAGAGTGTATTTCTTAGTCGAGTCCAAAGAAAAAGAAAAGAAGAAAAGAAAAAGAGAAAATCCTGCTTCCTTTTACTCTAACACCTCCTTGTATATTTAAAGAGAAATATGCATACAAATGGCATTTTTGACAGCCTTTCCATGCAGAGCTAATAATGAAATAGCAGAGAATGGAAGACCTTTCCCTGTATGGAACAGAAATAGTAGACTAGAGAGAGAAACAGATGGAAGAGTAAAATAATGCTTGGATTGCTGTCAGCAAAAGTGTTGTAGTTGGCTTCTTTCCTGTCCCCAAGGAAGTCCTAGTGCTGGGATAGGCTCCTGCTGCCCAGCAGATGACATCAGTGTGATATGTTCCTGTGATGAACTGTGACTCCTGACTGTCATGCCGAGTCTCTCACAGGACAGCAGCACTTTATACGGACAGCGACGAACTTTGGACTTGAAAAACTGCTTCAGCCAAATTCTGTTATAACTTTTGAGCACAATAATAACTCTTAAGAGAAAGAGGTAGTAATAATTACCTCAAAAATACCACACATAAATAATTATTCTTATTTCTCTTAATGTGAGTTGCAACCTGCAGTTTCGAGTGGCTATAAGCAGCAGTTTGGCTTTTATCAGAATCTCTCTCTCTGAGATAACTGTGATGAATTACATTTGAATCTTTCCTAAACTTCTATTAAGTTGACAATTAAGACAAAACAAGAAGCCGTGTTCTTCCAAAAAGTTTCAGATGGCGTATGTTTAGTGTAACCTGGCCCATTGAATCTCAACATTAAGAATGAATCACACATTGCAAGGTCAATTACAAGACTATAAAGATAAGCCAAAATTTTGATTTTAGTGAATGAGCTGTGGAGGCAAAATGTCCTACACATGTTTTAAAGCATTCATTGTGGCTGAAAGCAAACAAAATTATCCTGTGCCTGAATAGTAAGTTTCCGTGACACAATTGATCTCAATATAGGCTGCATTTTTAAAAATCCAGTTCCTGAAATTATTTAAGAATCTTAGTTTCCCAATTCTGAATTTTGTGCAGCTTGCATACTGAAAAATTAGAAAGCAAATAAACCCCATTTCTGCTTCTATTTTGAATTATGTGACTTTCAAGCCATTGACATAATTTTGATTTATACATTTTGAGGACCCAAGTTTAATGATATGATAACTCATGCTTTTTAGGTAGGTTCAAATATTGTTTCTTTTTTAGTTGGCTGGTTGGGCTTTTTTTCATCAGTCCAATCAGCATTGCAGTTGGTAAAAGAAAAATACCTTTTGCTGTGCAAAACCTGCAGACTTTAGAAGATGCCTGATGTTAAAGCTTGTGTCCTTTACACGCCACAGTAATGTCAATGGTCCAGTGTTTATCCAAAAATTTTTCATTTAATAAATTAATAAACTTCCTGGGTGAGACAGAAAAGGTGATCAGTTTCAAGAATTTTGTTTTTTTTTTCTCTCATGAGAAATCAGGTTTGTAAAAATAAAGATGAAGAGATAAATAGGAAGAGGAAAGAAAAAGTGAAAAAAAGGTGACAAATGAAAAAATGCAGTAAAAAAAAAGAGAAACAAATTGCACATTAAAAAAATAATAATAAAAAAAAACCAAAACCAACTTCCCTCTTTTAAATGTCATCAAGAAAAAGAACTTTTTATTCGGTTAGTGCTATTATTCAAAAGTTGAAGACATGGGTACTTTTACGAAAATATGACACAGTTCTTGGGGAGGAGGAAATCCTGGGAAGTCTTCCAGAGCACCCCCAATACCACCATAATAAAACCTGTTTGTCTAGCTTGATCTTACTTACATCATTCGTACATGTAATTTTCCCTAAGCAGCCTCTTTCAGTGCTTCACCACACTTGTTGTGAAGCTTTGTGCAGTATCTAAACTGAATTTTCTTTAATATAGATCTCTCCTCATCGTATTTCCTTGTCATGTACCATGGACACAGAGAATATCTTTCCTTTACTTTGCAGCAGCCTTTGTGCATCCCTGAGAACAGGAATTGTGCATTACCCCAGTGTTTTTCTGAGCTAAACAAATTTTTCAAAAAGTTTTCCTCATGTTTTCCAGACATAGAACATTCTTGCTGCTTTCTGATTGATATAACTCCTATCTGCAATGTTGTCCCCTAAACCAAAGTAGTCTATCTGAGGATCTAAATATGCTGAGCAGAGAGAAAAGTATTACTTCATGTGTTTGGCAGCGTGAACTCCTCCTTATGTTGCCCAGGGACACATAATGTAAGTTATGTAACACTATGTATTTTATTGTATTTGCATTTTCCACATCAAGCCATTGTTGGCTCAAATTCAGACTGTGATAAAATACAAAAGCTCAGACTGTGGTTGCCTGTTACCCTTTTCTTTTTCCCTGATCCTGTATTGTCGTGATGATTCCTGCCAACGTGCTCTTACTTTCATTGAACGGTATCCCTTTTTTCCAGATCATACTTCTACTTGTCAAAATCATTTTGAACTCATTCTTCCCCTCCAGTATATTTGCAGTTCTTCCTGTCATCTGAAAATTCAATAAGAATATTCTTTGCTCCATCAACCAGATTACTAACAGAAATTTTAGCAGCACCAGACCTTGGCTAGATCCCTGCTGAAACCCAGTCAATACATTTCTCCATTTTGTCAGTAAACCATTACTAGCTACTCTGAGAATAGCTTTTCAGCCAGCAAAAGTAGTTTAATGTACACTGTGTCTATTTCATTTCATTTGAAATGAATTTGAAGCTTTCATTAAATCAAGCTGCATGGCATCTACCACTTCAGTTCATGTCTGTTACCTGTCAGAGAATGTTATTTAATTCTTTTGAAACAATTTCCTCCTGACAAATCCATATTGGTGATTGCTTGGTGCATGTGGGTAGCTCTTGTTAACCTGGTCAGCCTTAAATTTTGCCCTTAGGGTAAGTTGTTAATTAAATACTCATCCACGCTGGAAACAGAGTTCATCAAGACAAAAGCTTCACTAGCAACAGTTCAAATTACTTTTTTTTTTCTTTTCTTAAATGTCTTATTGAACTTTTACTTCTATCTTAAGCAGTGCAAATGGAATTAACTTCCACTGCAAATGGAAATAATTCAAACACACCCTTCTTGTCCTAGTCTTTTTTGGAAAACACAAAACTTTTTCCTTAGTAAATTGGCAAAACAAAGAAATGTAGAAATTGAGTGCTCTGTAATGAATTAAGAACTTTGGACATGTAATATGTTTACATTAATGCAGGCCAAATGGATGGATAATATTACAGGATGTACATTTTCACACAACATTAATATTGGAGGTGTCAGTCCAGCTGAGCTGTTTTTTGTAGATATGATTCACAGCCACTGTGATGATATTGTGTACTTTCACCTTAGCTGATTCCATGTTCTTGTGCTGTGTGTATTATTGTAACCTTAACCCCCCCAAAAAGCTTAGATTATCCAGTTGAGATCATTGGTTTTACAAGTCACATAACCATGTGAAAGATAATGAAGCATTGGGAACTGCCGATGTTAATTCAAATGAGATTATGCTAAACTAGATCTTCTTTTCACTTTAGAAACAAGGGCCAAGTAAAACAGATTACACATTCTGAATGAAGAGGTTATGATCTGACACAGATGAGATGGACACAGTGTTTGTACTCTGGAGGGATAAATAAGAAACTAAAATGACTTTATTATACTTCAAGAAAACTGGCATTAATTCCTAAGCAAATTAAAGAGTTGTTTGGTTTTGGGTTTTTTTCAGAATGCTTCTTGGAGACTGAAAAACCCACATTTTAAAGCTGATTTTTGCAAAAACTAATCTATTAATAAAGATAGAAATCACTTGAACAGGTAAGAGATTTATTATAAACACATTAAATTATCAAGTCATGTGAGGTCATCCACAGTTTGAGAGCCAAATCTTTTGCTACCTGTTCTTTACAGATTTTGAAAATCAACATGTACTTAAATATACAGCATGCAAGCTAAGAAAAGCTTATTTAAAATTACCATAGCAGAAGCCATCCATAGCATGAAACTGCCCAAGTAAAGTAATCTTGTTTTGTTGGTCTGAAGATTTTATTTTTGTTTGGGTTTTTAAGCATAAAATTGGGCTGACCTTATGACAACAGTCCTATCTCTACATATTTGAAAGGACAACTTCAATACCTTTTCATTAACTGGTGGAAAAAAAGGAAAACACTTAAGTGAAAGGATCAGAATATACAAGGATGGTGGAAGATCAAGAAGAATAACAGCACTGGTTAATTTCCGTTTAGGATAATTTAATTAATACATAGCAAAACTCCAAAACATTCTCTTCTACTAATATAACGTCCATTCTTTTGTGTTTCCCTCTTCCTGCCAGTCGACTGTTTATTTTATAGGCACTGAAAGAGAGATCTGTCCTGTTGTATGGTTCTAATGTCTTGTGTACTCCATCCACCTGAGGGGTTTGTGTAATATCCATCACCACTGCCACCAAGAGCTTATTTCAATTAAGTTAGATCTGCAAAGTCATACATAAAAAACATATTGTAATTAAAAAAAACCAAAAAACCCCACTGCTACCATAATAAAGATGACTATAAGCCTTCACTGTGCAATTACTACTTCAATTGTACAGTCTTCCTTGCCATTTTATTTTGGCCCTAGTGTCACTTAAGAAGACAAGGGATCCACTGAAATTCTCCACTAATGATTAAGTAAGCCCAAATGAGAAAACTCTTACATGAAGCAAGGGAGAAAAGACGAAGAAGGAAACTGGAGGAAACAGAGAGGCAAAAATGTGAAAGCCAAAACGAAGACATAAGGTTTGAGACAACGTTAACTTACAAAATATTAGCTCTATATGTAGGATCTTGCATAAGTTCCACAAGAAAAATCCATGTAAGAAGCAGCGAGAGGATGGGGACAGGAGAGTAGAAGGCACATTGCTGTAGTAAATCAGGACTATCATACAAGCAACCAGTGGCACAGAGGGCTAGCTGTATGTCTGCTGGGAAACAGTCTTGCGGCCACTATGCCCATCAGGGAAGGCAGAGTTGTGCATGTAGGAAATAAATGAATGTCTGTGGATCACTGACTGCACATTTTTCTGTCCCTTGGATGGCTGCAGCCATTCCTGTGCATCAGCAATGCCCCAGGAGCAAGTGACTGTCTGTAGTGCCGTGCTAGAGTTGCTTCAGCCATTTGAACCTTGCTGTCACAAGAGACATCTTTCTGCTACCATTCCCCAATTTGTGTTGGCTGATAAATATCCCCTCTAGCATTCAAATGGCCCCAGCGGAAGAGAAGCCAAGGGGTACAAAGCAGATCTGGGGCATTATACCAGCAGTCTGAGAAGGAAAAAGGAGATAATTTCAGAAGAAAATTATGGTGACTTTTTCAGCATTAGAAAATGACCTTTTGATGAAGCTTTTCCTTGAATTAGATTATTTAGAGGGCTCATCTAGCAAATGCCAAGTAAACATTCTAAAAAGGCATATTCAGACCAAAATGATGTTATATTTAGACTGAACTTTATATAAGCAGTTTAGCCATTAATGAAATCAGGAAAAAGAGGCCTAGCACCATAACTAATTCCGTGTACAATATATTTTAAACTGACTAAATTCAGCCTATTTAAAAGATTTATTTCAAATTTACAAATGACATCAGAACTTTAACAACGTGGAAAGATATTTTAGTTCTGTACTTAGGGTGGTGAAGAGAGGCTAAAGCTTTCTCTAACCTTTTGCAGAAAGTCTGTCACACACCAAAGGACAGTGACTCAGCATACTCAGCTCCATCTGCACGAGAAACTCTCCACCTCCAGGCATTCTTTTGCATTACAAACAGGAAAAAAAAAGGTTACACCTCAGAAAGTAGACTTTTATCCACAAAGCAAGAATATTCCCATCATCAGCAAGGTATAAAACACAGGGAAAAGATGATTATTTGCAACGGATATACACTAGTAAAACACATTATTCATTAAAGACACAAAAATCCAAATGGGCATGCAAGACTTCCACTGTGGTTGTCTGGGGCAAAGGACCCAAGCTAACTGCAGAATATGCATTTCCCATCTTGATACAGAAATGGTTGTGTTTTTCATTCTGGTAGTCTGGGCAATTTCAGATCTTATGGGCTCTTTCCCCTCATTTTTAAATTCCTTTCTCATTTTAAAGTCTCCTTCAGTTTGTTTTTCCTGCTTCTTTTCCTTTCCATTCCCTTACTATTTCCCCTTTGTGCTTGCTTTGTGTGTTGGTCATACACATCTTCTTCACTTTACCTACCACACTTACCAAATAAACAAATGTAGAAGAAAAGTTAAATGAAATCTTTGAACTGGCAATCAATGCAGAGGAACAGAAGCATTGTCTTTGTTCTATGGTAAAGAAATTAAGGGATCTGTTTCAAACCAAAATGAAAGATGAAGTTCAAGGTCTATAAATGTAAATGATCCACACCTGGAAAAATAACCCTCCATAGAGTGATAAAACAATGGCTTTAGGATTAGCTGTTATCACTCAGGAGGTATAGTAAAATATCCTGGATTTTTTTTGTGGATAGATTTATTAGTTCACAGACTGCAAAAACATAAGCTGAATTCTCATGGCCATCAGAGAGGCCAAATTAACCTCAGAAAGTGCACAGAGAAATAAATAGGTAACATCTCTACAGGGACTGTTTAAACCCATGGTGCCCCTGTGCCTTGAATCGTATGTGCAGCCGCCAATTCCAGCTGAGGAAGAACTGGATGAAGTGCAGGTAATCAGAGGTATGGAATAGCTTCCTTACAAGAAGAGATTAAAAATATGTGAATCTACATCCTGGAAAAACAATAACTGAGGGTAGGGTGGTGCATGGGTATAAATCATTAATTACATGGAGAAGGCCATGGGTGAAAGTCTGTTCACTGCTTCTTATGGTACAGAATGCAGAAACTGAATGAATAAATGAAGTGATCAAGTTCTGGAAGAAATACTGTCACAAGCAGTATGCAGTACTGGTACTTGCACAACAGCAAACTGCTTCACTGTGAAATTTAATGCTGCAGAAGTTTGTTAAATTCATAAAAGTAATGTCTGTCAATTCCTGATATGGGAACTCACTGAAAGACATACTACTGAAGCATGAAGCCAGAGACAGAGGAGGCAGAGGAAAGGGGATATATCTGGTAAATATGATTGGCCTTTTTTCTCTTTTTGGCTACTGTCAGAAGTAGGTATTAGTAAAGATCTTAGTTTTTCCTAGCTCAAAATACTTCTTATTCACTTTGGTATTTTTTTTCTTTCTGCCTCTTTTTTCTTCCTCTTTTTCCTTTTTTTTTTTTCTCTGTCAATAAGCCGGCCTCACAACTTGCTGAAGACGAGCACTAGTCTTCCTATGCAGTTTTGCTATATTAAAAAAAAATAAATTACACCTATCAAGGAAGTAGATAATATTTTACTCCTATAACTTGATTGCTTTTAAAAATAGAATTACAAAATCACTAGATGAAATAAAGCACTACACTTGGAATACTTTAGTAAAGCACTTGATGAAGTGAATAATGAAATCTTACCTGGAAAATTAATTCAAATCACTTTTGATACACATAAACATTGTTATATTGATTAAAAGCTGTGTAGAAGATCATAAACAAAGTGTACTGTTAAAGATGAAAGTGTTGAGTTATGAAGCAATGCCTCACCTTAGATTAAGTCTTTCTTAGTGTCTTTGTTAATGATCAAGTCTTTCTTAGTGTCTTTGTTAATGATCTGGAAAAAGGGAATAAACAACATGTTGATGATATTCATGTCCTGGAGAAGAATTAGAAATACAGTAAGGACAGAGGAAGGAAACAGAACAACCAGAAAACAGTAAAATCTATTTCAGAAGCAGGCAGTTTTGAATATCTGTGAAGATCATAGAAGTTAGACTGTAAATCACTTGTAGAGAGGCAAATACTAACCCCTAAAAACTATCTAAAAATAGTACATAGAGGGATCTGGGAATTTAATTAAGTATTCCAGAATTTTGGAGAAGATTGTATTTTACTCTTATCAATAATTCCAGCAGCTTGAAAAAACACCCATGTTAAAGTGAGTGACAATGAAAAGCGTGAAGAATGCCAAACACAGATGTAAACAGGTTCCTCCACACTTATGACAAGCAGGACATGCTGATGAGAATTTCTTGTGCACCACTAGTGAGAGAGACATCACCTTCCTCTTCACAGAATGGGTGTTTCTTTTTTAACTTTCAAAGGAGAAACAGGTGCTTTGAAACACATGCAATTCATAATCACTTTGATATATTTCCTTAAGGGGCAACCTGACAATCAGTAACAATAATGGAAATGGCCAGAACTAGACAGCTGTTTGAAAGAGCCCCACTGAAACAAAGGCTTCTACCTGCTGCTCATACAGACTTGTGTCATGCATGAAACCTGACAAGATTTGTATGTTTTGACCTTAGCATGAACGGTAAAAGTGCTATTCTGCCATATGAGGACTATCCTAGTGGGAACTGTACATTATATACACATAATGGACTCTGCAGGCAGGGGTCAGTTAAGGCAAACACTGAGAGGGAACACTATCTCTTATCAGTGTAGAGTGGGTACAGACTTGACAAGTCATGTACTCCAGAGATGCTTTCTTCAGGGTACAGAACTTTCTATTGCCTTGACAAGAAACTTTACTCCAGAGGACCTTATAGCAAAGCACACAAGGAAGCTGACTTTAATAGAATAATGGATTGCACTATCATCATCCATGATAATATCATACCATATTTCAGTTACCTCATCTTCAGTTTTGCTTCCTGTCCTTCCCTCCATGTCCATTTTTTCTTCAAGATTTTTTTGTTTCTTTTGGTTTTCTGTTCTTTTGCCTTTCCTCTTCCACTTTTGGTCCTGTTTTGTATATTTGTGTATTTACCACCTTTCACCCATACTTATCAAAGTAGATAAGGGAAAAGAAAGAAGATAAAAAAAGGAGGAGTTAAAAAAAACAAAACAAAACAAACCCACCCTGGTACCTGACAGCCAGTGGCTTGTCCTTTAAACCTGATAAATTTAGGAAACCCTGCCTACAGCATTTGTCATTTGACTTTAATTTCTTGCCTTCCAGGAGACAACTCCTGAATCCCTTCTGCTGAGAATGCCAGTTACAGATGCTTTGCTTTCATGATATAATCATAAAACTTAAAAGTTATTTCATCTCTTTGGAATAGTCTGTGTAATATTCCTTGAGAAACCCAGTGATTCAAGTGGTCTAATTAAAGACAGGATTTATTTAATAGATTTAATCAGATTCAAATAAGAGATAATTTGCATAACATAGCATGTAAAGTTCTTAGAAATTTAAGCCAGAAAAACCCAGACATGTTACATCATTGTGTGATTTTTAGACTCCTTTTCATCTTTTTGAACCTTTTGTCTAGCCAGTCAGTCAGAGAAATATTCTTCGTGCTTTCAGATAGCAAGTATATTATTTTTCTCTCCTCTGTCTCAAATATTGTAAAACCTTTGGGTTATCAAGCCCATTTTTAAACACCAACAACATCTCGTGTTCAAACAGGGCCTAATATTACCCAGTGTTAACCATTATGCCTCTCCCCTTGCTTATTCTTAGCCTGGTAGTGTCTGTTAAAAGAAAAAAAAATTAATTGCCCATTTTCTTGTTTCACCTTTATATTTTAACGCTGCAAGAAAGAAGCCCTCTCTCCGGTAGCACCTACCCTTGTTGCTGGCCTTAATGACCATGATTTCACATGTTAATTGTCTTGGCAGGAGGTTAGCACGTTTTGCATGTTAATTGTCTTGGCTTTTAAGGATGCAGAGTTTATGCAATTATTATAATTTATTCTTGGCTTTAATTCTTGTCCGTCACGTATGACTCATGAATGGATTAACTCTTCTGTCATATTTCTTCCTTTCTGCCAGAGAAACACAGAGAAGGAAAGACCTTTAAGAGACATGAGCTGGAAACCAGAGAATATTTGATAAATCCTAACCTCCTGGAAGAAGGAAAGATCCACGAAAATACTTAACCGGACAGCTTTTATCTTGCAGTATTGCAGATATTAGACTACCAAATAAATTTTGTAATTGTAAATTTTTATGTTGGTTTGGTAACATTGATTATGTTTGATCATGCAAGGAAGTTTTCCTTTAAAATTCCTAAGCCAAATGGAAAACTTTATTGGAATGTAATTGCATTCGGTATTTTGTTTCCAGTACAGAAACTAACATCAGAATGCAATACTTCTCAGTAACCTTGTTGATGAAATAATATGAACATTTTTTTCTGTAGCTTTCCCTAATAATATTAATAATCTACTGCAAAAGTAGCATGTCTTCTACATTAGAAACTTTGGGATGGAAAGGTGGCTGATAAGTTTCCACAGTTAACGAAAACTGAATCTTTATACATATCCAAGATTGTGTGATAACAATGCAGAAGGTTAGAAGAAATACACTGATGAGCTCTACAGTTGCTAATTATATATTGTATTAAAACAATATAGAAAAAAATGGCTACAGGATGAGTAGTAAACGGAATAATCAGCATAGGTGTTTTTTTTTTTTTTCCAGAACGTTGTTGAATGGAGACAAATCCCCATTCAAAGGACATTGTTTTCTTTCTCTCATTGTCACCTGAAAGAAGAGAAACCCAAGATTCAATGACCACCTCCTTGTTCAATACCATGACAGTTCAGTTTCCACCAAATCTTCAAGAAATCTCACATCCTTATTGGAAACGGAAACATCCAGACTTATCTAAAGCCATATATATTAAAACACTCATGGTTTTATATTTCAGGGAATGTATTTGATGTGTTTCTCATCCAGAATGTTAGGAAAATATATGAACAACTTTAAAAAAATCAATAGCTTTAAGTGAATGCATATTGTACTTCTACTGTACATATTGTACTCTGTTAGCACAATTATTACTTTGTGGAATATTTTTTTATGAGTGGAATATTTAGCACAGCTATAATTCCAATAAATAAACAAAACAGTAACTGCAATAGAAATGTGGGTAGATTTATGTGTATATATGTGGCAAAATAGAACTGGTTTACCACACTTAAAAGCTAGCATTGTGTTTTATTCTTTTCAATGGCAATCATTTTATAATACACATTCCAAATTTTCTATCACAGCAGTCAAGTGGTTCTCTTGAATCACATGCTTCTCTGTGTTTTAGATGCCTTTGAAAAACAGCCCAAATGAAGCAAATGCATAGGAAAGAGTATCTGCAGATACTGCCAAGGTTAAAAACAGATAAATAATAGAAAGAAAGAAAATAATAAATAAAGGCATAAAAATCAAAACTCACTGGCATAAAATACATAGATTTAATAAATATGGCTCTCACAGTTTTATATCAAAAGAGAAGGAGAGAGAAAGCAGATCAACCTGTTTTCTTGAGCATGGTATCTGTTACAAAACAGGTTGTGAAAGGTAGCGCATGTCCATCTGCTGAATTCATACTGCTCTCATGTGTTGGAGTTTTTAGATTTACTTCATAGACATCCCAAAGGAGATATGATTTCCAGCTTGTTCCTCACAGATAATTGCAGCTACACAGTTGAACTCCTACGCTCATATATAGAAACAGAAATGGACTCATCGTAAACGTGGGACGGCAAATACACAGATACTGTCCCTGGTCTGATTCTACTCCCACTGATGTTGCAAACAAAACTTGTTTTGTTTAAGGAAAGCAGGGTTTAATACTCGGTGTATAGTTCCCTTGCAAAAAAATTTTTCACTACATTTCCTCAAGAGGAATGCTTCTTGGCTGAAATTCACCAGTGTGAATTATAGGTATAGGTATAGGTATTATTAAAGCCAAGCTATCAAAGATTAAGCTTGGCTTTGTATAGAAACACATTTCATTCCTTCTGTTTATTATGAAACATCTTCTGTTTATTATGAAACATCTTCGTCTTTCAGTGATTTGAGTCTAGATCCTGATTTCTTTACATACATGTTAACTGCACTTACTTCACTTACTTTCTACAGATTTTAATCTGTGTAAATATGATCACAGACTAGACCTCTCTGTATTTACCAGCTGGTCTGTAGCAGGTAAGAGATTCAGAGATTAATTCTTTCTAATTTGTGCATGGCAGGATTTGATAGCAAAATTTTAATAATTTGAACATGGGTAAAAAAATAACAATGAGCACAGTGAGATTTGACTAGATATTACTGAACATGCAACATGAAGAGGATGCCATATGTTCTAACAGAAATAAGCATGTTATCTAGCTAGAAGAGTGAAGTATTTGCTGCTTAATGTGTCTGATTTAATATATAGTACTGAATCACACTACTGACAAAAAGCTATTTCTTTAATTTAAATTGGACTATTTATATAAATACACTGTTCAATATTGTGTTGCATAGTTAGTATGTAATAATTCCCAGTCAGAGAATATAGGTCAAATATTTATGTAGAGAGAATTTGTCCTAGGTCTGAATCCCACAACTGCCTTCTCTTACAAAAAGCCATCATTCAGTGTTCTACTACTTCAAATAAATAACTGATTTATCAATGTTTTTGTTTTTCTCCTTCTCTTTAAAGATACAAATCTCTTTTTGTCTCTGCCTATTTAATGCTTTTACAAACCTTTTCCACTTTGTTGATCTATTCTTTTTCTTCTTCCATTATTTTAGTTTCAATTCTACAGCTATCCCTTTCCCTCCACTACATTTTTTCCTCTACTACATATTTTCTTCTACAGCTTTATCACTTCTTTGTTTTCATTCTTTCCCACTTGTCTTGTTTCATAATTTTGAAATGGCCATTAATGAATATTAACAAGTACAGCAGAGCAGAATAGCCACACATCAATTGTTAATTTCTTGATGATGCTCTCAGTGCTGCAAAATTTTCTGTAGCAGTTAATTAAGAGCCCATAACTACTAGAAAATTTCTTCCATTCTTTTGATTGCTGCCTGAAAACAATCCAAAATGTTCAGAGATTAATGTTACCTACAGGAGCAATAGAGACAGGATTTTAGAAGGCAATTTCATTGGTTTTGCCTGTTGAGCTGTTTAATTTGGGATGAGTTTTTTCTTTCCATTTTTTTTTTCCCTCCCAGTGGCTGCTATTTTACTTTGTGTTGCTCTGTAAGTGATTAAAATTAGATCATGCACCTCAACCTAGTGGCCAGTTCAAAAGTAGCTAGAAGGGACAGTTACTGATGTTTATGTAACAAGAGAAAGGAGCTGAGAGGATAAGATTTGGAATGGACAACAAAAGAGTTTTAAGCTGAAGATAGATAGCTACAAAACACAAATTAAAAGAGCTAGATGTAGAGAAATGGGAAAGACAAAGATCTCCCTGAAGCGTTGGAATGTCTGTTCGTGTAATGGATTATATTTGACTAGTGGCTTGGCTTGAGATTTTCTTCTTCAGTTTTAAACACTACACCATTAATCAGTCTTTTAATATCACTCAGTCTAAACTCCAGATGGTCTTTCACATTTTACCACACAAATTTCTTTATCTGAAAGGACTATTACCTTAAGTTCTCTAGTAGTAATTAATTTAAACCAAAAATGATAGGAGAGAAAGTTCAAGGATAAAGCATGCTAGTAAGGCCTTTAAGAGTGATACAAGCTTTCATCTTTTAAACTGCAGGTTCTGGTTCTCTTTTTGGGGAGAATCAAAGCACTGCTTCTGCAGGTGTGTTTTATCTCAATAGTCGACTCAAAGCTGAGTGACTATCAAAATAAGCCTACAATGCAAGAACCATGGGTAACATTTCTCAAGTTAGATGTAAGTGAGCAGGCATGTTCACACAGCAGATTGGAAGCAAGATAGCTGTCCTTACTCAGTTGCATCACTTTCACTTCAATGCATCCAACATTTCTATCACAGTATGGGATGCTGCACTGCACAGTGCTGACATATCCTAAGAGCCAGAAAACCTGAGTTTGGGTTGGTTAAAAAAGCCATGCCTCTGCTGCCATAAGAAATTTGCAAGAACACTAGGTGTTGCCTAATAAACGTTAGATAGTTGCTATTCCATGCATGGGGAGAAAGGAGCACATAAAAGACAGTAGGAAGCAAAAGTGACAAAAGGAAGAGTTGAAGGCAGAGGGATGGACAGATCTGAGCTCCTGCACACTGCATGTTACCAATGGTCTGCTCCAATGTGGAAAGCATCTAATATCATTAGGTTCCTCCTACGCCCAAGCCATATGTCATCCCCTTTAGAGGACTCTGTATGAAAGTATTTCATCAGAATAAAGATTAAAGATACAATAACTGCAGACCTGACTATATTATATACCACTAAGGCTGACATTCTTTCACATAACCAGTGGGGCTGAGAGTGTTAAGCCTCAGATGCAAAGTGGCTGGTGGTTCTTCTCAAGCTCAGAATGGACGTGAGACTAATGGAAGACACTCACTTCCAGGACTATTGGTCCGGCAGATTTAATCAGCTCTAGGTTTGCTATTATGAAATTGCTATACAGATTTTCTCTGTACTGAGCAATTTAAAACTTTATTTCCATCCTTTGGCTCTATTTCCAGACTGACAAGTAACTATCTTTTTAATCAAGCACATTGAAAGTCTTGTTTCTGAACATTGTGTCTCTCAGTGAAAGAAGAACAAACAAAACGAACACACAAACTCCAGAGGTTTCTTTCTCTAGGTACTCTGTTGCTTTCCTTAGTTCTGAACCTTAGTAAGGGTTCCTCAGGATCTTTTTATATCTTGCTTGAACTCAGTTGTGAAAAGTCTATACTACTTGGAGCAGCTAAAAAAGCATATCCATTCTCCAAGGTACTGCAAAATGTTTGAAGTGCTTACCAGCACACCAATGATAGACAAAGAGGGAAAATAACACGGATCCAAAGAGCACAGAGGGGAGAAAAAAGAAAAAAAAAAACAACCCACAACAAAAAAGCAAACCAACACACACACCCCAACAATACACTTGAAGACCATTGAAGACCATTAACTATTGTTACAGTAAAATGCAGCAAGAAACATAAACCATTCCAAGGTATTTTAATAGCTCTTAACTATACATGAAGGACCAGTTCTCAGGCAGTCATCTTTGAAAGAATGACTTCACTTGCTATATTTAAAAATATCAAAAGAGAGGTCACAATAAAACTGACTGAAATATCTTAGGTGCTGAGTGCTTCAAGGTTCATCTTTTGCCTGATTTTCTACTATGATATCAAATGAATAAGAAAAATTAATTAAGTCAGAGGAGCTCAGCCTTTTGCAAGTGGATTGATGGAAGTGCTCGACAGTACATCTTGACTGCCACATGGATCTGCAACAATAACTGAGCTGAGTTCCCAGGCACTATTTTCAAATTCCGTAAGAGGCTTAAACATACCTCTAGCTACTCAAACATCTTTAATAGCCTGTTTAACTATTTTCCTGAAGTGAATGTTTGATTGACTAAGAAAACAGGAATAAATGTAAAAGATATTATAATTCTTTTATGATTCTTTAGGTGAAATTAATGATTTTTTTTTTTTTTTTTTTAAGATTTATGAGCATTTTTACCAACATCTCTTCCCCCTATTAATTTCTGTAGTGTTACATTATGACATTGGCAATGGGGTCCACAACTCAATCCAGTACTTTGGTGATAAAATACCATCAAAACAGTATTCATCCAAGGTCTATTATTTAGTGGGATTTTAGATTTACACTAGTATTGAGGAGACTGTAAAGAACAGCCAGCGCAGGCTGAAAAAATGAAAAGAACACTTGAAAAAGGAGAACAAAGTGCCACTTGATTATTAGTAAAGTGTGTTTTAATTGCTAAGAAGACAGATACTTAAGAGACATTCCAAGTCAGTTATATCCAAGGAGGAAATTAAACCTCCTAGCTACACAAAGACTCAGCAGATTTTAAATACAAAAGGAAGGTCTATATAAAATTTAAATAAGAATACGTAAATTTTAACAATAAAACTAATCTCAAAGTAACTGGGTAAAACAGAATAGAAATACTAACAAAAAAAAAGGTGGTTTATTAACAGCTACTTATCTTCCTGCTTAATGTTATTCTTGCTATTCTGTCCTTTCATTCTAAACACACATGGATTTGCACACATCTGCACTCCTCTGAACACAGAAACCTGATCACTAGGAAGGAACCTATATGCCCAAAGCCTGGCTTTATTTGCTTCCTGATTTCCTCCAGTGGTCTTTCAGTTTCTGCAGTTCCTCAGGTTCTTTCCTTGCAGAAATCTCAATCTTTATTCTACAGTCATCTGATAACCTCTCTGCTCAGAGTCAGCCTAGCTCTCCCCAGATGGCTCCCTCCACGCATAGGGATCCACCTGAACCAGTCACTGCCTTCTAGCAGGAAGACGACATCATAATAACTTGCAAGTAGACAATACAATCCTCTAAATGATAAGATAGTATCCTCATAACCTCAACAGCACAGAATGCTTGGGTTAAAGAGCTTGTATCCATACATGAATACCTACCAAAGCTGTTCTCTGCTATGTCTTATGCTGTATGCTGTCTGCCACGTCTTTTTTTCAGATTGTGGTTTGCTTTTCTTTCCATAAGTGGCAGAGAGGAATTTTGTGTAACTGTTGATTAAGAAGCCATTTTAAATTAACTTATTTTTATTTTCTGTTTCCTGTATTCCTCAGCACTGAGGGGTCTATATAATCTATAGCCTGACAACTACTTATCCTACAGTAGCAAACCGTGGAATGGCAGCTATAATCCAAACCTGATGAACAGGATCAAGATACGGTTTTCAACCATCTTCATTTTTTTCAGGTCCTTATCAAACAAGGACATTTTAGTCTTATCCAGTTGTGCATATTATGAAATCCACCAGCCCAAGCGAATGTTTGCTACCTCTTTTCCCCCTGTTTTAATGTTAAAATTCATTTCTTGAGTCCACCTTTTTAAAAAAATGTTACAGATCTCCCTAGACATACTTTTTTAATAAGTCCAAATTCTGTCCCCAATCCAGTAAACTTTATTCCAACTTCTAGTTTTGCTCAAGTAAGCAGGACTGACTATTTTCGCAAAATCTTTTTACATTGAGAAGTCCATCTAACAAATCTACCTTTGTCCTTTATTGTTTTAGTTATTTTATGGAAGAGAGCAAAATCATTAAATATTTCTCATGGCTTTCAGTACAAATGGATGTACTGAAATGAAAGAGGTAGCATGCTGTAAGTTATCTTTTGTATATCTTTGTATATCTTTTGAAAGTTATCTGCATATAGTGAATTTGATTTCTGAATCTTGCAATCTGCTGTTGGTGATACATGAGGGTTTCTCCCTTATGGCATCTTCTATAATGAAAATTAACAGAACCCTTGCAAGTGTTGCAGAACTTTTACACCTGCTTTTGTCTGATACCTGCTGTATTTCGAAGACAATAGATAAATTGTGGTACTGACAAAAAATCTGAAAAATTAATTAATGAGATTAAGAAAATTTTGTTTTGTCTTAGTTCCATTGTCTCATTTACAAACATCTGTTGGTCACTGGTGGAACTGACTGCAGTGGGCAGATGATAGCAACACGAGGTCACTTGGCTGCATAAGACTGAGTAGCTCAGCCCATCTGAGCTTTGCAGCAGTTTTCTCTCTCCAATATTTGAATAAAAGCCATCTTTTTTTCCTGACCCATTCCATTTCTCCCAGTTGTATGAAGAGTTAACAAGAGGCCACACACCATTTAAATTCTAGTTAAACTCAGTTTCGAGAACAAGTGGCATGTTGATCACCAAATGGCTCTTAACCAAAGATGAATTTTTTTCATCATCTGATGTGACATGTATCTTTTATAGTTATCATGGGACAGTGAACTTCCAATACAACTGATACCACTGAAAGAGCAAGCAATATTGTCTGCAGGAAGTACACGTTTTATTGTACCAGAAGCTCTTTATTTTCTATCAGTAGTATTTCCAGTGACATTTAAGCAAAGTATTATACATTCATAGCTATGCAAAGCAACCATGTGAAGCATATTAAGTAGGCTTTCCAAAGAAGCCAAGGGGATTTAGATGTTAAATTCCCACTGAAACTGAATAAGTGAAAGAGCCTAATTAATCTTCAGTCTTTGAAAATTCCAGATAAATAAAGCATTTCAGATACAAACATTAGCTGGAATTGCTCTGCTTTATATTGATTTATTTTTACAAATAAGCAAGTTTTGAAATAATTGTGGTAACATACCAATACAATTATGCATATGAACTAATATTGAGTAGAATAGGGTTATAGAACGACTTTGTCATATTTAAGGATTATTTAAAATTATTATTTTTAATGAAAACCACTATAAGATTAATGCAATGTAATAATTTCTGTGGGTATGGTGTCTTTTATTATGCACATCTTATATATCATGCTATTCAGAAAAAAGAAGTCTAGTAAAAGACCTAATTGATCATCAGGCTAATCCCTCCACTTCATAATTTACTTGAAGAGTATGCACTACATCTTACAGAGTCAAGATACAATTCCCTGGACTGGATTTGCTAGCTGCCCCATATAAAACTCCAGTGCTTGTTAGTCAACAGAAAGTTCATTTTAACATCATTTGAGCAAAACAAAAGTGTTAAGAAAACTCGTGCAAAACTGAACTCCTAAGGAAATACAGGATTTTGGGAGCAGTAATACCAGCTGTTAGGTTTTGTATGCTAGTTACTTCATTAAACTTAGATTTTTATGGCCTAGTTTGATTTTTTCATTCAAATTTGAACTTGTCTTGTGAAGAAATCACTGTGTCTGAAATACACTTGACTGCATCAATGAATTCATGGAAAACATATAAAACTTCGAAGAAAGTGATAAAACTACTTTGATTTTAAAGACTATCAAAGCATTTAAATATTCAGAAAAGTAGTTTTACTAGTTTAAATCTTTATAAAACACATTAACTGACAATAATTAGGAACCATTTGAACATTATTTCTGACTATACGCTCTAATACTGGCTGTACTCTCTACTAGGCCATGCCATGGCCGAGACAGCTATGCTAAGTGTCAGAGCTAACTGTGAGTTCACAGCATACAAACAACATCATCTGCACTCTATGAAGACTACTACCATCAGAAAACATCCTTATGTAAATAAGTGTAAGTTAAAAGAAAAAAAGGGGTCATTTCAAATTTTCTTAAGAGGAAAAATACTTTATTTAAAAAGATTGTATTTAATTCTTCAAAATAGAAAGCTTAAATGGAATGTCTGTTCACTCAGTGATGACATTGAGACATCATTCAGTGATGACTGAAGAAAAGACGGGATGATTTTGCTGATAGTATTAAAGCTGCTCTAAATGTGTTTTTTCCCGCCATGAAAATCTGAAGAATTTATACAAGCTGAAAAGTCTCCATAAATGTCATAAGGGAGGTAAAACAAGCTCAGAAAGAATTAATCTGAGGACGATTGGAAGAGTTTTTCTACAAAGCCTGACAAGATTGCTGAATTAAGAGCTCACTGGTTAAATTTCTCATTCGCGTTCTGTTGGTGTATGTTACCAAGAATAAAAAAGAAAATTACACACATTCATCTCCATGTTCTTAAATTCTATTATTCATACCAGCAAAATTGACCAAGCACCCCATCTCTTTTTTTCAGTATTCCCAAAATACATCCTTTCAGAATCTTTTCTACCTGTGATTTGGCCAATCTTATCAATCCCTGTATTTCTTCTTACTTCCTACCTCCCATCCTTTGCCAATAGTACACTGAGACGGCTTGATTTTTGCATTGTTTACCTTACTAAGGAAAATAGCAATTGCTACATAAATGTCCATTAATTTACTACAAGGCTCAAATTCAAAGTTTTTTAGAGACTGAGTACTGCAAATAATGTAGAAATTTCCTTGTGCAGATATGCATATGTTTAAAGCAAAACATTAACAGACTAGGATATAGGGAATTGTGTTATTTCAGGATCCATTAAAAGCATAATAAAATCAAACTAAATGAATGCTGAAGTTAGAATTAAAAAGATACATCTCAAAAAATTCATAGATCCTTCTGAAGTTTCCCCCTTTTTCCTTCCATCATGGTGGTTTATGTTAATGAGATTTCTCTCTCAGTCCACATTGGGAGTATGACTTACTAGAGCTCAGCAGCTAGACAGTAGTAACTCGTAACAGCAGTAAGCTGCCTGCTGTATTCATCTGTCTGAAACTCTTACATCTCCATTCTCCCAGATGTTTTGGTCTTGTGAGCCTGATCCACCATTGCCATCATTAACTGGAGACACTGCTATAAAAATGGAGTATTTCAGTGCTAAATTTTCCTCCATTTGACTGACTTTAGCTGGGATTTAGATTTAGAGAATGTAAACTGTTTTTTTCACCCATGTGATCCAACATCCTGGTGACAGTTTTGTAACAGCTACAGTTCTGATCCTCAAACAGTTAAGTAACAAGCAAAGATAAAATGACAGTGTAAGTTGGCACAGTGCCTTAGCTTGTGGGAACGAAAAATCACCTTAGTCTTTTCTTCTCTTCCAGAGCTGTTAAGGATACACATTGATCCTCCAAGACAGATGCTACCTCACTATCAACTTCACAGAAAAATACTCCATTACAAAGCTCAAAGGGACAGTCATCCTGTGGGGGAGCGCAGCTAGGGGGGATGTTGTGAGTTAGTTCCAGACAGCCACTAAGCACCACACCACCGCTCACTCATTGCCCGCCCTCCCCCAGCAGGATGGGAGGGAAGAGAAATGGAAGGGTAAAAGTAAGAAAATTTGTGGGTTGGGATAAGAACAGTTTAATAATTGAAATTGAAAGAAAATAATAATAATACTGTCATAAAAAGGAAAATAACAAAAAAAAAGAGAGGCAAGTAGACCCCAAGAAAAACAATTGCTCATCACCAACCAACTGATGTCCAGCCAGTCCCCAGGCAGCAGCCCCTGACCAACTTTCCCCCTAGTTTATATACTGAGCATGACATCATATGGTATGGAATATCCCTTTGGCCAGTTGGGATCAGCCGTCCTGGCTGTGTCTCCTCCCAACTTTTTGTGGACCCTCAGCTTACCCGCTGGTAGGGCAGCGTGAGGAGCAGAAAAGGCCTTGACGTGCGTAAGCACTGCTCAGCAATAACTAAAACATCCCTGAATTATCAACATTGTTTGCAAAACAAATCCACCACATAGCTCCATACTAGCTTCTGCGAAGAAAATTAAGTCTAACCAAGCCAAAACCAGCACAGAGGATAAGGTCTCAAAACAGGCTTACTCCTGTATTAATGAGACCCTTCTGTGAACTTCACAGTCAGGAACACAGCCATTGTGTTATCAAATGTTTTACCTATTTGCAGTGAACATTGCTTCTTTGTAGAAAGTTCATTGATACAGCAATATGCCTGGCAGCTACCTCTCAGGATCCTTAAATGACCTCAAGCAATGCTATTTACTCTAACTTTTTTCTCAGACAACTGAGTCAGAAGTCTTGACAGCAGGAGCAAATTGTTTGCTTTTATTCTATAACATTTTCAGAAAATTTTGTGATGAGCTTGGAAAAGGTTAGACATTGTTAAAAATGACTCTGAAACACAGGATTCAGCTTGTTTATAATTAGCTTTATTCATATTCCTTTTGTGCTAGAGATTGTTTTTCCTACATTATCTTGCTATGTGTCTTGTCAGAAATTGTGAGTATAATCCTACTTGCAGTTTGTGAAAAAAGTGCAAGTCTTATTTCATTGGAGTTATAAAGCAAAGAAATTATTAAGAAATTACATTCAGGCCCATGTACAGATATATTTACTTTGAAGTGAGAGTTAATTTTTAAAATCTTCTGCTTGACAGTAAATTTTTTAGAAACTTTCAAACCTCAGTGAGGCATTCAGACACCCTCAGTATTTCTCCAAGCCTTCAGCTTCCAGTCCAAAGGGTCATGAATCTCCTGTGGATCTTTATCTCAAATGGTGTCTGTGCAGATGTCTCAGAAACCACAGGGTACCTTTAAGTAGGAGTGTAGGTAACTGACTATATTTAGATAATTGGACTGAGCTATCCATATTAAAGAAGAATTGGAGCTGATGAAGGTAAATGCCAAGTGACAAAAGATGGAATTTTAATGGGCATAACAAATGTATGTATTGAAAGCTTGTGCTTTCTTTCTAAAATGCATTTCTATCCTGTTGTTAATCTTCCTTTGATTTCCATCTGCCATATGAGAAAGTATTTTAATATAATGGCAAATCACTCAGTTTGACCAGAAAGCCTGTAAAGTACTGTCCACCCCAAAAAGAGAGAGCTGAGTCAATATTAAAAATAGGCAAGTATCACTTGCTTCATCACTCTGCTCAGTGTGGTTGCAAGTTTTTTCGCAAAACAGTACTGGAACACTGACCTGATTGCAGCAAAAGTTTCAAGATTTTAGTGCCTAGAGTCAGCTAAGCCTTTAAACTTATCCATACTCTTCTATCAACCATTTCAAGCTGCATTTTTCTGGAAAATCTCAAAGGGGGGGGTGGGGGGGGTGGGGGGTGGGGCAGGACACAGGAAGCAAACACCACCCACCCAAAATCCCAGATAGTTCCATGATATTTCTATGATTTTCTTTCTTTTACCTAGCTGTATATTTTGTAGAATGAAATGATTTTGTTTTTAATATACTCCAGCATATGCTATAGTCAAAACCAAGATCTAGTAAAACTAAAGACCAAAGATAAAAAATAAGACTAATAGTGGTGGAAAGAGAAACTTGCACATCAATAACATAAATGAATATCTGAACACTACTCAACATATTTAACCTCTCCCCAGGCATCCCAGCCACTATTCTGAAAGCTACCAACATCTTTACATGCACTGGATTTTATTACATTTATTCAGAAAGGCTGATTTTCTTCTCATTTTATCTCAGCATAATTTCACTGATTTCACTAAGAATATCCAGACAGACACAAATTGAGACTAGAGGTGAGTTTTATGCTTTTTTCTCCAAAAGAAATTACTACTATTCAACTTAATGTTAATGTTGGGGATTTCCCTTGTTAGGAATTTAGTTCCAGATTAAACTAAGGCAGAAAACTAAAGTAGCTGCGGTCACTTTGTTATTATTAAAATATTGCAAACTCTATACTTTGAAGTATCATAGCTGCTATCAATACAAAATTGTAAGATCATTTAAAAGCGGTATTGTAATTAGTTGTGGTAATTTCTCTTAAGTATCTGATTTCAGAGCATTTGGGTCATGTTTTCAAGGTTCTGCCTGTAAGCCTGAGACACATTTCTTACAACAGAACTGAAGAACAACAGTATTGGAGTATCTGTGAGAAACTCATGAAGATTTGTACCTCAGCAATTGTATTATTCAACAAGAAAATACTTTCCTAAGTTTATAGCTTTTTCATAGGTAGTTCATAAGCTCTGCCTTGACTTCGGAATTATTGGATGGTCCCTGCACAGTGGATCTAGCATAAAGCCCTTGCTCAGGGGGAACTGAAGGATTTAATGGGAATCAGTGAGAGGGAGGATCAAAGGGCATCCTGCTAGACACACTATTGCCTTCTCACCCACTGTTTCTCTTGTGCAATGGTAGCAATCTGCATTAGCTGGAGAAGACCATGCTACTATAACTCTGGGAAACAGCTGTGGAGCCTTAAGGCTTGTTCACACATCCCCCTCTGACTGCAGCTGTGCAGGCAAAAAAATACTGTCTTGTTCCAGCCTGCCTCCAGTCGCCAGCATTTTAAACTTCCCAGCTCCATTTGAACTGAAGCTTAGCAGGGAAGGTTCAGATGAGCAGCTGATTTCTAGTGGTGGTAACCTATGTGTGAAGGGACAGTGACAGAGCTGGTAGGGGAGTGAGAACAGAAACTTCTGCAGGCAGAGTAAAATGATGTGTCAACAGGCCTTGCTAAACAGGGATTTCTCCACCTCTTTGAAGTTTGCTTCGCCACCAAGGCTAAGAGCTTGTCTCTATTACTTCATTTATGTCTGGTGATTCACCAAGGGTAAATTAATGAAGAAAAAAGTGGTATTTTAAAATGCTTTTAATTAAAGATTAGCCAAACAAGTATTTACATCTGTGCTTCAGTGTACTAATGTGGCAATATCTGGATCTGATAATACTGTTCATCCTATGGAAGTTTTTGTCTGCTTTCATGGGAACTTTGTCGGTTTAGTGAAGTCATAACTTGCTACTTCCAAATGTTCTGTAAGTATTCAATGTTTGAATACTTCACAAACGAGTTTCTTAGGTTTTGTGAGATTGCAGATAGAAAGTCAAATTTTGTATCTGAAGGCATAAATATATAAATATTATTTATATATATAATAAATATACATAAATATATAAAAAATCTTTATTTCAAAATGTCATGAGAAGAATGCATTTTGAAGTTAAACACCAGGAATATGATAATCCCAGTCCTTCAAAACCTGAAATAATCCACTTAGCACCAGCAATTTTTTGAAGTGGGATGGGTTTGAAAATAATTAGTATTCTTCAGACTCACCTGTGAATTCAATTCCTTAATGTTTGTACCTTTTGATTTGAATTGAGTTCAGCAGTGAAGAAGCCTTGTCACTCATGAATAGCAGTTAGTACTGTACTTTGCCCTTTCCCTCAAAAAGCCAATAATCTATCACATTTCTGTTTAGGAAGGTATAAAGGATATATTCTGACTATTTTATGAGACAGTTGCTTCCAACTAATTTGTATAGACATTGGATTCTCTCACAGGACCAATGCACAGACAATCAATAATTAACATTGTCAGGTGGCTAACAGCCAGAACCAATTATGCTACAACGCAGATATCTTCAGCCTCTTATAAATAAAAAGGATAGTTGCTATAATAATGGAAAGCTGAAAAAGTAAATAGAAGAATTCTTCACTAACATGATAAATAACCTATTCCCTATTCAACTGACTTTCAACCTTCAGCAGTTTTTGTCTTGCTGCTTGCAAATAATCAATACTCTGAAGTAAGATCAACAGGACTGAAATGCCTACAGTCTGTCTGATCTGGTTTTCTGTAACACTAATTTTGTCATTAATTCCTTCCCTCTCCCCAGCTTTTCTTTACCCTTCATTACCATGGCATGCATCAGCAGTGACACAGGCACACTCTGATGTTAAGGTTAAAATTCCCCACAAATGGCAAAACAAAATTAATTACTTTTGGCTACACTTTTGTCTAACCCTACCGATGTCACTAATCACTCTGCTACAGACAAAACAACAAAGATCAGCAGGGCTTATTACAGATTCTCTATTGTAATTAAAATCATTCTGGTACCAGAGGCGTACTTTTGTCTGCCTGACTCATATGGCATGACTGTCATTTGAGTTGTCATGTGGGTGGCACCAAAGACTCGAGACATTAAAAGTATGAGCTTCCACAAATCAAGTAAATAACACTTTATCCTGTAGTTACTTTAGTGATTCTTGTGCTGGCTGATGAGATCTTTGCTGAAGATATTAACATATGCACTTGCACTCACTGTAGCAGCCATATTTCCATGGATGATGTTAGACACATGAGAGATGCAATTAATATGTGGCCCCATTTAATCAGTCACATAACAAAGCTGATACAGCTGGGCCCAGAGGACCATATTAGCGGAAAGCTGTCTTCTGCAGCAGCAGGGCAGTTGCTCTGTATCTCTGTGTGTGTGTGTGTGTGTGTGTGATTCTGCCAAGCACAAATCCCAAGAGCCACAACCATGTTACAGTCACTGCTTGTGTGCCTGTTTTCTCTTGAGAGGAATCAGTCCCCGTTCTCTCAGAGCTGTCATGATCTGGCTCATCTCAGGCAGCCATGGCTGGACTGAGCTCGTTTGCTTATATTTTCTGGTTTTTGATCTGTCCTTTGATATTTAAGCCTGAAATCATCGCTGCACTTATGAACTATAAATGTTTAGATTCTTTCTTCCCACAGCATGCTGTCTTAAGAAGTGAAGTGTGTCTATTGCTGAGACACTAAATACAAAGCCTTAACTTGAGACTAAACCAGGCTGTGTAATTCATGCTTCTTTTTTGACAGGCACAGCTGGACAACAAGCAGTTTCTTCCCTTCCCAGGCTTGATGGATGCTCTTCCATTTTAAACAAGGAGTGCTTTCCACAGCATCCACTCTAAAGTTGCATGGCTTCCAACTCAAATGGGTTCCACAGGGTAGAAAAAATAGCATTATTTCATGATGCTTCTTGAAAGGAACCTGCAGGCATCTGAAGTTTAGGGAATTCACCCATACATAAAGCATAAAACATCCATGGTGTGTATATTGGGTCTGGCTGAAATGGAGTTAATTTTCCCCACAGCAGCCTTCATGGAGTTGTGCTTTTTACTGGTACCTAGAAAGGTGTTGATGATACACCAGTGTTTTGACCGCTGAGCAAGTCTATCTCTCCAACCTTCCCCTGCTCACCAGTAGGATGGGGGTGGGCCAGATCTTGGTAGGGGACATAGGCAGGACAGCTGACCCAAACTAACCAAAGGGATATTCCATACCATACCACATCTGCTCAGCAATAAAAGCTAAGAGAAAGGAGGAGGAAGTAGGACATTCATTATCTATGATGTTTGTTTTCTGGAGCAACTGCTACACATACTGAAGCCCTGTTTACCAGGAAATGGCTGAACATCAGCTGCTGATGAGAACAGAGAATAAATCTTTTGCTTTCCTTTGTTTCCATGCATGGCCTTTTCTTTTCGTTCATTAGACTGCCTTTATCTTGACCCACAAGCTTTGTTCATGTTATTTACTGCCTCGCACCCAATCCTGCTGAGGAGGGGAGTGATAGAGCAGCCTGATGGGCACTTGGTGTCCAGCCAAGGCCAACCCACCACAGCGTACAATCAGAGAAGTCCAGGGTTTCATCCACTCAGCCTTATAGTTTTATTGCCCCTCCACTTTTGTCTCTGTTGTTGTCATTCCGATTTCTAAAGTGTGTCAGGAAGTAAAGTTGTCACATTTTAGTTCCCATGATACACATCTAATTGCATTTTCAGAGCTCTTCTTATCTTTTCTATCTCTTAAAGGAAACAGGCCAGATTATCAGTGGAGTAAATGGACCTTGTAAGACTGAAGCCTGTTTGCTACTCCACTGAAGGGACTGCCTAACTGAATGTCAGTTTTGGAACCATCATTACAGCCAGCTTTTATAAATTAATTATCCAACAATGACTGATAGTTTCACAGGAGCCACAAGTGGTGTTCTATATCCACCATGAACAGTAATTTTAAAATTGAAACTTCAGAGATTTTTTTGAATCCCTGTCCAGATTCATGAATATTCTGGATGATTTTCCAGTCTTCTAATTCAACATTTTTTTTACTTTCTTCCCTACTGTTAACTTCTCAAAACATTCCATCTATACTAGTTTTCTGATGAGCATGTATCCATCATAGTCTGTGTGTTCATTTCATTTGTCTTTCAAAGTGGTTTATTTATGAGTGTGGACTATTCTAGTTGTAGGCTGATTAATATTAGTCTTGTCACCTGCTGCATTATTGTATAGTCAAATGACAGCAATATTCATTCTGACTTTAGGTTTTGGATATAAGCATTCATTACTTCACACATTTTTCCCCCCTTACCTCCTTCCATATGTTAAAATTCAAACATACATCCAAAACAACAAACAAAAAAAACCCCAAAGAATCTGATAATGCAAATACCAAAAGCATTAATGAGGAAAATCTGTCTTGGTTTTACAATGCAAAAACCAGCAAAACTTAAACAGCATAGATTTAGGCACACCAGGGAGTTTGTCTTCAGATAATAACGACAGGAGTCAATGGGTCATGATGAAAAATTAAAGAGAAATGATCACAGAAAGATTCAAGTACACAGGAAAAGAAAAGTTCACAGTGTTGAACCTATCAGCCAACGCAGTTTGAAATATAGCTGTCCTTGCTTGGTACTAGTATGTGCTTCTAGCAAACATGAGAAACTATGTGTAATTTAATGGAAAAAGAAAACTGAATGTCTAGCATGTCAGTGTAGATAAGACTCCATCTCCAGTGTAAACATCATCAAAGACTTTCATCAGACCTCAGGCTTCACAGAATGAAAAAGCCAAACACCAGCAAGGGTACTGCCTTTCTGCTGTAAGGGGAAGGCAACCCTGACAATACTGCTATGGGTAAATAGAGCACTATACCATTTCAGGTGAGATTCTGATCTTGTGTATGTGCCCAAAGGAGAGAAAAAAGAATCATAGAATCACGGAATTGTTTAGGTTGGAAAAGACCTTTCAGATCATCAAGTCCAATCGTTAATCTAGCACTGACAAGCCCACTACTAAACCATGTCCCTAAGCATCACATCTACACATTTTTTAAATACCTCCAGGAGTGCTGACTTCCTTCCATTACTTCCCTGGGCAGCCTGTTCCAATGCTTGACCACCCTTTCAGTGAAGAAATCTTTCCTAATATCCAAATCTCTCTATCTCTCTCTCTCTTGCACTCCCTGATACTCCTCAACCTACTCATTTCCTCCAGCTCTTTCACTAAGTGGAAGAGTTCCTCTACCTGGGTGTACCTCCCACAGGTGTGCCCACTGCTGCCATCCTGTATGGGCAGAAGAGCAAGGCACGCCCTGCAGCCCAGCACCAGGGTGGCAGCATGTTCCCACCAGAGCAGCCGTATCAGTCACGGTGGGTGCTGAGCTCAGACAGACCATGGCTTTCTGCCAGGTGGATACCATTGCTCCCTGGCTGAGCTGGCAGAGCTTCAGCAGCCTTCCTACATGCCCTTCCACATGAACTGCCATGCAAGCTGCCATGCAAACTGACATGCAAACTGCTGTTGCTGACGTGCTGTGCACTACTTGCCTACCCTGGTTGTGAGTGCTTCCCAGGGGCTTCTTTTATGGGGGAGGGGGGGTATTGTTGCCATTGCTCCTGGCCCCACCCAAGTCTCTTCAGCTACTGTGGGACAGGCTGTGGGCTCCTGGCGACTCTCTTGACTTCCCTTCAGGTTGCCCTGGTTCAGGAAACCTCTATGCTCCTCGCTGGAGCCCTCCACCGCTGATCCTGCTGGCACCAGAGTTGCTGGCCTCAGCAACCGAGTTTCTCTGATCCCTGGGAAGCAATGGTCAGGACCCCATTGCAGCCCTTCATGCGTTATTTTGCTCATGGCCTGTAGATCCTACAACACTAATTAACCCAGTGAGAGGGACAAAAATAACAGAACAAAGAAAAAGCAATTTTATCACATCCTGTATGCGGATGAGTGACTCATCCTGAGGTAAGTCTTTTCCTCGTCCAGATGTGAATTAAGGTTGTGAAGGACTTTCTCAGGCCAGACATTCAAACGCTTACGTAACTGTGGCACTGCATGCATCCTCATAAACATAAAGAAATATTGCAAGATCAGGCAGAATAAATCCTGTACAGCAGCTCGCAGGGAAAATCTTACTGCATGTGCAACAATATGTTTTAATGGTCAAATAAGCACCAAAACTATTCACATATACCTGAGACCTATATACCATACACCAGTACACACTCATAATGCACTCTTTAGAACAGGTCTGTTCTAAAATGAGCTTCTAATAGACATAGGCTAATTTCATGATATACAAAACTAACTTTTGTTTGTGTGCTGAAAGATAAGCTTAGTGCACGATACTGCCCTGAAAGAAGGTGAAAGAGTATTCTGTAGTTTGTTGTTTGTGAAAAATTAAATAAAACAACCAACCAACCAACAAAAAATCCCACCAAAATACTTCCTAAGGAATCCAAAGTCATGGAACTAAACAACAGAAAATACACATTCACAGTACCTTTGTGAAATTTCTCTGATGTACACCTTCTTATCTGCTTCATTGTGATTGTAAAAATTTAAGTCTTGCCCCACACAAATTGTAATTAAATAATGTTCTTTATTGGCATAGTGCAATGACATGAAGCCTTTACAATTCCACTGAAGGGAATGACAAGACAGAATATTTTCTGGGATAGTAACTTGGCTAGTGATGTGACAGGAAAGTCAAAGGAATTTCACTGTGTAATTTACAGCCAACCTGATTTCAGCAGTACAGGGGCAGGCTCCTCATTTAAATTTTGTGTATGTATTTAAGATATGCAATTCACAGACAGTAGATTATTTGGAGGTTCTTTTGTGCCTACTGTTGAATTTACCACAGTGTCAAAAAGAAGAGATAAATTGCACATGGCACTCACTGAGTTAAGTGTAATGGAAGAAAGATGTTAGTCTCCACTTTTACGAATCACAGTCACAACAGTGTATTTCCAATTTGTAGGTACATTAGTTGTAAGAAAATTAGATTTCCTATTTCAGGCTAATGGTTTAGCTATGTAATGTGCTCCACTTTAAGTAGCTCTGGTTCCAGTCCATCAATTCCTCCCATCTTATTAATATTTAAATTCAATAACTGTTTTAATACTATTGATTTGTGAACTTTCCATATTTTAAATTGACTCTCTTGTAAAGATTTAGATTGCATCCTTTCTTTTCTCCATTTTCATTCAAGCCTACTTCCATGGGAACATATGAGAGAGGAAGCAGACACATCTGATAAAGCACAGAGAAGTCTGTTGATGGAATTCCTCTTGAGTATGTGGATGAAATACAAAGTAATTACTCCTCATTATTTTTATGCATTATTATCACCATAAATATCTATTTTTGCAGTTTCCCTGATAGATGACATTTGCTTCAACTGTTTAAGTATTTGAAAGAAAATTGAATGCAAAAAATAAACAAGCCTGTGAAAAAACCTGGTAACACAATAGGGGCTGTAGTATTCTCAACACTTACCTCGGTCCACCAGCACTCTTAAAAACTGTATTATTCAAGATTAATGTGATTATCCATACAAATTTCATGAGTTTTTTAGTATTATTTTGCAGTTTTGAATCTCTGAGATCTACTTACTCTTCTCCAATTATATAAAATTAAATTTAGCAGCAGGGAAATCAAATCATATTAAATAAATACCAAAGAAGCTTTTATCTCACACTTAAGTTAAATCCTTCTGATGATGCAAAAAAAAAAAAAATCATATTTCTTTCTAAATACTTTTTGATTTGCACACTTAATAACTTAAGTGAGCCACCTCAAATGTTTTGTTTTGGTTTTTTTTTCTGCAGAACAGGGATAATTTAAGAACAAAATATTTTTACTTTGATTTTCATATACTGGTGGCCCAAGAAACCATTAATCAGGCAGATTACAAATATAAAGTGGCTGCTCATGACAAAGTTGTTTACATAGCTTGCAGAAAATAATATGCCATAGTTATTTTCGTATTCCAAACAAAAGAATATTATTAAAGTTGCAAAGGCAAGTACACCAAAGTTAGAAAAAGTAACCTTACTTTTTCCTGCTTTCACATTCAACTTATGGTACAGGCTCTAATTCTATATTTGAGTACTCTGACTTTGTTGACTCATCCAATGCGCTATTAAGGCTGTAGCTATAACCAACAAGCACAAGCAATCGTCATTCCAGCACCTCCTGTCTGTGCATTAGTACCATGTTCCAGCACCCTAGATCTGAAATTGAAATTCTGCTTGCATAGATTTTTGTTAGAAGTATGAAAAGGGAATCATACATGTGAGTAAAACCCTAACTGTTAACACCTATCCAGAGTGTCTCCTCCTGCTAAAGATCTCTGTGATACACAGCTTTTTATGCCTGCACGCAAGAAGTTTTCCTACGCATTCCTATGAAATCTCTGCCACTGTCCATTTTTGAAGAGCCAATGATAGCTCAAGCAGTGCATGGGAGAGTTCAGATGTCCTGTGGCTTGCTCAGGGAGAGGACCCCAAATAGACTGCAATGAGTCAGTCCAGTGAAATGATCTGGCTTGTGACTTTGATATGGAATAAAAGCTCGGTCTCCATAAGGGCAGATGCAGCGTGTGATATCCAGCAGCTATACAAACAGGAAAGATTTCCTGTTCCCACTAGCATTTTGTTAGGCCCTCAAGAAGGTCAAAGGTACGGAGCTGACCTGAGGCTGAAAGCCTGATCTGTTCAAGTTTCCATACTTTCTCAACTGCTGCTTGAAAGAGTCAAGTTACTTTTTTCTTCAATGGCACAGTCACTTTCATCCTAATTGGAGGCAGTGTGAGCGTTTGGTAAATTAAGAAGGCCTGTGCTGTTTAGGCAGACTGCTCCAAGCACTTCAGCGAGACTGTGCTGAATTAGTTTTGGCTGGCTCTGGTTCTAAAAGAACATTCAGAGACAGAATCATTTTTTAGCTCCAAGCTACAACATATAATTTATGCTTTCAATTTCAAATTCTAAAATGTGGCAGGAGAGGTGGGGGGAAGTCAAAGTAGAGAGTTAAGAGGGGGAGGGTCAATTACTTGTCAAAAGATTTAAATCAAGGATATTGATCTGGCATTGTGACATACCTTTTACATTCTGAAGATGTGTTTGTAAGAAGTCAGGTTTTCCTTCAGTTTAAGTGCAAGAGATAATTCAGTTCAGATTCTGCTTGTATCTCATTTTGTTGCTGAAAGATGGGCGAAAGGATTTTTTTGCAAAACACTACACATCCATATATATATTGAAACCACATAAGTGACTTTCCCTCTAAAGTATTATTTTCAGTAATGGCCTAGACACTGGGTTGAATTCCTGACCTCACTGAAGTCAAGTGCAAACCTCCCAGTGGAAGCTGACTTACTTATTCCATGTGAAGAGGAAAAGCTTCTAAAGGGAAGGAGCCTCAACCTATTGTACCTTGGAGTCCTAGGGGTTACAAAGCTTTTTGGTTAGATTTAACTCTACCTGAAAGAAGAGATTCAGCCCTGCTTCTCACACAAGGTATATGACCTACTCTCTCATATTTCATAGAAAGTCACTAAAACATAGATAGGAAATAAAGACAAATTGTTTGCTGTATCGTTACCTTGCATCCAATGGATGAATGCACAAGGAAAGGAGCAGTTTCTGAAGTGTTTATTTTATTTTTTCATATTATTCATTAATAATTTATTATTTTTGTTATAAATTTGCATATACACTTTACAATGAATATGAAGTAGGTGAATAATCCCCCTAAATATTAATTATTACAGGTACATTAAGATCCCTGTATTCACTTAGCACACTCCATGTGTATTGGACAGTCCTTCTTTGGCAATCTGAATCCCAGATTATTATAAAGAAAAAAATATTATTCCTTAGCTCCTAACTTATACATCTTATATATTGACATTTAATTAGTCCTCCTCATAAAAGCTCTGGAGTGCACAGGATTTATAATTGAGGAGACTGAGGGACAGAACTGGGGGAAAAAAGTCCAAAACCTTACAGCAGTGCCTAGATGAGCACAGGAATTCTTGGTTTTCAGCATTAAATTGATCCATTAGATCATACTGCAGTGTGCCTTCTGTTCATGAATATTTCTTCTCCATCCTCTAGAAGAAATTACAAACATAAATCTTCTATGCACTGATGAGAGAAAAGTCTTTCTTTCATCTTAGTGAATACACATCTGGTACCTCCTATTCAAACAGATTGATTCTTACTTTAAAGACTCATTATATTGCATTATGCAAGAAAGTGTTTTATGCCTTGAGTTATAGTTGTGTGTGCTAGTGCATGTAACAAATAGTATAAGGATTTGAAATATTAATAACAGGAAATTTCTGACATTTTTTCCTTGTCAAAAAAGCATTTTTAAAATTTTTCTCATGACTTATCTCTTAAAAATTCAAAATCATCCATTTCATGGTGGAGATACATAATTCTATTACACAGGGATAGTAGTTCATATCCTTTTTGGTCAATGATATTAAATATCTGATCAGATTGTTCCTAGCACCAATTCAACACCAGTTGTGGTTAATCTACATCCTCACTATTTTTAATACAGTAGTAAATAGTTATAAACTTCACCAAGTCAGATATGTGGCACAATATTTTAACTTGAAAGCCATTTTCCCAAACACTCAGATTTTTTTTCACTCTGTAGTTCTCGTTTATATATATTTTTTTATTTTCTTTATAATGCTTTTGAGAGCTGTCCTACATTCCTTGGCCATTTTATTGGCCCATAGCTGGGCAAGAAATATAAGAGCTGCTCCATAAGAAGTCTACTTCAAAGTATAAACTTCCCATCAACTTCTGTTGGCCTGAGATCAGACATCACAACCATGTTTTCAAGCTGAACACAGAGAAGCAGAAGCCTGTGTTACTGCTGCATTCCCTGAAGTCGGTTGGGTGCCCAGAGAAAATAACTTGCAAGTTTCTTAGTGCTTGAGTTTGGTTCACTGGCCACAACCTAACAAGATGGTCAGACATGCTTTAATGCATTTAAAATGTTTTGGTGGCTACCGGTGTACTTAAAATTAGCTGCATGCCTATGTGTGCTCCTGGAACAAGGTCTATCTTTAGTAAGGTAATGACTGTTTCTACATTAGTTGTTCGGTTTCCCTTGAGTCTTTGACGGAAAGGAAAAAAGGTCTTTGCCAAAAAGAGATTTAAATCATACACATTAAGATCCTAATTTAGCCAAGTCTGCTTCTGAAGAAGCATATCTCTGTTCCTCTGTGGAGTGTACAGAGGATACCTTGATGGGCTAGCATATCAGCGCTGATATCTAAGTACATATCTTTTGCCATAGTGTTCAACATCCTGTAAGATGCCTGTTTTAGCAATTTAGCTCAAAAACTGTGTGGGAGTGGAGAGCAAGAAACAGCGTCATAGGCACTCTGAGTGTTACAGCTATGTGTGACTGTCTCCAGCTGTGGCTCAATTAGATAATTTTCAGAGATCATGTGACACTTGCCTGGTGTCTGTGTGTGGCCTTCATAATTCAAGCTGATTTCTGTTCTTTTTTTTTTGCCTACACACAGAAAAATGGTTAATTTTTTTCTGAAGTGATGTGTTCTTAATATAGTTGTCATTACTTTAAATGTTTTCATAATAATATTGCATTGTGTGGCAGGAAGCAGAAAGGGGGCCAGAAAAGAACACTGGATGAAAAGCAGATGAATGAAAGCTTCAGTGTTGCTTTTCAAAAGATAGAACAAAGCTTCATTTTCTCAACAAGTTAAACCAGCATTTCAATGCATTTCAATTAATACTACTACATAGTTGAAAAATAACAGCATAAGCACTGAAAAAACCCCACTTCCTTTACCTTTTAATGTGCCTATGATGGCTAAACTAGTGTGTATAGGAAGGAAATAGTACTGCATTGCCGCGAACCAAGAATTCACGTGTTGAGCATTGGTGTAGCACACACTGTCTGGGCTGCTGGGCTGTTTGTGACCTGAAATGCCTGGGGCAAGGAAGCCATTCCATGATATATTTCTGTCAGAAATAAAAGTTATGCTACAACAGCTCCTTCCTCTTTCCCTGCTGCTTGTTTCCAGCCCCATTGCTGTAATTCACTCTCAGTTGCACTGATGTAACTCTGTTGGGTTGCACGGTAAGCCAAACAAGGAATCTGTCTTGGAAAGCCACCTCCAAAAAACCTTGATTTAACTCAGAATATTTCACTGATCTGTTTTACAGCCCATCCTGCAGCCAGTAAAATGAAATGCAGAGGTGGAAATGTACAGCCTCTTCGACGGGAAGGAGGGTATGGGCAGGGACCTCTGCAGCCAGCTTCACTCCTGGGGAAGACATATGGCACAGCTACAGTCTTGGTGGAAAGGACGTTCCGTATCACTTAAGTATTCCGTTATGTGCTGCAAGAATGTGTCTACAGTTGGACCAGATGATTGTTGTAGATCTGTTCCAACCGAAATAGTCTATTTGATTCCACCATAAGTCCATGCCTACAGAAATAGTACCCTTACTGCGCCTATCAAAGAGTATAGTCAGTAGACTATCAGTATGTAATTAGCTCTGTGGATTTATTTCATTTTTAAATTCCATTCCCTCTCCCCCTAAACATGAATTAAGAAGTTGTTCATATATTTGAAGACAACCACAATTATAAAAACAGATTCTTATGAGTTTGGGGCCATCAAAATTTTGAAGGGGCTTTCTAAAAGTTACAGTGTTAAGAAGACTGCTGTTAAGCAGAATAACTCACCTTTCCTATATTTCTTTCCTGTTGTGTTAATGTCTTGTTTTGCCTTGAAAAGACAGAAGCAATTGAAGGATACAGAAGTCAATAAAATATTGGTACAATTCTTATGATATGTAATTTATGAAGCATGTAATAAACTTAAGTGTTAGTTCCAGTAAGCACAAACAGAACTATGCTAAATAAATAAGCTAATTGAAGTTTACTGAGGAAATATGAAAGCTACAGCAAAAAGCTGAAGAAACTCCTCAAGTGCATTTGCATTATGAGGTATGTCAAACAGATAAGCTTGTGAAGGAAAGAGATAACACAGGGATAAGAAATCTGCATATCATCAAGGATTTTTTTCCATAAATACCTAGTATGCTTTATTTGTATTTTGTTGAGATAAGAAATGGAAAGTATAATATGAGTGCTAGAAAGATGGTGGTAAAGGGTAGAAAAGTGGGTTGAAGAGGGAATTTCAACAATAGTTATTGAATGAAATTGGGGTGTAATTAGAGGGCAGTACCAAAAAATTACTTATTACAAGAAGAGTCAGAGGGCACAGTTATGCTGGAGGTAAGCCCTCAACTTTCATAACTGAGTCAGGTGACCAGTGGAAGAACCCTATATAATGGCTAGTACTAGACTTACTCCATAGATATAGCTTATTGATGAATTTTATTTTTTTATTATTTTTCTAATTTTTATTTCAACTTTTTTTGCTAATATTTACCATAAGAAAACATATATATGCACACATACATATAAAAAAAAAATTCATCCTTAATTTCATCTGGTGAGGGAAAATACCTGACAGGTACTATATACTTTGTTCCCCCAGGAACAGCAGTTTTATATGAATCAGTGAGCAGGCATCCTTATTAGTCTTTGCTACCTAAAATGCTTGTTGATGTTTGGTTTCTTCCTCAGTAAGCAAGGGTGGGTACTAACAATGCTGGTACCAGCTGATCCATTCGTGAGGAAGAAGCTCCTGTGATGGGTGCAAATGTATGTTTTATGGACAAGTGCCAAGGAGATGGTTGCTGGCACAGGCATGATCCTGACAGTACATGGGTCAGTTGCAGACACAGGGCAGCTCAGAGGGCACAGGCACTAACAGGAACTCGATACAGTAATCACGCTTTCTCACCCAGGGGCTTCATCTACACACTAAACTTCTGTCAGAGCTAAAGACCAGCTTACTATTTCTGAGAGTTTTTGTAATCTCTTATGGTTTTTTTGTCGTTCTCTATATAATTGCTAAAAATATAGTTGATTAGTCAAGCAGTTACCTCTTCCTTGGAAAATGCAAGCATTTCATAAATCCATTATTTTGGGTGTTTTGTTGTTGTTTTTTTTTTGACAGTGCTATGCAGCATACATGTGTATTGTGGGCTGCATCTTGCTCTTTTATGAGTTTAATGAATAGTTTGCCCATTTTTAACTGTGTTTACAGCTTGCCAGTAGTTCCCATCTTTACTCTTCTAGAAAGTGAACACTGTGAAATACTACTATTTAGAGTCTATGAAGTGTTTTTCATCAGTCATTTTTATAAAATTAATGGATTGGCCATTTATGTCAGCCTATAAAATGTATACATTTGGAGCTTTCATAGACTATATTTTTTCTTCACACTCGGAAAATGTTTGTTTCTCCAGATGCTAGATGGGAGGGTTAGAAATTTTTTCCTGACTGGTGTCAGGAATGTTTACCAGAATGGTGTTACATAGTAGGCATCTCTCTTCAGAACATGGGGATAACAGGTGTATTACTGTGTTGGTATTGTGTTTAAAAAGACATGGTGCCCAGGGTAAATTTCACTTCACGAGTAGAGATTGGCCAGAAATATGGAAGATTACTGCTGCGTGCACATGGGATACAAGTCAGGCAGGTGTTCCACCTACCAGTCCAGGGGATTAGCTCAAAATTGTGATGCTCTTCAATGGATGCATGGGTGTTGAGACAAGACAACCAGGTGGCCCAATATAATATGGATCCCCTCCTGGGAATCCATCCTAACTCAAACCCCTGCTCATTTTAACCACTTTTCTTCAGTTTTCTAGAGTTACTTCAGAAACACTGCTTCTCTGTTGTTTTTTGTTCGGTTTTTTTCTTTTTTTTTTTTTTCCAAAATACGTGTGTTGCTTGTCAGACAGAATGCCTGAATGTACTTTGAAGCAAAAGACATGTGTGTATACTTATTACTGAATAGCTTTTTTCAGCTGATTTCACCTCTTTCTGTTTATAAGCTGCCTGTGAACAGATTATGAAAGACTCCACAGCATTTTTTACATTAAAGTACTGTAGCATTCCTTTTCGGGACCATTTCCTGGCTACTGATAATGCCACACCACTTTCTGCCTTGTCAGAATCTGTCACTATCCATACACCCAGCACTCTAAACATCAAAATGATTTGCAACCAATTTACTGAAAAGCTCAGAATGCCTTCTGAAGTAATCTCTGCCGCTGGAAAAATGCCATTTTCATAAGAGGCAGCTTCATATTTATCAAGCTTTATAACACTCATATATAATAGATTGCACATAAGACTACAATACCTCACACTCTTAACATCAGGTGTGAGAATCCTAGAAAGGAGTAAATTATTAAAGCCTTGATGAAATCTGCATTAATTGAAACATACAGGTGCTATATTTTACTCAGCTCAACAAAACCCCAAATAATTAACCAGACTAATACACTTCAGTTGAAATATAGGTGTGTAGTCTGCATGGTGTTACATAGTTGCTTCCATTAGTTGTTCCTGTGGTAACCTGGCATCAGTATATAATTACAGACACAGCTATTGAAAGAGCTATGCAATTTCCTGAGTAGCTGGCACAATTTTTTTCTACTCAAGCCCACAAAAGACAACAATTATGTGTAATGGAATGCATTTAATCTCTATTGACATTCAATGGAATTCAAGGCAGAAAGGACCCCTATGGCAAGAACATAAGAAAAACTATATTGGGTTGGACCAACCATTGATCTTAGCTCAGTGTCCTGTTTCTAACAATGGTCAATGGCAAATGCTTGGAGAATAAACTATGACAAAGGTCAAAGATGCAACAGATGTTTTTTCTTCATATGCCTTTCTAAATCCCAGCAATCCACTGAGAGCTCCTGTGCAGGAGGTTACAGCTCCACTCTCCATGACATGCTAATTTGACTGCCTGAAAAAGATAAGCTGTTTGAACCAGTGGTAAAATAGAAGAAATTATTACAGAAAGAAAATCCCCACCCTAACTCCATTTTAAAGTTTCCAGATGTGGAAAACCTGCCACTGACTTAGTGAGGTGTCACTTGTTATCTAAACTTGGTGTTGTAAAAGGCATATCTCTCGACTGAATTAGTGTAGCTCCCACTTCCAGTCATTAAACCTTTGGTTTATGGTCTGTGGCACCATCAAATTTTGGACTCAATTGCTGGTACCTTTAGATTATTACTGAATTATCACCATTTTTACCTACTAATTACTCAAGTGGAGCTCCTCAGTTTTCTTACTAGAAGGCTTTTATTTCACTAATTTAAGGATTTGATTGGACTCTCAGTATGGTAAGTCTGAATATCCTATATCCTTCTTGAAATGTGGACATCAGAACTGAACACAGCATTCAAAGAACAATCACACCAGTGCCAAACAGTGTTCATATAAGCTCATTAGTACTACCTCATATTACTACCTACACAGATCCTAAATATGTAGTTTTCCTTATTACCATTAATAATAAGACTGTCACATCTACCACTCAGGTCACTCTGAACCTTGCTTCTAACCCCTAACCTGAAAATAAAGAAAAGGAGTCAGTGTCTCCTCAGCATCTATGTTCTCCAAATGTGGTTTCCCTTGTTCCAAAATCAATGGTTTGTACAGTCTTTTTAAATACTTCTTTTCCTGAACTTATTAAATGGTCCAATCAATTTTTATTAGTGATCTGTGGTCTGCATGGTGCTATGCTGCCCAAAACCTACGTGTTGTAACAGCAACAGTTTCATTTTTCTACTTTGCCACAGTTTAAGACACTATGACAAGATATTTATTAAAAATGTTTAGTGCTGCAGCCCCTCAGTCCCTTTTGATGACCAAAGTCAACTGATACAGCCCTCAGATCTGGCCTTTATTTTTGTTTCAGAAGGGGCTGTATATCCTAGGGCAAGAACTGATTTGTGGTCTGAGTCAGTCAGAGCATAGTCATCTTCACAAACTGATCATTACTCAGGTGATCATCTCTAGCTGCTTTGCACACTTTATTTTACCTTTGTTCCCTGTACTGTAGAATCCCAACCATCTTGAATGTCCTCTGTACCCCAAGACAATGTCTGATAGCTCTTCTGAAACTCTTTGATGCAGACTATCAGTTCCCAATAATTTTAAAGGTATTCAATTCTTGCGGGTGCTTTTAGAACGTTTTATTGAAGTAGAAAGAGCATGATTACCATTTGCCAAAAACCACTTTTATCTGGCCTTTTTTACCCTAATGATATATTTGTTATATATTCACTCAACTTTGCTGATTCCTCTGCTTCAATACTTTATATTCTATGCTTTTTCTACTGAGTAATAAACTAGCAGTAGTTAGTGTCTTCTTTTCTTCTTTTACTGTTAAAAAACCTTTCATGTTGTCCTTAACTTCGATGGACATAAGCCTTCTGTTCTTTTGCTTCCCTTCTCAGTTTTCTACAGTTTATATTCTTTTTTGGTTTATAATCACTCACATCAGCTTCCTTTATTTTTGTCATTCCCCTTCAGAAATTAAAGAAAAAACTGTCAACTTGGGGGTTTTTTCATTCATCATTGCAATCTTATTTCTTAACCATGCGATTATGGTTTTGGCACTTGTAGTGAAACATCCATTAAACTCTCCAAATTATCATTCACGTATTTTCAATTCATTGTTTCCCAGCTGACTTATCACATAACTATTTACAAGTTTTTAAAGCTATCCTTCCCACTAACTCAAAAAAAAAAGAAACAAAAAAAGCCACATGTGTGTGTGTACAGATGCAATGCCTGTGCCAATGTGTATCCTTCTAGTTGTATAAATGTTCTATTGTTACAAAAACTTTTGCAACTAAATAAACACAAGTTCTGTGATCATTTTTCCTTGTTTATCAATATGATTTGAATAAAGACATTCTCAGATAAAACACAAGATATGAACGTAATTTAGAATGTTGGCATTTCAATAATAAGAGAATGAGAGCTTTATCACATACTACTCAGATTAAAAAACACACCAAATCAAGTCTTTTTGCTCCCTGCCCCCCCATCCTGTCCCTGGTGGCTGCCCATGTTCTTATTATTAATTTCTCTTACCCTCTAAACAGGGTGATCATATACAAACTGCCTATTTGGAGTGGTCCCTGTCCAACATTAACATCCATAATGTGCCAGGGAATTGTTTGGAAAAGTGCTGGCTGATGCAGGCCAAAACCATGTCAGGAATTGTTCTAAGCTTTTAGCAGTATGGACAATGAAGCCCCAGTGGGCAGAAAAGTTCCTCACTACTATAGGCATAGCCAGACGGTACCATTTTTAACACAATATACCACCATCCTCTTTAAATACTTTGGAACAACTGATTTAATGTCTCTAATCTTTCAAGAAAATGTCAGTGATATAATGTTAATAAAAAATACTTAATAGTTGACTAATAACACAATAGTATTTGTTGTTGCCAAGGTTCTTTACGCTAGTATAGACAGTAAAGGATTTCTTCATTTTACTTCCTACAGTGCTTTGATCAATTTTCTTCTCAATATCTTGATTTTATGCTAAGGAATTGCAGGTTTTTGCCTCCTTTCCACTCTCTCCTTGCTGATAATTTAGCACACTCTTGATCAGTTTGGCTAGTGACACTGATACTCTTTTGACTGAGATGGAGACCTTCCAGATTTCACAGCTGCTTCTTCTCATCGAAAGCGGTCCATTGCTCCAAAATACAAAAAGCTTCATTTTCTTTTTATTCAGCAGTTGATTTCCAGAACCATCTTCTTCCTGCTTTCTGGTATTCAGAAGACAGGAAGAATCTTGCAATTGCTTGTCCATTCCTTCTTCTTAGTAATCCTTCAGAACTATCTCATTCCCAGAAAGTCAAAGACTCCTTTCTGCTGCCTATCTTACCCATGAAGAATGATTACACACACACACACACACACACACTTATCTTAACACAGAACTGTTTCTTCTTTGGACAGTTTAGACCATCTCTGTGAGCACGTGTAGTAGAAACGAGCTGGGCTGAGAGGATATTTTCATTTGACCACCTGGCATTGAAAGATAGCTTTTGCAGTTTTTCTTGTGAAACTTCATTGATATTTATTTAATTTTTTTTTTTACTTGATTCCAGAATCAGTGTTTCTTTAACATGACAAAAGCTTTTGTATAAAAGAAATTATTTTTGCAGCCAGTGCATGTTGTTTGGTATCTCTTTACAAAACAGGGGTTTGAGACTTGTATATAAATTATATTAAACACATGGACTTCCAAATTTTAAGTGACTCTAAGGGATTAAGCATTATTGCATGAAGGGTATATCTTTCCTCATAGTAAGCATGAACACCGTGTCAGGTTTTTTTAATAATATTTAAAACTTCTTGGAGTTCATACATCTTCCCTACAGATGGTCATCAACATTCCAAGTAATTTAGGGTTATCTACTCTATACTGAAGTTGTTACACGATTCTTCCTGAAGCAAGGATAATTGCACAGAAAGAAAAGTAAAAGAACATGAAATAATTCTGTCTTTAGATGTAAAGAAAATCCATCTCGAGACTTATGGAATATATGAGTTGGATTTCAATCTAAAAAAATTTGGCTTAGTGAGCTATGGCATGGAAATCAATACAGGTGGCAAAATGCACTTAAGAAGCTGGGTAAACACTCACGTGGTTAATCCATGTGGAGCTTATTTCTATCTCTGCCAGTACTTTTTTAAATTGAAAGCTGCTGATGCAGCAGAGGCTGGATCCCTGGTGACCCAGAGCTCCACAGACACAGCAGGCCTGTGCCCACCTACAGTATTGGAAGTATAAATAGGAAGAACTTTTATGGAAGATCTTGCAGTCTCTCTGGTTGTAATCAGTATCCAATCTAATCTATCTAAAAGCTTTTCTGATTAGGGTGTATATTCATATGAGAAGCCATAATTAAGAAAAGCAACAGGGGAAACTATTATTGTCTGGCATATGAGATCCCTTGTGGATAGCAATAGCATTAACAAAACAATTTGGGGGCTTTTAGCTAAACACTCAGTGCTGTCACAGCAATGTTTTTCACTGGCAGTCTACATACAATTTTATCAGCAGTAATATTAATGTCTAGTTCTTTCTTTTGCTCTTTTAAAAATATGTAAACTATGCAATGCACTTTTTTTTTTTACTTGTATTTAAACAGGACACTTGTATGTCATCAGTGAATTTCATATCTATATTATAACAACCTAACCAAAATACCAACAAGCATTGGACGGTAATGAGAGATCTCACCAGCAAATGAATGGGTAAAAAAAAAGGCACACAGAAAAAAAAATATATCACAGGAAAAATTGCATTGAAGAGACAGGAAGAGATAAAAGGATAGGCCATACCACATATATCTGGCAACCACAACTCATCATTAGAAGTCAACTTTGATTTTAAAATACCATTTGGAGTCATCTGAGAACCAGTAGTCAATTATGCTATTTATAGGGAATGAACTATGGCAGCTCAGATATCACTGCCTTACTTTCGTCAAGTAAGATGTCGCCTTCTCAGTAGCAACCATATATTCAATCACCTTAATGGAAGGCTAAACCAGAGTTTAACATCAAGACAACAGTTTTGATCCATTGTAGGAACCCAGGATTCCTGCAGGATTTCTGCTTATCTGGTTTCTGACAAGATACCCAGAAGGGCCTCTGCCCTTCCATATTCTCCCAAAATCCTTTCTCTTAATTCAGTTATTCTTTTGTTGGAAGAAACAAGGGGTGTGAGTGGAAGACAGAGAGGCAGAAATATCTTCCCTGATGTGACCAGCCACAGAACGATCAATTAAAGGGAGGTTTCTTTTTCAATTTTAAAGGCTTTCCTGTTCTACTAAGGGATTTTCCTATCTCCTACATTTATTACACAGAAAGCTCTCTAAATATCAGCATGTCCACAGGGAAGCACCAAAGTAATGTTCATCCTTTTCTCCCATTCAGGAAATCTTGTGGTATTTTTTACCATCTGTCTCTAATATGCTTTTCAAACAAATATTACAAATCATCAGTCTCCCCACTAGATATAGCAAGGCTTTCCTGATACCAATAAGCTTAAGACAACAAAACCCCCAGCCTAAGCAGAGGTGAGACAGAAAAAAAAATAATTCCCTTTGCAATCTATGACTAAAATTGAAAAGAGAAATGTCTCGCAGATAAACTGTGCTTTAAGGAAAATGAATGAACATGCCATTCAGGCTGCTGAAATTTAAGCTTTACTTTCTCCTAAAAGTTTTCTGTTGTCAAAGTGTATGGTGACAAGGTAAAAAGACATTAATACTTCAGTTAATAAAGTCCCTTGACATCTGATAGACTAACCTGGCAAGTTTTTTTTTTAATACCAGCTATAGCAAGTGAAGGTGACCACAAGGCTGTACCGGATCATGCAACAGTGAATCAGGAAAGAATGAATTATTCAGCAGCCTAGGCCTTTTGGTACTCTATTTAGAAAGTAATGTCTAATCTATATCATGCAAATTACATAGATATTATGATCATGGTATCTTATCATATTCCATGATTTGTTCATTGTTTGTCATACATTATTTTTAGGCTTTTTATGTACATGCTTTGAGGCAGATTGAGAGATATCTTTAGGGTTCACCTCATTTAGTTTTCTCTCAGTGTCAGCACATGGAGCTGTTTACAGTAAAACGGAATTATGTTTCAAGATAATGCATTTAGTATGTGGTTTCTCTCAGTACCACTTCCAAATGTCACGTTTGCAAGAGATATAAAAATATACAAGTTAGAGACTAGCATTTTTCTCTGCAGACCCTGTATTTAGCTAAAAACTTCCGTGGCTTGATCTCACTTGCCCTCAGAAAAAGCGTTTAATTGCTTGCAAAAAGAAAGACAGAAATAAGCAGTCTGAAAAACTTTTTTTTTTTTTTTTTAACATTGTAATCTTTATGTAAAGAGAGGTAGAGCAGAGGTAGTGAAGGAATGGTGGTAGACTGATGGGAAGCCAATTATGGGTCCTGTTTCTCAGTATTGGCTTTAAAGCTGTGGGGTTGCAATATTCTAATTTTGTTCCCTGGAAGAGGTACCTAAACCTTCAACCAATTGAGAGTAACTCTGACATACTGATCAGCCTCAGGAGAGTACCTCTGTACTTATGAGGATGTATTAATCATAGATATTCATAAATAACCACTCCAAGATCTTTCAGGGACCAGAAAATCACGTGTTTCATAAGGACATGTATTAAACATACTTCCTGTCTTCACTATGTATGCCTAAATCAAGTGTGATTCAGCTGAGCTTCCCAGCTGTGTTGGTGTGGGTACCTATTTTAGCTGTGTCCTGACTGCCCATCAGGATGAGATCTGAGTACAAATCATTCTCCAGTGTGCCTTTGGTTTTACTGGAGCAAACTCAACCACCAACACAGGAAAGAAGGAGCAATAAAGCTTCCAATAACCTGGCACCCAAGGGACCAGGACTGTAGGCTGGACTTGCAGAGCTCACCAGTTCAGCAGTTCAGACAAAAACAAAGAGGTTTAAATGATGCTTAGTTTTTAAGTCATCTTTTCTCTGAAAGAAAGTGATAAGAAAGAAAAAAAATGTAATTTTTGCTTCTATCTTTCACTGGTAATAAATAATCTTAGATAGTACTAAATATTTGAAAGTAGATGAAAAAGAAAACTGATAGAAGTAGTTGCAAAAAAATAAACAAGAAAGTGCAGGTTTTAAAATGAACATCAGAAGAAGAATCACCATGACTACTGATGAAACAAAGCCTTTGCTGATCTGGATGAGGGTCTGGGAAATTTTTCTTAGTAAACTCATCTTTTGGACAACATAGCTTTTGCAAGGATTGTGTCTTCCCCAAACATCTAGTGAATGCAAAATTAACAAACAAAAGGCATTGTCATTCCTCCTTACAATTGGGAAACTTAAGCATATGGAGATGTGCACTGGAAAAAACATTTATCTACTTTGTCACATAAGTGGCATCTGTACATTTTAGATCTCAGGAGTATGATTTCCGAAATAACTCTATTTAATGAAAGTACAATAATGAACAATTTTGTTTGTACTTCTAGTGGAAGACAACTTCATGAAGTTAGCTTCATAATGATGAATTAAACATTTTGAGGGAGGATTTGGAAAAGCTTAAAAGTAATGCTTTAAGAAGCTGCATTCCCACAATATAGATACTATGTCTCTATGTGCCTGTTTGAGTATTCTTACCTTAAAGTCAGGAGGGGGCTCCTTCCACACCTCCTCCAGATCCCAACTAGCCCATTCCCAACTCAGCTGGGTATTGGAGGTCAGCCAGGCAAGAGTTCTCTACTAACTCTTCTTCTGAAAATTGCTGGTTGTTTTATAGACCTTTGGTGTTACTGACTCATGTTTTTTCTGTGCTTTACGTCTGGAGTTGCCTGTTACAGCTGTGAATTGCAACGATCAGACCTGCCCTGCCCTTTAGATAAATGCCTTACCTCAGCCTTATTTTACAACAGACAGGAATCCCTGACATCTCAGCATGTTCACAAACAGCCAGATCTTAGGGAAATCAACCTCAAACTTTATTTTGATTTATTTGATGGGGGCAGGTGGATGCCCACCCCCAGCACAAAGTTAGAGGACAGCTAAAAATCAGATCAGCAACATCAGAACTGTATTGCTCACTAGTCAGAATACTTTTTCATTAATACAGGCAAGTGGGAAAGAGTTTGTAACTGAGTTGTCTTCATATTTTTGGTCATTTAGCAAATCAATGGAGAAGATGACAAATCAAACTTTTTTCTCTTCTACTGCAAAGTACGACTAAAGCTGAGTGTGGCTGGGGCTGGAGCGGCGCTTGTAGAAAAGACCTGTCGGTGATGCATTCAGTTTCAGTTTCTGTATGGTTTAAGCTCACCGACTTTGCAAGGCTTGGGCAGGACAGATGCAGATAAGAGCAATGGCTACAGTGGACACTGCCACCAGCAGTGATAATTTTAGAGAGATTTTTCATCACTTCTGTTGAAAGAAATATGCCACAGGAAAGGCAGCACAATTTTTGCAGATGGAATTTTGCCACAGCATTGGTGAGCTATCAGGCAGTTGATAATACAACCTCTTTGTATGGAACACTTGCAGAGTCAAAACTTCTGGAAGCAGCATTAAAATGTCCTTTCCTCTCTGATAATCAAACCCTTCCTTCTTGTTTCCCCTCATACATAAAGTAGCCAACAGCATAAAAATATGTGCACTAAGCTAGAATGTTTACCCTTAGCTTTGGCACTTTCAGAACATTTATATACTTGGATAGGAAGTCTGAATTTGTTTTTTTTTATTAGAATTAAAATTAAATCTCACTTTTCTTCTTCCTGCTATTGTGTTAAAGTTTTTACTACAAAGGAAGGTAAGGAGGCAATACAGCTCAGTACACTGGAAACCCTTTTGATCCTTCTGAGTGAAAAATTAAACTAGTCCCTTTTTTCCCCTGGAAAAAAAAATATGTATGTAAGCAGCAGTCCCATTGAAGCAATTGATTATTCAGTTTCTAGAGTTAAAGCACACAGGGCTTATCTCCAAAGCCATCAAAAAGGTATCTTTTTTTATTAAGAGTGCAAGTAGAAAGAGTATTATTTAGTGTCTGAAAATAGAAGCAGCTATTTTTTTTTTATTTTCAGTGTACACTAAACAAACAAAAAAAGATGACTTATGTGTGAGAAAACCTTCAGACTTTAAAACTTAAATAATATCCTGGATCAAAATAGGTTTCACTGTCAAATTTTTCAACTCTGAGTACCTGACATTAGGTTTCTAAAAGGCCTGTCTTGGCCATTAAATTTACATGTGATGATTTCCAGAAGCTGTTGAGCATTCATAAACTCCAGCAAATGCAGGGGAAGCTGTAAGTGATGACTGCCCTTGAGAATATCGACTAAGACATAGGATTTAGTAACTCCAGCTTAGTATACCTGGTCTGAATAAACATGGCTTTATCCCTGTTGTGGCCGTCAGCATCTGCACTGTGCTCAGTGTTGGACTCTGGATAGATAGTAGTCAGGGAAAATAAACATGCCAGAACTTGGCCCTTGAAAGGTCAGGCTGATGCTTCAGTCCAAGGAGATGTTGTTATAAACCATATACAGAGGTTTCTTTTTGCAAGCATAAGCCCCCTTGCTGCCAAGGCAGTCACATGCATGATCAAAAAAAAAAGTATTTCCTTTTGTTCTCCAGCTAATACGACATTTTTGCTAAAACCAAAAGTAGGACTTACAACTGGATCTACAGTTTTGCAGACATGCTGGCAGATAAATCACTGCAGAGAATTTTATTGTGTGGAAACAGATGAACTAAATATTTCTGTGCAACTGTTCAGTTTAATTTGCCAGGTTTCATGTATTATATCACTGTTTAAATTTCATTCTCAATACATTTATGCTATCTAAAGGCTCAGAGCAATTTTTTCACAGTATTGCATTTTTACAGGAGTTTTCCATGTGTCCTTGAACCTTGTATGATCTGAATCAGCTTACTCCTAACAAGTGTAAATAACGAATAATAAATCCTCACTGCAGAAAAGTTGAGCTGCTCATGGACTGTCATATATTCAGAGAGTTGTGTGAATTTCAGTTAACAGATCTCTCCTGTTTTGAATGCCTTATATAGTGTACATGGAAGTATAAAACTTCTGAGCTTGAAAGAGGTCTCCAGGAGATTTTCCATAGAGAAATGACCTCTTAGTTTAGTGAGAACTTTAATACTTCCCCTATCTTATGCAAGGAAACATATAGAAACGGTTCATTATAATATATTGTTCCAGTCCATCAGGCTATTTAACTAAACTTGCCTATTACAGCATTTCAAAGGAAATAATAAAATCTAAAGGAGATCCTTGGAAAATGAGATTGCCTTAAAGTCTGTCCAAATGTGGCTTCCAAGGATGCAAAAAGAGGAAGAGTACTCTCAATGAGTCACATTAATTACAGACGTAAGGAAGGTTTTGGCCACCAACATCAAAGAAAGAGAGAGATATAAAAGGAAAGAAAAACGTATTTCAGAAGCAAATACAGTATTTCAGAATGAGTGATTATTTTGCAATGATGCTGATGTTTTTGACTTGGAAACTGCATTAGGCATCAGCTTACTGGGATGTGAGCAACTAAAAGAACAAAGACAAAATCAGTGCCATTGCAGCAAACATGAGGCAGTACAACAGCTGGCTCTAAGTAACCTTGGTGAAGACAAAAATCATCTGTTCAAGAGAAACCTGAAAAAAAACCATTAGCATTCATTGCTGCAGGGAGGCCTGAGAAGCAGTTCTGCTGTAAACTATATCTAAACTGCATATTTATTCTATAAGCCACAAATTTACACTATATAGGCAAGTTTTTAAGCTATCCCAATACCACAGTTCTTTCAGGACCATGGTAAAACCTTAATTGTATATATGCTTTTCCACATGTTCAGAGCAGGCATAAAGGCCACCACTATAAGAGGTCCGGCGTACTGCCACTTTTTGACATCCTTCTCGATCTTAATCTGGCATTGTTAGGGAACAAGGGAAAAAAAAGACTCTAGACAGGCTGATGAAGTCAACGCCAAGTACCTGACTCATAACAAGGGCTTTCCAGTGAGAGCCTAAAGCAAAGCTCTCCTCAATATTAATGTCCCAAAGGTTTAGAACATGTATCAGCAGCATCCATGAGTAGGACCAAATTATGTTTCCACCATGGATTGATACAGAAATCATGAACTTCTGAATGCAAAATGTAACCTTCAAAGTCTTGCATTCAGGATCTGGCAATGATTCCGCATCAACTGAACATTAAACCTCCTTTTTATGAGGGCTTTACTCTGAAAATGCTCACCATGGCAGTCCTTCTCACACACACACTTCATCCTACTCCACATTCATTTATTTCCCCATCTTTGCTCAGCAGCAAGCAACCATTTTTTCCAGGGCAAAAAAGGAAACAAAAATTGGAGTTCTATATAGTGGTCAACATAATGGAAACCAAACAACTTCCTCACATTTGCTGAACCGATGTTTCTAACACACTAACCAATCTTGTCACTCCTCCCCTGACTGGGAAAGGTAAACACAGACTTGTTCTGGCCTGGCCCTCAAAGATCAGGCAACAAAACCCAAATTCTTCAGCTTTCTGCTTTTGACCCTGTGAGAAAAACTCTCAGGACTCCAGGATCAGCTTCTTAGCAGATCCCTAGGAAACAGAAACTAATATAATTTGTTGCTTTAGGATGCTGATTCCCTGCTGCCACATGGAGGAGTCCTAGCTATTATTCATGGTCTGAAAGGATCTGACAGCTTGAGAGTAGCTGGTAATGTGTCAATGAACCTATGCACACTCACTGCAGGGTGCTGATTGTAGCTTGGATGGTGGCTTGAACTTGACTAGTGTAGCAAAAATCAGCTTCGGCTGCATGGATATGCCAGATGTTTTCTCACTGCCTTTTCCACAGAGGAAGTTGAGAGGCCTCCTTTTTGATCATATCCTCCCCATGAGTAACGAGGATGACTGATCTTGATACTTCACTAGAAAACCTGATGTTTTTGTATAAATTTAACTCATTGAGATACTTTTCCCTTTCATCTCAAACGTGGTGACAGCTGCCTATGCATCCACCACCTTTAGACTAAATCACTATGTGTTGCTGACGGGGAGGAGAGGAGACTCCCCTTCCCAGGGGACATGCCAGTGTGAACATCGTACCATCAGCCTCTTCAATGATTTAAGGCTTCTGACATTGCTTTGCTGTTGTGCTCCCCAGTCTTCACTGATTATCTTTCACTTCCAAAGCACACTCAAGACCATGGTCCTAAATTCAAAATTCACTGATGATTAAATGTCTAGCTATATCTACATAATTTCTATCAATGAGTCAATGTGTGAAATGATTTTTTTGAGACCTTGAAACTAAGAAAGCAGAATATGTGTTTCAGAGAAAAGTGAAGTAAAGTATTTTCAGGTGAAGTAGGTCAGATGCTGAAAAAAAAAATTGTAGAAGATACTTACTGAAATAGAGTTCTACTTCCTTGTAAGAAAAAAATGATAATATACTTTGATTCTTCCCTGTCATAGTTATGAATAAGGTTTTTGCTAGCAGAGAATTGAAAAATAATAATTTCTTGATAAATCTGTTTTATGTGGTCATGCAGATATTCATTATTGGCTGAATTGCTTATTTAAATGTTTGCTGGACTCTGATTTTAGTGGGACAGGAAGTCTGTCCAGTAATTAAAGAGCACACAGCTTAATCTCAGTACTGTCTGATGGATAAAAATTACTGAATTTATTTAGTTTTGATTGACTCTCACTTTTCAATTAACCCTAACAGGACTTCATTCTTGTTTTTTCCTTCCTTAGTGATTATTTTTGCTTTCTCAAGTTTGTGTAGCAGGAGCTATCATTTGGCTTTTAAGCATATTCTTCAACTTAATATGAAAATATTTTAACACTGAGTGGGAGCTAGAAAGAAAAAAAGGCTAGGGAGCTCTAATTATGCAAAAAATGAAGGTTCTATCGCAAATCCATTCACACTCAAGTAGACAAATCACATCAGAAAGGTCTTACTTGATTGGTTTTACTGTCTGATGGTCAAAAAATCTATCAACACAAGCAGGTACTGTTAAAAGAGTTGGAAACTTAAAGCCGTATTTGGATTTTTTCCAGTTTTTCATCTTTTACAGAAAAGTCATTACTGACTCTAGTTCTGTTGTAAAATCTTGCCAGTAACATTGTTATGCATAAAGTGACTTTTTAGGAATTCAGTTATCTTATAATAGATGTCAGTGTTACAATTCAGAGCAACTGTAAAACCGAAAGTGAAATACTAGTGGAGATATCCTAAGTATTTTTAAAGAAATATAAGGTAATTCAAAACATGTTTCACTCTGTATTAATGTAGAAAACCCCGTTCTAGATAGACCACAAGCTTTCATATATAAATACTATATTATTAATATTGAAAAATGAGTCCTTTAAAATATGGTATTGTCCTTGATTTAGAAGAAAAGGCAAAAAAACTACCATTTTGAAATTCAGTCCTGTGCAGTTAGCTACTAATTTGTGACCTATAATTATTTTTTTTTTCTCTTTACTGCCTTAAAACTTTACTTTCAAGTGTAATTGATAATGGAAGGGGTCATTGAAAAGTTGCTGCTTCTCTCTGGATCTTGTCGCATGAAATTAAGTTTAAATCTATGGTATTCACAAAATCTGAGAAGGCATCTGAGTTAGGCTGGATTGAGTTTATAGACTAGCAGAAATATATGAAACTGCATTAAAGGCAATTTAAAATGTGTTTCCTTGTTCTGTCTCTACATTAAATGAAAAAATTTTAGTGTACAAGACTTTCCCAGTCAATAAAACATGCAAAAAATCAGAGTTCAAACAAAACATACCTGCATAATACAGAGTGTAAACTATACATTGGTTTAAGAGCTTTTAGCAAACCCCCAAAATTTCACTTTGGGAGTAGTCCAGGAAGAAAGTAGTTCCAAATATTTTCAGAAGTGGTGGGAATAAAAAATGAGCTCATCTTAATATTAAATGTTTTTAAAATTACCTTTTGAAACATAAGAGATGTGCTATTTCTTCATTTTACTGTAATACAGGGTTTTATTGTTCTAAAACTCAATAGATATTATTGTTATGGAAATTAACATATTGTGAGACAAAACCCATGCAGTTAGAAGTTACATGCCCAATTTATGAGAACACTTTTTCCAAAACACTTGGTATCCTTTAACCATCTTGCTATAACACCACCAATTTACATGAAATATTTTTTTAAAAAATCTCAGTTTCTATCTGCATCCATAGGTACCAGAACATCAAGAAATGCAGACCTTTTCTATCATTTGGCTTCATCCAGGTTGAGAAACAAGCTTTTTTTACATGAAGGAGAACAATATTTTCATTAGATCAGTCAGCAACGCTTTTATTGAGAAAAAATTAGCTTAGCCCAATGTTACTTGCATAATGAGATCCCTTTATAGCAGTAGACAGAGTTTTCAGTCATCTTCAGCTGTGGTCCACAAAGCAGGAGAGCAATGGGGTATTGCTGCAAGTTAATGTTTTTGAGAAAATCCAATGTCCCAATTACCTTCTTTTTATTTAGAAATCATTTTCCATTATGATGTTTGAGATGTATCCATTTATGAGAAAATAAAACAAGTTAACGTCATTCAAAGAGCAACCTATCCAAGAAAACCTTATTCCATGTTTTCTGTCTCCTATACAAATAATGTGTAGACAATTCTATCAGGAGTAAGACAGGTACTGTTGCACCATTAGGAATATGTAATGCACATAATTTTGGAAGGCACACTGCTGGGCTAATTCTTATAAGATATACTTCATTTTTGGCAGATGATCACTGTGGAAAGAATTGCCTTCTTCAGATGTCAGGATCATTAAAAAATACAGCTGTTCTGAGAAGAAAGTCAGAAAACAAGGTGCATGATAGAAAAATGAAAAATAACAAGTAAATAAAGGCAACACAAAAATGGAAGCAAAAAGATTAATTTAGAAGACCCAAAATGGTTGGTGAAAAAAAGTTTTCCCTTCAGCCTCTTTATCATTGAAAATATTAGCTGCCAGCCAAGTTGATGAAGTGAGTTATGCAGAAGACAGATAACAGTCCTAGCTGTGTCATAAATGAATACTGACTGCAGCGAGGCAGACTTCATTAGCAGCTCTGCTGACCTTTCTTCAATTGATGTAAATAGGGATTTATAGTATCAGGAAAATGTAGATTAATTGCCTGAAGCCATACACCAGCTCAGTGTGTTTGTCTTGTAACAGTCTCCCTTATTTCTGAACCCCAGAAATAATTTACATACACGAAAGAAAAAACAAACAAAAAAACAAACAACCATGACAACTGAGTTTGTAAACTTAGGGATGCAGTTAATAGTGAAAATGAACAGAACAGAAAAGTGGTTTTAAAAGACTAGAATGTTTCACTTAGATGTGGAGTAAAACCAACCTCTTTTCTTATATGCTTTTGATAAGCCTAATCATCTGGAAAAACACTTTAAGTATACCCTATGTAGTATACCTATGAAGAGGGCTTTTTATGTTTCCCAAATATACTGCCTTTTCAGAGAGCCTACAATTACTTTCCTAAGGCATCTCTCAATGAGACGTATTAAATCACTATAAATCCTACCAAAACTAAATTGAATGCTTTCGATAATAATCTCTCACACCATGATGTTCAGCTAGGTCCTTTAAGTCAGCTAGAAAAAGACAGACAAGAAATGATGAAGATGCATGAGTGCGCACTGTGAGTATGTCTGTGCACAGGTAAGCACAGGCAGATGCGGACGGCTGCTGTTACCCTGCCCACTTACCTGGAATGGTCTTGGTTTGATCTTGGAATAGTCTTGGAAGTCCAGTCATAAATGGGCATAGGCTACATTTATGCAAGGCAATTAAATAATAATAAAGAATAACCTCTTAAGGCATCTGAAGTAAACATTTAGACACCAAAGGCATTCAGAAAATCTCTTTTGCAAGGGTGAACAACTGGGCAGTTTCCCTGCCGGACTGCTATTTGGAAATGTTGCCACTGCTCAAGCCCAGACACTGGTGGGAGGCTGTGCTTGTGCCCCTGCGGGACTCACCTGGGTCCATCCCCTCTGACTGACTCACAAAGAAACCCACATCCCTGCTACTTAGGGGTGCGCTGAACAAAATAACAGATTATTTGTTTTCTGTTGTAAAACATAGTTTGAAGGGAAAATGAGGGGAAGGGACAAATATGAATGTGTTAAAGTCTAACACTCTTAAATCAATCTGTGACTGAAGTCTGACCAAAGCCCTTCAGTTCACTAGTTCTTTGTAGCAGCTAGCAGGGGAAGGTATAAGAGATGCTTAATGCTTTAAAAAAAATACAAACCCAAAACCCACACACAATTCTATTAGATTATTTTTTTAACAGGTTAATGGTATTGAAACATAGATATAATTATTTAAAATTGGTTTGCTATTGCTGTAAAGCAAGCTTTTCAGAATTTTCCTGCAAGAAAATTAAGAATTCATCAACCAAGCATCTTAAAGGCCACAGTCTACACTCCCAGTGCAGGAAAGATATGGTGTGCTCCCTTCACATGTGATTGGCAGCTGAACGTCTGGTGTGAAAGCACTATGTACCATGTGCACAGCTTGAAGTTTACTGATTCTTTTTATTGAATAGATTGGATGGAGTTTTGAGAAGCCTTGGCCTAGTGGAAGGTGTCCCTGCCCATGGCAGAGGGTTGGAACTATGTGATACCCAACCCATTCTCTGATTCTTTGAGTCTTAAGATGTGGATTGCAGAAACAACTTCAGTCTTCAGAAAAACATCATCGAAATGCAGATAGTGAAAGGAAGAATTAGGTGAAAACTCTTATTCTGAAAACAACACAAAATGTGGGGAGAAAAAATTATTTAAACTCTACAAAAATGGTATAATACAGATAAAACCTTTTTTCTCCCTTCTAAAAGCATTTCTATAAAACCTTTGGAAGATGGAAGAGAAATCAATAATGACTACTGGGTGGCAAAGAACTGTCACCTTACTGAAGTAATTTTTTCCCTGCGGTTCACATTGGGTCAAAACCACTTGAAAGTTGTAGGCTAGTCTTCTAAATCACTTTGCAATACATGGTACCAATACTCATTTCTTATGTTTATCATTTGACAGTGTGTCTCAGAGAGACTTTGACATAAGATGCCAACCTGGTCAATAGATTAATTGATACAGTGATTCCCTCCATTGAAAGACTTTAAGTTGAGGTTAAATATTTTTCTAAAAGTTATACAAAATCTTACAAATTCAGAGCTTGATGCAATTGCTTCCAGTAAACAGGTGGCTAGACTAGATTTTCCAAATGGTCACTTCTATGAATTTCTGATTTACATATGTAAATCCCTAGGGTACTTGTGAAAAAAGAGTAAGAAGCCATGCTGAACTAGCATTATACTTCAAGGTTGGCAGGAAAATAGGGTATGAATTTTGACCGTATGGGAAAGTCTGGAGAAATACTGGGAGCCAAGATGTGGAAATCCAGATTCATAAACTGTCAGACACCTTAGCTTCCTCAGACCATCTTTTGCTGATTATAAGTATTATGTGGGATATTTTTTTAAAATGATGGATTTAAACCTTTCTTTCCCCCCCCTTATTTTTCTTTTTTCCTTAGCTCATGAAAAAAAGAAGGAAACCTAATGTCTTCTTTGTCTACTCCAGAAGTTAATTCTTTTCAAATGTAATCTTGTTAGTTTTCTTTGTTCATAAAAAAAAAGATGAGTGCAAGTGTAAGGAGTATTACTTGAAGACATACTTTCCTTGCTTGTAGGGCCAGCCAAGCACTTCATCCCTATATTAAATGCATCCTTATTTTTTGTACTTTTTTTCCCTGCAAAAATTAATGCAGTTTGGAATATGTGTGCCCACTTGCCTTTTGGGGCACAAGAGATAAAATTTAAAGCAATATATGCTATATATGCCTTGTAAACAATATGAAACTTCATCTACAAAAACTCCTTCATGAATGAGTATAGTAAATGCAGTGCAATTTTGAACAACAATACAAAGAAGAGGTGTATTTTCTCCCATACTTGTCAACGCAAGACAAAACTTTGGTAAACACAGTCATTATAAGCCTTTAAAGTTACGCTGTGTAAATGATCTCCCTAGCAAGTTATACATATTGACTTGAATGACCTCAGATGGATTTCTCCAAGTCCTTCTATATCAATCACACTTATTACTAGATTATCAGTGAACTGATGAAAACACAATTGATTTAAACTCTGAACATCAATTGTAACTAACATGAAAAAATTCTTACCAAATTTGTCAACCAAGTAGTTCATGAATACTCAAACTCAAGAATCAAATATATGCTGAAAAAAAAAAAAAAGCTTTAACTTTATGCAGTACCCAGTACTCTTTTAGCATGAATAGTGTGAATCTTGCACATGCACCTATCTGACATGGTAGCCTATTGTTTATTTTAAGTGATTGATCCCTCTGTCTCAGTCACAAATTTGAGATGGAAACCTAAAGAAAAATTCTCACAATAAACCTAGTTACCTCCTCATTTCATTACATTTAAAATATCCACAGGATACGTTTTTTCTATTTCTTCCTTCTACCATGCAATTTCCATGCTGGATTTCCTCTGTGTTTCAAAAGACTGTAGACTTCCTTACAGGGAAGCTACAGTCAAACTTTGGCCATACCTTTTGCATCTATACATGCATGTTACTTAGGACTCAGGCCAGATAAGATGTAACTTTGTACAGCGATGCAGATATCCTTCTACTGTCAATTGATGCCAAAGTGAAGGGTGAAAAGATGTGACAGTGGATATATTTCTTGGTCTTACATTTGGTCTTTTTATTAGGGCTTAGATTTCCTTATGTTAATACAGAAAACTACCTCACAGAAGCCATATGAACTTTAAGGAATAATTGTATTAAATGTGAAAACTCTTCAACAGAAAGCATTATGACAGAGCAACACACTTCATTATAATTGCACATTTTGTCACTTAGACATTTGGCAAAAAAAAAGAAGCTACAATATGCTTATTTTGTTATTAATGCTTTTTATTTTCATGGAAATATTTTGTTCAGACTTTTCCTTAATTATATTTTATCCATCTTGGGAGATTTTTTTTTCCATGGCAGAAAGCCTCTGGCACTTGAATATTGGTGTTATTTGAAAACTGATGGAATATTGAGACCTGCTAAAAGAGAAGACAGATGTAATAGATGTCCTCAGAAACTCAAGAAAAGAATGCATGCATTGAAAGATTAAAAGAAAGATGAGCAAGAAAATGAACGTGGTTTTTAAATAAGAAAATCATCAGTCAAGCAAGGTTATTATTTAAAAGAGCAAGAGCCTTCACAGAGGTGATATAAAGATAAATGACAGATCTAATGAGACATTAAAAAATTAAAGAAATTAGTATAGAAGTTTCATGATTTATATACTTTTTTATCTCTAGACTGTGGCATAACTTCCAAACAAATTCTGTGATATCATTTTGGTTTTGCAATTTAGTCAAAGTAAACATACAAGTAACTAAAAGGAAAACCTTTTTTTAGCTGCTTGCCAGTTATTTAATAGCCCTTTATCAACCTGATTGCTAACTGGAACATGAAGAGTTGCTGGTGTCTTTGGGAGAAAAAGGCTTTGGACTGGCAATTATGAAATTGCTTCACTTTTTCTGTCAAAGCAACCACACAAACAGAAATCAAGAGGAGGAAAAGAAACTTCAAAGAGAATCAATCAACAATTTCCAGATATCAGATATACAACTAAATTCATACCCAGTTTATTTATTAATAAAGACAAGAATGTTGACTAACAAGGAAAAGGCAAGATAGTTCAGTAGAATGAGTAGGGAAATGGCTCTATCCAGTATAGCTCAAAAGTCCAAAGCAGATGGAAGGGGGAGAACAGAGAAAGAATCTTCCATCCTAGACCTCTGAAAGGGTAGACAATAGAAATTACCTTTCCAGCAGCAAAACTTCAGTAAATCTAATAAGTATGGAGGATCCTCTTTACTGGTGAATTCCAAATTATATACGTATATGTGTTAATTTAGGCTTCTACAGGCCAATAAAAGTGAATTCAGTGATATATTATGTTTTAGAATAAATTGCTGAAAGAATAATTTTAAACATTATGTGAATAATAAATGAGATGGAAACCAATGTTATTCTACCAAAAGTCAAACCAATTTAATACCTTCTCTGATAACTGATTTTTTAGACTAAACAAATTATGTACTTCATTTTTTCAAATAGCAGCAAAGCATTTATTCTACTGCTTCTAGAGAAAGGCTGTTACTTAAGGAAGACAGATGAGAAAGAGAAATATGAGGAGCTAAGTAAAGAGAAAAATGTCATGGAAATTACTGAAAATGGGCATATCAGATGCAGGGTGGTTAACTAGTAATGTTACTGGGATATATAGTGGGGCTTTTTATGAACAACCTTGGCGTAAAGAATATAATGTATTGCTGCAATTTGCTAGCATCATTAAGTTGAAGACCTCACACAGGTGAACGATTACAATATTGCGCACTGAGGGCAAAATATCTTGACAGCACAAGTTCTAAAGAATGAAAAGAAAATTAAGAATTGACCAGAAGAAGGTAAATTCATTTTCCTGTGTGTGGGAACTTCTGAGTTGGAATCAAATGAGAGAATATGAACTATGCTGTATTAACTGGTCACACAATGACCGTACCTTACCTATGTAATTTTAGAGTATAACAAGGTCTGAGCAGTTGATAGTCCATCTTATGCAAATAAAATTAATCAGATTCCTTAGTCATGCAAGACAAAAGCTGAAAAAGAAAATTATCGATTGCTATGTACATCAGAGGCATAAATCCAAAGGTAGTTACGTCTTTAAACCAAGGCCAAATATCAGCATAAAAATAATTTAGTATATACTGATAATAAATACATTAAGGAAGGCAATTAGAAAGTGATAAATAATCATCAAAGAATTAATGTTCTGTATATTAAGTGTAAGTATTTTTAAGATATAAACAGTTAAGTACAATGCAGTAGATGCCTGTAATAACAGGCACCTCTGTCAATGACATAGTATAGTCAATAATACAGAAGGTCTCTTTCAGTTCTGGGGGTGGGTTAATTTTTTTCAGCATGTCTGAACTAATTTGTAAATCTATTTAAAAATATAAGGTATTCAGATCTTTGCACTGAATCAGGTTTCCCAAGAACATGCCAAAACAGAAACCACATCTTGGAGCATAAAAGTATTTTATTTTGCCTTTATTTAATATTTCAGCAGGAATTAGCATGTATACATTATCATTTTTATGCATCCAATATTCTGAAGTACTCTGTCAACTATGTATCATAAGTCAAGCAAATTACTTGGAATGTAACAACACTGAAATGATTTGATTGACCATCATAGGATGCAAGCAATAATTTAATTTGAAAAAATGACCGAGAAATATTTATAGCATGATAGGACAAAAGATACTGTTTTCTAAACCTCAGCATATTACTATAGATTTTTGCAGGCCTAGATAGTGTAGATAGTTGTGAATCTGTCTAGCTATAAATAGATAGAGAATTGTGGTCCTCTAGCTTACACGCTAACTCGCCAAACATTAGGGTAAACGGAACTCACAAATATGGTATTTTAAAAGTAAGTTTATTTTACTGCATGTGATCTTATGATTTTACTTTTGCTTAGACTTACTATAACTCATGTATTCTTCCTTTTCAATTACTGAAATTAATTTAATAATTCTGTCTTTTAAACAAAGAGCAGATATTGCTGAAAAGCCAAAGAACTGCTTTGAGGTTAAACTAAAAGAAGTTAATCTAAAAATTTTACTATGGGAATCTAAACCATTTTCTGAACTTCATTTTGTGTCATGTGGGAGACCAAAAGGCATACTAAAACTTGTGTTGAATGTCATTAATCCTTAATTCTAGTAAATGTAAAATCTGCATGCTCAACCACTTTTGATCTATTGAGTGTTCCCAGTATTGGTCTTTCTACCTCATATACTAGCAAAGGATTGTTTAAATGATTTTTTTAGAATATCCTCTACATTTTTTCTGTGCCATATAAGCATACAGTAACACATATTTTAGCTGATATGAAAAACTTATTCATAAATATTTTATATGCCAAAATACCAATAGAAGACTTCTATTTGTTGACCATTCATTTATAAAGCAAGCAGGTTCTACCATGTCATATTAGACTAGAAAAGCCTTTTAGAAAATAGTATAAAAAATAATAACAAAAAAGCCCCCAACAGACTAAATTTTTCATGATGACAGGAGAATGTGGCCAAAATTATGAACCATAAATCAGTACTTCCATCATTGTATATAGTATTTCTGTTTGCAGAATGCTTGAGACATGTAAAATGAATGAAACATAAACTGAAGCTCCAAATAAGAATAGATCCTTCACAAAAATTCATTTGCAGTGTCATATCTAGGAAATTCACATCCATGGAAAACCTGTTGCACATGAGCAATCTCCTACAGTAACTGAATGCACATGTTAATTTTCAGCTGTTCCTTTTGCTACCAGCAAGTTTCTGTTCTTAGTTTGTTCCTGCTGTTTTAAGAAATGGAATCCTTAAGGAAGGTCAGAACTTCAAGAACAGAAACCTGTCAAAGCAGGCCATGTGTGAGACAGCTTTGGCAATGCTTCCTAAGAGGATTTTGGCTCCACAAGTGTGTAACAGATTATGTAAAGGCAATGCAACATTTTAGAATTTACCTCAAATCTTTTCTTCAGCAGTTTGTTACCATTGTAGCAGGTCACTTTCCATGCTATTCCTGTGTAACTCCTTCCAGTGACTAACTCCACCTAGAAAGTGTTCCCAGTATTTTCTGGAATAGTCACAGTGCCCTTGTTTGGAGATATCTGACTGCTTGATATTCAAAAATTCCAATATCACATACCAGATATAGCCATGATATTTATCTTTATGTAAGGAATAAAATGTTCTGTCTTTTCTTTATGGTGAGTCAGAAGTTCATGATTGTTCTTGTTGCTTACCTATTTCTCAAAAACAAAGAAACCAATCTTTCCTGACTACCTCATCACTCCTGACTTTTTTCTGTCATGATATATTTTCACCTGTAGGGTTTTTTTGCTTGGTTTTTGTTGTTGTTGTTGGGGGTTTTGTTTGTTTTTTTTAATATTCCTTTGCAATTTAAAGAATTTGTATATGATTCAACTGCAATTCCATTATAATTTAGCCAATATAAAGTTTCTGTGTTGACTTCTAGAGGAATGGTTCTCAATTAGTTAATTGCATGGTTGTCATTTCTGTTTTTTATTAATTTTCCCCCCCAGATAATTAGTTACAGCATGTAAACATGCTCACCATCTTTTATGGTGAATGATCATCTCTGCAAGAATTTATCACATAACACCTTGTTGTTGAAGCATATATCATAAAACCATTCTTTCCTTGTTTGTTCATTAAGAGATCAGATTAATTATTTAAAATTTCATTCAAAGGAGAAAAAGCATTCTACCCTGTCCCCATGATCCTTAATATAATATGTGATCTCCAGGATCACTGTGAATTCAACAGAGAATCACTTTTTCCAAAAGTGGTTCAGAACCTGTATGTGATTTTAGCAGAAGAGAATTTCTATGTACTAATATAAGTCTTTTAACATCTAATGTCATCTATATAATGTTATAATCCATATGAGATAATGACAGCAGAAAGAAAGAACCTTTGAATTGAAGAACAAGCACAAAAAGAATTGATGCTTATTAGAAGCGAAAAATCACAAAAAAAATAGTTATGTCACAAAAGAGTAACATACTGTTTCTCAATTTTGAGAATTATACCCATACACTCTGATAAAAGATAAGATTAGTTGTATTAATAAAGAACTGTTCTGAAGTAGTGATTGCAGTGTGATCAGCTTCCACATAAACTACAGAGCAAAATACCAGTAACTTCTAAGTTGCAAATAAAATGTGGGGAAAAAATTAAAAGGCAGATGATGTGGTTACCACTTTTAAAAAAATAAAATTCCTGCTCCTAGTAAGAACATCTTATTTAAAAACAAAAATAAAAGATTCTATGAGATCCAGTAAACAGTAAACTAAGACAAAGATTTGTGGGAGTTACGGCACTTGGCATCTCAAAAATAAGTGTGTCCTACATGTGGCAATGTCTGTAGATCTGCAACACAGACGGGCATATTGCAAAATTACGCAAAGAAAACAAAGTGCATACAATCATAGAAATTTAAAATGAAGCTGTAATTATGGTAGCAGAGGAGGTACCTATGCAAACAATGCCTAGTGCCAACAACGAAGATAAAAAGAGAAATCCTCTTACCGGTAAACTTCAGATAGAAATCCAGTGTTCCTGTCTGAAGATGTCTCCTGTAATAATCAAGTATAATCCCAGGAAGGGGTGGAAGAACAATCAGAACAACAACAAAAATCCAGAAGTACAACCACCAATATTCAACTTAATTTATCTGTAGAATAGTAAGCCTAGGGATATGATGAAAACCTAATTATTTGGAACTGGACAAAATTCTAGACAGCATAATATAGAGGAAAATTATTGTTCTGACATAAGAGAGAAATGGATGATCTAATACATATTTCCATCTTAATTTTTCATTTCTAACTCCTGTGAGGTTATGCCTCCCAGATAATGGAAACTTTTTTTTTTCCTTTGTAGTACAGTAGTTGGGAGTGAAAACTCTGTGAAACACTATTATTTCTATTAGAACAGAACCAGAAATAATATCCATTTTTCTCTTTCTACCAGTAAAGTCCCCTGCTGTGGTTATTATTTTACAGGAACAGGGCACAGCCCTGTCTGGAAGACCAAGGCAGCTGGGAACAAGATGGAATTATGCTGGCTATCTAAGTTTTTGGTAGGACTGTAACTTCTGCTTTTGCTTTGTGTATAGAGAAAAGGGAAGATGGATGTAAAGGAGGGTCCAAAATCCCAGCTGTGGCAGGTGTGGAACATGTGAAAGTCAGGGGCTGAGGAATCATTCTGGAGCAGGGGTTTAGAGAGGGGGCAGCTTGAGACATGACTGAAATTTCTAACTCTGCAGACATTCTAAAAGGTTCTGTCATCCTACAGAACCTATTATGGATGCAACTATAATCACAGCACCCCCTCAAATTATGCCAAGGACAAAAGCAGGAAATGGCTCAGTGCCTTAGCCACTGCTCCTTGCATGTTCTTTGCTGATCTACCTGTGAAATTCACCTTCATTCCTTAGAGGAATCTCAACTTCATGCCTTTTCCTCCACTTTTTAAATCTCCAGTATTTAGGAGGCAAGGACTGTGTTTCACCATGTAGACGTCTCATGTGAAGTACAACAGGGTCCAAATTCTGAGTCAAGACCCCTAGCAAATTTTTATTATCTGAGAAAACGTAATCTTCCCTTCAGCATGTAAAAGAAAAGCAGTCATTTAAATGAAAATTGTCACAGTTTATTATTTTTGTAATACTAAAGAATGTTTGTAATACCATTATTAGTTGAAATACTGAAAAAAACCTGGAATTCAGAGAACTTTTGCCACAAAATATAATCATAAATTTGACAATTTCCTTTGAACATTAAAAGGTGTATACCTTATGTATCTTCTGCATGGTGGACCTGATAACTCTCTTTGTATTATACAGTATTCACTACCCCATTGTTAAATCAAGAATGGATTAATGTTAGGTAATGCCATCTAAAATGTAATGAAACTTCAGTGACAAAAACTCTAACTTATTTATTTTTAATCTTTCTTGTAGGAAAGAAAAAATTTCAGATTTTATTCCTGCTTAAGAAGTGTTTAAAAATGTAATCAGTGTTATAAAAAAAACAAGGTATTCTTAGCCTATGATAAGCTTTTATACAGCCTGGTGTACACATCCAATTCAGTTAAAAAATCAGGAAAAGACAAGCATTTGCTCCTATTCTGTGTATTTTGAAATATGATTTGCTGTTCTCTCTTTTTAGTCTCTGTTGACTCTACTGTTATCCAAATGTAATATTATACTCTAGTGGCACAAATTTGGACTCTTAAATACAGAATGTTGTTTCTTAATAATCTCTTTTAGCATCTATCAGTTTCTTTCACTTACCTCACAATATATCTGGATTGTTCTTGTATTTGCCTCACAAATAAATGGTCTGTCCTTTCACATTAACTCCTCCCTCTCAAACATGTTCCACAGTGCTACTGATGCTCTAAACACTTAGCGTCTCTATTCAGTTTCTCCGTGTTTATTCTCCAAGGGAGTAGGAGCACAAATGCTGCCTCAGTCTATGAAGCTCCTATCAAATCACCTCAGAGATCAGACATAACTAAACAACTGGACTAAAGCCTTCCAAAACTATGGAGAGATCTTCTAGGAAAACAAAATTGATGTCAGCTATGTGCGGAGTGGAAAAAAACTTGAGCAGACTAACTTGCCATCTGAGTCAGTGATGCAGAAATGCACAGGTAGAGAATGTCTCAAAAACTTGAAGGCAACTGAAACATGTGCTGCGAGATCCTTTGTACAAATCAATGGTGACCGTCTGACCAACCTCACTATCCAAATGTATAAATTAAGTGCATGTATAAATTAAGACCATGTGGTACCCTACACGAGGGAAAACACGGAATCCTTATTCATTCTAGATTAAAGCAATCAGTAAACAAAATATAGAAAAAACACCTTGGAAATAGCCCTTTAATCATTCTCCCTTTTTTCTGGACCCATGAGTCTTGCATTGTGTGTGCAGTAAACATAGCTGCATCAGAAGGAAAATAACAAGTACCTCTGCTGAACTGGTAAACTGAGAGGTGAAAAGATTTGGACTGGAGCCCTTTCAGGCTTAGAAAATACTGAACCTCGTTTCTCACCTTGTGAGTGAGTGCTTTTATATAAAAAAGTACCATTGATGCAACATCTTTCTTCCATGATCTTAAATAAAAATAACAACGGAAGTATAAGATACATAGCATGTATAGCTGTTAAGTATCTGTGTTCAGAGCATATCTATTACACTGAGTCCTGTAGTCTCCACCTAATTATGGAATGCAAGTTGGATTTTGATGGGACACAAGCAGTGAACATATGCATGGACAAAAGCAATAATCTAGACACACAGAAATTTCTAAATTAAGATAACTAAATGTAGACCCCTCTGGTTCTGACAGCAAGTAAGCAGAGAATTTCATAGTCGTCATTTTTGTTTTACACATCTCAGTACTACCTGTGATCCTTTATTAGTCCCAACCCTAAGTGTAGGCTTTCAGCAGGCACTTTTGCTGGAATAGCATGGAAAATTACATGTATATATTTTGCAAGTATATTTTGCAGTGCCAGACTGAGACATGATGTAGCAATTTTCAATACATTACATTTATTGAAAAAACATGGAAAAGGGTATATGAGATACAAGTAGAAGTTATAAACATAATAACATAAGGTGTATGTGTATTCTAGAGCGTACAAATATGTTCCATCTCACTTACCTTTACATACCTAAAATTATATGACTAAATTTGAATTTATCCTGGTTTCCTCTGTAGTCAATGGAGAATAATGAAGGCATCCAGAAGGCCCATCTTGGCTCCTGTTATATATGTATTTTAGGATTAAATTAATCACTCTCTGCAAGTATCTGTTTCTTGCCTGTGATTTTAAGTGTGTTACCAGCTCAGACTTCAGCAACTCAAAGTTAAATGCTTCCATTTGTCCAGAATAACCCAACCTTATATGTCAACCTGATGAAAGGAAAGGAGCAAAATCCCTGAAAAAGGCATTTACTAATTGGTAAAAGAATTCTTCATTATAGTCCCACAATAGTTCAGAAAAAAAATGATTCTTAGCTAGCAGAACTTAGTTTCAAATAGTTCACACATCTGTAGTTTCAATTACATGCATATTGTTCTTTGCGGGATGCAATTTTGTTTTGCTGCCAACAGTAACAGAAAAGCTATTTCAGCTGTGTCAGTGTGGAACAGCAATGTCATCTAAGTCTAGTGACCTATTAAATACAGGTATTTGCACAGAGGTTGTCCTCCTCTCTCCCCACATACACACTCTTTCTCTCCTGAACACTTTCCTGACTGTGCAGCTTACCTGAAAACATTACATACAGCAGTGTTTTCTGTTGAGTTCAATTTTTAACTATGCCTTGTGCCATTAACAAAGGTTCTGATTTTCTATTTTGTAGCCTTTTCTTAGTTTTCTGGTACATTCCACTGCAGAAATGTTTGGCATACTTGCTGTATCCAGAAAACGGGAACAAAAGAGGAAATGGAGAACATTAATGGATATTGTTTCCAAGGAAACAAAGCATCAGAGAATATAAGAAAGTCAAGAGGGATGTAATTTCTTTTCCCCATGAAAACAAGGTAATAGAGGGAATAGAGAAGCTAATGAACAAATGACTTTTAGGTAAACAATCAGCCACTTAAATGATTATTTTATCAAAAGTCTTGCAATTCTGTCTGGTTTTGTCTCAACCACTGCCTTAACTTCACTTTTTTTTCTTTTTCTTCCATAGTGCTTCAAATTGTGAGAGGAGAAATGACATTCACTGCTTATGATGTCATACTGAGCAACAAATGGTTTTTGTTCAAGACATTATCCCTGGATATATTTTTTAATATTTGAAACTAAATCCTTACTGAATAGGAAGGAGTTCCTGTATATTTAACTGGGGGCATCAGGAGTGGGGGGCAAAACCTATTACAGCTTGCAGATATCCCTGATTCAAACAGAAATTGAGAAAATATTTTCAACCTAGGTAAATGGTTCATGCTTCAAGATTAATGAACGTTTTGATGAACTATTATCAAATAGATACTGTATTAGGTCATCATATTACCCAGGAGTTTGGAGCTTAACAATATCAGCAATCAGGTTTCCAGTTTTTGGACCAACAGTCAGGTGTAAGATTAGGCACCTGGGTTGACTTGAGATGCACAGTTAGGCCACGATCTGTCCCCAGTCCCAAAGAAGGAAGAAGGGATTGAGATGAGCAATAGGATACCAGTGATAGAAATAAGAAAATGACAAGATTTAAGGAAATAAGCCAAGCTGGAGATCCATAAGAAACTCCTGAGAGACAAAGAGAAGCATCAGGACGCATGTGTAGGCTGCGCTTTCTGTTTTAATGTGTTCTTTGCAAATGCTTTGACTAAAGACTAATCTGGAGTGACTGACTGAGCAACAGTTTGGATGTGACCTTTAGAATTATAATTGAATTTTCGCCAGAAAGGCAAGTGACAGCTTTTTTCTTCAGCCAGCCTAAAATGAACAGTAATTTGCAAAGTTTTTCCATCACAGAAAAAAAAGTAACTGAACTGTATTGTTTGGAGGAAGTTTAAGTCAGAAACAAGCTAACTTGGCATGGACCCAGTCCAGACTACCACAAACTCTCGGCTTGGGAGCAGAGAACATCCCTTAAGAAATTTGTTTATTGCATTCATTTGTCACATGGCAAAGGGAATTAATGTGTGTTACAGTGCTGCTGGCAAACTCTGAACTGCAGGGAAGATGGCACAAGAAAGGCTTCAAAGCTGTATGATGATACTGGAATGATAAATGGGAGCCCTTGGAGCTTTTGGGTTGTTTTTTGTTTTTTTTTTTTTGTTTTTTGTTTTTTTGTTGTTTGTTTTTTTCCAGAAAAGAAATGCTGTGGAAGAGAAAAAGGCTCTCTGGGATCCTGAACCAAAAGTATCACATGAAAAAGTGAAGAAACTGGCCATGGTGAGACAAAAAACTGTGACTAACTCCAAGATGCCTCCACATTAACATAATAGAGGTGCACTTTTGAAGCCAGACCCCTAACTGGCCATACATACTACACCTTCATTCACATTGCTGTGTGTAGAAGATTATCTGTCTATTAACAGTGGAAGGCAACATCCTCTGTCCTTTTCCACCCCTACAGAAAAAGATTATATGCTTGTAGCTATTCCCCATTTATATAGTGCATAGTACAATAACGTTACTGGACAACAAGTTGCCATTTGTTCATGAAGGGTATGAAACAGAAGCTGTTAACTGGGATTCTTGGTTTGCCTAAATAATTTTAAAATTACAGGATCTATTTCACCTTGACAGTCTTGGATTCATGGAAATGGTAAGGTACATCTCCTCAGATCACTGGGGTTTACACTAGAAAGGTTTTAATAATACCTTCATTGGAAATACCAGGTTAATTTCATAGTTTAGATCAACATAGCCCAGTCACATTTTTTGAAAAAAATGTTGAAGTTGATAAAGGCAGGAAAGATGGAGGATGTACACTTCGGGACAATATAGAAGAAGAAATATGTATTTCTTTCAGACTCTTCTAGACAACTTTTTGATGCTTAAATCTTGCTTGTTTGTAATGTCTATGTGTGTTTAATGTAAGATGGTTAAAAACACATCATGAAAACACAGAAAAATGGGTTGTAACAATTTTATGTTATTGTCAGAGAACGTATTTAACATTGAATTACATACTTGAAGTATTTATTTCAGTGGATAAAGTTATCTTGACTCAATGTAAGACTTTCTCTGAGAAAGTGTGTTGAGTTTTTGGGAAGTTGTTTGGAAACCATTATCAGAGTGTTGAATACTGAATAGCTGAAATCAAATGAAACCCAGCGTATATTGTTTTATGAAGAATATTAGATATTGAGAGATTCAATAGAGTCAGTATCCACGCTCCAGAAGTTTTATATTAGGTAATGGTCTAATGTTCTACCTTCAAATGGGAACTTTTTCAATTTCTCAAAATATGTGGGATTTATTATGTCTATGTATACCATAAGTGCAAAGGTAGAGATAATATTTTCCTTATATAAGTAAAGTGATGTATGCTATGAAAACTTGGAAAAGGATTATTATGTTAAAGGTGACTTTCAAATTACAATTTAATTATTTTTCAAAAGAATTTTTATGAGTTTATTTCCATAAAACAAAGATGTCTAGAAATGTATTAAAGGCAACAATGAGCATCATTTACATAATATAATAAATGGCTAAGGATGTTAGAAAAAAACATATTTTATTCAAAAATATTAAAGTAGAGGTGGTTTCTCTAAAATCCCTGTGAAGCGTTGTTCTTTCTCACTCTTTTTTTTTCTTTCTCATACAGCAGCTCCTTTTTTTTCCATCCAAATTACTTTTATTTCATCAGCGCTGTCTTCTTTTCTCTCGTAATATCAGAAGATTGTCCCTTCCAATAATATCAGTTACCAGGTGAGTCACCCGACTAAAATATCCATATCTTCTTTTTCTCATCATGACCCACTCTGCTCAGGGTTACTAACTTTTGATTACATTGTCAAGTTCTTAGATAGAAGTCTGTGGAGAGTCAGCTGAAAATATCAGTGAATATCCAAAATTGTTACAAGTTTTTTAGGGTGATATTAGAGCATCCACCTAACTTTTTCAAACAAGAATACAAAATCGGGCTTAGCAATCTTGATAGACATAATCATATACTTTGATATTACTCCTGAAGCAGAGTTTCCCTTGTAATGAGATACTACCTTTTTGTACCACTTCTATTTCAAAAGTCTCTAGTATTTGACTGGATAGTGTGCAGACTCACACTTCAAACGTCTTGTTCAACTCAAAGGAGCACAGGTGGATTTAAAAAGACAGGGGGGATGTAACAGTCACAGGTGCTCACCTGATGAAGGAAGACCCCAAGTTTGCATTTTAGAGTATAATGCTTGCTCTGGGGAGCACAGTAAGCACTTGATTGTCATTGGGTCTTCCATAGAAAGAAATATGTGCTGTGCAGTGCTTGTTTCTGATGTTTTAAGCTTTCTTCTTCATTGTAAACATTGTTGTGGGGAGTAAAGTAAGAGGAAAGGAGCACTGGTGGATCAGATGGCAGTGCTGGTTCTTGCTGCCTGAGGGCATTCAGAAGATTTGGGCTGGCTTATTTCAAGCTGGTGGATTTCATCAGAATAACTGGAGCAAACAGTTCAGGTTTAGAGAAATATTCAGAATTAACTTGCTTAAATTTACACAAACAAAAGCTTTTAGGGGGGGGGGGGAAAGGCTTTCTTAATTCAAAATGGATGTTTAAAATCTGTACTTAAATCTCATAATAACAAGCAGATAGATAAAATAGAGATTGGCTACCCCTAATAAGCATATACAGATGCAGTGGTTTAGTGGTTGCATCAGCTACTAAAATAACCAAACACTGAAATAAAAATTAATGAATTTTTTTGAAAATCATACATTTCTGTGCAGGTTATTCTTTCTGAGTTCACCAACAAAGACTCTTCTTCTTCTGAACTTCTTCTGAGTTCACTCAACAGAGACATCTGCTCTTCTAAAATCTTTCAATGCTAACAAACAAATGCATAAGAATAAAACATGGTGAAATAAACAATGTATGAGGTCAATCCTTGTCAATGGATTCACAGTAATATTTAAATTGGAAGGCTTTCAGGTTAAGGTTTTGTAAAACCCAGAAAAACAGCACAGTTTGATAACTGGGCTTCATCTTCACAATCAATGGTTTACTGGCCAGCCTTAGCAAATCAATTTCATGATTTTTTTTTGTAGAAAGAGGTCCTCAGCTATTCAGAGAATTTAAATAGAAACCAATGTTCCACTTTTAATACCTTGCTTCATTCAAGTATGGACATGAAGATTTAATTTAAAATGTGCAGTGGTGAATTTCTAGAAAAATTCTGGCCCTTCTCTATAGTGCCATCCACAAATTAAAATCTACTGAAAGCAAATGGAGCTCATTCAAGCAGGACTGATGTTTACTAGAGCCACATAAGTTTAGTGGGATTTCTGATATAAAATAGGTTTATCTCTGTGAATAATATGGTAAATTTCTAAAATATTTGCAGAACTTCAAACAGTTCCATTTGCAATATCAAATGCAAGTTTTCTACATATAAGCAGGTAAAAAGCAGGTAGAAATAAAAGTTATTTAGAAATTGTCCCTTTTTATAGTAGGCTTTTTCTACGTTTTGAAATGATTCAAATTAATTTTTAACTCTTCTATTAGCATACTACTATGATTATTTTCTGTAGTAACATACTATGAACATGCATTATAATCCTGGCAAATGATTACATGACAAATGTTTGGTGTTTTTTTTTTTTTTATCTTTAGATGGTTTAATGCTGGATGTACTATTTTGACTCTTATTGTTAACATCTTCATAAAAGTTTGATATTGACCAAAATGACAACTTTCAAATACTATGTTCATGGCAGTTATATGGTCATTTGATGTCTCCTTTGGATGTTCATGTTTATCTGGTTTAAATTCACCACCCCACCCCCACCCCCCATCAACTGTTATAGACACTTGTTGATTGTTACAAAACTGTTCTTTCAGACTGAAATTGTATGGTGAACACAGGTAAAATCATGATAATTAAGAACCCTGAAAATCCTCTTGCAAATGTATAACTTTTTAGCTCATTTGAGGTAGGGCAAGTTAGGACGTCTCACTAACATGTCTAGAAATACACTGTGATTTGGGTAAACTTAACCAACCAACATAAGACTATAAAAAGTAGAGAAGTTCTTCCCCATATTCAGACGGAACTTCCTGAGCTGCAGTTTGTGCCCGTTGCCCCTTGTCTTGTCGCTGGGCACCACTGGAAAGAGCCTGGCCCCAATCTCTTGGCACTCGCCCTTAAGATATTTGTAGATATTGATAAGATCCCCTCTCGGCCTTAAGATCCCCTCTCAGCCTTCACCTCTCCAAGCTAAACAGGCCCACCTCTCTCAGCCTTTCCCCATAAGGGAGATGCTCCAGTCCCCTCATCATCTTTGTAGCCCTCTGCTGGGCCCTCCCCAGCAGTTCCCTGTCTCTCTTGAACTGGGGAGCCCAGACCTGGACACAGCACTCCAGATGGGGCCTCAGCAGGGCAGAGCAGAGGGGCAGGATCACCTCTCTTGACCTGCTGGCCACAGTCCTGCCAATGTCCCCCCTGATCCCACTGGCCTTCTTGGCCACCAGGACACACTGCTGGCTCATGGTTACCTTGTTGTCCACCAGCATTCCCAGGTCCTTCTCCGCAGAGCTGCCTTCCAGCAGGTCAGCCCCAGCCTGTGCTGGTGCATGGGGTTGTTCCTCCCCAGGTGCAGGACCCTCCACTTGCTTCTGTTGAACTTCATGAGGTTCCTCTCCGCCCAACCCTCCAGCCTGCCCAGGTCCTGCTGAATGGCAGCGCAGCCTGCTGGTGTGTCAGCCACTCCTCCCAGTTCTGTACCACCAGCAACCGTGCTGAGGGTGCACTCTGGCCCTTCATCCAGGGTACTGATGGGTGAGTTGAACAGGACTGGACCCAGCACTGACCCTGGGGAACACCGCTGGCTACAGGCCTCCAGCTGGGCTCTGCACCACTGATCACAACCCTCTGAGCTCTGCCATTCAGCCAGTTCTCAATCCACCTCACTGCCCGCTCATTTAGTGCACAGTTCCTGAGCGTACCTATGAGGATGTTATGGGAGATAAGTGTCTAAATCCTTGCTGAGGTCAAGGTAGACAACATGCACTGCCATCCCCTCATCTACCCAGCCAGTCATTCCATCATAGAAGGCTATTAGGTTGGTAAGGCATGATTTCCCCTTGGTGAATCCATGTTGACCATTCTTGATAACATTCTTTTCCTCCACTTGCTTTGAGATGACCTCCAGGATGAAGTGTTCCATCACTTTTCCAGGAATGGAGCTAAGGCTGACCAGCCTATAGTTTCCTGCATCCTCCTTCTTGCCCTTTTTGAATACTGGAATGACATTGGCACCTCAGGCACCTCTCCTGTGCTCCATGACCTTTCAAAGATGATGGAGAGTGGCTTAGCAATAACATCTGCCAGCTCCCTCAGCACTCGGGGGTGCATCTCAGTGGGGCCTCTGCACTTGTGGGTGTCAGGTTTGCTTAAGTGATCTCTAATCGGATGCTCCTCAACCAAGGGAAAGTCTTCCTTTCTCCAGACTTCCTCTCTTGCCTCCAGGGTCTGAGGGCTGGCCTTAGTAGTGAAGACTGAAGCAAAGGCAGCATTCAGTAACTCTGCCTTCTCTGCATCCCTCATCACCAGGGCACCCACCTCATCCAGCAGCAGGCCCAAGCTTTCTTTAATCATCCTTTCCCTGCTGATGTATTTAAAGAAACCGTTCTTGTTGTCCTTGACCTCTCTCACCAGATTTAATTCCAAGTGGACCTTAGCTTTCCTCATCTTCTACCTGCACATTTTGAACAACATCCTTATATTCCTCCCAAAGGGCCTATCCCTCTTTCCACATCCTGTAAACTTCCTTCTTCTGAGCTTTGACAGAAGCTCTTTGCTTATCCATGCAGGCCTCCTGCTCCCTTTGCTTGATTTATTATTTATAGGGATGCACCTATATTAGGATTGGAAGAAGTGATGTTTGAATATTAAACAGCTCTCTTGGATCCCTCTACCTTCTAGAGTCTAAACCTATGGGTTTCCTCCAAGTAGGTCCTTGAAGAGGCCAAATTTAGCTCTCCTGAAGTTCAGGGTTGCAGTCTTACTTGTTGCCCTGCTTCCTCCATACAGGTTCTTAAATTCCATCATCTCATGGTCACTGCAGCCAAGGCTGCCCCTAATCTTCATATCCCCAGATAGTTCTTCTGTGTTTGCGAGTACAAGGTCTAAGGGGCTAAAGGGAGGTGATAAGAGGTTGAATATGAGTGATACTGGACAGAGCACCTTCTGCCAAAAACCAGCAGAACTTCCCAAGGCTGTGCTGCAATCATTAGTAAAATTAGCCATAGTAAGACAAGTACATGTATTATAGAGTGAAAAAGGTGGAGATGGATGGGGTTTCCTTGTTCTGCTGACTCAGGGAGGGTTTGGGGGAGAGCTCCCACACTTCTTAGCTGAAAGTAGGGAACTACATTCACTTCTTTTTATTTATACTCCTGTCAAAAAGATTTCCTCAGCTGCTCATTGTATTACCATTATATTCCTGGCATGAAGTTTTTGCGATAACCCTCATGAGAAGAAGGATGTTGCCCTCATCATCTTTCCACAGCTCATTTAGACATCTTGTAGTGCTGCAAAGATGACTGGGATGGGGATATTACTCAAAATAATGAATTTTACATTTGTTCACTTTAAAGACAATCATACAGGAGTTAATATTTTTTAAAATTTATTATTTTTTATTTGAAGACTTTACGAGTTAGTCATCAGAAAGGGGACAAAAAAAGTTTAAAACTCATGTATCAAAGTTCTGAACATCATCATTTTTCATAACATAGTTTTCTGTCACTTGAAATGTTTCTTGAAGAAGAGCAGATATGTGAAAGATTCTTTCCTTTGTATAAATGAGAAAGCTTGAGAGCTGGGGGAAATGGGAAGGAGGTAGGGGAGAGAAACTTTATTTGTGACTTCGCAAGGTCTGACTTTAATCTTTATACAAGTGTTTGAAATAATTCTAGAAAACTTTAACATCATAGAGATACATGGATTTCTCTCCCATGTCAGGTTTAACAGCAGCTCTTAGTGTACATGCGATGTTGAAACTCAACAGCTGAGGTTGAAAACCTCCCTGTCTTATTTTCTCCACAAATACGAGTAGTGACTACCATAAAGCAAATAGCTAGTCAGTTAAAAGAATATTTTAAAAATAAAATAATAGAAAACATTTTTTAAAACTCAGTAATTAATGTAGTAAGTCCATCTGGATGTCCTAATCAGAATTTCATTTTTATTAGCAAAAGCTGTTCTGCAAATATTTGTATATTTATTTCTTTTATTTCTGGTTTGCTTCAATTATCGTGCAAGATCAATGGTCTCATCTTATCAGTGCACTGCAATGCAGAAGGATGAATAGTACCCCCTAATTATCTAAGACTTTTGTAATTGGGATCCCATCTCGTTGAACTGAGGAGACTATGTTTTGCAATCATATGTCAGCTGTGCAACCAAGTGGAACAGCAAGAGAACATGTATTAAGCTGAATAACATACAATCTATGTAGGATCCAGAGAAAGCATATCAACTAATTTAATCTTTAAAGAGATAAGCAGATATTTTAAAAAGTGGAAATACTATATTATATTTATCTAATAGTGTTGATATCAAATTAATATTACTGTATTCAATTATTGTCACTCAGGTATAGATTTACATGAATGAATACGTATCCTTAGCTCAAGTCTGCAATCTTACTTCTGCATTAGTCCCCAGAGATACTAAGATTGCCCATGCATTTTAAATGTAGGTCAGAGTGGCAGCTAGTGTTTCTCCAAAGAGAATATTCTCTAATATTTGTCTCAAGATGCTTCTCTAAAGAGAAATTTTTATTCCATATTTTGTCTTATAAAATTGTAGGCTTCTGTCAACAAGAACTGTTTTATCTACATTAAAAAGTTAAATCATTTTTTATTTAGTTTATTTTAAATATAATTCACTAAAATTCAATCTCAGCCATTCTGTGGATGTAATGACTTGGTTAGCTGGCTGGGAACGGTGAGAAGAGAGAAGGACCTCCTCTGCCAGGCTACTAAACTGTAAGTTTACCCATAATTGTTATATAGTCCCAGCACAGAAAAAAAAAAGTGACTTTACTGAACACAACATATATCTGCACCATAGCCAACCTCATTGGCTTCGGGAAAATTGTTGCTTTTACATGCATGATTTTTGTAAAGAGCCCTAGCTCATGGCTTGTGGAAGTGGCTGGTTCAGCTGTACAGCTCCTTCTGCATCCTCAAAAAGGGCAAAAAGTGCAGTTCTTATAAGCATAGCTGAGAGGGATTTTCTAAACCAACATGTACATACATGAACTCAAGTGCCTCTTAGAAACTATATTAATTTATGTTTAAAAGTCTATCTGGAATGAACCAAAAAAATAACATGATCTAGATCCTTCTAGACATCTGAGAAGCTGATACCTGATGTATTTCCTATCTCTCCTCTAACTCTTACCTCTTTTTTTTTCCATAAGAAAACAAAATTTTAGACTACTTGTCTTGGCTAATTTATATTGCCATTTGATGAAATATTGACATCTGTTTGATTGGCACAGTATCTAATTAACAGTATCTATTCTGCGATAACTGCCTACAATGTTTTTTATACTGCATATTGGTTAGTGCTCTTCAGACCTCTGATGTGATGACTGCTATGTTTGAAGTAACTAGAGCAGAAATTTAGTAAAAGTTCAATATAGAGCCAAGCAATTTAAAGCCAGATTGCACCGTAAGCTAAAAGAGTGTAAGTTCTCTCTGTGTGCAACCCAGACTGTCTGCTTTGAGGTGGAATCCTATCAAGAAAAGCCCTCGAGGCCTTGTCAACAGAGGAGATCAACTGTGGCCTGGTAGATTATTTAAAGGTCATTATTTTGGAAGGATTTTTCAACAGAATTCACACTGCCTTTTTGAGTTATATTATTAAAAAATACTAGTGAATGTTTTAAAACAAACCAGCTCTGTAATATTAAAATCTTGTAAGGTTTAATTTTAATTATCAGTTACATTGCTATACACAAACTGGGATAAAGAGGGTGCTGAACACAACTGTTCAAATGCCATAAACTGCAATGGGCAGAACACAGCTTGTCTGCAGGACAGCCAGGATGGGACTGACTGACCAACTCCCTGCAGGTTTTGAAAAAATTGTGCCAAGCCCAGCTCTTCTCAAGATAAAAGGAAAAAAATAATCACAACCTTGCAATTCCACAGCATTCTGTGGGAATATGAAATTAGAAATGGCTAAAAAAGACAGTATGACATAATAATAATATGGTGAGGTAGAATTGTTGTGTCTTTCTGGACAATATGAACGTTTCTTCTTGAATGAGAAATTAGTGGTGTTTTATACTTTTTCTCCATAGTTTTTGTGGTTTTTTAATTGTTAATTGGTGTGAAAAGAAATTTCTCTTTATGTGGACAAAAGGTGGAACAAACCCCAACCCAACAAAAATTTCTAAAGTGGTTACTATTTGCCAGAAAGCCCAGACACACAGGCCATGGAAAGCTTATCAGTTGACTCTGAGCTCTGTCTTTCCATAAGCAGCCATGTGTTCCTCTGGCATCTTTTTTGAGAAACCCTGCACCCTAGAATTTTAAAGATATCTCAACTCTCAAAATTTACTTGTTACTTCAAATAGGATAAGGAGGTTTTTTTCAGCAGTCCTGAAGCATAACAAAAGTCTTCAGCTACTGCTACAACCACAGACTACATTGTAGTCATCTTTGGCATTCTCCATACAAAAATACAGAGCAATTAATCAAAAACATGTTTTTAATAACCATCTGTTAAAAGCCATCTGTAACAAACCCTTCAGTGTCCTCTGGGCAAGGATTTCCATGGTTAACTCTTTCCAGAAAGTGTTCATGATGAGTTTTTACTTGAACAATGCGCAAAATATTTTTATTGCCCTCTCACAAAATGCTTTTTTGAAATGCTGCAATAATGTTAAGGAATAATATCTTCTCCACAGTAGTTGTTGTTCATTAACCAATATCAATTATATTTCTTTCTTTAAAAAAGTTTTAAAAGGTCAAGAAGTTTGAAGTCATCTTATTATAACACAATATTTTTGATATATATGAGTTTGGAAGGAAAAAAATGAAAATGAACATACTACTACGAAGACCTCTTTCCACTCTCTTAAAATATGGTGGGTTTAATGGTAGTTTCTGTAACATCTCTCCAGAATACCACATCTCTTATCATCATACCACAACTGATTTATAAATATGATACCACAACTGAATTACAAATGCGCAGCATTTTCATTGAAAAATTAAGATGGCATTTATGGGGAATGTGGGCTGTGTACACAGCAAACATTGGCTGAATTAAAGAACAGCGCAATGCATATGTTTGAACTTCAGTTATACAAAAGTGTCTTGGGATGTGGCACTGCTCAGCCTCTAGAGATTAAACTGTTGCTGAATGAGATGCCTATTTCAAACTAGTCCAAATGTTAACAAATCATTTATTACTAAAAACTCTCAGAAGGTCGTTGATAAATTGAGGAAATGTAATTGTGATGAAATCTGTTATGTCTTGAAAACAAAAGTTTGAATAACACTACACTCAGTATAAAATACTGAGTGAACAACAGATTTCTTGCTTGTTCCTAGCCGTTATGCACAAATTCAATCTTTTTAAAGCAAAGCCAAACAAAATGCTTTATTTTATATACTTTTTCCTTTCAAGGTTGATTATTTCTCTAGGACATAGTGGGAATATCATTTTAGAATTGTTTAATTTTTGGAAGGGAAATGTACCGAAAATAATACAAACACAAATTTTGCTTGGACAGTAGTATGAAGATACTTAACGAATAGTCACAGGAGTTTGAAATGTTAGAATAAAGGCTGCCCCATTGAAAACAGATACTGAAAGAACAAATGTATTTTCATGAAGCATTTAAATAAGTATTGCAGTGAAAAGCACTGCTTGTGGCTAATTGGATATAAACGGAAAATTGGTAGAAAGCTGGGTGCATTGTTTTGAAGATGTTAACATTTTTAATATGATTGAAAAAATATAATTATGCTAATGCAGCAAACCCTAAAACAGTTTTTTTCTTTTGTCATGTAGTCAAATATGAATTATATTACTCAAATCCTATTCCACATGAGGAGAATGTAAAAATAGCACAGCCTTGTTTGTAAATAGATTATTGTTCTATTTAAAATTCAATGTCTGAGGCTTTGAAATACTTTCATAGTCAAGAAGCCTTTATAATTTTATCTAAATATGTTTTTATTGAAGTGAATTTTTTTTTTCTGTGAAGTGAAGCTCCAGGACTGAACAGCCTGTCCCTCAAAACCTGTTTTCTTCTCCACAAAAGATAAAATTAGAGGAATTTGCAGTGCAAGGCTCCTTCTTAGAGTATTTTACCCACAACTTTGAACAATTCATAATGGGAATGCAGTACAGAAGGGAAGACTTTCTTGGCAACATAAGCAGGCTGAGTTTCAAGATTTGAACTAGTAAATAGGCATCTAGGTGAAGCTGAAACTGTTGGTGTTGCTTTTAAAACTCTATACCCTTTAGGGTAATCCATCCAATCTTTTCACTTCCTCAGCCAGGCACATCACAATTAAGATGAACAGCAGCATTCTAGGATAAGATGTTGCTTGGAGGACTTCACCTATGAAATCCTCCAACCTCTGTAATGCATGCTCACCTCAACCAGAATTCAGTCTGAAATAGCAAGGATTATTTCTGATTCTTACTATGTTTGTATAGGTAGAAGCAAGGAAACATTGTACCAGATATTGATTCTCTGATTTAAGGAAAGACTCCTCACCCTCTCTACCTCCTTTCCCTCTTGTCTTCCCCCCAGTTCTGAGTTCAGTAGCTAACTCTTTCCAAAACAATTAGTAATGCAAACTCCTGATCTTGTAGACAAAAATTTTCAGCTTCTAAAGCAGAACACAAGCAGTTTCATAACAAACAAGGTTTTTATGTTAATAAGAAAGCAAAAAGCATACATGCTTACCTTATAAATATTATATATATATTTAACCTTATGTGTATATTGTATGTATGATATATGCACATAATTTTCACATACATGCATATATATGTGCCTATATTTTTGTGTGTATATATACATATACAGATATAGATATGCATACATAAAATAATTGCTTCTGTACTCCAGGGAAGCATTAGTTTCCTTGGGAGATGAGAACAAAACAGTAAGGTCTTTCCTGAATTAGAAGTTTAATTCCAGTTCCGAGTGGCCTAGTTTGCTGATCCTAATTTACATTGATAAATAACAATATTGTGGTGGTGCCTAAAAAATAATATTGTCTTTTTAAATAAAGTATGCTTAGTTAGACCTGAATTCTTTTTCTAAATGAAAGCAAACTTTAAAATATCTGTGCGTGGATCTCTTGTATTTAAGCAATCTATAGAAGGTTTTCCATTCCATAAGTTTCAGAGAAAGGCAGTAAAATATGATGAAAGATATCAAGTACTCCAACGTACAGCAGAGTATCTTCCTGGCTGTGTAGATTATTAAGACATAATGTAATTCATCCAGAAATGATAAATTAAGGTACATTTCCATGACTGACAAGAAAAAACATACGTGAAGTAAACCTGTTGTTTCATTCCCATAGATGCAGAACAATTTGCTCATGTTTAACTGCTTTCTTTCAATAGATTTATTACATGATAGAAAAGTGGACTGCAACCAAAATTTTCTATTGTTATATTAATAACATTAATAAAAGCAAGGGTTTATTAATGGCAATTTCTTCAAGTAAATACTTATTAGACAGGGTATAAAAGGCAATAGAAAGACAAGAAGAATTAATTAGATAATTGGTGAAAGAAAACTGTTATCCATTATATCCATGGTAGTGCAGAAAATAAAAGCAAAACCCCACAAAGGACTGAACAAATGGAAGTTCATATGCACTACAAATAAACCAAAGCCCATAACAATCCTTCAATTCAATTTACTTGGGGTTTTATTTTTTTTTTAATTTTTAAAAATCTCCTTGAGTTTCAAAAGCTTTAGATGCTTTTGCCTCAGTCTTTTCCTGGTGCACGTATTTTAAAAGCCAGAAGTTTCATCTGTTCGGTTCTGCATGAAAGCACCTATATCAGTCTCACAGCATCTATTTCCAAGAGCAAATCAATGAAAAATTGTGGAACAGTTTTAAATATGGCAGCAGAGTTCTGCCCTTGAAATACCTATGCTTGACAGGGATAGTGATTTTTCCCTTGTTATATAATAGTAATAAGCCTAATGAAGTTGTCCTTTTTTAACTGTTGGATAAGACTTCCAGCATTATCAGAGTAAAGTGAATATCAAGAGCATTTGTGTTAATCTAGTTGTTAGTCTCATGGGATGTTACACCTAGTGTTTACTCAATACAACATATCAGACCTAGTAATTCTTGTGCCCCATAGTGATTTGTCTTTTGACTTCTGATAGATTTATTTTCTTGTATGTTATATTCTGTGAGATTAATACATGTAGGTGTGAAACTCTCTGGAACTGATGCATCTTCAGACGTGACATCAATGAAACCACTTGTGACATCACAACATATGGCATCCTGCTGCTAGATAAATAGCAAGATATAAAACATAAATGTTGAGATGAAGCCTAGGCGTTTATCCTGTGACAAGACTTCATTACAACAATTATTTTATGTTAGACTCTGGGATTGACATTGGTGAGATTTTCAGATTGAATGGATGGTGCTACAAGGAATAAACAGACTTTGCAGAATTATGCTTTTCTGCGCTCTGGTTGGCTTAAGGAACAGATTAATGAGATGCTTTGAGCAACAAGAAAGCAATCAGAGATGTTTTGGCATCTGGCAAGCTAATAATAAGATAATGGAATATTAATAAGATTTTAAATATGCAACAGTGGATTCACTTGCTAATGGGAAAAGTGAGGTTGGAGAATTTTTGTTTTATTAAAGGAATGTAGATGAACAAATTAAAAACCACCTTTTCAGAGCTGTGCAGAGTAGCATATACTGTGATTTTGATACTTATTACATGTAAACTAACTACTAAGTTGCTGATGAAACACAGAATCAGATCTAAAATCTTAAGTATTTACAGGCTGGGAACTTGCAGGCTGCAAGATCCCTACAGATCTGAGAAGAGTTAACAATGTAAGATTTTTTTTTTTCATTTTTACTGAATCTTAATTGATTACTACAGCTAATAGTTTCTTTTAAAATAATGGCTTCAAAGTTTTTCCAAACTACAAATGCTAGGGCAGTGAAATACAGCATTATTCCTTCTCTTTGTGTCCTCTATTTGCTTTTTCTTCTTCCAAGCTTTGACATCTTTGTCAACAAAACAGACACATTTTCATAGAGAAATAATTATAAGGCTGAGGGATACACCTATATAAGACATAAAACACCAAGCTTGCAGCCTAATTTTACTATAGCAGTTAACATGCATACTAATGACACTGGTTTATACCTGCTGAGCAGCCACATTTACAGAAATACACACAGACAGAAATCCCAGAGATGTAAGTGTACATTTCCAGAAGAGTACTGCAGAATTTATGATAACCAACACAGACTGGATTAGTAGAGCTGTACTTATGACTGTGGGTTCTGACTAGATATTCACAGTCGTATTACTTTTGCCTAGGATCTGATTATAATACAGTTTCATACAGATAAAATAATTTTCAGTTTTACCTTGGTATTTGTAAATCACTATAGACTTGCTATTTCCAATACAAATAGGAGATGTTTGCAGTTTGCAGTTTAATTGGCCAAAATCAGTGACTTCAAGCAACCAGTGCTAGTATTACTTGGATTATACAAAAAGTGACATAGATGGAAAGAAACATCTTATAAGTATAGTCCCAGAGTTGAAGACTAAGAGAAACTTTCCTAGATAAGATCATTTGTGGGTTTTCTGAGTGCATTTTGTGTCTTATTGAAAAAGCATCCTATGAAAGCTAGCAAATTTGACCATGTAATGGAAGCAACAGCACAAAGAAGGGAAATTCTAGTTGCATCCCTCTGTAGGGTAGCAATTAATATTTTTGAACTGTAGCTTTGACTTGAATTGTTTATTATTATTTGTCTTACCAGCTTGCCACTTTCACTATCAGATTGTCATCTTCTAATGAATGCAAAAATTCTAGAACGGATGAGTTCTTAGATACCTGTGTCATAGTTTCTTGGTTACCAGCATATCTACTGCTTTAGCACAAAAGCTGACAGATGGAGCATAGGATAGCCAAAGCTCAGAAGCGCTATTATTATGTTAGTATTATTAGTTAAAAGTCCTGAGTGCACTGCTGAATTCTTCCTATTGCCTTGGATAACTTTTAGAAATTTTTTTTGCATTATTTCCTTTTTCTTTTCACTGCTGTTTAAATGCAACAACTGGGACTACTCCTTCTACCCAATAACTGTTTAAAAAAAAAAAACACAAAGCATGCATGGTATACTACCCACTGTGTCCCCAAAACAATTCTTAAAATCAGTGTTTACTCTTTAATTTCTTGTATCCAAATCACACTACAAAATGTTTACGTCTCATAGTGCAAAACACATAGTAACATCTGTTCGATTTATACTGCTGACCTTCTGATTGTAGCAAGAAAGTTCTACCTGTTAGCCTATAAACAAGGCTCATAAAAGCTGATTATATATTTTACTGAGGATGAAGCATTAGAGTCCACAAAGGCTTATTAGTTTTTTGTCACACTCGCATGACATTACTCATAAAACAATTGTACAGATGGCTTTTGGGTGACATTTGGAGGTTAGGACAGTATGAGAAATAAAGGGAAGATATTTTTTCCTCATGAAACCACACATCTTATGATTAACTACACTGCAGGCAGGCATCCGTGCATCTAATTATTGTGCATACTTCCTATTTAAATCATCCTTTTTATCCTGACAGTTTTCCTCTCAACGAATTCTTTCCTTGTAGCTTCAGTTCAGCCTGATTAGCTTCAGAAACTCTGTTAAAGGGGGGGGGGAAGACATTGTCCATTTCCTTTGCCAAAAGTTCAGACAATGTCTACATACATATTTACTACATAATAATGCCTTCTATATGCTGTGAACTGCTGAAAAAGGAATAATGAAGTGTTAGCTGAATATTGCTAAGGCACATCACCAGTAAAGGGAACATACCAATCAGTGTCAGAAGACTTCTTGTCGTGTGAATGAAGTATATCGTGACGTATCCTGAATGTTTATATACAGAAGTAAGAAGGGTTAAGGAAAATTGCCCAATGTCTGCTTTTAAGTGAAGAGAGGAAAAAAGTCAGCAAAGGATTTATTTCTTTCTGATTTCCCACAGCCTTCCAGCATAGTCCAAGGTATACATCACAGTGGGCATACAATTGATTCCAAGATACATTTCCACAGCACCAGTGAGAAACCTGAAGTCCAAATGTCAGACAAGACACTATACTCTGCAAAGTGTGCGAGGCCTGGGAAGAAGACTCAGCTGACTCCAGAAGAAATTACAGGGAAAAGACAGATACTCTGAGGCAGCTAAACCACACAATTGTGTGTGTAACGTAAAATTGGAAAAAAACAACTTATCTTTTTATGAACTTGGTTTTGTTTGTTTGTTTATTTTAGTGAACAGAAAGAGCTCCAGCTATAGGTTACAGTTAGAAAGACAGACAAACAGCAGTTTATGCAATTTAGACACACATGGCATGTGTGTCATAACCATTTACTGTAATCTGGTATACTTAAGAACTGTGGCAGATGTCTAGTTTGTATGGGTAAGACATTCCCATTGGGAAGAAGAAAAAAAATTCTGGAACTTCTTAAATTCTGTCCAAATTGCCTGTCATAACACTGCTTTTCCTGCTCATCTAGAGCAAAAATAACTTCTTTTTGAAGTTAAATAGCTTTTTAGTCTTGGAGACTCTTTAAGATCCTCCTTCTTGCAGGCCGGACCTTTCCCCAATATCCAACTAAAGGTAACTTTGGTTACCTTCTTTTTCTCCTTCTTGGACGCCAACCTGCCTATGCCATCCTCTCAATGTTTCCCTTGAGGCCCCAAAAGTGTAAGGAAAATTTTAATTACCCATTTCTAAGTCTACTTGGAGTTAAAGTCATATAACTGTCCTAATTTCAGTATAGCTATTCAGACATACACCAAAAGTGAAAGAGAAATCACATGAAAACTTTTGAACTTTTTTTCTTTCTTATTATTTATATAAACCTATACTTCCCTGTGATTTAAGCTCATACAGAAGGATAAAAAGGCTACTGATAACTGATACTTATATGGAGTACACACCCAAATCATGTCACATTTCAAAAATGTGACAATTTCTTTTTTTACTAAATTTCCACCAGACGACTTATCTTTTTATTTATTTCTATCATTTTGGTTACTGTCAGTTCATTCTAGCTGACTCTTTTGACCTGCATCCTCTCCAAGACTTCCTAGAACACAGAAGCTACAGGTATTGCAATAATATTTTTGGAAGATCCAAACATTGCACACTTCACCCTAAGGTGTTTATTTCCCCAACATACAAATTCAATGCATTCTTTTGTCTTTATTTTCAAGCCCTTTTTTCATATGTTCTTGGTCTTGTCTCATGTCTTTCCTGGTTTTTTTAAGAGCCCATGCTTCTGAATCCCTTTTATTCACAAATTAAACCTATTTGCCTTAACAGTACATAGATGGTAAATATAATTATTTTGCAAAAATGTGATATTTTTCTTTATGCTTCCAAAACAAATTGTTTGCACGTGCATTAATATTCCAGTAGTGAAAATGAAGTGGTAATTCATTTTTAATAGATCTCACAGACTGTGGATTTCAAAATTAAGGGGCCCCCTACCCACAGAAATGCTGGTTCAAAATCTCTTTAAGTCATTTCAGCATGTTTATTTGTTATAAAGCCATAATTCACTCAGGTAAATTACACTCCAGCTTTCACTTGTCATGAATATTAAAAGGGTAAAGCAGCACCACACTGCAGGAAACAGTCCCCGCATTGATCTCACACTGGAGTAAATCAAAGGAATGACTCCAGTGTCAAGCTAGAATAAGAACCAGCCCCTTAAAACTAAAGCCTTGTTTTGAATGTAATTTGTATTTAGCTTGAGCTAGTGCATTTATTTTAAAAAACAATATAAACACTTTTTTTAATACAGGCATATAAAAGATTTGTCTTACAACTAGAGATCAAATTTGTAAACAGACAGTGCTTAGATCAATATTTCAAATTTGAATGCACTGAGAGATTCCGTCGCAAATTATGGGCTCAGGTATTATAAAGTAAACTAGTAGGGAGACACTAGGCTACTTCTGTCCACTATTAGAGCAGGTATTAAAAAGCTCAGCTAAATCATTTCACTTTGAGTATTAATCTGCTTAATGTCTAACTTGCTCTTTTGCAAGGTAGCATATTTATATATCTACCACACCCAGGTGCTAGCTTCCTGAGCAAACTGCCTACACATTTCAGGGTGATTTTTTAAACTACTTTTTTTTTAACTGTGGCTGATGTGTTGAATATCTTTTTCAGCTTTAGCTCCTGAGTGAAATGGAAGAAGGTTTTGCACTCACCTTAAGCACTTCATAACTTTGTGAAACTATTACAGTGGCCATCACTCCTGCATGAAAATCTGAATGAATTGTACTTACTGTTTGCACATTTTAGAGAACACTGAAAATATATGATTTTTCAGCTGACTAGGTGTCAAACTAATGGCACATTCTTTTTGCCTGAGACTGAGTTGACGTTATCTGTTCATAACAAGAACATTATACAGAATCCATAGGCTGTAAAACAATTAAGCCATTTGTTTTTATTAAGTTTTGTAGACCATTCTCTGAATTGATATTTTCAGCTGAATGTCTTCTGTTACAGAAAAAATGCACTTCACTTAATTAAGACAAAAGTTCCCCCAAAGTTTTCCTATAGTTATAAAGGCAAGATCAGACAAATAGCAAGAGAACAGTGCAGCCAGTGGTCAAATCAGTCCACTGCAAGAGTTAGAGTGTTTCATCTGCCTGTTTCCAGAGGACAGTGTGGCTCAGTTATGATCCAAAGGCTGAATTATTATAGCTGGGGGGTCCTGAGTTCATACAAACAATCACAGCATTTCAGACTGTGCAAAGAGATGCCTGTAATGACACTCATACAGTTCAATGAAGAGATCTGGCCCAAAACTAGCACAGGGTTGGTTTTTTTCCCCCAAGTTAGTTTCCAGTTGAATCAACTTCTTGAATCACCTTCATTGAACAAACAATGTCCCCCTGACTTACTGTGTGATCTAGAATAAAATATTTTTATCTCTTTAAAGCAATGTAGCCTTCAAGTTGTCAACAGATGCAGTTTACAAACTTGTTATAATTCTCATTCTGCCTTTCTTTTCTCACCTATTGGTAGAGTCAGCAGTTGAGTCATTCAGAATAAAGTACCATTTCATGGGACTGAGACAGGCAATTTCTGGCCATTTAATTTTCAGAATATTTTCTCAGGTTGGGTTACTTCAGAGCAGGACTCTTACTCCTGCCTTTGAATAGCTTCTTACTGTATGATTAGACTGACTGAAATAAATGCTGTGAGCATTTATATGAACATATATCATGTGCCACTGTATGTTTTTAGTATGCATTTGAAGTTACATCAAAAGTGGCATATGTTTAACAGGTGCTAAGACAGATACCCAAATCCACACTTGGGACTTTATCCTGTTTAACAGAAGCTTCATAATGCTCTGAACTGCCAAATATATTGCAAAGGCTTTGAGGATTATTATAATATACCATGCAGAGAATCTCCATAATAATATCTTTATGTAACAATGTATCATGTCAAAAATCTCAATGCACTATTTTCAGGATATCCTATGAACCATAAAAGTGCATCAGGGTTTTATCATATTTCTTTATGTCTGTTACTGGCTAAAAAAGTGCTACTGGGAAGTACTTTCAAATGTTTTAGAGAAACCAATTGCTTTTTCTAGATAACTATTAAAAGGAAATAAAGTTGAATTAAAGCCCACCACAGCAATTAAGGCAGCCTGCATAGGAAAACACTGCATATAGGTTGGGAACTTATAGAATACCCTATCCAATCCCCTTCACATTTAAAAGCCTAACTCCTTACGGTAGTTTTTTTAAAAAATTGGACACATTAGATCTCTTAGCTTCTGGGGTTAGGTCCGTCCTCTAAGGCTGAGAAAAATTCTTGAAAAGATATTAATAAGGGAAAGACAGGGAACAAAACTATATGACTTACAAATAAAACAGAAATAAAGAAGAAGCCCAGTAAGAGCCTGGAGTCTTTGTGCTGGATGTTACATGTATAATTGCTCATCAAAGGGCAGAATAAAATGCAAGTAGTTTGTGAGATTCCATGATAAAATGTTATTACTTGAATCTAATGTGTGCAGCTATAACAATTCTCTCTCTAAAAAAAAAACACCTTGTTGTTGCTTAATCTTTTTATTATTATATTAAAAGTGAATGAGATTTTAGAATTCTTTAGAAGGTTTTGGATGTTTATGCTTCAAAGAAAAAAAAAATTACAATATTAACTCATGGTATTGGTGTACTTAGGCTCATACCCCAATGTAAGAAAATTATTTTTTAAATTACCCCAAAGGACCCATTATAACCAGAGATGCTTGAAAGAATATAAGGTCTAGCACATGACTGAAGTGTAATGAGAGAACTCAAAAAAAGTTGTACCATACAGGAATTAAACAAAAAAAAGAGGCAAATATGAAGATATGTTTCAAGCTGAAGTGTAAAGGAAAGAGGCATTAAATCAAACAAATAAAATGAAGAGTAACAAAAAAAAAAATGGGTAAACAGCATATGGTTACAACATAAACTGTCAAAATATTGGTTCTGTTCTATATCCATCAAGTTTTTCATAGTATGAATTCTAATCCTGTATAATTGTATTCTTGTAGGGACATGGTAGAGGGTATTGATAAATATATCCATCTTCAGTACTGCAAAAATTGATTACTGCTCTAATAAAAAGCAATAATATTAGTAAAAAACTAATTAGTAAAAACCATGGACAAATCTGATAGAGAGGAATTATTACTATATATACTGGGTGGGTGGGTAATCCTTACACAGCTATAAGGTTTATTTTAAGGAATTAATGAGCATGTGGCTGAGAATGTCTTGGTTAACACAGCATACATGGATTTTCATAAATGCTGATAAATAACCTGCCCTGGAAGGTTTTCTTGATTAAAACCAGTTATAATGTTTTACCAGTAAAATACAGAACAGCAGACTCATTCAATTTGGAACTGCATAACTACAGGAAACTATCAAAGGAAAATATTCACACTCTACATAGTATCATTACTATGTCTTGCTACAATGATGAGTACCTTCAAAACATATGCATAGCATTATAAATCCAAATTCTACATTCTGTATGTATATATTTCTTTATGAATAGTCTAAAAGCACAAATTTTTGAAGGGAATGTGTTTTTTTTTAGTATAGCAATTTCATCTATTACATTATATATCCTTTCTATATGAAGCACTTAAAAAATCACTAGTGCAGCGTTTAATTTGAATTGCTTTTTTATAATTTAAATAGTAAGATAAATATATAATCACTTATTTCTGTATTACTGTGTTTGTATACATTAAATTTCTTTTCATATGTTATGCAGCAGCACATCTGGTCAGCCTCAGAGCATCTGGTAGAATTGATAAATGTATAGTTATATAAGATAGGGTGCTCTTGGCTGACTCATTTTGCTTGCTGTTTTGTATTCATTCTGGCTATTCCAAATCTTCCATATGCTTCTCAGTTACACACAAGTGCAAAAATTATAATATAATAATAATTATACCATCAAAATAAAAACAAATCCTTTCTTCTAAGCACAGAAGTCCCCAAGGAGATCATATTGGCCCAACAGTTAAACTATGCAGTACTTTATACTGATCTATGCAATTTAAGTACCAGATACCTAGAAATAAGTAGATACATGTATACAGTATTAGAATGTAGTTCACTATGTATGCATGTGTTTCAAAAGGAATTATGGAAATAACATGAAAACAGGAAATCCTTTAAAACTCTGTGGTTTACCCTCTCTTTCTGACAATGTACTGACAATTTAGACAACTTATAGTCTGTATTGGGAAGAATAAGATAAAAGGTTCTTTCAATCTGTTCAGAGTAGGGGGAGTTTGGAATATGGAAATATGTGCATACCTCCTCTCTCATTCAATTGTATAGACAGAGAGCAGAAGAAAGCTGAGCAATATGTTGAGATGGAACTTTAGTTGACCATGAAGATGTTAGCACATTTTTCAGTATGGAAAAATTGGTGCAAAAAAAAGTATCTTTGTTAGTGCTGATTAGATAACAGATGCACAGTGCATGAAGCACTTAGGAAAGTAACAGAAAAAGAACCTGAAAATATGCTGGGGAAGTGGAATAGTCAATTAGCTTCAGACAAAAGTTGACAATAATTGTTAAAAGGTAGTTTTACTTAAAGGAGAATCTTGAATATAAAAAACACGCAGAATTTAGGATTTGGCTTCTCTAAAAGCTCTGGTATCTTTTAGCATTTTTCAGCTCATTGGGCACTTGCTGTTCAAAAAAATTATCCAGGAATTAAAATAGCAGAAAGTATTTCAAAGCAGGTTTGAGTTCCACTGGAACAATTATTTGGTCCAAAAGCACTTACCAGCTGTGGTTGCAGAGAGTCCAAGACAGTTGGGTCCACATGCATTGGTATCACTGTAAAACAGTCATTTATTCCTGCTCATGAGCAAAGTGGTATACCTGACACTTACTAGTAACATGTATAAATGGAACACTGCACCACACAACCACTGTTTCTTTATATGTAATAAACTAAAACCATAAATTTCTGTATTAACTTTGCATTTAATCATTGTCCCAAAATGCCATTTACTTCTGGAATCAGCCAGTTTCAATGCTCTCATTCAGCTAGAGAAATTAAGAGGACACCTTAATAATTACCTAAGACTTTACACATTTTATTGCGATTAAGAAACACTTGCTACAGCAACAAACCCTAATAGTTCTAACTAGCTCCCATGGGGAGGATCAAAGCCAGTTTAAACAGGGTGAATTACACATACACAGACAGACAAAAGAGTCCAAGGGGGCTCACAGCTGACTAGGATAATACAAGCTGTTTTATATCAGATAGGAAGGAAAACTACCTAAAAGTACAAGTACATTTTGTGGGTCTATGCCAGCTGTTCCCTAAGTCATATGAAAGCCATGTAGCCGCAGTCAAGATATTGCTGGATTAAAGGTAAAAATCCATCTCAGAGGCAAGATATGTTAGCTCAGGATCAGTACCATGCTAACGTGGCCACATGGACGTGTCCCAGAAAAATCAGCATGGGTACAACAAGCTCATATTTGCCATCCATGAACAACTCAGAGGTCCCACATTTGCTTGCAGTGGAATAGGAGTTTATGAGAGATTAAATGTGCGCATATGGGAGGTTTTAAAAATCCTTTACACTTCCCCCATCACAAATGCCTCATTCTAATTGCTAAATGAAAGTACTGGTGGATAGCCTCCCAGGTCCCTGAATGCAAAGCGCAGGTGCACGGGAAGCTGTGGGGCTGTATGTGGTCAGTATACATAGAGGAGCACACTTGGGCTGCTCTGGGAATAGCAGACTGACAGGATATTCCCCTGAGGTGTGTAATGGTGAGACAGCTCTCCCTGGAGACTGCTGTCTCGGAAATTGTAAAGTATACAGCAGTGCAGCTGTCATGTAACTGTGGCAATGGCTTTCCAGGCAGGAGGAGTCCCTTGGAACACAGCTTTTGCAATTTATTTTTGTCAGGCAAATTATGCTAGTGTTGAGCTGCTGGAGTCCATCCCAGGCTGCGCAAGTATGAATGAAAGGTATGAACACTGCAGGCACAAAAGATTTTAAAATAATGTGCTATAACATCACAGTTTGTTATGTCCTGCTGTTTCAAGGAAGACATTCCAATAAGTTAAGCTAAACATGGTTCTTTATACATGCACAAAGATAAATCTTAAGGTAGAGATGCATTAATGCCAGACTGTTAATGGACAAGATGCTTAAACCAGTTAGTATGAAATGTCAAATAAAAAACAAGGCCCAAGTCTCTCCTTCTCTGGAAATACCTTACCATGGGCTGGAAGGGGATATTTGTCTCTGCTTGTGGTTGTCTGCAAAAATACTTCTCCTGGAGTTCAGCTATTATGATAAATTTAAGTTATCCCCTCCTCGTAAATGGCTGCAATAAGAGGAGACTGTTATTATGGCTAATACCTGCTTCCCCATACAAGTAATTTTACTGTCCTGCTAGAGCTGAAGGTGACGAAGAGGAAATACACCCACAGCTCTTACTTCCAGGTGCGTGCTCTGATCTCACACAGTGTTCTTTTGCTAGTTTTTATTGAAACTGTCTCACTACATAGGCAATATTAAATATTCATTAAGCCACAAAGAAGTGAAAAAAAGGAAGAGACTTGTATCTGGGAGGGTGAATCCTATATTCCAGTCCTCATTTCAATAAGCATTTCAAAATTTCATGCAAAGTGAAATAGGTTCACTAGAAAAAAATGGAAAGAGCTACCCTGAAAATGCCCTGTATCTTGGATTCTCCCTGAGAAGGTAAGTAAAGATTTCAGTTCTTGTAGGCAGAGTAAAAAAATTAAAGTTAGACCTTATGTGTTCAAGGTGACTGCTTTAACTGGAAAGCATCTGCTTAGACGTGATGATTCATTTTACTTACCCTTTCAGTGCTTTGTGTCAGACACAGAAAGCCTATGTGGAATTTGAAAAGCATCATTAGAAGGCACAGGAAATTGGAAGCCAGAAGTAGTGAAAGTTTGAGCAGGTTAAATTTAAACTTCAGTGGTGGTATATACTTGATGACACGGAAGGTTTCAGCATAGCTGACGTGTTGTTTCAGAAAGACTTAAAGTGAAGAGTACTCCTGTTTTAACTCTGGGTATTCAATCTAAGACAGAGATGCTTCCTTTTTTTTTTTTTTTTTTTTCTTGAACCATGGCTTGAAAGAAAACCAGATGACAAGATTTTAGTCAAAGGTTATCAAGAACTGCACACACAGAATTTTTCTGGATGGTTTTGGTTTATAAAGTCCAGATGTTTGGTATTTTAAATAATTTAGAATTTTTTCTAAAGAGACATCAAAGAAAACTTAAAAGATAGTAGCACTGTCAGTTGCAGAAAATTGTAAAATAAGACACTGAACAAATACTTTGTATATACAATGTCAGAACAAATTAAAGGAATGAAAGTATGTATATGCTGGAATGTTTTATATAACTCAAAGGTCAGCTCCATACAGTTAAAAATATCCAGGGCCCAGACTTGTGATTCTGTTTGCTGTACTTGCTTATAAATATTTTGTATTGCTTATTGTTCTTCACAGTGTTTGTTTCACCTTGTGAAAGCATTATTGTTTTTCTTAAGTAATCATGGGACAGCTCTAGCCTTCAGCCATGACTGAACAGAGTGGATTATTTAGGGTTTAAATTTTTAGTCTGGCTTCTCTTCCCCACAGTACTTCACACCACTAAATATTCCTGCTTCATCAGCTGTTTGCATGTAGAAACATCCATGTGCACTCATATATATTCAAAGTTTCTCTCCCGTTACTAATTCTGTCAAAAAAAAAAAAATATTCAGCCTAGAGAGCTGTCTCAAAACTTTTGGGAAGAGCTACAAGCAGGAATTAAAAGTAACTAGCAAAATATACCACAGCAAAAGATTCATGTCTTAGATTAGGCAATGTTTAAAAGTTTTGGCTACACAACTAAACCAATAATAACATCCTAGAAGGGATATAGTTTACACAAGAAAAATAAATAATTTTTCCCAATCACACAAATAAACTCTTTTTTTTTTTTTTTTTTTTTTTTTTTTTAATGTCTGGAATATAGCACAAAGATTGTCATTACTCTTGGTGCACAAACTTCATAAATTATGGAGTGAACACCAACTGTCTCTCACCAGCACTTCTTCTCAAAGGAAACAGAAGACATTGCTAGCAAGATTTAGCCTGGAGCCACTCAAAGGGCAACATTGCTCCCAGCTTTTTTGCTCCCAAGGCAGGAAAGCAATTTGCTGCAGCTAAATGTAACAGCCCTTCTGTTCTCTCCAAATATCGTGCTGGTGAAACTCCCTTCTCTCAGACCCGATCTCAGCAAGTAGGTAGGGGATAGTTACTCCTTTTCACAAGTTAATGCCCTAAATTCACGTTCTAATTTAAGTGATAAGGGAATAAAAGCTTTACCAGAGAGCAATTCAAAACTTAAAGGAAACTCTAAATTACCACTCCTTCACCCAAAACCTCTTTGCATTCATGATAGAAGGTGAAAGGAAGAAAGCACCCACACCTGCTATGTGTGAATGCTTCTCCTTACTAAAGCAAAACTGAACTCCTGTGAAGGAAAGGAGTTGTAGTCCCACCATGGCCTCCTGTAAATGACTAACACAAGGCAGGGTCTTAACATTAAAGGGGCAATTTTCCCTCCGTGGAGTGAAAGTTCTTCTGAAGTTCAACATCAGACTCTAACTCCATGAGCACTTTGATACATAGTGCACATTTACTCAGCCACTAGACTTACTAAACTCACTGAGGTTACTTAACAGACTTTAAAATTCAGCGCGCGCATTGCTAGAATTACTAATAGTATGTTTAAGGCAGAGCTTCCCTAGAGAGACATGTGCTCTGAGGAAATCCAAGTGACACGTGAAGCTGAAAAGCACTTGATTTCTTGATTTTATGCACTGTTTATACATTGAAATGTATTTCAAACATTTTCTTGTTTACATTAAAATAAGAACAAACTAAGGAGAGTTTATAAAACTGGCAATAGGGAAGGTTTTTTCCAGCATGAGACTTGAAATAATAAAACTAGAACTTACTGCCAGTGCCCTGAGGGCACCACCAGCCCTGACTGCTCCTGCCCAGCCCCCCTGGGGTTCTGCCCACCCTGCCCATGGCCCAGGACCCCACGTCAGCCCGCCAGGACTATCAGTGCTTGCCTCCATGGTGCCGCAGCAAAGTCTGTCTCCAGCTCCCCGCAGCCCTGCCCTGCCTGGCCATGGGCTACCCTGAGCCAGGCCCACGTCGCGGCACAGCCTCGGCCCGTCCTCATCCCCAGGCCCTTCCCTGCCACCGCACAGGGAGCCTCCGGTGCTCCCAGACCCCCCAGCTGTCACAGGCCCACAGGTTACCCTGAGACTGTTTTTTGATATTTAATAATATTAAAACTAAAACCTTCCAAGAAGCCTTTGTAATGCTCTACGGCTCTCTGATCAGCTACGGTCAGTGTATCTGCACATGGTTCAAGCACATGGAAAAGTGGGGAAATTGGTAAATAATCTATTTAATCAAAGGAGCCACTTCATACGCTGTCTGAACTGGCAGCTACACAGATAAAACTGCACATCTCCCCTGCTAGTTGTGGAGCTATCTTCAGTCTCCACAGAATGGTGTTAGAATCAAGACACTCCCACAGAAGACAGCCTTTGACTCATCCCTAAAAGCAAACAAGGTGCTTTTACAGCTGTGTAAAAGCCCAGGAATTTTAGACAGTCCAAGACTGAGGCATTTATTGCAGAGGATCACGTTTCAACATTGGCATCAACTGTTTCTCTGGAAGCTTTCATTCTGCTCACTTCAATCCTGATATAGGTCCATATATTAAAATCAAATAAGGAAATCCATCTGCTCTCCCATATATTACCAGGAGGCATCCTGGAGTGCCAAGACATTCCCAGAGCCCCAAGGCTCCAGCCTTCCCCTCTCCCACCCACCCTACAGCTGCTCAAGTGAGCTATGGCCCTTATCTGAGGTTTGCAGGTGGCCCCTTTAGGTGTCAGTCTGGCCCCATGAAGAGTAATTGCAAGAGCTGGAGGAGTACAGCAAAATAATTACAGCTAGATATGAAGGAGCAAGATTTTAATAATTCATGAGATACACTTAAATTGCCAGATTTTAATTATATCTTTATCAGTTCCTTATTTAAACTTCCAGTGTAGCAGAGCAAGCGAATTTAACATTTCCTGCTATGGTGTACTACAGACAAAATTCTGCAAAATGCAATTCCTATGTTGACTGTCAAAATGACTTTAAATTTCTGATTAGTACTTCAGAAATACTTTAGAGGTGTATATTTACCTAAAGACCTAGAACGCAAATCCCTGAGATTTTCAGAAAACATTTTTTTTGTTCTAATAGTACTGGTTACATTTTTATCTAACATTATAGTGAACATAATAAAAAAAGGAACAATGTATTTAAGTGAACTGCAAGGTTATTCTTCTAAACAGATGGGTAGGCTTTGTATAAATTCCTGAATCATTAATTTAACAATAACATTGTCTGTGAAATCAAGCATTTTTGTATATTTTGAAGAAAGATTCTTGTACATTAGTTTTTCAGTTACTGTTAGTAACTGTTGGATCTTACAGTCAGGATTCACTTCCTGTATCAACCCAGACTTGACCTCACAGATGGTATGCAGAATATATTCTGCACACTGTATTTACATATTCCAACCAACAAAAACCATAGTAATGATGTATGATTTATGGCAATTAATGATAAATGATTATAAATTTTTAAATGAAGAATTATAATTTAATTTATATAAAAAAGGTCCAGCATCACATTCTTTTCCAAATCACCTGTATTAACATTGCCTCAATGTTAATATTTGAGTTTTGTATTGATCATGCTATTTAAATAACCCAAAGTCTTAAACTAAGGTGCTAAAGGAAGCAGTATGTTACAGGTAGGACTATAGCCTTGTAACTGTAAGGGTTGTAGGGCTTTGGGATAGATTTTCTGGGGATGTACACAGCTTCACTGGAGACCTTTTCCAGGATGTTATCCAAACTTCTGTCAAGAATGACATGTGTTCATGGACCTGCCTTAAGGCAGGAGACTGGACCAGATAATACCCTGAAGTCCCTTCCAGTCATATTTTTTCTATGATTCTATGTTTTTCGGCTTGTGAGTGGTCATTTATTGTTTGAGATTCCTTTGTTCCAGTTTTGCCAGCATAAACTTATTCAGATCTGAAACAAGGGGAAGAAATTTTCTCCTCAAGCCCAGTCCAACTTGCTCAAGGCTGGTTCAATAATTTGAATTTTTATTTACTTCCCTGCCAAGAGCCTCAACAGAAACAGATTTCTGACAGGGGACACACAAATCTTGGGGAATTAAGAAATTTAGTAAGAATTTTTTGCATGCCTGTTTATATCCGCTCTTTCTGATCCTTTCACTTGTCTCTTATTTCCTCGTTGCCATATTTTCTCAGTTCTAGAGAACACATAACTAGCTACCTCCAGGGATAACACTTTTGTCTTCCGCATAGGTAAAAGTTATTTTGCTGCTTCTGAGACTAGCTTGCACTCTTGGTTCCTCTGTGTTTAGTGCTGCCAGCTCTAGATCTTTAGTGGATTGTTTAAGGATATAGCATGACTTGAACAGTGAGGAATCACAGTCCAAGAGGTATTTGGGGTTTGGTTGTTGGTTTTTTGGTTGTTTTTGTTGTTGTTGTTTTGTTGTTTTTTGGGTTTGTTTTTTTTTTTTCTGAAGATGTAACAGGTAAATTAAAAGAAAAGGAATATGAAAAGAAACAAGTATTTCAAACATGGAACAAGCTAACCAATTGTACAGCACCAGACACTGAAAGCCAAGAAATGGAGATAGGCTACCGGAAAGGCCGAAACAGGTAGAGCTGGAATATAACACAAAAGTCAGAATTCCTTGATGGGAATCTGACAGGTTTCTCATTTGACAAGATGGAGTCCTTGAAGGGTTCAAGGCCTACCTGTTTCCTCGCTGCCACAGAAATGGGGGCCAACATTCCGTCATTCTAGTCAGGAGATAATGCAGACAGCACTAACCAAACCAACAAAATGTTCCTACTCACATGGTCCTGTTTTGTTACCTCAAATTCCAAAAATAACCCTAATTACAGAGGGCCAGTCTAGCATTTATTGAAGTGTTTTGGTGGAATTCTGCTTGCTGTTGCCTGCCAGGCTGGTTTTTTTTTTTTACATTTATCCTCATGGCCTAGCTTCCAAACGCTGTCCAAACAGCACTTCCAGTCTGCATTTCTAAATCACAGCAGAACTGTACCTAAGTCCAGCCATGCTTAGAGGAGCTTTCTTCTGGTTAAAAGTGTGCTCCTGAATAAAGGTCTAAGTTTCTATTACAGGTCTACCCATTTGAATAAAACAGTCATCTCAGTACATTTTTCTAAAAAACACTTTATTTTTGAGCCAGCTGCAACCGAACAGCTAGATACATGAAGGAACCATGAAGATGACGAGCAATGACTTACAAAAATAAGAACACCAACTTTCACACATCCAAATTTGAAAAAAGATACTCCAGCAAAAACTTTGATCTTTTTTTTACTGATGATTTTTTGATTTACAAACAGAGGTCGTTCTGCTCCTGAATGTAACTCACACATTGAGAACAGAACAGGTCAGGTCCCCTGAACATTAGTGTCATGTGGCAGTCATAGCTGTGCTGACTGCTCCTCATCCCCATGTAGCTAGACGCTGTGCCGACCCCAGCATTTAAGATGTGAATATGTAACATTTTTCCCAGGCTGTATACTTGCTGACGGCCTAACAGGCTATTGTTATGACTCTTTAAAGAATAAAATGAGAGGTTTGGGGTTGGTCCCCTGCCTTTTTATCCTTTTGCAGTTGTCTGCTCCCTGTTTCTGTCAGCTAAGCAGTCCAGCTGTTAAGCTTTTGCAATACTAATCACTACCCACACATTACCCAAAGAACAACATCCCTGTTCCCACCCCTTCCCTGAAATAACAGGCTAAGGAAAAACATTTCAGACAACCAGGCAATTTTTTTTCTTTTTTTTTTTGCAAGAATAGGCTTTCTTGTGAGTTTTCCATCATTATGTGGTTTTGGCTGGCTCAGGGAGACCATGCAAAGAGAAATGCCTCTCTTGCAATTTTAGGTCAAATGCAAGAGACAGCTAAAATACAAGAAGAAAACAAAAAAACTGTAACTACTTTTTTTCCCAGGACTCAAATACAAGTTTAAAAGGTTGAACTATTCTTCAACTTTATTAGAATCACTTTTAATTCTTTAAATCACAAACTACAGACAGGACAATTAAAAGGAGGTGTCTTGGGATGATTGTTAATACCTGGAACAAAAGGAAGGTGACAGGAAATTACTAATATATATAGCTTAAAATAAACATGAATATTTGTGTCTGAACACTTTATTCCAATTGAGCAAGATATTTATTTTGTATATATACACATACATTACATGTGTTATTAACATTTATTATTATTATTTGTGGTTTACCATTTGAAAAAAACAGCAAGACTTGTCCAGTCAATCTGGTGTTAACCCTTCATCCTCAGCCCCTTGCAAACCTGTGCCTTGGCCTCTCTTCTAATAGATGATATCTAGTAACTGTGGTCAAAGGACCTCTGTTTGAAGTCTCCCCCACAAACAGTCCTGCACCCAGGCTCTCACACAGCATTGAAGTGGACTTATACCCAAAAATATATTCCATCTGGTCATGGGGAATACCAGAAGCTGACAGGTCCCTTTAATGATTTACAGGCAGATTGTACCTTTTAAGTGAATTAGTTTTGATGCTGACTTTGGTATCCAGATAACTTGCTGAGGTAACAAGATCTCCAGGAATTTTATGATTAAGGTCAATTGTTAGAGTTAGATGCTGAGGTATGTAACGTAGGAAATTTTCTTTTTATTTGTTATACTGAAGTTGCACAATAGTGATAAGCTCCAACTTTGAGTTCTCATTTATCATCATTGAAGAGCATTATAATTGCTCTGACCCTGCACTGGGAGCCAGTGTTCTCTATTTTTGGTAGTGTTTAGGCAAGAGATAGGAAAAAAATCTTCCCACTCAAATGTTACAAAAATTTGGTCTTCTACAGCAATTAAAGGGCAGTAAATTACAAAACCCAGGAAAAGCATGTCTTCATGTTTTCATAGGCAACTATTTTACTTTTTGAGTAATTACTTGGAAAACAAGTTCTTGCATACATGTTCCTGTGAAACTTTTCCACAGTAGTAAGTAGTTAAATAAGTATATAATGGCTTTGTTCTATATATTACTGTTTAAAGTATTTTAAAAAATATTTTCAAAGAAGTAATTTCTAAGCTCAGTCATCAAGAAAAAATTACCTTGGTTGTAATGATTAAAACCAGCTTCTAATTAATAATGTTCACCACTGTTTACTTTGTTCAGTAATAAATTTTTAGAGGCATAATTAACTCTACTTTCATTAATAAAAGTTTTTCATCTGTATATACACTGTATGGAATAGTTTGTATAGTATTTAAAAAGCAGGATGTTAAAAAAAATAGTGTTCTGACTACGACATCTATAGTTGTCAAATCATAAAAATAAGCTTGTTTCTAAACAAAAAATTACTTCCACACCATATGAAAAAATGAAGTTCATATAAGGTAAGTACCACACTGTTTCAATCAAATTAGAATGAAATCTTATTTTATAACCTAAACAGTTATTTTTTCTCAACATTTGGAGTAGTCCTGCCAATTGTCAGAAATCTTATGTTAGTCCTTTAAGAGATTTAATTTTTTTAATACTCATGAAAAGATGTGACAAAACTTACTTCTATGTATTGTTTCACATTTCTAGTTCTCACAGACATGGAGGACAGTGTGAAAATGCAAGACAGGTATGGTAAGGACTGAAGGCAGGAGGCAAAGGCAGATGATCTGAATATTTTTTTTAAAAAAACAGTATCAAGTACATTTGTAATTTCCATGGTGATGCCATATTCTTACAAAATGGCATCATTTCATCATGTTCAGATGTTATTAAGCAGTTCATATCCTTTCTGATAAAATATATTTAAATCATAGGTGAAAAACCTTTGGATATAAAGTATTAATCTAGTAAGACTCTCGCTAGTTTATAGTTCAGTTCCCTAATTTTTCTTTGATATTGATATATTCACACTTTGCACTTCACTTTTCCTTTAGAGAGCAACATGCACTGTTTCCTGTTAAGTGGTTCAGTCTTGACTGAAATACTGTAGATGGCACTGCAGAGCATATGACATTTTTATTTTTTTTTTCAAAACAAAGTCACTCCTTTATTCTTCATGTTACTGCACAGTGGGTATAGGCATAAATAGAAAACCCTTCCTGAAATTTCAATTAAAAGATCGTTTCAGAATGTGGCTAATTAGATTGAGTCATGTGAAATGTAATATGAAACACAACTGATTAAAAGCTTTGTAAAATCAAAGATGCTCTTCTCTCCTTTATTTCAGTTGTGGGTCACCGTGCCTCTCCCAGCTATACAGACCTACCTACTCAACCTTTGCAGACTTCTTATTATTCAGCATTAACACTGCTTATAATGAAGCCTTTTTTATTATTATTATTATTGTTTTTTATTATTATTAAATGATACCAGCTTTTGAGCTCAACACCCAAAGGGATTACTATGAGTCTGTGAGTGGCTATGTCCAGATTAAAAAGGGAGACGCAGTCTATATGGTCATTTCCTAGTAACAGCCCAGTCAATTCCATTGTGAGTTGGATACTTTCCAAACATACTAGTCTCTGAATGTATAATATATAGGAAAATGTAACTCTGGAATAGTTATGAATGCTTTTGCTTCTTTGAAATGTTAGGTGGGCATAGTACATCAGGTCTACCTGAAAAGCTTGGTTGATGTCCTAAGAAAGGCATCAGACTCACCCACTCAACAGACTGAGAGTCAGGGTAGGGATTTCATCAGTGGTTGTTTAAATTAGTCCATTTTTACTTCACACTGAAGTGGCCAAGGACCAAATACACATATTCCTTGCATAAGTACCTTTTTTAAAACCTTCAGTGTACTGCCGGACTTCTTACCAACTGCAACCATGTAAGGGTTGGCTAGACTCAGGGCTATATTCCCAAAGTTATATGCCTTTCTCTCAACAAGTTTCAAGTGCTAATAATATGGGCAAAGTAAATATGAGCCTCAGGCCTGAGATTTTGTACTAACATATCCGTTTTTTGTGATGTGACATCAAAAAAAAGACAGTGGAGGTATTTTAGACCTTTCAAAGACTACAGCAAAATAATGAATGAGAGAATGTTGTATCTTCTACAGGATACATCACTGAGTCCAGTTTAGAAAAATACTGTCCAATTAATATTATGTCATAAGCATGGACATCATTCAAAACCCAGCAACAGAGTACCCCACGGTCTTGAGAGCCAGCCTTACATTAACAAAAGAAGCTTAATTTATTTAGCTTTTCAAAGAGAAATTACAAGGCAGACTTGATCACATTTTGTAAGTACACACAGGGATAGAAGGTTTATGATGGCAGGTTTTTTGATCTGGAAGACAAAAGGATAATTAACTACAACAGCAAATGAACCAAGAACTAGGCAAATTAAAACCAGTTAGCAAATGATAATTCTAAAAAGAAACCTGGCTAGGATGTAGCAGGTGGTTAGGAAACTAACCATTGAAACAGCCCACTAATGGGGGAGTTGATGATCTAAAACTTTAAGTCTTTAAAAGTAAATATATTTTAAGAGTTATGTTCTCATTCCATCACAAAGTTCCAAATTCAATATAAAAATTTTCAAATAAAGTACCATACCTTGTGTTACAAAGACCAGCTAGATAATCATGAAGGTCTTCTGCTGTCATAAAAAAAAATATCTTTTCTAATGCTGATAAGCCTGTACGTTTTATTTTGTTAAAGAAGAAAAAAACAACTCACAAAAAAACTTTCCGTTTAAGACAGCATGAGAACATAGATTCTATATGAACCTGTGTCAGAAGACTAGCTATAATTTATAGGTGAAGAGTAATTATCTTTTCTGCTTCCCACCCTCTTGAATGAAGCATTTCACAGGTTTTACTGGAAAGAATATTCCAGATAGAGCCAAGCTACTTACACTATTAAGCTACTCCAGCCACTTACAATATCCTATTTAGTTAACCTTTTGCTGTTCAGCTGTATTCAATGTAAGGTACTAGTCTATCAGAGGAACAGGTCAAGATTTTGGACAGTTGAAGATTTCTGGTCAGTATGGCACATCACGCCTTCTACTATATCATCAAATAACTCTGGCAGTTCAGCTGGAATTTTGAGAAATGTTTAAAGGAGTTTTGAGACGTAAGGACATTTCTGTTTTTGCACAGATGGTATGATCATACCATGCTAGTTATATCACCTTTTCCTGCAGTTATTGTACCCTGATGTCAGCGCTGTGAACTAGAGGATCACTATTTAATGTCTAAGTCCCAGGATGAAAGCAGTGCCAAAATTTTCCATCATTTCCTTGCTCCCTCCCAAGCCATATGAAAAATCACAAGCTACTTTGTCCCTAAGAAGTTTTAATTTCATAAGTCAGAGGATTTCTGGTCTCATATACTTATTTGATTTTAGTATTAAAAAAAAATGTTATAAAATATTTTTTAACACCTATAAGAATATGAATTGCTCTCCTCCAGCACAGTCCAAAACACAGTATTAAATGCTGTGCTACCTTTCACAGCTTTTTAGAATAATTCCTCATTCTATTCCTCTTAATCAAATTCTAAAGGTCTTTTCCAAAAAGACCAGGGGAAATAAATATGCATTTCTAAATCAGAAGATAAATAGTCACAGGCAGTGATTCATCTTCAGTGAGCCTACATGTGAAAGTACTTACTGAAAAGGAAATGAGAATCAAGTGAAAGTATACCATTTGATACACTTTACTAGGATACTTCTGTGGAATTATCTGTCTCTGACAATTTAACGTCATAAAGAACATAATCATGTAAAGTGTACTCTGATGCTAGCAGCATCTGTGTTACATGTGTTTCAACAGTATGATTAGAGGGGGGGGAAAGAAAGCTAAAATTTTAATGAGTAACATTTCAGGACTGTTTTTTTAAATTACTATGATAATCTATGAAAAGTACAGTGTGGATATATTTTTCTGTTTGTTTCCTCAACTTACACTGGGTTATTACCTTTTCTTGTTCCAAAGTATTGATAGGCTAGAGGGAAGGGGTGCTGTTCAGAGGGACCTTGACAGGCTTGAGGATTGGGCCTATATGAACCTCATGAAGACCAACAGAAGTCCAAGGTCCTGCACATGGGTCAGGGCATTCACCAGTATCATGTACCGGTACAGGATGGGTGATGAATGGATTGAAAGCAGCCCTGCCGAGAAGGACTTGGGGATATTGGTGGATGAAAAATTAGATATAAGCCAGCAATGAATGCTTGTAGCCCAGAAAGCAAATTGTAACATGAGCAGCATAAAAAGAAGCATGGCTGGCAGGTCAAGGGAGGTGATTCTGCACCTTTACTCTTTCTTATGAGACCCCACCTGGTATACTGCCTCCAGCTCTGGGGTCACCAGCACGAGAAAGGCATGGACCTGCTAGAGTGGGTCCAGAGGAGGACCACAAAAATGGTCAGAGGGCTGGAACATCTCTCCTGTGAGGAAAAGCTGAGAGATCTGGGGTTGTTTAGCCTGAAGAAGGCTCAGGCAAGGTCTTATTGTGGCCTTTCAATATATTAAGGGGCTTATAAGAAAGATGGAGAGAGACTTTTTACCAGGGTCTGTAGTGACAGGACAAGGGACAACAGTTTTAAACGGAAAGACTTAGATTTAGATTGGACATAAGGAAGAAATTTGTTATGATTAATGTAGTGAGACACTGGAACAGGTTGCCCAGAGAAGTTGTGGATGCCCCATCATTGGAAGTGTTCAAGGTCGGCTGGGACAGGGCTTTGAACAACCTGGTCTAATTGAAGATGTAACTACTCATTGCAGGGGGTTGAACTACATGAACTTTAAAGGTCGCTTCCAATGCAAACCATTGTGTGATTCTATGATTCCATGATTCCATTTTCATGGTGTTAAAACAAGTCATTGAAATTAATATACTGCCTTTTATAATACATAAATACTAAGACTTTGGGGAAAACATGTTTTTTAATACAGTTTTATGATATTTTCTAAGTCTGATGTGAAAGAAATTCCATTTTTGTACAAACAGTATTTAGCATCAAGACCCTACTACGGTGGGAAGTCCAATGTTATCAGCTCTTGCAGGGCAAAGTCTTAGGAAACACAGATAATTGCACACATGAATGGATAAACTTCTATCTAACAGCACATCACTAAAAAAGTACATTTCAGACCACTGCTATACTATACAATTTAGATTATCCGGCACCCTTTCTGTTCTGTGTATCATAATTTGTATTGATTTATCTTCATTTATTGTTTTACTGTAGTTCCTAAAGGCAAAATACCCATATCCTGCTGTGCTATTATACAGTCAAAGAACACATTTTAAGATTTTTGCTTCAGCCTACAACTTCTAAGTCAAAAAAAAAAAAAAAACAAACCCAACAACCAAAAAAAAAAAAAAGGAAGGATAAAAGAGAAAGGCATTGGTTATAGGGATGAAGAACAAGAAAGAAAAGCAGAACTTACTAAAATAATGTTTATTAAAATATTGAGAAGGCATACTGGTAAAGACAGTCATTTCAATGCCACAGAAGAAAGGAAGCTAACAGCTAAGAAGGGACTGAAGAAAGAATCAAGATAATTTTAACAGAAACATTTTGAAGAGTAGCCATATGTATGATATTAAGAGCAGAAAAAGTAAACTGCAGTGCATGAGGTATGAAATGAGAGAGAACCTGAAGATCCTTAGATTTTGGAAGAAGCTGAAAGTTCATGTAACTAGACCTGGTAAATGTAGATTTAATCTGGATGAACAGGTCATGAAAAAAAGCAGAGATAAAGTCAAAGATGTACAGACTCCATGCCTCCAGTGATGTAATCCAAGATGATAGAATCTAGGGGAAAGACAGATTAGGAATTTACCTTTAGCCCTGCCAATCTTAAACCATACTGATAATTCAGTCCATAACTTTTTGATGTTACATACAAGCACTTTAGCAGAAATAAATGCCACCGGATAAGAAAACCCAGAAAACATAACAACATATATTAAGTAGCACAGAATCCCACAGAGAAAGAATTTTTGGCTCTTCACTGACCCTTTCAACCAGACATGATATGAGTAATGGCAGTGTTTTAACCATCACAGCACTGGTGTGTCTAGAAATATGAAAATAACTTAACTTTATTTTATCTAGAGTACAAAGCACTATTCTATACAAAAACAACAGGCAGCATGTGGCAGAGATTATAGAAAACAATGGTGTAGCACATTTCCCAAAATAAAACCACATGTAGTAGCCATTTGTGAGTTAAATCAAAATTACAGTTTTACATAAAGGGAATTATTGCCACCCCACCCCCATCCCCTGAGTTTTTTCCCATTGTGTTGTATTATAGCAGTTTGCAAAATATTGCAATGAATTTTCAGAGTAGTTTTGACATTACTATTACTCTAACCTTTATTAAATGTGGCAAAGGAAATTTTAAAAAAGACCCGTTCATATAAATATTGGTTTAGTAAGAAAATTGAACAGAATCAAGGGGCAGGCAATGGGATACAGAAGCAAAGACATGGAAGGCCCTGAAAAATTGATGTAGACATACCTAAATAAAAAAAAAAAAAGTATATCCCTGAAAAAAAACCCAACAGATTTATACATAATTCTACACAATCAGTTATAAAATAAAGGTATTGCAATTCTTTTTGATATTTCATCTAGGAAACTAGGTACTGTGTCAAGGCAAAATATCCTTTGCTGTTCTACTAATAGTTCAATACATTCATCTGCCAGTGGAAATGTAGGTCTTTTACAAAAGAGAAATATGGCAAAGATGGATGGGCTCCTCTTAACTAAAGAGGTGCCACACATCATTCTAGGAAATTACAAATGGTTGTATTTCCCCACATATGGAAATACAGTACATGTTTTATGGGTGACTTCTTTTAGAGTAAAAAGGGAAAAAACAGTAACAGCTACAGCAGAAAACATGTAATTCATCGAATCCCCTCTCCCTGTAATTGCCTCTATCTTCAGTAGTTTCACAGCAAGACCACTTTCCACTGCTACACAGGAAGATTCCTTGCACTTTGAAGGGTGATGGTTTATTTCCAAAGTCAAGCAAAGCAGAGAGGCACAAAACATCTCCATAAAGCTACATGTTCCACACAAGCACACACATCTAATGGAAGAAGAAAATTAATTCAGTAATTTCCACTCCTGATACTTGCATGGAAAACAGCACAATTTTGGAAAAGGTTAAGTAGTAGGCACAGATAAAGAGGAAGAATAGGAGTAACTGAGTGGATTTCAGCCCAGAGCAGTTTAGCACAGTTACCAAAAGTTCATCCAAAAAACACAATGGTTCATGTGGTGGGATCACTGCTTACAGACCACAAGTATTTTGGTTCAAACTTTAGTTGTGGTCATGCACAGAATGCTCTGACAAAGTTCAAGGAAGCTTTTATAAACTGAAAGTTAAGCATGTGTTCATCTGCCTTCCTGGAATAGGCCAGAGTGTTTGTTGCCTCGCATGCTTGAGCCCAGGATGAAATCAGGCACCAAACAGAAGCCTGCACCAAGTGTGCCCTCAGTCCAGTGACAGCTCCCATCTGCGTAAAGAATGAAATAAAGGGCGTTCCTCAAAGTAGTTGTCAGAATGCCTCCACTATATAGCCAAAATGTGATGGCAAAGTCCGTAGTGGATAATTTTATAAAACACCAGCACTATGTGAAGTGGTGGTCTGTTCAGTTCGCACAAGTTTTTCAGTTGCTAAAATGTATAAGTGTTTGACTTAGAATCTGCTTTCTCAGTTTCACTAGCCCTGCTTAGAATAGCTCTGCACACCACACAAGTAAGGCTGCAAAAGTAATCTAGAACATTTTGAAAAACGAGCACTATAAAAACCAGCTTATAGTAGACAGTAATTACTTTGTCCACTTTTTCCTCCTGCAGTTTATCAGAAAATTGCGCAATATTCAAATTTTCATCCTAGAACTCATCAGCTCCCTTTAATAAAGTCTTGGTGTCACAATCTCAGACGCATGACAGTTCTTTTTAGGCTGATGATTCCTGTCTCGTTGCAAAATTTTCTCCCCTGAAAACAAAAGGTTAGCAGTCTGTTTCAAAAGTGTTTTGAGTGGTTTAGTACAGCTTTTTCAAAGCTAGGCAGCTGAAATATCAGGTAATGATTTGAAACCTATATAATAATTCTACGGTGTGGTTTTGACTGGCATTTTTAGCTGCACTGAAAAAAGCCAACATAGCCATGTTATGCAAAGGACTCTTTAGCTAGTAATGGTGACGTTATTGAATTTTCTCTATTTATGGAGGGGACAAAGATACAATGGAGGAAACATACCAGAGAGACAGTAGGTTACTGTCAGTATCGGATTGACATTGGATACATACATATGATTCAACTGTTATGGATTTTCTCTTCCCTGTTACACTCTCCTTATGTCCTATAACTTGATCTATGGAAAGGCAGAGAAAATACCTGCCCATAGCTTTGCTGTTAACTCATGTGACTTCAGACTGATTTCCTTCTATTCCTGTATCTCTGTTAAGGCCCTCTTGATTTTAGTCTTTCTTGACCCTCTACATCTAAACAGGAGCTGCTACTCATAATAGATTTAGGCTTTCTTAGAGCAGTAGAACCATCTTTCTGTTACTGCCAGCACAAATAATAAAAAAAATAATCCTTTAAATAATTCTGCAGTGCAATTCATTAGAGTGGTTTAAGAATCTATTACACAGTTTCAGGTACTTTCTGACAGTGGTAACAAAAAAGCTCAATAGCTGCATGTTTAGTCACCTATTGTTCTAGTATATACTTGACTGAACCATGGGTAAGCCAGACAGGGACAGGCCACCAGTAGCTTGCTTTCAGCAGGAACTCTTAATATTGAATACAGGTTCATTTCTTGCAGCTTTTAGAACTAGAGGAGTGAACCAGGACCCCAAAGCAGACAAACAGTTCTGTGTTTAATATCAGTTTTCTTACTTATACATGAAAGTGAGTGTGTGAAGAATTGCTTTTAGTCAGGCAAGTGGAGAGCGTAGCTACTTTCTCTGGCTGCACCACGTATGGGTGTTTCATTGAAACAAGATTAGAGCAAGGCAGTTTCCTGGATTTATTTTGTGAAAGAAGAAAAATATATTGATGTTAGCTCAGAAGCTTCTGAAGACCCTCACATTAAGAACAGTTTTGACTCAAGGTAGCCTATCTGGCAGAAAGGCCATGTTTGCTTTATTCTTCTGCTTGCAATTTGCTATATAGATGTTTAATATTCTCTTTTAAAGTCTGAATATGCTGGTTGCTGCTCTCTAGGGATGAGGGGAACTTCCTGGATAAGCCCGAATGTGCATGTGCTGCTGAAAGACAGTTCTGAAATACAGTTTGGGAGACAAAGCAAAAAGTCTGCAGGGGCCAGCAGCCAAGTGGCTGAGATGGTGGAAAGACAGAACAACCTACAGAGTTTGAACAGATTACCTGATTTGCAGAAGGATGCTTGTATGAACTGCCAGGCTAAAGGAAATGTATTTTGCAAAAATGCTCACAAATGAGATTTGGTTTAAGTCTAATGGTCAGAAGACCTAAACTTTCTGTTATTCAGGGGGGATTTTTTCAGTAAAGCCTAGAATGGCTGACTGTGAAGCCTTTTAATCTTCCCATGTTAAGGAAAAATCTGTGGAAATATTCACCTCAGGGTTCTGACTTTCACTGAAGTAAATATTAACTGCAGAAAATGTTGATGATTGTAGGTCCTTGGCTCTTGTGCTTGCCTCCAGGAAAGAATTAAAGGAGCATCTATTGAGAGGGAGGTGCATCTGATTGTTTTGATTTTTTTTTTCCATTTGGATTGGTACATTGTTTCTTAACACCTCTTATTGCTTGAAGAAAGACAATATGTGTATGATCATTACCTAGCTCTTTAGGACAATAGCTCAAGCTTTTAAATTTGTATGCAATAGTTGATTATAAAAAATATATATATTGTTGATATAAAGTTGATATAAAAAATTTAGATGTACATAATCTCATAGCTTGCTTTTCTAAATAAGCAAAATCAATATTACTGTTATAAACAAAAGATTATTACTCTTGCAGTGAATTTATTCTACAGTGCATGAAGATCATTGGTCTAAGTAGAAAAAGACCTGGCAAAACTGTTGTACAGTGCATACTGTACTATTAAAAAAGGTATTTTTTTATTTAAGACATGAAACTAGGTGCTTTTTCTTTACACTGACTTTTCAAAGGAGAGAGTTTGTTTATTTTAATCTAAGTGTACCAGGATACCGTGATTCTGCAAAGTCTATATACCTCACAAAAATCTGTTTCCTTCCTTGGTAAGTATATAACAAAGACATGTTTTTAAAAAAACAATTGTTTGTTGGCAAGTAGCTGCATACTTGCAGTGTAGTTCATTATTGTTAAGGAGTTTTGTTGAATGTTTTTAGGTATATACAATATTTGGGTAAAGGAGGTTTAAACCATGAATTTTGTGGGAAAAGTTTTGATGTATTTTTCCTGGCCAGTCCAAAATGTCACATTATTGAACCTTTAAATATTCCTGGGAACACTCTGCAGTGGTATTAACAGCCACATTTAAGTCTCAGACGACTGTTGTTATAGAATTAGCATTCTTCTTTACAAAGAGGATATACAAATCTAGGAAACAATACCCGACCTAATATGAACCTCTTTCATTGATCCAAATACTGTGGTCAAATATCAAGATCAATACAGAGTGAAGAGGACAGCCAATGAGAAATGCAAAGACTGAAGGTTTTTCATCTGTTAAAAAAGGTCAGTGCACCAGGCTTGCAGCTAATGAGCCACAAGCAAGTCAGCTGTGATGCCAGTGCCAGGCTGTACAGCATGGCAGTTAGAGGGGATCTGCTGTTTGGTAAGGAGTCCAAATCCTCAGCTACAGCAGAAATGAGATAGCAAAAGGTGTTGAGGATATTATATATGTTAATTATTATATATATATTTTATGAGGATCTCTCTATAGACTAGCTGTATGCCCACACCATTCCAGCACCCCTGAAAAACTTTTGTTATCACTTGCGAATGGAAGAACTGCTAAGTATCCCCATTTCTTAATTCTCCAAGGTATTTCACAGATGTTTTGTAGTTGTTTCCATGTGTGGCTTGTAGGGTCAGGAAAGTTGACTACTTCTGAGGTAGGAGAGAATATCTTTTTGTACAGGAGAAAGATGGAATTGTCCCTGACAACTGAGATAGCAGAAGCAGTAAGGAATTGTCATTGCAACATAAAAGCTTTTTGAAAAACATTTAATAAACCCCCAGACTGATATAATTAATTGCTAAGGTACTGAGGAAGATATACATGAAACAGGTATATGAACAGATTAATTCGCTCAATGGTTAGGTGGGTGTGGAGTTGTTTATATGTGTAGTCTCTCATTATTAGAAACGTTATCACTTACATTTTTCCAATAAGATATTTAGAATCTAATTCAAAAAGCTTATAAGTGGCTTTACTTTTATTTAAAAAAAATATGTTTTTGTGCTAGGGAAGAACAATTTTGCAATAAATATATTACTTTTTCTTCAGGTGAGCCATAGTCGTTATACGAAAGACATGCCACTTGGACTTAAAAAGTATATTTAAATACTTCAATTCAATTCTGCTAGAAAAAGAATTCCCAAAGTAAGTGTTTTTCTTCTGATAAAGGCTACACAATTGTTGAGCTAATGTGTAACTAAATCTAGATCTGCATACTCTAAAATGTTTAATTATACCTTTGTTCAGAATATGTCACAGAATTTTGGGCTCAGGAGCTCTATTATTCTGGGTTTCATTTGTGTCCTGTTAATCTAATAAATTAAGTATCTGTGGGGAAAAAAAAAAAAAAGTCTGGTGGTGTAAACCCAGGTAACTCTAAGTGATCCACTCAATTCAAGTTTGTGCCTAACGAAAAACATGAAAGTTTACAATTAGTGAATGAAAGAGTAGGGTATAGGATGCAATGAATTATCTGAGAGGATTTTTTCAGAATCGCTGTTCTGTCATATAACAGAGGGAACTGCATGAACCTGACCTCAAACTGTCTCAATTTTTCTGTGAAAGTGCTTGCAACCCACAATGCACTGTATGTCAACCACACAGGCTTTGCACCAGTTTGTAATGCAAAAGGTACTAGTTTTAATAATCCACATTGCAGCATGCATTTTGTCAGTATAGTTTATCACTAGGTGGCTGCAAGGACCCCATAAAGCTTCCTGAGCATACCCGTGCTTTGAGAAAACAACAGCTAAGTGCTAACACAAATGTTAGCAGTAGCGATTTCAGTGTAAGTGTGGAATTCCTGGTACAGGGAAAATGCATTTTCCATTGTAAAATGGAGAACCAAAACCTGATTGTAAATAATTACACAATTTTTGCAAGATCTGAGCAGAAATAAAGGTGAGAACATTTCCATGCAACTGAGACAGGGTATGTTTACAAAGCAGTCTATACTAGAATTAAAGCACAATCACACATGGATGCACTTAGGTTAGCAGATATATTAGGTTTGAATGGCAAGGTTTTGGTAACAGGAGAGCTACAGGGCTGGCTTCTGTGAGAAGCTGCCAGAACCTTCCCTGAAGTCCAATAGAGCCAATACCAGCCGGCTCCAACATGGACCTGCCATGGCGAAGCCCATTATCAATGGTGGTAGCGCCTTAGGATAACATATTTAAGAGGCAGTGGGAGGGAATCAATTGTGCAACACCAGCAGCAGCCAGAGAGAGGAGTGAGAATATGTGAGAGCAACTCTGCAGACACCAGGTCAGTGCAGGAGGGGCAGGGGGTGCTCAAGGAGCCAGAGCAGAGGTTCCCCTGCAGCCCATGATGAAGCCCACGGTGAGGCAGGCTGTGCCCCTGCAGCCTGTGGAGGTCCATGGTGGAGCAGATATCCACCTGCAGCCTGTGGAGGACCCCACGCCAGAGCAGGTGGGTGCCCAAAGGCGGCTGTGACCCCACGGGCAGCCTGCACTGGAGCAGCTCCTGGCAGGGCCTGTGGCCCCGTGGAGAGGAGCCCAGGCTGGGGCAGGGCTGCTGGCCGGGCTGTGACCCCACGGGGGACCCACGCTGGAACCGGCTGTGCCTGAAGGACGGCACCTGGTGTGGGGGACCCCACCCTGGAGCAGAATCAGAGTGTAAGGAGCCTCCCCCTGAGGAGGAAAGACCAGCAGAGATGTGTGACGAACTGACCACAGCTCCATTCCCTGTCCCCCCCTGCTGCTGTGGGGGAGGAGGTAGGGAAAATCAGGAGTGAAGCTGAGCCCAGGAAGAAGGAGTAGGGGGAAGGTGTTTTTTTAAGATTTAGGTTTTATTTTCTCATTATGCTATTCTCATTTTGTTTTATAATAAATTAAATTAATTTTCCCTGTCAAGAGTGTTTCGCCCAGAATAGTAATCAATGAATGGTCTCTCCCTGTCCTTATCTCGACACATAAACCTTTTGTTATATTTTCTCTCCTCTGTCCAGCTGAGGAGGGGAGTGATAAGTGACTTTAGTGGGTACCTGGCATCCAGCCTGGGTCATCCCACCAGAGGAGAACAGAATTTTGCCATGCTTTCCCTTTAAAGTTAGGGAAGATTTTATTGTGTTGTGTTAATACTTACTCAGCTTTCCCCACCTAAGTAACTCTCATGTGTGCAGCAAAATACTCAATACTTACCTCCATTATAATGTCAAAAAGTAGAGTAAGCTTAAAGGAGATTCAAATATAGTCAGGCTGGGGAAAAAGAGGTGTTTGCATGGTCCAGTTTTGGGCCCCAGAGGATTCAGATCAGAGTTTTGGCTCTCTGCCACTGTTCATCCTCTGGCAGAGCTGTGACTTGCCCTCTCTCTTTCTATTCAGTATAAAAAGTGGTGTGGTAGAAAAGCCACCCTTCCACCATTTGACAACGGCAACAGTGGGTGCTATGCTTCTGTATGTCTTAAAATCCTTCTTTGATAGAGCAATATATATATGTGTATACACACGAACACACACATACATATATACAGATAATTTTGCAATTCTTCACCAATTTTTGCTTTTCAAAATAATGTTTAATTAGAGAAGCTGAGAAAATAAGGTCTATAAATCTCTATTTGACAAGCTACAGTTCTCACCATCCTCTTCTGCAGTAACCTTTTTTTCAGTATTCAGCAGTTCAAGTCAGTGAGATTAACAGCTTCCCTGTGAGAATACTATGACTTGTTTAAGAATCATAAAGGGAAACAGTCTCCCTGCAGCCAGTCTAGCAGATGTTGGTTTGAAAAGGGCCTCATATCTTTCTATATTCTATATTAATTTACATATATTAACTGTATACCCAATACTAGTAGAAATAGTGAGCAAATTTCATCCTAAATTTAGTATATAATTCATGCTCACCCCATCTTCAAGAATTGGAAATTAAACACCTACATTAAATGTCCCTTGTGCCTAACAGAATGGCTATAGAGACAATTTAGAAAGATTAACTTTAGTTTAATAGATCCTTCCACTAGAACAATGCGGGAGAGAGAAAGGAGTCTTGCAGGAGGTGAATCAGGACACCTTAAAAAACTCTTGCTGACTGGTCGGCTTTGAATGGAGGCATAGTAAGCTCACAAGGCAAAAGGTACCCTTTAAGAGATATTTTTTTAAAGTTCTTTGGTGGAAAAAGCAAACAAACAAAAAAGCAATAAAAAGGCAGAGGCCTTTGAGTTGATACAGATTCCTCTCTCAGAAAAGTCAGCTATATGCTTAGGAGAGAAGTGTTTATAGAGGAGGTGTGTATTTCCTCCATAGTTTTACAGATTTTTGGACACAGTTGAAAAACCTAATAGTCTAATGATGGTGGGCTGGAAAGTCTGTATTACTTTTTTGATGGCACCAATTAATAATTCAACTGTTTCCTCCTAAAAGGACAGCTGCCCTAAATTACAACTCATAGTTACTGATGTCTCCTTGTGACAGCCTAGCATTTGCTGTCAAGTTAAAAAAATAATAACTGCCAACATAAAAACCTTGAACTATCAGAGATACTGTGTCCACACCTGTGGAGAATGCTATATCCAGGCTGGAGCTATTCTTATTTTCCAAGCAACTCATCAATCTCTCCCTGACAAAACATTTAACCTGTGTTTTTTCACAATAGGTTCTGAAATAGGCAATTAGATGACACGATGTTTTCCTCAGGGTGATGCATTATGTACTAAGACACAATTGACCTTCAAGGCATGAGAAATACCAGAAAACAACTGCTCTTAAGCTGTTAAAATGTTGGAATGAGCTCAGATACCAGGAAAGGATGCTTTCAACCAGCTAACCAGCTACTCCATAAGTAGATGACCGTGTTCCTTCCCTCCTACACTCTGTGAATTAAAGTAGATATTTTACATTATAACTAAAGCTAAACTGGACTTCAAGGCCAACAAAAGACTTACTTTTATTGCTGGCAGTCTGAGATGAGAACTGGACTTCTGGCTTTTTATAGAAGGGGTTTTAGATTGTATGCATAATGAAAGATATGAGGTAGAGTGAATGGTTTGTTTTATCACCATTCCAGTTATCTATTTTTAACTGTTATGTGGATGCTTGCAAGACAGAAATATTGGTCTCTGTAAGGAATAGCTGGAGGAAGGAATCTGGTTAAACACATGCATTACAGTAGTCCTCTTTATAGAATATCAGTTTTGGAGGACATAATTATAGGTTATGTTCCAGGCAATATGTGTTACCTACCACTAAAAGGTACACAAAGCTGCTGGCTTTAGCCTCCCACCCCTCCCTGTGTCTTCCCTCCTGCTACAACAGCCATTTTTTTCACCTCTGACCCTTTGCTCAAGGGGTGCAGGGGTAGAAGTTTATCACTCCAAGACTGCATCTGTCTGTGGCGTGTTTCTCACCAACATGATAGCTTAGGATATCTTCTCTTTCTTTCTCCTCTGGTGATGTATTATATATATATATGTTCAAAAGAAATCATTGAAATATGTGTTTGCAGAGTAATGGCAGAGTCTTTTTTTCCTCCCTTCCTCTTAGATTATTCAATCTCCTTTTTTAGTTTACTGTACAGGGAAGGGAATGTAGGTTTGTCATGAACATAATGCCCTTACAAAAGGATAGTTTTCCTCTTCTAATTATTTTCTTTTCCTCGTAGTTAATATAGACAAATATGTGTTTAATTATGTCATTTAGAAAACAGCTTCCTTCTAGGTCCTCTAGAATACTACCTGAATTTCAATGTATTTGAGAACTTAGGTTATCTGCTATTTATATAAATGTCCTAATGCCTTATGAATGTACTTCTGTGCATTTGTAATTTACAGAAATCTCTTGGGAGACCTTTTAAGAAATTAGGTGTTAGGTCTAAGAATTGACATAATCATCATAAAATGACACCTCTATTGCATCTGATTACTATGGACAAATCTTGGACTTTATATTGTGCTCATCCGAAGGAAATAAAATATAATCTGTCTCAAAGGATCTATTTCATATAATTTCAGTCATTTATGATAGAAGTTTAAACCAGATAATTGTATTGTATTAGGAAGGAATTAAGTTATCATATGTGGGGTTATCAAGTTTCTGATCTGACATTACAAACTAGACTGTGTTTCATTTATGTGGTTGGTCATATCCCTGACAAAATACATCTTATCCTCAAAGAGGTTAAACAAAAAGCTGAAAACTACTGTGATCCCAATTAATCATTCTCAACATGCCTAGTATATCTATATATTGAACAAGCAGATATATTTTGCAAAACAGGGAATGACCTGTAATGAATAGCTAAAAGCATGCTTCTTTACAAGCCTGTTTCTATAGACTGTTTTTCTGGTCAGATGACACTATTCAAAACTATATGGCAAGCCAAAAACACACTGAGATTCTACACTTTTTTAATGCACTTGTTTTTATTACCTGACAAAGAAAGAAACATACTGTTTCTTATTCATATACCCAGAGATACATCAAAGAAGTGACAGCACCAAAATGAAGTGCACAGACACTTAGACTGAGTAAACTGTTTTAAGGCAGATAAATTCCTGGATTGGGGTTTTGATTACAGTATAAACAATTTTCAGTTATAAAATTAAGGAGACAATAAGTATTATGGGTTTAGAAAACTGTATTTTGAATGGCTAATTTCCTTCAAAATCAGAGACCTGCTAGAGAAAAAAAAGTGTGACATTTTGCAAAGAAAAGTATGTAATATCAGTGATTATACATACGATTAGAATTTTTGTCAAATACTTACAAAATTACCTAGCTTTTTATTTCAGAATAGAAAAACAAGGGAGTTTCCATCTGCATAGATTCTAGACATGTTACTTATATTCATGTCACTGTTTATTAACGTACAGCTACTCTTAGATTTGATGACTCCTTTCAGTGCATTGACAGTCTAGGACCATGAGTTCGGGTATTATATCCTGTTACATTTTGCAAGGAGTAAGAGTGTTAAAACGTATTACATAAAATTTTAATGAATATTTGACCTTTGGGGTGTAAAAAAATAGCTCAGTTGAGGTTTTTTGTATGTTCTTTCTTATGAGTTCTCTGTTTGAAGGTATAGTAAAGAATAGTGCTTTTATTTTTATACCAGGAGCTGCAGACTTAAACTTCAGCTGGCTATAAAATACCTTTTGGTGGGCTGGGGGCAGGGATGGGGCAGAATGTGAACAAGATGGTATGAATTTATGTTTGTAGTTGAAAAACTGTAAGGTTCAACAATGTACAAAATATTGTGATGCTATCTGGTAAGTGGCCTGAAGAAAGACTATATGTGCACAGAACCATCTATTTTAAGCCAAGAAGGAATAATTTTGTACCAAATGGAGTATTTAGGCAGAAGTTCTGTCCGCTGCCAAGGAATTACTTTGGACATAAGGCCTGATTTTGAAGTAGTTGTTTCCAGTTGTACCTGCTGCTCTGCAGCTGCATTTAATTACAAACTCACTCTGGAGAATTCAAAAGTCTAATTATCAGGTTTCCACAAAAAAACCCTGATAGACATCCGCATGATAAAAATGGAAGTTCAGCTTCTGGGATGGACTTTCAACCATAAGGTAAGGGGAGATGCTTTTCCTAAGTACATTATGTAAAAGCTTCTGGGAATGAGTACCAAATGTTGTACCCCTACAATGAAAATCTATGATGAACCTAAGCTGATGTTAATATTATGTTGAATTTAATATGAATTAGACAGACCATTGTGCAAAATAAAGAAAGGAACTGTATCTCAAAGAGGATTTTGTTTGTTTTTGTTTGTGGTTTGTTTTGGTTTTTTCTCAATAAAAGCTTGGTTTAAAGCTGGCATAAGCACTTTTATTGTCATAACTCTGCTGGACAATTAATCTCTGGAAAATCCATTCAAATGTTAGTCTAGTTTCTTTTAGGTCAACTGTTGGCATAGCTGCAAAAAGCAGTGATGGTACTCATTCTAGAATACACTCTTTCATTAAGCAGACACCACACTATTGTGATAGTATTGCCTTTTGAATGTCTCCTCACAGATAATGTTGGATTCATGACACTGGGAGAATTCTGGGGCTGACCCAAATGCACTTCCCTTCTTGACACTCTTCTTTACTCCTCTTGAAGCTGTGGCACTACTGTATCATGTATGTCCTTACTTCAAAGCTGGTTGTTTTAGGGGCCAGCAGAGCAGGCAATGTGTGTGTTAACAACTTAATACTTTTGACATACAGATCTGTTCCTGAGGTAGAAGCCCGACTTCAAACCGCTCATAGAGATAGCAGAAGGTCATAGACAAATTCAAGTCCATTTTCTGATAACAAGCATAACGCAACAACCAAGATATTTTTGCTCATACTGTGAGACCAGTCACACTCCTGATCATCTGAAAAGTTACCACAATATTTTTTTTTTTCTGGCTTGGGAGTCATAAACTGATTACAAATCTGCATTCTTTGCACAGTCATGAAAAGATAATGCGGAACAACTTCTTTGTGAGGTTTCTTACACTGTTGTAGAGGACAAAATTAGTTTCTTCCTTCTCTTCTTCTCCACTGAGGTTTTCTGTAATTTCCCAGCTCAGCATGACTTTGGAAGGAAGGTATCATCTCTCTTTGGAGAAGTCACAGGCAGACAGGTTATCTGTCCTCTGCATTATCAGACATACACACAGAATAATTTTGTACGTTAAGGATGGTGGAGTATTGACCTTGGCCAGAAGCCAAGCACCGCTTGCTCGCTCCCTCTGTCCAGGGTGATGAGGGGAGAAAACAAGATAAAAGGCAAGAAAACTCATGGGTCAAGATAAAGAGAATTTAATAGTGAAGGAAAGAAGGAAGGGAAGCAAAACAAAGGAAATCACTCACCATCTCCTACAGGCAGACAGATGCCCAGCCACTCTCCGAACACTGCCTACCTTGGAAGCCAATCCACCACCCCACCTGCCTTCTTCCTCTGTCTGTTTTATTGCTAATCATGACATTATACGGCATGGAATATCCCTTTGGCCAGTTTGTGCCAACTGTCCCAGCTGTGTCCCTTCCCAGTGTCTTGCCCACCCCCAGCCTCATTAGTGGGGGCACAGAGTGGGAAAAAGAGACAGCCCTGATGCCATGCAAGCACGGTTCAGCGATAGCCAAAACATTGGTGCCTTATTAACAATGGTTTAGCTACAAATGCAAACCACAGTAGCATATGGACTATTATGAAGAAAGTTAACAGCCAGCCATATTCAGGACAACCATGTAGGTTCACATTATGTTCACATCTGATCCATCTGGCCATGCCAAAAGACCATATCTTACGCTCCCCTCTTTCGCTTTCCCAGGCCTAATGACATTTCTTCCCAGCTTCTTCTTCATATCAGATCTTCTGGCTGTATAAACCTGATCAGAGTGTGAGTGTTGGGGGGTTGGGGGTGGGGTTGGGGCTGTTAATGTGTGAGAAAATATACATTTGGTTCTTTTCCTCTAGATCAGTTTTGGTGACCTGCATGTGAGACACAGCGAAAGGTAAGACCACCCCTCTCCTTAACAATTGACAGCTGTATTGGATAGACTCTAATGTGAAACCATGTTATGTTGCCCATTTTGAGTTGGCTGTTAGAGTATATGGCTGAAAAGAGATGGGGTCTGGTTAGGATGGCTGCAGGGAGTAGGGGAATAAGCTGAGGAAAAATCCTCAGTCAGAACTAGAAGGCAATTGAAAACTGAAAGATAAAACTGAGTAAGCAAAACTATTTTATTCTCAGGAAATTGCTGACAAGGCAGTGATTTGCAAGTTCTAAAGAACCTGTCTTCAGTGGTGCACAGAACTGTGCTTCCACTGAAAGGGTACCAAATCTGTTTTCTTTACCATTGTATTTAATAAAAGAATCACTTGGCTAATTCCATTGCTTTATTAGGAATATAGAAAATTATTATCCCTGCTGCTTTTAATAATGTATTAAAACTTTTCTCAGGGTAATTAATGTTCAGAAAAAAAGTATTGAGATTGAAGATTTGGGGGTTTACTTCTGGGGGGGGGGAAGAACCCTGAATAGGTCATAGTGCAGGAAGTAGAAGGAGTAGGAAGAAAAAGATTGTTAAGTAGAAATAATTAACAGCTGCATGCTGGTCTGCAGAAAAAACAGAGTTGGTGAGATGATTTATCTACGAGGGCTGCTGTGAGAATAAAGAGAACAGCGCAATGAGATGACTGCTGGCTTACACTGCAGTCCCAAGCTTCTTACGGAATGATTGAACTTAAAGAGCAGCAGTGTGATGTCTGTTCTGTTGACATTTGCCTTTTCTCACTGATGGACTCCATTCCTATCTCTGTTTCACCAAACCAAGGGTAATTTCTCCATAAAACAATAGCTCTTGCACTATCCTGTCCTTTAAGAAGTGTCAAAGTGATAAGGTAACTGTACAGAATTTAATGTTTAGTTTTATCTAAACACAGAGCAAGATCTGTACTCTGCTACACTCTTTTTATAAGCTTCAGTAAGTGATATGGAAACTTCACTCTTCTTCCACTGCCAACACTGAATTGTATTGGGATTAAGTCTATGGCAAATGGTGATGATACAGTGGTTTATAACTTGCACACTTGGGTGGAGAAGCAGACCTCAGAATTAATGATTTCATTTAAGCATACATACTGTAAGGAGCTCCTGATTTCTAAAAAAAAAAAAAAAAAAAAGTATTTGGAGCAAAGTTACTTCTGTTCTGAAAGTATTAATGTTTCAGATCCTGTACACTGAGAGACCCTCTTGTTTATTCCTCTTCACAGGAAACTTTAGAACAAGCAGTTTCTATTCACCATGTTGGCTTGGATACATGACAGAGTGTCTAGTGGGTTTCTTTTTCCTTTTTTTTCAGAAGTGAACCCCTGAGAAATCACATTCATCTTTTCTGACAGATTGCGACCCATTTAACTGCCTTAATAATATGAATCGGTGACTGAAATGGGCCCATGAAGCTGCTGCCATTTAGATTAGCACTGAGGTTAAATGAAAGCCTTCCTTCTTTTTACTATCCTCAGCTTTGCTGCAGGAAGGGTTGCTTTAGGCTGATGACTACATCTCAGCATGACCCGCTGGGATAGCCTTCAGACTTCACTATTTTATACTAATGTACGAGCAGGGATCAGGAGCTACCTCAGCTTTTGTGATATACTATCACAGTGGGGCTTTTAAATGGATCGTGATTCCCAAGTGCAACAAACCCTCCACCATTTTGGCTTTTGACCTTGCAAACTGGGAATACCTTTGTATTCATGCCAGTTTTTGTTTCACCACAAAACATGCCATTTGACAGAAGCCATAATGAATTCTGTTCAGCAGGTTGAAATTCATTATCTGTTATAGCTACTTGCATACAACCAAACCAGTTAAATATTTCTTTTGTGTTAGGCACTGCAAAGTAATTCTTACCAGAACTGCAATTTTGATGTTTGGGTCTTGTAGCCTTTATTATTTTGGGGTTTTTCTTGGGGAGTGTTGAGGTTTTTTTAACGTATTTATTTTTCTATCCACCTATTTTCAACTCTAGGGCATGCTTTCTCACTTTGTTAATTTTTTATCATTAATTGAATTTTCCTTCTACAACGCCTTTGATCCTCCCATTATGCACAGAGAAAGCTTTGTAGAACTGATTGATAACATGGAGATATGGTTTGTTTTGAGGTGGTGCTTTTCTTACTCATGTGTTATCGGTTTGGCTCCTTTTTAAGAACATTAATAAATAATAAGTCTAATAATAGTCCTTGCAATACCAGCAGGCCATTTGGCAAAATCTAAGAGTCTTCATCACAGAGGGACATCTGGTCACTTTTAAACTGAGCACTGACAACACTTGTCATCAGATTAAACACAATATGTGGTGATTTTTTTACTAGAATTTTGCATTATATATCCTACAGCTACAACTTTTATAAATAAAACAGAAGTTTGAGGGTAGCTCCAGGGAAAGGCAAAAGCATTCTGGTGATGTAAACACTAATGAGATTTGAGTTTTACATTCAAGAGGGAGATGATGGTAGGATACTGCTACTGACATTATATCTGTAGGACTGTAGCGTGGCAACCACGCTTTGTAGGATAATGTAAGTATCTATGGAAATGTCAGTGACTGAGCTAATTACTGCATAAACAAAATGAAGCTTTTTTACTTCTTTTATCAAAGCTGCCTAAGCCACAGCCACATACTGATTTTTAATTACATGAATGTTAATATTCTTGGTTTTGACCACTGTGGATTGTCCTGATTGATGGGTTTATTCATTACTATAATTAACATTATCACTGGTAAACAAACCAATAGCTTATCAGGGGTTGTTTTTTTCCTTTAGAAACAAAGGATATACTGATAATCCTTAACCTCAGATAAAAATTTACTCAATAACTAAACATCTATATTTACAAAACTTCATAATATTCCTTTTTAAGATATTCCAGAACAATGGTAAGATGCTATAAAACAAGGCCCTAATAACAAACATTTTGTAGTGCCTTGAAATTCTGTCATTCTCTTTGCCTTTCTCCTTTTATGAATTTATGGTTAACCTCCTTCTGAATCAATACAAAATAATCCTGATTACTCAGTCTTTTCTTTGATTATTTAGTCTTTCATGTTCTGATTTCAGTTACTACATTATTTCATAATCCCTTCAAGAGAGCATGGTTTAATTTATAGTCTCCTACACAAAACATATCACCACAAACCATGGGCAATAAAATTTTATCAGATAATGAAACTGTGTTAAATAACTATTCTCTACAAATAATTAAATTGATTACCTGGAGAGCCCACAATCAAAACTAGAAATATTTTCTTTTAAGAGCTTCAGACTTCATTTTTCTGTTTTGTTCTCTCTTTTGTAACTGCTAGTAATGGCAAAGAACCACTTTAAAATGTCTCAGCTGTATTTCTAAAAGAAGTTGAGTGCATACAAAATTTAAAAGTCACAGGACACATGTTAAATGAGCCCATTAATTTAGTATTAGCCCAAACACTTACCATGTTAATGCTATTCTTATTCTGGGGTTCTGGTGATGTGATTGTTTCAGGCTTTGAGAAGATTTCATTATAAGAAGCGTGAAATCTATGTCCAAAAGAACGTAAAAAGAAAAAAATGAAATAATCAGATATCATTGTAAGAGAATTAATAAAGGAGCTTCCATCGGGACCATGGTAGCAACTAAATCTTCAGTCCAAGTAATCCTTGTTTCAAACATGGAGAAGACAAGGACAAACAGGATGGTAATGTGGAGAAACTGATCCCGATAAAGTTCACATCAACTGATAGTAATTTCATTGGATAAGGTGTTGTTCTCAGGTGGCCCCCATGGGGCCAGAGGGAGAGGTAGGGGCAAGACCCCTCTGGAGCTCAAAACCTGTCCTTTTTATCATACTGATAACACAGTGGGAAGTAGGCAGAGATGAGAAATGCAGAAAATACGTGAGTGGGAAGCAGAAGAGTAAGGAGAGGGATTTCAGCACAGGTAAAGTCTGCCAAGAGTCCTAGGAATTACCATTTTAGCTCCACTGCAGGGAAAATTAGAGTTTATGTTCAAAAAATTGGTTTTGTGAACTTATCAAAGGCAATGGGGAAGTCAGAGTAAAACAGGAATCAAGAATATGGAAGCCGCAGGCTTTGGGTGCAGCCTACTGTCCCCGTTCTCTTGCTCTAAAGGTCAATTTTTTGCAGCGTATGTCTATGCGTGGAAGTAATTTCTACTGGCAATTCTGCTGAGATTTTACCCTTGAGAGGAATGGCTGAACAGTTCAGAAAAGACAACAGAACCTTGGCACACAGCTCGGCAATTGTGTCCTGTCTGAGTCACAAAAGGTTTGATAAGAGAGCGCTGAATACACAGGCTGTCTTTGTGCCAAGCTACAAATATACTTTAGAATCATTTAAAACCATTCAAAATCTACCACTAAGTTTTACAAGGATGGATAGCAGAACAACCCTTATTATAACATTATTTTCTTCTTGTCATAAAGTGCATAAGACAGAATAATCATATTCTTGCCTGTCAAAAGCATTGGAATGGTACATTCCAGAAGTGGGTAAAATTACTTTACCCACATATGTTGCTACCTAAACTAAAATGCCTGTGATTAATCACTACTACCTGTCTTCTGGCATTAATTAAAAAAATGATGAGAGGAAAGTGCAGAGAAAGGAATATTAATTCCAAGTAAAAAAATATTAATTTCAGGTAGAGATATTGTTGGGGAGAAAAATAGAAGAGTTCTTGGATCCATTCACATCTGACACGTTAATCACCAAAATTCTAAAAGTAATTTCCAGATAAAATTAAAAGTGCTACCAGCAGTCACTTCGAACAATTTCTATACAAAAAAATAATTTTAAAAATGGTTAAGCATGAGCATCTAGGAAGAACACGTTAATGTGTCAATCACTAGAAAGGATGAAACAGATGAGGAATGTAATTAGATGTACTATATTCAAGATAGAATACTGAAATAAGTAAATGTATTAATATATAATTGTTAAAATAAAAATAGAAAGAAATTTCAAATGGCATAATAGTACTAAGAATACCCTTTAAAATGTCAGAGAAGGTCAATTGATTTGAAAACAATGACAGAAAGATCATTACATTCTTGCTTTTATGACATAATGTTGATGTTAACCACTAAAAAAAGGTATTAAGACTTTAGCTTCTACAAATCTCACACACTACCTCCTTTTTGACTTTGTTTACTTTTTTAAACTGCTGCATCCCATTCCTATATTCAGTGCCCAAACTCTTTTATTCCTTATCTCCTTAATCTTTTCCCACCATATTGTAACTCCCAGTCACTTCTGAAACCTCCTTGTCAGCATTCAAAGTCCTTTCTCCTTGAGATGTCTTTGCCAGAAGACTCTTGGGCTATCATAATATTTAACAATAAGCCACTGCTATCTCTTTATTTCCTCTAAAGGACTTGGAATGTGTAGAGGTCTTCAAGAAGGTTCTAGGTTTTGCTATGACATGCCTAAGCAAAACAGGAAAGTTTGCCTTTAACTCCTATCTCCTGTGAGACCTATTTATTTTTTCTTAAAGAATATGCATACATTTTTAAAATAGTCTAGCTAAAGAAGAGGAAGAGACCTACTTGTAGAGGTTTGGAGCTATAAAACAAAGATAAATGGCTTGAAATTTAAAATTTAGATTAGCCATCAGGAAGAGGTTTCTAACAGTGAACACCACAGAATAATAGAATAAATTACCTGGAGAGGTGCTGCAGTCTAATGACTTCACTGAGCAGGTGAGATTAAGCATGCTTGTGGGAATAGAGAACAGGAAAACTTTGTGTAAATGATTTACTGGATGAAATGTCCAGATAGTTTTTAGCCCAAAAGTATAAGGCTATGATTCAGTCAAGGTCACTGATGATAACACAAGTTTTGCAGAAAATTTAAAAGGGAAACGAAGCTCATATTTTCTTTATATATTTTTTATCTTCCTCTTATGCCTCTTGCATCTCTTACTAGAAGAATGAAATAATTCATGTTTTTTGGAACACTATGTATGAAAGAAAAACAAAATTACATTAACTTAACAGAAATGGCAGAAAGATTTCCATCCTCTAAATATTATAAACCACTATTTGTCTAACTGCTGTGGAAGATATCTTATGAAGTCTATCCATGGGTCAGGGTTCACTACTAAGCTGAAACAACAAGATTCAAAATTTTAGATTTATTCTCTGCATTTCAGAAAATCACTTTCTTACTTTTTAAAATTTGTGCTAACAGCAGTCACAAAGTAGTACGTGGAACTCCAACCAACCATGTCAGAGTATTCTTGTCATGTATCTATCCATATACACTAAAATGATTTACTGCAGAGAAGTTATGTACTGGTTCATAATCTTCAACTAAAATGACTGTTCCCATTTCAGTAATCATTGATATTTAATGGTACTTCTATTATTTGTTTATTTATTAATATTTTAATGGATAACTAGACAAATCTGAATTCTATAAATTTCCTCCATATCTTATCAGTGCACTCCATTTTTCTGTGTATTATCCCTTTACTTAGATTAGATTAAAAGCTGATAGCAGACAGCAGATTTATGCTTTACTGCGTACTTATGCAGCACACAATACAATCCGGCTGTAATCCTGATGTGCTTTTACTTGCTACTGCATTAGGATCAGGAGGGTGTTCAAGAGGCTTAATATGTAGTTTTCAGGTTGGACAATCAGTTTCTGTCCCTGTTACTGTAACTGAAAACTGCAACTTTGTTTCTGAGGTCAGAATCAGGCAGGTTCTTTTTAGCTATATTCAGACTTTAAAACTAAGATTTTCTACATTTTCCTGGGAAACTCAGCTCAACACATCTTTCCAGGAAATATCTGAACTGCTAGAAAACTTGCCCTATTTTCCTTACTCTAATTGTGTCAGTTTGGAGCCCAAAAAAAACATAACCCAGTCATAAACCATCCTATGATGTCCACTCATACAGCACTCCTGATAATCAACTTGCAAATCTCTAGACTAAGGTGCAGAAAAAATGAGAAATCATTTTACAGATCCATGGCCAGAGAGATCCCTTTTTGCTCCACATCTGATAAAAATCAAACAGACATGTTGTTTCTTCCAAAGTCAATGTTAATATATGCATGCAGAAGAAGAGCCAAGTTTTGGTGTGGTGTTTATTAAATAAGAACAGTACACAAAGAATTCACTGTTTCTGGTGATTCCCTTCACCTCCATAGAGAGATCCACAATCATAACTGTGGAATACAAATCAATACATCTTAGGATTTCATAGGAAGGCTGAATTTCAAGAGACATGAGAAATATGGGAGGCTGCTGCCAGCATTTTAATCTCTTCGTACAAAATTTGGAAATACTGTGTTGATCTCTGGGCAATTTAGTTATATGAATGTTAATAGTTGACATTTTTCTTCTCCATTTATGTGATATCAATGAAATGGTACCTCTGCTCTCAAGAGTGTTGATAAAATATTCCTTCTGAAGAAATATGTAAATAGCTAAGTACCATTAGCAGCTAAATTTGGTATTCCAGTGCAAATATAATAGCCATTGCACTCCAGAGGGGACAAATGTGAAAGCTTATCCTTGTTTTCTTCTCTTATCAGAACATACTGTACATTTTCAGAGAGTGTTATCTACTGTCATCAGGGTAGGGCAACAACCGCTGACCCTTTTCCTCTTTCCAAATTGAGCCTGATCAGTCCAGTCCAGTTGATATCATACAAGACTAAAAGATAACAGCAGCAATACTTAAATATAATCTTGTTCTTTCTAGTTAACTCTCAGTGGAACTAACCTCTCCACATTTAGTAGTTTGCCCTTGAGAAACATTTCAATGCTGTTAGCAGAAAACAATGCTCTATTAACCCCTTGTAGTGTTTACAAGTGGAAAAATAGTAAGTTTAACAATTAGTCATGTAAAAGAGCAGTATCTGATATCTTGGTAAATGCAACACAAATATAATAAAGAAATTACAAGCCTATGTCACATAAAGGAACTTTCCATGTATAAAGACAGTACTTCTTTCTCACAGTACCTTGGGAGAGAACAGTTACCTGAGGCACACTTTACTATGACAAAGAAACTTCCTTTTCTGTACTTAGCTTAAGACTAATATTCTCCTTTCCTCTTGCCTTCTTTCCGTTGTTTCTTAAACTGTATCTTCAAAAGCCATTCTTTTCTACCTGGTTTTTTAGCAGAAATTGACTGGAATGCTAGGTACTTAGCATTATATCAGATTATGGTGTACTTTTTTTTTTTCTGCTGGTGTTCAACTTTGACGTGTATTTTCACTTGTACCTTTTGAGAGATCTGCATACCCTTCCTGTATAACTGAAACAACATGACAGTTTACTCACTGCTTTTGTAAGAAACTAACAAATGATTCCAAGGTTTTTCTTCTAGGTCAGCAGTTTGCAAACAGTCTTTCAAATTCCATTAAAATGTTTTATTTCCCCAGGGGTCTGTGGATAATAAAAGGGAGAACATTTGTACTTAGTATTTTTTTCTCTTCAGAAAATCCGAGTACATGTAATAAAACCAGAACCTCTGCTAGTGACTAGGTACTCCAAATTCCCCTTACTGATGAATGTTTTCAGTAGAAGTCTGATTACTATGTTGAAAATAACCTGAGAAATTAAGTTTATTTGGGGCATTTATAGGGTACTTGTTAGATATGAAAGTAAGGCAGATTATCCTTCTGTTTTAAATTGTTCTCCTAAGCCAGTACAGTTCTATGCTATTAAGAATCAACACTGAATTATACATATAATTTTTAATTTTGATGAGCATATATTGCATGGGATAAAACTGTGCTGAATATACTGCTCTTTTTCTCAATACAGAGTAAACAGCATTTCAGAATACTTGATCCTTGGGTGAATTCAGAAATATTTAAGACTCGAACTACCTCAGCTCAATCAATAATCAGGTTCCTGAACAATTTGAACAAATCTGAGCTTAAAATGCTTAAATGAAGAATTAGGGAACCACCCTACATATGACAACAGTTAGACCAGAAGTTCACTAATCCAACTGTGTTCATTTCAGAAGATTGCCTTTCTATTAACATGAAATTAGAGACAAAATTGTCTCCTCATAAGAGTGCAACCTTGAAGAAGCAAGTGATGTTTCTGAGAATCATAGCAAGGCTGTCCTCCTGTAAGGTGCCAGGATGATCAATGATAACCAGTTTCTGTAGGTGCTGGAAGCAAAGCTGGGGGCTGCCTGGCTGCAGTAACAGCTCCTACAATGTGAGTGGCAGATACCAGAAAGTCTAATGAGATTGCCATACCCGGATAGAATATAGTATTGAGATACTAGTTCCAAAACTTCTGATAAAGATTAAAAAAGAGTAACTTTTGGTTAACTGATTTTTTTCTGAGAACAGGTGTCCATAAAAAAACTCTGTAGTCACAGCCAAAAAAATCTAAATTGACATTAAATGTATCACTTTAATTTTCTTTGTGACTTGTGGTTTCATTTGGTGTATTTCAACAACCTCCTCCATTGAGAATCACTCTCTGAAACATGAATATAGAAGTATGAAAACAAAGTATAGAAGCATGAATACAGAAATATGCCTGAATATCAAGACACCTCTGCCCTATGCACCCCATGATCATATCACTTTGGAGGATTACTGCAATCTTTGTTTAATATTCTCTGCAAACAAAACCATAGGTAACTTTTTCATTTCCAAAGCAAGGACATCTCTGGGCATTTAAATGTGGCCTGTTTTGTGGAATTTTTTTAGTATGTTAAAGGAGTAATGGAAGAAGCTTCACTATGAGACTAAACAGGGTGAACAGAAGATGTTGAGAACACTCCATGTTCTAAAAAGTCCCTGTGGTGCAATTCACAGTCCATGGACTTCAGAAAAAGACCCAGCATACCCCCAAATACAATGATCCTGAACATGAATAATTCCTTAGGGAACAGTATGCAAACTGAGGCAGGAAGATATAGCTAAACTTTGGTTTTATTTTTGTTATCTCTATATATATTTTCAGATAAGTAGATAAAAAGATGTTATCAAAACTTCCACAAAGTCTGGGTATTACATAATTATAAAAGATATTGGTTATCCTTGAAAAAAAAATTAAGTGATAAACCAGAAGAGGAAGATCCTTGAGGGCATGGGAGAGCTGAAGCATATGTGGTTGCTGAAGGGAAAGAGGATCTAGTTCAGACAGCATTAGTTTTATGGTCAGAAAACTGGATTGGTAGTCCCATAGATAAAAGAATATAAAACACAGGTTTTGTAATTCTAGTGTGTTCCTACAGATCCAGAGCTGGAAACAGTGCTCTTTTTTTTTTTTTTTTTTTTTTTTTCAGCTTAGAAAGTTAAGGGCACACAAGGGTTAAACAGCTGGATCTTATCATGGCAATCTGATTAGTGTCTAACAGGGAACTCACCCAGATCTCCAATGTGGAGATACATACCCTCTCACCTTACTTGGTATTTCAGTGCAGCTGGTTACAATGGGAAAAAAAAATATCCTATTGTTCTGCTGTGAATGTGTACAAGAAATAGAATGATTTACCCACTCTAACAAAAGAATAGGAAAAAAAGAACTGCTCTAAAACTGAGGTGGAACTTCTGTGGTTTAGATCTTTACAAACATATAACCAAATGTCTTATGTTTTCAGTGTAATCAAGAAGTCAAGCACAAGAACTGTTTTTCGTCTTCAGCACAGAATATATAAGCTGTTCACTGAGAATCCTGGAAGCAAGTATGCTTGGTCAAAACTGACTTAGGGAAATGAATTTGTTTCCTTGGTGTAGTGTATCGGGGGGTTGCTCCATGGGTACAAATAACCACACCACAAAGCAGCTTCACCACAAGCTCAGGTGGACTGCAGTGACCTACATTCAAGACAGTATTTCTGATTTCTGCAGAATATATTAATTCATTTTATCTGCTCAATCATAATCAAAATCTGTTCAGTCATAATAGACCTGCCTGAATGAGACCTGCACTACTGAATACAGTAAGAACAGGACTGGACATACAGTGTGGGGTTTCCTAAATAGTTTACTGCAGTCACAGATCTAAACTAAAATAAATTGGAACATAGTCTTCACTCTCCCCTTGCCATATTATGATCAGTTCTGAAACACAAGGATTTTAATAGAGGTAAGAACTGAATTCCATTTACTCTTGCCTTTGCTGACATTCTACTCCGGTAATTGCACCGCTAATGAATTAAGTGTTTGAGCATGTTCTCTACTCCCCAGAGCAATTGTTTTAGCCTTTCACATATCTCAGCTCAGTACAGTACACAAACAGCAAAGCTTTCTGTCAGGTTACTTCTGATGTAGGATGCAATCATTCATGGATACATAACATGCTTGTTTTCTTGACAAACTGAGCCTGAATAATTGAACTGTATGTATCACTTTACCCTCACATAATATTGGTTAGAAGATATCTAAGCACACTGGTAATATAATACATATGTACTTCAACCAAAAGCTTTTTTTTTTAATGCTGAAATCACAGTGGAATAGGTAGTTATTAAGGAGGAGATAATTAAGTCTTTCAATGCCATTAACAAAGTATGGTTTCTGTACATCAATAGTATCGTTGAAAGTGTAGTTTTTAAGCCTAGCAAACAGAGTCTGGAAGATTCATCAGGTTCACCAGGTTTATCACAGAAAACTGGAAGGATGAGTAAATGATATTGCATAAGTAACGTAACATCCATGGCCGGTATTTTGAAGATATACAAATACTGAAGGCTGCTCCTGCAATATCTAAGCTGTGTGGGTCTTCCTACCTATGTTAATATTCACCCTTGTGCATAGATAGATTTTGGCATTGGAGTTATCCTCAGAAACAAGCTGATGGGCAGTCAGCTATCCAAGATGTAAATAAGAAGATAGTGAAAAAAGACATAGGTAGCTAAAACCTGGCTTGGCATCTGGCCAGTCATTTTCAGGTTCAGATACCCACAGTTACAATTTCCAGTTGCTTGTCATTACTTGCTTCCTACAGATTTGTGGGTTTTAAGATTTGTTGTTGTAGTCAAGTAAGGAAGGAGGCTGAGCTCTCTACAGCTAGTTACTGTCAAAATCAGGTTTATTAGCCTCAATTCTTTAAAATACCATTTCTTTGTGAACACAGCTATTTTTGATCAGTTAGACTTAAAAATAGAAGCACATACATGGGAAGCCTTGTGTGTTCGATCTATCCGACCAGCTGTGTGGAGTCACTGAGGGAAGCAAGCAGTTGATGATGCTACTTCTTGAGAACAGTTTTTTACAGATGACGCACATAAGAATATATGGCTGTTCCCACCACCAGCAGTATTCTGGAATCTTAGCTGATGTTATAGCAGCTAATCTCCCTCCTACGGTGGATATAGTATTCAAATAACCAGGAAAAGATGCTATGTTCAAGCTTGTTCAAAGTTCCTGTGTAAGAGGTACTTCTGCAGCACGGTTCTCCCTCATAGTACTGTAGATATCTCACATGGGTCAGATTAACCTCATTCTAAAAGTTTCTTTCTGTTCTTACAGAGGATGCCTGGAGTCATCAGAACAGATACAGATATCTGCATTGGAGATATCTAAAGACAGGGAAAGTGATCCTAACCTGTCATTATGTGTAAGTCCCATGAAAAGCTGGATTTACGGCACTTTTGAAAGACTGATCGTACCTAACACATTAATTCAGACCTCTTGAGGTGTTGGGGTTTTTTCTTTTCTTTTACACAGTTCTTGATTAATTTAAAAGTCATAAGGAGTTCTGGGAATGAAATGATCTGGACCTCAAAGGTACACCTGTGTTAATAACTAAATCTATCTGAGCCCACACTCGGGCATGTTTTAATTTACTAACATTTATGTAGCCTAGGAGTCTTCTCCTTGCCAGCTGAATATCCTAATCCTCTAGCTATGGTTTTAGGATTTCTCACTTGCCCCTGAATGAAATCTTGTATTCCTGCATGCCTTGCAAATGGTCTTCAGGAAGAGAGAAAGCAAACTGATGAAGAATACCTTTTTGCTTGATGACTAAGAACATTTGCCCAGAAGCTGAACTACTATGCAGTTATAGTTACATTGTACAAAGAAACATAAATACAGTTGCTCTGAAGCTCATTTTAACAGAGACACCTAACTGAAATAACTACTCAAGTCAAAAAGAAAACTAGAATTTAACTTTTTTCTTTCCCACTTCTGTGAGATGGTTTATTTTTCCCATTACGCAGCATGCTAACACTCATTAATGCCCTCTACATGAGATGAAGGCACCAAGCTCCCCATAGTGAAGCCCACTTAGCATAATTGAGGACTTTGCAGTCTTGAACATAACCATGTTTCATTTTGTGCTTGGTTTCAAGGCCTAAAATGAGGTTTTTAGGTTCCTCTCCAAAGATAAGAGACCAAGAAGCAAGGCAAATGCCAGACACTTTGTCAAAGTGTATTTTTTATTGATTTTTCATGCAGAGTGAGGATGAATCCATCCTTTGAATCCTTGTTTCACCTATTTTTCACAGGCAGGCTTTGAAGGACCCCACTTCAGGCCTATTAGATACTTAAAACATTATCTGGTGTCTAACTATTTTCAAAACCAGCTACCAAATTCTGAAAGAGAAAGGACATAAAAAGATGCTCTTGAATATTCGGCTAAATGTGTATTAGGTTGCCTTCATTTATCTACAGATCAGTTATTACCTCTTCCAAATCACTCCTGAAAGTGGGATTCAGATGTTTTCATAATTTTATCCACAACATTCCTATACCCTGTGTTACATGGTTTGATCATTATACAATTTTAGAAACGCACAAATACTATAACACTAGCATTAGGAAATTCCATAGATTGGTCAAATATCAGAATAGGTCAGAATCACAGAATCACAGATTAGAATTTTTCTTATTCCATAGTGATCATGTTCTGACACTGTCAGTCACTTGAAAATGTCTTAAATTTCAAATAGCCACATTGAGCTAACTGTGCTGTTCCACGAGTTCATTCCTATTTGGTGTAACAGTGATCACATTCAGACTTCTAAATCTGAAAGCAGAGATGAAGAAACTGTGCTTCATTTACCCCTACAAAGCAGTACTTTAATCTTACTTCAGAAATAGTTGTAATGGTATCACTGAGGCCACTAATACAGGAACGTCTCCCAAACTAAAATAACATGCAAGTCCACCAATCTGAAAAAAAACACAGATGTTCGTTCGCTGCTGTGAAATTTTCAACATGAAAAGGTACTGTGGATAGTTACTAGCACAACATAAATTTTTGTACTCTAAATTTTAAAGTTTTTTTTAGTTGCTACCTGGTATTAAAACCATGCAAAACCAAGAAAATAAAATTGACTGGAAAACAAATTCAAAACTCAGTCTTTGCTTTGAGTTTGTGACTGCCAAGTGCAGTATGAATGACTTGGCGGGTTTTTCAATTTCTTCCCAGCTGTGCAACACTCTTAGACTTCTAAATTAGACCCTCTTTGGCAAATCAATAAGCATTTACATTTGGAAAACAGTAGTCCTCATCAAAAGAGGCCAGGTTGTGGGAAAGTAATTACTCTTAATGTGGAAGAGAACAAGAAACCAAATCATAGAAAGAAAGATGCATTAATGAATCCATTTTCCACAGCTTCACAGATGAAGGGAAAAATAATTTGGCTCAATATGACATAATAACCATTTGTATCATGAAACAGACAGGAACTTAGTTCTTCTAACTTGAACCTAGCACAGGGTTTGACATTATTCTTTAAAAATAAGGATAAACAGTTCAGGCTTCTATTCCCTGGAAACACTGAAAACATTTGGCTTCATTGCTGTCTCTAGAGTCTGGAAAGATCTCCTTTGAATCACTGTGACATGGGAACAGTAAATGTTTAGTGATTTCCTGCTATGGTATAATATTTTGCTTCCAAGTTTTTTCTGCCCGGAATGTTGAATTCTCTAGCACTAACACTTAGTCTTTCAAAAAACAAGGTTTTTTAACGAACATTTCAAAACTATAAAATATGGCATCAACACCTAGGAAAGTCACCAAAATAACACTTAACCATTATGGAGGATTCTTTTTACTTTAATAAATGTACACAGCTATTCACATTTCCATGTCAAACAATAAATCAATGGAATCATATTCTAACAGGCTGCATAGTGCTGATAACCAACAGAAAGAAAGTTTTGAATCAGTAGCAGAAGTTATTTTAATCTCTAAAGTCTAATTCTAGATATAATGACAGCTCTATATTTTCACCTTGAAAGTTCAAGCGAGTTTACGTGGACAAAACTGTCACAGTTAAACTGATATCTGGTACTTATAGAGGGTTTTCTATCCTTTTTTCCTAGTGTAAAAATTAAAATGGTTTTTTGGGGGGTGGATTTTAATTTTCTTAACTTCCTACTTTCTGCAGACATCATCTGGCAGGCAACAAATAGTAATATTTAGTATGTTCCAGGATAACTAGTGCACAACACTGAAATAAAAAGAAAGATGTGTTGACCTAACCAAACTATTCTCATAAAACATCCTCCAGCTCTCTTTTGAATATGAAAAATCATGTTAAAAACTACACAATAAGTATCTTCAAAAGAGACACTGATTGGGAAATAAATTGAATAAAGCTTTGCAACAGTTTAGATTTTTCTGTCTTCTCTTGGATGCTTTACAAAACAAAATCCCCAAGGAAACAGCATTCACATAATTACAGGACAATATATGGGACTTTCATATTCCCTTCTCCATGAAACCTGCATGGTAAAATTTCGTATGCCATTGCACTAATATCTGGTACGAAACAAAAACACCTAATGTAGTAGTCAAATTCCATGTCCCAAACATTTTAGTTTATCCATGTTTAATGATCATAACATACAAAGCGGTTTGATTTTATTGATTTGGTATTTAAAATAAAACTCCTTAGCTTTATAACAATTTTTGGAGTGAAGCAGCAGATCTAAAATTACAAATCCTATGATTTCATAAGAGGTTCAAGGGAATTAATTATAAAGAGCATGGAAGATGTTTTCACATCCCTATGAGCCAATATATGCTGTCATTTCCAGCTGTAATAGTTTAATGTGAAAAACAACAGCTTTCAGTTAACACAGACTTATACAAGATCGCAAAATTATTTCCACTCATCACCTCTCTAATACATGTGTAGGAGTAGGGATAGTTACAAGCAGTTTATCTTCTCTTTTAAAATTTATATAATATAGAAATTAACTACTGATTGAGTTTTCAGTTCGTAAAGGAACTGGAGGGCCTTTGAATAAAAATAAAGAAAACCAGAGCACTGAAATTCTGGCATCCCATCCCACTACTGTGAACTGTGCTAACAAAACACAAAAGTCAATCTCAGTGACAGTATTTTTTAAATCAAGCTTTGCAAATGAGAAAAACACAAGACATATAAAGCTCTTAACAAAAGCCTTTCAAAGATCTTTCCCTTTCAAATACCCAGAAGAGTCCTCTCAAAAGTGTTTCTCTGGTAGACTGAAATATAATTCTCTCAAACTGAATCTATCTCTTACAATGGCTTCCTGTTTTCCTGCCAATCCACATATAGATATTGCTTTGCCATGACTTACCCAGTTTCTGCATTGATATATTTAGATCAATAATGACATCTGTAAGCACTACACAGGTCTGAGACTATCAAATATAATGTAATTTGCTTTGTTATACAGTTAAACTATACCTACTTCGTTTTTCGTTATCCCTGAACTATTGAAGTTGCACCAGATTGTAGTCTGTCTTGTCAGGCATTTCCATGCAGTGTGTTCCAGCCACAGCTTTTCCTGTCCACTTTTCCTATCCTCTCTTCCCATATATAATTATTGTAGCAAGCCGAAACCAGCACTGGTGAAGAACCACCGTGCTTAGACCACCATTTACGACCTCACTCTCACCTATCTTCAGTGGCCTTATGACTTATTTTTACCCCCAGTGCAGTGTAGTGGAAAAGCAAGGTTTGTTTTTTCCTTTAAATATACAGGTTAAGTTTCATCAGAAATCTCTGCATGCTTCTGCTCTTTTAGTTTTTTAACATCCTGTAAGTGGAGTACAAAAACAGTAATGGCCAAGTGAATTCTCCCAACTATAGACTTCAGTCTCTAAGGATGACAATCAAGAATCTTTCATGAGCTCTGAATTCTCATGCATACAAAATTTTCTGCTGACAAAAAGCCTATGTCAACAGTCTTTAGCAACTGCGTAGTTATAGCTGTTTGTAACTTTCCTGTGTTGTACTACATTTAGTGTTAAATAATTTCCATTTCAAAATGGAACTAAATCTCTAAACTGTGCTCTTCCTTGTAGCAAGTATAGCATTTTACAAGTAGCATGGTGCACCACGAAAACCCTTGAGATATATTATTTATGGCTTAAAACAATACTGCTGCCAAACAGTGTTTTCTGACACTAAGAGAGGAATTTTGGGTGTCAAACTGGTACAGTTAATATCTGTTTGTCCTCTGTAAACACTACTGCTTTTAAAAGCTTTTGCTAGTATTAATATGAACCATTGAAAAACTTAAGTGGTTGCCAGTCCTTGTAACTTTAGTACCTTTCATTGGTTTGCTATTTCAGAGAAGTGAGTTTCTACTAGCAACAGATGAATGGAAAAATTCTGAAATCTCTTTTCATAAGACCTGCTACTTGAAGGACTGTAATAGTTGCCTATTTTGTACTACACTCTATAAACACTAGCATACACTACAAAGAGTATCCTGTTTTGTGGTCCATTCTTGGACTATACTTTTTGTCTCAGTTGCTACATACTTTTCAAAATACCTTTTTAAACAACAGAGCATCTTTAAAAAGATGGGTGGAATCTGCTTAATTAGAGCACATTTGCTAAAACTCAGTTAAGTGACCAAAACAATTAAAACCTTTCTTAACTTCTTAACGCTAACTTAACCTTTTTGCTGACATTTGTTATTTGCACATTAGTGCAATTTCAAATTCAACAACCTCCCTTGGACATAAAGAGTAGAAAATTCATGCATAAAAAAGAAAATAATTAAAATCTAAATGGGATGGAAAGAGAAAAAATATAGTTGTTTTTAGATCTTCAAGATTCTGTTCTAATGGATATCTCAGACTGCCTCACCAAAAGCTGACTCGTTAACTAGAATCATGTCACTCGCGACACTCAGTAAAATACTGTAAAAGCAGCTCCTAAATATGTTGAGTTGCAGAGCAGTCATGAATTTGCATATATAAGTATGCTGTTGCCTCGGCCATAATAAATTAACTTACTTTATCTAATCAAAACAATTCACAAGGCACAGAATTATGATGTGAACTCAAAATCAGGCATCACTGTGCAACATCCCAGATAACCGGACATTCAAATTAAGTCTCTCTCACGCTGTTTGAATCCATTGTGTTTCTGATCATTCCTGTTCCATCTCATCAGCATACTTTGTGCTGAAAATTGATTGGATATTTAAACTGTGTTGTGATGCATAAATATAGCGACAACATTGATTTTTCTAATGAATCTAGTTAATTCCTAGTGTAGGAGCAGTACTGAAAAACAGCGATACAACCTTTTCTGATGGGTAAAATATATTGAGAACATCCTTTTCTTTGCCACACCAAGTTCAAGCTATTTGTATCTAAGCATGTTTTCCAAATTTGTTTTTTCTCTAAGTAACTCATAATAAATATCATGACTAAATATGAAAGCTAATATTACAAAGCTGCAAATAGAAATGTAACAAAAAAAGGAAAAAGATTATACATAATTGTAGTCTAATATAATTGATTGTAAGAATGAATGTGGTGTACATTTTTCTTTCATCAGCTTAGAATATCTGGGGGCTTTTTAGTGCCGTTTGGTGTTTTGGTGGAAGTTGCTTTGATTGTGCTCTTATTTCTTTTAGATATATCAAATGGGATGATTTGCTTATATAAAACCTCATGACCTGGTCCACCACCTTCAAAATTTTTTACCACAGAAGCAGACACATTATATCAATCTCTATGTCTAAAATTACACTTCTATAAAGTTTTTAAACCATACTTAGCAGTTCATCACAAGTAACTGGAGTAAATGTGATCACCCTCTTTTTATAGATAGGAAAACTGAGACAGCAGAGCACTGAACTTTATTAAAAGAGGACAGTGACCTTGTGTACTGGGTTTCAATGGGATAAAGTTAATTTTCTTTATAGTAGCTTCTGTGTGGCTATGTTTTGGATTTGTGCCCAAAGCAGTGTTGATGACACACTGATGTTTTAGCTATTGCTGAGCAGCGCTCACACAGCGTCAAGGCCTTTCCTGCTCCTCACCCCACCTCACCGTCCAGCAGGCTGGGGTGCTTGAGGAGCTGGGAGGGGGCACAGCTGGGACAGCTGACCCCAGCTGGCCAAAGGGATATGCTTTACCATATGATGTCACACAGGAATATATAGCTGGGGAAAGAACCGGTGATGTTGGGAGTGATGGCGTTTGTCTTCCCAAGTAACTATTAACACATACTGGAGCCCGGCTTTCCGGGAGATGGCTGAACACCTGCCTGCCAATGGGAAGTGGTGAATGAACTCCTGGATTTGTTTTGGTTGCTCATGCAGCTTTTGCTTTATCTATCAGACTGTCTTTATCTCAACCCACAAGTTTTCTCACTTCTACCTTTCCAGTTCTTCCTCATCCCACTGGTGGGAGGAGTGAGTGAGTGGCTGCGTGAGGCTTAGCTTCCCGCTGGGGTTGAACCATGGCATGGGTATAAAGGAACCTTCTAGCAGCTTTTCACAGAGTCCACCCCTGTAGCCCCCTGCTAAGAAAACCTTCCCATGCAAACACAAGACAGATGCCTATGAGAAACTTCAACCAGAAAGAAACCTCACAGAAGTTGCTACCAATCCTACTGACCAACACTGTCCTATGTTTCCTGTCTTCTCTACCACCTAAATTTCTCTGCTCTTTGTTCTGTATTTATTTTGTAGGCTTCTTGGGTCAGTGGCTATATTTTAGCACTATCTTTCTACAGCAGCTACTGTAAAAGAGTCTCAGAAAGTTCAAAGAAAATATAAAGAAATTTTTTTTCTTGATCTCCCTGGTCAGTACCTTTGATACAGTGATTTCTGAGAGCTATGAGATAGAATTGGGTCCATTAGATTCAATTTAAAGAATTTAAAGAGAGTATGAGGGAAATAGCTCATACTCACATGCAGTAATTAAGAGGAATAATTTTTTTAGAAATTTAGTGCAGCTTTTTAAGCAAGTGTCTTTTGATAATATTTATATGCTATGAAAAAATAAAATTGAATATTGCTGTTGTGACTATTTTATGACAGCTCTGAGAATATATTGTAAATTTTTATGCTGTCACAAAGCATAGATGCAAGCAATCCCCATGTACAAATATTGGTAGGTGGACAAATTGACACGATAGCTCTCACTCACTTTCTGCTTCACTTTGTGTTATTTTTTCCCAGACAAATGTAAAAATATTGAGACAGTAATTTTTAGAGTATTATACTACTTTGTATTCTTAGTTAACAAGTTAATATGTAGTGAGCCATGCAGTAAAATGAATACTCTCATCATAATCTTGTTCAAATCTAATTTCCTCTAGGTCAGTTTGAGGAAAATCCTTAGCTGGTGTACCTGTTGTAATTGCACTGAGTTCAGCGTATATCCTTCATTTATAAATATATTGAATCTCCAGATTCACTTACCTGTATGATAGCTGTTTGGAGAAGCATTTGAGCTTCCTGATCCAGACTTAGGAAGAAAATAATAATAAAAAAAAAAGATTAAAAGTAACAAAGTCTAATAGTTTCCAAAACTGTTTTTTCTTAATGCCTGTCTTAACCACTCTGAAGTCCAAATGCTGAAATTCACTGTCTCGATGAAATGCTTTCCTGTAAACAATGGGTTTAGTTTGTTTTACTTCTGCACAAAGATAACATTTGCTTTTAAAATAATTTTCATAAGGGCTAAACGGTGCCCACAAGACACGGTTCATTGTAATGATGGCATAATAAGGTTATACCTTATGGTGCAGCCTAAATGACTCTTCCTTAGTTTGGGAACTAGCAGTTGTTTGCTGTTAGCCTATTACAGAAACAAATCACAGTCCTACACTGTTAACTGGCTCTTTGAGACACCCCACCTGTTCCCTTCAGGGGCCAGGGAAAAGCAGTACTGCAATGCGTGCAGAGCCAGCTTCATCTGCTCCTCCAAAGCTGAAGGGGGTTTGGTTCTGCCTTGTATAATGGATATATCTACCCCTAAATCTGTTTGGAAATTACAGAAACCCCACATAGTCTACAACTCTTTGAAACACTTCCCATAAAACTCTTAATATAGCTTCTGGCATACACACGTAGACAGACAGCTATAGAGTAAAAGGTAGATAAAGTGAAAAAGCTGAGAGAAGTCTGTTACCATAGAGTTTCTACCATTTTAAAGGAGTGTGACTGAAAACTGAATCTTGCCCAAGATCTGTTCCTTACAACACTTTGCGTTAAATCAGACTTATAGCTCTAGGTGCATTAAGTAGACAGCTAACAGTAAAGCAACTGTAGAAAACTGTCAGGTTGCTCAGGGCCTGATCCTGCAAACATGAACAGACACACAGAGCTTTATGAAAGCTAGTTTTCCCAAGGAGGTAAATGAAATGACATGTAGAAAATGTATTTATTCCTGTGCATGTCTGCAAGGATGGATCTTCTATTTTATAACTTCTAAAGTCATGAAGCAATAAAACCAAAAACACTGAAATAGCCTGATTTGCCCTATAGTGCTGGAGAGAATAACTAAGAATAGAGATTGCCACAGAGGAAGTGAAATATAGGATGCAGGTCCGTTGAGCAGAGCAATCGGTTTCTGGCTTTCAATTGTACTGGCAGAGGTCATCTCCCTGGTGACAGAGAGATCAGTTGCTGCTGGCAAGGAGATTTACAAATGGTTATGTACAGGATGTTCTATGACTCTATTGCATAACTGTAGGTTACCAGTAGTCATGCTTTTCAGCAAAGCTATATGTGGGTTATTGGATAATCATTACTTTCCTCTAGTGACAGGAATGCATTGCCCAGTTTGAACTGCTGACAGGTAGGTATGCAATGGATGGAGCAGAGGTCGAGCAGGCTGTGCAATATGAATGGTGAAATAAAGCCAGCATCTTCTCAATCTCTTTCTTTATGATGTTGACCCACAGACCCCAGCGTGGGTGGACTGTCATCCAGGATGCACATCATGAACCACTTCATTTCTCAGAGGGAAAGACTTCAAGAACATGTTTATCTCAAGGCAGGTCAGGCCAGAGGGCTTTCACTCTTTTCTTTTGCAAGTACCAGCTTTTCTCTGTAACTCACTGCCTCGTCCTACATGTGCCAGCCTAAGATCAAAAGGGCTGCCTGCCTCTTCTGAGGCTGTAATGCTGCTCTAATCCCATCATTAAGAAGCACTTGAAAGTGTACATTACTGGCAATTTTATGATAAATTCTGTACCTGGAGAAGTAGACAGAATTTTAGCTTTGGTTAACCTCGCAGTCTTCCTTTTTGCACCTACTGTATAATTTTCTTATCTGATTGTAATTATGCCCAGGTGTCCTCTTTAACCATAACTTTTGACAAGATGGTTTGTTTTTCTCAATAAATGATGACTGACAAGTAAGAACTCCACTTCCCATTTCCCATCACTTATACAGTGAATAACATATAATGAATCAAAACTCAACCTCCCTGTCTAAAATAACATGCCATTAAAAAAAAATAATAAATTAAAGCTTTACTAAACTGTGGCAAATATGTCTTATTTCAACTATCAATAACAGCTGCAGTAACTTTTATTAATTTATTTTAGAAGTTAAACTGTCTTGTACAAATGAAAAATATTTAGCAGCAGAGAAAAACCCTCAGCAAAATCTAGAAACTACTGCAAATTTCAGCAACTCTTCTTCTATCAGCAGAAAAAAACTCCATTTAACTAGCTCTCAGTAATTAAATAGCACAAGAAGAAAACTGAATACAGAAAATATTAGATATCCTTCTACAAAAAGGCAGAAAAGAAGAGGGTCCCAAAGCATGCAACAGAAAATTATTAAGTTCATAGATTAATTGTTGAGACTAGAAAAGAACTTAAACTAGGAAGAATAGTAACTGGCTTATTTATAAAATACCCACCAGCAGTCCACTGAAAAATACTAAATGACTTTCAGGAGTCCATCCAGATGTGAAAGTAAAAAAAAAAAAAAAAAAAGACCTTTAAAAAAGCAGTATCTCTGCTTTTCAAATGGTAACAGAGTTAATATCTATAATTAGTATGAATGCTTCAAAACAAAAAAAAATACTTATGTTATTGGGAAGACCTTTTTCACTGAGTGAAAATTTTGTCTTTTAACAACAAAAGCACTCTACCAGATCCTACTCATCAATGCTAATTTTAATGAAACTGCAGAAAGTTGGAAGACTCTGCTTCTAGTCTTTAGATGTCAACAAACTCCAACTGTTTAAATTGTGCAAGACCAAGAGATTCAGATAATCAAGTAGGGTCAACCACAGAAATATTGTAGCCATAGAAAGGAAAGAATAGGACTTGATGCCAGCTGCTTTTCTTTAAGCTGAAATTATGTTAGAAATCATCCCAGCACAAAAAATACAGCATCAGTAGTTTACAGGACTCAGGATATAATGAAGTTAGTTACCAGGTGAAAAATATTTCCAAAGTAAGCATCACTTATATTGCAGCATCTTATATGGGAGAAAATTAAACAGTAGTAGCAACAATGGAGAAATTTAGTTTAGACAAGCAAAGGGGAAAAAATTGAAAATCCATCATGGTATTATAACCTCCCATATTGATTTGAATATTTCCTAAATGAAAAATATTTTTGCATATAAAAACACTGTTTGGTCTCAAAGATACTAGTGCTGTTACAGTGATGTTTTGAAAGTATGACCTTAGATGTTTGGGTTTATGTTATCTTCATGTTCCTTGACAGTCTGACCCTACAGTTTTACTCAGTGGCTTTAATACTGCCTTTCAAAATGTTATTCATCAGTACTTTCTGTACGTGTCTCACTCTGCATGTGCAAGATGGAGGTGCAGTGATAAAATACAATGAGCAAAAGGTATTAATCCTGCACTCTTAGATCATTCTTGCTCACTAATGCATCATGAAATATTTATTCAAAACAATCCAAACTCCGGTTACTTCTAATCACTCTCAAAAAAACACAACAGGCAACAAGGACATTTCCTTTTTCTCCACTGAAGTATGTAGTTTCTTCTTCAGAAAGCATCTACTGATGTTCACTGATGTCAACCTGAGTTATGAACAGCCACCATTCCCATTGCAAAACTAGTTGCACTGCAGCCCTGAAAAGCCACGGAGAGAGTGTTATAGTATTAGGAAAGGTGGTTGCTTGCATTTGTCAGAAGTCTTACACCTTAAGATCCAGAATTCTAGCAAACGGAAGCTGTTACAAGGAATTGAACTGAAATGAAAGGGTCTCTTTGCAGACGGATTACCTACAAAACACTTCATAAGATTAGGGTCTGACACTCACTCTGCAGATAGGTTCAGCAGAAAACACATGCAAAAGAAAAATCCTGTATTTAGTGCTTATCTCAATATTAGAAAACTGAGAAATGTTCACCAGATATATAGTACATTCACTGACAAATCAGTTGTCCTCGTATAAAAAGTCACATGGTGAAGTATTGTCTTCTGAAATCAATGACAGTACTCTCAATGAGTTCAGAATCCTCACGACTTCATCAGCCTTATATGTATGTGTAAGTACAGGGGATAAAGGGTGGCTGTGACTTTTACTTCTGAATTTCCCCACCTTTTGGAAACTGCATCCACTGTGTACTAATCTTTGCGCAGTATACATATCACTGTCAATACACTTCTAAAAAAATAAAAATCCTGTCTCGGAGACTGAAATTCATTTTTTGGATTGATTTCTGGCTTTTTTTCGGTGGTCTATTTATAATTTCAAGGAGTATTGAATATTTGAACATACAGAAGAAGAAAGCTTTTTATCCCCTCTAGCAGACATTCCAACTTGTTAGCTAGGTTCTCTTAACATTATGATGTCTTAGGCTGCAAATTTGAAAAAAAAAACCTCACTGATTGCAAGCATTCCTAATGTCATTTTATTGGATTCCTATTAAATAGATATAACGTGTTAGGGTATATTGCACAAAGGTAAAAGAAATACTTCTAAAATACATAGAAGTTACAAACCAGTGAGATCTCTTGATTTCTAATCCAGCACTCATCTTTGCATTGCTTTTTACATTGCAAGACCAGTAGCTGAACAATATGCAAAAATATATGCAACGAAATGAGAAAAATCATATACTTTTCCTATAAAGTTACACTTTATCAAATATCTTTAGCCAACACACTGATAATCTTATCTCTAAATGCTTTTAGGCCACTTCCTATTAACTCTTGGTAAGCATTTATGAGACACAGTCCATTGCAGCAGATTCCTGTTATTGATCGCCCCTGCTCTGTTTTTAATCTTTTACAATGCATTAAATTCCTTTTATCTGTATATGTACAAGACCCCTTTCAATTAGTTTAGTTACTACTATTGCAATAGCATGTCTGGTATCTATGTAAAATGTGCAGTAGTCAAAGAAAGCATTGCCAATACACAGGGTACTTTAGTATGACTGGGACTACTCCCATTTTTAATGATTTTAGTAGGAGAATCCTTACTGCTTTATTTCTCAGTATTGTCTACATAACACTTTGATGTTTTAGATTCAAATCAATTATCAAAACATATACCTTGTTATCTGTTGCCTACTGAGTCTGGACTTTTCCTCCTTTTTTTCTGTTTTTAGGAAGAAAATATGGATTTTGCAATACCAACTTAGACATGCAAAGGGCTCAACAGAATAAGTAATGCAGTTTTCAGGCTAAGCACTCCATTTAGTGCTTTTCAGCTTTGAAGGTGACATGGGTAATAGCTGCAAAATCAACTGGGCTCTTTTTATTTCACCTAGTATCACCAGATCAAAATAATACTACTTAAACTGAGACTGCAAACAAATACCCTCTTTTTGTTTTTCCTGTCCTAGTTTCTAACAATTCCCCAAAGAAATAAGTTCCTTGATGTTAGCAAGAAGAAAAAATTATCTTCCATTTATGAAGGATCCTAAATGGCCAGGAGTGTGACCAGTGAGAAATCACAGGCTTCAGTACAACACACACGCTTATCAGAATCTTGCAAAATCAGCTTTCTGAATCTAGTTTGGTATAATGAGTATCCCGATAAAGCACCAGTACACTTTGGTATGAAATGCAGTACAATTCCATTCTTCACAGAAGTGTGTCATCATTGAAAGAAAAAGGATAATTATATTTATAGGAGAAAATATACCTAGGAGTACTTTTTATGTGTTATATTTTCATATAGAATACCTTTTTTTCATTCTTAGAGAAGACAATGACATTTAGTTTTGATAAGCAGGTAAAAACCAAATTTTTCAGTTTTTCAGTGGCTTATTTTATTGTGCATTGGTAATCGACACAATTGTAATTGGAATTATGTGTGTTCATTTAAAATTGACCTTGCTGAGCTATATTTATTTTCAAAAGATGTCTCCTACATCCAGAAACTCCTATTCAAACATTGGCTTATCAAGCTCTACATTTCTTTCATTTTTATGAATAAAGCTCAGCTCTGTTTCCTAACTAGGATAGCCTAAAGATTGAATCTTAATCTGTTCAATATTTTCTAGCATATTCTATGGAACCAGAAGATTCACACTGTATCTAATACTTATCTTTTCTTTTCTTTTTTTTTTTCTTTTCTCCTTTCCTTCACAAAATTAATTTAACAGAGCATGGTAAGTCCTGAAATATATAGCTTTTTTCTTTACACTATAATGGCTAATCAAGATTTACTTGGTTTTCTGCAGTGCTATTTCATGTACTGCAGCACCCCCTTGGATGGTCTATTACCCTGAACATCTCTAGTGCCTAAAGAAGAGAAAAGAGCAAAGAAAAATATTTGCTGGATCACCAGGAACATCTGGCTGCACTTTTCAATTTGCTAACACAAGCACTCTTAGCTGCATCCTGCCAATGACTATCAGCCAAGGAATCTGCCATCATTTTAGGATATGTGCATGATTGCAAGAAAGGGGGAAAGTTAATCTTATGAGAAGACCATGTCTTGGAAGAATGTGCCTTGTGCTGGTGGGTGTAGTAAGCCACAGCAGAAGACATTGTAAGGAGACAGTGTCTTTGAGCAGAGTATAATCACAGACCTTGACTGCAGAGACCTGTATGTTAGCATGAGGAACAAGTATAGAACCTGTACTGCGACTGTCTTTGACTCATTCCTATGGCAATGTGTAGGAGCATACTGCTCTCAGCGAACATCAGTGAGTACTGGATGAGCTTGGCTTATTAACTGCAACAGAGAAGCTTTACATGGTTCCCAGACAGTGCATGTGGATGACTCTATCTATAAGTATTGCTTTGTCCTGAGATTAAGCAGCCTACCTGCATGAAACAGCCCTTTACCTGACAGCAGAAATGATTAATGGATTTGTTTACCTCTAAGAAAATCTGGTAAATGGCAATGCACCTGACCATGGACAGCATCTGCAGAGTGTGCCATGATCAGCGTGAAAGTGCTTGTCTGATGCTGCAGCAACCAGCATCCCCAGCATCACCAAGGACATCAGATTGCTATTTCCTATTCTATTGCTTCCATTAACATCAGAAAGGACATAAGTTTATTATCACCTTTTCTACCATTTTCTTGCTATCACCTTTTCTACTATTTCTATGCTTTCCACAATAAACTAGTTAATTAGCACTTGGGTGTCCATACCTTCCTTCTTAGGATACAAAAAGAACTGGTACCCCCTCAGTGCAAAACAAGTCAGCCCATGAACAGACTGTAAAACTGAACGCAAACATTGCCAGGACCTCCCTGTCAGAAAGGTCAGTATTAAATCACCCATTTTTCCTAAGTGAAACTAAACTTTTTTCTCCTTTAGATCTGATCAATGCTAATTATTCTTCTTTTCTGTATAGAAAAACTGTCATATACTAATTCTGTGAGTTTGCTCTACAGCACAAATGAGCATTACTAACAGTGAATAAAAGAAATCACACTAAGGGAAAACCTCTGTATTTTCACACACCACTAATAAGGCTTTTGAGTATGTTCTCTGTGATGTTGGCAGACTAGATCAGATGATTGATCATTAGCCAATTTCCAAGAAGGCCTCAGGCAAGAGCAGTATCAAAAAAACCCACTTTAAACACTATAAGCTTCTATATGTAAATTAATGGGAAATAGGAATACACATGAACAAGCTGTAGATTATCCATAAATTTTTAACTTTTTTTTTTCTTCCCCTATAACTGTAGACAGTTCTTGGAAAATTTTGTAGCTTTTACTCATGGTGGGGGTTTTGTAGTTTGGATTTTATTATATGGGAATCAATTACAATGCTAACACAAAGAGCAAGTTTAATGAACAAATTTTCATACCAGTGTACTTGATTTAAAATTTTCACTTCTTTTCAAACAGCAGTATTTCAGGGTTTGGAAACTTGTGATAACTAAAAATGTAGGTTTGCTTCAGAAATCACTCCGCCCATTTCAGAAATCTTTATAAATTATCTCAAACAAAATGGAGAGAGAAAGTGGAGATTTGGATCACTGATCTAGAAAACACTTTAGCTGAATATGGCTTCTCTCTTTTTTCTTGGATCAATGATACTAAAGTGCTGTGGTTGCACACAATGGATGACATGAAAAATGAGAACGAAATCCAAAATCTTACCTAAAAAAAAATCGAATTGGATCATTTACAGTTTTGTTCTACTTTGGGGGCTTAGACGCTTGGGTAAGTTAAGAAGTACCATCTGAGCTGCAGTGCAGTTGCTGGCCATGGGTCTAAAAAGATCTGACCTGCTAATTTAAGTTATAAACTCATTTATCACTGGGGGATAACCTAGTTTGTGTTACTTTCCTTCTTCTCCTGTCTAGTAACAAATACAGTTACTACAGAGCAGGAGGCGTATGGAATAAGTTCCCCTGGGGTAACAGCTTCACCCACTGGAGCCCTACCTAATAAGTGCTTACATAAAAAGGATAGATTTGTTCTTAATGCATACAGAGAGTGAAACCTACCGATTTATGTCATAAAAACAGCTGTTAGTGCTTTGTTCCCTATCTAGACCTATGGAGTCATGTATCTTGGAAGGAATGAGTTGGATTTCAGTGTTTAATAAATTTGAATCCATTACCACCAGCTCAATCCCATTACCTTCAAACGTTGTGTTAAGGTTTCTCTACATAAGAGGTTACCCTGGAACAGCCATTTTCCAGCTGTTTCTCCTGATTAACTCCAAGAGTGAAACCCTCAGTTTCTGGAATAAGAAACATAATTGGAATAAGACATTTTCTGGGATCAGGAAAATTGCAGACGGACTTAATCAAGATGAGTTAAGCCACTTTAAACTGACACCTTACCTCATTCAAAGTAAGTTTTTATGTATAGGAATTATGAACCTTAAGTCATAGTTTGAAGGCAACAGAGTTACAGTGAATTTGGATGAAAAAGTTTCCTCTCTCATAAGAATGCTCAAGACCATTATTATTATGTTTGTTAATATTTTTATCTATTGTAATTATTCCATTCTCCCATAAAAGAGGGGGTGGGCGGGAAGAAACCCACAACATTTTCAAGTAGAAAATATAAAAATAAAATGCTGACATAGAAGACTTGTTCTAAATGGCCATGGCCTGTAAAAGAAAGTAGTTTTCAATTAATTGTTTCTCAAAAAAAAATCCTATCTGTGTCAAAGGTTAATTGCAATACAGGAGAAGTTCATTGTCTGAGAGGAAAGTAACCTGTTGTCATGCTTATCTCCTACATTTATTATTCAGAGCTACTGACTAGAAGACAACATATGGGTTTTTTACAGACACAAGCAAATTACAAACATTAAATGAGTTACAAAATCTTTCTTCCAGAACAGACACTTATTCCAGCTTCACCTGAAATATCTATAGAATGCTTTATTCTGCATTAGATTTTTTATTCCAGTTTTACCTACCTGGATGATATTTTTGTAGGTATTAAACTTCCAAGGTACTGAACATGAGGCTAGATACCAGAAAGATAGTTTGTCCTTTCAAAACACTGTCTATATTTTCCATCATTAGTTAATTCATATCCTCCTTCCATCTCCTCAAGTAGAGATGCATTGCCCTCTTGGTATTGCTGACTAAAGAGACTGTTTAATAACTTCCCTGTGAAAAAAATTATTTTCTCAAATTGCACTGTTTGTAGTTACGGAACATTGTCTATTTTTAAAAAGAGACTCAAAAACAAGGCTCTCCAGAGGGATCTAAGGCTCTCCAGAGGGATCTGGGCAGGTTGGACCGATGGGCCAAGCCCAGTTGTATGAGGTTCAACCAGGCTCAGTGCCGGGCCCTGCCCTTGGGTCACAGCAGCCCCAGGCAGCGCTGCAGGCTGGGGCAGAGTGGCTGGGAAGCTGCCTGGGGGAAAAGGGCCTGGGGGAGCTGGCTGACGGCCGGCTGGGCATGAGCCAGCAGTGTGCCCGGGGGGGCAAGGGGGGCCACAGCATCCTGGATTGTGTTGGAAATACTATGGCCAGCGGGACTAAGAAGTAGTTGTCCTCCTGTACTTGGCACTGGTGAGGCCACACCTCAAACCCTGTGTTCAGATTCGGGCTCCTCTTTACAAGAAAGTCACTGAGGTGCTGGAGCATGTCCAGAGAAGGGCAATGGAGCTGGTGAAAGGTCTAGAGAACAGGTCTTGTGAGGAACAGCTGAGGGAACTGGGGTTGTTCAGCCTGGAGAAAAGGAGGCTCAGGGGGGACCTTATTGCTCTCTATGACTACCTGAAAGGAGGTTGTAGCAAGGTGGGTGTCAGTCTCTTGTCCCAAGTAACAAATGATAGGGAAAGAGGAAATGGCCTCAAGTTGTGCCAAGGGAGGTTTAGATTGGATATTAGGAAAAATTTCTTCACTGATAGGGTAATCAAGTATTGGAACACGCTGCCCAAGGACATGGTGGGATCGCCATCCCTGGAGGTGTTCAAAAAAGTTGTAGATGTGTGCTTAGGACTTTTTTCTCTCATTTCAAGCATCATGTAGAATGGAATAATTCATATCAAACCAAGCAATAGCTTAGGCAGCTAGCAACTCACAGATGAAGGTAGGATTGTCTGGGACAAGAGCAAAGGAGAGAGGGCAAAAGAAAGAAAGATGCAGAAAAGGAAATACAGAGAGCAAGGGAGAAAAAAAGAAGGGAAAGGGAAGGGTAAAGAAGAAAAGACAACCAGTCAATGAATGTCTTAAGAGAAGCAGCCACAAAACATAGAGATTATGGAAAAGCTGAGTTAGAACGAGAAAAGGAAAGAATGTAATGTCCATAGTCTTATCTATCTTTAATCTATTCTTACAGTCAATTTAGCTGAGTAAGAGCTTATCAGAGTTTAACTGTAAGAACTGGCAATAACAAACCAAGGTCAGCAGGCATTCATTTGTCTATGGCTAATTTCAAACCAGTTCACCTATATGATTTCTTAGGTCTGTTTGCTGAAAGAATGCCTTTCAAGCGTACATGTAAATGTCTGATACTAAACAGCAAATTTTTAGATGAACTCAAAGGAATATCTTCATATCTTCAAAGGAATCTTCAAAGGAATTTTGCAGAAATACTGAATGTTCTGAAGCTTTGAAATCTAAACAATACACAGCAAGAACAGCATATTTACCTTGAAGAAAAGTGAATTGTGAAATTACCATTAATTCATTGCTCATATTTGACTCCATCTTTGAAACAGGTAGCTACCTGTTGAATAGAAGAATGCAAGTGAAAAGTCATCTGTTTCTTTTCTGTCTGGTAGTTTACATAGCAATTTACTTTGTTCAAAGTGTAACAAAACACTGCTGACTCAGAGTACTAGCATTCTTAATGTTTTACTGAATTAGAAATATATAAGCTAGATAAAAATCACTAGAGGATTGAAATCTAATCTCTGATATTGATAAAACAGGAATTTCAGGAAACCATAAGTAAAATCATAAAATAATTCTAGGGAGAAGCCTGATTAAGTGTAACAAGTTTGTGCTGAAAATATAAATTTCTATTAATTATATAGTAAATGTAACTTCAACCCTCCTGAAATAATGAGTAAAAATTCTAGACACCTGGAAATGCTTAGAAACTGAAGCACAACTTAAAAGAGTACAATACTGATTTCCTTTTTCTTACATAAAATAAGGGACATTTGTACAATTGCCAGTTTTATAATGAGTAAAATTTTAGAATACATTTTCAGGCATTATTTGCAGGTTCAATTCCATGTACAAGTGTAGGACGATTTCTGACTTTGCTGCACAGAAAGTTAAGAATAATATACTAAAGACAATTGCAAAATACTTTCTTCAAAAAAACATTGTCTCCTGGGTGTCTGCTCCTAGAAGCTCTGAGGGACCTGTGGGATTTGCTGTGGCAAAAGGTTATCCAGGAACCTTAGGAAAGATGTAAACATTTCTTCATTTTCCAGGCACTGACTACAGGCACATAATTTTCTATCACAAGTAAAGCTCCTCTATTTGTCATTGGATAAGGCAGCTATATTAAATCAGAATCTGTTTTCCCAAAGAGCTCCTGAGAATGAGAAAGGAAAGCTTCTTCTTCACAGGAATGTACACAATAATCCCTTAAGTATCTCTTTTGAAAATGGCATTCAAATGGTCTAAAATTACCCCAAAAATTATTCCCCCCCCCCCATCTTTGTATTTCATATAGTTAGATGGAGAGTACTTGTACAGCTAGGGAACAATAGAACCACATAATGTTACAAGAGCATTATGCAGTCAGTATCATTATCCAACTTAATAACACTGGCACCTGTGATGACAATAGAAAAAAAGAAACCTCTATATCTCTGTGCAACAGAACTGTCATGGCACCCATTGATTGCAGTTGCTAAGTATTCAGGACTTACACTGTCAAGGGACATTGCTTGCTTTTTTTTTTTTTTTTTTAAAAAAATAGTCAGATCACTTCCAAACACTGAAACTGACATTGGATTTTAGGTACCTTTACTTGGTGGCAACAGTTCACTCTTATATCCGAGGTGGGGCTCCAGCTATTGCAGCTCCTAGATAAGAACTGTTTCCATAGGAGGCTACAGTGCTTTGCTCCTCATTGCCCAAGCTACCACATCTCCCTCAGCAAATTCTCCATCAGAAGGGAATTTAGCTCAATTTTTTGCAGGTGCAGAAATACCAGTCTTACATAAAACTTTGCCTGTCATACACTGTGTCCATTATGCAATTTTAAATGTTGCATAAATATATACCAAATGCTATTAACTCTACAGTATAACCTTTGAAATAAATGAACAGGAAAGTAGTGGAATAAAAAAAATTCTGAAATTATGCTGCATTTCTTTTCAAACAATTAAACTGCCATCTTAAAATGCAGCATGCTAATTAAAGGTTTTGTGAAAGTCTGATTCGTCTCTTCCAAGGTTATGCAAGGAAACAGTAAAAAACAATGTTAATTGAGGGTTTTCAATGAAGTAATAAAAATAAGGCCAGTTTTTAGTAAGGAGTCCAAGGCCATAAGCAACATTTTGGTGATCTGCAAGAGTTCAGGCCAAATTGCAGCACCCTTTAGTGACTGGTAACTAAAGAAGAATATTGTGTGACAACACATGCAGAAAAGATTTAATTTTGTCACAGGCATGCAAACAGAGCTTTCTGGTTATTATTCTAAGAACAGAGGCTGAAGAGAGATGAAGTTGGTTTATTACTTCCTAGAGAAAAAATAGATTACCTTATATTCAATAATTGCTCATTCGGTTCATTATAACAGTCATATTTGGCTCCCACCGTCTTATATGACAAAACAGTACAAAAATCCAATTATTTGAGGGGTAAATACAGATTCCTTTTGACAAGTTGGTAACTGTGTTCATTATCAGGCAATATCAATTTTTTAATTTAATTCTCCTCAATCGGGAGAAGAGATTTTAAAAGAACGTGTCACTATTACAATGTAATTATTTCCTTGTACCCTCCTATTATTGTCTTTATTTATATTTAATGTTTTACCCAAAGAGTGGTAATTAAATATTGAAATAAAACTGTACAGTTTGGGAGCATTCTCAGCATGTAAATTAACACATGGTAAAGAATTTTTACATCAGAAGTGTTATTGTGAATAAATAGAAAAATTAAATTTGTAATATACATGCAATACACATAGAATACTGTTGCCTAGCTATTTTTGAAAACATTTCCTGTTTTAAATTCAGGAATATCAAATTATGTAGAAAACTTAGCCCATATAAATTATATTCATGAATACAACCAGATTTTGTCCTTAAAAGGTTTTTGGTGATCCTAGACATTAAAAAGAATATAATGATGACTGAAATACAACTCTTGTAAGTGAAATAGAGTAAGTAATATATATAATAAATTCATAGGTGCATGCAGCACTTGACAGATATGAATGCATCAATGAGAATCCTGAAACACCTTTTCTGTATTTTCCTAGATATTTAGTTTAAGAAATATTTAATCCAATTCAATATGTTAGTTATTTCTACAAAGACACAGAAGCTGGACAAAGAAACAGAAATAAGTTGTTTGTAGCCATGAATGAACTGATTTTCCATTTGGCGAACAAGCCAAAATAAAAACATCCCCCTTTACTCTCAGTTGTGGAAAATGAGGCACTTTTATTTATAAATCTTTTGCCAAAAGAAACAAACCTTCAATTCACTGTCACAACCCCTCATGATTAAACAAATATAAATGAAGTGAAACAGTCAACTCTTTTCGGTCTACAACAGTATGTTTCTTTTCAGTTTTCTGAGAAATTTAGAGAAAAATATAAGACCATACTCACAAAGCTGGCAGAAAAGCATGAAAAGTTATTTTACACTTCTTTTTTATCAACTTCTTACTGGTAAAAGCACTCAATTTCAATTATTTTCTCTTCCTCTGAGTGTTCAAACTCCAGCTCTCACTTCCCAAGAGGTCCAACAGATTAAAAATACATTGGGAAACCAGAAGAGGAAGTCTCCTTAATCTCTACTGTCTAGTCTGTTCTATCTTGTATAAATAATTCAGTATTCATTACAGTTAACAATGGAGGATAGGTACCTCCTGTTTACAAAGAGCATCAGCCTGGACTCAGGACTCATTCTCATTTTCTCATTCTGTATTTCAGTGACTATTTAAGTACTTTATCTGAAAGGCTGAAGATTCAGAAGGATGGAAATGGGCGATCCACTGTTTAGCATGTCCTGCGTAAGAAACTGACAGATTTGAGTTAAGAAAACATAGTTCAAGTCTTTATCCTGACAGAAAAAAAGAATTCCAGCATATGTCTCCCACAGGCCCTGTAGAATTCTCTACTCTACATAAACCTGTTCTTTAACTGAAGGTAATGGTTTCATAAATTACAGGTTAAAGCCAAGTTATTTTAAAGTAAATAATACATTTATTTACGCAACTAATACAGGACCTATGGAAATGGGATAAAACCCAAAATAAGTTATCCAAGAATCATTGAATTAGATTAGCCTCATATCTATAGCCTATAATATAAATAGGGAAATAACATCAGACATATGGTAAAACATCTGATAGATTACTTACGGGAATTAACAAGTGGGAGAACATGAGAGCTGGTGAAAGAATTGTGCGGTGGATAGTGAACTGACTGAAAAACATCTGGTGACTGACAGATCTGAGAAGGTAATAATCAAGCTGAGATCGATTACTAACAGAGTTAGACAAAGATTATCATAGTACAGATCTTGTTTAATATTTTCATTACCTTACATTTCATGCAGCCATAAAAAGTAAAGGTTAGCTGATAAAATGTTTTTGTGACACAATGTGAAGCGAACCACAGCATGATACGCAAGTAACTTTAGGAATATGGCGATAAACAACATTACAGCAAGCTGATAAACTTGAGGAGGAACATGAGTAAGTTTTGCTCTAAACAGTTGGAAGAGAAGAAACAATGCGTGATGTTGCTGGGTTATTGTTGACAATAATGTGACACATCCATCAAATAACAAATGCAATTCTAGGATGTATGCAATGAGGATCCCAGAGTACTGCAAGCCATATGAAGTAAGACAAAAAGGTCTTCTCTTGTTTGGTTTAGTGTGTGATGAACTGAGATGTGATATGATTGTTCTACATAAATAAATGGAGTGGTTAGAGGTAAACACAAGAGAAGAAGAAAAGCTATTTAAAATAAACAACAACATTGACCTAATGAAAATATTTCTAGATGGGCCATAAATACCTTTGAGCTAGAAATTAGAAGTTGTAATCATCAGAGCCAGAATATTCTCTAACAGCTTTCCAATAGGAGTAAGAAGGGCAATAAAACAACTCAGTTTTAAGATGAAGCATATCTCAGCAATAAAAATGTTGTATATAAACATCTGTTTCAACTAATGTTTGCCAAAACACAGACAAGTATCCAATAAAAGTTTGCCTAGTGTTCTTGCCAAATTGCCCAGTGCAGGAAAGCAGAGATTCTAAGGATCTATGAATCTGAGATGACTGCTCCATGACATATGTTTTGGAACTGGGGATTTCAGAGTTTTGGAACTGGGGACTTCAGAAGCATTGAGTCTCAGTTTGAGATTATTATCTCCTTTTCAAAATTCAGAAGCAACCTGGTAGTTCAGGAAGTTCAATGTTGCATTTTCACATCCCCCTTTGTGGTGAAGTTTGCATTGAGATACTGAAAATTTCTGGGCCACAGGAAAAAAAAATACATTTTCTAACTATCAGTCAGTTACAAGAATGAAGAGGATGAAGATTTGTTTAAGCACTGGAACTCCTTGGGAAGAGGGGGTTGACCATAAAAGTTTTCCTGTTCTACCATACTTAACAGATACTGATTTCAGGGGACATAAGATTCCTCCACCCAACCGCAACCCAAAATATAACAGAAGGGGCTGCAGCGGTTTAGATTTGGCAACTAAGTATAATCCTTACACATAGCAAGCAGAACATGGCCAAACTTTCCATGTATGACAGAAATTACAGCAGCTGATAGGCCTACAAGAACTTGCAAGTAGTAAAAAGTACAGACACTGAGCAAATCTTTACAATCTTTTCAGCAAAACTCATTACAGAACTGGTCATGCTCCCAAAGGACAGTAGGAGCAAGATACCTATAGAATCAGGTCGTAATGCTTTGACAGTCTACAGCTCCTCTGAAAGAAAACCAGAGAATTTAGTTACATTGGAATTAGGTCTTCATTCAAGTAAGATGCTGATCAGATTTAGATTTGTTATTATCTGAGAAAACCTAGTTTTTCAGAGAACTACACCAGGTGGTTTTATGTCAGTCATAAAGCCAACACTGATACCAGCATAAATCTGCAACGTATCACCCACTGTTTAGGCACAGTCCTAAGATGTGTTAGTGCAGAGCTGCATCAGGAACAGCTTTGACAGAGAGATTGGGGATTGCTGAGAAGCACGACCAGCTTCATGGTATGCACTCAGAACAGCGCACCTTGTCCTCTGATGTGCTGTAAGTTTTAGGTGCAGAGGTAGGAACTGGACTATGTTCCTAGTATGTTTCCAGACCCTATGGGATAAGTACATCATCATGAAAAAACTGCCCAGATTAATCTTTTCTGCTCCAACCATCAGGAAACTTTCCTTCTTTTGACTGTAAGTGACACTGTCGTGTCTAGATACATCTTTGGCACCTCATATTGTCATTTTAGAGGGTCACTTTCACACCATTTTGATTTGGCTTTATTACCATAGGTGCAGGATTATGTTCTCATGGCATTAAAGAACACGGCAGCAAAGTATTCTGTCTGAAATTAAAAACTAATGAAATATTCAAACACAGGCTCTACAACCTCAGCATACTATAGCCTTTATTTCCATACCATAGAAAGACATTGTTGTGCTTGTTCATATTGAGGGAATTTATGACTTTCCAACAACTAGTATTTACTCATTTACAGTCATTGGGTTAACAAAAAATTATGGGCAGTTTTATTTGGTTAATTCAATGAAGGCAAAGCACTTACATGACTCATGCAAATCATCAATATAGTATTTCATTAAAAGGTAGTTTCTAAATGATGCTTATAATAAGACATATTAGATATGAAAATGAACATAAAAAACAGTTTGAAAGCAAGGGGATTGTGGTAATCAAAATTTATTGCTGAATATTTTGTCCCTTAAATCTAAAGGTGAACTATAAAGGTACAGTCTGATGATTTTTTGTGATTAGTGAATTTCACGACCTTAAATAAACCTTTTTTATCTCTCATTTTATACAAGCAGAAGTGCTTATGTAGTCAGCTGCCACATTTCAGCTGTGTAGTGGCTTTTTATTAAGCTGTTTCAAAAAATCATGGGCATTTTTTTGTTCTCTGCTTACAGTAAAAACATTTGCAGAGAAAAAATGGAGATTACAAAACCTGAGTCTATTTCTTTGTGTTATCATACTGTTTCTGCCCCTCCCAAGCTACAGCTAAGAAGAAAATAAAAGAAAAAAAATACAAAAGCTCTGAAAAGGATTGGATATTGTTTATCTAAAAAATCACAACCCCAACTGACCTGCTAACAAAAAAAATTAGAATAATAATCAACAACCCATTGCTAATGTCACATCAAAATAAGATTGCTGGTGCACTTTGCTATGAATTCTGATTTTTAATTCAAAAAAGAGAAAGGAATGGTGATTGAAAGAACCAATGTGAAAAATAAGATATTTTATAGTAAAATTTTCTTACTATGTTATATACGGAGTTTCTAATAAAATCTAATACATGAAGTCTAGATGTGTTCAAAAGCAAGATTTGATTCTAACATCTAAATTCTGAATAAATCAGTATAAAAAGACCCAACTCCAGAGAGCGTGTGAAGTATCCCACTTTACAGAAAGATATAGGTAGCAAATAGGAAACATAAGTTAGAAGTGAGATTATAGGACTTCATGTAAAATCAACAGTCATAATATACTAACCACCCACCTATCAAAAACCCAACACATTTCAGGAAAAAATACGTCCTTATGCAAGAGAGTCTGATCAGCCTTTTAGTGTGTGGTAGGTCAACCTTGGCCAGCAGGCAGATGCCCACCCAGCTTCTCTCTCACTCCCCCTCCTGAACCGGACCCAGGAGAAAATAAGATGGAAAAGCTTGTGGAAAGAGATACAGTGAGATTTCTTACTGGTTACCATCATGGGCAAAAAAGCCTTGATTTCATTCCTTCATTCCTGACTCCTCTGCCCACTGCCCTGCATCATCAGTGGCACAGGAGAATGGAGAATGGGGTTTGCAACCATTCCATAACAGTCCCTTTGCCACTCCTTCCTCCTCACACTTTTCCCCTGCTCTAGTGTGGGTCCTCTCCAAGGGTGGCAATCCTTCAGAATAAACCAGTCCTAGTGTGCATCCTCCAACTGCCATAGATCCTTCAGATAATATCCAGCAGCTCCAGCATGGTCCCATCCACAGGCTGCAGGGAAATACCTGCACCCCCATAGGCTCTTCCAGGGGCTGCAGGGGAATTTCTGCTCCAGCACTTGGAGCTCTTCCTCCTCCTTCCTCTCTGAACATGCTGCTCGCAGGGCATAATGAAGTTGAAAGAAACTGTATTTATATCATGTTGTGATAAAACACAAAATCAAGCCTAAGAATTATTCCTTTCTCAGGATCTGTTTTATTAAGTATGCCATTTTATGACAGCATACTTATAGAAAAGGGTGAGCCTAACAGAACTTGAAATTTGAAATCTAAACAGGTCTAAAATCCTTATAAAGCACATTAGGTGAAGGAATCTGCCAGATGGTGTAGAAGATACGTTTATAAAAAGCACCTTCATGTGTGAGATGTTAATTTTCTACAAAAAAAAGACCGGCGTGTATTTGTCTTGCTTCAGTTAACCTAATTAGCATGGAGAAACAACTGTATGATAAAGCTATCAATGCAATGGTAAACAAAAGACAATAGTCTATAAATTGCAATGGCATTCAAATATTCTTCTCTTTCTGTGAAACCAGCAGCAGCAAAAATTTTATTACTTGATTTATTGTCTTTCCATAATGAAGCTTCATCATTGTTGTGTGATGATGACAATATGATGTCAGGGGTATGACTAACGTAATGAATCCTAAAATGAATTGTTTACAGTGAACAGAAACACAGTATTAAAAAAGGCTAATCTTGTATATTTTCTGTGACTGCAATTAAACATGCGGCAAGGGCTGTTACACACTATTTATATCTTTTAAATTCAGAGGTAAATGAAAGTCTCAATGCAGTGGGGAATATCAGCCGACTGTACAGCCTGATCCATGTCACATGAGATGGTGCATATATGATATCAGCCAGCAATGAACAGGAGAGGAGAGAAAGTTCTCTTTCCACCCTGAGCTCTTCTTTCCAGTCAATCTTTATCTGAAAATGTTCAAAGTAAAACCTCAGTGTCACACAGGCCTTGGGTTAATATGCAGCACGGTGACGGGTGAATGTCATGTAACATGGATAAAGTCCACTTAAAACTATTTGACATGAGAAAAGCTTGCAAGGTAAAGGCCTAACCATCTTCAGAAATGCTGGCCTGTTTCTCATCCACCGCTGCTCTGAGATCTCATTCCAGGACTCCAAACAAATCTGAAATTTCCTACATTGCAGAGAAAACACTTGCAGCCTAAAACTCAGAATATCTAATACACCACCAAGACTGTATCAAAGAGAAGCATGCAAAGGAAGACTTGCCTGTCTTTTTTTCTTTCTACCCCCCCCCAGCCTCCCATAATCTTGGGAAGAGGAAGAACTAGGTTAAACAGTTTGATTAAAGTCAGTTATGTGGACTGAAAAAAATCACATCTCTTAAGCTTCTCCCATCTGTGTGAATGAAGGGGCATGCCAAGAATGAAAGCCTTACTGCATACTTAGCGTGTCATCAGCACCAACAGTGCTCATTTTGACAGCTGTTGCAGTGGCACTTGTGAGTGAGGAAAGAATCTGAAGAACACCAGCTTCATATGATCCTGTGAAGCTGGCCTACAGCAGACTTCCTCATTCTTCAAACCTGGTTGAGAAACAAAGGTTTCTATGTTTAGCAGAACACTATAGCTGTGCAAAATTAATCCACTGTAAAAGGTTAGTATTTGTATTCATGCGCATGCATACACACACAAAAAATGTATACTTTAGGGACTTCAGACATTTTATTTGAGATTATTTCACTTCTCCAAATGTTGCTGTTCCATGAGAAAATGGGTCATAACCTTCAATTTTACTGCCTAAGAATACTCAAACACTAATTTACCTCAAAATTTTGACTACAAGTAATTAATTTTTTTAATTTTTTTCTTGAAAATTTGATTTGGTATGTTCAAAAAGGCCACCAGCCATGCAGTAAACCTTGATGTATTTTCCCATTTGACTTAAGCATTACTTTACTTGATGGTTAAGTCTTATTAAAATTACTGAAGTGACAGAACTAATGACTGAAAGAAGATTGTGTAATTTGATCTTCTGAAAACTGTGGGATATTGCTACAGTGCTTTTTTGGGGGGATAAACAACTTTAACTTCATTTATGGTAGCTAGCAATATTTGGGTTCACCTCTGATGTAACGAACTCAGAAGACAGAAGTCAACTTACTAAAAACGTACCTCCTCCCTTAGTTCATGTAAGTGCAATGAAGTGCAATTTTTAGAAAAGTTACTGTTTTAAAACAAAGTGGCATGTTGCAGTCCTGTGCCCCCATCTCCATTCGCTGACAATTTCCTCCATGTGCTGATCCACATTTTGTTTGTAGGAACAAAGCAGAAAAGCAAGAAAATTTTAAAATGGGTACTTGCAACTGCACAGAAGGCAGCATAGCAGCTGAAAAAGATCTGTGGCATTACCTCCAAGCAGAGTACTATTCCTATTCTGCAATTAGTGTTATAGAATCTGACCTGGGCACTGCGTAGAGCATCACAAATCTTAAATTTCACATCTAAATTATAGAGCAAAAGTAGCCTATAGGCTTAGGTTGAAATTCAATTTACCAGTAATTTTCTTTGCAACTAGTGTATCCTAAAAGCTGGCTCTGGGTAATCTATACTGATTGAGCCAGTAAGAAAGGAAAGGGGGAATGTATGGCTATTTTTCAGAATTCCCTCTGTTATACATGTACATATATATCCAGAATACATAGGAACCCCAGAATTCTATCTGACTGTGTTGCCTCAAGGGCCATATACCTTGCACCATTTGTTTGTAGCAAGGTCACATGGCAGACAATAAAGAGGCAAGAAAACCTGGGGTCCTCTGTAAAAAGTGAAAGACAACAAGGACAGTATGACATTTAGGCATTCCTAAACTATTTTCTTTTTTTCAAAATACTTTAAAATTAATTTTATTTCCCTACAGTGGTCTTTTCTTTTTTTCTTTTTTTTTTTTCTTTTTTTTTTTCTTTTTTTTTTATAAATCCCTATTATATTGTTCCAAAACAGAACCACTTTTTCACAGAAATGATGACATTTGGTTAGCTGTAATAATGGTCTTAAAAGCACATCGCTCTTCAGAAGCAACCTGACTCTCCTACCCACCCTTATCACTCATGCTTGGATATTTCCAGATGAGCTGATACATTGGAGGAATTCAGCTATCGTAGACTGCCTCCAGCTCAGCCAAGCTCTTAAACTACTCACTGTGTTCGTGTGGCATTTCTGATATCCACAGGGAGATCCTCCAAACTAGCCCAGCCACTGTGAAGCAAACAACATTCAGCTTTTCTGCCCAGCTTTCCCTCCTACCTCCATGCTGTGTCCAGCCACACAACTGTGCCCATCTTTTTGGACATATATTTTTTGGGTTTTTTGGTTGTTATGAAGGTGGAAATCTTTTGGTTTCCATTGTTGCTGCTGTCTTTTCAGGCCTTATTTGTTTTATGAGAAGTGCTACAGGTGCCAAAACAGCACTCTGGCTATTCGTATGGGCCATATTTCTCTTGCAAATAGCACATTCCTAATAAATACCATGATTAGAATTTCAAATACTGGAAACTGAAACCAGCACATCTTGCATGCATAAGGGTAGTGAACCTTACTATATCAAGCCCTCAACTTCTGTTTGCTCTATAGCACACCTTTCATAAAACTATACAGTCTTGATATGAAGTTCTTACATAGCATGAGATACACCAGATCTCTGAGTAAATTGTTCCAATTTAGTTACCTTTTTACTTAAAAAGCCTGTGTTTCATTTTGTCCACATTTTTTATTTTCAACTTTCAATCTTGGCATCTAGTCTTCCTGAATGGTGTTTTCTTTCTGACACATTAAGGAATTATATTCAGTTAGAAATCTGTTCCCCATGCATTGGTCAGGTGGCTTGATATTTGGATAAACTGAGTAAATAGAAATTCCTTACTCACAATTTAAGGCCTACGGGTCAGAATGTTTAAGTGTTTGCAATGCTGACTAAGCAAACAGATTATTTTTTTATAAATTTTGTAAAAAAACTTTTCCAGATTTCACTGTTCTTTCTAATCTATTGACAACCTTTTGAAACTGCAGATTCCCCAAATGAACACAAAAGGATGCATCAATTTATTTATTTTTTGGTAATTTTAATGTATTTTAGCTATTTCTGTGACTATTATTTCCATCATACATTCAAAGACCAGATTAGGACACCTGCTGATTATGCTGGGACCTGATATTTAGCCAATTGTCTGTCATTCTCAAATCCTTTCTACACTTGTTACTTATAGGGATATACTTTTCCATTTCATGTCCACAAAGCTATGCCCCTTACAGCAGACACATTGTCTTCCATTTGGGGATTATAAAACATATAAATTTACCTCAATGCACAATCCAGACTGGTTTGTACTATTAATTTATCCCCTGCACTGTTAATTATTGCTTCAATATATGTCATCTCAAAATTTTGGCAAGAATGTACATTTTTTTCTTAATGGAGAGACAATAAATCCCTGCGTAAACTCACCAGGAAATTTCTGACAAGAGTACTAAAAAAAAATCCCAAGAAAAATGCTGATTTTTCAAAATGTTATTGAATTTACCTTTTCCCAGTGGTATCTCCACAAGTACTTTGACTTCTCTGCAAATATTACAGAATCCAGAACTAATAAATCTTACAAATGCACTTATTTCATGTAGTTTTACTTGCTTTGCAGCAAAAAAACCCAACACACACAAAAAAGCATATTGCAATAAGTTCTCTTGAATAAAAAAATTATAAAGAAAGCTTATAATACATTGTGAAAGTATGTTTCATATATAGACTTAAGTCAAATCATTAATTCACTGTTAAACCCCATCCAGCTATACTGTCAACAGCTGGAAAGCTCCAGGATATCTATGGGGATCCTTTCAGATACTGTTAATTTGGGGTATAGGATCATAACTTTAACATAATTATACTTAGAGTTGTTACTTTAGTAAAGCTATAACAATGATGCACATAAATATAAATCAGCTTCTATGAAATTATGATACACTTAACTAAAAGCCTCTTCTAAACAAGGCAAACTGATGTTCCTATAAAAAAAAAGTTTTCCAACAGTACTGAGTATTTTTCTCTTGAAGGCAAGGTGATTTTATTAAGAATATACAAGTCTTGAATTCTAAAGTTTTCCAAATTCTTTTCTTCCTTCCCACCACAACTGTTAATGACCATGATGACAAAGAAAAGCAGTAAGGCTATTCCAATCCCAAAAACAAGTCAGAGCTTTAAATTGAAGTAAACTTGCTTAATTAATTTCAAGTTAATTTAAACCTGTGACAGAAAAGGACCTAATCCAATACTTACAAGACATTTTAACCGCCCTTTTTATAAACATTTTCTTACTGATATGATTCTGGTTTATTCCATCCCATTTTTATGTCATTGGAAAAAGAATTATTTCATAATTCTGCTGGAAGTCCTTGCAACTGTTTTTTTGTTTACTTATTTATTTTACTGTTCAAACAAAGCTACCACAACTACAATGTTTATTAGGCCAGTACTAATAAAACTGGTTGAAGAGCCACGTAAATAGCTGGGAATGCATTATGTTATTCCAGTCTCTCTAATTCAGACCCTAAAGTCACGAAACTAGGCAATGCTTCAATGAAGCTATGCTAACCTACACTAGTTGTATCCTAAATTTCGTGAAACAATCATAATTAGACACGGATCAAAATGAATCACTGGTATAGTTTTGCTATTCACTGAGGTAAAGCAACTGTTAATCTAATTCAAATTGCCAGCTAACCCAGGGTTAGTATGCTTTTTCTACAGCCAAGATGGCTTTGCCTCTGCCTCTCACAGAATAGAAAATAAGAATAAGCAATAAACTGCTACCTAAGTCCACAAGTTTCAGAGGATCAGAGGTATTTTGGATGGCACCTTTTCTAAAAAATCTTGGAAGAGTAAAGAAAAAACCCAAACACGGTAATTGCTTTTCATGGAATGAAAGTCTTTAGTAGGTAGACTTTATCATTGTCATTAATGTGAGAAGAGACAAAGCAAGGCTTAGCAAGTCTGAAAACCCTACCTTTAATCTCCATTGAGGATCCAAATGACATTCCTGCAACTGTTACAGAGAAAATTCATGCTCAACTAAAACTGATGTACCAATTAAAAGGAATCATTTTGAGAATCATGTAAGCAGCAGAGAAAACACTCCTAGGCATCAGAGGAACCATCAAGAGACTACAAGCAGTTGGGAAAGATATAAAACTTAAGAAAAGAAACAGTCAAGAAAATATAAACTGTCAGAAAAAAAGACCATGTAGAAGAATGAAGCATGACACGTTTGTGAAATGATGCAATACACAAATTAAAGCAAAAGTGTGATATGATGGAGACCTCAAGTACATCAAGTTTACATTTCATAAGTCTTGAATGAAAAAGCAAACAAACACACTGATGTAAGGTAGAAAACAATGTTTGATACAGCAGTCAGAATTCATTCATTCAGAGGAAGACATTATGCTTTGATCTCCTGCTGAGGAAGTGTCTCAAAAACCAGAAATTTCTAAAAAAGTAAAGTAAGTTTCACTTAATGTAAGATTCTAATAGTTAATGTAGCTAGTTTACATTAATTGTTTAAGCTCCACTTACAGTCAAAGTATAGAGATCAGCACTGCAAGGAAATGATTAATTCATTCCATCCATAACCAGGTAACTTGGAAGAAGCCCTCCACTCTGCTGCCTCATAGCAATAATGATGGTCTACACAGCTATGCTAGTGTTGAAAATGTACTTTTAGTTGGCTAAGGGTAGGTGAAATTAGTCTAACCCCTTTCCAAACTTGTTACTTTCAAGAAATTTAGATCAGCTCCTCCAGGTATGGCATTTTAGAAATCAGACAATTAGGCAGTTGGAAAGAGGGAATGGAACTTCGTGGCCAGAGCTACAATTCAAAAACATGTTTTAAAATAATTTGGATGTTAAGCAGATACTGCCATTAGTAAGTCATCATACTCCTAGTTCTATTATTTTTTATTTACAAAGATGCTTTATACAGAAATTCCCAGTTTAACCTGTCTTAAATTTTGTCCAATTCAGAATGGAACAGAGTTGAATCTCAGGTGAAGATTTCTAAAACAAGAAGTAACTAGTTATCCTAAATGTCAATTCTTGGGGAAAAAAAGGAGAAAAAAAGAACATTCTATTTGTATTACATGCTTGAAGGAATTATGCCAATATCTCTTGGCAAATGTGCAAATCCATTTCATCTACAAATAAGTATATCTTTTTTGTTGTATTTGCATATGTGTTTTATCTTCTAGGTGATCAAAAATACAAATATTACCATTTATAGCTCTTTCTGGTTAATTATACATGCCACTCTTTTCCTGGGTGTTTATTCAGTTTTAATCAAGGAATTTTCATCGGCTTTTAAAGGCTATTTTAAAAGAAAAAAAATCATAGACTACATGTATTTAACATTAAATATGTGTAATCTATAGCTATTTTATATTTCACCTATGGTGTAGCTATCCTAAGCTCATATGAAACAACTTTATGTAGTATGAAAATGGTGCAAAAGGTCTTCTGCCTAGCTGTACCACAGATCTTCCCATAGTACAGATTTTATTTTCATTCAAACTAGCATGTAGCTCTACAGTTGTAGAAGGAATGAGCGGTATGAAGAAATGTGACCAAGGGATTCACTGTCCTTAAAGACAGTAAAAAAACACCAGAAAGAGGACAATTTGGGAAACGAAGTATAAATAATTATTACTATGTATTTCTTACATAACTGGTAGATTTTAAGACAGCCCTAGAACACCTCCAGAAAGAACTCACTTCAAAACATATGAAATACAGAATATAAAATAGGGTCATGTGACAAATATTTTTACTGGAGTATCTCTTAGGGCACCTCATATAACTTAACTTCCCTTCAAGTCTATGCAGATAAACTGGGTATCACAACTTCATGAGTTGTATACAAGTATTTATGTGCATACACACATATGCACAGCCACAAACATCCTAAAAATCTTCATTAGCTCCCAAACCTTTACATAAATGTTCAACTAGTATATAAGCCAGTTTTGTTTTGCCCATGTGGTTATGACTAAGTTTGACTCATGCCAATGACAAATTTTTCCATAACAACTAACGCACCACACTCTGAAATGGGAAAATGATAGAGTACCTATTAAAAAACAAAACAAAACAAAACAAAACAAAAAAAAAAAAGACAAAAGTTTACCCAATCCAGCAACTTGCAATCTGACCATACGAAAAGTTCATTTGCTTTATATAACTGATTGGATCCTGATTTGGTAGCTCTTGTCCACGTAGCAGAAACAGCATATAGCAGTCCCCAAGCTTCATTACCAGTGACATTTAAGTAGTCAGAGTGGGTTTTTTCATTATTGTCTGGATATCAGTCAGTCCTTCTCACATTATAACATATTCTGAGCTAAAATAAGCTAGGTGTTGAAATTCAAATAATGGAGCACAGTGACCAATCTTTTTCAAGTTTTTCAGACCAATCGGTTTTTAAAACAAAAGGAAACAAAGCAAAAATAAAGCTAACTTGAGTTAGGGTGTGGTTTGGAGGATGAAATAACAGTCGTGGTAACACTTCTGCATACAAAAAGTTTCCTATGCTTACAGCAGCAGACTTTTCCCACTGGTCAGGCTAAGTCACAGAGATGCTCTGCCAGAGCTTGCTCTTGGTGCAGCTCTCCAGGATTCCAGTGCCCTGTTTCTCAAGATATAACTCATGCCTAGAGTGCAGTGCATTGTCTTCTCATACTATTGCCTTTGGTTCTTTGTCTCTCAAGGAGTGTGAAGAGGCTAGTGCACACCTAGATGAAATCAGCTCCAGTACCGACCACAGCACTCACCTAGATCCAGAAACACAGCATATCCCACTAGTTTAGGTATAGACATAAAGACCATAGGTGTCTCCTGTCACTTTTCCAAGCAGAGCAAGACCTTGTTTACTTGGGAATGCAGAGACCTCTGAGAAGTTGTGTGCATTGGGGAAGAAAGTAGATCACCGGTGAGCTACTAAGGACTTTATATGTGTATTTATGAATGAGCTGAGATGCTTGTAAAGAGACTGTGTTATCCTTCCATGGGGAGGAAAAGGTGGCTATAGTACCAAGTCCTCATTTTGGGAAAGGAAGCACCATGGACATTGCATTTATTTTATACCAGATATTTCCAGTGAAAATATATCTGGAAAAGTAAAGGTTGCCTGACATTTCCTCCACTAATCCTTTCTTAGTCTTTCACTGTCTCCTATCCAAATATCAAGAGCTGCTTTCTGTTTAAGGAAAATTTTGTGGACTTGAAAAGGTGGAGTTGAAAGAGTTCAGACTGCATGAAATTACATGTATTGAGCAAAATACTTTCAGCATCATATATTTCACTGCTACTTTTTGTGAACAGATCTAGCAGAGAAGTAGCTAGGGCTAGCAAGCTGAAATCTGGCAGAGACATGCTGCTTAGAGAGCTGCTTTTCAATATGCCAGTGAAGAAGCTTTGATTTATCGAGAAATAACTTTTTAAAAAGAAACTGGTATATGCAAAATAGATTTTAACACAGAATTCTTTATAATACCTGTTTCTCTTGGATAACAAAGTGGAGATTTGACCCAATAAATGTCAGATACCACAGGAGCTTATATGTAAGAAGTTCAGACTGATTGTTGTATAAAACCATATACAGAAAGAACTCCCACACTCTATTTCATAGTTTTTCCTGTATCCTCATATATAAATAACAGAAGATAAAATTGATAAATAGTTTAATATCTTAACATATTAGAAGAATAATCTATGGTAAAAATTAAATTTTCTCACGCTAAGCATGTTTACCTGAATGAAGCCACAGTAAAACATCCTTATTTATGGTTATTGGCATCTTTCTAAGAAACCTACAGCAGATCTTCTTTCAAGTAACATAGTAATTCTCCCAGTCTCTATTAGCAGAAAGCATTTTCTGAAGCATAAGTAGTGACTCCAGCTTGGATGTTACCAGCAGCTGGTATGTCCCCAGATCCTTTCTCCTCATCATCATCTACAGCTATGGATTTCTTGCCATTGCATAATGACCCGTAGATATATTGTCTGAGAATTTTGAAAGGAAATAGGAAGCTGATACCAACAAGAAAATGTAACTTATTTAATTAAAAAATGGGTGAGATTAGAAGGGGCCTCTGGAGGTCATTTTGTCTACCACACATGTGGAAGAAGGATCATTTTAGAGCAGGATGCCCAGGACCATGTTCGGACAGCTCTCAAATATCTCCAAGGATGGAAACTCTACAACCACTCAGGGCAACATATGCCAGTGCTCAGTCATCCTCACAGAAAAAAAAAAAAAACCAAACAAAAAAACAACTAACCAAAAAAAACCCCAAACTAAAAAAAAACTTAATATATTAAATGCACTTTTATTTTGAAAGGGGAGGAGGCTTACTTCTTTATGCTGAAGTGGTTTTAGGAGTTAAAGGACTGGTCACTTTTGGAAAGAGATCAAGGACAATCTGTAGTTACAGAGGCTGACTCAACTGATGACACTTTAAAATAGCAGTTTAACAATTGTTCCCTGAATTTCTTTTGGATTTATTTAGTGATATAATGAACTTACTTGGTTTTAATACACATATAATGAATATAGGATTTCCATTATAGTTCAGCCTGAATTTAATGCATCATTATTTTACCTCCACCAATAATGATATAATATTAAACTGAATTAACATACTCGGGATATCATTGGTATTAGAACCCAGGGGAAACCTCTCCAAGGAAGCTATAATGAAACCCAAATTTCCTGCCTTGTTCTGTCTGTATCCTGCTCTTCTTACAGGCATTCCCAGACAATGGCTCATATTTGCTCAAACACAGTTCTTGTTATGCCATATAATAACACACAGCCTAAATCTGTAAATTAATGCTGTGCTCAGCCATTCCAAGGATGGTGACCACTGAAACACCTACATTAGATGGGAAGTTCTTTTATCCCCAATGCTTTATGATAAAGAAATGCAAAGCAGACATACTTTGCTGGTTGTTTTTATTATGTCTCAAATAATGACATGCTTTTTCAATCTGAATCATAATATGTACAATGCCATCTTCATAAAAGGACAGCATAATATGAATTTTCTAATGAAATGTGTATAACCCAGAAATATCTCATTACTTACAGCATCACATCAATTGAAAGCCTGCAGTGAAGTTCCCATGCATTTCAGTGGGATTGTGTCCATATCCTTAGTGAATTGCTGGATGGTGGACTCCTAACAGATTTAGCTTTTATCTAATCTAGTTAGTTACCTGCCCATGTTTATAAAACAAAATACATGTTCAGAATACCTGGCAGATATGAAGTCAACTTCTAGTATTGAAAGGTCTTGAGAATGTAATTTGTGATCTAGTCTGTACTGAAATTATACTTTCAAATATAGGTATCATTTATGTATGCAGATATACAAAGGCAGTTCTTAGCATGGAATCAAAAAATCATGCTCTGTGCTGTATGTAGGAGACAATAACTGTTAGTTTTGAGAGAAGTAATTTTCAATTATTAACATATCAGCTTTCTAGTACCGATGTGATAATATTCTCTTTAAAGTAAATACAACTCCTGTGGACACATAAAGTGAGCATATATCAAACACAGACTGCAGTGTACTTAATCCAAGCTGACAAGTATTATTGTGGATGCTAATTGTGCTTCTTAGGGTTGTAACTAAGGATAAACATAGCACAGAGCCCCAATATGTTAGGTCCTTTACTTGGAGAAATACACAGGTCTTTTCCTGAAAGAGCTGTGAGCTAAAACAATTCAAACACAGGAAGGCATGTAAAAAAGCAGACAAAATAAATTATCTGATGGCTGGCAACAATGTTTTAATTCACATTTTTAAAAGGGAGAAGGGTACTTAGAGCTAGTTGAAACTAGACTGAAAGAGGAGGAAAAAGGAAATTAAGGGAAGTTAGAGCAATGAAAAAAGGGTAAAAGGGCAAATGTGTAAAAGAAATTCTGAATTACATTGAAGATTAGAGCAAACAGCCAAATCAGAGTAGATGAAAGTCTAGTCAAAACTATTCTGGGCTTTGAATTAATAAAAGTCCAAGCTTTGTTTGCTTCTGCAGCTGATATTAATAAAGTTTCTTACTGATCTTCTCAGCTGCCCATCAAGATCAGTGATAATATACTATTTTGTTATCTTAAGACCTGGACAACTTTCAGGCCTCATCTTTATCATTTTTTTCTCCCATGATTAGATGTCTGTGTTTTCATATAGTTTAAAGGTATCATGATTTCCAGTATAGTAGGGTATTGAAAAATTAAATGAAGTTGCCTATAGCTACATTGTACTACATGGTACATTATCATTAATTGTAAGGACCTTTTACAAATGAATGATCAGATATTTACCAGGTAAGCATTAAAAGAGATGTTGTCTTAATTACTTTCCCCCCCTCCCCCAGAATATGTGACAATGTATTTGTTCTTTTGGGTAATCAAATATATGATTAATTTTGCAACAGATTAAGTTTTCAATTATGAAAAAGTTATCATAGCCTTGTTTGTTACATCCTTGAATTCTGCGTATTGTGTTAGAAACAAGACTTGAATAAATTTAATGTTTATTAAAAGAATTAGCTCATGATGATGATGACTACTCTTTTGTTCTTAAAATACTAGAAACTAGGTATTATCCAGACAAACAACAATATTTGAAAACCTGCTAACTAAAACACAAATACACCTTTGTCAGATGTCAAAAAATGTATTGCATGGAATACATGTAACTACTGAGAGCAGCTGGTCAAAAGAGGATAGCTACTGGCTGTTTTTCCCAGGCAGCAGGTTTAGGATGTGTTTCAGTTCACCCTTAAATGTACAGGATCCTTTAGATTCCATGGTAGAGGTTATGGAGCATGGAAGTTCCTGGATCCTGCTACTAATATATTGAAGGGTTGCTCTATGTTCATTGCAGGGCAAACAACCCTTCCTCTAAAATCAGCCTCTTAGCTGAGAAAGATCAAAAGCTTGCTTCCACTCCCCCAAAATATGTTTTGTTGCTCTTGCGGGATGCTTTAAAAGAGTATTTCCTTTAAATTGCTTCACTATTTATTTCCACATTCACTGGTAATATTTAAAGTTCATCCCTTTCTTATCACAGGGAGGGTGCAATTGTTTCAAGCCTCCCCAAGCCTTTCAGATTTGATCGCTGGTTTCAATTATCTGTAAATATTTTCCAGCTTTTTCAGAAAATAATCTTATGCTCTGTCAAAAGTTTTGGAAGAGAACTATTAAAGAACACGTAAGAGGCAAGAGAGAACAGACGTTTCCTCAGAATGAAATTGGTTCTGAAAGTTTTCAATCAAAGTATTTATATAAGCTATGTTATGCTGGGAATTTTTTCAAATTCCTGTAAATTGCTATATAACATAAGGTAGCAAGTTTCTGAAATACTGCTTCAGCAGCACCTTCTCTGTGGCTGCCAGATAAACACTCAAACCTCTGTGGCTCTGTGTTCCCAAGGATGCTGATGGCAGAGAACAGCATGAATGGGAGCTTTGCTGCAGGAGGCTGGCTGGGTGCCGCTGGGGATAAGGGAAGGAGTCAGGGAGGAAAAAAACTGCCTGTGTATTATTTCTTTGTATAGGCCATTGAAATAAATTGAAACACAAATAAATATGCACAAAGAACAGCCACCAAAAAGGTAAGTATGTTGAACCAAAATATTATTTTTTTAAATGTGACTTCATTTGGCTGCTGTTTTCTTAGGAGGGCACTGCAGCCTTAGAGAATGTATTTTATTTTGATTCACGAGAAGCTGAATCTTGCAATGGGTCTATTTTGTTAAATCAGGCCGCATTTCTACTGCATTTTGTCTTTTTATGTACTGAAAAAGGTATTACTATGTTGATGTCCCAGAAATGTATTCCAGACCTAGGTGTACTATTTAGTGACTTAACCTAGCCTATTTCAGTACATGATATACAAAATAAGCTTAACTTTTCTATTGGTTTTGAGTTCCTTATTTTTAAATACTACCCCAAAAGGTGTCATATTTTCAATGTATTTAACCTCCGCTTTTATTATTGTTCCCTTCAGTCTTAAATAAGAGCTAGAGAGGATGCTTTAAATGACACACACAAAAAGTTACAAGGAAAATTAAAACAAATATTTAAGTTTTGAAAATATAAAAACTTAAAATCTCAGTTTAAGACATTCCAAGGAGAACACACTGAAAATCAGGTCTCTATTCTAAGAAATTTTGAGACTCTAGAAAGGTTTTTCGTGTTATAGATCAAACTGAATAGAAAGATGAACTCATTGCAATTATTTAATTTCTCTGGCTGTGAATGTTATGTGAGGTTATTTTAAATGTTCACATTATGACTAGCCAGAATTTAAGTTTCCTTGTGATGTGAGTATCCTTTCATTGAAATACGAAGTCTGAAAAATACAACCTAAATGGTCTATTTTGCAAATTTTTAAAATTTATTTATTTATTTATTTATTAGTTCAGTTAGTCAAAAGCAACTTACTTTTGGTTAATATGTGTATTGTAGCAGGGGGGCTACAGGGGTGGCTTCTGTAGGAAGCTTCCCCTTTATCCAATAAAGCCAATGCCAGCTGGCTCCAAGATGGAGCCACCACTGACCACAGTAAAGCCCATCATCAACAGTGGTAGCACCTCTGGGGTAACTTATTTAAGAAGGCCAGGGAAAAAAACTGCCTAACAGCAGCAACAATATACAGGAGAGAGACTACATGAAAGCAACAGCCCTGCAGACACCCAGGTCAGTGCAGGAGAGGCAGGAGGTGCTCCAGGAACTGGAGCAGAGGTTCTCCTGCAGCCCATGGTGAAGTCCATGGTGAGGCAGGCTGTCCTCCTGCAGCCCATGGATGTCCACGGTGGGGCAGATCCCCACCTGCAGCCTGTGGAGGACCCCACGCCAGAGCAGAGGGATGCCCAAAGGAGGCTGTGACCCCATGGAGCAGTTTCTGGCAGTACCTGTGCCCCCGTGGAGAGGAGCCCAGTCTGGGGCAGTTTTTCTGGCAGGGCTTGTGACCCTGCAGGGGATCCATGCTGGAGCTGGCTGTGCCTGAAGGACTGTGCCCCGTGGAAGGGACCCACATTGCAGCAATTTATGAAGAACTGCAGCCTGTGGGAAGGACCCACATTGGAGAAGCTGGTGGAGGACTCTCCCGTGGGAGGGACCCCATGCTGGAACAAGGGAAGAGTGTGAGGGGCCCTCCCTCTGAGGAGGAAACAGCAGCAGAAAAAACATGATGAACTGACTGCAACACCCATTCCTGGTCCCCCTGAGCCACTCAGTAGGAGGAGGTAGAAAAACTGGGAGTAAAGTCCTGCCCAGGAAGAAGAGAGGGGTGGGAGCAAGGTATTTTTTTAAGATTTGGTTTTATTTCTCATTACGCTACTCTGATATGATTGGTAATAAATTAAACTCATCTCCCGAAGTCAGGTCTGTTTTGCCTGTGTCAGTAATCAGCGAGGGACGTCTCCCTGTTCTTATTTTGATCCATGAGCCTTTCATTATGTTTTCTCTCTATTGTTCAGTTGGGAAAGGAGCGTGATAGGGCAGCTCTGTGGGTACCTGGCCTCCAGCCAGAGTCAACCTACCACAATATGTCATCAAAAATTTACAAGAAAACTTACCAAAGCTTAGAACTCTGGTGATAAGAACCAGAGCCAAAACAGACACAAGATGAATATGCCAAGCACAACTAAAATCAAACTCCTTTTCTTACTGTTTAAAGTGAGAAATATAACATCAATATCTTCTTGATATAAGAACAATAGGACAAAACTTACTTTCTACCAAGCACCTTTACTTCTGAGATATTGACCCCAATCCAGGACTCACTGGTATTATTTATTCCCTGCAGTCCCATTCATTGTGTAACATGCATCTGAAAATCAAACTTCTCTCCAAAGGACAGCAGAGAATTAACCTTCTAACTGAGCAAAGGTGCACATTCTGAGCTGTAAGGAAACCTTTATAAGTACTCGTTAGGGGATGTGTCATAAAATCCTCCCCAAAAATGTAGATAATGTTGCCATGGCCTGCTATCAAAGGAAGACCATCAGCAGTGTGTTGTCAAATAAAGCAACAACAGTAATGGAAAATGTTGCAAGATGTACAGATTCACACAAAAAGACATAGCCAATGTTCCTATCTTCCACTATCCAGACACTCACAACTAGAATTTCATCTGTACGTCTGTGCTTATAGATTTAATTATTTTCTAGAATAAACATTATATTTTGAAACTCCTGGCATATGCACAAGTTTTCTTTTGGTATTTTAATGTGCATGGCACAGATCTCCCAATGCTTAAAAGGGGATTATCACATAACATTTATTTTCACCTTTCTCTTCTGTCCAGAGAAAATCAGCTGAATCTAACCATGAAAAGGCAGACAAATATAAATATAATCTGTGGCCTAATCCCGCATATCCATCATCTCTAATTATTTTTGCCCTCTTAATTTTTTCTAAAAAGTGTGGTCACAATGCTCAAAGTAATTCACTATGGAATTGGTATGCCTGCAGCCGTTTTGTATGAACTTAACTTCCAGCTTGTCTGCTAGAGAGGGCCATACTCTGCAAAGCTCATGCAGTTCAAACTCTCATGGAAATGCACCAGTTTATTCTCCTGCTGCCAGATCTCATGGTTTGGCTGTGTCCCTCACTGGTAATATAAACAGGTAAGAACATTTTTATGGAACAATGGAATGGAAAATTTATGTGTCACAAGAAGGGTTATCTCACTTTCAGGAGTCTGTAGGCTGCTTTCATAATAATGGGGCACCTCAATGCAGAAAAGTGTGTTACTGAAAAGGAGAAAGACATGGGATGTGGCTTTTCCTCTGATAGTTATCTTTGATAAAGTATTTTTTTCTAAGGTACAAATCACGTGTCTTCAGCCCCTGTCCAGTGTGTATTCAGCAGTTAGACATACAACTCTAGATCTCACTGGGAATATCATCTAGAATAAAATCCACACACTTACCCACACTTGAGATTCAATGTTCCAAATATCAAAGCAGCAAATGCACTAGCTCATAGTAGCTGTAGGCTGTAGGTTAAGTAGACAGTGAGGAAAATCACATCAGTACTCAGACCTCATGACAGAGCTTGTCATCCTTGTTCTTTGTGTGTACCCACAAATGCAAAAGTGAAACAAGGCTGTACACCAGCAACTTCAGCTGAGAAGCATTTAGGAAGTTGTTATTTCTCAGCTGTTAGTTACTGCCTCTCAAGTGAGGATCAGACAGTAACAGGCTGTGATAATGGTACTGCTCTGAGCAGCTTCAGGACAAACCAACTGCAGAGCCTCTGGGAGGAGTGTTAGCACCATTTGCCATCAACTTCAGTCCGAAGGAAACCACCACTTTTAATTTGTGACCCCTCTGTGCAGATCAGTGTCTATGTGAGCATCCTCTGACTTTTTTCACCACTGATTTGAGCCACAAAGGTGAGGAGCTCTACAGAGCTGCAGCTGCTGGTGCCTACTGAATGTCACTGGGGATAGATGTCCAGTCACAGGGATGCTCTTCCTCTGAAAGAGCTTGGATTGGAATGAGAAAGAGGTGATTTATACCGATACAGAGTGGAGGAAAGGAACTCACACAATTGAAACTGTCTCAATTACCCAGCACCAGCTAGCAGCTGAGAGGCAACAAGATCCCTCTTAGCTGTAAGTGACTATTTCAAAGCAAAGTCAAGCATGTTGTCTCAAAGTACCTCTAGTGACGGTTTGAACTAATGTTTAATTTTGCTATGAAATGGACTGTAAGTGCTCAAAGCCAGGAAACAGCTGAGAAGCAGTTCAAAAATCTGTTCAAGCCATTCATCCCCTGTGTCTCTCAACAGCCAGTTACTGTCTACTGTTTCAGTGGTGTGCGAGCATTATCCATATAAATGAACTTAATATGGGTAAACATGTCAAGTCCATGGCAAGATTGGGGTTAAGGTAGTTATATAAGCACTGGAGATCAACCAAAGTTTCACTGGAAAATTCCAGTTTACCTAACATGTAATATTCTGTCTCAAACAATTTATACTCAGAAAACTTTCACACAAGACCAGGTGAATGAGAACTGCCGCAGAGCACAGCCTAGTAAGGTCCAGAAAAATTTATACTTCGCAAAAATTTTTAACAGCATAGAAAAAGTCAGCATACCTAGACCCCTAGATTTATTTTTCTTTTTATTTCATTAATTGAGATAAAGACAAGGAGCTTATTTACCACTGACTAACGTCACGGGCAAAACAGACTTGACTCAAGGAAAAATTAACTTACTGCCAATTAAAAATAGACGTTGGTGGTGAAAACCAAAAAAAAGCCCTAAAATAGCTTTCCTCCAGTCCCCATCCCTCACCTTCTTTCCAGACTCAACTTCATTCCTGCTTTTCCAGCTCCCTAACTCTGTCTGGAGGGAGGGGGATAACCGAGTCAGTCCATAACAATTCTCTGCTGCTCCTTCTTCCTCACACTTTTCCCCTGCTCTAGCATGGGCTCCAGTCCATCAGGATAAACCTGCTCTAGTGTGAGCTCTCCATGGGCCTCAGTCCCTGCAAGAAATACCCACCTGGCCATGTGGGTGCTGCCACAGGATGCAATGTGGGTATCTGCCCCACCATGAGGTCTCCTCAGGCTGCAGTGCGGGTATCTGTCCCACCGTGGGGTCTCCATGGGCTGCAGTGCGGGTATCTGCCCCACTGTGGGGCCTCCATGGGCTGCAGGGGGAATCTCTGCTCAGGTGCTGGGCCAGCCTCCTCCCCCTGCTGTTCCTCTGGCCTTGGTGCTCGCAGGGCTGTTTCTCACTTTTTTCCATATTCCTCACTGCTTGTGCAGTGTTTTAGCCTTTCTAAATCACATTATCACAGAGGCACCACTCGCTGGGCTGAGGGGCTGGGCTGTGCCCTGCGGGACCCCGCTGGCGCTGGCTGGAGCCAGCTGGAACCGGCCGTGCCCGGCATGGGGCAGCCCCGGCCTCTCCTCAGGCAGCCACCATGCAGGCCCCTGCCAGCGCCGCGGCACCGACAGCCAAGACACCATCAGGACCTATTTACGGTTTCACTCTGACTCTTGACACCTGACTAAACTGTAATGAGCATTCAAGTATGCTATCCAAAGTGGGTAATTTAAAGAGAAATACTGGGTACCTCCACCCCACAAAACACCCAACAGACCCAAAGTGGGTTAAGGTCTTTCATGGCCTCACAGAGTCAATTTTCAGTTCTGAGGCAGAAAAGGGGATTGAATGTGGGACTGTCCCATGTCTGTTGTGTTCTGCCAATTAACTATCATATTAAGAACATACATAAAAAACCAATATTGGCTGTGTCTTTGTAAAAGACCTTCTTTTTAGGGCTGTATAGCATAATCTGTGTAATTCTGCTGAAAGTTAAGGTGTTCTAAGGCTTAAATATTTTTTTCTAAAGCAGAAATCAGACAGACATTGCTTAGTCAATGACCAAAAAAAGTGGTCCAAATAAACATAAGAAGAGAACAAAGTTTTCAGTCATTCTTGACTTAATTAACCACTATACACAGCTGATGCATTGTAAAAACAAAAAGTTGCATCTAGGGATTGGTGAAGGTGAAGTACACAAATGCAGTGCCTGTGAAGGGTGACTGTGACCCTAATAACAGTTCATTTCATCTCAGCATCTCCATTTTTTCATGTCAAGAAAAGCAGAACCCATCTTCAGCAGACTTTTATCAGTCATAAGACCTCTGGTCTCATTTGTTCTACAGATATTTTCTTAGGCAGTGAGACAATTTGTTTACTTATATTTGATGAAATAAATACATTTTCACTGTGTTTGTGTTTGTCCATGAACTTGTCTGAATCTTTATAATTCATTGCATTAGACCTGCCAAATCTCAAGTGATCATCTAAAAAAAGAAAAAATCCAAAACCTTGTAGCCATTGAATTGAAGCTTAAAAAATTATAAGTTTTAAGACTGGAATACATCATATTGATGTAGAGGGGAAGCTTGTATTTTTCTTATATGTGCCATTTGAAGGCTGTGATAGCCTGCCATGCAAATTAGCTTGTTTCTAAAGACAGCAGGACAAAAGCTCTGATGTTTCCAGGTCATTTACAGCAGTCTAGCAAGAAAAGGTAACAAGAGAAAAACAATACAAAAATAATAATAGTGTAAGCATCAGCCCTTCCACAGGAAATAAGTAAAAGTTTTATCTGAAAAACATCTAGTTTTCAATAAAGGTGGAATTAATCAATCTAAAAGCAAATATAGTAGATATTCTGCATATACAGTACATACGTATAAGTAAAGCAATAATCAGTGGTTCTACATTGCTGTTGTTTTCTAAAATTCATTGCATTACATGTATTTAGAAGATTAAATATACTTTTTGTTTGGCTTAACACTGAATGTCAGTATTAAAAAGATAAAAGGGAAAGAATGTGTTTTTAATCCTTGCTTATTATTTCATGGGAGCATCATTAGTCAGATTTTTAAGGTCTGTAACAAAAAGCAGCGATGCACTGACTAGATCACTACTGACAGAAGGGGTTTTTAAGTTTTAGAAAGAAGAGAATGCAAAATTCTAACACTGGCCATTTTTCAGTTTTTGTGACAACCAGCTGAAACCTATGTTGCCATTTGTTTGATTTCTCTGGCAACCACAAACAGATATATTATTACAAGTATATTCCTACTCTCTACTACCTTCATGAGCAATACACTAACATTCTGTTTCAAAGCAATGGAAATTATTTGAATATGGATCTACGAGGCAATGGCTTAGCTGAAACTACAGGAAGATGAACTTATATATGTGACTTTTTAAATTTAATTAAAATAGGGAGACCAATCACCACTGAAACAAACTTGTCAAAGGGTAAGATAAGTGACTTATCACTTTAGAGGAAGACTGAAATCTTTTTACTAAAAAAGTATGTTTGGGCAACCACTTGTTCTTGGCCTTGATGCTGGAATACTAGAAGAAAATGCTGACTGTTTTACATAAGGAGTCAAGCCAAACACACTCAAAAGGCTTAAGTAGCTCTCAAACAGAAGTTACTTGTAGTTGCAGTTTCCATGGTTAATATTTGCCCACAAATATTCTATTGGAAAAGTAGATCACCACATTTACCTTAGTATTTCTATCGTTATTCATGGAACAAACCACTCTGGCTTTTGCTTCCATAAATGGGTCCACATATGTAAGTAATTGTGCTATATAGTCTCATGGAAACTAGCAATACTCCAGGTAAACTTATAAATTACAGTTCATATGGTAAATATGCAGGATCAGGTCTCTGATGATCTTTTTTGCTATTCTTCACCAATTAATCACACTGAGGTGGATTAATCAGGTGAGGTTCATCCTACCTGAAATGAATAGAGCTATACAAGGCATTAAACTGACCAGAATATTTAAATTGCCAAAACTATCTTCTGTGGTCCAGTACGCCTATTCTCTTTTGAATATTGACTAAAGAAATATCAGATTTCACATACATAACCTGTAACAAGCTTACATATATATTCTTAAAAAAAGACAAAATAGTCAAAAAGCATAATAAAATTTTGCAACCATTTGTGATTGAAGACCAAATTCAGTAGAATAGTTGTATTTATGCAATCATCTGATGCATCAAGACCACCCAAATTTTCATATCCGTCCTTGTATGTTCCAATGTGTTGTACATATACTTCTTATATTGTATCTTAATAGTCAAATAAAATCAACAAAAAAGGAAGTATTATTGTAATGAGAACATTTGCATGATAAAAACACTGCTAAGGAAAATTATTCTTTTTTTTTAGGTATTTAGATGGTAGAGATTCCATGTGTGCTGCTACATATCCCAGGGGTTCTTTTCTTGAAAAACATGAGTGAGGATCCCTTCACAGTTATTAATATAATAAGGTAACCTATCAGAGTATTAAAGGTAGAAAAGCTGTTTAAAGAAAAGTCAGTTCAGAAAAGAACAGAAAATAGGTGAAATATTGGGACTGCTAAAATGTTCTTTAAACTTTTTTCTCATAGCAAGAGAGGTACATTACATTATAGTTTCCAACATTATTGAGATGAAACAGGAAAAAAAAACACCTGACATTTCAAATGGCTGCCCACAGGAAAACTCAATAAAATTAAACTGAATTAGAATTGCATTAGTAGTGCCCTGGCCACATGCACTCTTACAGAGAAGTTAGGGTATACTAAGTCACATACATAACAAACTAGATAGTAGAAAATTTAGGGAAAGAGATTCCATTCTGTTCTTCCTGTGAAGCTATAAGCTGAGCAAAAAAGAGACACATCTCTCTTACTGAGGCTTCAAGGCAAATGAAAACAACCCAGTCCAAAACAGAGACTCAAAAACCCTTACATACTTAGGACTGAGGTTACCAAAAATCCATTAAGGCTTTGGTTTTTAAATTTGCACTCCCAGACATCTATAGTTGTTTTTTAGCTTTAACATCACAGTGAAATTAAATGCAAGTTTCAACCCTAAACCCCTTCAATATCTACAAAATTATCATTCCCTTTCATCTACCTTGAGAAGCTTAAATTCAGTAGACAACCTCAAACCACAGTGGGTTGACTTCATTCCACATTAAATACCATTGCAGTTGCTTTCTTTCAGCATTCACCACTGTCATTGCCCAGCTGATCGCTTATGTGAACAAGGCCTTTTAATTCCATCCAGCTACTCCTGAGCCTGACAAAGTACATTGAATTACAGTATAGTTCCAGAATAAAAGTCTTCAGACTTGGATAGGAAGAATAAGCAGTGAGAAGCATAGTTTCCCTTGATGTGGTGTTTTGTCAATCATTGTCAGTCTTTAAAAAGGAAGGGAGGGGGGAAGAATTATTTTATTAATCATTATATTAATCATTACAATTCATCTGCTTCTGCTTCCAGCTTTTTTGCTTTCTTCACTTGATTAATGCATCATTTTTATTCAGTTCTGGTATGGGAACATGAAGGTTGGCATGGGAACATGAAGGTAGAGAAGTTCATACACTTCTGATCCTTTCTAAAATCAAGGACAAAGAAAGTTACAGGAAAAATTATTCTGCAAATAAGCAGAGTGACAGTAACTATTTCCTCAGCTGCTAGCTCTTGGTTTGAAATTATCAGAAACCCTGTTTTGTTTCATGGTACCAAGTGTTGATACAAAAGCTTGAAAGAAGACACAAACAATCACTTTACGGATGCCTCCCTAGGGATCACCTCCACTCACACTGACATTGGTAAAATTGCCCATAAAGAAAAGTAAAAAAAGCAACAAGAAATGGAAAAAAAAAAAAAAATCAGAAAAATGCAGAGACTAATATGGATAAACATACTCTTTTTACAGAGAGAGAATAATTTGCAGTACTCACTGTCAAGAAGACCAATCCCATCCTTTATACTGAGCTAAATTATTGCTGGCACCAAAAATATTATTTATTGCCAGTAAAACAGACAACTGCAGGAAAAGGAAGTTTCAGCCTGTGTAGAACAGAGTTGATATTCAAACAAAATCTACAGATTTCTCACTGATCAAGGTCCCACAAAAATCTACATATTTGGCAATGTTTGTAATATGTATTTTACTAAATATCTGTCTTCTAACTTTGTATGCACAAATACCTAGACTTTCTTAAGACCACGAAATCCACTAATAGTTACTTAAAATAGAGAGTAAGGAAAAACATCTGATAGATAAGATTCAACTTTGACTGTACTGCACATAAAAGTGTGAGGTTATCATTTCTGTATAGAATCAGAAATCAAATTATTTCCTGATCAGAAAAGTGGAAACGTAATTAACAACAAGATTAGACTATGGCTATATATGTCTTTTAAACAACACAGGAATTTTGTAAGCTATGTGTTCTGAGCTGGCTCAATAGGACAGAGAAATATGTATCCAGTAAAAACAAGGTGGTGGTAAAACCGTCCCAAGAGTAATGAATACAGTTCTATTTTACATTTTTTATAAGACTATTTTCATTTAGAAAACTATTATTATCGGGCCTTTCAGTATTTAAATTTCATCTTAGCTGCAGTCATTTTGCAGTGGAGATAATCTCAAACCAAAACACTCAGTACTTCAAAACTGCTGACTTGAGGCTTTTCTTGGTTATCTCTATCTGTATTATGAATCTCAGTCAGCATGTAAAAAAGGAAAACAGAACATGCCTGAAGAAGTACATGCATTTGTAAATAGAAATTAAGAAGAAATTCTTGTATATATGATTTACTGTGTTAATTACGGGAAACACGATGCCATCATGCATTTCCATCGAAGGTAACATCACAGGAAAAGCACCAAATAAATATTGTCTGTTTATGAATCAGGATGCTTTTTGAAAAAGTTCAGGTCTGATATTTGTCATTTAGCTGCCAAATATGCAGCCACCTTTTTAGATAAATCCATCTCCAACACTTCCTTGTGCTCTCTCCCAGCTAGGAGTTCCCTGTGCGAGCTGTGATTTTTGAAAAAAAACACACATTCCTTTGCTCATAGCCATAGTCACAATGTGCTCATTCTTCCACAGAAGGGATGGCATTCGTTGCCCTGAGGCATTCGCCTGTTGAGTAGATGAAAACTGAGGAAAGAGCAGGCTGCGGAGGATGCTTATACTAGCTAATTACAATAATTTTGGACACTGCAATTGACAGCTTGGGTTTAAGTCCATGCTTTACTCAGACTGGGTTTAAACCTAAAATTTGACTCACTAAGACTACTGATTTCCCAGTCATGCAACCGAAGAGGCATGTCTCACATAGGACATGGTAGTTAACATCCCTAAAGCTAACACTAACTCCACCTTCGGAGTCTTATCCTTCTTACCAAGCATTTCTGAGAGCCAGTCAGATTCTGCTTCCAGTTGAAAGTGCATGCTGCTCACTCTCACTTAGATGGAATTGGGGAAGAAAACTTCAGCTAGTCCTGCTCTGAGCTAAGCAGCAAACACCAGTAACTCCTGATTCCCAGCTGAATCCAGAGCCCAGATTACAGCAACATGTTTTTCCTCTCCTAAAAAGCAGCACCAATTAACAGTCATCATAGCATTTATGGATGTCTGTCACCTTCCATTAAGTAATTGATTCTTATCTCATCCATAAACCGATAACTAGCATCTAGGAGCACTCGGGAGCAGTTTACTACATTGTCCTTCAGGCTATTGATCCATGATAGGCTGGCTTTGACAACAAAGCTGTCCAAAACTTCTCATGCCTGAACTGGGATTCATCATCAGACCAGCTGTGTCAATGCCACTGCTTATGGGACTCCAGGGGTGATGACTGACTTGATCTCTATTAAAAAATAAATTGCTTTTGTAAATTTCTTTTAACTTCATTTCAGTAACCTTGCTTATGATGGGGTCCATACACAATTACACTAACACAACTGAGCAAACAATGAAATGCAGCATGTGGCAAGAGCTTTTTAAATCAGCTTTGTCATCCAACTAGCCCACCAAGAATCTCAGCTGTGACTCATCTTTTTGAACAGTTTATTAATGCTTAGCAGCTTAACGCTAAAGATCTACCTGAGGAGGTATTGTAACAGGCATGTTAAGGGTGGAAGTGTTATTGGAGTCAATAAACCTGGGATGTATGGTGAATTTTAAACAGAAAAGAACACTTCTTTATCTTATGCTGATAAGCAGACCTGAAATTGTAGTATGTAAATTCTATGAACTTTCATTTGACTTCTCCAGAAAACAGATTCCTGTATGCCCTATAAAAAATTTTTCTTTTTTAATTTAAGAAAATTGAGGTGCTTAGAAATTATGGGTACAATCTTGGTCCAGGCAGCATGATTCAACACTTGTTTAAAGGGTACATGATTCTACCTTATTTCTTTAAAGTTCATTTATGTCAAAGTAGTATTTAACTACTTGGCATTAGCTACATATGTACATATAGCTGCTCTGCAGAAGATATGCTAATATCAACCAATTATAGAGAAGTCTTACAATCTACTATCACTGGGTTAAATTAGTTACCAGGCAGGTATTCAGTAAAAAACCTATCCCAATTAAGTGGAGTATACTGCAATAATATTTTACATTTATATAGCACCTTACATTTGGCATTTGACCAATTAGGCTGTGAGAGCAGTGTTAAATCACAGCAGGCCCCTCTGAAAAAGGGCAGCAGCTAACTGTCAAGTAGTTCTACTGCACAGCAGGAAACTTTTCACAATAACACCAGGAGAAGTCCTAATTTTACAACATTTAACAGAATTATTTCAAATTTTGTAGAAAAACAACACAACTCCAGAATGATATTGATATCAATGCTCTTCAGTAGCCTCAGTGTTTTAGCCATAACGATGTTTCTTTTGTCTGAGTACAGTGTAGACTGCCTACAGTGAAGATGAAAGCCAAACTGTCTGACTCAAATTTGAAGGGACACTAAATATTTTCAACCTGTTGTTTAAACTAGTTACACATCTTCTCCAACAGAATCCAAAGCTGTTCTGGCTGCACTCTGTGTACAGTTTCATTAAAATTCCTCAAAAAGACCATCTTTGCAAAAAATATATCCCCTTCTACCTTTTCTGTGTTAAACATTGGGGCTTTTCCTATTTGCTCAATCGAAGGTAGTAAATTTTAGGATCTGGTTCTCAAGAAAAGTGAGGAAAGCCTGAGAGAGCTGGGTCTGGTTAGCCTGGAGAAAAAAAGGCTGAGAGGGGATCTTATCAATGCACAAAAATATTTTAGGGGCAAGTGCCAAGAGGATGGGGCCAGGCTCTTTTACAGTGGTGTCCAGTGACAGAACAGGGGGCAACAGGCACAAACTGCAGCTCAGGAAGTTCCACCTGAGTGTGAGGAAGAACTGCTTTACTTTGAAGGTGATAGAGTTCTGGAAGAGGCTGCTCAGAGAGGCTGTTGGGTCTCCTTCTCTGGAGACATTCAGAACTCACCTGGATGCAATTCTGTGCAACCTGCTGTAGGTAAGCCTGCTTTAGCAGGGGGTTGGACTAGATGATCTCCAGAGGTCCCTTCCAACCCTGACCGTTCTGTGATGTGTGTGCTCACATTATCTCCCTATGTCTTTATAAAGTGGGATAACAATGACAGTCATATTTTTAAGGGTGTGTCATCACACAAAATGATGTTTTCTATCTTGTTATTGAATTTTTAAATAGTAAAGGTATTTGAGAAATTGTTTTGTCAACAAAGCATGTTGTCTACCAGGAATATATATAACAAAAGAATCACCCCATTTCTTTTTCCTTTTTTTTCCCCCCTCTTTGTTTTTGAGTTAAACAAGAACTTGATGAACTCAGCTGTATTGGAAAGGGTTAATGGCTGTGGTCAGTAAAGCTAAACAGCTGCAGGTGTGATGTTTAATTGAGAGGCAGATGCACAAAGACAGCAGGTAGAGCTGGAAATTAGGTTAGTAAAAGAACAAGGCAAGGTGAATGTAGAATTCTGTAACCTAAATAAAACCAACACATTTAAACTGTATTTTCCTATGCTCTGTTCTTTGTAAACAATGTCAAGTGATTTGTGTTTTATAAGAAGCTCATGATTTTGAAGTACGTGTTCTCTAATATGTGCAAGCATTCCTCACCAGTTATTCACTTTCTTACAGAAAAATTTACTTTTTATTATGAAAATAGGGAGTATGTTTTCATTTTCAAGCTGATGTTTGACATGTGTAAAGGGTATTTTTACTTGCACCTGAGATGAACTAATGATTTTATATGCTGCTTGCTGAGCTTCTAGCAGGAAATAGATCCTATTGCTCACATACTGTTAAAGGTAATCATCTAATAGAAAAGGCCAAGTGCTTCAGTCACAACTCCTCCTCGATACAATTTTACATTGTATGTTTTCAGAGGAAAAGATTATTACTGTGTTAATAGGAAGATCTGAAATCATAACAAGATGGGATGCCTGGGGTTAAGACTATTGTTGCAGCACTGCTGAGCCCTAGTGGTAGGAAACAACTTGTACTGGAAGCCAGAAGGCACACTTTGACCAAGATTTTGTTGCACCAGAGAGGTTTGGTTGAAATCAGTGCCCATCCTGCTTACTTGGAAGGCCTTTGGGAATGCTGATGTGGACTGCTAAAAGCATACATGCAAACTGAAAAAGTATTATACATATATGCATACAAAGGAGCTACTTTATCTGCTAAACTATGTCTTGGTTCTTTAAATCACTGTTTCAGCCCATCTTCATTCTTGCAAAGCTGCTCACTGTAACATGATGTTATGCTTTTACTTCACCTTGCACATTGTTAGATTATGTGATAAAAGTCTTGCTTCACACATAGTAAGGATTCCAGAGAAGGCAAAATGGCATGCAGGGGAAACTCCAGTTACCCACTCAGTGAAATAACACCTTGCCTCAGCTGTTGCCAGGTCATCAGCCCCCTGAACTGGAGGTCACACACAGCACCACAGGAAAACACAAACAGGTAGCTGGAGCATCTTACAGACCAAGGTTGTTACTGCCTAGAGTGCATAGGACATATTAAGAGAGGTCAGGAAGAGCATTGTGGGATTAGATAAAAGTTATTACAGGATGTTTATGGGACAGGGAGGGATTAAAGATGGTTTGGAGAGGCACAAGAATTGTAAAATAGAGAGATAAGGGCATAAAAGGACTTGGTGGTGTATAAATAGGTTGCTGGTCAGTAAGCTTGTCTGCTCATGTTCCATGCCTGGTCAATGCGTCTTGTCCTATCTTTGTGATGGCATGCATGTCAGTGTGTGATTGCTAGTACATATCCATCCAGACTAGCCATTGAGTAGGACAAGTAGCCTAGGAGTCAGGTGTCAAAGCAGCTATAAGTCTGGGCAGAATATGTGCATGAGTATCTATGACTGATGTGGGATGCATCATAGAATTGTCCTGCATCATCCTTGGGTAGACAAGAGGGTGTAATATTGAAAGAAGCTTGAGAAAGCCTTGAGATTTGTGGAGAACTAGGGGAACAAGCAAGGATTATTGGAGTAATGTGGTTTTCTCCAGCTTGCTTCCAAATAAAATTTTATTCTATTTTTTCACCATGATTATTGATAATTTATAACTGATTGTAACCACAAACCAAAATTAATAAGGTTTTTTTCCACTATAAAAAAGTACCTGATAAACAAGACTAAAACATTAATGTTATTATGAATGTTCTTCATTCCTAAAAGTTACATGCAGCTGAGTCTGGCAAATAACCAAAGACATCCTTTGCAGAGCTTACTTTGCTGCAATATAAATAGTGTGTGTGTGAGGGAGGAAATCCTATATCTGTAATGTAAACAAGTTCTCTTTGATCAATGATCCTGATCAGCGATATCTACATCTAGCTGAGCTTTACTGGCTTATCAGGCACTTGCATGTCCCAAAACTACTGGAAGCCTTTCTAAAACATTACCACAATGAGATCACCCAATAATGTAATTATACAGATCAAATTAGGCAGGAAAAGCTGAAGATTTTTACTGAGCTTACATTGCATATCCTGTATAAAATTTATAAGACGTTTATTAAAACATCTATTCTCACCTAATCATTCAGAGTCTGAAGGTACACAGAGATAGAGAACTTGATAAACCATAATGGGCAATATTTAATGTTCTGCATAGGATAATAGGCATTTTTAACAGCCAATTAATCAAAATTTTGTGATAAAATTGCTGCTGTTTCATTTCAGTGTAGATTATAGGTATAATTCATTCCAGCATTAGCTAGCTGATTAAAAGCTTCTCTCAGTTTTCGTATGAACTGAATAAATGACAGTCTTACTTAATTGCATCTATATTGCACTCTTTAAACAGGGTCAGAATGAGAAATAATTGAAAAACTAGTGTAACAGAACACAGAACAAACACTTACAGGAATACTTCTTTAATTATGCATAATCTATTATTTTACTCTAGGTGCACACAAAACTGACTTTGTTTTGTGAATTTACAGCTTAACCAAAAAACAGAATGAGACTAACTAACCATGGCTTGAGGAAACTGTCTCCATTGCAAATGAGGTGCTAACTGGAATATATACAGCTGTGGTTGGCCCTGATAACATGAGCAATGCTGAATTAATTCTTCCTCAGCAACTCCTTCATGCTTAGCAACTTCCTGAAATATGTTGAAAAAATAATATTAGACAATATGTAAAAGAAACAGAAAAGAGCTTGGATTAAAAAAAAAGAAGAAGAAAATGCAACATTTACTTATTAAAACTCTGTGAAACAAAGCAAGTTTTCAGAAGCATGAAGTTTATCATTAAAAGGTTTTACAAGAACATAGACAAATCTACTGTTAGTAATTATAACCTGAGAAATGCTGATTTGGAATTCATTTTCCTAATTGTGAAATGCTTTAGGGACTTTTTTCTTAGTGAATAAAAGCATAATCTAAAATCTTTTTTCTGTTGCAGAAATTAAACACAAAAGTCAGTTTTGTCATTTTGAGCATAGAGGTGCTGAGCTTTTAGGTATTAAGGTTCTGTTTAGCAAATCAAAAACAGCTGACCTATAAAGCAACAAAATGATACTTGAAAGAGGTATCCTATTCAAGATGTATTTCTGTGCTTTCTAAATGATATCTTACCACAGCTGGTGAGATGCTGATTTAATCAGTAGTCTAATACTGAGATCTTCAAAAACAGCAATATGATTTATGATACCCCAGAGTCACCTATCACTACACATGGCTTCACGAAGTGTGAGAAATTTTACTGTCTAGTATGAAGAAAAGTGAGTCATAGAATACAGTGTTATATTATACAACGTATATTAGTTATAGGATGATACAAAATGGTATGAAAAGAACTTTGTCATTTAATCTGTCTCCATCAGTCATTAGCTTATTTTTTAGCACATAACAACTTTCCTTAGTTGAAAGACACAAAAAACCCACAACTGTCCAAAAATGTTTAGTAGAACGTGTAGAAAGAAAGAATGGGAAAACCACGATGATTTCAAAAGCATGAGGTTCATCTGAAAGAAAGTATTTCTTCAGCCCATCAGTTCTAATCATCAATATAAAATTAATTTCCATGTAATTTGGAAAGCTAGCAACTTCTGAGTTTAAGCTTTCCTTCTTTAGAAATTAATCTATTACAAATACCATACGTTCCTTTAGAAGAGTAGATCACTGCTTGTTCAAAATATGCTGACTGAATTTTTAACCTATCCAATTGCTGCCAAACTCAAAACACCACACTGTGCACTTTATTCAATAACAGTCATCATTAGGAAACTATGGTGTCTTTTCTTAGGTTTCCAAACTTTTAGATGACCATAGTCACCCTTTGTATATACAGAATTACAAAATAATAAGGTAAAGCCAACTCCTGGAATATTACCTTGGTGCAACCTTGAGAGGTCATCCTTCACACTTTCCTGGGACTCACCAGAGAAAGTCCCTCAGGAACCTGGTCAGAACATAGAACACCTCAACTTAGCCTCAGCAGCAAGTGCAGCTAAAAGACTTTCAGTGATTGTGCTTCCAGCTTTTAGGCACGCAACTTGCATAGCCACTATCTTAGACGTATCTCTTGTGGGATATCACTTATCAGAGACTGACTGAAGGTGTCTCTTTTTCTGAGATGCCACATTTTCAGGTATCTTACTGACACAGCCTAGTGGAGAATAACATATTTGTGCACATAAAACCAAGATATATAATGTGTACTTGAACACAATTTCCCACATGAGCCATTGGTATTTTCTGGTTATTGGTCTTATCTCATACTTGGACATGGGAAACATTTGGAATGTGCAATAATTCATCTTGAAAAAAAATATGTGACTAGTTACTTATTGTTAAGAGGTATATACTTCTGTTCAATATGAATAATTTAAAGGGCTACTATTACACATAGATGTTTTTGGTAGTTTTAGTGGCTTTTAAATTTTATTTCCCAAAGGGCCTTCAACTGTAAGAAGTCTGAAGGTTTTTGAACCTTGAACAGAGAGCCTGGAACTTACATTCTGTATTGGGGCATACCACATTAAACCTCAAATAAAATGTAATTATAAATATATCTGAAATTCCTGGACATAATTTGTCCTGGATACTTTTTCTCTGGTACCCCATTTTAGAAATTCCTGCTTTCCTCTAGCCCTTCCTGCTTTACTGCAATTTTACGTCATATTCACCTTCTTACACTTTTTCCAGCACAAATTTTATAGGACCATGTAGATACCCAGGTCAATTGGGACAAAAAAAGGAGAAAAGGAGAAAGGGATAAACATTAGAAGAAAGAAGGGGAAGGGTCTCTGTCTAACTTTGTTGCCAGTGAAAAGGTGCATGGAACTATATCCTAAACCAGAAAGTTCACAAGTTCAAGTTTAGCTGGGGAATGAGGAACTAGCGAACCTTTCAGCCAACCTTTCCTAGCACTCAATAAAACATTAATTTTTCATGTCTTTTGATTAGCCACAGGTAGGCACATTACTGCTAATTTTCAGCTTAGGTTAAAACTCCACAGAGACCTCTGGTTTTTAGTGCTTGAGCTGGCATTTGACAATTTGTGAGGTGTCAGGTGAGTACTGATGAGGTTGAGAACTAGGTGTTGTCTTGTTAATGTGCTTGGCAGGGAAGCAGAACAAATTCACAGCAGAAAAAACCTGTAATAACTCATGGATGAGGATACATCTCAGAGTGGATGATGGATTTTAGAGATCTGGATACAGCAGTTTAAAACTGGATTTAGTGTTTTAACATTACGAAGAAGGAAGTTTATGACTGAAACTTCAGATTTTGAACTAGGTTTAGCATACAGTCTAAATGTAACTAAAAGCAACATTATTTACGTGTTTAAGGTGGGTGTGTTAAATCTGAGACTACAGGTGGAAAAATTAAAAAAATAAAAATTAATTCACATGACAGATATTTAACTTACAGGTAAACTATAATTATATTTTTTTAAAGTTATTAAAAGGCCCTAAAGTCATAGTATTATTGCAGTTTATCTCTTTCACTGTCTGATAATTTGAGCAAGGAATTTTAAGAATTTTGCAGTTTTCTTCTGTAGTGACTGATAACTGGATACTCTATTTTTGATGGGAGCATTCCCAGAACTCCAAAACAGCTTGCTTTGACAAGCCACCAGAAATAAACAAATAAAACTGTAAATAACACAGGTAATTTCTCTACTTCTTTATAAGATAGGTTAATAGGTTCTTTTTTGTGCAGCCACTTCCATTGAGAATTTTTTATGCAGCCAAATATTTTGGTGCAGTTGTCTATGCTAAGTCTTGATGTATATTAATTTTGTAAAACACAGCCAAGTTATGCTCCTTTGCAATTATGCATATTTTATGCATTAAACATGTAATCATGTGGCAATTAAAGATGGAGAAATTATATCAGAATAGTATGATAATGAAGTTCACTTTGAAACAGTGTCTGATAAACAACCTCTGTGCAGAATCACCTAGCAAATCTTTTGATTGTCTCTTCTGTTTAATAGACGTTCATTGTTGGAAGATTATATGAAAGTATTAATGGAAGATAGACTTTATCAAAGACACCAGAGATAATGCGTTAAAACCAAGGAAAATGTAAATTAGAGAATTTTGTCAGTTTAAACAGAATCATAGAACCATTAATTTTGGAAAAGATGCTTAAGATAATCAAGTCCCACCATTAATGTAACAATATCAAGTCCACCTTTAAAACATGTCCATAAATACACATTTACATGCCTTTTAAATACATCCAGGGATGATGACTCAACTACTTCCCTGGACAGCCTGTTCCAATGCTTGATCACCCTTTCAGTGAAGAAATTTTTCCTAATATCCAATCTAAACCTCCCTTGGCACAGCTTGAGGCTATTTCCTCTTGCCCTATCATTTGTTACTTGGGACAAGAGACTGACACCCACCTTGCTACAACCTCCTTTCAGGTAGTCATAGAGAGCAATAAGGTCCCCCCTGAGCCTCCTTTTCTCCAGGCTGAACAACCCCAGTTCCCTCAGCCGCTCCTCACAAGACCTGTTCTCTAGACCTTTCACCAGCTCCATTGCCCTTCTCTGGACATGCTCCAGCACCTCAGTGTCTTTCTTGAAGTGAGGGGCCCAAAACTGAACACAATATTTGAGATGTGGCCTCACCAGTGCCAAGTACAGGGGGATGGTCACCGCCCTGTTCCTGCTGGCCACACAGTTTCTGATACAGGCCAGGATGCTGTGGGCCCCCTTGCCCCCCCGGGCACACTGCTGGCTGATGCCCAGCCGGCCGTCAGCCAGCTCCCCCAGGCCCTTTTCCCCCAGGCAGCTTCCCAGCCGCTCTGCCCCAGCCTGCAGCGCTGCCTGGGGCTGCTGTGACCCAAGGGCAGGGCCCGGCACTGAGCCTGGTTGAACCTCCTACAACTGGGCTCGGCCCATCGGTCCAGCCTGCCCAGATCCCTCTGCAGAGCCTCCTGCCCAACAGCAGAGCAACACTCCTGGCCAGCTTGGTGTCATCACAAACTTACTGAGGGTGCACTCAATCCCCTTGTCCAGATCATTGATAAAGATATTAAACAGAACCGGCCCCAATACTGAGCCCTGGGGATCAGCACTTGTGACCAGCCACCAGCTGGATTTAGCTCCATTCACCACAACTCTTTGGGCTTGGCCACCCAGCTAGTTTTTTACCCAGCAAAGATATACCTGTCAAAGCTATGAGTAGCCAGTTTCTCCAGGGGAATGCTGTGGGAAAGGTTTTAATAAAGTCTAGGTAGATAACACCCATGGCCTTTCCTTCATACACTAAGCAGGTCACCTTGTCATAGAAGGAGTCAGGTTTGTCAAACAGGACCTGCCTTTCATAAACCCATATTGACTGGGCCTAATCACCTAATTGTCCTGCATGTGGCACTCAAGTTGATCTGCCCCATAACCTTCCCCAGCACTGAGGTCAGGCTGACAGGCCTGTTGTTTTCAGGATCCCCCTTTCCCACCCTTCTTGCACCACGCTGGCTAACCTCCAGTCAGCTGGGACCTCCCTTGTTAGTCAGGACTGCTGATAAATGATGGAAAGTCACTTTGTGAGCATTGTCTATTAAATGTATCTGCACTGAAGTAGCCAAAGGAAAGTAATAACTGCCATTTCTGTTTAAATAACAAATAAACGAGAACAAGTACAGACCCAGAATGAGGCAGCAAATAATGAGGCAGCAAATGTTCAAAAACAGTGCTGCAAAATATTCTAACTTACTTCATCTGATTCTTCTTGAATGATACTTAATAAGGTGTGTCTCCCTTACAGTTCTCACTCAGATGAGAAACATGCTGTCAAAGATATTCTCCTGTCCTTCCCCACCTACTACAGGTCAGTTCTTACTGCAGAGGAGTCTTGGGGGATAAACTTTCATCCTTTTAATTAAAACCACTAATGCACACCTGTTCATCAGACCTAGCAGAGATAGTCCACAATAATGCCCTAAAATCTACATAATATAGGTGCTGGATTTTCAGCTGTACTGATTGGATTGCACTATGTGCTCTTACATAGTTGGCCATAATAAGGTACAGTAACATGTGTCCTGAAATTTCTGAGGTAAATATACCAATTAACTGTACTCTACAAATCTTATCCAATTCTATGTCTACCGATTCTGTAATTTTCAGGACACTAGCAAAACTTTTTTAGGAAAGCTCAGCCCTGACAAGGGTAGGAATCTCCGTCTATCTTGGTTAGACTTGTAATGTTCTTTTCATGTCAAGGAGATGCTCTTGTACATAATCCTTTTTAAGATTAACCTTTACAAGCAATTGTAACACTGCAGTGTAACAGAGACAACTTCTCTTAAAATGTTTACAATTTTTTCTAAGTAGCATTCTTTGTAGTGTTAATAAAATGAGACAGCACCTCATCATATATTCATGATTCCAGGAATTGCAAATGTCAGTACTGTCAATGTTCTTACATTGCTCTGAAGTAAGTGTAATAAGCTGGTTTTGAATTACTGATCTCATTATGCCCTCATTCTATTTGCTCTATTATCAACAAAAATGTTCAAGTAACAATTTCAGCAAGCAGTATTCAATATTTTCTCTAAAACCAAAGATTCTGTTTTAAATGATACTTTCACAATAAACTGCAACAATTGCATATTCCTTTAAGTATGATGGTATCAAAATCGATTAAATATTAAAAAACATAACTAAATGAATAATGACTTTTTCTGCTTTCTCTCCTTTTGCTTTTTTAATGCAAGTAAACCTTAAAACAAAAAGGGTATTTTTATTTGAATTTTTTTTAAATGTCTAATATTTTTATATTTATCTATTTTCATTTTATTTCATTTAAAAATATGAAAATATTTTATATTTATTTTAATTATATTATAAATTTTAAAATAATTTCAAAACAACATGGCTGAAAATCATCTTGAATTTAAATTACATTTTAATATATCTAAAATCAGCTAACCTAAATTTTTAATCAGAACTTTAAAAAATCTTTTTCTGAAATAGATAATGCTTCTGAAGTAGTAACTTATGTAGAGACAGAAGTAATATTTCCATCCTATGAATTTAGTACTAAATGTCAACATTATATGAATGTAAAGTAGCTCTTTCTGGTTTGCTTCCTATTTCACATCAATTGCCCAAATAATAGTGCAGTAAATTTTGAGAAAAGCAAATTCCAAATTCATCTATTTTGATATTTGTCTAAGAATAGGTAAACTTTAGATATTACAGAACACTGCTTAGACGCTTAGCAGATGGCCATGGTTCAAAAATTCTTCTTCACACCCCTCATATAAAAGCAATAACAGCTGAAACACTTTTCCTGTTAGTGCCAATAGCAAACCTCCTATTAACTACCATGTTGTGAATCAGGCTGAGCATGCATGGGACAGAATCTGACCACACAACCTGCAGCCAGGAATGTAAATGAGCACATGTTAACTATATATCAGTGTCAGAAGAAAATGCGGTTTGAATTATATATTTGGTGTATGAATTTCTCACAAAACTGATTTATCTAGTTTACTGTTTTGGAGAAACAGAAATATAAACATTATCCAAACAATCACGTTTCTCATGTCTTTTGCTCCTTTATTACCAAAGTGTCTTTTCCTCAAAAATTGCAAGCTTTCATTTCTTTCTGACTATAAGGCTTAAGTTTATTGAATCAAAATGAGAAGAATAATACCAATATAATAATGTGATCAGATCAGCACAACCTTTGTGTAGAATGCTGGGTATTATGTATTTACAGTAAACAGCATACACTAAATCCAAAATCTGAAACACTTTACAAAGTATTAATGAAAAATCATTCCCACAATAAAAAGGTTTCTTCCCCATTTACACTGCCAGGATCATTATTTAAACTTACAATTCATTCACCACGTTCTCTGATTTGTGCTCTGGAAGGAAGGCAGCTGGGAATAGGCTGTATGAATTTTTCATGCTATGGGAATGTGCTTTACTTTCTGTGGCAACTCAGAGAAGTCCTTGTGTCATATACTCTTCTCTCATATGCAGTGCCATCAATTTGAGCATGTGCAGTAAGTCTGTTACTTCCCTGAAGCACCAGTCCCACTGTGTCTTTGCAGATGGATTGCAAAAGATGTGGCCAGGCTGGGCAGAAATATTGGAATAGATACCACGTTATTACAAAAATCACTATAACTCACTTATGTAGCTAAACTACACTGTTTTCTTTGTAGGTCTTTATATTCTGTTTCAGAACTTTGGCCTGGTTCTCAGAAAATATAATTTATTGTGCAGATATATATGTTTAGAGTTTTACTGAAGTGAATTAATCAAACCAGTTTTGGCACCTTCCAGAAAAGGTGTTTACTATTTAGTATTTTATTTATTTTTTCATAAAATAATCCGTTATTTCCTTATGGTTTTGTTTCACTTTGGAGCTTCCAAGGATTCAAAGACCTTTCTGAATATCAAAAATCCCTGAGGGGCCCTTCTCTAACATAGAAAGCTGCATCGGCTCCAAAAGGACCTCTTAAACATGATCTACTGTTCTCTGAAAGAAAACCATATATATAAAAAAGGAATTAGAAAGAACAGCTGGGGTAAATAAAACTAATATTTTATGACCAAAATTAACCATCAGCTGAGAGGTTAATTAAAGGTTAATTCCACCAACTGAAATGGTAAGCAAAAGTATACTTTTACTCTTATAATCATGGTTAAACTGTGACCCCAGTTAGGATTGTAAACATTCAGTTACTGACCCACATTATAGGCTAAATAACCAATTCAAAGATATTGCTAACATTTATGGGTTTGGTTTCACTTTTTAATACGCTAGAATTTATTCTGTTTTATCTCATATTTGCTTGATGGTTAATGCACCCTATTGATATTTAACTCATGCATAAACCTAGTGCATATTTGCAACGTACTCTGTTTTTCTCAGAGATATTCAGATGAAATATCTAACTCTTAACATCAAAGTCCATCCTGAAGGAGAAGGCAATCATTACTCAGTGTTCCAGTACAGAAAACAGAAAGGCCACTTCATGCAGACAATTTAACTCCAGCAAGCACAGGGATTCAAGATGCAGTAATCTGTTCCATAAAAGGAGTAATTATACCTGAAAAGCAGTTGTGCAAATTCTGATGACTAGGAACCTTCTTCAAGTTTAGTCTAAATTTGCATAGACCACTATTTATTTCACATTATTATAACAGTATTTTCCATTGGCTGACATAACTACCCCTGTTTATATTCTTCTTTCTCTTCCTAACATATTTCAAAAAAGGAGTTATATATCTTACAGCCCTTTTATTTTATTTTATTTTATTTTATTTTATTTTTTCATGACAGAGAAACTGAACTCATTTTACCTTCTCTTATAATTTCTATGAATAATGACAATATTGAAAAAATCAGGTGAACATCTACTTAGAAGGTAAATGCAAAATCAAGGGACAAAAGCATTTGTTTTGTTGGCCTGGACATAAGGCACCCATGATGCTCACATCTGGTCAAAGCAGAAACTTCCTCCATTCAAGACCCCACATACTTTCTTATAGTTAAATATTCTCCATCCACATAAACAGAAAAATTAAATATGCATCTTAAAATGGCCAATATCCTAGCATCTGCTGCCTTCAGTTAGACTTCAAAAACACTTTACCTCAATCTCTGCTTCAAGAGAGGCCAAAGAAGGATTGAAACCAGCCTCCCACATTTCAGATGAGCTGGATGACAGTAATAACCCAACTACCAGCAGTGAATACGTGAGCACGCTCCCCACACCTCTCCCTCAGTCGTACCTGCCTGCTGTGCTAAATGAATCTGAGTGAGCCCCATGTGATTTGCTCAAGGTTTTGGACTGGCAAGAATCAGACCAAAAGCTCCCTTGCTTTCTAGAAAGTCCTTCTTCTGATGTCACTTCACCAGCAACCTGTGATAAACTCAGCCAAACAACTGTTCTCTAACAAAACTCACAGAAGTTTGTACCCTGGCTTTTCTTTTCTACAGTAACTTCATTGAGTCATACAGTATTGCCTCTCCAATGTTATTTTTTTTTCTGTTTCCTGCCCACCCCATCTCACTCCTCCCCCCCGCCCCCCCCAACCCCCCGCCCTTTATTTTTACCAGGGTCTACCAGACAGATCTTCGAAGGTGTCAGCTTGAGCGAGGGAAAGGGTAATTGTTCTGTTATCCCAGCACACTGGCTGAGGAGCAACTATAGCAAGTTAGAAAGGAGTGTAAGAACAGGCCTCCAGAGCTCCTGAAGGAGAGCTCAGAGAAGGAAGAACTAGAAACCATAAGGTAGAAAAGTTTTATGTTATTCTGAAAACAAAGTAAAATATTATCCTTCTGAAAACAGTGTTTTCAATAAAGCATACATCAAGTGCTGACATCACCCGCAGTCCCCTGGAGATACCCCTGTGTTTAGTTTCATATTCGTTCCCTAAGCAGGATAGGGTCCTTCATCTTTAACACTATTGGCAATACTAGCCCTTTCCCCAGGAGCTCATACAGTGTGACAATGTCTACCTATGACTATTGTGAAGTACATCTGCAGAATATTCCTGTTATTTTAAATTAACCATTGAAGTAAAACCCACAAGTGGGTTTTTCTTTTCTGAAGGGAGGAGCGAGCCATGCTGTCTTGCCCAGCCATTTCACTCCACACACTACAGGGAACTTATCTCCTCCTATAGCACAGAAGGAGTTTGCTTGGTAAGGGCTGGTTCAGTGATCCTGGGAAGGGCTTGATCCTCTAATAGAATCAGCTAAGCAGCTTCTACTAAATCTGCAGCCTAGTGCTTGTATGTCACAGCACCCCTCATTTTAACACTGTTTTTAAGGGTACATTATTCAATCTTTCTGAAGGCTGGTGTGCAGTAATGAAGTGTGATGCATCCAATCAGTGCCATGTTTCTTGGCCCAGGTACTTGTAAGACTGTTTCAAAAATAAGTTCTTTTGGTTGACTTGACCTTTTCTGGGGTGCCATACCACCACAGAACTCAGTTTTCAAGACCCAGGATGCTGTTTTGGATGGTGGTACGGGCTACAGGATGTTTCCAGCCATCCAGTGGTCACCTCCACTATGATATACATGTGATGCTTGTCTTGGTGGGTTTCTATATAATGGTGGCAATGTATATAATCAATCTGCCAGGCCTCCCCATGCTGATGTGCAGCCACTATCCTCAATACCAGATTGGCTTTAGTCACTTGGCTTGCTTAATTATGGCATGTTTTGCATTCTTGAATAATTTGTGCAATGGCTTTGGTGGTCAGGTCCACCCCTTGACCATAAGTCCATATGTACGTTGCATCACTCTCTAGGTGTCCCAATATTGTATGGGCCCACTAAGCTACGAATAGTGTGCCCTTATGTTCCCAGTCCAGGTCTGCCTAAGCCACTTTGATTCTGGCATGCCACTTTTCAGTGACATAGCTCTTAGGCACACAAGCATCTACATGATGTACCTTTACATAACCAGCAGCAATGTCCTGCCACAATGCAGCAGACCAGATGAGTTTAACTCTGCACTACCACTTAGTACATTTCCATTGATGTAGCCACCCCAACTGGGCATTTGCCACCATCTATGGGTCAGTATAGAGACAGAGTACTGGCCACTTTTCTTGTTTGGCAGTCTGTAGTGTCAGCAGCACTTCTACAGACTGGCTCGATTCACCTTTTCCTTTGACATTTTCAGCAACTTCTCATGCGGGCCGCCACAAAGCATAGAATCATAGAATCATAAAGTAGTTCAGGTTGGAAGGGACTTTTAAAGGTCATGTAGAGCAACCCCTCTGCAGTGAGCACAAATATCTTCAACTACATCAGGTTGCTCAGAGCTCTGTCCAACCTGACCTTGGAGCATCTTTCTACCTCCAATGGACCCATCAATAAACAGACCATATTGTTTTTCTTTCTCTGGTGATATAATCTACACTGGGGCCTCCTCGGCACAGGTCACCTCCTCAGATGATGCTTTGAAATCTCTGCCTTCTGGCCAGTCCATGATCTTTTCCAGGATTCCAGGGCAGTTGGGGTTCCTCATGCAGACCCACTGTGATCAGTGCTACCCACTTACACCACATCATGTTGGTTACATGGTGTGTAAGGGCCACCCTTCCTTTGAACATTAGGCACAGCACAGGCAATTGTGGTGCCAAGAGGAGCTCCAGTTCCATACCAACTACTTCTGAAGTGGTTCAACCCCCTTGATATGTCACTAGTATCTCTTTTTCATCTGGGGTGTAGGAGACCTTCAATCCTCTATATCCTCAGCTCCAAAACCCTAGATATCAACTCCAGGTCTTTCTGGCTGTTTTCTGCCAAGAGGCTCCAGATAGAGCCATGCTCTCTGTCTGCTGTGCAGAGCACATTTCTCACATCTGATCTGGTCCAGACTGGCCCAAGGGTTACCTTGTGAACTATCTCCTGTCTGATTCATGCAAAGGTTTTTCACTGCTGGGGGTGAAAAGTTTTTTTTAGGTGACTTGATAAAGAGGACTCACCATCTGACTGTCATGGATTAATCTCAGCAGCTGAGCACCACAGCTGCTTGTTCAGTCTGCATTGGCCGGCTGTGTGATGCTCGGCTGCCAACTGAGGTTGACCCACAACAAAGACTATTGTCAGTCGTATTTATGATGCCTTGTTCTGGAAGCAGTGCCATTAATTTCACCAAAGCTGTTGAAGGAACTGGACAATATTCAGTATAATTAAAGGCTCAGAGACCATAAGAACAAATGGCAAGGAAATGCCATTATAATCTATGTTGCTGCTTCAGATCAGATATAAATGGTTCACAATTTTATATACTGTAACAGCTTTTAAAATATTTTTAGCTATACTTATATCACTGAACTTACTAAATCTGAAATGGGATTCTTTCATTTTCAAAGGTATATTCTGTACCTGAAGAAAGAAACAGGTGGAAACAGACATTATTGTTACAATGCATAGAAGTTGAGTTGCATATGTGTTAACTCCTTAGCCTACCACTACCCAAGGAAAATGTTTCTTACTTTTCCTGCTCACAGGCATAGGAAGATTGCAAAAATAATCTAAGGAGGCAAGGTTAAAATATATCAGCAATTTTGAAAAAGCCAGCTCTACACGATGTCTGCAACATGGGTTGATATGTTCAAGCTAAGGGGTTATTTTCCCCTTTTGGTAAAATATCAAAAGCAAAAACCCAAGGGATAAGATTAGCAGCCCAGACCTTGTAAACTTGCTTTAGTTTGTAAGTTTTTGTCTCCCAGGTTAGCCTGTACTAGTGTGATAAATAACTTAGTCCCAAAATAGGATTACAATCAAAGTTTGCAATTTATTAAGCAAATAGAGGCAAGCAAACAGCGCTGGGTGCGCCAGGAGTCTCTGCTCCACCAAGACACGTGCTGTAGAAAATTTATTTTTGGTTTATATTTCCTAAACTAATATATATTCATAGCTATTTCTAAGAAAGGGTTGGTTTATGTAAATGGATCCTTGGAATAGGCATGTACTTCGTGGCGCATGCTCTTTCTATCTCTGAGGGTCTTCTTAACCCCTTTCTGGTGGTCGATGGATGAAGTCAGTAGTCTTCCTCAGCTCACCCTTAGGATGACCCTAGATTTTACGCATGCACCCTGTAAACTTCTCTTACTTAACACTATTCGGTTAGCAGCTCAGCCTGCATATCAGGGTGTGTAACCAGATGTTCTTTGTAAGATACAGAAACTAGGTATGTAGCCAGATGTTCTTTGCAAGATACAGGAACTATATACATTGATCACTCTGTTTTTCTTAAGCGTGTGGTTATACAAGGGTATGTAAGACAGAAGGTTACATTTCATCATGCGGTCCTAGCATTGTTCTGTATTGACATGAATTAAATGAATACATTTCACACTAGTGATGGTTCTTTGCTGCTAGTATTTAACTTAGTGGGATGAAAGCTGTGGGTGCACACAGCTATGTCACTTGCAATATTATCCTGCCAGTCTAGCATATCTTTGAACCTACTGGCAAGAAAAGCCATAAAGAGCAAATACTTGTGAGTTTTTCACAAGAAACTAATTTTACCATGACTTAGCAGCATGATTTTTCTGGTTTTCTTCTTCATTTAAGAAACTAGTAGTATGAATGAAGTAATGAGAAAGTTTTCATTGTACAGCTATGGAAATTAGTATAGTCCAAAACCACGAGACACTGTTCATTAATTGTAGCTAGCACCCTTACTATCCCAAAAGCAAATTGCATGGCTCTTTTGGGAAGACCACACAACTCATACCGCAGTCTATTGAGGCTGCTGAACACATCATTACAAGCATAATCTGATTTCATCAGGGATTTAAGTGTTTTGATAGGAATAACAAAGTTTAGGCAGCTCCCATTGGCTTCAGAATGAATGCTGTTCAGGTGTAGTTTTCCATAACTGATCACTCTTCTTCATTCCTGATGCTTTGTTTTCTTTGCCTTCTCTTCCTCAACAGTTTCTCACTAAATGAGACTGCTACAGCTGCAATTTCTGTTGAATGGGAGTACATTCCTCAAAAGTCTAAACTGCAGGCAGCAGGTATGTATTACTTCATGATAGCATCACATTACTAACAAGCAGCAATTATGAGAAGGAAAGAGTTGTCATACTTGTTATCAAGTACATTCATTTATTGCTTAAGAAAACACCATTGAGCAGCATTCTAATACAAAATGTCAAATACAATAATCTAACATCTGCTGCAAAGTAATTTGATGCAAAGTCCTCAAAGATTTTACAGAATATTGGAAAAAAATGAAGTATGTGTTACATATCACTGAAAACAATAGAAATTGAAGGTGTTTCTTTTTAAGAAACAACAGCTGCTGTTTTAAATCTGATGTAGTTTCAGGATCTGTAGGTAGGAAAATAGGTGATCTATAGCTGATTTTTGCTTTTTGCATTGTAAAATATCACAACAATATGGTGTAAAAGAAGAAATGAGAGAATTTCCCACAACAAAAGAGAATCCTCATAGAATGCAAAATAGAAGATTCTCTTTTAATAGGATGGGATGGAAACAGGATGTTTGGAAAAATCTTCAAACTGAAATTACTTGATGATCATAAGTTTTGGGTCCTACACTGATTTTTTAGTGATGTAGTAGTAATACATTTAAATTGATTAAATATGTACAACGGAAATTCTCCCTTTATTGTTTCAGTAAAGGACATCAGTGAACAGATTTAATATATGCCAATAAAATGTAACATTTTCTTGTATTTTACAATGGAAGGCAGTAAACATTCAATATACATTAATGCTTTCAGTCTCCCTTAAAATATATGTCTGTTTGGTTCCATGGGTATGTTTACCCTACAACAGAGGAAAATTGCAGATTTTCAGAATATTTGACAACGCATGCTCACTTTTTATAGGTTATAGAGGAGTCCTATAACAAATGGATCCAGATGGCTATTCTGCCTCCTCCACCATGTGGGAGGCATGTGGGAGAAACTGGACATGGAAAATATGCCTGGAAAAGTGACCCTCACAGGCTGTTGTACAGCTAAACAGTCACTCTTGTACTGCTACTTTGTTCTTATGCATGGAGGATAGGAAAATATATCTGTTTAATCATATACCCATTGACTGCAGACAACTATTTCTTAGGTTATTCACTTCTTAAAATGTTCTTACTCAGCTGTTTTTGGGGGAAGATTAGGGCTGCTCTCCTCCACAGGTAGAATAAAAGAGCAGGATCTTGGTATTATGCAGCTCTTTACACCTATGGATGTAAATGAAAAGAAAATCTATCTTTAGCATCCTGCAATCTAGCAGGAGGAGTAGTAAAAACTGTTACTGCTGAAAAGGAGCAAATGGATCACTTCTCTATCTTTTGGCAGATTTAAAAGGTGGAGGGAAAAAACCAAACCAAACCAAAACACAGCAACACTGCTACCATTTTCCTTTTGAATAAGGTTACAAAATACATCGTATCTTCAGATTCAGGCATTGGTAAGTGTGTATGTTTTACATAGCTTTAGAATCAAGACAAAGATAAACTTCAAGTTATCAGAGCTTACTCAATGGCAGAACCACTTATATATAATGCTTTAGGGTCTACTTTCCTACAGTTAATTAATTTATTTTTATTGTTGAGTTGTCTGTGTCTAACAGATTTACTGTACTTCACAAAAATTATTTTCTTTTCCTTTCTTCCCAATTTAGCTTTATCTTGTAAAACATATGTTTATGTATCATGTAGCTGGTGAGCTCGTCCCACCATTTAATTAATTAGCATAATAAATCACAAAATGCCACAAGTGGAAGACTGCAGAGTTCATAATAATATAACAATGATTTTGTATCCTATATCCTCCAATGCTGAGAAATAAAATCGACTCTGTCCATATACTGTTGCCTTCATTTCTATATATAAACCCCACTTACTTATACACATGTCCCATCAAAATCATCCAGAAGGGAATGTGCCTCCTTTTTTCAAAGCTGAAGTAAATTGGGATTTATGCAGGGAAATTATTACGGTCCCAGGGGATAGAACTCAACTACCTCCTCTAAGCCATAGGTGTAGAGCTAATTTTTTTCTCCACAGAGACTTTCCTTCCTTCAGGCTAAAGCAGATGTCACAGCTCTTCCATCTAACTTCCTGGCTGTCTGATTCCTCTGGCCTTCTGTGGCTCACTCTGCCCAGACCCAGCACTTCAGGGAGTATTTGCGGTACCACACTTGTGTGCTGTGTGTCACAAAGCAGGTGAACCGCTAAGGTTTTGATGGTCCAGACTTCTCTGTACCCTTAAACCAGAATGCATTTCTCCCTGTAATGTGGAAATAGTTTTCCAACTGCTCAGCAGGTACATAAATCTTGTTATGGCATTCAGCCCAGTGCCATAACACAGATGTAGTTACAGGTTACTGTTTATCTTGGATGATGCATTAAAATTATGTCCTCAATCACCCTTCATTCACTTCAGTTTCATTCAAGTAGATAAGCTTATAATGTATTTGTGAAAATACAAATTTATCTACAATGTATGTGTGTGTTGCCAGTGCCAAGTGTGCAGACATCAGAAAGAAGAAATTCATGGTTAGATTTCTCAATAATTTTGCTTGAAGCATGCAACCTGCTCAAACTGAAGAGGTCAAAAGAGACACCAAGTCTAATAAACACACATACTGCCTAATTTGTGTTGAATTATTGCTTAAATTTATGAAAAAGAACAATCCAAATCTCTATCTGCACTTCATACTATAAGAAGTAGAAAACCAAAATATTAGCAGTTAAATAGCTTAAACTTAGCTATGTGTTTTCATAAGCATGAAATTTACTTCATTGCATATCCCGACTTTAAAATACTCACAGCTGGAAATAGCTTCAATAGCAAACTCCATTTTCAGTCAGAAATTCCAAATATTAGTTGTATGTAGTTAAATATTTTAATCCCAAAATAAGATGCAAAGTCCCTGAAAAAGTGAACAAATTTAAATAGCAGAGGAACAGTTCTTTCTGATTGTTAGATGTATGATGCATATGAGCACTAGGAGAAGATTTATGTTATTTTTATATTTCCCATATTAATTTTATAAAAGTAATGGCATATAAATTTAAATAATCCATAGAATAATCAGTATTTCTGTGGGAGGGAATTTTCTGTAGATTCAAAAGGAAACTGTAGATGTGGATCTCTTGTTTATTTGTCATTTCTCTGTATAGAGGATCTTTTGTCTAAATCACTGTGTTTGTTTGGAATACATTCCTAAAAATAGAAGGAAATTAAATTATTTGTCTTCACAGCTCATCAGCTTTTATCTAATCAGAACTCCTTCAATACTGATTCATATTCTAGTTCATGTGTATATATTGCATATATTGCATTTGTTGCTTTTTTTTTTTTTTTTTCTCCTTCTTGGCCACATGCTTACTATCAGTGACGGTTTTGTTTAAACATAAATTGTCCTTCTCTAGCTCTTGATGGAAAGGCCAAGTACACTGCAGAACTCAGAGCCATAAACTACAGAAAAGTAGAAATACAGTCCTCACTGAGTTCCTGAAGCCAAATGGAGCTAAGGCATCCAGGAGCTGATCATATCACTTCCTAAACCTACAAAAAGCAATAATGGTAGACTTATGAATCCACACACCTTTTCTTTTTTTTTTTAAGCACTATAACAGAACTCCCCTTTCTTTGCAGGATGTGGAGAGTGGGAAGGAGAGAGGTGTCATTCAAACATGAAGTGTCTTAAATAACAGCATAAGGAATACAGAAAATGACAAGGAAAACAAATTGTTTTCTGTATCAATGCTGTCTTTTTTTTTTTTTCTTTTTCAAGTGTATTTCTGTGGAAAGTTGTCCTTTAAGGATCTGTAAGTATTACTGCTACAAACATTTATTTTAAGGAGTTCATAACATGGATAGAAGAATTTGCTTGAGACCAAAACACAGTAGACAGTGCCAGCCTTAGGACTGCATCAGGACAGAGGTTTCTGATGAGGAAACGGAAATACTAGTGCCACCAGCGTATAACTGCATGGCACAGTTATACTCACCTAGCAATTCCACTTGAAGCAATCTGATGGGGAAGGACAGGATTGTGATCAATCTGTTTTACGAAAAATTCTAGAAAAGCCCCATTCATTTAGTATAGTTTAAGGAAAAAAGTAATGCTGAGAGTGGTATGTTTGCAGTTTATAAAGACATTGAGGTAAAACAAAGACAAACAAGCACTATCGTAGTCTGGTGGGTTGACCTTGGCTGGCCTCCAGGTACCCACCAAAACTTCCCTTTCTCAACAGGACAAAAGAAAAGATCATGATGAAGAAGCTCATGGGTTGAGATAAGGGCAAGGAGATCACTCACCAATTACTGCCATAGGCAAAAGAGACTTGAACTGGGAAAATTCATGCCAATCAATGATAGAGTAGGAGAGTGAGAAATAAGAACAAAACTAAAAACACCTTCCCCCACCCATACCTCTCCCCCATTCTTCCCAAACTCATCTTCACTCCTAAATCTTCTACCTCCTTCTCCTGAGTGTCGCAGGGAGATCAGGAATGTGGGTTGTGGTCAATCCGCTACCCTTAGTCTCTGCTGCTCCTTCCTTCTCACACTCTTCCACTGCTCCAGCATCAGGTCCCTCCCACAGTAGATAGTCCTTCATGACCCAATTGAACATGGGTCCTCACCATGGGCTGTAGCTCTTTACAAAGTGCTCCAGCATGGGTCCTTTCCATGGAGTACAGTCCTTCAGGAACAGACTGTTGCAGAGTCTTAGTCAACTGGGAAATGAAATAGATCACCTAAAAGTTCCTTTTCCATCCTATAACCCAATGTCCATTATTGTCAGCAGGAGATTAGTACATCCCATCATCTATCATCTCATTTATTATTTTTAAAAAAAAAGTTTTCATTTGAGGAGTTTCTGATTGTACTTAACAGCAGTCAAATTAAGTTTCTGCTGAATAAATGGTGGTAAGCCTAAGGATCAGTCCTAAAATAAATGGGCTCTGAAAATTAGCAATCATCAGCTAAATAAGTAACATACAATTTAAGTTTGCTGGATTGGGTGAATCGTACAACATTTCACCCTGTGTGACAAAAAAGAAAAAAAAAAAAAAAAAAAGAAAAAAGGTCAGATCAAGACTGTCACCAAACATACAAAGAAAAGCTTTACAGAGCAAACTCCAACAGATAATTGGAATAGTGTTTGAAATCTGCAAAGAGGATGTAATTTTGAATGGACAGATAAAAAGCAAAAGAGAATTAATCTTGTCTTCTTGCCATTCTCCTCAAGGTCAGCTGTATTATTTTAGTGTGATGGGATCAAGAAATTTCAATGTCCCCTTTTGTGAGACACTACTCAGTCCTGAAGGCATTTAGAATTCATGTATTGTTTGTGTGGATGAGACAAGATATGTGAGTGACAATAATGCTTAACACATTTTGAGGGAAAGCTTAACAGCATCGATTCCAACAGGTTGATGTAAGCTCACTTTAAGTGACAAGGCCATCCACACACACAAAATCAAACAACTTCCCAAACCTTCATGTGACAGTAAGAGCTATTCAGACCACACAACAACAAGGACAGGCAATTCCAGTTTTAACAAATCATTTTTGTATTACCCACCCAGTAACTGCTGGGTGCTTATCTAATCATCCATATTTGTGCATACAAGCCTTCAACCAGTGGTTAAGTAGAAAGCATATTATTTCTCTGAATGAACAGGCTGCAATATAGTAGTAGTCCTTGTTAAATGAGAAACATAGGTTAAGCCTAAATATGCAGGCACACGCTTTATGTAACCCATTATAAAAAGTAGCCACATGAGTAAATATCCATTAACTTTTTTTTTTTTTCTATTGAAAATTAAATAGAAAATGCAAAAACAGAAATCCTGAAATTATTAGTTTAGGTGTCTTGTAAGACACTAGAAGTTTTAATTAAATTCAGAAAAAATAAAATCTATAAATAAATAACAAAACAAATTTTAATTAAAATATGCTTTCTGATATTTGTGTGTCTGTAACAGTGAACATAAAGACTTCTTAAGGAGCCATTGCTATGAAACAGCAGCTAGATATTTGAGGACTAATTTTAAAGGGTAATGAAAGGCTTTTCTATTGAAATTTTGTACCCAGAGATTTCAAAGTATTATGTCCGATTTTACAGATTGAAAAATTCTTTAAATATGACTGAAAAAAATACAAGCTTAAAGTACCTTTGTTATATAAAGCTTTGCTAAGTTTTTCCAGTTTGGAAGGGCTGATAAGCATTCACAGACCTCCACCTCACTTTTATAAAGCAGCCTATATGAGGCTGGTAGGTAATCAGATTTTGATGTTACAGACAATTGGAGCAGCTGTATATAACATGATATATCATAATACTCATTAGAACAATACTTATTATATATTTGTGTTTATGTAACTGCATGTCACCATATATCTTAGATTAAAGGAAGGTTCTCAGTCTAAGTGGATCACTTGAAATCATACAAACCAATTAAATATTAACCAGATGCAGCACAGTCACTTTTTAAACAACGTTTGAGCCTAGCATATTTTCACACTTTTGCATTGGACAGAAGATATTAAAAGGAGTAATTGACCTTCAATGTGTCAAGTTTTCTTATAATCCATACCTGACTGTATCAATAATTTACTAAGCCCTAAGCAGACTGAGCAGATGTCTCCACCAGAATCAGTTTTCTACCAACATTATTCCATAAAATTTTCTTTAAAAAAATTCAAATATTGCATAAAAACTTTGGTTTCAAACCACTGGAATAAAGAAGAGTTTAATTTTTCAAGCTGTTACAGACAGACTCAGTAGCTACACTTGGCTATTTAAAAAAAAAAATATTTACAGTAGCAAATATAAGAATTCAAATGTAAGACATTTGTAACAAAATATGTACAAAAATTTAAATGAACTTAAATAAAAAATAAAAATTACCTACAGCATAAATATCCCTTGCAGAAGATCTGTCAAATTTTGCTTTTCTTATTTTTAATTAAGTTCATAAATACCACCCTAAGAAAAGCACCCAAAATCCTATGATTGCTTAAAATCTGGTAGTTCATCTTTTCCTGATAAGCCATAGTAGCTGAGCCATAGTAGACTTTCTGTCAAGTCAATATGCCATTTTAAAAAAATCTACTTATAGAAATTGCATTCTTAAATCATTTAACAGAAATTAATAGGCTGCAGTGTAATCACTGGAATACTTTCTATCTAGATAAATGTAATTTTTTAAATGTTTAAATGCCTAATATAGGCAAAAATGCAAGCAAAAAAAGTGACATTACAAGCTAAACACTTAATGAGAAAAAAAACATTTGGTTTGTTTGGGTTTTTTTAAGAAAAGTTTGGTTCAGGTAATTTATTTTAGCTTGTAGATTGTATGAAATGCACCTATAAATAATTTGGATGCATGAAAAATTTAAGAACACTTTAAAAGTATTTTTAACCAATTTGACCAGTTTTTACTTTTATCTTGGTCACATCACAAAGCTAATGTACCCAGTCCTGTGTTACTTGGGCGTATAAATGCTGAGCAGACATAATTGCAAATGTTTATGATGTAATGAATCTCAGACTGAGTAGTAAGTATTCCAGGATTTCAGAATCATTTTGGTAACATCATTTCATGTCAGAGAGGTTTGCAGGTCTCTGCTTCAATTAATTTTGAATGATTCAAGGCAGAAGAACAACTTTCTAAAATCTTTGTAATTCAGTCTGAAAGGTAGTATCTTAGATCATCCTTTAGATGATCTTAAAAGAATCCTTTAGATCACCCATGTTGCCCATTCACAGTTTCAAGAGCTACAACTTGTCCCAGCAACAGAAACCATTTTGTAATCTCATGGCCTGATATGTGGACCGTTACATCTGGCAATATATATAAAGTCCTCATTCTCATCTCTATCTTCTTTACTGCAGTAATGTGCTCTAGGAGTGATTTCTACCTTTTTTTTTCACTGCAACAAGTCCCAGAATACAAGAGATCAAACAAGAAGCTCCTGCTAAGGAAAGTGATACCTTATGATGTTCACTTCAGTTTTTTAAACAACTATGTTTATTAAACAGCACTGATCAGTGGCTGTGATGATGGAAAAGACGATTTGTGCATGTAAACCAGCCTGTGGTGTTTGTTTTTTTCTTAAATTAACTGTGCCTCTCTGGTAGTAAATCATAGCTATAGCTGTGGCATGGGATAGTGCCAGTAACATTTTAGCATCTGGCTGATGGTCTTAAGAAGCTTTACATCAATTCCACACATTGCTATAGTTTAGATCTTGTATGTCATACTTCTTTATCCTCTTTATTATTCTAGTTCTTAAAAAAGATTTTAGCCCTTCTCATTCATTAATTTTCTCAAGAATGAAAAACCTTCACTTTTCTATGCAAACCAATCCCATCAGCTTCTGGATTCATTAATTTTTCTCCAAAATTTCCATTATTTTCTCAGCACTTCTGACTGAAATCGTCTCACTGAAATTACCTGAAGATTTCTGTGGGAGTTTCTAGATTTTGTATCTACAATTACATAATAAACATATGAAACTATTAATCTGTGGTCTGAAGCTACAGACTACAATCAGCCCTGTGCATCATAAATAACTGACCACTTCATCACAGATCTTTCTTGGCATTTTTACAGCACTGTATGTGCATAAGTCTTCTAAGACCTTATTACCTTATCTAGTGAGGTCAATGGAAGATCTGTCTTTGATTTAGTGCTCACAGAAATAATCCCCTGATTAGGAAATATCAGATGTATTTGTCTCAAAGGGAGCTGGAAGCAAATGAGGGTGGAGACAACCTTGTTGTTGGGGTGTATAAGAGAAATAATGTGTTGGTTTCTTAACTTGTCCTCTGAAAGATAATCTTTAGAGATTAAAAACACACTCATGTATTTTTTTGACAAGTCTATTTTACTTAATATAAAATCAATTTAGTGTTTATTTTGAGGTCATAGCATCAGAATAGACTGAAAATGCTGCTTAGTCTCATTTAAAAACTGGATATTATTGCATTTGGTTATAAAAAAGCTTAATCTGTAAGGTATAATGTGATAGCAAGTCATTAAAATCAACTTTTTTCTGTCACACTTCTTCATGACCAGCAGCCTCCCTGTTACACCATCTAATAGTTCTGAATTAGCTATTACAAAAATTGATAAAGTACCCCATCTACCATAACGTGGATGTCCCAGTGACCAAGATTCATAGGATAATTCTCAACTAAATTCCCCATTCACATTCACATATGAATACTGCATCAAGAAGCTGATTTTCACGACTGTCACTTGAGTCATGAACTATGACTTTACATCTGTCCTTTTCATTATCACCATATCATTATGTAAATATGTTCCTGACTGCTCACATCTTAGTTCAGTCTGCCTGTTAAATGCATAGCAATGCTGTAATCTAAGCACCTCCATCTTGAGTTTCACATTTTGATTTGTATAATAACTTTAAACACATTATTGCAAACATTTTTCAAAATATTTCATATAAAGAGTAAATGCATCCTTATAATCTAACAAGGTCCCATGGCTGAAGCTGTAAATCCATAGTGCCATCACAACCACACAGCTCTATGGCTGTAGCCCCCTGGCCTACAATTCAATTCACTGGCTAGTGCAGTCATGGATGACAACAGAAAACCTGCCCTATTCTACATATTGTCACAGTGACATATATTCTGTAATTAGACAAGCAGTATCAGAGGCATCCTCATGGCTACATTAAGCATGATTTATTTGCAAATTCCAGACAGTACTTAATTTTGGAGACACAGGCAGCAGAGTTATTAACCAATGGTATCCAATTTTTACAGCTCTGTTGCTCAAGAGAGACTTGCTTTCAAAAATGAAACAAAAATGAGAAATGGGGATTAACTTTTCTCATTTCATCCCTATTTTATAAGTATGATCCATGCCACATCTGTAAAGAGATTCCATTTTGTGTTATGTACTGTCAGACCAATGTTATCAATAGAGTATACAGCGTTGACAATTATTGCTGTGATGACAGAAAACCCCAAGCAACTTGTTCGTATTATGTATTTTATATCAGGTTTGTCCCCTTACTAGAATACATCATCAGAGCAATGCCTCTTTGTGTTATCCATCACTTCAGCAATGTTGCCTAGTGTTATTCATCATAAAGGCAGAGACACTTAAATTCATACATCATCAAAATTATGGTCATTCATGTACCATGTGAAAAAGTCTCTCTTGATATTGTAGGTGTGGTGAAACCTTTAGATGATTTTAAAAGAAAATACATTATTTGTAAAAAATAAACACACCACCTAACAATCTAATCTGCAGTGATTTAAGAACATATTATTATCTCATTAAATAAACCAAGATAGCTCTTCCAAATTTCATTGAAACTAGCAGGAAAATTTCTAGAGGAAAAATAAAAAGCCTTTTTACAGCATAATTGTGAGTAGAAACAGTGTCACAAAATAGAACAGGAAAAGAAAATTATCAAGCTGAGGCTCCAGCAGTGAGTCACCAAACTTCACTTGTCAGAATTCAGAAATCTGAGCAGTACTTCCTATTGTTAGTCTTTGACTGATCTTCTGAATTAACAATTCTCTGAGAGGACATTCCCTGAACAAGAACAATAAGGACCTTTGCAAATCTATTTTATTAGTCTAACAGAGTTAGAAGTTAAATTTTATGTCTAACCTACACTGCTAAGACATTCTTTTCCAGAATTCTTATATATGATGATTCATTTTTTTCCCTTAAAGAATATAAAATCTACCTTTGATAGCATCTTTAGTTCTGGCTTTGGAAAGAGAATAATACCTTTTTTTTTTACAGAAGTATCATTCTAACTGATTACATCATACACAAAAGAGACAAAATGTAACTGTTTCAGCACCTGTAAAATCAAGGTATTATTGTTTTGTAACCTCATAAAGTTTCAGTGATAGCCATATTGCTACATTTATGTCAGGAATACGTTTCATCATTTTGTATGCTATCTTATACTCTTTGGCTGTTCTTTGAATAGGTTTACAAAATGCATTATTAACACATATGAATACATATACCATTTGGGGAGTTCAGATTTATTTTAATTTGTCACTATTAATCACAATGATGTCTAATAAGTCCATTTATTCTACTGAAATCAACTGCAACTTCAAAGAAATATTACTTCAACTTTTGTGGTGGTCACAAACATATGTGCAGTTATTTATGCCTTTTGCAAAACTTACTGTCAAACCTGCTTATGTTACACAAGCCACAGAGCTTGCTTATTTAGCATAGTAATCAAAGTATCTCAAAGTTGCTCCATCAAACCTAATGTTTTAATCACTGGTCATTCTTGCAGTATTAACTTTGTGTTTGTAGTCACTTCATTCACTAATGGATTTGCCAGCTTTAGTCTTTGTGAAACACTCAGCTAAAGCGGTTCCACAGTGATAAAACTGATCATATAGTCTCTCCTTGGGCAGTTTCCGGATTCTCCAAAGAACGGTGCTCCTCTTTAAAAAATGATCGAAATAAACTTTTGTGCTTTTAAGCCACAAATATTTAATGTCCCAGGAAGTTAAAAAAAAAAAAAAAAAAAAAGGTATTTAAACTGAAAAGCTCTTTCAGGTGTTTTTAATGCTATCGAGCAGGATCTCAGGCATTTGCTTGAGAGAAGATTGTATAACACAGGTTATAGATTTCAAAATGAATGTTTTAAGTGTCTACCATGAGAGAGATTATCAAGGCTCTTTACAGAAAAAGGAACCCATTTGTTTTCATTATTATTTAACTCCCAGCAGCAACAACAAAGCAGTGGACTGTTGCAATAATGTTTAGTTACTTTGCCTTTGTTAGGGAATTCAAGCATAAAGTATGTGGTTTTGCATGTGTTAGTACTTATTGACTAATGTCTCCTCTGCCCATTAAATAGAAATTTCTCTCCTGTCTCTGCTTCTTTTACTTTCTAATGGCTCTTTACTCTTTTCTACTTTAAAAAACCCAAGACATTATCTGGTAACCTAAAGGGAAATTGTAGCTAAAAAGCACACTTAATAATATTGATCTTAAAGTGCTCTTTAATTTAGAATATAAAAGTATTTTTTTATCACAATTTTCCCATTAAAAAGTTATTGTGAAACTAAACTTGCATCTGTATCAGCTTTTTGCAAGTGAAAATTTCTATTTCTGACTGAAACTATTAGCCATACTGTGAAGTTACAAAGACAAATCTGAAAACCTCTTCCTTCCTTCATCTGTGGCATAAATATTGGATTTCTGTCCCAATTTCTGAATACTCAGAAAGTATTAAGTCTTTAATGGGTTGAGAAAAAAGTGGTCAGTTAAAATGTGTTTTCCCACATAACTATTTTATTTTATTTGAAATATACTGAACATAGATAATCATCATATTACAGTTTTTCTACCCATCTGCCTATATTTCTTCCTATATAGTTAGAAAATCACTCTTTCAACACTGTATGTTACAATGATTATTTATTGAAATCAAAGGAAATAAAGAATGAGTAAAGAGCTTATGGGTAAAGATTAAGGGACAGACCAACATGGGGGACATTGTTGTGAGTGTTTAATGCAGACCACCTGATGAGTGAGAGGAAGTCGATGAGGCCTTCTACAGATAATTGGAGAGAGCCTCATGATCACAGGCCCTGGTTCTCATGGGGGACTTCAGCCTCCCTGATATCTGCTGGAAAGACAACACAGATAGGCTCATATAGTCCAGGAGGCTCCTGCAGAGCACTGATGATAACTTTTTTGATGCAGATGGTGGAGGACCCAACAAGGTGAGGTGTGCTGTGGGACCTTGTACTAACAAAGAAAAAGGACTGGTTGGGGATGCGAAGGTTGGGGGCTGCCTTGGCTGCAGTGACCATGAGATGGTGGAGTTCAGGATCCTGCATGGAAAAGGCAGGGTAACAAGCAGGATTGCAACCTTGGACATCAGGAGAGCTGAGCTAAATTTGGCTTCTTCAAGGACCTACTCAGAGGAATCCCATGGGATAGGACTCTGGAAGGTAGAGGGGTCCAAGGGAGCTGGTTAGTATTCAAGCATCAATTCAAGCATCACTTCCTCAAAACTCAAGATAGATACATCCCCATGAGTAATAAATCAAGCAAAGAGGGCAGGAGGCCTGCATGGATAAGCAAGGAGCTTCTGGCAAAACTCAAACCGAAGAAGGAAGTTTACAGGATGTGGAAGACAAGCCACTTAGGAGGAATATTAGGAATGTTGTCAGAACATGTAAGGAAGTGACAAGGAAGGTTAAGATCCTGTTGGAATTGTCTTGCAATGCATGTCAAGGACAAAAGGAAGGGCTTCTTCAAGTACATCAGTACCAAAAGGAAGACGAGGGAAAACATGGGCCCACTGCTGAACGAGGTGGGTGCCCTGGTGAGGAAGGATGCAGAGAAGGCAGAGTTACTGAATGCCACCATTGCTTCAGTCTTCACTGCCAAGGCCAGCCCTCAGGTCTCCCAGACCCTGGAGGCAAGAGAGGAGGTCTGGAGAAAGGAAAACTTTCCCTTGGTCAAGGAGGATGTGGTTAGAGATCACTGAAGCAAACCTGACACCCTCAAGTCCATGGGCCCTGACGGGGTGCACTCCCGAGTGCTGAGGGAGCTGGTAAGTGTTATTGCTAAGCCGGTCTCCATCATCTTTGAAAGGTCATGGAGCACAGGAGAGGTGCCAGAGAACTGGAGAAAAGCCAACGTTACTCCCATCTTCAAAAAAGGCAAGAAGGAAACTACAGGCCAGTCAGCCTCACCTCCATCCCTGGAAAGGTGATGGAACACCTCATCCTGGAGGTCATCTCAAAACATGTGGAGGTAAAGGTTATCAGTAGTAGTTAACATGGATTCACCAAGCAGAAGTCATGCCTTACCAAGCTAATGGCCTTCTATAACGGAATGACTGGCTGGGTAGATGAGGGAAGAGCAGTGGGTGTTGTCTACCCTGACCTCAGCAAGGCTCTTGACACTGTCTCCTGTAACATCCTCATAGGTAGCTCAGGAACTGTGCACTAAATGAGCGGGCAGTGAGGTGGATTGAGAACTGGCTGAATGGCAGAGCTCAGAGGGTTGTGATCAGTGGTGCAGAGCCCAGCTGGAGGCCTGTAGCCAGCGGTGTTCCCCAGGGTCAGTGCTGGGTCCAGTCCTGTTCAACTCACCCATCAGTACCCTGGATGAAGGCCCAGAGTGCACCCTCAGCACGGTTGCTGGTGGTACAGAACTGGGAGGAGTGGCTGACACACCAGCAGGCTGCGCTGCCATTCAGCGGGACCTGGGCAGGCTGGAGGGTTGGGTGGAGAGGAACCTCGTGAAGTTCAACAGAAGCAAGTGGAGGGTCCTGCACCTGGGGAGGAACAACCCCATGCACCAGCACAGGCTGGGGCTGACCTGCTGGAAGGCAGCTCTGTGGAGAAGGACCTGGGACTGCTGGTGGACAACAAGGTGACCATGAGCCAGCAGTGTGTCCCTGTGACTCAGAAGGCCAATGGGATCCTGGGGGGCATTGAGAGTAGCGTGGCCATCAGGTTGAGGGAGGTGATCCTCCCCCTCTGCTCTGCCCTGGTGAGGCTGCATCTGGAGTGCTGTGCCCAGTGCTGGGCTCCCCAGTTCAAGAGAGACAGGGAATTACTGGAGAAGGTCCAGCAGAGGGCTACAAAGATGGTTAGGTGACTGGAGCATCTCCCTTATGGGGAAAGGCTGAGAGACCTGGGCCTGTTTAACCTGGAGAAGACCGAGAGGGGATCTTACCAGTGTATACAAATATCTTAAGGGCAAATGCCAAGATGATGACAGATTGATAACACAGGGGTGTTTAAGCTATTTTTGAGCAGCACTTACACATCATCATGAAGGCCTTTTTGGTTTCACATGCTGTCCCGTCAGTGAGCAGGATGGTGCGCACAAGTCGGAGAGGGCGCAGCTGGGACAGGTGACCCCAAGGTGACCCACACCATGAGACATCGTGATGAGCAATAAAATTTTGGGGAGAAGGGATGTTGGCTGGGGCTGTCATTGCTTGGGGACTGGCTAGGCATCAGTCAATTGGTGGTGAGCAGTTGCGGGGCAGAGGGAGGTTGCATCACTTCATTTTGATGCATTTGTTTCTTTTCCTTTTTTTTTTTTGTTATTGATTTTGGTTTTGATTTCTGCTTTTTTTTTTTTTAATTATTAAACTGTCATTATCTCAACACACAAGTTTTCTCAGTTTTACCCTTCCAATTCTCTCCCCCATCCAGCTGGGTAGGGGAATGAGTGAGTGGCTTTACCACCTATAAAATAATGGTGCATCTTCTATAATACTTATGAGGTTTGGAATTAAGAATCTGCAGTTACCTAATATGGGCTTTTTAGTTTCAGGAAACAGTAAGAGCATCAGCAAACAAGGCTAGTGTTAGTCAAATAGTTATTCTGTAAATAAGTGAGATTAGTCCCAGGAAAAAGGTAGATTAAAGAATGCTGGGAAAGAGAAGGAATGAGTTCTGGTCAGAGAACCTGAGCAAAATTTTTTTTAAAAAAAATATCTATCTGGTGGTGTCAATTCTGTAACCAAATTTATACAGAACAAGGTAGGCTGAAACATGTTCCAGACACCAAAATTTTCTGTCTTTAAAGAACTAAGGCCTATGGAAAAGCTTTTGAGTGTTCCTAAGGAATTAACAAATACTAATGCCTTGATTTTTATGGCTGTATGGTACAGCAAGTACACAATACAATAGCCTTCTCATATCCAGTACCTACCTCATCCAATAGAGTATCCTTCCAATTGTAAAGATTTACTTAGGTCTAAAAATTCAATGGCATAAGCAAACGATAGTATTGAAAATGTTCTGTTTACCTTTGCTCTATCACTCAGATACAATTAATTTTTGCATTTTTAGGCCTTGCCTGTCATTAGCATGCGTGCTTGCAATTTACAATAAGTATTGCTTTGCAAGAATGAATCATGCATCATGAACAGGATGTTCATCATTGCTCTAAAGTATATTGCTTGTTCATTAATTTTGAGAAAGTCAATAACAGAATACATGAAAATCCACGGCCACAGCTTGTTTTCAACTGTATAAGGTTCCGAATGTCAGGGTAATATTTTAAATAAATTTCCATTGACTTTCTATTAGGCACCAGAAGTAGTTCTATGTAACACATAAACTACAAATAATGTGTTTCCTTAAACTCTCATACGCTTTAATATAATACCTATGTAATATTGCTTAAAGCAGTGAGAAAATAGTACTTTATACAAATATACAGGAAATATAAAACACATACATTTTAAAGTAGAGCTACTATTTTAATCAGGTAATATTTACCTAGAACAATGTTTTTAAATTATGTGAAGGAAGGAAACTGAGTGTTTTAAAAGTTACACTAATGTTATTATAGCTTAGTGAGTCTAGAAGAACTATGCTTTTATTTCCAGGTATCAAAATTGTGGGAAAATTCAGGAACAGCATAATCAGTATTCAGCTATTGTTCCAATTCCCCTATGTGCAATGCTTGTTTAGATATAAAAAGGACTTTCCTGGCTATTACCCAGGCAATTATTCATGTTTAAAAACATAGTTTTGTTGCCACTAGGTAAGATAAGACTATTGTGTGGATGTCTAGCCTATAAGAAACAAATTACAAATCTCAGTTCTGGCTTTAGCATTTCACCTTTGTAGTAATTAAAGATTTAAGAATAAAAGGTCTAAGTTAAACCAGGTAGCTACAATTTATTCAGGCATTTTTAAAGCTATTGATAGAAGTTCCTTACAAAAATATTACAGTCTGAAAAATCACTAGCTTATTAATATTGTAAACAGTTAAAATGAATAAAATTAAAGACTATGAATTCAGCAACACTGCTTTTTCTCAGAGTGCAGAGTATCCTGCTTCAAAAACAGTTTCACAAGATTTCTCATGAGTAATTCTCAGAATGGAAATAATTTAATAGTACACTGATTTGGGGGATCAGGACTGTCAAACATATTTAAACAGTGGCTTGAAAGCAGAAGTGAATAAAGAAAGTTGGAAAGGAGGCTCTTCATGAGGAGCTATTTTTGGTGCTGAATGCTGTAGGCCCTAACATTGCAAAGAATGAATAAAGTGGGCCAGTACAATGACAAAATTATGCACCAACAATGGCAAGGAAAATTACATGGAAATGATTAATTTTGTCTGTTTATATACACTGGTAGCTTCTTAGTGGCTGAAAACACTGTGTCTTTGAGGAGAAACCAATGAATAATCTGATGACACAGCAGTTATAAGCATAAATAGCATGTTACGATAGATATAATTAGAAATAGACTGAGACATTATGTATAATTGCCTTAAGTGCAGCTGTGAGATGACCAGATAAAGGCTAAAAGACTTCTTTTCACACTTAACCATCAAGTATTTTCTCTTCCTCTGATGTCCATAGAGTTAATTTAATCTCAGGACCTTCCTTGTGTGTGTGATGTTCAAGCAAAGTGTACTGGAAAAACATGTAGAGGCATTTAAGAGATACTAGGTCCATGCCTTCAAGAAGGGGTCTGCAGCATAGTACAAAATCTAACAACCCAGTTATTCTGAAGGGCCCTAAATACTATGATCAGTACAGCTGATCACTCCAAAGGTGTTTCTGATACTCTTGGAAAGAGCAGCGTGGCCCTTACACAGCTTTGGAGGAGTGAAACATCGTATCTGTTCACTAGGTTACATGGCAGCAGAGGTAGAAATATTATTTTTTTTCTCTGTTTGCTTTAACTGGCATAAAACCCCCATGCTTAAGGATCAAAATGAACTTTGCAGTCTGGCTTTAAATGATGCTCACCTTCAAAAGTAAACTAGGCACAGAACGTGGACAACATTTCCAGCCAGATTTTCCTGAAGCATTGTTTTCAACACAAGTATTCTAAGATAGTAACAATAAATCAAATTGTAGACAGACAGACATAGATTTGTGGTATGCTGAATTAAGGGTGGTGGTGACAGAAATCTTTTATTGAAATAAATAACTAACAATGTAATGAAAGCTAAAAGCAAAAATAAAGTAGCAGAAACATAGTTTCTCTTTGGAAAACCATGTAATTATTTTAAGAATTATTTTCCATAACTAAAATTTGGATGAAACATCTCTCAAAACTAGTGTCCTCTGTCTTGTTTCTCTCTGACCAGTTTGCCCTATCCACTTTCTTTATTTATTCCATCTCTTTGCCCCCATTAATATTGGCACACAAAAGTCTAGAAAGACATCTTTCAGAGAAGCCATAACTGCCTGCAAGGATATCTTACATATTCTTATTTAGAGAAGTCCTTGTTTTCAGTCAAATTACTTGTAAGCCTGTAAATGATAACATGCAATACAGCATCAGTGCTGGATGTTATATCACTATCTCAAAGCAGTGCTTGCTTTTGCCTAAGTCTGCATGTTTACCTTAAAGAACGTCAATCATTCTATATTCAGACTGCCTGTCAATTAGACAGCTGCAGTGAAAGAATGTTTAAATACTTCACAGCAATTATTGCAGATTAGAAATGCTGCTTTTTTTGACTTAACCACCCCCCCAAAAAAAAAAAAAAAACAAACCCACCAAACAAAACAACAACAACAAAAACCCTAAAAAGTGAATGATCCTCCCTTCCTCATGAAGAACTGCCAGTCTCATTGACTTTGGTGGGAGATCTACCAAGTACTACCTACTTCAGATTCACAAATTGCTGGCAACGCAGGTAAAATAACTGAATTGCACAACTGAAGTCTATGCAAGCACATGCAACACATCTCATATATCCTGACCACACCAAGGAAAACCATGTAATTGACAGACAATTTCCTTAGATGCAGTAGGACTGCTGTTCTGGGGACCCATCTGCCAAGTATGAATCAACTGTGTATGAACAGTTCAGCTGTATTACCTGTCATTTCCCTGACTTGCTGAGTACTCAGAAGGGATTAAAAACCATAGGATCACAGCCTCAAAATATGTTTGACAGCAATCTTGATTCTATTTGCTATTGGTTTAGAGCTTGTAGCTCAGATGAAATAACCTGTAACAGTTCCTTACTTCTATCATGAGCTACAAAACAGTTGCATTTATACTTTAGAAATTTCCCCACTTCTGAGCTAGATGTGCTTAAATGTCTTTTTCATTTCCATTGAAGAAGACATTTTATCTCCTAGATCTCTTTTTTGGCTTTACTGGATTGTTCTCCTGAATCCACTCCATCTTTTTCCCTGGGAATAAATATTGTAAAGTTATGCAACGTGGCAAGCCTGAACACCTGCAAGTGTGCAGCTTGTGAACCTGCATATGGAACCCACAACTGCTTTTTAAGCCTTTCTTTACATACAGTTATTTTTGTAACTCATTTCCTAGCTTTCTCTAAACTTTTCCCTTAATCCCAAAGTTAAAACAGTTTTTTCTTATCTACTTCCTGTTCAACATTTAGAAATTTTTGAACAAGCTCTATTTGTATATTTGTAACTATTGTATATTGACTACAGCTGCGCGACCATATCCTGTTCTATTCTTAGGACATCCTCAAAAATTAGATAAACTGAAATAATATAATGTAGCATAAAATAACTTTTTTCCTTTTCTATAGGCAAAATGTATAGGTACTCGTGAAATGACCCTTACCACTACAGAACTGAAATTGGGATTTGTTTCACATGTTAAATAGCAGTGTACAGCAATTAGAGATAAATCCTGTATAAAAAGCCCAGATGTTAAACACCTCAAAACATTGTGCATCTCCAGGACTACAGAGAATGTTTGCAGTCTTTAGCCTGGCTTCAAGAAAAACTTAGCCAAAGCTACATACTAAGCTCATACTAAGGACATACTAAGTATTATGCATTGCTGTAATCATCACTATAGTATGACATAAAGTGCAGATTTAACAGCCAGCCAAGAGAATCAGATTTTATTTATTTATTTATTTTTTTCAGATTAACCTTACTCTGGTCATTTAGTTTTGCAGGAACACAGGAAGGAACATTCTGGCCTAAGGAATTTTTACAAACTACATCAAGAGCACATTGACATATGCAAGTTATCCTATTACGTGGTGATGATGACATTTTTTTGTTCATAAAGGGAAGTAAGCTATTTTCACTAAATTAAAATGTTCAAATAATTTGGCATAATTGCTTTTGGTTAGTAATCAAGTAAAGATTATTCTGTAATAATAGTGTAAATACGGTAATATGGTAATAAGTAGGGATGTAATTTTGTTTAAAGTGATCTGTGCTGCCAATAATAATTACACTCTCCTGTGTTAACCACAGTGATTAAGAAATTACTAGAAAATTAATATCTAAAGTAGAATGCAAAAATCACATACACAGGGTATTTGCTTGGAGCTTCCCAGACTGGTTTTGGACATCATGCCAGACTGCTTCTACTAGATAATTTTAAGATAAACAATATAAATAGTATAAACAACTGGTTTGCGTCTAGCCACAAAGAAGGGTGACCTGTGACTTTCTCTTTAATGAACCTAGAAAACATTTTTTTTTTATGTTTAAGCCATCTAGGATTTTTGATTTTTCAAAAGTGATTCACAGCAGTGACTGATCTGTGTCACTGACAAATCTGGTCCTCACAGCAGCTGTCCATCTCCCACAGTGCAACTACCTGCCTACCTTTAAGAGCTAGTGCATGTCACCCTAAAAGAGGCAGTTCTCCTGCAGTCAAATGTGTTCATATTTGTATTTTGAAGATTTTTTTACTAAATTAAACTGAATATACTGTTTTACAGTGTTTATGACACAAGACTGAAAATTTATGCAGTCTCACAGGTTTCCCCACCTGTGAGGCAAACTCTTTCCTTATGTCAAATGATAAATTGTAGAAACACCAGAGATTTATGCAACTATAGAATAAGTACCCAAATCTTGCATTATCTGTTTCCATAATAAGTCATTACAGGCCACAGGCTGAATTGGTTCATACAGGATAGAGATCAAAGGACAGCCCCCAAGCAAGGTTTAAAGCCAGCACTAGGAGCATTTGAATATAACCTGCTCTGAAAGCAAACACTAGCTTAATCCCATTCCAACACACAACTCTAGTGAGTCAGGAAAGAAGATATGCCATAATTTTACTCTCAGAGCAGGAGTTAGGTAGTCCACAGATTGTTAAAGGAACAGGGTCATAACAAAGTACAGGATAAAATAAATGCTGTGTATCCTTTTCTAGACTGTGGTGAAATTCCCATTAATACCTTGGCCGTGCCAGCAGATGTATCAGGCTGTGTGATTTACTTGAATACACAAACTACTCAGAACTTTTTCTCATTTCGCTCCCAGTGCTCACACTACACAGATGATTTTGCATTAAATGTGATGCCAACTGTGCATCAACGAATGAAATTTGCCTCTTAGATCACTTACTATTTTGTACACATACAACTGCCTTCCTTTCAGGTGCAAAATTTACACAAGGTACAAGACTTGGAGGTTATCGAGGACTGCAAGCCCCACCTGATTTCTAAACTGCCCATTCTCAGATTGCAGAAAGGATTGAAGAATAACTCAGGGGACTGTGAAGAGATATTAAACACAGAAGTCTAACTTCAGGACCACCTGGAGTTCACCCAAACCTCGCTGAATTGCAGTGAATGGAAAACTGACTTTGGTTCCTATACTCCAGACCATCAGATGGCCAGAAAAGGAATTGCACCAGACAAAAAAAAATAAAATAAAAAGGGCGGGGGGGGGGGAGGCAGGGAAATAAAAAAAGAGGAAAAAAAGAATGCTGCTGATCTCTCAGGACCAGGTGTTTATCAGCATACTGCCAGGCAAACCTAAGTCCTAAATGTTATAAAGATGAAAGTATAAATGCCAAAGCTGCATGCTAATCATACATTCCTCTCTCCTTAATCACTGGATTATTCCTAACTGTTCCCTCAGACCCACAAGACTCTTTTCACAGGCTACACTTTGAAAGGCCACTTGGATTAAGCAAAGAGACAAAAGCTATTAGAAAATCTGCCCAGTGTTTTCTTTTATCTAACATTGAGACATCAGGTCACTGTCAAGAAAAAACATTAAGGAACAGATGCTTGAATGTTTCATTTCTTCACTGAACAACAATTACAGGTAAGTAATTTTCTTTACCATGAAATAGAGTAATGTGCTTTATTTCCTTAACCTTTCAGCAGCTTACCTTTTGGCTAGCAGCTACAGCTTCTTCCTCAAATTAGTAAGGCCATCAACAATAAAATGAATGAAATAGCTAACCAGTCACTTATAAAACCTGGAAAGGTGAGAGCAGAATGCCACACTACTAAATTTTTGAGAATAGATCAGACATTAATATTGTGAAACATCATTTTTGTGGTAAAGTTTGTGGACAGCAAATTAATGTAATCCTCTATTTTACTTCCAGGAAGTGGTTTTGGCACAACTGCTTCATGTGGGGATGTTGCTATGGCAAAGGGCCCATTTGGAGGCAATAGGGCAGAAACTTTAGTTCAGTGCAAAGGTCTGTAAATAGTATGCTTTTATGGAAAGAAAGTGTATTTTCTAATGCAAATCTTCAAAGTCCTAGCTGATTAAAAACCAGGATTTCTTGTTAGAGTGATATATATCAAGATTCGTGTGTCTAACGCTAAAGCTGTGTAATACAGGGATAACTTATTCCAGATGTGCCCCAATAGAGAAACCTTTTGTCTGCTGAGCTTACTGTATACTCAAAGCACCAATTTTTATTGGGGTTTTGGTAGAAGTACATTTTGGAAATGCAGTCTTCTGGTACTGTCATTTCCCCTTAGTGAAAATAAAAATGTACAGTAATCTCAAACTTTATGTATGACAAAGTGAGGAAGAAAGGTGTGATAGCATATGAAACTGGTAAATTTTAATTGTAAATGCAAGGGAGAAAACAGATCTTTGTAGATCCTTTTACTGTTCATCCTTAAACATAATTCTAATGCCATATTTATTTATAATCACATTTTTTAAAAAAACATACTATCATAATTTATGCACTTACAAGAAGAAAACAGCAGCATCTTTCTAAAATCCTGAGAGTAAGAAAGTGTCAATCAAATAACATAAGCAGTCATTAGAGAAGAAGAATCCAAAGCAAAGGTTTCTTAGTAAATAAGAGCAAAAAGCACTGAGTAAAATATGTTCCATTTTCCAAAGGATTTATAAACTATTTAAATGGTATAAAAGCAAAGGATTTGCACTCTTCTATGACTTATGCATGAGCTCAACCATAAAATGAACGTCTGTGTCTTAACAGGTTTTAGTGCAAGAGGGCTGGTATACCTCTAAGAATGTGCATTTTCCCCTTTTTAAAGCAATCTTCAAACTTGGAATCTTTTTCAGTAGCATTTAAAGAAGAATAAAAATGCTTGTCAACTTATAGTTATGGCATTTTAGTTACAGCTGAGTTCTCTGAATGGAAAGGTAAAAATGGCAAAAACTATTTGAGTTGTAGCAGTAAGAATATGTGTTCACATGCTCTAGGTTCTGAGATGGACAATTCACAATCAATTCTTAGATACCAGATGTCTAGTAATCTTATTATGTCTTAATAGCCTGAAGAAGAAAGACACTATTTTTTCAGTAAGAATGAATTACTAAGCCTGAAGGAGCAAAAGTAAAATGTCCTATGACACAAAATTAACCTGAAAAGATTTCTAGTGAGAAACTGTAATGAGAGACTTACTTTCAGCAATCTCAGAGTACAAATAGGGTGCAAATCCCACTAACTTATCTTGAGAACCACAGCTTTCCATTCTGGATGCAGCTCAAGTTCATTCTCCGAGGGTTAAATTCAGCTGTGGTAACACCTTAAGTTATCTGTTTACCCAGTTAGAGCCTTTTATAATGATTGAAGAGGTACAGAGCCCAGGTACAGAGAATGTTTATGAGCTTATAACTTCCCTAGATACCTGCTGAAGCTGTGCAGTGAAAATGCCTCACAGTCTGTAGGTTAGAGATTAAAATTATCTATTTTTCATTTGGATATAGCATTGTCACCTGTTGCTTGGAAATCACACCTGATAACATAAATGCATGTAAGTTTTTCCTATCCAGTTTCAGATGCCATCAGTTTTCAAAATGCACAGATCAAAAAGCTTAGTGGATATCACATGTTGGTGCACAAGTTCTTTTTGGGGCCCATATCTCTCAGAGTTTATGGCCTGCTTTGTTGCTTCTCCTGAAAACCTTTGCAGCTCTTCCCAAGGGTCTAAAAGCTAGCAATGGGGTCTGAAACTTTGCAGTTCACCTCTTTTGAGCTCGTCAACATTATTTCAAGTACATTTTCTAACACACATTGTGTTGCTTTGTTTTAAAAATGTTATTTCTTAAAGAGGCAATTTGATCCTAAAAAATGAAGTACCTCAGACATTCAATTAAAATTCAAATTGAGTGAAAGCCTTTCTGAAAACTGTAGACTGACTCACAAATTTCCCCCCAACACACACATACTTCCCTGCCCTTCCCAGCTTTTTCTCCTTTCATGACATTCACAAGGAAAGAAAATCTGTTAGCACAGAATTTCAGCCTAATGCTAGAAATGCTGAAAATCCTAAGTTTACTTTTGTGACATTTCCCACCAGACTTACAGTGTAAAAAGACTGTGAATAAGGTAATACAGACACCATTACGCTCTGAAGCTCACTCTTAGGATATACCATGTAGAATATTAATTTATTTTATTAATGCTACATTTCTATTGCAGATGATACTATGCTAGCTACACATCATTGCAATTAAAGAGATTTTCAAACCATCCTTAACTTTGAGACACCTGAATGTGAATAAATATATCAGTTTCCATCAATTTTGATTGACTTGATGTTTGTTCAGTCGCTACTGGAAACAATAGACAACACATAGGAGTAAAAAATGCAAAATAGTACTGAGATATGCCAGTGAGCAAAAAAGTATAAAACAGCAACAGTGAACAGTCATTATGTATATCATATTTTATCATTGGAATTCTTCAAGGTTTTTTTTTTACTGAAAGAATGTAAATACATCCTTGAATTTATTAACTTGCCTGTTTTGGTTCTGGTGTTCTACTAATTTACTATCTTGCCTAGCATAATTAGAACCATCACTAAGAAATAGTGGAGGAACTTATGTGTAAAATATGATACACAGCTCTCCAGGCCAAATGTAACAACACTGAGTAGGGTCAGTAGGTAAAGTGGGAAAAATTCAGAAAATAAGAATTCTACTTCCTCAAAGATTATAACAGATACCTTTAAGCAAAGTTATATTGATATTTTTATAGTGGTCTAGATTCAAATAATTTTTGTCAGTCCTCAGCTAAATGAAATGCCAATCTAACATCTAGTCATCATCATTCTGTAAAATGTTACTGACCAAAAAAGGTCAAGGAACTTTCAGTAGCTGAGAGGCAGAGAAAGAGCTTTGCTGTCTCTGCTGTGTTGGAATACACCAACAAAGCCACATCCATCCCCTCTGTGGACAACTGCACTACTTTTTTCAATTACCTAAGAAAAAAAAAAAAAAAGCTTCCAAGGACACATAGCACTTTTTCAGTTGGGTCAACATGTGCTGCCTTCATGGTTTGCTCCTGTGCTGCTTTATAAATACAAAAATTGACAAGCAATTGAAGACCAGCATTGGCTAACTGAAAAAGAAAAGGAAGAAAGAAAAGATGACTAATTTCCTTGGAGGTTTATCACATTTCTTCTGCTTTGTTAGTAAGTCTGTAAACTATTCAGTGAAAATCAAGGGTCTTTCTTGCTTTCTTACTTAACTTACTTATCAGTCTGATAGAAATAGCATACAAATAAGGCAGAAATGAATATATAATGCAGTGAATGCATCAAATGGAGAAAAATCCATTACTTACATTTTATTTTCTATCTTTTCAGCAAATTTATTTAAAGAACACTACTATATTTCCTTGGCATCTCTTTATTAGCAGTAAGTAATTCCAGCTGGTGAGAAGTGTACCAGGCACTGTGTCCTTTAATGTCAGAAAACCCAAGGGAGATACCAAGAAAGATGCATATGTCAGATATGCACTACCCTAAACTGTTTTATGGGCACAGAAACAGACACTATCACATTTTGGAGCCTTTCAAGTATGAAATGGCCTTTTTTATGCGAGTCCTTATGAGTTAGTTTCTGTTTCAAAAATTATAGGAAAATAATTAAAATTTAAAAGAATTACTCTTTCTGAATAGCTTTTCTGAGCACACACTATTTCATTCCCAGTGATTACAAATAAACTAATTTTCTGTTTGGAAAATATATCTCACAGATCTGAAAATACTTTGTGTGATTTATGGCAAATTAGATTACAAAACAGTCAGCAGAAACCAAGTGATTTAATTTAGCCCTATGTCTAGGTAGGAAGGACTATAATATGCTTCACAGGTTGTGTGTCATGCTGCTTAAACACAAGGTAGGTGATTCCCAAAGCTGGGGGGGTGGGGGGGGGAGGAAACAGCTAGAAGCAGCCAGTTATCACTGACTTTCAAATGGGAGCTGGAAACTAATTGTACCTCTGTGTATGTCTTTCTGAATACAACTCACTACTACACCATATGTCGCCTCATATTATATGTACTCCAACTTGTAAAGGAAAGAAACCTGGGGCAGCAATGCATCTTTACCTTCTAAAAGGGAAAATTCAGACAAACAAAGCTAAGTTAAAAGGGCATTAAAAGTATTTGATCAAAAGACATAACATTTATATACAAAATTATTACTAAAAACAAAAAATATATGTCAGAAATAAAAAAAGATTTCAAAATAATATAAAGCAATAACGTTCATTAGAAAAGTGAAAAGCTAAGAGGAGTAAAAAGACATTGATAAAAAAACCAATTAATTTCTAAGTGGGAAAAATAAAAATACTGCTAATTATGTCAAGTTAAAATAAAAATGAGTGTGTCTTGTTTCAAATTATTTTTCCATTGCAACGGTTTTTTCAGAAACAATAGGGTCAGGATGTTGCCTAGAGACAGAAATGCTGGACATGCCTTGGTAGGTTGCAGTTTGGATCAAGAGTGCAGTTCCTCTGTACCATTCCCATTCCCAGTGGGCGCAGTGCCTTCAGTGCTGTTGTACTTCATGGCCTTGTGGTTGCAGCTCAGTAGCTTGCCTTTCCCCTGCATCTCTTTACTCTTCTAGCCAAAGTGTTGTGGCACTGTTTTCCAGTGCTTCTGGGTAGTATTTTTCCCTGTGGTTCTCATGCTGTTATTGCTATGGCCTTTGACTTATAAATCCCAATATTATTCCTATGGCTAGTTCTCAGGGGAAGCAACTGGCACTCACATGAGAATCACCTCTTTCTCCTATTTTCTACCCTTTGGGTTGTAGCTTCAGCATTATGGTTTACATTTAATTTACATTACCCAACAAGATGCATGCACAAAGCTTAACACCCAGTTAGCATGAAACTGTCCCTGATAAAAATGTGTTCCAATCAGTGCTGATACCATTATAAGCAGAAAAAAACCCAAAACAAAACAAAAAAACCCCAAACAAACAAACAAAAAAAACCCCCCAAAAAACAAAAACCCCACCCCAAATGGTAGGAAGCCTGAGTAAGTCCTGACAAAAACTACATATTTACCATAGCCAAAGCGTTACTGGGGACCCTGCTGCATTAGAGAGGGTGCCCAGGGAGTATGTTTGCCTTGTGACTCCCTCATCATTTTCTTTCCCAGACATCTACTTAGCAGAGTATCTCTTTCCCTTTTCCCCCACCTCTCCCTCTGCCACTCTGTCTCCTTTTGTTTAATTTATCACCAGAAGTAACTTTCCCTGTTTGAGTCAATGACATCAGCTACATACCCCATGAAGAAATCTTTGTGAATATGAACTGGTTTCACCATCCTTTGTTCCAGGCTGAGCAGCAATCTTGGAGTGTGTGAACTAGATTACTTTCAAATGGAACTAAACTGGAAGGGAGTGCACCTAATAAATGCCAGGTAGGTGTTCAGTCCATGGAACTAGCTGAGAAGTAGACACTGTGTGTATATATATATAAAAAATACATACATGCATATATATGCACACACATACATACATATGTATAAAGTCTTGTGAAATATGGATAGTGGAGTAGCAGGTCCTCAGCAGCAGCTGTATTGCATATGTATACATATACATATATGTATATGTATAGATTGGTCTGAACTCCTCGCCAGTGTAGACATACCCAGTGAAGCTAACTGGCAATCACAACATAGAAAGGATCACCTTAGCAGAATATAAAAGAAGGATTCCAGGAAAGCAAGGCCTCGCAAGGCCTGAACCTGAGGTTTCCATAGCAGACTCATTCTTTACAGGAGGGGAGACTGAGGAATCATCTCTGACTGGTTTGTCAATAGAGGAGGATTTAGAACAAGCTAAATAGTGACAAACTGCCAGGAACAGATGGTATTCACTCAAGAGCTCTAAAAGAACTCAGATGTGAAATTGCTGCAGTGTACGGCTTATCATTTAAGTCAGCCTCCATACCAAGAGGTAGCAAATGTGACACAATCTCATAAAAATCTCCTAGGAGAGATCAAAGAATGATAGCCCGGGAAGGCTGACCTTCATACGAGACAGATCAATGTCATAAAGAATAGAATGAGGAGGTATGTGTATAAACAAAGTATACTGGGGACTGTTTCCCTAAGGAAAGGGTAGTCTTGCTTCATATTTCTTTTTACTCAAAAAGCAGGTGTACAAAGATGTTGTAATCAATGAAATATACTTGGGTTTTCAAAAAGATTTCAAGAAGTTGCTTCATTGAAAGCTCTTAAGGAAATTAAATCACGGTGAAATAAAAAGAAAGTCCTTTTGAATTCACAGTTGTAAGGAAACAGGGAAATGGTAGTTAGAATTTAAACCAGAGAAAGGGCTACCCAAGGGGACATACAGGGTCTGTGATGCTTAACGTATGTATGAGTGATCTTGGAGAAGGAGTCCAAAATGAATCAGCAAAGTTTGCTGATGACATAAAAGGTGCTCAGAGTAAACTCTATATCACTAAATAGAAAATAATTAATACAAAAATAAATCTGACTGTTCAGTCACAATAACATCATCTGAAATAACCACTGAATTTCAGTAAAGAGATTTTGAAAGCCTCATGGCCAGAAAAATTCTAAGGACTGCTTATTAGAAGCATAACTGCTCATGATAAAACCTTTTTAAAACCAGCAGAGGCATGAAACTGGTTAGAGAGTTGGAGGTAGTTGTAAAGAATCGAAGAGAAAAGATGTTCTCTACAAATCACAGATGGATGCTAGGCAGTGGCTAAAACACAAATAAGAAGCTGAAAAGTATTAGAAAAATCATTGAAAACAAGGCAGAAAATATTACATGGTAAGCCCACATCCTGAATGCAGAGTACAGTTTTATCAAAAAAAAAAAAAAAAAGATAAAGCATAAAGGAAGCAAAGCAAACAGAGGTATGAATAGGCTCCTGAAATGAATTTAGTAGGCTAGGGGTTTTATTTGAACAAAAGGATATTTGTATATATAAAAAAAATAAATCAATGTTATAGTGAATTCATTGGGGATCATTTATGTACTATTATTCACTAGTCAATATGTAGAAAGCACAACAGTGGAACAAAACAGAAAGGAGTCTGTTTTTACAGTATGTAATTAAGTTGTGGAATTACTCTCTACAGAACAGAGTGGAGAGCAAAAATATGAGTTCCAAGAGGAGTTACATTAAGTAACGTGGGGTAGGTTCATCAGTGGCCATTACACCTGGAGACCTAGAAGCTGTCTTGGTTTACCTGGGCAATTTTTTTAGTTTGCAACAGAAGTAACTTAAACTCTAGGTAACTAATATCTGATTTGGTCTAGCTTTTGTTTAGTGTTGTATAATAGTTTGAGGTAATTGCTATATATATGATTTTGTAACAAGTAGGTAGTAGAAACAAGTAGTTATTTTGTGCAGAATGAACTGATATGATACTAGAATAAAACACTGCACCAGGAAGTAAATGCATGTGATGACAGCAGAGGCCTTGACTATGTAGTAGATGATATTAGGGCCCCATGGGTATTAATAATACACCAGTGGGCAATTATTGGTCATCAAAAAAATGCAACCATGGAAACTGGATAAAACTAGTTTTAGAAGGAACAAAACCCCAAAGACATATGCAAAGCATACCACATTGATTAACAAAGACATTACAAACCAGTGAAGAAAGAGCAAAATGTAGAGCATGTTTTCATTTTCATGTTTTATGTTTTCATGTAGAACACATGGAAATGGCCCCAAGTGGTCCTTCAGTGAAGAAGAAGAAGCTATAAAAATCAACATCACTCTGCTGCAGACAAAGGTCCTGGGTGGCTGACGATTCTCCTGTACACCACAACCCCCCTGCCTGACCGAAATCACCAACTTTATAAGACTGAGTAACACCAGCGAGAGGGACAAATACCAGAAATGTTGTTCATATATCATCTTAACTGCGTATGAACTGAACTGTAAATGATGGTATCATTATAACTGGACTAGTAACAATTCATTGATTAGACTATTAAGACTCTAATAAAGCTAGCAATAAATTCTTGGCTTTGCTTATAAAATGTGTTCCTCTTGCCCATAACAAGATTTTTTAGTTTAACAAACCAGTAGGCGTTCAAGCAGCCTATTTCGTAACTTGAATGCAATGAACTGATAAAAACCTACTAATGCAGAAAGCGTCTGAACTAATTGTCAGAATTTGCAAAAGATACTAGTGAAATGATTTCAGTTTTCTAGGCTTTATGTTGCTAATAATCAAACTCTAACGGTCTAATATATAAATTATACAAAGAATTTGCTAAATATTTAAGCTGCAAATTCCTAAATGAGGTGTTGGGCAGCTACCCAAAGCAAAGCATTGTTAAAAACTCTACAAATATGGAATGTGACTATTAGGGGGGTTTCAGAGTTTTCAAGAAAATAAGTTATATTAGATAATTTTAATATGGGAAAAAAAAAAAAAAAGGCTTGCCTTATTTGTATTACAGCTAATGTCTCAACTGAAGAAGCCATTGTCCTTACTTTCAATGGTGTGACTGCATATGGCAGAAATAGACAAACCAGACACACTGGTAAGGTAAAGATTAGACATGTGGTCTGCAAGATGGCCAGGAAATTGGCTGACAGGACATACTCAGAGAGTGGTGGTCAGTGTTTTTTATTGAGGTTGGCAGTCTGTCAGAAGTAGGGTCCCCCAGGTATAAATACTGGACCCTACACTGTCCAGTATCTTCATAAATTAACTGGATGATGGGATTGAAAGCACCCTCATCTTGTTTGCTGATGACACTAAATGTGGTGGCGAGGTAAACATGTCAGAAGGGAGAGCCATCTTACAGAGGGACCTGGACAGGCTGGAAGAATGGGCTGACAAGAAGTATGACGTTTAACAAAGACAAGTGCTCCGTCCTGCAGCTGGGACGACATAACCAAAGAGCCCAGTACAGGCTAGAATTTGCATGGCTGTAGAGTAGCCTTACTGAAAGGGGCCTGCGGGTCCTGGTGGACAACAACAAGCTGAACGTGAGTCAGCAGCACGCTGCTGCAGCAACAAAGCATATCGGATCCTGGGCTGCATCTGCAGAGGCATTACTAGCAGAGGTAAAGACATGATCATCCCACCCAGCACCTGTCAGGCTACACCTCAAGTTCTGTCTCCAGTTCTGGTCCCCACAATTCAAGGAAGGGGCAAACAGGTTGGAAAAGGTTAAAATTTGGGCCACAAGGATCATCAAAGGGCTAGAGAAGCTGCCCTAAGAGGAAAGACTGAGGATTTAGGGTTTTTTCTCCCTGGAGAATAGAAGGCTCAGGGGGACATCACCACAGTATTCCAATACTTGAAGGACAGTTACAAAGAGGGTGGATACTCTCTTCACAAGAAGCCACATGGAGAAGACAAGGGGCAATGGGTACAAGTTGTACCAGGAAAGATTTCATCTTAATATGAGAAACAAATTTTTTACAGTGAGAGCAATCATTCACTGTATCCTCCCTAGAGAGGTGGTAAGAGTCCCCATCACTGCAGGTTTTCAAGATTTGACTGGACAGGGTGCCGGATAACCTCATATAGTCTCCCTTTTCCATGAAAGGTTGGACCAGGTGATCTTTCAAGGTACCTTCCAACCTATGATTCTATGAAACAATTTCTATTTATTCTAACAATCCTAGATTATATATATATATATATGAAAAATCTAGTGATTTAGACTCTAAGCCTACAAATGTCCGCTAAGAAATTAATTTCGTTGTATATAATTTTGCAAATTTTTTTAATTCTATAATACCTGTGACAGAAAAAATTTATATTAAAAATAAATAAAGGCTTACAGTTATATGATTATGCAAATGTTGACAGTCTTTTCTATTATTAAATGCATATTTGAATCAGAGATTGTAGCCAAGATCAGGGACATTATTTTGGTCACAACTCCACTATCAAAAATCCCTAGTTAAAGAAAGCCTTAAGACAGGTCTTGCTCTAAAACAAGACAAAGTTGGAGGCATAGAAAGGCAAAACCAAGTATAACCTCAAGGATACATGGCATTCTATGGACAAATCCAGAAACAAATTTCAAGTTTTAGGAATCCCTGGACAAGACAGCTCATAGATCATGGCAGAAGTCCACAGTTGTGAAAAAAATGTATGCTTTTTCCCCTTACTTTAAGTCTATCAAGACTGGGAATTTTGTTTTTCAAAGACCCTACCTTGCTGCTTGGGTCCATTTGAAACACACTAAAATAAGCTGAAATGATTTTAACTCCATTCTTGTATCTGTGTTTTGCATTAAAAGTGCTACTGTGGAGGGCTACAACTGTTTTAAATACAGACTGCCCACGGCTTCATGGGCTGCAGTTATTAACACATGCCAGAATCACTGTTCAGAAATGTCTGCATGCCACTGTAAAATGCTTGCACAGACATTTTCTGAAGAGAAGCAGAGGTATGACTAAGTTTAAATTGATGAACAAGGAATAGTTTACAAAGGTACCATAATAAGGGTGTTATTCTATTATACATTCATGAATAGATTTCCTTCTCACCTTATGCACAGAAGCATCTAGGTTAAATTTAATGGCTTTGGCATATAGTATATATTTATCTTTTTACTTTTTAAATTCTCTGAGCTGCAACTGCACTTTTTTTAACATGAATCTGGTGTATTATAAAGGAATGGTTTAAGAAAACCAGTCATACCATGTGGTTACAAACTTCCATACAAACTGAACTCTGTTTTTCCTGTGACAAGGTTTTTTTTAACTGTAAAAGTCAGTTTGGATCTCTACCTTTCAACATTCATCAGACTTTATATTTCATACGTGCAGGGTTTTCTCCTGGGATACACCTTTTTCTTGTTCATCTAGTAAGGTAGTTAATGTGCCCAACTTTCAGAGGTTGTACCTACTTGACAAAGTGCCAGTTAATATTAATGACTAATACAAATAATTAGGCATATATTAGGACATTAATTTTCATAAATTATATTGACAACTAAACTGGAAATTGACCTGCAAAACCAGAGTTTTTAATTCTCTTTCAAGGATAAGCTAAGACATGGGCATTTAGACCAGGCACCTGAATTGCTTGAAACATTATGGATCAAGTGTAGGCAAAATGTTTGTTATCTAAGGACCATCTTGAATGAAAAAAAAAAAAGTTTTCTTTTCCCAGTGAAAATATTGCTAGGTATTCAACAGTTCTACAACAACAGACAAACAAACAAAAGATTTTACAGTCACACTGAACTGTTTGGAAAAAAACAGCTTATACTTAGGTTGTATACTTCATCTTAAGCATAATATGTGGTTGCCTTCCCTACCCAATTTGGTCTCTAAACTGAAATAAATCCAAAAGAACAATTCTCACACCTTGGGCACAATTAACAGTGGGAAAATCATTAATTTTTTATGTTGTTTCAATCAACTGGGACTTCCTAAGGTAAATAATTGGCTATCCAGTTTTTTAAGTCTGTAAAGGAGGTAACTGAGCTGTCCCACATCATCTAGTGTGGGACTCCAATTACATGACACAGCTGAGCAAGGAATCTTTGAATTATGTAGCTGAAAATAATAAGGGAGAAGTTTCTCAACAGACATGCTAGAAGCTTAAAAAGGAAGATAGAAAGATATAGATGTATGGATGCCTGCCCCGAGATTTTAAGGAGAATTTATTGGAAAACAGGCAGACCCCTGGATTCCATTAGGGATCCTGATATGAAGGTCAAAGCACATTAAGAAGCTGAGGGAAATCAAAGCAAGAAAAAAAAAATTGAAGTATGTTGCATTAATTTGTCTTGGCCTGCTAATGTCTTGTACTGGGTAAAATAGCAAATGATTATCAAACCCTTACTACACAGTCTGTGTATTTCTTAGCTACTGCCTGAAAAAAATGAACTTTAAATAAAGCTGAAATTTCTACAAATGTTTTGAAGACAAAGCACACCCCCAGCTTAGACAGCTGAAAAGCTCAGGGCTCTAAAATTAAAACTGAAACCTGGCAGAGCAACCAGTTGGACTCCTATTTGAGAAGGAGACTAGTTGCCAGGGCTGTAACAGACAGCATGACTCTGATCACAGTTCATCAGGTAACTAATAAGTACACATTTTGACACGTAAAAGGGTTTCTAAAATTCCCTTGATTCTGAACCATACCTCGTCAACAGCCATGAAGCCTAAGTTCTCTTTGAAATTAGTAGTATGTGGTATTTAAATACTAGTAGTATAATAGAGTCTGTAGGGGAAAAAAAGAGCTCCTTTGAAAGAGACATTTTAAAATACCGGGTTCCACTCTTACTTTATAGAAATTGCAGACAGCTTTCATGAAAGATACTTGATTCAGTTGAGGTTTTTTTACCTTGACATTATTACCAAGGACAATGGCACTAAACTATAATCTTTTATTAATGAAAAATATTTATCCCACATCTCACTTGTGACATCACATGCATTCACGGAAAAAATATTTCAGGTGTCACAGGAGACGTGATTTGCCATTAGAATGCAGTTTTCAAGATTTCAGGTAAGACCTGCCCTTTATCTCTGGTTGCTTAGTGACTTCTTAAATACCTACAACTTGAAGCATTATGTGAGCTTGTGGTGGTTTGACCCTGGCTGGACACCAGGTGCCCACCAAAGCCACTCTCTCACTCCCCTCCTCAACTGGACAGGGGAGAGAAAATGTAATGAAAGGCTCATGGTTCTAGATAAGGACAGGGAGTTCACTCACCAATTACCATCACGGGCAAAACAAATTTGACTTGGAGAAGTAAGTTTAATTTATTACCAATCAAATTAGAGTAGGGTAATGAGAAGTAAAACCAGATCTTAAAAACAGTTCCCTGCCACCCACGCACCTCCCCCCCCCCCGCCACTTCTTCCCAGGTTTAACTTAACTCCCAATTTTCCCTGCCTCCTCACCCACAGCAGCAGAGGGGGACAGGGAATGGGGGTCCAGTCAGTCCCTCACTCTGCCCTGCTGCAGCCTGGGGTCCCTCCCACGGGAGACAGTTCTTCACCAGCTTTTCCATCATGGATCCTTCCCACAGGCTACAGTTATGCATGAACTGCCCCAGCGTGGGTCCCCCCCACCAGGTGCCTTCCTTCAGGCACAGCCAGCTCCAGTGTGGATCTCCCATGGGGCCACAAGCCCGGCCAGCAAACCTGCCCCAGCCTGGGCTCCTCTCCATGGGGCCACAGGTCCTGCCAGGAGCTGCTCCAGCATGGGCTGCCCTTGGGGTCACAGCCTCCTGGAATAGGAAAATTGTAAAAAACACCAACAGATTAAAATAAATCCTCATGTATTTTGGCAAGTTTAGTAACCGAGAATAACACATATCTCATATTAGTGGATGAAAGGTCAAGAAAATATTTGCAGAATTAAAAAAATCATAAATTATACTTGTTCAAGTTCAGCAGTCTTCATTTTATCTGAGGCTTAAAGTATCATGAAGTTCAGTAGGCTCACTACCACCACCAGAAGAGTGGATGTAACTGCTTTAATCTACAGACATGGCCCACAGCTATGGAGTTATCGAAACCTGTCTTCTTGCAAACTAAGTCTGAAATGAATGCAGTCCTTAGCTAACACTGCATACAGATGCCATGACTTCACTCAACAGAGGGAAAATGTTAAACAGTAGTAATTTGAGCATGCATCTGAGATCTGAATTTTATAAGGAAAAAATAATGACAGCATAGTGCATAGAACTACTCTAGAATCAGAAAGCATTTTTCATAGGCTGATGAATTAAATGCCAATCTCTGTGTGAACTACAGAAGGTAGCTTCTTGCTCTGAAATGTTCAACAAATCTGGGGAAGAGGAAAGAACTGTAACTTCAAACCCCACACTTTCTGTATTGAGTAAAACTGTATAAGGTGTGTGAGTGAAAAGTATGACTTTTATACAGTCAGACCACATCCAAGAACTATTAAAGCCTAATGGCATGTTTGAAAAATAGTTTCACGATGTGAAATGAACATTAAAATAGGTCAATCCATTTCTGAGATTTCAAAAGCCACATACTATAACAGACTGGCATGAAAAGTCCTGATTTATGAATTACAGTGCAATCACACTTTGAATTTTACATTAATTTCTGAGCTCCTGCTGTGACACATGACTCAACTAAAACCAAAATAAAATGAAGATAACTTATGCTTTAGATCAGAACAGAACTTAGCACTTTGCAATAATACTGTAACTTATATAGCCCATGTTATCAATCAATCTCTAAGTCCTTTACCGAAGGGGTAGTTCTCATCCTTTTTATGCTAGAATGGAAGGCAAAGAGTATAAATCCCAATTTTCTGAATCCATCTGAACCACCTTGACCCTTAAAGATCATCTTTCGGGAGAAAATATTCCATATGGAGTATTGAAGATGCAAAACAGTGAAAACTACACAAAGCTGCAAAGCAGTGATAACACCGTTTTTGTTTCAGGTTTTGTGTTTTTTTGGTTGGTTTTTTTTTTTTATCCTGGAGCCAGAAAGGTTAAGCTTTGCTTAAGTGTACACATATGATCGAGTTCTATCTTCAGAGATTTAATTATTAAAGGATTTTCAGTAGCAAACTGCACCTCTGTTTGGCCTGGACAAGTCTGCTAATAGAACAGAGCCTTGCCCCTGTTTTTCTTTGTGCTCAACAGGGATTTTCTCATGGAGGAATCAGACAATGCCAAACCTCATGATGAGTCCTGGAACACACAAAATCTTTCAGCAATATCTGCTCAAGTCTTTAAAAAAAAATAAACAGGTAACAGGTAGATAGCCACCGCTTCCAGACTAAATTAGGGCTATCGCTGTGACTGCAGCAAGGAACTGCACACCTCCCTGTTTGCAGCACGTCTAGGTTAAAGGTATCACAGTCCCTGAGATCTTACTCTGGAAGCCAGTCTGCAGCAACACATATGTATATGTATGTATATATATAATAAAAATTCAAGGAAAAATGTTAGAAAATGTAACGTGGAAAAAAAATTGAAATGGCTATATAAAAATAGAAATCAACTGAGGCCAGAACTGAGGTTAAAAAAAAATCAGCAGTACAGTATGTTGGATTTTTGGATTTTTTTTATCCATCCAGATACTGGAATGTGAGAAAACTGCATAATAAAGATTAAAATATGAGTGCCTTTGGCTGGGAAAGGAAATCGCATTTCAAGTTCATGTGTATACCATTTGATAGAGCTGGAACTTTAAAGTAGTGCAGAGTTGCAATATGCCAACTATGCGTCAAAATTATATGAAAACTAGGATGACTTCACTTGGATGTTTATAATACGGTAGTAATGAGCCAAAAAATAAGGAATTTCAATTTCATGACTGTTTTATAAGATAGAGCATGTGTCCAATTCAAAGAAATTTCTAGATGTTTCTGTAAGTATTGACAACTAATTTTTAATATTACATGATATCATATGGGATGCAGTCAATAGTATGCACACTTAATTACTTCTCCATTTTTTTCCTTATCATACTCCCTGAAGTGGGCAGATGTTAGCATGTAACATCAAGTTCTGAAGTTACTCAACATCTGGAACATCCATTGAGTTGAGGGAGTTTTGTGGATACTTGGCACATCCCTGCCTTGAGACAAGTGCACACATGCGAGCGGGCATTTGAGTAGTGTCCTACCTCTGAGACTTTATTGGGGATTCTTCCCTATATGCTACAAGGGCTCTTAGTCTTCTTATCACACTGTGCCCATCTTGGACAGTTCCCGGTGTCAGCAGTTACATACCAGTTATTTTCAGGTTGAAAATGTTGATCATTCTAAATCTCATTGCTTGATGGGCATTTACAGACTTTTGATTCAATCCACAGGTATAGAGGGAAGTAGATTATCCTCCATAATTTAATCATTCTATCTGAAACATGTATTCACTACAGTAGATAACTCCTCTGTTATTCTTGTGCATATGAAAAAAGAATAAAAATTAACCTAATCCTACTTTGTATACAGTCAACAAAGGCTCACTAGGGAATAACTGCTTTTGATTGCTGAAACATAGATTTGACCTGCTCACATTGTAAATCAGTCTGATTTGCAACAGGTAATATAAGAATATTTTCCAACACAGTTTAGAATTAAGACAGAAAGTTACCTTCAGCAAAATTTGGGTCCTGCTGTCTTGGATTCATTAAGTTTAAAGCCATCCTTTGACAGCTACAGAGCGGAAGAGGAAGGGTGGGAACAGCAGCAAACCTCTCAGATTACAAACAGAGGAATGATCTGCATTAAACTGTTTAACAGAAGGAAAAGTTACATCCAGTTATAAGTAAAGATGAGAAATAAGAGGAGCTTCACTGACAGAAGCAAAGAATAAGTTCTGTTTTGATAAAGAAAAATGAAAGAGCACAAGCAAATATAGAAATAAAGTTAAAAAAATAAAACAAACTTAGCTCTCATTTAATATGTACACAACACAGCCACACTTCAGCAGGAATTACATACATAGTCACAGTTGTATGCATATTTAAGAAATCAAGTCACAATGTTGAATCTACAGGGAATGAAGGCCTGATCAAACGTTCGCTGAGATCATGGGTATAGTCCCATTCACATTACAGGTCCAGAAGGCAATTCTGCTTGAAGTAGGTAGGGAACTATATTAATACACTCCAAACATTTGCAGCTACAATTCATTTTCAGAAAGTGTATCTTACCTAGACAGAAATATTCAGGTGTTCATCCTTTTTGTTGTATCTGTTTTGAAAACATTTTTAAGGCACAGCTGTTCTTGTGATTATATTGTTCCACTCTGATTTCTAGTGTAATTTATAGCAGCCTTGAAATTGCTGTAAAACTTACCATTTGTTCAAAACAAAATGGCTAATTCTGTCCCCCAAAAAACATCAGGCTATGGTTGAAACACAGCCACGAACCCTCTCCTCTGACCACACTCTGTAAGCTAAGGCTTGAGAGGGTCTTTATCACCTGAAAGTACTCTCCACCCTGGAAGAATTCCCAGGGACCAGATCAGGCTGCCAGTTCCCTCTCCCTTTGGCTCTACCAACTTTCTAAAGAAGGATTTAGTAACATCTTTACATAACTGCAAGCTCCAGAGTTCTGCTGTGGTGCAAACCAAAGATAAGGCAGAACAAGCCTATTTGAAACTTTTTATTTAATCCTTCTAGCCCTCACATTTTGATATCCCTTATCTGTAGCTTATCACTATACGCATAATTCTCTGCTCTCTTTCTACACACAGCAATTCAGTCCAAACACCTGAAAAAAACCCCACTTCTTCACATTCTGATGAGTATATAACTGGCTTAGACAGCAAAAACCCCAAAAACATTTCCTGTCATTCATAGGCCAAACCTTCCACAGTACCCATAGAAGTTAACTTCACAGGCATCTACTTGGGCAATAGACATACGAATTCCATTCTATAATAAATTTAAAGCTAAACAATGCCTTCTCTTTCAGGGAGAAGGAAAGGGAAGAGGACAAGGGGAAGGGAATAAAGGGAAAAGACCAGGGAAAGGGGATGAGGACAAGGCATCAAAAATAACTTTACTATCCTCAAACAATTGAAAGCTTCTCTTGTGAAGCATTGCTATAATGCTTCTCACTTGCAAACACACAAAACTTAGGTTAAATTTTAATCTTTATAGCTTTATTTTTCTCTGTTTTGTTTGTTTCCTTGCTTGTGTGGAGGAGCATGTATTAGTGTTTTTAATATAGTTATATTTTTCAGTTCTGTAGGTTACATAACTTTTTAATGTTCTACAAATCAATAAAATTATATAAATAGGCTAAGGTTAAGAAACAGCGATAGAAGGTAGCAAAGAATATTAAGTTCTATATAAACTGATTTTCCAAAAATCCACATCGTTCTTTTGTGAGTATTCTTGCTGCTTCAAACTGTAAGCACCAATTGCAATATCAACTTATTTTATGCAACTTTCTATCTTATTTCCTGCATCTGACCATTTTTTCTAACATTTTTTTATTAGGAGAAGGCTTTTTCCTCTGAAAGAATCACAGCAATAAAATCTTACGTATTGTTTTATAATTATTCTTCTGTAAGTCCAAAGTTTATTCAGAAAGGCTATTTTATAAATAGGAAAACAGCACCTGAAAATTTAAAACACTTTCCCAAGATTATGAAAAAAACTTGGTTACAGGAGGAGAAAAGAAATTTATATTTCTAGTTACCACAGTTCATCAAATATCATGCTAAACTGTAGGACAAGGCTAGCTAATGACTTCCTGAAGTCTTTGCTTTAGAACAGGAATCTAAAGTTTACAGTACTATCACTTACACCCCAGATGTTTAGGGGTTTTGGTTTTTTCCCTGCAGTCAAATTGTTCTTGGAATTATCGCCTTCCCTTCCACTTTACAAATGTGAGGTATTTCAAATTAAAAACATCTCACAAAATCTTCACTACACGACAAATTCATAATCAGCTAAGCAATTTTCAGGCCCTGAGACACTCAGAAGTACTCAGCACATCACCTTAGAAATTTTAATGAGCATCACTAGGGCAGATGATTACTCTAGTACATGCACTGCAGTGTGGGAACTCTTGAATGAGGAGATTATGCCTTACTAGACTTCAACATATTTTTCTTCTCATGATTTCCACCACTTTAGAAATGGCTTGAAACCTAGCTCGACATGCCTACAGTTAACCTTGTAAAAAATTAAACCCCCTTTCAGCCTCAGTTCGTCCCAGGTGTTCTTACTTCCTACACAGATTTTATCTCTGATGAGTACCTATTTCGTAAGGGATCTGCTTTCTTCAAATAATCAGAGATTTCATGGCACTGTCTGACTTTAAAGGCATTTTAATCAATAAAAATATTCTATATACTATAAATATTTTATAAATACATACTACTTTGTTATCAGAACAAAGTTCTGTACTCATCACTGCAGTAATGGTGTGCTTTTACACACATGCTTTAGCTTTGATAGCTCCTCTTATTTTTATTCCACCAAAATCCTGTAACAATTCTTGTGTTCAAGACTGCATAATATGTCTCTTTACATATTTCAATTTCATCAACTTAAGTTATTTTCAGATTGATTAGAAAAAGCAATTCCTTATATTCCATGTTAGAAATAATTACCAAATAGCTAGAAAGATATAAAATATTTTGGTAAATAATGAGTAACAAATATTTTCTAAGGAACAATCATTATGGGGGACCTATTCAACAACTACAGTTTATTTGTGGTTTTCTTCAACATGATTGACAAAGGTTCTGTATTCTCTTGATCTCCTGTGACTAGGTTTCTTCAGTAACATTGCATCACAAAATTCTAAGTAACTAATGAAAGATTTAAACACAGCAACTCACTACTGAATTCTTACCTATGTTAATTAAATGTTGGATTTAGACAATGTACATAAATATCTGCTACAGCAGGCTTTAGTGCTACTTTAAGTAAATAACTGGCTTCCTAGAGAGGTGATCAATGCCCCAGGTCTGTCGGTGTTTAAAAGGCATTTGGATAATGCCTTAAAAATATGCTTTAACTTCTGGTCAGCCCTGAAATGGTCAGGCAGTTTGACTTTATGATCATTGTAGGTCCCTTCCAATTGAAATATACTATTCTGTTCTATTCTACTCTATTTTATTCCATTCCATTCCATTTTAATTTATCACTGACTGAATTTTTTCTTGAGTGTCACTGTGGTATCTTATTTATACAGCTAATAGGGAGATGCAAAGATAACAGTTTGGCTCTTGTTAAATGAATTATCAGATAGCTATTTTATTTACAGTAAAAAAAAAATATTAGTAAGAAGTGCTGATGAAGAATTTTCAAAAAAATAAAACTAAACTGAAAATCACTGCTAGTTCCTGAACAGAATAAATGTGGATGTATGCGGCTGTACAAATATTATCTCCTTGCATAAGCATTTTTAGATTGATCATGAAAGCTTTTTCTGATATCAAAAACCAAGGCAAAATTTAAGCCTATCTCCACAGATCCAGAAAGCCCTCAGTCTAAGTGCTTTTCAGCTCTGAAGATGTCCTTTTTCATCAGACGATGGCAAGATGTAACCCCTTATTTGAAGGAATACTTAAATTCACTGCTTAAATCCATATTACACACAAAATTATCTATGTATGTCTCATGGGTGCCAGAAACACCTAGCCTAGCCTATATGCCGTAAAGGAACTTCTGCACAACTTTCATTTCTCCAAGTCATCCCAATAGCATCCAGGCACCTACCCATAGGTGTTTGAGGGCAATCTAACATCTGGGCAGACACTCCAAACTCACATCTACAAAAAATGACATCTGATTTATAATTTTGATTCATGAGGTTTATGGGGGTATGTGGGGGGTGTTTGGGGATTTTCCTCCCTCCAGTATAGTATTTATATGTGGGTTCTGTCCTGTTTTGGCACTGATATTTTAAAGATTTTTAATAACACATTTATGCTATCAGTACTAACATCTGGCAACTGGCTAAAGCATCTGCCTGTCTTTGACTGCCACTTTTGATATTCTTAGAAAATGTAGATTTTAGTTGCCTAGCTCTAAGCCACAAGCTGGCTAAAATGAGACCCACCACCCTGCATCTCATGTGGCCTCTTGTTCTTCAGCTCTGATGCACAGAGCTCAAGAATATAATTCTGAACAGTGAAGAATTATATCTATGTTTTTATGTACATGTGTCAGATGAAGTCAGTTTTCCATTAGGCAACATAACAAATCCAAGAAAAGGAACTATATAAATGTATGGTACAACTGGAGTTCAGGTAATTATTTTTGGACTGGTTCTAGACCCTAGCGCTGTCCTATGGCTTCTTTCTGGCAGGACCCAAAGGCTTATACTTACTGCTACAGCCAGTCCAGGTCTGCCAATGCCCTGCCAGAGCTGTGCTTGCTCAAGAAGCACCACATGCACAGTCAATAGCACAGCGACTAAACTAATGAGCCCTGTGCCAAAGCCAAGTGACCTGGATCAGCTGCGCATTTCTATTGCTCACACAGTGGTTACTGGAGTGTTGCCCTCCCTGTCCTTTTATTTTAAAATTGTTCTGACTCTCATTATCTCATTTACAAAAAACGTCCAGTCCACTGATGATTCCTCACCCATGTAAGAACTGACAGAAAGGCTAGCAATCAAGTATGAGAATCACAAACTTGGTTTTCAGCTGTTACATGAAAAGTGCAAAATTAAAGCAAAGATACATATGCAGATGCAGGAGATAACTTGCCACTTACATTTAGGTAGAATCTTCTAAAGCCCATTTTTATCTAGAGCTCAAGTGATCTGGAGCAGAATTGGGGAAGGGAGCACTGATTAATCTCCAGTGGGATCTTAATTTGACAATTGTAATAGAAAACAGTAGAGGTATATTATATTGTATGTCTCAAGACGGGTCAAAGTCAGACCTCACCTAAATAATCATCAGTGTAGCAATATTGAAGTGAAAAACATTTGGATTATACTGAGGAGGAAAAATCTTGAGTATAAACCACTGTGTTATAGACAAAAATTGCAAGAAAGAATTGATTATCAAGGATTTACATCTACAAAACAGAAAATACTTTATACAAAAAAAAAAAAATCATAAATCCAAGCAGATTCCAATCAGTTTAGACCAATTTTCATTTCCAAACTAGATTTCCACACACCATAGAAATAATAGAAAGTGGGTCTGAAAGGGCCTTGAGAGATTACCTGGTAAAATTATAAGAAGGGATTCAATTTTCACAAGGTTTCAGCTCCCATACAGACCCCTGAATAAATGTCAGGTACTCAGAATTGCTCAGGATCCAGTGGCATTAATCTCCAGATTTTCAACAGCTTACTAGCTGACACAGTGAGCCCCTCTGAGAATTTATCTACTTATCTGTCACCTAAATGGGAATAGAGTGTGTTAAAAAAACTGGCCTTTGCTGAGTGCACTGAACACTTCTGCAATCTTGCCATTAGTGCTTTTATTAGGATCAGGGCTTTGAACACTGCTTTGAAGTGAGCAGGAAGCCAACACAGCCACAAAGTAGAGTGTTCACATCAGTCTTTGTTGCTAATGAGGTGTGTTCTGTATGCTACAACAGCTTGAGCTTTTTTTGTAGCTAAAAAAAGCCTCCAAACCTAGGTAGATTAAGTGAAAGGAGTGGAGGCTGAAACTGAGGAGTACAAAAGACAAAAAAGAAAGGAAAAACAACTCAACTACTTAAAAAAGAGCAAGAGAACAATACACACACACTTGATGAAAATAGCTGTCTCCAATACAGAGTTCATACTCAGTACTTGACCAGATCTCACAAAACAAAACTCTGTGAACTGAAAAATCAGTCATATTTGGAAAAATCCATATGAACAGTTTTAGTTATACCCAAAACAAGGTTCCTCTAAATCACGCTCCTTTTCCCTCTTATACAAGGGAGGGAGAATATGTTTGAATATTTTGTGTAAGAGCTGTAGTAGACAAGGCATAATTTCTGAAAGATAGAGAGTAAATTTATCATCCTGATATAAACAATCCTGGATTTAACTGTCATCATTAACAAAGTGTTTTGAGGTCTCCAAGAGGCAAAGGAGGTACCTCTGATGTTAACAAACCACAACAGCATTGTGCGAAAGTTGACAAAGAACTGCTTATCTTTGTCTGTGTGTCAAGTAATTTCTCTTTCCAGGAGGAGGAGATGGGCAAAATATAGGAAATTGATAGTTTTGAAGTTGTAGGATGATATTAATTAAAAGAATTTTAGTTTATTTAGGATGTTACAGTTCTCACAAATCATTTTGCTTCCATTTGTAAATTTCACTTTTGGGCATTATTATTAAGCACTACAGCAATAAATCAGATTGAAACACTTCAGAGGTGTGGGATTTTTTTTTCATATACACCATGTAAAGTTTAATTTATACTTCATGATATTTCATCCTGCTTAGAAAGCAGAAAACCAACACTGTTCCCCCACCCCCAAATTTCATAAGCTAAGAAATTTTCATTCTGAGCTTTCAGTAAAGATCTTAAATAAAACATAGTAAGTACATAGGAAAAGACGGACATGGAAAGGAAAGGAGATGTTCTGAGTATGTGCTTTTTAATTACCAAGATTATATATTCTGTCATGTCTTTTTTGTATATGTGTAACTGTATACTAGTCTTTCGTATTGGTATAACTATATACCAATACGGTTGGTATCCAAATAAATTCCATTTATTTGGAATAGATCGGTATGCAGTTATTCCTAATGTTAATTCATTGAGCAGGAAAGGCTTTCATGAAATATTAGGAAAGCAGTTAAACGGTAGGAGGCAGAACATTAATTCTGAGTGTGACAATAATCTCCACCACGGTATCAGAATCCTCACAGAACTGTAAAGGGGCAGGGCAGGGGGGACACAACAAACAAACAAAAAAAAAGCTAAAGAAAATCTTACAGAGGCCATTTAATCCAAATCTCTGCCGAAGGCAGTTTTCTTCAAAACGTCAACTTTCTTTGGTAAATGTTTGTCTGAACTAGTTGCTTGAAAAATTCAGAGGTGGAATTTCCGCAGTCTCCACAGAACAATGTGTGCTTCCTCTTCTGTCAGTTTAAATTTTTTCCATAATGTGCAATTTAATACACTCTTGCTACAATTAAAGCTCATTATATCTTATTCTATGAACTATGGTTGTGGAGAATTGTTTCCTTCATCTATGAAGTTCTGGTTTATGTATTTTAAGACCTATCATGTGTGTTTCCAGTATTCTTTTCTAAAGGATAAACAAATCCTGTTCTCTTGATAATATTTTAAAAAATCCAATTCCTCTGAATCATTTCTGAATCTAGTTTATCTGGCACCCAAACCAAGTATCTCAGACCTACTGATGGAGACGGTCAATCCTTGTCACAAGGTTACAAATTGCCCCAGACAGAGCTTTTTAAACCAGCTTTGCTGCTGAAGTATGTAGCACTAACACTAATAAAAGTTCCTCCCATAGTTGATTTACAGACACTTAACTGACTAGTCTAGCCTGACTAACCTGGACACAACTGTCTCAAGGTTACTAGTTCCACTAGGGAAAGGCAAGTATATTTACTACAATATTGAAATACTCTGTAATAAAACACATCTAGAGAAAATGGAAAATTAAGTTAATTGAGAAAAAGAAAATTAAACCTCACAAAACAATATTGGATTTACATTTCAAAGCTGAGCCAATAGAACAATCCAGATAATACCTATACTTACCACAGCCTGCTAATGCTATAGTAAAATACAGTTATAAAACTGAAAACATTCACTTCTAAGCAGCACGTAGACTATCCAGAAGGTCAGTTCTAGAGCAGGTCTATTCCTGAGACTGCTGCATGATGGTGATATTTCCCATTTATTGGAAAATCAGTGGGGCACATTATGAGAATGTAAACACATCAGACTAAATATCGTACAGCACTGAGTATTGTGTACAGTAAATAAAAGTGCTGCTATTGCCTAGCACCAGAAAATGAATATTTACAATGGAATTTGACACCTAAATGAGAATTGTTAATTTAAATGTACTGCCATTAAATTAAACTTCGCTTTCCTTTCACAAGAAAGTAATGTTTCTTGCTTCTAATATCTTAGGTTAAGCTGGTGTCACGTCTAAATCATAGCTCACGGTTAGAAGTCAGTGATTAAAATGCTACTTTCCTAAGGTTGATCTATTACTTTCATGCCTGGTCTTTATTTGAAGTTAGTAAAGGGCCACATTTATTGTTCAGCTGTGTACGGTTATAAAACAGTGCTGAAATTACATATTATAAAGCACTTAAATTCTTATTTAGCAAAGAAATAACTGTCCCTTTCTGGGACAGGGCACAGTTCCATTATATCCGTATGTTCACCCACAGTCATCTAAATTTGAAGGCTTGCTGAGTCCACTAGGGAGAAAACATCATTCCAAGGACATTCATCCAAAGGAAACCCTAAATCATACGTTCAACAGAAAATGCACTGAGACAGGCTGACATGAAAAAGTACTTCGCTTGAGTAATTCAACACAACTGGCTTCAGTCTCGGCTTAGATGGATCTTGAGATCCTGTACTCTAAAACTGATCCTTTCTTGTAGCTCCTGGGAACAGGAGTTATCACATGAGGAGAAGCTCCTCCTCCCAAGCCACTTGCTCTGGCACCTGTCACAGCATTCACTGCCTTACTTGCCAATATAACAATTTGGGAAGTCATGTTGTAAACTTAACTGACTTTCAGTAAAAATAATCTATGGAAAGTTTCTCAATGATCAAGAATGATCCAATGTGTCCTATTTGATAAGATTCATTATATTTGATAATGATTCATTAAAACATTTTTAGGAATTCACTGGCTATACATTTCCATTGTCCTGATATATGGAATGATGCCTTTACCTAAGTGTTTGAACTGTCTGTATGAAAATTATTTCCATATATATAAAATACATAAGAATTTAATAAATTCATTAATTAATATTATTCACTGTGGATTCTACTGAGATAAATTAAGACGTCTCTGTTTTATCTGTAAGCTTCATGTTATAATGTGTTTTAATGATAAGTAAAACTAAATATTATTTTTTTTGTTTGCCCCCAACTGTATCTGTCCGTGGAAAAGCCACTAAAGAATGCTTCCATTAGTTATAAATTCAGTTGATCAACATCCTTTTTGTATATTGCAGAGGCCAAAAGTGGATTCCAAACTTGATTGGGGCTAAAGTTGTCTTTCTTGGACACAGGACTTCATCTGTCATTGCAGAATTTAATCAGATTACCATTGTCCCATTCTGCTAGCTCGTCACAGTCCACTGAATGGTGGCCCTGCCCTCAAGTGTATTGGCCACATTCCCCCAGTGTGGCCTCAGCTGCATTTTGACAGGTGTGCATTCTCTTTCCTTCTCCTAGAGAATACTGGTAAAGAGATTAAGCAGATCATCAGATCCCGCGGACTTGCAGGAGTTGATTTCTCTCAAGAAATCTCAGACTTTAAGCCCAGCAGTTCAGTCAGTTTTTGTTCTACATCACTGTTGATTTGTCTAGCCCACAATTCATCAGTTTGCCAAGGAGGATGTCATGGGAGGAAGGATCAAAAGCCTTACTCATTTGGAATCACTGTTTGAAAAATGTAACTATTTGTAATACAAACAAGAACAATTAAAAAATATTCACTCAAAAATTCATTAAGTACATGGATTTTTTTCCTCCACTTTCTCATCAGGGTGTACTCTCTAAGTTCTGAAGGAAAAACCTGAGTGTAACTCATGCATTACTGTGCACACGTATGTACACAACATTTTTTATTTTTACTCAGCACATAGTACCTGAAAATCTCCTATGAATTATTAAAGACCCATTTCATTACTAAACAATGAAAAGAAACAAATTCAACAATGCTTATAGATTCTGTTCAGAAAATAGCCTAAGAAAAAGCTTTATCTTTCTGATATTCTGTGAATGGGTAAAATTTCTACCAAACAAGGAAATTTACGTATATTAAGAGAAAATGCATTTGTGACAGTAGTAAAAAATTAATATGTAACACCAATATGAATAAGCTGATGTTACCTAGGACGACTTTTCAGACCAACACACAACACAGTGTTGCAATTCTACTAATGGAAGACACACAATAAAAAGATAAATTGTCAAAAAGAAAAAGAAAGATAAATAAAAATAAAATATTGAAACAAATCTGAAGACTACGATTTTAAAGAATGTTTTCAAACAATTTTTCAAGGAATCCATCTTCAAAAAGTCCATGAACAGATTTTCACCTGAAGTAAAGTAATTATTGTTATTATAGTAGTTAATGTAACTATAATCATCATATAAGATTCCAGCCTTTTTTGCCTAAGATGGTATGCCACCCAAAATCTTATCTGCCCATTAGCAGGGGACAGAATAGCTTTTTGTATGTATCCAGAAGAAAACACACAAAGAGTGTCGGGATCAAAAAGCCTAAACAACAAAGAAGCAGACGATTAAACCTGCCTATATGCAGGTAAATGAGGAAAACTACCATTAACCATCATTTATAAACACATTCATTCACACCAAGGAAGGTAACCTCCTTTTCCAAGCTTATATCCACTTCACTTGTGGATTGTAAGCTTTCTTATGATGAGGGTAATTTATTCTGACATTGCAGATGATTTTGATAAATAACATGTAGAACCCCATTCAGAAATCACTGCACATAGGAGTTGTCTCAATCCTTTGGCTCTAGGCTTTTACGTACCCAGTTTGTCTTGCACATAAGTCGCCTTCCCCAGCATCAGAATTGTGTCATTTGGCATCTGCCTCCTTACCATGCATTTGCAGCAAGACTGGCATGCACTTCTGAACTGAGTATTATATATACTATTGTGTATAAGGCAAGCTTGGGCAAGTTGAACAAATGGCCCCTTGGCTGCTGATGCAGCACCCCTGCATCTGCACCACCACTGTCACCCAGCATTATGCAGCAGTAGTCCTCCAGCACACGGGAATTTACCTGATAGTTATCGTCATTTTGTTAGTGCTGTGTCATAGACTTAGAAAAATATCTCAGACAAAACCAAGACCAAGCCTGATTTTCTTACATTTAGAGAGGCTGCTGAAGCAAAATTAGCCACATCTTTAAAGCTGCGATCAATTAGATTAAGGAATAACTGCCTCTAATGAACTCTTTAGGAAGCTGTGAGTTATTTATCAGAAGTCTCTATTTTTATTTATTTATATGTGTGTATATATATATTTATAAATACATATAAATATATGTATTTATAAAGAAATTTGTTCCTCCTTTTGAAATAACGAAAGCAAGCATCAACAACAATAAATGCATTTCCAGACTTGTACCTATACATGGAACCCCTTTGATCAGTTTAAGAAAGATCAGAGACCTCAGCTTTTGTGTGATGAAATGTGTCACTAATGGTTAAATGAGATATCTAGTCCTGACCAAAGTTACCAAATATGTAACATATCTGACCCTAGTTGACCCGGCGTAACAAAGCAGATTTCACCCTTCTAATATATAGCTGTTTTCTAACATTCATTAAACTCCTTTTCTTTTTTTTTTTTTTTCCCCCCCACCAGCAAGTCAATGTTCTCATTTGCAAATCATCCAACGTACCATTTCAGAATTCCTCCAAGCTGGGTTCTATGTGTGACTGAAGATACCAACAAGAAAAGACCAGCAGTTACTATGCACTTTCACAGCAGCTGAAAGGACCCAGAGGTCTCTGTAGGGCAACCAAGCACAACAAACTGATCATCTTCCTGGTATATTTCACTGCAAGATGAACTCTTTTCAGGAAAGTGTATTGGGGATAAAAAATAAAAATCTGTTCTTCACAATAATTGAGAAAGCGTATTTAATCAACTAAACTTTTATTTAATGTTTTTTCCTGAAGAAAAGTTAATTGTATTGGTTAACAGCCTGTTGCAGCAGCAAGGCACTAAAAAAATTATAATTAAATAAAGATGATTAGAAGCTTAGGCAGAACCCAGGATTTTTCACACTGCCAATTCCTACCCTCTCTTACTTAAGCAAGCCATCCTTTCCATTTTCCTTGCTTACTCTTTCATAACAATTATTTTCTTTCTGTAGTGGTCCAGTATCAATCAACAGAGAAAATGAAGACAGCATTCCCCTAGTATCTCTTCCAGGTTGGTGGTTTCTGGGTTTACTGGGGATCTGGGAACTGTGGTCCAGACCTCTCCAGTCTGAATACAATAAAGGTGTTCTTGTTTTTTCAGTGAGTGCTCAAGCCACAAATCTAATCCCTACTAAATCCCTAATCCCTACTCTGTCTTTTTTCTCTTTCCAACTGAAGAGTGATTGTAGTCTATTATATAAGAAGGACAGCTTGGGCACTTGAATCTAGGAGTGGGTTTTGGGCCAAGAATCCAAACTTCAGGAAAGACTTTTACTGCCAAATATAATTCAGGGCTTACTTTAGGAGAGAGGCACACATGCTTTTGAGTTCCTTGGCTTATGTGAGCAACCCCATTCCGTGTGATCATGATAATACCTCTGATATGGGAAGTTAAAGTAATAATTTCTATTATTTGTATTGATTGTTTTCATATTTCATGCATTCCATTGTTAATGTCTTACAAAATGGAAAAACAGAAGGTCTGAATAAGTACATAGCTCATCCGTATAACACTGTGGTCTAGTATATAAAGCACAAGCAAATCTCAGTCCTAAACCAGCTTTTGTCACCGAGTTTTATCATGATTCTGTGCATATCACCTGACACCTGACAATGAATTTCTGTATTTGTAAAGTGGAAGCTGCCATATTTGCAAGCTAAGCTATGAGTATGGTGAGTAATTTTAGCTGGAACACATTTTCACTGTATGACATTTCATCAAATGAGCTTTTTAGTCAAGAGAAAATGCTTTGCAAAGAAATAGCAAGTTTAATGAAAGAGGGAGGATTATACTGATTATTAAAGGAACTAGAGGTTCAGATCCTTAGTCTGCCTGATCCAGCATGTTCTAGCAAGAAAACGGTCTATCCTGGTTCATACGGAACAGTGTAATCGAAGCTGGGTTTCCCCATGTCAGGCCAATTCCCTAATGACAGCCACATTTTGACACATAAACATTGATTCAGATAAATCTGTGTCTACTGCAGTGTTCCAAAAGGTTTTGGTCATGTTCCAAGGTGGAATGAAAACAGATATTAATGTTGTTATGAAATGGAATTGCTCTAGCTATGGCATACAGCACAACATGTGTTAACAAAGTATATTATACATACAAACATTAGTTAAGGGCACGTCTGCACTGTGGTGTGTGGATGCTCAAGATAGCTTGTAGTGAGCTCTGTGACATAAAAACTGGACTGCTTTGATACCTCCACAGGCTTGTTAAAATCTACTTTGCGTTCTACTTCGCAAACATACTAGTTCTCAGTGGTCTCTCTAGCAAATATAGTGACAACTGGGATTTAAAGAATTTCGTCCACTAGTTAGATCATTAATGTACTAAACAAAATGAGACATGTACATCTGTATTTGGATGTACCTAGATAGGAAATTTGTCTAGAATAATAAAATATTGTTACTGTTAAGGCTGGTAAGGGAAGCTGATACTGGTAGAGGGCAAAAGAGCAAGAAGATGAGGTTGCCCCGTTGTCATGTCATATGTCTCCCCACCCAAGGTTTCAGTCCAGGAAAAATGAAATTTTCCAAACTTCTTAGAGAAGCATTTCAGATCTTCATACAGTTAAAAAGAAATACACTGTAGGGCGTCCAGTTTTCTAGGACTTAGTGCCTTTTATTCTTCTAGTCTGTAAAGTCTCAAATTATTCTGCTCTGTTCAATGCCATCCTTTCCATCGAGCAGCTTTTTTTTCATATATTTTTTTTTTTAACCTGGATGCTTACTCTCTCAGTTTTTCTGCAGAAAATCTTGGTCTTGAATCATACTAGTGCGGGGTTGCATATAATCTCAGCTCAAAGAGTACACTTAGAACTGGAGCTTAGCAGGGGCAAATAGAGAGTTTATGGATGTGTCTGTGATTGACTATAATTATTTGATATCATGGCAGTTCTTGTCAAAGCTTGCAGAAAAGTAGGTCTCATTCAATTATATCCAATAGACTCTACTCTGAGACATGGTGACAGTCCCTTGCAAAAATTTTGCTTCTAAGAAAATCAAATTAGTTGAAATATTTGTCCTAATGAAATATCTAATAACACACTAAGGAAAATTGTGACATACATGGAAGATTCATTACTATCAAATGAATAAAAGAGCTATCTAGCTATTTACAGGTATAGGTATGGGCATACCAATTTACCTTCTGTTATGAGAAAGTACGTTCCTGTACACTTTTAGAACTTCATGTAAAACCTTAGTTAAAACCATATTTAAATTTCTCTTTAAACAATTAAAAATCTTTCCTTTTGTGTTGCATCTGTTCTTACTGCTCCTAAAGTTGCTTTGTATTTTCCATTGAGAGGAAAACCATTAATACTAACATATAATGCTCTTGTACTTTAAGAGCCATACATCACACAGTCAACACATTGGTGGATAAAACCTAAATCTTGGGAAAAATAAGATAGTTAAACAAATGCACATTTAGCCTCTGTATGGGGGAAGTGCAACCCTTATTTTGGGAAAAGTAACTCCCATTTTAAAAAGGGAAAAAAGGAAGACTGAGGAAACTACCAGCCAGTCAGTCTGTCTCACCTCAGGGCCCAGCAAGATCATGGAGCAGATCCTCTGGAAACTATGCTAAGGCACGTGGGAAATAAGTGATTGGTGATAGTTAACAAGTCTTTACTAAGGGCAAGTCATGCCTGAAAAATTTGAGGCCTTCTATGGAGAGGTTACGGCATTGATGGATAAGGGAAGAGTGACTGACTTCATCTACATGGAATTGTGCAAAGCTTTTGACACTGTCCTGCATGACATCCTTGTGGATGTCTCCAAAGTGGAGACATGGATTTGACAGGTGGACCACTTAGTGGATAAGGAGATGACTGGATGGTTACACTCAAAGAGTTGTGGTCAACAGATCAATGTATATACTGGCACCAGTGCTGCTCAACATCTTTGTTGATGACATGGACAGTGGGAATCGAGTGCACCCTCAGCAAGTTTGCCGACAACATCAAGCTGTGTGGTGCAGTCAACACATTGAAGGGAAGGAAAGCCATCCAGAGGGACCTTGACAGGCTTGAGAGCTGTGCCGGAGCAAAGCTTGTAAAGTTCAACAAGGCCAAACACAAAGCCCTGCACCTGCGTTAGGGCAACCCCCAATACAGGCTGGGCAGAGAATGGATTGAAAGCAGCCCTGAGGAGAAGGACTTCAGGGTGTTGGTGGACAAAAAGGTCAATATGGCCCTACAATGTGTGCTTGCAGCCCAGAAAGCCAACTGTCTCCTGGGCTGCAAAAGAGGAAGCGTGGCTGGCAGCTCAAGGGAGGTGATTCTCCCCCTCTGCTCTGGTAAGACCCCACCTTGCATGCTGTCTCCAGCTCTGGGGTCCCCAGTACAATAAACACATGGACCTGTTAGATTGGGTCCAGAGGAGGGCCTCAGAAATGATCAGAGGTCTGGAGCACCTCTCCTATGAAGACAGACTGAGAGAGCTGGGGTTGTTCAGCCTGGAGAAGTCTCTGAGGAGACCTTACAGCAGCCCCTGCTACATAACGGGGGTCTGCAAGAAACCTGGAGAGGGACTTTTTACAAGTGTGTGCAGTGATAGGGCAAGGGACAATGGTCTTAAACTAAAAGAGGGCAGATTTAGATTAGATATTAGGAAGAATTTCCTTACGGTGAAGGTGAAGAGACACTGGAACAGAGTGCCCAGAGAAGTTGTGGATGCCCAATCCCTGAAAATGTTCAAGGCCAGACTGGATGGGCCTTTGAGGAGCCTGGTATGATGGAAGGTGTCCCTGCCCATAGCAGGGTGTTGGAACTAAATTATCTTTAAAAGCCCTTCCAACCCAAAGCATTCTATGATTCTACATATTCTACAATTTTTACTGTAATCTAACACAGAAAGTGAATCTTCTTGGAAGCAGGGGCGAAAGAAGGGAAGGTGAAGAAGGGGAGACTGAGAGGAAGTTTTCATGTTTTTGTGATAGCTAACCTGTATTACCCATAGGGCCATTTGAAATTACGCAAAACCTGTTTCAAAACGCATATTTGATTTTATCAAAAGAATTCTGGAAAACTGTCTGTTTTCCTCCTGAAATAAGAAGTTTGTGAATATGATAATTTACTATCCTGCAAATTATTTTTTTTCTGTGGAGTATTCAGTACTTTCAAAAGCACCATCCTGCATTTCCAAATGTGTATGAGGAACAGTTCAGAGTCAATGAAAACTTGACTGCAAAAATTTATATATACTTTATAATACTTTACACATGCTTTGTTAATACACAAGTGTCTATATTTATTTTCCATTCCCCTCAGTAACCACTAAATCCTGTAGGTTTCAAACAGATGTTCAGTAACTGAAGTGGTACATCTACATCAGCTATTGAAAATTATCGCTTGTAATTATGGAAGAAAGCTTCCAAAATAAAGAATATTCTGTTCATTTTTAGCTAAAAACATAGTAGCAGGAAATTATTTCACTTTGGAATTAAGTATTTTTATTTCTCTTCTATAGGTGGGAATACTACAGCACACAGCTGGCTGTAGTCACCAAGTAAGACAGCATCAGAGCTGGTGGCAGAAAGCAGCTTTCCTGAACATGAATGGTCAGGTGCTGTACCCATAAAGTCACACTGGATTTGAACCAGAAGAGATGAGAGCCTGTTGGTTGTAAATTGTGACTATCAGACCAAGTATCTAGGATTTGTGTTCAGCACCCATGGAACAGAAATCTCAGAGGTAGCCTAGAAGCTGTGGAAGGTCTTGTTTTTTCTGTCTGATTTGAGCTAGGTACACTGATTTAAATACAAATGAATCCCGGATTAACTTTGTAATACAGTAGGTAGGAAACAAAACTTCTGCAGGTAAATTTCACGAGAGAGAGAACATTCCTGCTAGTCTGCTTTCCAGTATTTCTTGCATGTGAAATACCTTTAGCATTGCTAAGTTAACTTGACAGAAGGCAACATAAGCTTCAAGATTAGTTCTACAAAGGCAATGGATGAAGTTCCAACAATTTCCTTATTTTTATAAAAATCTTGCCTAAAGAATACCATCAAGTCTTACATGCAAAAAAATGCTTTGGAAAGAAATAGTAAATATTTTTTGTGTGTTATCCTGATATTGGTAAAAATTCCTTCAGCTGGACTTTTATATCAAATCATCTTTCAAGCCATAGGGCTCACTGGAGACATTGCTATTGAAAACAGCAGGCTTTGAATCAAATCAGTTCTTCTCTGAGTTTCAAAACCCAAAATATATTGGTTGTTTTAGTCAAACTTTTAACAACAACAACAACAACAAAAAAAAAAGGCATGCACTCCAGCATTTATCTAGCTGACCTGGATTTTGCTTCTAACATCTGAATGTCATGTCAGAACACAACTTCATCTTTATGAAAAGTAACTAACCCCAATATTTATTTTAATGGAGATGCGATAATTTTCCATTTAGCTTTCTATACAGGTGTGTTTGTACCTATACATAGCTATATGCAGCTACCCCAGTTCCATACAGTGGTCAAAGCAATCTAATACTGCAGCACTTGCCAGAAGATCAAACATGCATACAGACTTTTTTTTTTTCTGAAGCAAGCTGCAAGTCAGTTAATTAGGTTTCATACTGGAATTCTATACTTTTACGAGTTGACTTCTGAATTTCCAATTTGGTCCACTTCGTACCTTCATAAACAGCATTGATAATACTCAAATTTCTATTTCCAGATGTTATTAACTCTTAGTCTTTCATCGATAGTTTAACACCTTTTGCCATATATAGGTAAAAGCTCAGCTCTTGGAAGGCAAGTGAATGAGTTTGAGTTTTCAGTTCAAAAGGATAAACACAAAAAAACAGTTCACCAGTGTCAGTGAAGAGATTACAGATGCAACATAAACAAAAAAATGTGCTGAAACAGAAGTAATTTTTTTTAAAAGACAAGCCAAAATTATCTTTTTGACTCTTAAATTTAAAATGATTTCTGAGAGTTTTAGAACTTTGAGAATGACAAAGCAGAGCAGACAAAAGTTCTTAGTGCTTTTGGGTTTGTTTTTACAACTTCAGTGGAAAGCTGTGTTATAAATTGATCATAGTTACATTATTATTAGTATGGTTTATATCTAGACTTGAAGTAGTAATCCCACGTTTAGAGCTGAAGGAGAGAACTTCTCTTATCTGAGTAATCACATTTTCTTGAGTATTACCTTTCCCATATATTCATGGACAGGAAAAACATGAAGGCACTTGTGAAAAGATTTCTTAATCCTTTGCCTTTGTGCTTTTTCTTGTATTAAATTTTTATCTTTTAATGTTCTTATCTAATTTCATATTCTAATTATATCTTTAAGTTTCTCATAGTGTCGTGTATTCCTATGAAGATTTAGGGGTAACATACAGTACAGGAATTTTTTATTACCTTTTGTCAACATCCAGAAAGATCTCATAGGAAGTTTCATAGGGATATGCTTAGGCCATACAGCTACTAAGGGTTAATTTCAAACTGACTGTATCCAGATGCATCTTTCTTGCCAAATATTTGCCAAGCGAAAATCAAACAAAACCAAGGCTATTCCTGCTACAAAATGAGTTGCTGGTAACATAAAAATTGCTCATCTTTTTGAATATTTTGAATATTGCAGTACACACCATTTAAAAAATATTTTAGACAATATTTGCCAAATTTATAATTGAAAAAATATTCATTTTAGGAATACATAAACTTTAAATGTATTAGCTCATACTGGAAGCACATTTGTGTCTAAAAGCAAAAAAAGTGGAAAGAATGTGTAATAGCTTGCTGGCTACCTACATTTGGCTTGAGTTATTAAAAGTTAAAAACATGAAAATGGTAAAACAAAAGAAAACAAAAGCAACAAAAAAGCATTCATATGCATGTACAGGTCAGATCAGGTCAGGTTCTAGTATCCTTGTCAATATCCCCTGACAGAATCCAGGGACATACCTACATTTCTAGATAAAGGCTCAGGGAACAAGCTCAGACACTGATCCCCTTACCACCCATATGGCTTAGTAGTTAACCCACCCCTGACCCTACTCTGGACTACTTCAGGCAACAATTTCCAATAAAATTTTGCTACAGCTACCAGTTATCAGGGTAAGAGCTAATAAGCATCAGAAATTAGCTCATGGTCCTCTTTTTTGTTTAATGGTGTGGACATAGCCAGCATCTTCCACAGCAGGACATCTAGCAGGTCTAAGCAGGAATGCGTGCTCTGAGGGAACACTTTTGTCAGGCTGAAGGGCCACAGATTTTAGGCCATTTCCTGATCATAAAATATTTGAGTACTACAATAATAAGGATTAGAAGACACACAGAGACACTAAAACCTATCCCCATTACTCATAGACTCTGCCATGCACTCCACTCCAGAATACTCATTTGCAAAAGACAGTACATCAAAGCTAACATCTTGAAGAGCATCTCAGTCAGTCACCAAGACATAAATGGGTTCTCTAGGCATTATAAGTTGCCACATAAGGAGGGATTTTTTTTGTTATTTGATGTGTGTACAGAATGAAAAGCAGATATGAGCAGCAATGAATGAGACTAGGTTCCTCTGCTACTGGAGACCTCAACTACTTGCACTGAGTACACCATTCACAGCTGAACTTGCTCCTTTTACAATCCTTACCCTACATAGTGTCCATTACCACCAGCCACAGATAACTCTCCTAGTTTTTGTGTCAGTCCATGATCCTACAAGTGCAAAAAAGTAATACTATAACTTGATCTCACATTTGCAAGTGCACGTTTAGGCCCAGAGCCTGGGCCATAGATGAAACAGAAAACTCTGTAACAGAGTTTTCTATAAAGTATCCTGCTGCTAATTTTTCATGGCTTCTGACTAGTCATATCAGCAAGTCCTTCTGTATCAAAGGCTGCAGATCATCTATACCCTCCAGCACTCACCTGCTTGTAACTGTGGGTGACAGAACATTCCTGTCTAGAGACCTGTCAGATGAAAAGCATCCCTGTCATCTGACTGGGCTGCTAACTGTAATATGTAAAGCCTTTGACTCTTGACATTTAAAGAGTCTCTGTTTTCAATCACCTCCAACAAACCAGTAACACATGCATAGCAGTCAAATATCTTAGTTTTATGTAAGCCCCCCTGTCATGCATTAAAATGTTTGCTTTCCAGTCAGCTCAGTTCAGTTGTGTCAAAACTTGGTGGCATGCTAAAAGCTGGAAAGATAGATTTATTGTTTTTGAGGGGTAAAACAAATGTAATATAGAAACAAATAGTGTTCAAACTACTGTATTGATTTTATTGCTCATTTTCTAGAGAGCAAGTATAGGAGGAACTGTCTAATTAGGATCTAGACCACATTCATGTTTCAATCCATAGTTTGCTGTTTGGCTAAGTAGCACAAGTCACCCAAAGGATCCTTTCCACCTCTGTTTCTGAAAATGTTACAGGTTCTTCTGTTTGTTTTGTTGGGTATTTTTAAGTACTGATATCATACAGTTGCCCCTCTGCCCCTAGAAGCACTGACAACTAGGGCTTTCTGCAGAATTAATGTACAGAATCCAGCAAAATAGAAAATATAAGGAGGGGAGAGGCACAAGGATAAAGGCATGGTTTTATATATAATATGAATTAATAAAACTCCTTGCAACAACTGTAGAACTGGAAAAATATTATAATGATGGGTCACAGGTTTTACCTGGAGCCATTACCTGTCTCTAAATGCAAAGCAGTGAGAATAAATAAGTCTTCCTGCTGTGTAAGGCACTCACGGTTCTTTTCTGAAGGAAGCCTCAAGTTTTCCTCCCTGCGAAATAATAGTACTACTTTGTATATCTTTGGAATGGAACACTTTTTTCCATTGACATGGTTTTTAGGCTCATTCTGCCAAATATTCACATACATAACATATGTAAAGTGAGGGGAGGGAGAGAAAGCATAAGAGAAAGGGAGAACTCATGGCTACTTTCCATAACAGAAAAAAGGCTTCATGTGCACATATGAACAACAGATGTAGAAATATTTAATATTCCAACACTAAGCAAATGAGTTCATCTAATAGCCTGATTATAGAAAACTAAGAAGCTGAGAAAATACTTTATCTGCAAACATACTCAATCTAAACACAGGATTCTGGCTGTACCAAAAGCTGCCACGCTAGATTAGAAGATCTTGAAAGAAATCTTTTGAAAGAAAATGTGCCGCTTAGATTATAGGCTTGCTGCGGGTATCGGGTCAAACAAACTGATACTTTATAATGAAGCTGAGCTGTAAAGAGCTTAAGAATAAATAACAATAAACAAATATTTGCAGTTTACTGCAGTACTGCCTGTATACAGATGGATTGCAAGCCCTTTGTATGTTGTAGCCTCAAATATGCAGTAAAATCTATTCTGGTGAAGATTTAAAAACTGCAGGGTTAGCAATTTGCTCAAGGGTCCACTCTTGTGAATACAATTGTAGTATCAGGTGTTCTTGCTCTCACATTACCCACTACAACCACTGGTGTTGCTGAGCAGGATGATAATTGTAGCTTTTTATCAAAGATAGATCTGAGCTGCCTTAGACAGTATTATAATGATGCTACACAGTATGTCACACTGATTTTATATGATGGCATGGTTCAGTAGACCAAGAGCATTAAATATAATCAAAATACTTCATAGGCAAACTGTTTACAAGAGGTAATTCCTAAAATTTGAGAAAATGCTCAATTCTCAGTCCAATGAATTTTGAGTTTGTAGTGCAGTATGGATTCTACATTAATATAAATCCCCAATTCCACTTGCTGCTGTAATCTTCTCATCTCTCCCCAGTGAGCAAATCACTACCTTAGCATAGCAGAACTATCTCTGACTGAATACCATTGCTTATCCTATTTCCTCTGCTGTAAACCAAATCGTACTGGCAATTCACACCACAGGAGACACTGACTACAGACCACAGTGACTACCAATTTTAGCTGCTTTGCTTCTGTTCCTGTCCCCTTTTCATACATAAGCAGTGAATATTCAGGCTTCTAGTTTTCCTATAAAGTTATAGCCCAAAACATTATTTAAAACTAATATGTAATCAGAATACTTACACAGCTAGATATGTAGCTTCTACAGCCATTCTTAAGCAAAAACACTGAGTTAAGATTAATTTGGAAATTACTTTTATTTTTGTACGCTCTTCCGTGGAGAACCCATTTATAAATCTGAGGTAGCAATTTCCATGTGACAGCCTTAACTCTGATGTTAGCATAGTTACAGATTAAATTTTTTAGTAAGTGTAATGAAACGTATTTGCATTCTTGCAACATATTCAAGGCAATTCAAGCATCAAAACATTAGAAAACAAAAATTCAGGCTTCCCAGGCAGCCTTGATTCAAGCTTTTCTATGCAAAACATAGCTTAAAGGTAATTAATGTCATGCAATTGAAGACTTTCATTTATAGTATAACATTATTTCTCGCAGGACCTTTCATTTCATTCAGTACCTAGTAGGCATGCTGCTGGAAACGCTTCGGTTTATTACCATTCAGTGATGATCCATGTGTTGTTTACAACACATACCATCCACATTCTGCAATAAGTATGGAATTACCAATTTTTAAAGGATTACCATAATATATGTATTAGATATATGCTTCACAAATATTAAATGCAATTGTCTTCAGAGATCAGCTCTTACACATTTCTGCCTCTGAAGCTGGTTAGCTGAAACTTTTGATGGCATGGCCTTCCCAGTAATTCTTCATTCTTTCTCATCACTCACTAGTTCACATTTTACAGTCTTGAATCTGACTTTTTTAGAGGCAGACAGTAAAAAAAGACATTGAAAATATTAATTTATCATTACTTATTTACACTTCTTTTGCAGCTGTATTTCATTATAAGATACCATTTCATATTAATCAGTGTCCATGGGCAGGTCATAAGAATGAATCAAGTACATATTTTCTTGTTTGAGCATATACACTCAAACATCTGTCTTGAGTTTATGGGTGACAGTAAAGAAAAATGTTGTAGGTCAGAGAGGAAGAATTAAAAAATGTACACACACTACAGTTCAACACCATCCCCAGAACAATTACACCCATGATTTATATTCCTCCTCCCTATTTCTTGATCTTTTGCCTTCCCCACAAAAAGCCTTTTCTCCTTCTGCCTCTTCCATGGCCAGGAATAGTAACTGAAAGAGGAATGGGAAAGGGTGAAAAAAGGTAAGGCTTTCGGGGAGATAAGACTGAGGGGGAGATACACCTCCCTTTTCTCTGGCTGCTCTCCCAAAGGAGAGAGTAAACTGCACAATTTAGTTTGGAGAGAAAAGTGAGGATTTTTTTCAGTGCACATCAGAATTTTTGTTCAGTCACACCCTTTTTAGTGATAATTGAGTATCTATCCTTTCCGAGCTGTCTTCCACCCAGAAAGGAAGTCATGCCACGTGCATTTGTAAGGAATGCATGGGACATACCTCGTCTTTAGGCCAGGAAGGAGCAGCCAGCAGCTGTGGGTTCCTTTCCCATTCAAACTACCAGACAGCAATCTCTGAACTCCCAGAGAAGCATATTGCCACTAAAACCGTGCAACTTTCAACAAATTAAGGCTTCCATTAACAAAAGTAGAGAGGTTTCAGAGTGTGGACACCAGTAAAGTGAAACAGATTGGTTCCTGCTTATTAATAGTTTATCAGATCAGAAGTCAGACCCAAGCAGGTAGGAAAAAGGCAGAAGAACTGGTAGGTTGCAGGTGGTCAACATCTCACACCCTCAGGCTTAGGATGCACTAATAGGCAGTACTTTCAGATTTTCATTGGAATTGGATGGGGCTTTAAGCAACCTGATCTAGTGAAAGATGTCTCTGCCAGGGGGGTTGGACTAAAAGATCTTCAAAGGTCCTTCCCAACCTAAACCATTATATGATACTATTTGTGTATTAATTCTTTTAATTCAGTATAAAAAGCTACCTTGAAAATATTTCCATTTTTGAGACATTAATAGAAATTGGATGACTGAATACTGGCTGCAAACTGCTGAAAAGGAGGACAATTTTCCATGGAAGGGTGAGTATTTAAGTAGCAAACAAACAGTAACAGATATTTCAAATAACAGAGAAGAGGCTACTTCCCTTTTGTTATCTTATAAACCCTTAAAAGGGTCCTTTTACTAGAGTTGAAAAGTGTGTCTGTAATAATCCTTTCTTAATTTTTCCTCCTTAAGACACAAAAAGTAACGTATATTATAGAAACAATACATTATTTCTGGCTGCTGGGCTATGTCTTGTACAGCTGAAGGTATTTAAATGTAATATTTCTTGTTTGTTGAAATACTGACAGGTTTCTTTCTGGATGGAGAGATGCGTCAGTGGGCATGAAGAAAGGAAGTTTTATAATCAGAGAAGTAAATAATTAATAATGCTAGAACAACATGTGGCATTCAAAATAAAGAGGCCAAATCTCTCTCTAACGTTCATTTGTTTTCCTCCATGACCTGTCCTCATGTTTGGGAAAAATATTTTACAATAAAGCTGATTGAGTCAGACTGACTGAAAGTGGGTCTGTCACTATTCTGAGTCTTATGAAAAAGCAAGGTGCACTTCAGGTCAATCTGTGCTGCCTTGTAGCAGGGTAATGAGACCTGAATATTTTTCTGTTCTATTTTCCTGTTCTGAAATTGTTTGGTTCTGAATTTGACATTTTGAACTCTCCCTACTGAATGGTTTGATCCGATATGAGACAGCATTTTGATCCTCTGCACTCTTAAGAAGAAAGATGCTCACCAAGAAGAAGGTTTGGTTTTCTGTGTTCGTGCCACTTGTCCATCAAATCATTTAAACCTACAATTTCAACATGCCAGGAGAGTTCTCTAGTCATCATGTCATTAGGCCTTTAGACTGTTGTTAGGAGATCAATTTCCCTGCACGATTCTATTTTGCTTTGAATAAACCACCAAGCAGTTGGTACCACAGGACTAGATTCCAGGGCTCCCTCATACCAAGCAGTGAGTCTCCATATTTTTGATATCTAGCTCAGTGAAATGCAAAAAATTCATAGAAAGTGAAAAGGTCAGACTGAATAAAACACATTCTACTGGCAGGGAAATTAGGATAACAGTATCAGATACTGTTTCAAAAGCATCCTCTGCTGACTCAAACTTACCGTTTGGATTTTCTTTCATTTACCAGGTGTATGACGTTAGACTGAAAGAAAATCTCCTTTTGTTCCCTTCCTTTGAGTCCTATTTTACAGGAAAGACTCCCTAAATATTGTGAGCCTAAGACAAAGTATATCAATTCAGTTTTATAGTTAAAACATTTTCTCAGCAGGGAGAATGACATTTTATGTTCCTGAGAGTTTTATTATTCATATAAAAATAGAGCAACAGCAGCTGTGGAAACCAAGAGGCATTCTTTGTATCACTTCCATGCCTCTTCTTTCTTCACGGCCCCCAAAGAGTCTGTAGCCTGACGGCATGGGCTCTCTTCTGAGCAAAAGGATGGTCCAAATCTCCTCAGAAATAAATCAAAACTGAACAACACCTTCCATATAGTGGACTTGTGTCCTTTTCTCAGGGAAACAGTACCTGACCACATAGGGGGGGAAATCACTAGCAAATCCTCCAAGCATTTTACATTTTGCTCGGAAATCTTTCTCTTGGGTACAGCTTGAGTAACAAGTTTGCTGGACTACAAAGTGGGGTTACTGAAATAATCACGGCAAACTTCATCTAAGTTAAACATCATAAATCATAACTCTGAAGATCGTCATGTAAAAGTAATGTGTGAAATTTCAATACACAGTTGTGATGTCTGTGATAGTTTTAAAAAGCATACATAGTTTTGTTAAATTTCTGAATCAATAAAAAAATAGACAATTTCATTTTGCAGTTGACAAAATTGGGCAGTTTTGCTTTAAGTAGCCAAGGGCAAAAAACCACTTGTTTAATGTACCAATAAGACTGATATAGCAGATGCTAATGTTCCCTTCCTGGAATCCTATTGCTTTTAGAAATTACTAAGAATGTTTACATATTCTATTGTTTACCAGTTAATAACTTGCATCCCTTCCCCTAGTAAGTTTTTTCAAGAGGGTGAAATATCAGTAGAAAGGTTTTAAATTTGTATTGCACAAGTTTGAGAGAAAAGACATCTTTCCACAGGGATTCCAGTGAATTCTCCAATTTATGGCTGAAACACTTGTCTTATCATACTGTTTTTATGTTTGATTAATTTATCAATTCTGGGATCTCATTTTTTTCCAGATATTTATTTTATTGGTAAAGTAGAAGGCACATCAGTGAATATATTTTTACCACAATATGCGTATGCTATTTTTTCCCCACTGAAGAGATTTAAGGAGATTGCAACAGGTGCGTTATCTTGGAAATATTTTTTAATAATAATTATGGAATAATTGTTACATATTTCATATTTAAAAGTTCTTCTTATAGCATATATTTCAAAATACAACCCTGAAGTTTACAGGGCTTTCCCAACATCTGGGAAATCCAAAAGGGCTTTTCTCTCCTGGAGATCACTGTAGAGTGCACCCAGGATGCAAAAAGCTATCTTTGTCAAACTTAAGCTAACACCATGTTTTTCTACAACATCTACATATAACAAAGGACCATTAACTGGTGTCCTCCAGAATTCACTCTGCTCTTAACATTCCAAAAATTATACTTGTGAATAATTTAAATAAGAAGAGAAAAAAAGAGGCTCAGCCAACACCCATTCCTTGAACAGTGTAAGACAGCATGACTGGCTACTCTGTGAAAAGAAGCAATTGGGCTAGGCAATAAGACTGCTACAAGAAATCAGTCTGGACAGTTGAACCTTCAGTCCAAACTTTAATTGTTGAGCGGAGATTCAGTAGAGCAGTCAGCTCGCTATAGGCCTCTGTAAACAAGTGCCTGCCTAATGAATGATAATGCAAATCTTGACAACAATTCCAGAAAACCAGATTCCCTAATGTATGCCTCATATTCCCCTAAACATATTAATTTTAAAAAGAGATGAACAACAAAAACCACTGATTTGCCAAGAACAATCATATTAAACAAACCTAATCTTTATGGAAGAAATAGTTGTGATCACATATCTAGTGTTTATCAGGACCCCTTTTATCAAGGCAAGATACATGCTAACAAGGCAGGATTACCTTGCCTTTAATCACCATCCCTGGAGGTGTTTAAAAAACACATAGATGTGGTGCTTAAAGACATGGTTTAGCGATGGACTTGGCAGTGCTGGGTTAATGGTTGGGCTTGATGATCTCAAAGGTCTTTTCCAACCTAAATGATTTTATGATTCTATGATTTTAAAAACATTTGTCTGATGTTGCAAGGAAGCTGGGAAAAATTGTCTTGATGATATATCTATACAAAAATTACTTTGACAACATATTGAGAAACTACTTATAATCAGCTTGTGTCAGCACTTCTTTAGAGCACTACGGATTCTTTGAGGTTAAACAGGGATTTACGTGGAATAATTTGATTAATCAGTATAAATGCAAATTTCAATATTTCCTTGCCTGAGGAAAACAGGGTCAAAATGTAAAGGGATTTTCACTAAGGCTTATCTCCCTGTTACCCTTTCCCTTTCTTCTCCTATTCCCCTTAAAGCAACAAGATAAAGGGGAGTTCCTTCTCTTTGACAGGTATAGTGACAATCCTTCCTTGGACTAGTTTTCAGAATATGGCTCATGTTATTTCTTCCCTTGTAATGAGAAATCTGAACATATATTCACTGACTATGCAACAAATAAGCTATTAGATGACATGACGTGAATCCAGAGATACAAAACCCAAAAATGGTTAGGGTTCACCCCACTTAATTTTGAAAGATGGGCAGTTTTAAGGTTTGGACATTTAACCCATTCTGGGTATTTGCTTTAGGATTAGACAAATTACTTCGACTCAGCCAAACACTCCACTCTCTACAGATACTATAAATCTAGCCCGGAGGGACTAGCTCACATGCAGATGTGAGCACTAAGCAACTAACATTAAGTACAATAAATTAATCCAAATATGAAATATAAATGTAATGGAAAATCTACCAATAAAAAGGGGAACATACATTCAGCAGATCTTGACTTGTTTACTATATGCCAATATGGCAGAGAAGGACACAGAAAAGTCCACGTTAGGAAAGTAAAATACCACAAAGCTCTGCTGCATAAGATAACTGTGACATCTCATGCAAATATGATGGTACTTCATCAGTCTCAGAGATCAGATCATGAGAAAATTATTTCAGTACTCTGATTTTAAGTTAATTAAATAATATTAGATTTTATAGTTAGACACCAGAATTTGTATAACAGTGTGCTCTGATAGTCTAACCTTTTGCACCATGAGTACTAAGAGCAAAAAAATTAGTGAACAAAAGCAGTGCTCTGAAAGATAAGTGTACAAACATTAAAACTTTTAAAAAGCAGGAAAAAGTATATACCAAGCAGCAAAAACCCCAAACTTAACACAGCCCTACACTGTCATTTAAATATGGAACAAAGATGAGTTTTCATCTTTCAAGTCAAAATTTTCGGTCTGGATGCTTTACATATTGAAAATTATGCTTTCAGACTCATATTGGCAAAACCAAATAAAAATAAATTCTTTATAAAATTATGGAAGATATGAATATTGTGGACCCCGATCTTCATTTCTCAAGACTCCTCTTAGGATTGAAAATGGGATGAGTTAAATACTATTAACACACCAGAAGCACAAAAGTAAAATTACAAAACAGATCTTTGCTCTCTTTACCCTCCAAACATGACATACAAAGCTTATCAGCTGCTTTGATGTTCACCACGTTCAACTTTGTGCAGTTCAGAGAGCTGTAACTCTCTCCCTTTTCTTTCTTCACTAAAAAATACACATAGACAGAGTGGAGATTTTGTCTTAAAATTAGTAGTCAATCGCGGCTGCAGTTCTAACAAAGTCAAGAGATTACTAAACCAAAAGAAAGAGAACACTTTGAGGAACAAGTTTAGAGTCTGGAAGTATGCTAATAGAATAATACTAATCTTTTAGAATATGAAATTCACAAATTGATTGAAATTAAGTAATTCTGTTTACTTAAAAATAAGAAGAAATAAACCAGACAAAAATAAAATTGAGAATTGGTAGTAAAGTAATAGGGCTATAGAGAACAACTGAGGTCTATATTCCAGATTTGGGATTTTAATACAAAGAAGAGCAAATTGGAAAGATTCCATGGAAGACATTAGAAGAACAGTTAGACTTTTAGAAAAATGACCTCTAAGGAAGTTGAAGGACTTTGTTTAGTCTATCAAAGAAAAGACTGAGGAAGGAAGGACATTGATAACAATCTTCTAAGTGGCTGTCATTAAGAGAAGGACAATCAATTGTTTTCCAAGTACCTGGAAGTAGAATGAGAAGGAATCAGCATAATTATTAATAAAAAAGATTTATGTTAGATAGCATGGAGAATTTTTCCCTCCCTGAAATGTAGCAATAGGTATTCTAGAGGCACTACGAAATCTCTCTTTGAGTTTTTTAGCAAAAGGTTATACATACTGTGGTATGACCTAAGTATACTTAATCCTGCCATCTGGCATGAACTACATGACCTCTTAATGTCCTTCCCTGGCTTACTTTTCTATCATTCTGAAACAGGCTAACACAGAAAACAACAGAAACTACATGCTCAGCCCTCTTTTCAACTGCTTAGGGACAAGACTAGGTAAATACTGCAACAACCATTGATTTGTTTACATAGAATCACCTGCTAATGGTGAATACACTGTACATAGGAGCTAGGGCAGAAAGTCTACCTCTCACTGCCTCATTAATCACTCACAGGAAGACAAAAGTGTGGCTTAAGACATATATAGTAGGCCTTCTGGCCCTTTTACACATTGAAATGAATTTCTTGCAGTCTGTAAAATTATAACATTTTTTCTTAGCCAGAGAACATGTTAAAACAAACAAACAAAATGCACCAAAAAGGCAGGATGGAAACAAGAAAAATAGTCTCTTATGTCAACTTTAAATAAAGAAATACTTGCTGGAAATAACCTTTACACTTATGATCTTCCCAGAAGTTTTTACTGGGAAGTCATTAGTAAGCAATTGCGTAGGATTTCATTATGGTTATGCTTCTGCAAGAAATTATTTTGAGAGTGACCACAAATATGCAACAAAGCATATTGACTCCTCGTGGTTTATTTTTTTTTATGCAGTAGTTACTCTGAGATTAAGAATAGAGCTAGCTAGCTTGAAGCAGAAAGGCAAATAATTTACAAAGAATAGAATCAGAAGTTTGATTTGCTTTGATTTTTTCTGAGGAGTATCAGATATCAAGTAACACTAACAAAACACGTTCACTAAGTAAGACAGTAGGTAAGTATTCCAACTCACCATATGATTAAACTGCTTGTTATTCATGACTGTAACAAATGATTGTTAAAATGGTAATGTGGTTCTTGAATAACAATTTGACTAACAAAATTTACTTTTTTTATTAAAATATTTGCATAAATAATTGCAAGAGGTTTTAACGACAGAATTTGTGAATGTGGCAGAGTGGAATACAATATTTTAACATATAATAATCAATTACAAAATTACCTTAAACCAAGTAAACATAATTTTTTTCAGTTCACTTCAGTCACAAAATTACTGTTATCAGCTTATTTAAAAATGCATATTTATATCATATCATCCAAAGCAGAAGACTAAGCAGAAATCTTTCTGATGCATAAGCCTGTAAATTGGCCAATGCTGTATGGGGAACAAGCCGGTACTTGAATTTTTCCTTCTCAAGAAACCATATACTGTAGTCCCTTCTGTTGCCTTTAACAGACTAGACAAAACTCGACAGCAAGACCTCAGCTGGCCCCTCACCCAGGTAGGTCTATAACAAGATGTATAACTGAGGACATGTGAATTGTCAGCACTTAGAATTAGGCAGACACTTGAGAATTCTGCTGAAGCAGGGACCCTGGTTTAGGGAGGCTGGATTAATTTACTGGAAGATGTCTGTTAGTTTTGCTTATTAAGAAAGGACTAAGCCAAAAATTAGGTTTAAATGTGTTTTCAGTAGTTCACACTATGTAATGTTGTTACCGAAATCTCGGAATGAAGAACTTATCGACACCAATGTGATGCAGATAAGCAGACACTTCTTTATTGACGGCCGGGTGCGAGAGTGAGTCCTCTCACGATCAACGCACACCAAGCTTCAAAATCATATACCATATATAGAACTTATTCATATTCATTAAATATTCATGCATAATAATAATATTCCCCGAAAATCATTAACATATCCTCCTCCCATATCCGATTCTGTGCAGTAAAGGTTAGAAAAGTCTATAAATGGGTCTGGGGTACAATTTGGGTAGGTGGTATATGAGTCGGTGGTCGCAATCTCCCCCTGCCGGAATTACCTTTTACTAAAGTTCACGGTTTCTTGGCAGGTAACTATAAGTTGTTCCAGTTGACTCTCCCCAGTTCCCATTAATTCTACATTCTGACATTTCAATGTCGTCTCCCAGTCTACCTGTAAATACTGTATCCAATTATCTTGAATCTTGAGTCTATTGTCCAAGTTCTAATTATTCCTACTAGGTGATCCTGACCTATTCTTTTAGCCTTGATGCAGGGCTGTATAGAGGATTTCATTGCAGCTTTTGTCGTGCAACTACTAGTTTCATTAAAATATATTTCTTATTCCTCTATATGTCTATTAAAATGATTTTATAAAATCAAATGAAGTTAATCCCAACTTATTAGCAGATCTGTAACAATGTAGTAGCATATTTTACTTCAAAAAGAAAAATAAAATGTTGTTTGGGATTTTGTCTGGTTTTTTACAAAATGTGTGTTCTGTACTATTTAAGTAGATTATTTGAAAATGTAAGTCAAGAAAAAACATTCAACACTCAAGTTCATAATTAAAATGCAAAAATGTCATGCATAGAGAAATATATGAAAAACACAACATGAACAATATTAAGAAAAAAAATCCCTGAGTGTACAGTGCCAATAAAGACATTCGCCAAGTCATGGAAGAAGTAGAGTTGGAGAACACTACTAATACAAAATCAAAAAAGTATCATACTAAGACAAAACAAGTAGCCTTCAAACTACAGACTTGGATATGCCATCCAAAGAGGAGGACTGACTAGTAATGTGGAGGTAAAGAGAGCAGTGCTGTGGATCAAAGTTCTCAAAGCTCTAGAACATGACATTAACATAAATTAAAAAAAGAAAACAAAACCAAAAAACAAACAAATGTTTAATAGGAAAGAATTTTTTTATTGCTTGAGCCAAATTTTAAGGAAACATTATTAAATACCACATTCCGGTCATTTCAGCTCTCAAAACTAAACCATTATACTTCCACATCTTTCAGGAGCTGTCAGATTTATCATCAGACTGCATCTCTAACTGAACATTAAGAGTGCCTTGCACTTTGTTTCATTGTTGTTTTCACAATACTTTTTTGGGTGTCCCTTAAAGACTAAATCCCCAAACCTCCATGAACTTATCAGATCATAGACCTATATCTACTCTGCAGTTTATAAATTTCATTTAGTGCAGTGACATTGTTGAGTTTCCAGGATAATTACGTGCAAGTGTCAGATACAATACCAAGATGTTAGTCAGAAGTCCTCTACTGCAACTAGCCTGACTTTTTATTCAAGCTTCAGCTACTTCAGCAGAAATTATTCATTTTGTCCATTATTTAAGCCATTCTTTTAATATTATTTAGCTAATCACTCTTAATTGAAAAATAGGCAGTATTTTTATTCTTTTACTGAAACAGGCAAGACTACTACTGAGCAATACATTAATATGGCATTTTGAGGTTCTTCTTTTATCTCTCTGATTACAAAACTCGTTAAAAGACACTTTTTAAATTAGAATTTGCAATATGCATGAGATTTCTACTCATTTCTTTACATTATACAAACCTAGAAAAATAGCATTTAGAAAAAAATACTATAGGTATAAAACCTGAAAAAAATTATCAAAACCAGTCACCTTTCTGAGTCTTTGTAAAACATTTAACTAAGTATCTAGCACAAGGAGAGTAGTTGCATTAAAAATGTATATCTTAGAACTAGCCTCACAATTACAGAATAAAATTATGGATACTGATCAGATATAAAAAGACTACAAATTTACTCAGAAGGCTCTAATTAGGAATTTTAAAGAGCTAATTCTGCTGTGAATAATTCCCTAGTATTTCCTATCGTCAAGTAGTAAGAGGTAAGTCAATGTTAAATCCTATTGCTCTTATTTGCATTGCCTAAAACATTCACGAAAGATACTTAAGACAGAACAGGTCCTTAAAATTAATAATCAAAACCCATCCTAAAATTTTGTAATCATTCATATCTCGGGGTCAGCAATTTAACAGTGCAAACAGGAAAGGTATAGAATAAGCCTGAGAGAACTCCTGCCTGGTAACAGCTCTGGCAATACTGAAAACACTGAAGTCTTGTTTTATAAAAAGGCTTGCAAAATGTTACAAGGATCAATTCTATACATTTCTACAGCATTATATTCTACAAACATTGGCTAAGACTTTTAGATTGTTTCTAGCAATTCTAAATGTTACATTTATTGAGGACTGGCTATCAGAAGGCTGATATTCAGTTCCCTCTGAACACTGTGATTTTCAAAAGTCTGTTTTAGTGCAGACACCCCAAAATAACTCATTGTTTGCCTAAAATCTTATCTTTGGAATGTTATGGTCATTATAGAACATTGTAGTCATTATTTCTCTGTCAAGTGAGCAAAAGATCAGGTAGTATACCAAATAAATGAACAGATACTTCCCCCCACCACCAAAAAAAAAAAAAATAAAAAAAATTGCATTTTCTGATATGTGTTATGGCAACCAAAGGGGGTACCAGAGACGAAAAATAGCAATGCAGAAATGTCATGTCTTTCTCACTACCTGCCTAATAAATTACCTAAGATTGGCCAACAGATTTAAAACTTAGCATGAAGAACCAAAAGGCACAGAGTTCATTCCCGTAAGCACTGGTTCTTTGGGAAACCAGGCTGAAAATAAAACCACACAGCTCAGTTATAGTACAATGTGATGGTCCCAAATGGAAAAAAATATTTGGCTACAAGATTTAATAACTTGATACTTACAGGTATATTTTCCTTCAGACTTTTTAATGAACTGAGCAGTTCCATACTGGCTTGGCATCCCAGCGTGTTTAGGAAGAATTAGAAAAGGCCTTTTTTTCATATTGTTTGGCCAAAGCCTCACAATTCTTACTGCACTACTACATTTTTTGTGAAATTCTGGGTTGTTGAGAAAAAGAGATAGAGGCTACTGTGCCAAGATTGTTTGGGCACTTTGTATCCAGTGATAAGCTTTGAGATGATAACTAATCTCTGAAAGCTACAGGAAACTCGTTAGTGTTCTTTTTCACCATGTAAGTAGAAAACATTGCAGAGAGATAAAGTTACATTTCCACACATTTAAGAATGATTATCACAGAGCTTAACCTGAATGGAAAGAAATACTGTGAATGTGACTTTGAAGCCTTACTCAGAGCTCAGACACAATACAAGGAAACAAGTCAAATCAAAATAAGTATTACAGAGGAGCTCTTGACCTGACATGGCTGGGAAGCCTAGGAAAAGAAATTCACTTGATGAGCGTTAACTTTAATGAAGAGTTAACTTTTCCATTTCTGCACCATTAAATTGCTTGTTAATTGAAGCAAAACTGGAGAAGTGAGAAAAGCTGCTCTTAAAACCGATATGGCTGTGTTAAGAAGCAAGGGCTATCCTCCATAGAGGAGGTTAAACAGGATACTAAAATAGCTTCTTTGCACGTAGTGAAATCTAAAAGCTTGAAGCATATTGAAAAAGGTACTCATATCACTAAGAAAATAAGTGGAGAGAGCAAAAATCTTTCAATTTCACAGGAACTGCAGGAGATTAAATATCAAATGAAATGCATTTAGGAATGTTGCCAGCACATCTCTGAGAAACGAATCTAGTGCACCCTGCTTAGACACAGTCTTAAAATAAAGACTACAACCTGTCCACAATACAGATATGCAAATCTAACACCACACTGAAACAGCACATGTACAGATGACAAAGAAAAAAATTCTCAAGGAAAGTGGTGTAATTCAACAACAGGTGTTTTGTGTTTTTGTTTTGTAGGGTGGGAATTTCCTATCCAAAATAGAAGTCATTGTTGTAATAAAATATTTCAGGGAGTAAAGATTAAAGCAGATCTCTGCCATACAGAGGCCACACTACTCTTTTAATAAAGGTCATGGTTACCTAAAACACTGCACTATATTAGAGGATAAAAAGAAAAAGTAAAACAGAAAATGAAAGAAAGTGGAAAATGGATTCACACATAGGAAGAATTACTATACTTGATGGAACTGAACTTTCCACCATGTTCCAGATGGAACAACTGAGGTGTGCTGCCTTTGCTTCTTTTCACTCAGCTGCAGAATAAAAGTGACCAGCACAAGCTCCTGCTTGAATGGATTGTGTGTTGGGGACTGTCTGTCTTTCGTCACAACAGTTTCTGAAAAGCATCAGTCCTTGTTCTTCATTGAGAATTGTTGACACAGTTGTTAAGATGGTGATACGCAATTTTCCCTCCATTTCAGGTCTTTTTCTCAGAGAATCACACATGTACAGCTACTTCAGTCATTCCTGGTTGAAACCAGAATTGGAGGGCCAAGCAGGCAGCAGTGGCTGAATACAGACACAACCAAAAAACTACAGGTGACAAGAGGGGAGTGCCATATTTCCAATTGGTTTATAATCTACCACAGAAACCAAACATGTAGAGCTTTTCCTTTTTCTAGAATCTGGGGTTTTTTATATTTTTCTGTAAGCCTTTGCTAAACAACTGCAAAGATTTTTGTTTTGTACTCAATACAAGTGATCCCTCCTCTGTGATCACTTCTGTGCCTTTTATCTAGATACCCTGCAGCTGGTCTCCCTTCCTTTAACCACAGCTCTCAAACATGGACACAGTATCTTGGCTCGGAAGAGTGGAAGGATCACTTATAAGCCATTTTTCTACTTATGCTTCCTGTTCTCTGGCATCTTTCAGAATCATGAGATTGCTGACTCTTGTTTGCTTTGTAGTCCTCTGTAACTTTAACTGCTTCCTGAGAAGCTGTTACTCATATCTGGCTCATTCTGTAATTCCATGATAGTTTTATAAGAGTAATCGTTTGTGTCATATTACAGCCAAGCAATGTGATACCAGATAAAACACATTGGCCAGACAATGACACTCCAGTGGTTACAGATATAAATTATCCTAGTGATCTGGACTTTCCACAACAACCTACCAGGTAGGCATATACTGCAATTTTACATGTGATGAGGGAGGGACAGGAGGAACACAGGAAAGTTATAGATGTCTAAAACACTAGGATAAGCTTCTAGAGGATGATGGGTATTCCATGAGTAGAAAAATAATAATATAAAAAAAAGAGTTTTACATGAAGTTAATGAGGAACTAAAGAGGAAAGAAGCACTATTTATACTTGCCTCTTGTTTCTCCGGAGCAAAACAAACAGCAAACTGCTGCAAACTGAGTCATCTCTGCCTGTTACTGCCATTGACTCTGCAAACCAGAAGTCATATGAACTGACTCAAAGAACCGAGCAAAAGTTTCTGAGAGCCATTAATCCTCAAACTTTTTTATTTTAAGCTGGCTTTTATTTTCAAACAAGGACTGTGAAGCAAAAACAATCCATTCAAACTCTTCCAGCTTCAGCTAGCTAGAAAATGAAAAGGCACAGCTTCCTTTCGCTTGTCCTTCCCAGATCCCCTGACCTTTTGCATCCCATTTACTGATCCGGTATAGGAGGCAGGAAACCTTCTATCTGGCTTCCTGCAGGATATACCTCTATTATCGTTCTTGAGTGATGGACTGAAAATTTTATGGGCCCCCAGGGGCTACAAAAGACTCACTGGGTTGTACACACAAACTTGCAGGCCCACAGTTCTGCTAAAACAAATTTAGGAATATTGGCTTTGGAATCGGCCTCCATGAGTCATCAGAAATAAGTTATGCTGAGAGCAAACAATTAAAAACAAGAAAAAATATATCAAATACTTCATCCTACACTTTCGAAAACACAGATAAGAAAAAGCAGTGCCTGAAATGAATGAAAATATTAAAAAATTAAGAGATCAAGCCATTTGTTGATAAATGAGGTTGGAAGTCATCGATGATGTGAAAATAGAAGAACTATTGGGAAAACTTGTCTTTAAAAATCTATAAAGACTCCTTTTTGGGGTTTTCTTAAAACCACACGTGGCAAGGGGCATGTAATCATCAGAGTTAGTTTAGGCACAACAGTGCCATCATATGTCCAAAGTTCATGTGTTTCAAAATGTTATTTGAGAATCAAAGTGAGAGAGTGAGTAACAGAGAATAAAATAAAATGCCGGGGTTTAAGCACATAAACAGCATAGTACAAAGAGCTTTTCTGCAATTAGATGTTGCATATTTGACAATGGAAACAGTTCTGCTTGGTCAGTAATAAAAAACAATTTCTATTTAGTTCAAATAGCTCATAAATGACTCAGAATTGGAGTTCTGTGTGCATAGAAACCTGATGAGCTCAGCCACTGGAGAGAAATCCCCTGTGCAAGCAGCCTAGAAATAACAGAAACCAACCAAACAGGAAACAAACAACCCCTCCATGCATATTTTGTATCCTTGTCTTTACAGGTGTTGTTTACATTATTATTATTAGAGTTGAGAAATTTGGTAAATTCCCCAATTCCTAACATTCCTGAAGCCAACAACACCACATTGGGTTCTGTTGTCGCTTTTCCTAAAGACAAATACTTACAGCCAAGCCTGGGGCCGTTGAAGTGAAACATCCTCAGTGCAATTGAGGCTTCGCAATTCTACCAACTCTGGAAAAAAAAACCAAAAACCCACCACAGATCTTTTAAGGAAAAAAAAGAATTCTCCTTAAATGAGAAAGAACATGAATACTCAAACCAGCAGCCATCCCCTAAGTTTTTATTCAGTTGATTTAGATTGTCTCCAGCATTTTCAGCTTAAGATCTGCTATAAGGTTTTTATAACGATAATGTTCGCCGTTTCATAAAAGCTGCCAGGGGAAGTTGAAGATTTTCACCATAGGATATTGGGCAGCTGGAAATTTTGGCACCTGAAAAAGCAGGGAAAACAGCTTGCAACTGATAGATAAGCATGCTAGCTGGAATCTTCTGCTCAAACATTTGGAACAGAAACTGTAAGCAAGATGGACATTTCTCTTGCTGTTGCAAAGTTTCAGAACAACAGCACAATACAGAAATGGATACCACTCACACTTACTGTTTCAGTGTATTTTTTTGCAAATTACTACTGCTGTAGTAATGGTGGTTCATATTTTCATTTTCACTGTTTTGTATTTTCAGAAGAGCACTTGCAGTCCAAAATTATTAAATGTCTGGAAGACAGGTGTCACAGCACTCTCCAAACTATCAAGCTGCAACAAGTTCTTTTCCCATCTCATACCAACATACTCTTCATACCAGCCCCTCTGCTGCCTTCTCCTCATCTCGCCTCATTCAGGGCACACTCTCCCTTTTCTTGCTCTCTCACCTCTTCTTCCTCGGCTGCTCTCCCTTCACTGGCTCTCAACCCCTTAACAGAACCAGCCACACCTGCACCTTATCTACATTGGCCAACCTGCTGCCTCTGAAGCCAACCACAGCTGTATGTTATCAATGCTAATTAACACAGCTTCATTCTTCTACAGACAGGCATTTACAACAAAGGCAGACCTAGACATACTATGGAATACATAAAGCTTTAGGTTTGTGTCAAGCCTAATATATCCAGACCCAAAGTCTGTTGAATTATCAGATCTGAATGTTTCATTTCACTTCCCTACCATAAGTGATGTTTAAACTGAAAATGAAAAACAAACAGCAGTAAAAAAACCAATGTGATACAAGGAATGGCAAGTTACAAGGTGACACAAATTCCCCGAGAACTTAGGTAATATCAGAGTGGAAACTCATTTACAAATAAAGACAAATTCATACTGCATTCTGCAGAATATGCAGACATGATACAGAATTTGTCTAGTAATGTGTTATAAATTTTACTTAATACTTTTTTTTTTTTTAATGAGCTAAGCATGCAGGAGGCAATATATATTTTGGACAGGACTGTGAAGATAAATAAGTAAGCCTTCACTTTAATAAAGGCTTTAGTCTTTAAAAAAGTAAGACTTTAGTTTAATTTGATGGACTTCCTTTGACTTACATTAGATAAAAAAAAAACAAACAGCATACCTAATTTGTGTATAAATTCTGAGAAATTAATAAATTTAACAACTGACAGTTTAGAAAGCCAACATTGGTTTCTTGCAGTGTTGTGTGCATGGGGGATCTTTCCTCCTAACATGTACACCCAGCTACTTGAGGTGCGTTATTTACAGCAGAGTACCTGCATATTCATAATACATTACATACTCATTTTCATTCACACACAGAATTGGTTACAAGTTTCTCACTTTCAATGCAAATTAGTGCTCATCCTCAGACAGCACTACTGAAGATTTTTACTAGGTACACATGCTCCCCGAGAGGGGTTTTGCCCTCTTTCAGGGCAGAGGCTGTTTGAGTTGGAGGTCATGATCTCCCATTACCACAATTAACTTTGTCCTACTTTCAACTAATTTTCTGTGGATTGCAACACCTTATCAGCTTGTCTCCTCTTATGGTCAGAACTTTCTTACTTGGAAGCTTCTTTCTGCATAGTTTAGATAAGGGTGTTTCTTTTCATTGCCAGTTTCCCAGTGTTGAGTCCCTTGATTGGAAGTCCTTTCATTCACCAGTTTTGATGAATTGGGAAGGTGTGTCAGCTTGACCTAAACTTTGTGCACATGCTTGTTTAACATATAGTTAAACACTAAATCAGAGTTCAATAATTCAGGAGTTTAGGCAACACAAGTACATTACAAAAGCAGATAGATGACTACCTTTCACCTCCATTCAGAAATTGGCTTGTCATAGTCACTGGAGTCACACATCACGCATTGTTAAGAAGCCAGATTTGAACAAGGAAAAGCTTTTTTAAAATTCTACAGGATATAAGTTGTGATCAGCAAGTTTGATATAAAACTGGAGGAGAAGGTGTTGGTGTTATTTCCAGAACTTTTTTCTTAGATAGCCCAGAGTGCCTTCATCCTCCCCCCAGCCACCCTTCAGTTCTTGTGGTGCCAGTACATACCCGTGAGAACTGCACCAACTGATATTCTGGATCCTCACATAAACACTACATATCTTTGCATGGTCGGTTTAGATTTAGCCTTATTTTGATAGAGGAAAGCCACAGGAAGGTGTTCCCCTTTCAGATACATCTATTTTTTTTGCCACTGTGTGTTGTTTTTGTGCATTGAGATTTTATGTACTTTTCCTGAAAACACAAATTACAGCCCTATACGTGCAAATGCACTCTCAGTTATGTAAGATGTTTTGCAGCCATGGTGTCAGATAACTTTTGGAGGACTGAAATCTGATCTACAGACGTCCCTGCCATGGAAAGGTTTTGCTAATACACCCTGTGGGAACAGCTGACTACCGCCTGGGCTGTGGGAACGGCTGTGATTCTTGGATGGCACTCTTCAGAACAACTCCATACTGAACATTCTGGTGTCTCAAGCTATTAAGCTCATCCAGAATAACAATTCAAAATATCGGTTTTTGCTCTACTCATAAAGAAGCTGGGTTGTGTGTCGTCGTTCGTGTCCCCATCCGTCCGCGTGTGTGTCCCCCCCCCCCCGCCCCGATTTTTGGGGGTTTGGGGGTTTGGGTGTTGTTTTTTGGGGTGGGTTGTTTGGTTTTTTTAGAGAGAAAATAGCTATTTTCCAACGTTTTAGAAAAATAGATATTAATAACTCAGTGACTATACATACAGATTCATGGGTATAAAAGCTTGGAAATATGGGCAGAAATGTTAGTCAAAAATCAAAATCCTGTAGAAAATCACATCCATTTAAGACAAAAACAAAAAAAAAGGGGGGGGGGGAAGAGGAGGAAAAATAATCTATCTGTGTTGATGTACTGAAGAATTATTCTCCATGTTGTAATGTATAAGACAGGATTCTTACAGGGAGTGAAGCACCTGACAGTGTCTGGGAACAGGGTTCAGGGGAAAAACTAACACAGGTGAACTCTGAGTAAGACAGAAGAACAGAGGAGTTGATAGCCATTGAAAAGACTTTCATTACTTCATTTTCCTTACATTATTTGGAATTTTATTGAGTATATTAGGCCTCTGGCAAGGTTAAAGATTGTACAGGAGGGGTCAGAGGGTCGTGGTGGTCTAGCCATGTTAAAGACTGCAGCGTTAAAAAAACTTTCACTTCAGTATCACCAGCAGTGGTAACTACTATAAATTCCTAATAACATTATTTATGTTCAACCATAAGCCAGCATTTCATGTACCTTAGAAGCAAAGGTTAAAAAGCCCGCTTAGTACTATTTTATCACAATTACTAAGGTGAATTTAGAAGTCTAGGACTTCGTTTCAGAATAAAATTATTGAAGGAACATTTTCAAAACAGCCCCATACAAGGTTTTGAAATAGACACTCTTACCAAAGCCTTTCAGAAAAATTAATTCCTTTATTAGTTCTGCAAATGACTACACCTATTCTCAAAATGACTGTTAAAACAGGATAAGAAAAGTAATGTAATTTGTTGAGCCATGGAAATACAATAAATGAGGCTTATAATATTTATCACATAACACTGATAAACTGTTCCCATTTTAAAACAGAAATAGGGTTTTATCTTTGTTCTGACACACATGGCTTTATGGTAATCTAGAATACAATCATTTAGATATTAGTCCAGTATTTGCCCAGAAAGAGATTGTTTAAAATCATTATTGCTTATTCTTATGGAGTTTTACATTTAATGACATTGAATGTATTAGACAGAAAGATATTAGACATAGCAAAAGTAGGCCAATTTGCCTTTGCAAACTGTTATATATACGTAGTTTCAATAAATATACAAAATATCCTAGAATTAGAAGGATTAGAACTCAAGACCTACTTTTTACTTTAAATATCCACAGCTGACTTAAGAAAAAGAAATACATGGTTACAGACCAATAGACTCATCCTGACTGAACAAATATACTCTGATTTGGAGACAGGCTTCAAGAGAAGCAAACATAATCTCATCATTTATATTATACTAGGTGAGGAGGAGCAAAATGATCATATTAGCCATGCAAAGCTGGATGACCTTAACTTCTGGAGAAATGGGCTGACAGGAACCTCATTAATTTCAACAAGGAGAAGCGCAAAGTCTTACTCTTTTGGGGGGAACAACCTTGTGTACCAATGTGTGCAGAGGGCCACCCATCTGGAAAGCAGCTTGGAGAAAAGGACCTGGGAGTCCTGGTGGACACCAAGTTGAACGTGAGCCACCAATTATCCCCTGTGGCAGAAAAGGCAAGTGATGTCCTGGGCTGCATTAACCAAAGTATCAGCAGCAGGTGAAGGGAGATGGTGAGGCCACATTGGAAGTCCTGTGTCCAGTTCTGGGCTCCCCAGTATGAGAGACATGGACATACTGGAGGGAGTCCCACAAAGGGCCATGAAGATGATTGCGTATCTGTCCTGTGAGAAAAGACTGAGAAAGCTTAGAGCTGAGAGCAGAAGGTTCAGGGCAGATCTCATCTATGTGTACAAACACCTGAAGGGAAGGGTGTACAACAGACAGAGGCAGCCTCTTTTCAGCGGTATTTTCAGCCATTCTGGGAATTTTTAAAATCTGTCCTTACAATTTTAGACAACAACCCCCTCCCCAAAAAGAAAAAGAAAAAGAAAAAGAAAAAGAAAAAGAAAAAGAAAAAGAAAAAGAAAAAGAAAAAGAAAAAGAAAAAGAAAAAGAAAAAGAAAAAGAAAAAGAAAAAGAAAAAGAAAAAGAAAAAGAAAAAGAAAAAGAAAAAGAAATTCTTTCTGCCACTACGAAGTGTCCAAAAGACAATATATAGAATTATACTTTTTTTTATTTTCCAGATAAAAATAAATACTATGCTTGAATACTTTGTAACAATTCTTTACTAGCATTAGTGAATATACAAAGAGATCTAGTGTCTGTTGCTGTTTTGAGGTGATTTCAAAGTCTGGGTTTTTTAGTAGCTTTTATATAGACCTAATTATCTGTTTTGTAATTAATAGATTTGCAATTGAGGAACTTGAAACTATAACAAGAAAGGTCCTTTTCAGAAAGATCAAGGAAAAGTGTTTTGACATTGCATTTCCACTAGATTTTTTACTTGGGAGGTCCGAAACCAAGACAGTCTAGAACCGTGGGAGTTCAGAAAAGTCTTAATGCAGAGGATGCCCACAATCATGACAATAATTAGCTCTTTCATGGGGTTTGTTATTTGGGAGAGAGAATGGTTTTGTGTAATTCCCTTTCTACTAGCTCCACTGAAGCAATTTTTAAAAGCTCCAGATATATTCATTTACCAAAGGAAGCCAAAATAAAAAAGGATAAATATCACCAGAATGTAATAATGTAAGATCAAAGAAAAAAAATACACAGGGCGAAATCCTGAAGTTATTATTCATCCTTCCATTCAGGTGAGTCACAAAACCAAATATTCAGTAGAATTTGCAGATGAGGGTTTTTTTTTTTTTTTAATGTGCAATTTTATGAAAACACTACTATCTCAACCTACCTATTTGCTTCCTCTGAGAGGAAGGATTGCCAAAAATGCTTAGCATAGTTTCACTTTGCTTCAGCTGAAATTAGTACAGGAGCAAAGGCAGGTCAACAACGAACAACTCTGAAAAACTCCTTGCCATTAACTTCAATAGATCTATTCACATCCTAGATTTGGGAATGCGATACCAGAGTTTGTTGAGTGAAGGTCCAGGAGCAGACAGTAAAATTAGTATGCAATTCAATTCTGTAACTAAAAGAGCACCAAAAAGGCATTGGAGATTTTTCATATTTTGAAAATGTTTGGTTTAGATTATAACAGAAGAAAGTAAAATATGAAGACTAGAACTCTCAGTGAGAGAAATGTATAAACTTATAAGATAGATCAGCATAATACATTTTTACTTGCACATTATACTGATTGTGAATCAATTCATCAAATCATAGAAGAAAGTTTTAGTTTTGTTATTTTAACGATTGCACATACAAAACCTATTTTCACCACTCCATAAAGAAAAACCGGTCACAAGATCACTTAGGAAAGAAACCGGGGGAGAAGTTTCCCAGCTACATTCCCACAAATGCCTACACAAACATTTCTTCCTGGAACAAGGATGAAACACACTGGAGACCAGCCTGCTTTTCTACAATTACATATTTGTGCTACATGAATTACCTAAGGAACAGTATAGAGAATTGCAGAAAATCATGAATTTTGCTGAAAAAACAGAGCTTCAGAGACCTCAAATTAATCATTAACTTGGATTTATTTTAGGCAACAGTTTCAGTGGGGGAAAAAATTAAATATAGGTATAACATTTTTACTATCAAAATTTTCTGAATGAGTGCAATTTCAAATAAAAACACATTCTTACATGTTTTGCTTCAAAGAGTCATTTTTGTTTAAAATAGGAAAGAAATTTAAAATACAGGTTAAAATGCGATCTTATACCTACAAAACAAAATGTGTCAGTTTGGATCAAAGGAAGAATTTCAAGTAGAGGTTTTTAAATACAACTTGTTATTTTTGATGTTTCTCTGAAAAAAAACATTCACACTCTCTAACCCCAGGTTTGAAAGTATTGCCCAGGCCGATCAGTCAGTGTGCAGCTAGACCAGTGCAGGACACGTCAAGGTACATGTCGTGGGAAAAACTGATCCCTGTCAGGGTCCCTAGCACTGTTAAAACAGCCTTGCCTTGGAGCTCTGGGGGTAAATGGTATTTTCTTAAATAGGGAGCTCTTTTCTACTTCTAATTTGCCCTTGACCCTGAATCCAATCTGCAATGCCACCTCAGCCTTCGAACTGCAACATGCACATGGTCCATTCTCACCAAACTCGGTTGTGTATTTCTGCCTTCTGTAAAAATAGGACAGGAAAATCTCAGGAGAAGCATTAAGAGAGAGAAAAGGAAAGGCAATGAAATGCATCAGCCTACAGACAGCAAAATGATGATCTGCTGGCTAAGGGGAAGCCTTCCTCAGCCCTCTGGGACTGTTAGCAACACCTACCAGCCACAGTCATATATTCCACCAAAGACAACACACTACCATCTTTCTCAGCCACCAAGAATTTCTGAACCAGAGTATGAACTATCCTTTTGGCTGTGGCCGCCAGGCCCAGAGTCTGAACTCCTCATTCTTTGGAGGCTTTTCCTTGAAAAAGCCTTGCATCATCATGATACAGAAAGGTAAGGATCTTCAGATTCATTGTCCTGATACAAAAAGTCTTTAATTGGTGGTAGTAAAAGGAATTATATTTTTATATATATGCATTTTTTTTTCTCTCAGAGGGTCTGAAACTTTTTGGCAGATCGAAAAGGCAGGAGAATTTATAAGCACGTGGCATGCTGCAAGCTCAAACTGAATATTTTCACAGCCAATTTACAAGTTCATCTACCCTCCAAAATGAGTTGCACAAATTTATCCAGAAATAATTCAAACAATTAAGAAACACAAAGCCTCCTTTTTGTAATAGACAACTAGCTTTTCACAGCTGCAATTACAATAGAATCATTCTTTTGATCGTCTTTGTTATCAGGAAACCCATTTCTATGCCCTATCCTTGGCTGCAGAAAGAAATCATACCAGGAAGAAAAAATATTTCTTCCACTAATGTAGATTCTGATCACTGATTTTTTTCCACCGTGTTAGTCTTGGAAATAGCACAAGGATGATTAACATTGTTCCAGTTTTATTATCACCTATCAGCAATACAGGACTAAAATTGTGTCTAAAAAAGAGAAATACTAAAAGGGAAAAAACTAGTCAAGACTTTCTTTCTCTCCCTAATGAAAGTACTAACATCATAGGGTTGTTCTCACTTGGGACATCAGGGAAGCACCAGATTTGCATTGCTTCTTACTTGCATCAGCCCACGGTAGCTACGTTTAAGGATGAAATACAGTAGCTGTCTAAAATCAGGGCTACCACAACCAGAGTTTCTTCTGTTTCCATTGCTATTCACCTGATCAAGCAACAAGGTGATTTGAGAAGTCATATGGTCAAAAAAAGACATTTTTAACATGGATTTAGTTTTTGACCAAGTACTTCTCTGAACTTGATTGCCATCATCACATGACAAGAATAATGCCCCAGATGTAAAGGACAGAAATGGAAGATGCAGCATGAGTACACAAGGCGTGTTTGAGATTAGATTAAGATGCCTTAGAGCATATCCTAAATGCAAAGCTTTGCACGTACTTTAAGCAAACATCCCTGTTGTTAAAAGCAGTCTCACTTTAGTCCTGGCCACTAAACCCTGTTTTGCACTATTCTTTCCCTTATGGCAATATCTGGGTTTGAATCACTATTTAGTAAACTTGATCCAGGCTAGTAATACCACTGGTCAGTTCTTTAGCTCCACATTATTGCCATGCAGAGATGTTCATGCTGACAGGAGGGGAGGGAAGTGGGCAGGAGAGTGAGACGGCTTCTTGGAGAACATGACAAGTTTGGAGAAACCATGAGCTGTCACTGACCAGGGTGGTCTCTTTCCCAGCCTCAGATGCTGTTTCAGTCCCTTGCATCAGATGTAACATCCATAATAATCCACAGCTGCAGGATGAGTCACTTGAGCAACTCAGTCTAATGGAAAAGTAGGGTTTTTTTGGTTTGGGTTTATACTTTTAGTGGTGGGCTAGATTTCTGTAACTGAATCTGACTCAAGGGAAATACATGGACATGCAGATGCAGCCAAAAGGCAGGAGTGGAAGAAGGGAGGTAGTGTCCTTTAACACAGTTCACATTTACACCACATAAGGTATAATGTAGTATCTGATACTAAAAAGGCAGAAAGTATCTATTGACTACTCCATACAATTGACTTCAGTGGATTTCAGGCTAACTAAACTCAGTTTGCTACTGAGCTTGTATAAATATGAAATTCTAGTTTTATTGAATACTGACATCATCTCCAAAATTTTTTATTTTCCCTTCTTTGGAATACAGCAGTCTGGTTACATCAAGGACTTACATTAGAGACTTCTCAGCAGCAGGTCTGGTTTAAATCATTACCACCTCTCACCCACTGTCAACTGTTTGTTCCTGCACTTCTCTCCTGCCAGTTACACTGACACAACTGTATAACCCTTCCCTAAGCCAGATCTGTGAAATGATCTAGGTTAAGGGAAACAAAAACTGTTTAAAAAAACCCCACCTAAATACTTGTTGCTTTCTACACATATCATTTCATTTCACAAATTCATTTCAATAAGCAATGCAATATGTAGATACATCAGCAGAAGTGTGGGAATAGAAACCCCCGCAAGAGTTACAGAAATGGCAAGAGGAAGCAGGCAAAGGGCATCTTTGATCCCATTTGCTTTTAGTTCCAACAGAATCATTCATTTATCCTGAAGGTAACTTGTATTACCAAAGCTGTGCAAACACAAAACACCTTTTTAAACACTTCTTAAATGAATGAGAGGTTGTACCGCTTCTTTTTTACTGACATAGTTAAGAAGTCCAGCTTCTGAGGTTAGATAATCCTATACGTTTGAACTCATGGGACTCTGACGGCAATGTTGAAGCTACAAGAACGTAAACACCATTATTTGTCTTTCAAGTCACTCTCCTCATCAGTTGCTGAGTCAAATCTACAAATATTAAATTAGTTGACATTACAAATTACAAGTCCCATTCACAATGCACAAAGCAGTCACGCTACCTTCCCCCACAACTCCCACCTCCTTACAAATCATGCATTCGTGCAGCCCAGCACAGACACAGGCTGGCAAACAATGGTGGCAGCAGCACTGTCTGACATTTCTGACAGATTAATTAACATCTTGAAATCAAACAGTACAACATGACTATAAGCATGAAAATTGGAATAATTTGGTTATTTAAAGGAAGAATATTTCAAATGTAATACCTACTTAAACTGATAGAATCGCCAGTTAAATTTCCCACTACAGTAGGGTAGCAAATGTCTTATGCCTACACAGTCTAGAAAAATTTTGGTCCACTGCAAGGGGGACAATAAACAGATAAATAAAGGAACAGGCTCACTCTAAGTTTCCAGTACAAGAACAGCATACCCAAAATACTTAATTTGAGTCAGTAGAATTACTATTATAAAAAAAGATGATGTACTAACAGTAGTGATTAATGGATCAGTTCCTCAGCACAGAGAAATTCAATAATGTTGTCTTCAAAAAAAATCAGCCTTAAACTTTTGGTTTCTCTAGTAACATAAGTCCTTCTTCTAAAGGTAGTAATCACTTCAGATAATAAAATACATACTTGCATTGCAACTTAATATCAGTTTTTCCTTTTTCTTTTCTTTTTTTTTTTTTTTGTTTAAATACAGTGGCAGAAATAGAGACAGGTGTGAACTTAAGATTCCTCTTTCTAAAGAGTTTGCAGCATAAAAACAAAGCAGAAGCAAGAGGAAGGACTGTCAAAAAGGAAAGCAATGTGGATGACCACTGAAGATTACAGGTCATATTCCACACTTTACTAGTATGTTTTTCTTTCATTTGGAATTTCCCCTTAAATCCATTTAAAGTTCTTTTTCTCCCTTTAATATCAATGGCAAAAATTAATATTCATCATAATACTTACAGTTTATTGAGTATTCTTATTAAGATGTTCATATGGTCCTTTTCCTAAATAGGCTCATTTTCAGCTTTTCAACATCTCTGATCTTCTTAAGGTAAGTACCTATATCATAAATTTACATGTACTAGTTGACCAGACTATTTTGGTGCCCTAAGACATAAGAGACAGTTTTATAAGACATGTGTCTCATGCACCTAAAATAATACAGCTGTACACAATTTAGGCTGCTAAAGGTCCTCTTTAACTATTTAAAATGTGTAAGTAATTCTAATAGTAAAAAAAATGAAAATATCATTAGTGAAAGAAAAAGCTGTATACTTAAAAATGTTGTCTGAATTTGGGAAGAAATCATATTTTTTTAACTAACCAGCAACTTGGAATTCAAGCAAAGATTCTCTCTTCAGTGAGAATAGCAATGGAACAAAACCATTCAATATTTGCCCAAAACTGCTTTCACCTTTTTCTATTCCAGAAGCAGCTTACAGGCAAGCTTTGTCCCTCAGAATGCCATGCAGCTCATGTATGGGCTTAAAAATTTTGTTGAACAATTTGAATTTCAAGTGTTAATAGTGTGGTTACTAGCTAAGTTCTATAGGCAAATTAAATCAATCACCTTATAAAAAGGTTTTTATTGGTGATTCTTATTCAGAGTTTGCCTCATTAGTACTCTCCTTGGGTCACTAGAACAAAACGATACATCTGTTTTAATTTTTACATGACTACGATCATTTTCTTTGTGGTTTTATTTTTTTTCCTTTTGACACTGTGTGGTAAAATAATAGACTTGGCTTTAAGCTATATTTGGATCATATGTCTTGCTTCACAGTGGACCTCACAGATCCTTGGCTATTCAGGGCTGCATCAGCTCTAATTTCAAGATATCCCTTCAGGCATCCTGAATACAAGACATCAACCATTTCCACTACCAGAACAGTCCACCAATCAGGCAGCCTGAAAACCATTCTTGGTGGAGAACAGTATATCCATTTTATATATTTTTAGGCACTAAAATACTTCAAGTGTGTACTTAGTTCACTTTTGGTATTTTTTTTTTCTTCTCCTATGTGCCCCTTAGAGAAGTGTCTTGGAAAGCTTTTAAAAAACTTTAATCACATTTTGTTTGCTGGGGAGAAACTAAAAAAGCTTCTTAAATAAACTTAGTCCTCACAATTTAGGTGAATTTCACAGCCTAAGGATTCATTAAAGCAAAGATGGCTAAAAGGGATCAGTTCTGAATTGTTCTGAAGATTTATGAACATGTGGGCTTACTGGACACTGAGAACCTTGTGACACATACATTACGGATAACACTTAACTGTAAAATTCAGGTCTGAAATGAAATTTCCCTAACACTTCTAGCTACATGGATACACACTTCTAATTCAGCCTATTACAGGAAGCAGAGAAAAGTTGTAAGCTTCCATAGTAAATGCCAAAGTTCATTAATCTTCAGATTTAGACTCTGCTCATTGAGGTATGCAGGTCTGATTCTACATCACCCTGGTTACTGTGCTGGACAAACTTAGTGCAGCGTGTCCCCAGGGCAGCATCCTTCATCCAGTTTGCACTGTGCAACTGATGATAGAAGCCTCTAGGGGAAAAAAAAGAGAAAAAACCCCAGCCTCAGCACCCACCCACCCACATTTACATAAAATGACTTTGAGCCAAGTCCTTTGTGGTTGTAATTGTCTGTGGCTACTCAACAAATCACATCCATGAAAAGTTCTTGGGCATACCAGATCCTCCAGACGACAGAAGCTTTGTTCCTCAGATTTTTGTTCTTTTCCTATTTACATACAAGTATTAATAACTGCCTGCAAATCAAAGTGGGCTCCTCAGTTTTATAATTTATCACTGCTATTCAATACCCATATTTAGGTGAGGCCTAAAGGTCTCATTTAGGATCCATTTTCAGTGCACTATCAAAGCGCAGGGTATGTAGCTTGAAGACCTGAATGCATAACATTTGCCAGAACTGTGAAAAGAAAAATACACAGAAGTGTTGTAGTGTGTTTGGCTGGAACAGCATTAGTTTTCTTCATAGTGTGGTGCTTTGTTTTGGATTTACAACCAAAACAGTGTTGTTAACACACTGATGTTCTAGTTACAGCTGAGCAGTGCTTGCACACCATCAAAGCCCTCCCGCTTCTCACCCCACCCCACCAGTAGTAGTGGGGTGTGTGGAGGCTGGGGGTACACAAGAAGCTGGAAGTTGACACAGCTGGGACAGCTGAACACAACTGACCTAAGGGACATCCCACACCATATGACATCATGCTCAACAATAAAAGCCACAGGGAAGAAAAAGGTAGGCAGGACATTTGGAGTTACAGCATTTGTCTTCCCAAGTAAAAGCTACCCATGATGGAGCCCTGCTTTCCTGGAAATGGCTGAACACCTGCTTGCCCATGGGAAGTAGTGAATGAATTCCTTATTTTGCTTTGCTTGTGCACAGAGCTTTTTCTTTCCCTATTAAAGTGTCTTTTTTCTCAACCTATGAGTTTTCACACTTTCACCCTTCCGATTCACACCCCCATGCTGCTGTTTGCAGTGGTGTTGAGCAAGCAGCTGGGTGAGGTTTGGCTCCCTGCTGGGGTTAACCCACAACGAGTGCATTTTCTGTTGTCATTAGAATCCATTGGATGATATAATGACATGTGAATTTCATTCTTTTCAAGTGTTACCAGCACATTTTACCATTCTCCTACACACAAAATACATAATACCTAAATGTTTCCTTTTTGTTTGAAACAACCTTTCACTTCCTCCTTTAACCCAGTGTATAACCTTCAACATACATAAAAATATATACTTTTCTATAAAAAAGGTAAAAAATCTGGGCATTACCATATGAGCTAATAAAATTTCATCATGTATAGTTTTATAGTACTAACAATATATGCTTCATTAAATCTTAATTTTTAAAAGAGGGAAATTAAAACTATGGTTTTTTCACTTGCCCATAGGAAACAGCAAATTAGAGCAACAGACATAAGGAAGTTATTATAAAATGTGGACTTCTGATTAAATCTAAAATACAAACCCAAGACAATCTAAAACTATCATATAGAAGTTTGCAGAGAAGTTCCTTTCTCTACTAGTTTAGAATAGATTAAAATGATAAAGTTCTGGCTAGCAGAATGCCAAACAAGCAAGACACTATGACCCCAAAGTGATGGATTCTCATTCAAGCCCTGCAGTGACCATGGTGCAACTTTTATCTATTGTTTTTCCTCTTACTAGTTCCTACAGGCTGCCTAGGACAGTGTAACATTCTAAAGCACATTTCAGGTTTCCCTTCAGTCAATCCAACCTATGTGGATTTTGTTAAGATTCCACCCCTTTCTGCTTTTTTCTGCTTGCTTGGCATAACTGTCACTTCTGCATCCTGTATTAAACTGATGACTATAAAAAGAGGCTCTGACTAGGCAGGAGTAAAGAAGTATAATTAAGTATTTTTATACTGAGCCTGGCTTTTCTATTTTTCCTCCTGTACCTTGTTTTTATTTTGTCCATGGCCATCACCTCGCTTGCAAGTTTTACAGACCACAGACTTAACTCCTCCCTTAGAGATAGCTAGTCTATTTTCTCTCACTTGGGAAATAAATCTGCTTCCACAATATTTATTTCCCATATTACTGCTCTTCATCTTCTTTAAAAGAGAAGAAAGAAGATTAATTAAGCCCAGTGGTGCCAGTACAATTTGAGTTTCACTTGATATAGATACACCAGAGCAAGCTATTTGCACATACATGACAAATGAAATAACTACACGGGGAAAAAAGATTGCAGCAGGCTGAACAGAAGTTATACAAGCCCCAAGAAGAGTCTTCACTATTTTTAAGATACCGGTTAAATTAGAACATGACACAAAGTCATTGATGATAGGGAAGTTTTCATCTATTGATGTTATAACCATATCAGGATTTAATTTAGCCTTCAATATAGCTTCCTCATCAGAGATTTGTGATTCTTAATAAGAAAATATCTGCCAATAGTACTTATACAAATATAGCAATACGCTTCCCATGTCAACACTTATTTTGGTTTTACAACACCTTATTTTTTCTTAGACTCCAATTTTCAAATTGCTCCAAAATTACCAAATAATTCCAAAAATAATGTTTAAAGTATAGCAGAAATCAGTGCTCTTTTTCAATAGAAACTAGTTTAGTTATATTGTTAGTACAGAGTTATAATTGCTTTGCAATGCATTTTGTACATATGGAAAAAGTTCTGACAATGCCATCTACCAAACTATTTAGTACAATCGGATTCAAATGAGATTCTCCTACTATAGAGTACTAGTCTTTCTTGCATCTGTATAAGGAAGTTTTGAGATATTCAAAAGATTAATGCAATCTGTGTGACTATGTTAAACAGTTATGAAATCTTTATTTCATTACTGTAGTCAAAGACACTGAAGAAAACAGGAGCTGAAAACATAGTAATAATAATAATAAACGGTATCAATAAAGAAGTGAGACAGTGGTGAGGTAGTAGCCCTGAGTATTTCTAGCAATATACATTCATTAAATTCAAATCATACTTCTGGTTTTAAGTTGTCAATGGACAGACTTCTTAAAAAAATGGCACATTGTTCAGAAAAAGGTAGTTTGTGTGCACACATTACAAAACTGGCAGAATACATATGATTTGTTCACATCACGTGTCGTGGTTTAACCCCAGCTGGTAACCAAGCACCACGCAGATGATCCCCCACTCCCCCTCACCCAGAGGGATGGGGAGGAGAATCAGAAAGGAATGTAAAACTCCAGGGTTGAGATAAGAACAATTTAATAAGTAAAGCAAAAGCCGTGCCCACAAGCAAAGCAAAACAAGGAATTCATTCACTGCTTCCCTTCAGCGGACAGGTGTTCAGCCATCCCCAGGAAAGCCAGGCTCCATCATGCATAACAGTTACTTGGGAAGACAAACACCATAATGCTGCATGTTCACCAGTTCCTTCTTGCCCCCCCAGCTTATATATTCAGCGTGACGTCCCATGGCATGGAATATCTCTTTGGCTAGTTTAGGTCACCTGTCCCAGCTGTGTCCCTTCCCAGTGCCCCATGCCCCTCCAGCCCTCTCGCTGGCAGGGCCCAAGAAACTGAAAAGTCCTTGACTTGGTATAAACATCATCCAGCAACAACCAAACCCATCCACGTGCTGTCAGCATTGTTCTCACACCAAATCCAAAACACAGCACTGTACTATCTACTAAGAAGAAAATTAACTCTATCCCAGCTGAAACCAGGACATCAAGGAAAACATGAAGTAATACAGAGTTGCATTTAATTCTTAGAAGAATGGTTTTGTCTATATCACATGGTAGTGCTGCTGCTCCACAACTGATTGGCACGAATTTTTTGAAAAGGGTGGCTGGATGAAAAACAGCATTTTAATTTGGAGAGTCTGGATGGGAGCAATTCAGACGGACAAATAGCAAACCTTGCCAATTTAATTAGAATCATAGAAGAAACACAAAATGGCTTAGGTTGGAAGGGACCTTTAAAGGTAATGTAGTCCAACCCCCCTGCAATGAGCAGGGACATCCTCAGCTAGATCAGGTTTCTCAGAGCCCTGTCCAATGTAATCTTGAACACTTCCAGGGATGGGGCATCTACCACCTCTCCAGGAAACGTGTTCTAATGTTTCACCACTCTCGAAAAAACAATCTTCCTTATATCTAGTCTGAATCAACCCTTTTTTAGTTTAAAATCATTACTCCTTTTCCTATCACAACAGGCACTACTAAAAAGTATGTTCCAGTCTTTCCTACCAGCCCCCTTCAAGTACTGAAACCCCACAATAAGGCGTTCCCAGGAGCCTTCTCTTCTCCAGACTGAACAACCCAACTCTCTCAGCCTTTCCTCACAGGAGAGATGTTCAGCCTTCTGACCTGTGGCCCTCCTCTGGACCCAATCTGACAAGTCAATGCCTTTACTGTACTGGGGACCCCAGAGCTGGAGGCAGCATACCAGGTAGGTCTCATAAGAGCAGAGTAGAGGAGGAGAATCACCTCCCTTGACCTGCTGGCCCCACTTCCTTTGATGCAGCCCAGGATATGGTTGGCTTTCCAGGCTACAAGCACACATTGTCAGCTCATGCCCAATTTTTCATCTACAAAAATTATACTGAATTAGACTTTGGGTTTCCTTCACCTTGCCCATGTACAAGGATAGCAGATTTCAAAAATGGCCTTGCATTTCTTCCTGTCTGACTGTAGTCAGGTTTGTGGAGCAAGGTTTGCACTTCCCTTTCCAAAACACCTCAGGTTAAGTATGACAGTCAGTCACAGTGTGCCTTGGCAGGCGTGAGGTTAGCACCAACTGCACATGGTTGAAACTAGGGTCACACAGATAGCCAAGAGACATTCCTCAGGATACGGTTATTCTAGCTGTCAAAACAGTGTGCTGGCAACTCCTACAAAGGTGTATTGCACCTCCTTTCTTCTCACAGCAGTTTGCTCCAAGTGTCATCAACACTTAACTATAAATCTGACAAAACTGGAAGACATGTGGCTACCAATAGCAGGAAAAAATCAGAGCAGAAAGAATAACAAGGAGGAAGCCAGAGAATCAATAGTAGCCTCTACACAGTAACCATGCATGCCATTCATAAAATAAACACACACAACAAACTGCCTGGCAATGATCTTACCTCTGTATTGCAATTGTTTCATCTCCTTTTCATTAGAAAGTAAAATACTTGATATGTGAAAGATGGGAAAGGTGAGAGAGTGGGTAAACAGGGATAAGTCAGTGAGCGCAAGAATCGACATTTGGAAGCTGTCACTAATAGGCAAACAAAAAAAGCTGCTAGCAGCAGTGACAGTCTGGGTGTTAGAAATATTTGTTTCTCACTTGTAACGGGCTCTTTCTTGAAATTTAATTACACAATTAAAGTCATGACTGTTTTCTGTACATGTAAGATCCACAGTCTGCTGAGTAGAGCAGCTCTATTTTGTAGCATTATACTCTACAAACTGGGGTAGAAATTTTTTTCAAGCTAAGCCAAATGGACTGTTTATATTTGACTGGGGCCCATAATAAACAGTAAATAAAGAGCTCCTTTTAGATACATCACAGCATAAACGGTGTTTAGTGTAAAAATGTACTCCCTGATGCACCTACACATGGCTGTGGAAATGGGTAGCAAATGTGTTAGGTTTGCATAACATCATCACATTAACACTTCTGCTAAGAGAAGATTCACTTGGGAGAAGAGCAAGCTTTGACACTTGTCTATGACGTGGGGATAATTCTCTAAATGCTGTCAGAAAGAATAAACATTTAATTTATGGCCCTCTAACTGTGTGTCCTTCCAGTACCGGGAGTTTGCCTACATGACTGCAGCAAGTGTGTTGCTGCGTACGTGAGGATTAGAGCAGTAATGATATGATTAGAGATCTGCAACTTAGTTTATAGATGTAAAGATTTTGCCACCTATCATGTAATGTCATCATAGCTTACACCAAGAAGAAGCTTCAGCTGCACTTAAAAAAAAAAAAATGACAGGGATCACAGTTGGAAAATGGTTCAAAAGGCTACACATGCAGGGAGAATGGGAACCAAAAGGAAGAAGACATAGAAGTTTCTAAGTACTGCTTACAAAAGTGAGAGTGGTTTCACTTAAATTTCTATACAGATTCACATTTAAATTTAGAATGGCTTATTTCCATTCACCTTGCACGTACATGCAAGTCCACTTAAACCAACCCAAGACAACTATCTAAACAGCCTTCCACTCTCTAGTAACCATTATTTTTAAACAAGTCTCAAGACAAAGCTTCTAACAGCACATTTACTGTGAAAGCACATATTCCTCTGAAAGTTTAATTTAACTTTCCAACATTTGGGAAACACCATTATAGACCAGGAGATCTTTTGACCGCTTCTATTTCATTTTGATTGAACAGGTAGCAATTTAGATTCTCATTTAAAGGAAGAAATTTCTACAGCTTTACACAGGCCCCCACACTGCCAAACCATGATTTTCCAGCTAACACAGAAAAATCAAGTTTTAAAACCAGTGAAAAAACCTTTAGCTGAATGAAACCTTATTTTGTTGACATACCACTCAGCTAGTGTCCATAAGTTACAGTGATGAACATCAAACAGCTGTTAATGTCCTACTCTGGGTAATGCTGCTTTGTAAAGATGCCCTGCTCATGAGATTGTTTTACTTGTTCCTTTGAAATTGGTTTATGATAAAATGGCTCAAAATTTTCAAAACCTGGCACAATAAAAGCAACCTATGAAAAAGCCATAAAGCCAGTTTCCAAAATCCATTCTTTCTGGGCTTTCAGGTACATTAAATATGCTATATCTTTAATTCTCAGCAAAATCTGCAGGTTTTAATTGAATTGCAGTGTCTTTTGGGGAATTCTTTTTTTGTTTTGGTTTTTTTTTTAATGCAGAGGGGGAGAAAACCAACAAGGAAAACATTTGGTTTTATTTACACTGAAAGAATGTTGAAACTTTTTCCATATAATGTGGAAGCCTCTCTTCAATTCTTCCAAAGTACATGACAGGTCGTCTCCATCCTTACTTCATTGTCCAATAAACTACACTCCCTTTCCCAGTCTGAGAAACTATTAAAGAATTGTCTTTATTCTATCCTTAAGTCTCAGGAGTGCAAAACTTTGAATTTGGTTTGATTAAGTAGACCGGGGTTTTTTTCGCAATGTTTCAGCATTGTCATTAGTATTATTTATATCCCTCAGAGAAAATTAAAAGAAAAGGGAATAGTTGACAACTTCCCCCACACCCTTCATCTAACAGGACTATCCATCAAGAAATACAGAAGTCATTAGTATGTACGTACATCTTTCTTTATTCCTCATACCCTGGAGTTAATATATGTGTATAAACTTATTAGCTTATTCAACTTCAGTTCACTTGTAAGCCACACTACTCAGGATATACAACAATGATTTTATGGGTCAATCAGAATATATTTCAAAAAAGCTTACAATGCATCAGCAAGAATGAAAGCTTCTTCTTCAAAATATATGTATACATATTTCTTCTGTTTGAATCTTGGACAAAATCATCACTGCTGACATGTATTTTCTCTTGTAAGAAAATAAGTAACAGTGCAGTAAATTATTGAATGGCTTTCTGAAAGGGAAAAGATTGACTGCCTATAACTGCTACAAAGTCCTGTCACTGTAAACACTGCACTAGATTATATTTTGAATAATAAATTTCCATAAAAAGTTCATTTTTTCCTGTAGCCATCTCCCTCCAAGACATTTGTGTTAGCTCAAGGATATTGACTGGGATAATTACTGCTAAATGTATAACGCATCCTGAATGCTGTTCAAGATTAAAAATTGAAAACAGTTGTGATGCTGTATTCTCTGTATCTGCGAATATATCTTAGCACATTAAAAGTACCAAGGTAATACCAGGTTTTAAAATTTTACTTGCAGGAGGCAGAAGATGTAATTTTGAAACAAATTCTCTACCCTTACATTCATATTTCAGGGTCTTCACATTGCAGTGTTTGGCTCTGTGAAGCTGTGAAAAACTTCTGAAAAAAAAATCATGGAAAAACCAAGCCAGGATTTTTCTTTTTCAAGCTACAAGGCATGAGCTTGACTGTGACCTTAGATACAGTGCATAGATGAATATGTTCTCTCCTACATTTGGACTACTTAAACATCCTTAGATGTACCCTTATGTGATAGGTCTTAAAGATACACCCTTGTCATGGGAAACATTACTGAATCTGACAGAACTCAAAAAGATCTGGAAAAAGAATCTTTACACGTTATTATTTATTTTTTTTTAAACTTGGAATCAACCAAAACTACCATAGGCCAAATGCCTACTCCTCAACATTCAAAGCTTCTTTCTTACTTCAGGCAGGAGAGCAAGCCATTGAGCCATTCCCCCAGGATGCACTGCTGTTTGTGGCTCACCGTGGAAGTTGAAATGATAGAAAGTCCCAGCTCTATCTTCAGTGCAAAATTCCAGCTCTATCTTCTTTGCATGCTTCAGACTAATGAATCTTTTGCCACAACCAAAGACAGCATATTTGTCTGAGAACCTGTATCACCCAACCCAAAGAAACAAGGCTAAGTATTGCTAGCAATGAGAATGCTCCACATCATGAAGAGCCATAAGAAGTTAGCAGTGATAACTGTGCCACAGCTCCATGCCAAATGCTGCAGACTGCCAGCCCATTCCCTACCCTACATACAAATGACTGGAGTCCGCCTTCCAAGTCTTCATTCAGTAGAGTCAAAACACACTTGTCAGCTGTGCTGATGTCACACTATTAGTGAGGCACCAAGGACATTAACCTAGGATTAGCTAGAAAGGCTAGATGGAAGGAGGGCATAAGGGAGAGAAAACTCACAAGCATGTTAACAACTTTCAAGACACTGGACCACCTTTGATGGCCCAAGTTGAACTGAACAGAAGTGGGTTAAATAACTTCATTTTCTCTGGCTAAAAGATTTAAACACTATGAAACAGCAGCTCCAATGAGGCAGGATCAAGAGTACTTCATCCCAAAATACCATGTGAACTACAAGATGAAAGAGAGATAGCAAAATTATTTCAGATCTTCCTCTTCCCAGATGGATGCTTTAACCAGAATACTACATAAAAGAGATGATATCTGCTCTTTTCATCTTTGGTGGTCTCTTGAAAGAAAGAACTTACGGATGTGTGTTTATTTAAGACAAGTCTTACAGTTCACATCCTTGAAGCCTTTCCTGGTACTAAATGCCTGAATACCTACTATGATAACTCTTAGAAAGTGTAGCACAATGGCACTTGCATCTCTTCAGGACTTCTGGTGAGCTATTTGCTTGGCATATTAAGAGTGGTTTTTCATTCTAACATTTAATTTAGGTTTCTAAATTCCTGTTGGCAACATTTTCTGCCTCCATCTAAGCACCCTGGTGTTTTTTTGTTCCACTTGCTCAGGCTGCTGTAGACTGTTATGACATCCCCCACCAGGTTAACTGGGTGATCTAGTTGACTGGTTTTCCATTAATCTTGTCCTGTCCTATAACAGAGTTTTCCTCAACATGAGAGCCAAACCAGAACTTTAACAAGGCTGTTGTAGTTAACTAACTGCACTATGTATGAAAAAACACCCATATCCTATTAGCTACAGACATTCAGACCATCTTGCTTTCTTCCTATCTCTTTGACCCTTTGAGATACTTTTTGGTGTATTTAGAATGGAGGTTTCAGAGAATGCTCCTCTTAGGATTCCAGGCTTGACCTACATCTGTGGAAGCCAACAGCTTTCTCATGTGTCATCCAAAGATTTATTAAGTGAGATATTGTACGGTCACACTTATATTGCAGTGATTCTACATGCTGCACATGTGTGTTTTAGGAATCAAAGTCAGAATAGGTTAGCACTTTCAAAAGATGTTCATATGATCAGACAGGAATTTTAAAGGGGGAGGAAATGTTTGGGGCAGGAAATCTACTGGAAGTGCTTCCATAAAACATACAAGAGAAATGCCCAATATAAGTGGTAGCAAATTATCCTAGGCTGGGTAGGGCTTGCACAAATTAAGATCTTGCATTCTAACTTCAATAGTCCCAAAAGAAAACAAATGCAGATCACCTCAAAGCCTGAATTTAGTAGCAGGAGAATCTAAATATGCAAAGCTCAAGACTGCTTTGTTCAGTGCTGTTGCTGCAGGGCTCTTGTCTATAATCTAGCAATTACAATATTTGCCTAGTGCTATGAACAATTCCCTATACAGCAGTCTGCAGCTGAGCCTGATGCAAACAAGCTTGTCACTAAACCTAATTTTTTCTTCATACACACACATGCAATAATCCTACTGATACCTGTAAAGCAAATTATTTCCAAAGGATAAAAGGAGATCTTTTGCCACAAGTTTGGATCCCAGTCCCTGTCAGCATTAACAATGGAAGGGTAAGGTACAGACAGAAAAAAGGAAAACATGCTCATAATCCTGTATAAAAAATAAAATAAAACCAGAGAAAGCTAATACAGTGAGGGGGAAAATTACAGTACTTAGTTCAAATGTGTCAACACAGCTTTTACATATCTCATAGCTTTATAAGAAAATCACATGTAAAACCAGCAAGATTTGTAGCTCTCCTTGGAAGGCCATAAGTCTGTAAACCAAGAAATAATTTGTCCAATGGCCTAAAGATGTGGGGTTTGGGTTTTTTTCCACCCAAAGCATAGCCATATAATACCAATAATCTTCATTTCACATCTGTTTTTATAGAGGATTACTTATGTAAGAGAACATGAGAGGATGTAAATTACCAAAAACTGTGCAGAGATAGAAGAAATTCATCATTATTTCAAGCTACCAAAAGCAAATGTTTCCATGAAATGTATTTTTTTTTTAATTCAAGTTTAACTTTTAAGACAGAATAATCAGTATGTGGGGACAGTGATTCACCAAAGCAGTTTTTTATACAACAGTCTTAAGACTAATTTAAACACAAAATTAAAAGGAGGCATTCATTTGATGTTATAGCCCATATTTACTAAACAAAAGTGAAAATTTTTGCAAAACTTGCCATTTCTAGAGTTATCTTACAGAAGGTAATTAGATATTTGCCTGTGGTTTAGTTACTCAGTGCTGGTGAGGCCACATCTCAAATATTGTGTTCAGTTTTGGGGCTCTCACCTCAAGAAAGACATTGAGGTGCTGGAGCGTGTCCAGAGAAGGGCAATGGAGCTGGTGAAAGGTCTAGAGAACAGGTCTTGTGAGGAGCGGCTGAGGGAACTGGGGTTGCTTAGCCTGGAGAAAAGAAGGCTCAGGGTTGGATCTTATTGCTCTCTGCAACTACCTCAAGGGGGTTGTAGGCAGGTGGGGGTAGGTATTTTGTCCCAGATAACAGAGCAATAGGACAAGAGGAAACAGCCTCAGATTGTTTCAGGAGAGGTTTATATTGGATATTAGGAAAAAATTTTTTACTGAAAGGGTGGTCAAGCATTGGAACAGGCTGTTCAGGGACATGGTGGAATCACCATCCCTGGGGGTGTTTAAAAAACACTTAGATGTGCTGCTTAGCGATATGGTTTAGTGGTGGACTTGGCAGTCCTGGGTTAACAGTTGGGCTTGATGATCTTAAAGCTCTTTTTCAACTTAAATGAGGTTGGTTCTATGATACTGTGCTTTCTATTAGCAATTACTAGAAATACTTATTAAAAAAATAACAAGTAATTTAAAATGGTTACAGCTTTCAGAATTCATCTTCAACACGTCTTCAGAACAGGCAAACTTGCATACTAAGTGCTATGCATAACACATTCCTTAGGCATTTTAATTTCTTAATACCAATTTAAAAGTCCCTCTTAGTCCTTATGTGCTAGAAATTGGACTGTGAATCTATAGGAAGTCTGTTCTTTTCCAATATCATTAGTGGATTTCATGCATTCCTTGAAGACCTTTAATTTTAGGAATATTCTATTTAAAACATAGCTATAATCACCATTAAGATTAGCAAAGAAACAGCACCACACTTACTATGATTTTTAGAAATAAGAATCACTCCCAGGTATCCATTTTTTTTTTCCTGCACGTGAATAACACAAGCAGATTCACTTTTATGCTTTGGTAAAAAAAGATTTCATCAAATTGTATTTCTTTGAAAAAATCTTACTTTATTCTAAAGGAAAAATAGTAATCATTCTGGTGCACAAGCCACTCTTGGTAGTGTGCTGTGTAGGAAAGAAGGGGGAAAAAATCAAACCAAACCTATAAGTTATCATCACTTAGTAGACCACATACAAACTAATGCTCATCAAGGACATCGATTTCAGTTAGCCACAGACTTTCAGAGTAATAAGTGTCCACTCTGCACCCCACTGCAGTGCCCAAAACAAGACACAGCTATGCTTGAAGTAGCTACTGCCACTGTCAAGACTAAACACAGCCAATGGGCCAGTGACTGCTTGGGAGGGTACTGGCTGGGATGGGGTTAACTTTCCCCTGGAAACCATCAGAGTGCTGTGCTTTGTGCTTGTAGCTAGGAAGGTCTTGATGACACACCAGTGTTTTGGCTATTGCTGAGCAGTGTTCCCACAGCATCAGGCATCAGGGCTTCTCTCCCAATCCTCCCTGCCCACCACACCCAAAGGCGGTGGGCAAGAGGCTGGGAGGAGACACAGCCAGGACAGCTGACCCAAACTGACCAAAGGATACTCCATAACATACAATGTTTTGCTCAGCAATAAAAGCTAAAAGAAAGGAGGCAGGGACAAGGAGGGCATTCGTTGTTAAGGTATATGTGTTTCAAAGCAGCTGCTACGCATACAGAAACCCTGCTTTCTAGAAAGTGGCTGGACATTGCCTGCTGAGGGGAAGTACAGAATAAATCCTTTTGTGTGTGTGTGTTTCTTTGCTTCCACATGCAGCCTTTGCTTTCCTTTATTAAACTGCCCTTATCTTGATCCGCAAGTTTTTGATCTTATTTTCGCCTCCTGTCCTGCTGAGGAGGGGGAGTGATAAAGTGGCTTGGTAGGCACCTGACAGTCAGCCAAGGTGAACTCAACCCACTGCATAATCAAACAAGCTCTTGGTTAAGAGCTTACCACACAGGTGCAAAGTATGATGTAACTAGACTTGCATACATGTATGCATGTATGTACTTTCTCATCAGCAATGTACTTTCCATACAACTCACATTTTTGCAAACAAAATCTGATAAATAAAAGCTGCCACACTTTTAATTTTTCCTCCCAACACACAAATTCAGCTTCACGCTGAGAAGTAGGTACATGGAACCAAAATTTTTTGAGAGGTTGGACAAATGAACTTCTCAGCAATGAACAGATGTTTCTGCTCATGCAGAAAATTAATTTACAACTAGCTACTAATCTTTGTCTCCTCCAGCTGCTCCACTGTATTCAGTGGTAAAGCCTGACCTGATAATATCTTATGGTCTTCTTTCTTAATATCCCTCAAGAACAGTAAGAAAGACCATTCCACTGAAGAAGAAAAAAAAAAAGATTTTTATTGGCTTTTGAGGTGTGCTTCAAGAATTCTTGGCAAGGCACTTTTTTCTTGGTAGAACACTTTAGGGTAAATTTCAATAAAGTTTTGATGAGCTCCTTGCATGAACTGTTTTTTAAAAAAGACGCTACAGTGAAAACATTAAAATGCATATCCTAGAAAGAAGACACAAATACAATGTAATTTAAAAATCAAGTTTTGTTTTTCCAGAGGAAATAAAACTACTGCCTTAAGAGTAGGGTTCCTATAACAATATTAAGTAGTTAACCAAAGTCTTTCAAAAACAGCCTTCCACAGGGCATCAAAGAATTCAGGACAAACAGTACGCATCTGTCATTCAAGCAGCTACATAAAAGTATTGGTCTTGTCTATTAACATCTATAAACCATGCAAAAATTCTTGTCTCCTGCTAGAGTACATACGTGCAGAAGACTATCAGGTGTCAGCAGTGCAATTCTATGGTTATGTTATGCTGTACATTTGCATCAAGTGTTCAATGGAAATAACCTTCAGAAAGTACTGAAAAACATTTAAAGAACAATGAAGGGTATCATAAGGGAATTACTAGATGGCAGGTCAAAACCAAAAAGGGAAGAAAGATCCTGCTATTAGTTGATTCTGAAAGAAATTGTTGAGTTTCCTAAAAACATGTTCAATTTTTCCTCATTTAACCCATTAGCCTAACGAAAGATACTGGGATGTTGCCTCTAATATATTTCACAGATTATCCCTTTGTAGTTGCCTCTCAGAAGAGGTAGTACTTTATAATAAACAGACAAGCAAAATTTCTTTTTACATTATTAAGATACTAAGTAAATTTATTCAACGATGCACAATAAATAAAAAAGCTGTGCTCATAATAAAAAGTGCCATAACAAAGTATCAAGTCCTGACAAAGTCAGTGAAGACTTGCTTACTAAGAGAAGAAAATATTTAAAGTCAGTCTGGTGTGGTTATGTATGCAAGTTAGGACATACATCCCTCTTGGCATGCTAAGATCATTCTTCAAATTTGTTAAATGTAGAAATAGTCATATAAAACATGTATTTTATTGAAAGAGTTAAGGGAAATGAAAATGTATATCTTCTACCTCGTTAGAAAAAAAAGCAATTTGATAAGCTTTCAGCCAGTTTAAAAAACTTTATATATCCATAGCTGAATTATTTCAAATGGATGCTATCTTGAAGAAACTGTTTTCAGAAAAACTTTCCTGAGATGTCCCGAATTAAAAGGTAATTGCCATCAATAAAGTATTCATATGCAGCTTAAAATTCATACGATTTCCAAGGCATTTATTTTCGGATACATGTGTTACTTCACATTTGCTGAATTTGTCATATAAGAGCAGAGCCATGCGTAGTTATCATGTTCCTCACTGCTGAGTGGCCACTTCTCACTTTATAAGGGGACAACTCTGCAAGTCAGAGTAGTTGCACACATTTAAACTCAGGTGTCAATCTAGTCTTCAACACAGCTACATTGTTATAAATGCAGAGGAGGTAATCTTAAGGTTTCAGGCACAGTTGTGGATTTTAGGTTTATTTGCTCTAACAAATGTTTGAAGTTGAAAGCCACATTCTACAATGACTCTTCATCATAAATACAACAACAAATTATACCTTTCTTTTCTTCTGAGGAGCACATTCATAAGGAAAATTTAGAATTCTGTAGTCAAGACCAAGCAATTATTCTCCTAAACATCACCAATTTAATGTTTCCCCTGGCAAACTATCAAATAACCTTTCCACTCCCCAGAAAAAGTAGAAGTAAATAGGCAAGCTCTACATGAAACATGTCCTGTGTGTGAATTGCTTTATGAACTAAATCAGCCTAGACTGCAGATCTAATAAATGTACTATACAATTTTCTTCAAGGTGTCTAATTTTGTACTGACAAACATATCACATCCTATATCATGACCCATAGAGATCTATAGTTGCTCTGGGTCTATGTGAGGGACACCTCAAAGAGAGTGAAAAGGACAAGTATGTTGAACTAAAATAAAGACATCAGTACCATAAGAGGCATATGTTACTGAGTAAAAATAATGTAATGCTTGCAGGTTTTTTGGTTTTGTTTTGTTTGGGGGTTTTTGGGTTGGTTTTTTTTGCTTTGTGGTGTGTGTTTGTGGAATTTTAGGGTTTTTGTGTGGGTTTGGTTGGGGTTTTTTGTGTTGTATTTTTTGGGGTGGTGGTGGATTTTTTCAAGTAAAAAACCCTACCAGTTTATAATCATATAAATATTAAAAGAAAAATAAAACTGCTGAAGATTTTTGTTTGTTGAGGGTTTTTTTTCTGGCTTCTTATCCCCTGCTCCCCCCACTAATTATTTGCAAGACCATAGGACAGCTTTAAGAAAAGCAAAGTGTTTGGACAGCTGTTGGCATGACTTTCAAAATGGTAGTAATTAATGTATGAGGTGTTTTTTTACTGTCTCAGATGAACCAAGAAAAGGTATTTAGATTTTCAGAGACTTTTGCTAGGATAAGCCTAAGTAGCAAAATTGCTTTCACACCATCTTTTTTGCCACATATTCTGTGGTAGTTGTAACTTTGGGTCACATTAAGCAGACTACACTCTATCTCTTCTAAAAGGAAAAAACAATGAACATAGCCTCATTTGTGGCCATATTATAAATTGTCTGACCATATCATTCCCATAAATTTTTGTATGAAGATCTGTCATGTGAGAGTTCATATAAAAAACACCAATCAAACAGGAATGCTACTTCAGCAGAGAGGATATTTGCTTTTCTGCTGGAGGACATAGTTATATTATATATTGCAGCTATATATAAACATTGCAAACACTGACAAGGCCATTTCCTAGCAAAGTCAAGTTTCTCCCCTTCCAGTCTTCTGTTTCCTAGATAATCTGACTGACAGGTTATGGCAGAGAGAATAATTCCCAAATATTATGGGTTCAGAATAAAGTCCACACTATGTGGTAGCAATAACAACCAACAGAAAAGCATGACCCATAGGAGGGATATGCACATCATGCTGGAGCTATGACATAACATAGTCAAAAGAGTTTCCTTGGAGTCTGACATAACTGATAATACATGGAAAGGATTTGTATTTTTCTGGATATCTGAAAAAGAAAGTAAAGTTGGGATTACCTTTTCAACCATTTCACCCTCAGGGGCAGAAGTGAAGCCAAAGAGAAGACTCTTCCACTATGCACACCAATGAATATGAAAGTATATTTGACTGCAAAAGTAGCCAAGGGATGAGTTTCCCTAGGCTAAAATTAGTCTTGTTAAATAACTTCATGTTCACTATGTTCTGGCATCCATTTCTAGTGTATATGCTTCTAAACATCATACTCTTCCTTTAAGTTTTCTAAAAGAATAAAGAGTTCTTGAATCTTTGAAAGAACAAAAAAAAAAATATGCATGAGGATTCCTTTTGTTTGTTTCCATGCTCAGGTGAAAAACCATTTACAGTGAAACCTTGAAGAAATGTATTCCTTTGTATAAACCATTCTTCCAAGCAAACTACTCAGACTTTCTCCTTTCTTAAGGATCCTAACAAATGGCCAGCTATAGGAATGATACTAGCAATCAGTTTAGCTTGCATGGGTCTGGACATTAACAGCTGTTCTAACACGTTTTTAATCTATTTACACATAGGAAAATTCTCAAAGCTATGATAATCAAAAATAGCCTCATTTGCAAAGAAGTTCTGGAGTATGAACAGGATGAATACACATGCTTAACTAATTTTCTTGCTGCTGCTGTTTTAATCTGCATTATCCTATTTACAGGAGCACAGGAAGAACAGTATTTAAGTCCTGAAACTCAGAAACTGACAATTCCTATTTGGCTTCCTGAAGGAAAAAAATATTGTCAGAACACAAACCAATAAGCTTTTCTTTTTGAGGAAAGACATTACATCAGTCCTATTGAATACCATTCATTTTAATCGATTTTAAAAAAATAAAAAGCCTTTTTAAAAAAATCAGTGCCTGCAATCCTACTTGCTTGATTTGCTGCTTTGTACTGTCACTTGTATTGAGTAAAAAAACACCAAGATAAAAAATAAGGCATCTTTACTTTGAGTAGCTGTTTCTGCTAATGAATTCTTGATTTTCAGAGTGAAAAAAACAACCCTGAACAATTCGTGTAACAACATGTACTCATAGAATCATAGAATAGTTTGAGTAAGGAGGGAACTTTAAGTATCATCCAGTCCACCCCCCTTGCCATGGGCAAGGACATCTTCCACAGATTACTTTGCTTAAAGCCCCATCCAGCCTGGCCTTGAGCACTTCCAGGGATGGGGCATCCACAGCTTCTCTGGGCAACCTGTGCCAGAGTCTCATCACCTTCATCATGAAAAATTATTAGTGCTCAGGTCCAGCATTTCATCCACCAGCAAGTCTTTCTCTGCAGGGCTGCTCTCAATCCTGTCTTTCCTCAGTCTGTACTGATACAAGGGATTTCCCTAACCCAGGTGCAAGACACCATGGCCCACACCTCAAGCCGGTTAGGGTGGCATCCCTCTGGATGGCAACCCTTCCCTCTGGCAAATCAACTGTACCATCCAGCTTGATGTCATCTGCAAACTTGCTGAGGGGGGACACGCAATCCCAGTCTCTGTATCAGTGGTGAAAATATTAAATTGTATTGGTCCCAATAGAGATCTTTGATGGACAGCACTTGTTAATGGTTTCCACTTGGACATTAAGTCATTGACCATAACTCTTTGGATGTGGCCATCCACCCAATTCCTTATCCATCTAATAGTCTATCTGTCAAACCCATACCTCTCCAACTTAGTAGCCAAAATGTTGGGGGGGACCATATCAAAGGCTTTACAGAGGTCTAGGTAGATTACATTGTAGTTCTTCCCTCATCCAGTCATGCAGCCGCTCCATCATAGAAAGCTACTACTTATTAGCAGTAGGCCACAATTTATTAGTAGTAAAAGAGAGATCTGGAAGAGATTCCAGTTCCTACTACACTTGTATCACTTGGGTTTTATTAAAGGCATAATAATGTTAAGATAAGGAAAAAACAAGGATCAGTAAAAACAGAAAATGCTTCTCAGAAGAGAGAAGTTTGTAAGAAGATAAACTGAACAAGAATGGGAACTAAATTAATAATTTTTACTACGTATCACACCTGTCTTTTAGAATGATCTCAGAATAATACTAACACCAGATTTAGGATAACTCTGAATATGACTGGTAAGTGAAACCACATATACCTAACAGCAGTTGCTACAACCTGCTTTTCACCTCATCTGCCTACCTTTGTATCTTGGATTTCTTTCTGGTTTTCTTGCTGAGCTTAGGTATAATGTTTGAATGCCCCTCTTTCTTCTTGCTCTCCTCTTGCTGCTGGTCATGAACCGCTTATCATGGGGCAATAGATTTATGATATCTGTGATATATTAGTCAGTCACTGCAAATGAAACTCACTTAGGGTTTTTGTCTAATGCAATCTTTCTGCTTAATATACCTTAAATCTTATTTTTAATCAGAAAATAAAAATCTTTGATTTAAAATTTTCATATGGTTGTATATCTACAGAAGAAAAGTTATTTGCATGAGATTTATCTCATCCAAAAATCAGAGAAGCAACTCATTGAACATAAAAACAAGTGATCTTTAGCATAATAAATGAAATTACTGCATTAATTAAGTGTTGTGGTTGACATTTCTCCATGCTCAAAAATCTTGACAGCCTGAGACTTCTGTTTTCTTTCAAGGACAGACTTCTGTGTATTTATGTTATTTAGAGCACCATATCACATTAAAACATTTCATACAAAACAGATCTATACCAACATATACTTAACATATGTGGTGTCTTAACCTTATTAATACAGCCAACTATATTTTCATTTAACCCTGGGTTCATTAGTAGCATAGATTTGATCATCATAAGAGTTTATTTTTCCATGTGAATAAGTAATTGAATTTGTAAAAATATTTCTTGGAGTGACCCACCCTGCCTCGCATACTCTAGTTTTAATAAGGTTGCCATTCTTATCAGTGTTAAGCCTACTAGCAATGCATGTCAGAAGAGATTATCTTTTCCTAAATAGCACAGTCAGCTTTTATTGGTATTGTAAAAATGAAGAAATATATTTGCATGCTACAGTACACAGCAGTTTTGCAAAGCTGTCTAATTCTGTAGTTCCTCAGTGTAAGTTGCAACAGCCCCAGCCCCAAAGAAAGCAAACAGTCCTGAACATAAGCAGGAAGCAAATTACCAAGTCACCACAGACTTCTCAGGCCAAAACCACTCTCCAAAGGTCTTCATAAGTACTCTTCTCCTTCAGTGTTACTCTAACAAATACACACTACCATCAGCTTATCATTACCTGTTCAGGAGCCCATTGACCTAATGCAATTCATCCAAGTGACCATAACTTACCTTTTGAGAAGTTCTTTTCTTATCTGAAAGAATAAGTAAGAAATTATGAATTATACCCAGGAAAAATGAAAGCTCTAAAAATGTTTAGAAAGGATTAATACTATTTTTGGACAGGGTTTTAGATGTCAGTCACAATTAAATGAATGACAATGATACCTGGGGACAAGTGAAGGCCAAGTATGACCAGGAATAGCTTGAAACAGAACCATAAGAGTAACACACATCCCACTGTAATTGCCTCTTAGTTTTTATTTCCTTGGCGTTTCTGGTCCTGAACATTTCAAGTATGAACTGGTGTGTATATCCAGTACAGAAAAAATAGCATTTCTCTCCCATGAGGAAATAGAAATAGATCTTAAACTTCATTTATCTAACATGTAAAATGGATCGAACTAATGAGTAAAAGAGAAGTGAGTTAAGTCTGAAATAATTGCATAGAAACTTTTTGACAGGACTTATTTCAGGATCAGTAACACAAGATATTAGAGAACTCTGCAACATCTACACATGTAAAACTATTCATACGTGTAAGTATTCACGTAACTAAGGATACAAAAAAGATGATGAAGCTAGATTGTTAAGAAAATGTTACATAACTCCTTTTAAGACCTGGTTTGTTTATTTAAAGTTTTGCTAAATCAATCAGGCTGAAGTCTTCTACGCTAGTTAGAATCCCAGACCTCAGACTGAAATCACATTGCTTAGATCAGAGTAAGTCACAAATGAGTTCACACACTCACAATATCATGTTTGCTTTCATTGGCTTTCCAACATTTCAGCCAAACCCATAGTTAAACTATCTAGTTTTCTTCCTCCTGTGATCTTTGCTTTCCAAAGAGAATGTTATGAAACAAAACTACTTCTAGCAACTTCTTGAAGTGCAGCTTGATATTCAAATATTGGTTAATTAGCTTCTTCTGTGGGAAGAAAAATATTAACATGAAATTCCTAGACAAGAATGCTAGATATTACCATTTTCTCTAATGAAACAAACAACAAACATCAATCATTCTTATTTGCCCCACGTTGAAACTTACTGAAATCCAAGGAGTGTGAATACACTGAATTCCAGAAAGCCTTACAATTCTGTTTTGGAGCCAGGTAGCCAAAAAAATAGAAGGTCCTGGCTAGGACCAGGGACATATAAAATTATTCAAGAAATTATGCTACAGAGATAAAAAGAGTGTTTTGGTTTGGTTGGGTTTGGTTTTTTTTTTTTTCTCTGGTTATGGCTGTAGCACACACCTGCAAAAGAAACAGGACAACTGGAAGCCGAGAGAGAAGACACCAAAGCAGCACAGGATACATTCACCTTCTTCCCAGTGTGTTAACCCAAATAAACAAGGAAAAGGCAGAATGCTTTTATTTAATTGTTGCCTTAGATAACCTTGGGCTAAGTACTAAAGGGGTTCTTCCATTTTTCCATCTCACTGACAATCAGGGGAGCCTTACTTGGTATGTGAGACATGAAACAGCCTTTAATTTTCACCTTTAGCAAGTCTATAAGGAACAGGATCTCATCCTGCCACCTCTCACAAGAAAGTCATGTTACTCTCACACCAAACAGCAGATGTGCAGTAGAATACATTTGTTTCCTCATAGCCAAATCAATTTGGAAGCCCTATAACATGCCTGCTCTGCCATGCTGTATGTGGCACATGCAAGCTGCATCACAAAAGCTTCAGAAGGAACAATAAAACTTTTCCAAGCAGCAGACTATATCAAACACCAAGCTTACACTGTATATATTAACATGACTTGCTTTAATATTATCACTACAAGCTTTCCTCTCACGTCTCTTCAGTATAGCCTTTTTCCCTTCCTTTTTATTTCTTCCATCTGGCAAGCCAGGATTGTGCTTGAACATTGCCAACAGGTGCTTTAAGTTAATGTGAAAATCAGCACACTGAACTTTTCTTTCCCCAATACTGTCTAGGTTTTTTCACCTCATCTCACAAAACAATTTTTTCAATGTGTCAGAAATCAAGAATTCAAAACTTGAGTTCATTGTTATATTACACATAACTTTTCATTAACTTTAAAGAACTCAAGCTACCTGTAAACTTGCACTATTTGAAACACTAAAGCTTACAAGGAAAAAAGAAAAAAATCCAAAAGAGATAAATTATTTCTATGGGACTTGGAAGGCCATATACAAATTCAAAGAACATCCCATACAATTCCAATCCTAAAATAATTGTACAAACATAATCCACTAACCTAACTGGACTGGGAAAAGGTTGCTTTCAGTCCCTATGAAATGTTTTCCTGGCAGCTACAGTTATGGAGGTCCTCTGAGTTGAAAGCACTGAAAGTTATTGTCATTCTTTGTCATACATCAGGAACATTTGGCATTTGACTCCTGATTTCCTAGTATGAAGATATCAACTTTTAGAAAAGATATTATTTTTTTTTTCAGCACAGGGAAAAAAGTTGTCAGTAAGTGAAAATTTTGAGACAGTTGCATAGGTGGATTAAGAAACTGATGGCAAAATTAGTCCAGATAGGTCTTCTACTATTAAGCAAATATCCTAGAAGCTGTGGTGAAGGTCAGTGCCCAGTCCTCAAATGGCACGTGCATGGCATTGTCTTGGTTTGATGGCTTTGCCTACCTGATTCCCCTATGATATAGCACACAGCAGAGCAGGCTGGGGCCATACAGTCCCAACATGTTAATCTTGGTAAAGGAGCAGATCAAAAAGTTCTTGTCTTTCTTGATCTCATCCCCATTTCTGCCCATATGTTGTCTGCGCCTTCTTTTCAGAAGGTTATCTTTCAGCTTGGATCAGCCCAATGATTCAGCTTTTACTGAAGACAGAAAAAATTTCCAGCACAGCCAAGCAGAATGTGAAATCTTGCAGACAGGTGAGAACAAGCAGTAGGAGAAGACACTTCATAACTTACTTCATAAAACTACCTTTGCTGCTAAATCCACCAAATCTTAAAGCACAGCCCATGCAGAGCCCACAAGAGAATCAACATAGTAGCTAAGCTAAGCAGACCTAGCCCAGGTCATCAATCAGCTGTATTTGTCTTTCTATAGATAAACTGTATTACATGTGGTTGAAAAAATTAAACAAGCACAATGTTCTGGCATCTCCGTAGCTGAGTGAACAGCTCAGGAACGTTATAGCTTTCATTTACTTGTGGCAGAAAGCTTTTCAAGACAACAGCCAAAATAGTAAATACAGATTAAAAAAAATAATAAAATCCTAATTTAACTGAGGCCAAAACCAAGCTTCTACAGACCACAGCAGGAGCGCCAGAGGTATTTAAATCTTTTGCAGCTTAGATGAGCCTGTTATTCTTCACAGCCTGATTTCATAAAGCTCTTTTCTTCCTACCGTTAGAACAGATTTTCATGGACTTCTGAGCCCAAAGTCTGTAAGCTTACAGCAAAAGGCTTTAAGAAAAAATGGCTGTTATTTTCTAAGCCCAAGAAGAACAGTTTGGGCTCCTTCCACCCAGTGCTGCTCACAGAGAATGGTACAGATCCTGCAGGGATATTCTCAATTCCAAAATTACAAAGTGCAAAAGCTAATAACCCCAAAATACTACCACTTTTTATTTCATATTTTTTGATAATGAAAATTTTGCCTTGGTACACAGTAAATCTTAATGGGAAGATAGGGTTGTCTACAAATTAATCAGCAGTGACAGATGCCACAATCTAATTATAGCACTGAAATGTGCAAAGTACTATAATGAAAACTGATTACTATCCACATAATTTCTACAATTTTAATTATAATAAATACTTTAAATGACTGATTATACAAGTATGTCACATTTGCCTACTCCATTTGTCATTATAAAAATCCTACAGCAATACAGTTGCTATGCTCTATATTTTTCTTCCGTTAGTTTACTTTTCCCATACAACCTATTTTAAATTGCTTTTTCTGAATCAGAAAATTTAAATTGCATGTTACTTCTGTATGAAGGTGCTGAAAGAAGTAATGCAAAATATCTCATCAATATGTAGGCCACAAATAATACAGAAAAACAAATATATCAGTCTTACCCCTTTGACAATAAAAACAATGAATAAACAACCACAGACAAACACCCTGCATAAATCTCTCTCTTTTAAAATGCCTAAAAAAAACCCAAGCCCTGAGGTATGCCCAGAAAGTCACCATGAAGGGCTGATTTCAGGCTATTTAACAGAAAACAGAGGGAACCAAAGAAGTCAGGAAATCTTCAGAGAAAGTGATATGTCATCTGAGTAACCAGCAGCTCCTACTATCTTCAGCTAAAATATTTAAGAATAATAGTTTAATGGAGTGGGGTTATAGGAGCCTGAAGAGCTCAGAAAAGAGAAAGATGTGTACAGAACAAAAGGAAATTTTCCTCCTCAGAAAAGAATATTATGGGTTATCCTGTGAAGGTCAAGCTGGAAAAACCGTACTCACCTGGGCATTGAAGTTCCATTTTGAGTTCAGAGCTCCTATTACCACCCTAAAGTAGGGCACTCAAGCAAACAAACCAAGAAAGTGATAAACAAAAACTCTCTTGTGCATTTTAGGGACTTGGTATACTAAGTCTTAAGAGTTAGAGTTTTATGGTAATCATGGAGAAAATGGCTAGATAAAATCTCAAAAATGCACTGAGTCCTTCATTTGGTACCAATGAAGGTACCAAATTTCAACAATACCAAATCCAAATATAAGCAATACCATTAATACACAAAGTGCATGTGCAGTGCATGCAAACAATACCTAGGTGAGCACACACACAGAGACACACAGATACACAAATCATTTTTATCAAATGGGAACACCTCCCCTGCATGCTCTTGGGCGGGTGGTATAGGAGAAATTCCCTTCTGCACCCATTTTCTAAGTGCTGCTGCACCCTAGCTCTGCATACACACACCCTCACATGCAAGGAATTTGCGTGCACATGCTTAATTCAAGCCTATACAGAAATAGCAGTATAGTGGTGTTGCCTCTAGCTTTTAGAGGTTTGCCCATAAAGCTTTATTGCTTGATAAAACATTTACTTTACCAAAACAGGCTTTGCACATGGGTGTATATGTGTCTCCTTTTAAAACAATGCTGCATATCCTTCAGTGTTCAAGTGTACAAGTCACTTCGTAAAAATCCATTCCAATTGACCCATATTCTGTATAAGCTGACGCCTATTATGCACTATCTGACTGAAAGACGGAAGGGTGTGTCCTGATGAGACTGGGAGAAGGGTGGGGAGAGATGCAAAGTATTTAAAGAAAAAGTTTTGAAAACATAAAACTCTAAATTGCCCAGATGCTTAATTGCTTTGAGTGTCCCTGGGCATACAGCTTGTGCCTAATGAAACAGTGTTAGTATAGCCTTTGGATGTACACAACACATTCAGTCGCCCCTGACTCATTACTGAAAATAAATGGGCCACACTAAAGGATATCAGATGAGTGCCAGAGCTGTGTGTCATTCAAGGTGTAAATGTCAAAATTATTTCAACTAGGAGAAGAAATGCCCAAAATAAAACCCTTGTAAAGTAATGGCAAATTAAAGTGCATTCTCATTTTGAAGACAAATGCGTTTAAAAATAAAACTGTTAATTTGCTTCTCAGAGTTGCAGTATTCCCTCATTTTATCCATAATTTACTGTCATTCATTACTTAATTCATTTTAATTCTGGTAAATTAGTTTTATTTTCTAATCCTTCTTAGCAAGTTGATGTGACAGATGGAAAACTATCAATATTAGAGCTCATGTTTTTCATTCTTCGGGGATTTTCATGGGGTTTCTAAACAAGAATGGATGGAATAATTGCCCTCTTTGTACAAGATGATGTTTGACCCAGAAAGGGCCAGCAGCCATTTGACATAATTGGAAAGAAAATGTTGTAGAGTGAAAATCTCGTCTCTTCTATTGCTGTTGAACTGGATGCAAGCTCTGTCACCAGAAAAACAGAAGTCTTAACCTTATTATTTCCAAGTGCCATGGTGCTTCAGCTCACAAGAACAAATCTGCTTACTCAGCGTTCTTCTCTGCAGCCAGGGTAACCCTGCCTTCTGCTCCATCTTAAGGACAGCAAGGAGCCTACCACAGCCTTGACAGATGCAGGTGCAACAGCTTAACTGAAGCACTAGTGGCTGATTATTTTAGATGACAAATGTTTCAGATATGATCCTCCCAGTCAATGACATCCCTGTGCAAGCACTGTGCCTCACCATGGTACATGGAATGAGGATAAGTAACAGTGGGCATAAACTGATACAAAGACGTTAAGACTGGAGATGAGAATCTTTTTCCCCATGACTCTGCTTTCAGTAGGAAGTTGGATGTACTAGAGCATTCCTGAGGTCCCTTCCAACCTGAATCATGGTCCTGCATATGCAGAAGGAATAGGAATATGGTTATTATTAAGACTGGCTTTGTGCATTTGAATAAATCAATGCAGCAATAGCTGCCACTAGTCCGTCTGAAATAAAGCAACTACATCACTTTTTTGCCAAAATTTCTGATAAAAAGCTGACTTTATAAAACACATGGATTTTTAAAAGCTTTATATACAACAATAGTCCTTATGAAAACAAACACATATCATACAGAATAAAACATAGGTGCCCTTTGTACGAATTTGAATTGCACGTGTTTACTATTTTTTCAATGGTCATAAAAGTCTTTTAGACTATCTGAAGAAATGAGACACCAGAGGAATCTGACATTGACATATCCTTGGTTTCAAATGAAACAAAAAATTAAGAGTCAAGAGACATCTTAGATACTATATATTGCCTGCGTCTCAAATCAAGATATCTTTAAGGTGGTGGTGGGGGTTGTTCGGTTTGTTTTTTACGTAACGTAGAAGTTCCTCTCTTCCACCTCTGTTTCAATGATCTGAATAAACATTGAGGAAAACTGGTCATGTAGAACCTGTCAATGTGCCACAAATGCATAATGAATTCAGAAGAGGTAAAAGATAATAGTTCTCTTGCTCACTTGATTATAAAAAAACATATTGTTGTAGAAAAACAAGAACAACATAAACAAGAATGTGATTTTAAAGTTGACAAATCACCTAAATTGTTTAATTGCTTCCTAGTTATTTTTAAAGTCTTCCGAAGAATTTGGTAAGAGAGAAATTATTTCCTCAAAGTAACTACTGACTCATATTCCTAGAAGTATTATTTTTTCCCACAAGTGTGTTCTGTCCTCTATAACATCTAGAGCTCAGTTTGGCTAGGGCTAAATGCTCACTTTCAGTACAAAGATTTCTAGCTTGTGTTAGAAAAACACCAGTCTCACGGTTTGTGCTGCAGTCCTCAACACTGGCCTAGGGTGTAAGAGGCCACATTGTCAGTGTTGGGGCCAGAACCTCTTATCTCACACACCTTGCTTAACATGACAGAAGGGGATGTGCAATGAGAGGTCTGAGCAGGGAGAAGCTCCAGGCTGTGACCACAGGCTGAGATGTCAGACCCTGCAGCGCTGCAGGGAGCATACAGCAGGCAGCAGGATTTGAGCCAGGGGGAAGTGGAAGGAGAGGAGGAGTGCTGAAACATAGCTACATTGGCAAATCTTGGCTTTCATACAGTAACTTTCAAAGGTTTTTTTCTTAGCTTTTTTGTGTTTTGTTGCATAGTTGCACACTTCCAAAGAATAATCTGTGCTTAGGGCATTCTCAAAGTAAGGGCAAATATCTGTGGAAATAGCAGAAGCAGAAGCAGGCCTTCAAGCTGGGTCTGCCACATATAAATCAAAATTTAACATCCTGTTGTTTCCTGATGACACCCTGCTAAATTCATAGATAATGTTGTCAGAAGGGTCCAAGGCAGGCTAGAACACTGTGTCTGAAGAAGAAAGTCAAAAGAATCAAAACAAAGATATGAGAGACAAAAAGAACAGTAGTGCTAGGACAAATTAATTTTACAAGGATCCATTATCAAGTTGTTGAAAAAACCCTGACGTTTTTCTTCCACAGAAGATTTAAAATCTTCATATGATGAAGAGATCATGCATGAAAAACCAAGTTCTGATAGCCATTCCCTGTTTAAATCGTCAAAAGGATCAAAGACCTCCTTCTCTTTGGCTTCATGCTCCTGGAATTGGTTTCAGATTTTAACACTGTCTGTGTGGTTCTGAGAAAGGACAGAATGAAGTCACTGAACTTTTTATTTCAGTACCATACCAGTGATCAAAACACTTCCATTCTTGACAGAGATTTGACTGAAGCACTTGTATATTCCAGCTCCAGCAGAAGAAGACAACCAAAGAGAAGGCCAAGCTGCCAGGAGAGTGTGCTGAGGGAGGAGATGAAGGAGAGCACATTCATCCTATTACAAATGCAGAAACAGGTAAATAAAAACCTAGTAGTTTTATTAACTGGTGTTACCCTAAAGCATTTTCTTTTGACAGATTGTACATCTCACAGTTACGGACTGGCAGCTAATGAGAATCAGTGGCTTGACATGTAGTTTCTGCTTTGGTACTGCAATAGGCAGGGCTCCATGAGGTTCCCGATAAAACTGCAGGAGTGGAGGGTGAGGGACAGTAATTCAGAGCAACCTATTCCCAGTTTCACCATCTGCTATCTCGTGTTTAATATTTATATAAAGCTTACAGAAAAAATAATAATTATGCATCCAGTTAGAAAACCATGCATAAATATTTCTTATAACACTGTTTTACCAGTTTCTTCTCAGAAGTTAGTAACAGAAGAAAGAAGCCTGAAGCCAGGAATGTGCTAATTAAGGTGCACAGATATACTAATCAAGAGGCAAAAAGAAGAGAGAGAGGAAAGGATTTCGTTCCCTGCATTGGACAATGGTATCATGATGGTAATTCACAGCAAATGACAACCAGGCAATAAAGATGAAAGAGAAATGCAGATAATTTCATGTGGGACTGAAGAAGTCTTGTCCCAAACCCTAACCTGAATGACTTTAGTAAGCACTTTCCAAAACACAAGCAGGAGAACCACAGCTCCAAGAGCTCCCAAAGATGCACCAATCCCTACATATATAAATTTTTTTTGGCCAATTAACCAGGTTTGAAAGCAGCTTAGATGCTGAAACTGCTAGAGAGAATCTTTATTGTTAAATACATTTTAATAATTTATTTTATGATTTTTAATAAGTTTGACTCATTTTTCTAAATCTATACTCCCAAACCTATTTTGTCTTAAATCCTGTTGCATGTAACATGACTGAATAAACAAGGCATTCCTCCATACAGACTTGGCAATTTTGTAAAACATCCTGCACCATCTCTTCCTGTTCCCCCTGAGCACCAAGTTCTAACAAGTTTTCCTGTTTCTGAGCTACCCAGCCAGGCTCTGTACAGATGCAACCGTCCCCAGGGATGGAAAGGAAAGCTGCTGCTTCTAACAAGGCACAGCAGGGGAGATGGAGATTTCCTAAAATCTCTGTGTGCAACGATTCAATGTAAAAAGTGTTATCTCAGGGGAAGACTGAGGGGTGAAAAGTGGCTCTTCACTACTCCATAAAAACACCTAACACATAAATACTTAAAGAATAAGGTGGAGGTTAAGAAATAAAATACTACATGCTGGCCTCTGCTACAGACAGCTGTGGGAGTGGGGCAGAACCATACTGCACCTGACATGGAGCAGCACTGACATTCTCCTGTTTAGCCAGCAAAACTTTTTAAACTTCCAGATACTACTCAGTTAATAAAACGTTTGTCTGTTCTTGCAGTCTTTACACGCCACTAATCCCTACTCACACAAGAGCCTTAGCTCTGATCTCTCTTGTCTCTGAACAGAGTAGTTCTGTCAAAGTAAACAATTATAGCAGAGGAGCTAAGATCATAATCGGGCCAATTAATGTGATGTTCCCATAACTTCCATCAAAGTGCCAATCATGCATTGCTGATGACTGGAGATTCATTCTCCCATATTATTATTTTTTCCCACCTCCCCTTAGTCTTTATTATGTGCAGTCCACGAAACATCACCCAAATTTCCTAATCAGAACACATCTCTTAATTAGACTTTATCCTAAAAAAAAATATTCTTCTATGATACCCCTGAATACACTGCTAAAATATTTGTAATGAAGTAAGATACTCACATTGTTGCAGGGTGGATCCAGGCTCTGTTTTCTCCCTGTTACATGTTTCATTTCAAAGGGCTTAAAGATTCTTAGTGCTATCATGGAGAACCTCCTCCCAGCCCACAGCTCAGCATCGTTCACTGGACATCTAGGATGTCAGAAGCAGAAAATGCTTTTCTTTTAAAGGCTAAAGAAAATTATTCCCCTCTTCAGACACAAGATTAATGTTCATGTACTCACACATACATACACTTAGAGACACTTTTTTTTCCCATAGTATTTCCCAGACAACTGATATAAATGACTAAAGAAATTTTGAAGAATGGGCTTGAATTTGTGTTTACACAAAACCAAGAAATTTAATTTTCTCAGCAGGAGGATGGCACTTTCACTTAGTCTTTCTATCTTAACAGTCCTTTATTTTATTTGTTTTATTATGGAATAGAAAACCCATATTCCTCATCCCATAACTTAGTGGATAAGGTAAACTCACTAGAGGTTTGAGTTTGAACCTCCTGACCAGGAGGAAGAGAAGTTCAATCTTCTTTGTCCTGAATACATGCTTTATACTCTGCTCTCCTGTATATAAGGGGTGGTACGTTAGTGGCATACCTCAAAAGGAAGCAGAAGCAGCTGCCATATTTAATTCTGGTCAAAACTGATGCACTTAGCACACACTGATAATGCTTATTAGATCCATGTCAGACAAGAAAAACAGAGACATACCTAAGCTCTGGACCTTAATCAGATATGAAACCAAATGGAAGTGTTTGGTCTTATTGAAACTGAAGTATTTCTATGTTTTTCCAGACAAGTCTGTATTAAAAATGGTGCATCTAGGAAGCTTAAGTATCACAATCCATGTGAAAATCAACAAGGATTTTTCAGTCTCAACATTTTGAATTGATATTCAAGCCATCAGTCTATGAGAAGGCTGGCATGTTGGTTGAGGAATGGCATAATTAAAATTAATTATTTCACAAAGGAGGCAGCTATGGATGAACAGGAAAGAATCCTTGATGTCACAGGCAATAAAATATAGATTATTTTAAGAAGTTTAAAGGTTTTCTTTAGCTATTTTGAATTATAAAATTTCCTATATATAAAAGATAAACTAATTTGTAGAAAACAGTTTTAGCAGATGTGAAGAAGCACAGTGCAAGTGTAGAGCTGAAGAGATATAATTTTTCTTTATCCATTGTTCTAGAAGGTATGCATTATAGGATTGTGAGAGTCATGTTTAACAGAAGCCCAAAGTTATTGCTGTCAGAGGGGAACTTAGTCTTTTCCAAAGCAGCTTATTATAAGTGAAATTAGTAAAAGAGTGGAAGAAACCTGGTAGGTTTTCTCAGCAGGGGGATCTTTTGAGGCTTTGGCAGGGGCTGCCTTATGAAAGTCAGGGCAATTAAATTGATCCAATAAAAGGTGAAGTTTGCAGGACAAACTATGGTTCATTTGGAGCGTTTCCTCTAGAGGTTTTCATTCTGCATTTCCTCATGTCTGACATGCACAGACATCGTAATAGCCTCAAACCAGAAATGTTCACTTTTTATTTTCTGTAGTATCTCATGGCCAGGAAGACAGAGATCGTGCACAGGTAAAGATGATAATGCAAGACATTTTATCCTCTGAAGTAGGAAGATACAGGAGGTATACACTGCAAAAACTAAAGGTATTAATCTCATAAATGAATGCAAGAGGAGTTGAGGGGGAAATTAGAGAAATAAGAATTAGGTAATGGGGTTTCAGATCATTAGTTTCAGGCCTCAAAGACCTTTTTTACTGTGTTGGCAACAGGAAAATATTATTCTGGACATTTTGCTAGCATTTCAGAAGATTAGACTGAAGAAAGATCACAAATACCTTATCACTATGAATCACAAAACACTTTGGTATAGAATGTCCAAATTTATTTCACAAATGTACCAATCTCCTTGTGCTTGCTACTCATGTTGCAATTTCACAGAATAAGCCTGCTCTAGCCACTTTTAATAACGATTATTAAAATATAACAAGTGTGCTTCAGTTATCATGTTACTATGCTAATTATCTTAGTAAAGTAACTACTTTAGTAAAAGACTAGTTTCAAGATAAGGTCAAAAGGAAGACTACATAAGTTCATAAATAAATTTAGCAGATAATCAAATTAAAGTTTGAGTCTGATGCTACAGGCCAAGGGATCCTGCATGTTCCTTTGCTTTTGCAATGTACATTTTTCCATCTCTTCTGCCTCAGAGACCACGTTTGTAGCTTTGGATTAATCAAGGAAATGCAAGTGTGTAAATAAAAAAACAAAACCAAAAACACACCACAAAGCAAAATCCTTGTATGGCTTAAAGATTGTTCCACTGGATCATACTGGGAAGTTTCATCATTTGAAAGAATAAATTAAGCAACTATAGATTAAGGAATATTTTGAGAAAACAAAATCTGAAACATACCTAGGATACATTCTTGGAAAACACACCTTCACCTTCTACCTGACTTTAGTGATCCACGGTCAATAGTAGTAGTTTGTTATTAAAAATAATTTACGTGATGCATTTTCTGTGCAAGTTTTGAACGTTTGTTAATATTGTTTTTCAGCTTGTTCTAACATGACCTAGATTTCTTACTGATGAAGGGAAATAGCAGCAACAAATTTATGACTTCTCAGGATCGCATCTGTCCTGAAAATGCAAACTGCCTTTTATACTTTATCAAAGTAAGGTCCATGCATAAACAATTAAAGTTTTCCCAGGTTTAAATCACATTGGCCTCAAATCTCACAAGGGTATATATTAGTACTAGTGTGGCATATGGAATATCAGCATCTGAAAGTTTTCAGAGAGAGAAAAATTGTTGAAAAGTATCCCGTGTATAATATAAAAGATGGATGACATTCTCATCATGAGCAGAAACAAGCTGAACAGCTGTCAACCCCAGAGAACTGACTTCAAGAGACAGAGACATCAGGACATGGTTTAAAGAAAGCACATTTCATGAGTCCAGAAAATGGTGTGTGCCAGCTACAGATAGGTAGGAAGTTAATCAGAATCAAAATTACAGCAAAAGAAAAACCCTCAATACCACAAAAAACACCTAAACAATTACTATTTTTACTTATCATTGATTATTAAATTTCTATTAAGCATTTCAGGCTATTTTGAAGGCTTTCATTACCTCCCAGGGAAGGATATCTTTATAATATGAATATTTGGGAAGCCTAAAAAGCTACTTGGAACTATTTGTTCATTTGGCAAGACAAAAAATAAACCTTTTGTGCAATGCTTAATATGCCAGACATAGGCTTGTCTCATAATACAAAAGTTATTAAAGATTTGCCAGCTTACTTTTTCCAGGTCATAGAATAAGAATGAATAGAATCACTCTTGCTTTGAGAAATAAAAGTTATGTAAGAATTAGAATACCTACATACATAAAATGAGATTTTTATGTTATGTTTTGGACAGATTACATGATTTTGGTATTATTATTCAATGAGAAGACAATGGGAGCCAAAGCAGTTGTCCAGCTACATAGTGGGACAGACTTTTCTTGATGAACAGGTACCAGAACAATCTGTTTTTAAGGGCTTGCAAGAGAAACTGTTACCTTTACAACAATGAGCAATAGTGAAATTTCACAAGCAAGAATCTGAGTTAGGGAAGATGTGAAGCTGTCTCTGTATATTCTACAGAGATAGTTAAAACATTGTAGTGGAACACAACCCTACCAATTTGGAGGCCATGGTAGAGAGCAGAGCAGTCACCACTGATGGGACACCAGTGGTTCCAGCCATCCAAGCTCCTGTTTGTCTTGGTGTGCACTGAGCAAGAGAATCCAGGCATGAAGCATGAGTGCCTACACATCAGTTGTACCTGACTATGGCACAGGGGAAATACCTTGTTCAAAAGCCGTCTATTTGGACACCCCCTATCTGTAGGATTGTATGTCTCCAGATTATCTGTGCTTCAGAATTCTCCACACAGCCACAGCTGGTCAACCATACTAACCCTACAATCTTCCGTTCCTATGCAGTGGAAAAATGCTTTACTCATAATAGTACCCCTGCCAAATGATAGTACGTGCATACAATGACCTCGAACACCTCTGTGGGCACTTGTAAAACACTCACAAAAGTTTACAACACTTTACAACAACACTTGTTACAAATGGCAGACCAGATTTTACAAATGTGGAGTTAAAAGAATTACTGAGCAAGAATGAGACTAAGCATTCAGGGTTCTCCATATATCTGACTTCAAATAGTCTGGCAGAGAGAAGCCTGGGACTGTTTAATTGGGCACAGTGTGATATCACACGGCATACCTGAAACAGCATTCAAGAATTACTGAAGTAGGATCAAAGACTATAGAGGGATTACAAGGAGCAACACTTCATAAAATGCAATATTTAAGAGCCAAGTTTCAGGAATGGAACTCACAAACTCAAATTAGGAGCCTATTTTCCCTCTTTTTTGAATAAGGAGACGCTTTTAAATATGTTTTACAAAACAGATTATGCTAAAGAAGATGACATTTCCTGAGACAACTGGAAATTCTGGAAAGCTGTACCAACTCTTCCTGCATTTGGAACATGTCCTTTTCTTATGTTTCACCTGTCAGAGCCCAGAGCTGGAACTAACCAAGAGGTGGTGGAAACATGGAAGTGAAATCCATGTTCACTAACTTTAGAATGTCTAACATTTTTATACAGGCTAGTTGTTTTTTTCTTTAAAACAAGTAGAGAGAAACAGGTACATACAATGAGTTACTGGACTCGTTTAAGGTGTCTGTGTTAATGACCAATGACCCATGTGTTAGAGGTCAGTCTAGACAATTAGTTCCACTGGAAGAATCTCAGGTTGTCTGAGATGAGTCCTACATCCACTATCAAATCTAGTGTGTATATCTTATATTGTCTGTATCCAAATAAAGAAATTTAGGGAAGTAGCAAAAACTAAGTGATGGATAATATCATCAACTTTTCTATAGGTAAATAGTTCTGAGATTACTCTTCTCATCAATTACTTGTTGTGTTAATTAGCCCACTGAAAGAGTTCGGAAAGCAAGCAATTATGTAGCCTGAAAAGCCCCAGGAGGAACAAGTGAAGAAAGAACAGCGATCCATGTTTTTTGGTCAGTCTGCTGTAATAAACAGGAGCATATTAACTTTCCATATCTCTACCAAGTGGCAAGCTCAGGCATTTATTATTTTTTTCGCTCACTGACTTGTTGACACATACCCCTCCAAATCTGACAGAACCTACTAGCTGTTTAGAAGAGTCTAAAACTGAATAGCAGAGCTAAAGTCCTAGATTCTGATCAGGGCATGATTGAAAACCTAACTATCATCAAGTCTGAGAGCAGAAAGTTCTCACCTAACTCCTTTCTAGACAAACAAAGAGTGACACTAGCAAGGCAGTGACCCCTAGGGTCAGCCTTTTACATGCTGGCTTCTTGTTGGTGCCCTTGCTTAATGAATCAACTTCAAAGCTACTTCTCACCTGTGTCTTTCATGACACAAAAAAATACTATACATGCAATATTGGGCCAGAAGTAATTTTATAACTCCTTGCTGAAGCTGGATGACTATCCTAGAAGAAAATATTAAAATTTACATGGTCGGATACAATTACTAAAAGGTTGCTAGACTTTACAGCTCTACAAAGCTATCTTAGACTCTAGTTTGTATTAGCATTTGCTCTTTAACTGAAAAATCTAAGGTCATCCCATAATATCTTGTAATCCTTTTATTTCAGATACTTCAAAATATAACATTGTCTCTTTATGAGAAGAAAAATATAGTGAAACCACAGATTTTATATGTAACTGGTTTAGACTAATTTCAGGATTTGATAGAGGAACTTCAGTGCAAGACATAAATATACACATTTTAGACATCTTAATTAGATAAATTCCTCAAACTCCTAAGCAGTTATGAGAAAACAGATCAATATTTTATCCTCGCTCCTGGCTATACACACTGAAATTTCTAAATTAAAAACAAATTAATATATTTAATCCATACCAACCTTCATTTTAATTGACTGTGGACATGAAACACTGAGTGGGAATATCCATTGCAATATTGCTTGTATGGATTTTTTTTAAAAAAGTAAGTTCTTAATATTCAAGTTACAAGCTTTTATGGGTACCCTGGTTTCAGCTGGGATACAGTTAATTTTCTTCTTAGTAGATGGCGCAGCGCTGTGTTACATCATTGATAGCACACGGATGGGTTTGGTTGTTGCTGGGTGATGTTTATACTCAGCCAAGGACTTTTCAGTTTCTTGGGCCCTCTCACTGGCAGGGCCTGTGGCCCCATGGGGAGAGGAGCCCAGGCTGGGGCAGGGCTGCTGGCCGGGCTGTGACCCCGCGGGGGACCCACGCTGGAGCTGGCTGTGCCTGAAGGACGGCACCTGGTGGGGGGGACCCACGTTGGAGAAGGTTGGGAAGAGCTGCATCCTGTGGGAAGGACCCACTTTGGAGAAGTTCATGGAGGACTGTTTCCCATGGGAGGGACCCCAGGCTGGAGCAGGGCAGTGTGAGGAGCCTCCCCCTGAGGGGGCAGGAGCAGCAGGGACAGCGTGTGAGGGACTGACCCCAGCCCCATTCCCTGTCCCCTGTGTCATTGTAGGGAAGGAGGGAAAGAAACAGGGAACGAAGTTGATCCCAGGAAGAAGGGAGGGGTGGGGGGAAGGTGTTGTTAATTTGGGGGTTTATTTCTCTTTATCCTACTCTGATTTGATTAGTAATAAATTAAACTAATTTTCCCAAGCCAAATCTTTTTTGCCCATGATGGTAATTGGTGAGTGATCTCCTTGTCCTTATCTCAGCCCAGGGACTGAGAAACTTTGGTGGGCACCTGGCATCCAGCCAATGTCAAACCACAACAGATCATGATAAGACAGAAAACTCAGCAAACACTTTTTGCTACAAAAACTGAATCCATCTTTTCAAATTAGTTGCCACTCTGCTGTAAATGGCAATAGGGATCAAGAAGACATTTAGAAATGATGGAAAACAGAATGCATGACTTTACAGACATGCTTGACTAAGAAGAAAGATGAATTTATAATAGGGATCCTTTTCCTGGGTTTGTTCTTCAAAGATAGCTGCAAGGTATAATACACAGGAATAGTTATCAGTGGAAGGGTGAAGCTCTCTAAGTTTTACTTTAAGAACAAAATGAAAGTGTTTCATAGAAAAAGACTTAAAATATTTTATGTTCACTTAGGAGCTTTTCCAACATTACAGAAACAATGCACAAAGGAAATTTTTCTGTCAGTATTAAGACATAAAGTCTCATTTCTGATTTCTGAAAATAGTTCATTTAAAGTCTAATAGTTTAGCCTAAATAATAGACAGGTTATTTTAAAAAAACTGAAAAAAGATTAAGAGGTACATTCCAATCTTACTACATTGTAACACTGAACTGTCAAATGTCCTCATGTAGATAAATTCCTTCTTGAAAAACTTCTTTAATGTAATGAATATCAGGGTTTTATGCATATGGTAATCATGTAATTTAAGCATAATGAAAAACCCTTGGGACAAAATTTTATGAGACCAACGAAGTCTCGTTTCACATCTTAAAATTTTAGTTATTTTAACTTATGAGTTATTTATTGTGAGTACTTTACAGCTTTGTTAAGCTGTTGGAATTTGAGAATGGGATTTTTTTGCTTCATGAAACTTCCTATGACAAGAACATACCCAACATTACCTTAAATAAATATATGTTATAATCTTTTTTTTTTTTTTTCATGGTATAGCCAGACCTTGCCTCAGTATCTCCGAACTGATAATGAAACTACTCCTTCCTGCTATTACGCTGTTATGGTTTTTAAATCAGGGTGTAGAGTGATAATGTGCACAACAGAATAGAAACATGGTGGGGGGGGTGGGGTGGGGGGGGAGGGGTTGGAACGTAGAGAAATTAAATTTTCTACCAGATGTAGTGGATGGCCATAAAAAAACATGTAACATTCATTGCTCTGAATTTCTATGAAACATTGTTATCTAGTAATGGTACTCTTTCAGAGAATTTTAGAAATTCATACTAGAGCTGGGACTAGGTGAGTTATACTCACATAGACCAGGGTCTGACTGCAGTTAAGGGGTGCTGTTATTCCATACTGCTAACCTGGTGAACAACTCTGGTGGTGGCACTTTTACACACTCACATCCACGCGCACTTGCAATACTGCAACTGCCTTGGTGATAAAAATTTCTGTGTAAGAGACTGACAGTGAGCATGGAAGAAGCATTAGTTTTGAAATGCAAGGAAACAAGACTTTGCTAGATTCTCTATATTCAGATCCTATGTCCAATGGGAAGTTCATTCCCATATTTCCAAGACAGAATTTGAAAGCTAGTTTTGAAACATATGTAATCTCCTTCAGGAGCACAACAAAATTAAAACAAAAGAAATGCCCTGGGTAGCAAAGATCACCAGATTTGGCTGCCTCTAACCTTGTGCATAGACAAATTCCCTTGAAAGTCTGAGAGGCACACACAGAGAATTTGATGTCCCAACAAAGGTCATATGGGCCAGATCATTTACTCTTACTGGCTAATGTACTCCACTGCCTTATATCAGGTCCCCACCATTTAAAATTCAGCCTGTGTTGTCACCAGTGAAAAAAAGAAATATAATGTGGGGCTTGTGCAATTACATTGATTCAATGGGTTTGCATGCTTCGGTGCTTTTATGTTCTTAAAGAATTCCTGTTCGCCTATTATTTTCCATCAGGAAGAATGAAATAACAATGATGGTGCTGTTGGGTTTTGTTGTTTTTTTTTTCTTTTATGTGCAACAAATTCATTTCCACAAATAAGTAGTTCAAAAGCACCATTCACAACTGGCTTTCAGCATGAAATAACAGAGCACACAAAACATTTTGGAATATTAGTCTGGTTTCATACTGTTTTTCAAATGCTGTGATAAGAGGTCTTTTCAAAATTGAATACTGAATGATGGAAGTGTATTGACTGAAAGCAAGATCTGCCTTTTTTTTTATTCCATACATCATTACAGGCTTTATACATTAGAACAAGTTTTATATAAACGATGTATTCTACAAGAACTGCCCTTACTCTAAGAAAAATATCTGAAGTTAGTCAAGATAACAAGGAAAAAGCCGTCTAATTTAAAATCTGCCAGAAACACAAAGCCCTCCTAGTGAGATTCTCAATGACAAGGTCTTAGATACGAGATCACATCTAAACCCCAAGTTCTGCATAGAAGTTACAGCTCAGCTTCAACTCAATTGCTTTTATAGCCTCTCATTTATACCAGAGCTGAATTATGTCTACTAAGGAGCAGACTTTGTCACTGCTGAGTCATACAGAGACTTAACCAAGACAGTAACCCCAGCAATTCACTTATAAAGTGTTCACCTGGCCACAACAGCAGAATACTGTAATCAAATTCAACAAGATTACACCAGCAATTAGATCCAGAGCTTTAGATTCTCTGCTATACTACACCCTGCAGATCTGTACATCTACAAAATGTTTATGTGGGAGATTTTAAACAAGATCAGAGTGGTAGCAGTTTATATCATGGTATAAGTCATAAAACCCACATTACTGTAGGGACTGTATTCCCTTTTGTATAGCCTTTCTGGACCATAAATCTAGGCCTCCTGTTGAATCTCTTGCATCACGGAGCCCAGCACAGCCACATATCACTCTACCATTAGTGTATTTAGCATCATCTGCAAAGCAGTTAGTCTCTTTGTTCCAGTGCTGTGATCAGAGGCAATTCCTGAATGTCCCCACGATTGCAAATCCAAGTTTGTTCATGGCCAGTCTACACCTACCATCAAGTAAGATAACACAAACACACAGATACCTTCATCATACCTTTATATTTAACAAATATTTATTGTACAGAAAAAGTTTTTTTTAAATCAATACACAGAGATCCAGGGTTAATTTATTGCATAACCTCCAAAGCATTTGGGGTTCATTAATGGATATTATGAGTCCTGCTACTCCTTCATGTCGGTATTTTAACACCAAAGCATTTAGTACCAGAGCCCAGAAGCTGCTTCTTCTATTCGGCTGTAGAGCACAAGCATTTTTCCTTTATAATGGAGAAAGGCGGTCGTTTCAATGATACACTAGAGACCACATGCTGAATCAACGGCAGAGATGAGGTGAGCTCTCCAGCATTCACAGCCACTCCTGTTTAACTGAAAGCTCTGGAGAGGCCCACCACAGTGTAAGCTCCTCATAAACACTAACCTCATGGCACCATCTCCCATGAAGTGTGCTGGAGAAGGACATCTTGCTCTCTAAAGGTCTTCAGAAGTATTTTGCAAAGTGGAAGTGTAGCTTTAACCGTAAGAACTGTCCTTCCTCAGATTAATCAGCCATCCTCAGGTTTTTCATCCCGTTTTGCTCTGAACTCAGAAAAAGTACGCAAAGTGTTTGTATAGGTGGTCAGTTTAGAACAGTTTTCTGAGACCTCAAAACCTTATCTTTAGACAAAGAACAATCCCTCAAATTATAGCTTCTTATCTTTAAAACATAAGTTTTTGAAGTATAGGACAATCAACAGTTTTCAGCTTGTGAAGACATTAAGGGTACAAGACGTAATGACTTTTCATGCTGATTTACTTTTGAGGGAGATAAAGGTTCATATATTAAATGAAAATGAGCATTATCTTACTTCATACACCCAGACCAGTATGCATTTAAAGTAAGTCACCTGACCTGATTTAGGAGATGAACTGGTTTGTAAAGACCCTTATTTCTTTATTTCTATTTCCAACACAAGGAGCCTGATATACTAAACCTAAGATTTAGATGTCTAGGTTATAAATGCTTAAGTTCTAAGAGGCGATTCTCATGGTCAAGGTACTGTCACCTAGAGGAAGTGCCTCCAATGGCAAAATTCAGTTTATCTAATAATTTGCCTTCTCCCCAGCACCACTATAAGGCTACCAGTAGCATTGCCTCAGCAGCTGGACTGTCAAAAGGCATATCAGTGAATTAAGGGCTTGTGAAAATAAGCACTAAACTCGGTGATAAACCAGATTTCTTCCTTTCTTCAGCTTATTCTGTGCATTCTACTGTTAGTCTACAGGCTCCTCAACTCTGCTGTCCCTAAGACTTTTTACAGGTCTGAAGATTTTAGCTCAGATGTTTTTTCCAGTCAACCAGTTTCACCAGCATAATATTTTCAGATGACAAAAATATATGTAAAGCCTGGGGCTAAAACTCAACTCTCTGGAGACCACAGGCTTCTGTGCTAAGTTTTCCAGCAGCACAGAGAAATCCCACATCGTCATCACTGTCAATGGCAGACAGTGTGGGGAAAAAAGACCCTGCTGTCTTCAATATCATGAATCTGTCCTCAAAGTTAATAGCACAGGTACTGTCACTCGCTGATTTTAAAACACAGAATAAATGATAAACCAGGACAGAAGGAATAAAAGGGTATCTCAGATCTGAACTAAAATCTCCCTTTTTCCTGTTCTGGATAAGAAGGTGTTATGTCCCTGTATTTTCCCCACATCCATTACTGATTATTCCAACTGAGCAAAGAAAAATAAGAGGAGAACTGAGAAGTCTAACCCCAGTGTACTCAGAGAACATCTTTTTACCTTATTTTTATCAGATTTCTAGGTTAATCCAGATCACAGCATTCAAGTCCAAGAAATTACAGAGTTGAGAAGGATCAAGAACCTGCATGGCCATGTAGTATACCCAGGGATCTTTGAGTTAATTACAAGCCCAGCAGGAATTCATAAGGCATTGCACAGAACAGCAACAACAATTATTCTTAACTATAGGTCCACCTGGCTCCCAGTATTAAACCAGAAAAAGTTTTGCTAATAACCATAGCCATAGCAGAAAAATAAATACCTTTGCTCAACATAATCATTATTTATTTACATCCGCTCTACTGGTGTAATTTAACTTGGACTCTTTATTCTATCTGTTCTCCTCATGTCTCCCGACCAGGGTATCCAGGACATATGACACTAAAGGATATTTTGAATAATTGCACTGTTCCCACACTGCAGAAGATCCAGAGAGTGGAGCTGGGAACAGTGAATTAAAAAGAGGCTCATGAAAATCTGTACAGATTCTCTTATTTAATGAGTTTACCTCATAGATTGAATATAAATTCTGCATCAAGCTAAGGAGTATCCTCAATGATGACAGCACTGGGGACTGTGATTTGTAACAGCAAAGAATATCTCAGAGCAGGTATCTAGAAGTTTTTCTTTTATACAATGAATAAAAAAATAGTTTACCAGTCACAACAGTAAAGTTTTCAAGGAAGGGGAAAAAAAAAAGACTGAAATCTGAGTACAACTGAGTCAGAATGTGAAATTTGGATGTCTCCAGGCTGTTAATTCAGGAGCCGGTGTAGACTGGCAATTTCTAGAAACTAAACAGAAAGTAAGTTGTGACATTCTGTCAAACTGCACCTGCAAGTGCAGAATATTTATAAAAATAAACTCATCTCAACCCTTCTGTTTCCACAAAGCATGAAAAATAGAAGATTGAGGTTATTTACTCAGTGTAATAAAAATGAATCTGTTTAATAGATCCAAACTGAAAAAAAAAATGTTTTGCAATTCTAACTAGTGTATTTATCACACGTGCTATATTCAGGAATGTAGAGTAACATTTTCAAAAGTATCAAAGATTTTTCACTGGCCAGACTTTGAGTTCTCTTGAAAAGTTTGATTCAAGACTAAATTAAACATGCAGAACAGCATTTCCCAGCCATCACTGGTCCTTGAGTAACAATTCTGTGAAAGCAGCATTTTGAAAGCAGCCTGCATTGTGTCTATCCCACTGTGCTCAATTTTAATCTCTCAGTTCCCTCTGACGGCAAACAACATTGCAGGATCATACACAGCATTCTCCCACAAGGTATGAACCATTGCTCTGAAATAGCTTCAAGAGAAATAAGTGTTAGATATGTTAGTTTTACTAATGATATCTTAGACTATTAAAGCTTTACTTTCTACTATGTATATTAATTATTCAAAATCCGGTCCTCCAAGCTGATATGTGCAGATGGATTCCAGTTCTATGAAACTCCACTGATTTCTGTGAAGCTTTTTTTCAAGCATCTAGTCCTATGACTAACACAGACTTACAGCTCTTTGCACCTCATTCTTTCCAAAGCAAAACCAGATAGGCCAATAGCATTTGTCTCTGTATTTCTTTTTTTTGGCTCTAGTGTAGCAACGTTACTGTCCAAATTCATTGTACTACCTTGTTTGTTTACATGCAAAAATGTGTGTACTATAACAGAATTCTTGAAGATAATCATCAGCGTGCTTCTCTTCATATAACACTTCTTCAATGCTTTCTCAATCCTCCTTTGTGCTTTTTTTCTTTAAAGTTTTGCAATAACACATTTTAATTTTTTTGATATAATTATTTGGCAGAATACCACTGTAGTGATTTCAGCAATCTGTAAGATCTACAGAAAGTATTAGTTCTGGAAACTGGAGTGTTTGTGACCTAGAAGTGTGAAGATCTTTTGTTTGTTTAAAAGTAAAACATTTTTTGTGAGGAAAAAAAAAATACTGCACTTCATTTCCCACTCAGAATGGGGGGAAGGGAGCAGCCGGAAAGGATGTTTTAGAAGTTTCCATCAAATGGTATGCACTTTGCAGCCATTTCTGGTGCTATGCTAGTACACAAATGTCTTTTCAGACAAGCTCTGGCCTCCTTTCTCTGCTTAAGATTTTACTGGTACAATCTTTCAGTTGTAAGTGTAATGCTTTGCTGAACAGAATATGGGCACATGTCATTGCATATATCTTGCATATAATTATATGCTTACAATAGGGGAAAGGGAAAGGAGTGGTGGATTGGTTCATTTACTGCACCAGTCTTAAATTAGTATAAAATTCCTGTGTAGGCAACACCTTACCTGGCTTTAACGATCACACTGTAGTGTGTAGGAGCTTTTCACACCACAGTAGGAGCCAGACTGCTCTAAACTTTTGCAGGCTCTGGAAAGGCTTTGGGAAAACTGGGACTGAGACTAAGAAAACACAGCAATGAGCAACACTTGAACTTTATGAGCAACCAGCAAACCCCTGACTGAAAAAGACTAGCCAGTGGAAATAGATTGTAGAGCTACAATGCCTAGGAGGACTTTGGCTTTGTGTGTAAGAAGAGTATAACATAGTTTTACGTTCTAGAAAAAAAAAAAAAAAAAGTGTTAAAGGCACTTGAATCCAAAGATCTAAGTTTCATTTACAACACAAGATTGGTGCTGCAGATCAGCTATATTCCTGAAGGAAGGTTAGACCAAATGTCAGGATCAAGTGATCTCATTCTCTGTGGATGATGCAGAGTGCCAGAATTCCACTACTGAACAGGAAACATATCCTGCTCATGCTAAATCCGTGTGAAATTAGGCATGCAAACAGCAATGACTATTCTATTTCTTGCAAATAGTCCATTAAACTGCTTATAAATACCACCCACCTCCCTTCAGAAGAAAAATTAAGAATAAAAAAGTACATTAAAACACTGTAAAATAAGGAAATGGCACAATTAAGATACTCATAAGACCTTGATAGACTTCCTTGTGTATGGTGATAAGATCCCTTGGTCCTCAGGACATCTGTCTCATTCATTCAAAAAATGGGAGTATTAATTGAATAAGCACATATACCATGCCCTGTTTTGCCATAACTGAAATTTTTTTTCTAGCAATTTTTAGTTCACTAATCTTAAAACTCTGCTCTGAAGGGTATGATTAAATTCTTCTAACTGTCCTGTGATGTTCTTCCTTCTAACAGGTGTTTGACAATTTTGTTTTCTTAAACTCTCCCTGACTGAAGATGAATGAGGATAATCCCCATTTTACAAATAGGGAAGGCAACGAGATACCCCAGCCAAATCTCCACAAATCTAAATGCCTGGTTAGAGGTACTAAATATTTGACTCACCTCTTAGCAGCCTCACTGAGCACTCTCGCACTCAGTCCTCAGCCATCAGAGGGTTACAAACTTCTAAAAATTGGAACCCAAGCCCCCCAGTCATGCCCCCAGGAGATAAAGCACGAGACATTTGGGCATCAAAATGATGAGACTGGTTTTAAGAATTTTGTGGACAAGGCAGAATCAGCAATCACTTCTTTAAGGTGGAATTCATATAATTTAGGAGTCTTTGCCTGCAATGACATCTGATTTGATACTTTCCTTATAATTGAGGTAGGAAAGCCATAGCCTGCAGTCTGCTTTGTAGATGCTACAAACCTGATCCACGACCAAATTTGCCGCAACCCTATAATACACACTGAAAAATTAAAAAGCAATCTTAATCCTGCCATATTCTGATTTAAAACTATGCTTTATAATGCATTATTATGCATTATAATCTCCAGATCTAAGAATTCAAGCATGAATGTCTAGGTTAAAGACAAAAAAAAAAAATCACCAGACAAATCTCACTGTGTATCACTACACACAGCCTTTCGGCAGCATTTTGGAAAGGTATCAGGACTTTCATGGAGTCTGCATTAAAACACTCTCTCTTTCCAACCAGCCTAATAGATCATTCAGCATCCCTCAATGTACAACAACAGCTTTTTTCTTTAGCTGCTCCAAGAAGGTTTGGGTTTAAGACTTTAAGGCTTCATAGCCCAAAGAAACATGCCTCCCAAACTTTTCTGGTCATTGCTTTGATCTATTTTGAGTCAAATCACAGAGACAATCACCTGAAACAGTCTCACCACAGCCTCAAGTTCCTCTTCTGAAATATCCCTGAAGTATTTTATCCAAGACTGGCCTCTAACCCTCTGACCATAAAAATCCCTGTGAAGCTCCATAGCAGGAACTTTGGAGTCTCTTGCTTTTGTTACTCAGAAATTCAGTAATTAGAGGAGCAGAACTTGAAAGCATCTCTGTAAAGCTTCGGATGGCTGACTTCATTTTCTCCCAATGCCACTTTATTAGGTTTGTTTGTTGCTTATAGATTCTATGTACTCTGTTCTGATTTTAGGACTAGATGAAGAATTTATTGAGACCACTAGCTATTTCAGATAGTCCACAGAGATGCAGGCATACTTTCTCTCAAGTAGTACAGCAGATGCCATCACAAACATGTTTTCCAGATCCCCTGGACAATACTGGATGATGTGTAAGCTGCACCCACACAGTCCTTTAGCTGAAGATGCTAACACATAGCAGAGACGGTTAATTTTCAGAGTGCTTTCCACCAACATATTAAAGTGGGTGACAAGATCTCCTAGAGGCAGTGGTAGAAGTTTATATAGACACGCAAAAGTGCAGATACCATGTCCAGGAGTTAAATTAATCTATTACACTGAATCAAACGTAACTTATTTTCCACTACTCTGTACCAATAATTGGGATTTATTTTCTTTATGTCTTGGTACATGGTGTTGGTGTGGTACCATGCAGGACCCTGTATATCGTATTGTTTATAGAGGGCTATAGCAAAACAACATTTCTGTCCTGTTCACCATGGCATCCATTGGTAAAAAACATGTCCCATTCAAGACTGGCAATTATCTGAAGAAGTGACAAGGCAAAGTGAATTAATAAAACATTATTTCTAATTCTTTTTGTGGAATCAAATCTGTCTTAAATCATGTTAATGTGAATCACTGTGGCAAATCTGACATCTCTGTCTGAGAGCATGCTAATGTAATTTACTGTAGTGAATATTACATCTCCATCTGCTAAAGCAATCTGTTAAAATTCACTAAGATTATTATCTTCAAGAGGCAGAGGTTTTTAATCTTTCAGGTTGTTGTTTTTTAAGTTCCTTCTGATGGAAATAGTATCTAACATGTGATGCTGACTGACAACATTTGATTAAATTAAAAATGGAGTATGTAAATTCCTAGCTCTTATCAGCTCACTGTAAAATAGCAGCTGGTAGGAAGTTAAGGCCAGAATTTCAACAGCTCAAAACATTTAGTTTCAGCCATGATTTCATCATAAGACATAAATAGAGACCAATACTATGAGAGTGATATGATAAATATTATACTGGCCTAAATAATGCCAGATTTTAACAAGTTTTTTCTTATTATCAGAGATCAAAAAAATCACTGGAAAGTACTGGAAAAAAATCAGTGAAAGAATGCAATGGTTATGATTATTTGATTATTATGGTTATGCAGTGTTTAAAACAGTAGGATGTATCCTGTAGGCACTACCTCTGTGCAAATGAGGGAAAAAAGGCTGAAATACATGAAGGAATCATACACCTTTCCTAAGATCTACTCAGTTTATAACTGTAATGTTTAATCTATACTACTATGGAAAGATGGATATTTTTACCGTTAATCGAAAAAGTTCCAAAGCCTAATCTAGGGAGGACATGTCAGGTAACTACACAAAACATTACAAGATTATTTTTCACAAAAGTCTAAAATGGGTCCAAATAGACATTTTTGCACATGCTCATATAAATAGTGAATTTTGTGTTGAGAACAAATTTCACTTAAGATTTTTTCACTTTAACAGCTAACAAGTATTATGACCTTAAATACAAAAATATCATTTAATATGTATTAAAATAGCACCTTTAGCAGAAAAATAGATGGGTTTCAATAGCATTTCAACAGCTTTAAATCCATTGCACTGACCAAAACAGGCAAGTATCCCACTCTTAGCCACTTTTCCAGTGTTTGTGTGGATTCAGCCAGCCTAACTGGGGAGCACAGAGGCTTGAAGGCTGAAGTCAGAGACTTTGGAAAATTTAGAGTTATGGGGACAGGGAATAAAAATACTATTACTAGGATCAGTAGAAAAAGAAACTGAGCGATTCCTCCTTTCGGGTTGAAGTGTTGCTTAACTTCCCTTCCCCCTTTCCCCTCAGAAGATGGCTTCCTTCCTGGTGGTGATGAAGCACAGAACTTCACGAAGTCAGCTGTCAGAGTGAGACATCCAAAATACATATACTCCCTGTTCCAGTCTCACTCTTTCTAACAGTATCTGGCTGCTGGGCAGCTTCTTCACTTTGGGGTATTGACACCTGCTGGCCAGTATAAAAATAGCAAACTGTTTTTTCTCGGGAACACAAGTCCCAGTGCTGGATGCATATGGTTTCATATTCTTTCTCTGCCATATGGTAGAAACTTTCTGATTCAAACTAGTTGAAAGTAAAAATGATCATTTTAAAACTATTACATCTTTAAAAAATATCTGGTTTGGAATTTGTTGAACTACTAACGCCAAGAACAACGGAAGTGTTACCAAGTCTTTCCAAATACTCCAGTATGCTATAAACAGCAAATATTTTCCTTGGTTTCTGATTTTCGCAGATTTCAAAAATCCATAGAGCTGTGTACTCCAGATATTGTTGGAAAATAATTTGAAATGAAAGAAAGAAAAAATAGGCTCCATATATTGAGTCTATATATTTTTGCTTTTCCTATGTATATGGAAATTTCTACCTCCATCCCTTCAATTGCTTGTTCTGTGTTTGGCTGTAGAATCTAAATGGACAGTATCCTTTTAAACATTCACAGAAGTTAAATATTTTCAGTGGAAGACTGGAGAGATTCATGAAAGAAAAACCACTGAGGTCAGTGATTGCACAGGAATGACATTTAGCTTCATCTAAAAACATTTGGAGTCAGAGATCATCAGGGGAAATGCAATATGCTTGCTGTTTCTGCTTTCACTCTTCAAACTACTTTTCACTGGCATCCCCTTTTGATTACTCTCCCCGACAGGCTATTGGGTTAAACTGCCTTCTGATGTGAGTGAACATTCTCTAAATACTGGAAATACTGGAAAATGCCTATTAATGCTATATATACATGCTACCATAGATAAATGCTATGAACAGCATCCTATTTTTGCAAGTTGGGCCTTAAGGACAGATTCATTTGTACTCCTTTATGATCCCATGGAAATCTGAGACTCCCAAGAATTTTCTGCTTATTTCTACATCAAATGATACCTCAATAAGTATCATTATTAAATCCTAATTAAAAAAAAATAAGCTTTACATTAGATATTCCACTATTGGTACTTGCTCACCTATATTTCACAGGCTATATGTTCAATATTCAAAATACTAAGGCAAACACATTAAGGGTGTGAATTTGCTTCTCATCTCATCTTTAGTGTACGTTAAATCCCTGTTCAAACTCCTTCACTGAAGAGACTGAAGAGTAACATGGTTTTAATTAACTGCAGAATAATCCTTAGAACTTTGGCATTAACTTCAACATCTCCATCAGTTTTCTTCAATATTTCTGAATGTTCCTGTGTAAACAAACCCTAAGAAGGGTTAACTTTGTTTCTCTCAATAACTGTATTGTATAAACTACTGTATTCAGAGAGTATAAAGATTAATTATCCATGCTGATGAGGATGACTGTAATCTGATTGTCAGCATATTTTCACTGTAGGCAAGATGGACCCACTCATTTTCACCATTTCAGCTCCCTTCATCTCATCCAAACAGTCTGAGCTGCTGTAAACAGAAATGGCATGACGCATGACTGAGGGGACATTGCTATGCAGTACATTTTTAATGCCAGCTATTTTACATTTCAATTTATACAAAATCGCCTCCACCATCTCTAGCATTAGTAGACCAATTTCCTACTCTATTTCATGAAAAGAAAGAGAAGGAATTATAGTCATTACTAGACAATAAGAGGCAGATATCAAAACGTTAATCAGAATGAGGGAAAAGAGGGGAGGGAAGAAAAAAAATCTCTTCATAATCTTCATAAGTGATAGCAAAACATTTAAATAAGCAAACAATGTAAATCTGCACTGTGAACAAACAACTGTCATGTCTGTCATTGTCTACGACAGGACAGGACAAAAAATCAATAATATACACGGGTTATTAATGAGGTGAGGGAAAGAAGAATGCTAAGAATGAATAGTGGTCAGGTGTGGGTGTGCTGACAGTCAACAACCTGAACAATCGAAAACATTCTGTGTTTTGATAGACTTTTGTAGGTGAAAGAAACCTCTTTCCATACTCCAGAACAACCGACTAAATTTCTTCATCATCACCGAGAAGATCTGCCCGTATAAATACACTCACAAATAAATGAATAAATAAAGCCCAGAAATTAACTGATTCCTTGCAATATCTCCTCATGTGAAGGAAACACCAATTAGTAGCCTAGCAAAAATACAAAGAAACGAAAACATACAGGGGTGGCAGACTTTGTAAAATAAGTACCAATTCAGAATGCAGCATGTGGTAAAAATGATTGCAAACCACTCTGCCTGGACATATAGGTTGTAACTTGCATAAATCACTTGTTCATGGTGTTCCTCTCACTTGCTTTACCTTAATTTGCAATTCTTTTATTTATATGGTCAGAGTATAACACTGTTTTGCCCACATAGTTGGTGCCACTTTCCAGGTCTTGCTGAAACCAACCAGAATTGTAAGAATGGAGGTAAGAGAAAGTGAATGCAACACAATGACATTCGGAGAGCTAGTTCAGTTTCCAGCCTGGTTTTAGAAACTCTCTGAACAGCCAAATGCTCTTGGTTATCTTTCCCTGCTTCTTAGCTCTATCATTCAAGCATTAACAAGAAAGGAATGGCATTTGGTTGTGTGTCATAGCTGGAACGAGACCAGATGACACTTGTATAGTCTTTCTTTAAAAGAAGAGAGTTTTGGGAGCATTGCTGATTTGCCAATGTTTCTATCATCCCTCTTATTCCTACTGAGACAAAGGAACAGTGAGCAGACACATGCATTTAATGCACTTACCTAGTGCAATGCTAACATATCACCTGAAACCTGGTAGCATCTCACCTCAGTTTGCAGCATTTAATTCCACAACACTCTTTCACAACTGGAGAATAGTATACCTCACATTATTCTTCACATACTTCAGTATAAAAGCAAGTGCCTGCAATGTTTGTAATTTAAAAAACAAACAAACAAAAAAATAATTTAAGCACTGAATGAAAAATCGGTGGTATGGAAGCACCTAAGCGAGAAATGCAAACCATTAACATCATACCCTGATAAGAGATAAGTTTTGCTAATGCCTATGGTCAAAACTCTTGGTTTCCTCTCTGTGCTGACAATTGTGCTCCCTGTTTCACATGCAGGCCTATTTGGGGTTCACTAGGCAACCCAGCCCCATAGAAATTTTAAGGACACACCAGCAGTGCAGAAGTTCATACAAAACATAGCAGTTTCAGCTGTTCCCATGAAATACATGGCTCGAAGAGAAAGGAGTGCTGCCAGCACAGAACTCTAGCCCAGAACTTTCCTCTAGGGAGCAGGACACCTGGGCTTTCCAGATATCAAGAAGAAATGAAGTTCATATTTTTCATAAGAGTATCCTATCCACCAGACAAGTAAGACTAGGGCACTCCTCCTCTAAAAAAGAAAGACATGGTTACCAAACTTTGTTCTCATGAGTATACAGGGCTTTTTTCAGTAACTGCTTGATTTAAAATGCATTAAACTGCATTAAATACCCTTAGGAGCAAGGACTGGGGACCAGCACCAGCCCTTTCTGCTGCCTCATGCTCATCTTTTTTTACTGTCCCTTGAATCTTGCATTCCAAACTGCATAATGGTTCAGACTTAGCAAAAAAGAAGCGGAAAACACCACCGCTGTTCTCTACCATGTCTGTGCTGGCTTTCCTTTGTAACACAGTAGATGTGTCTAGAACACACAGTACCAAGGAATGCATAGACCTTAAACTGACTGCTTTGTTTGGTAGCCATGAATCTGTTACATGCCCCAAACAATATCACTTTGGTTTACATTAAAGGAGACAGGGATGATCCAGCCAGTCCTGCACAAATGCATATCCCAGTACCTAAACTGAGGTAAGGCAGAATTCCAGCATGCTCCTACTGTGTGGCGCAGTCTGTTAGCCTATTTAGGCACCTGGTACTTGGCATGTGCTTGTGAATCTCAGGTTAGGTCCTGACTTAACACAGGGTTGAGATTTTCACAGTTGGATCCAGCCTGCAGGCTGAGTTTTTTGCAGACATGTGCATCACAATACTTAAGTTTCTTTTTGTATCCAGAACTTGTGAAATGTTTACCAATATCTACTTAGCTGTATCATCAAGTCGATTGAAAAATCAGGCATATTAATTTTAACTGCTTGGTCCCACAATAGACTCTGAATTATCCTTCTGTTTTGGTGTTTCAGAACTTTAAAACTAAATTGTAATCACCCTAAATTATAACTTTCATATCTCCTATTATATTAAAAATTTTAAGAGACATGAGACTGCCAGAGGGGAGAGAAGAAAAGAGTGGATTTACAAATGCAATAATAGAACAACTTATGAAACAAGAAGGGCCCTTTTTTTAATTTGTATTCTGTATTGGATTACATATTTCTCTGTATGCAGGCTCTGCTTTTTGCCTTTCTGGATTTCCAGGAGAATTTTGTTAATATGAGCATTGACCTTTTACAAACAATATGGGAGAAAGGGGAAAATTTTTAATCAGTTTAATATTCATTTCAGTCACTGCAAAAGTTTCACACAACCCACAAAATATACATTAAAATGAAGGTTGTTAGTTTATATTGGCGAAGTGCAATACAATAGCTATCTATAAGCCTAATTTATAAAATGTAGGCCTATAAGCACCATTTCTCTTTTTTCTGATAAAGAACACCACTTCCATGAAAGTGGAACTTTTCATATTAATTTGGAGTTCTTGCTTTCTGAGGGAGATCAGAAGGAAATGAAGTAAAAAGGAGCTGAAGTTTATCCCTGAGGTTTCAGAAGGTTGAGACAACTAAACTGATTTTGCCAAAACTGTATGAAGAGATGCCTGATGGCCTGCACCATGTGGGTCTTGGCTTTGGGAGTGTCATAGGAAGCAAAGTACAGTATTCACAATAGGGCTGCATTTACCTCTAGCTGTAAGCCACTGAAATATTGCACAGAATCTGCATGCTGGAGATTTAGGTTATTTTTTTCTATTACAAGGAATTTTCATTTAGGAGTAGAACATTAACTTTTTTTTGTTCTGACATCAAACAATACCCTACACTTCAGATTATGACATTTCAGTGTTTGTGAACTCAGGTTAAATTAAGTGGTTTAACCACTACGCTTGGTCTTTCTCTGCAAATTAAGGAGTAGGAGAGAATTACGATTATGTAAGTGCCTTAGATAAGTATTTCCATACTCTTACACAGCTGGATCTAAATTCATTCCTCTCTCTGAACTCCCTAGATAAACAACATTTGGCTTCCTAGCAACCTCATTTGAACTAGGTCATTCAGACACATTATTACAATTCAATTCTATAACAGTTTGGTTTGAAATTATAAAAAATACTTGTGTTGCAGAAGTACAATTTCTTTTGCTGTGAAGCCCTTGCTTCACAAGCTAACAAGCTGAAAGACATGCTTCAGGTACCATACTCTGTTAATTTCTCTCCTGCTCCTTACACTCAGTGAAAGGATGTTGCAGGTATAAATGAGAAAAACCAAACCCATCCTTTGCCCTCTGCGTATAACAGAAATTTAAGGAGAGATACAGAGGTGCCATAGTGAAATGAGTCCAGCAGAGGCTACCAAGATGGACGGTGGACTAAAGTTCATGACATGCAGAGGGAAGCTGACAGCCAGGTTTGTTCAGTTTTCAGGAAAAGGTTAATTAATGGTGATCTAGCTGGAGATGTTGCCTAATGGGGCAGTGAGATGATGGAGTCTGTTCTTGGTGGCGCACAGCAAAAGGATGATGCATGACACAAGTATTAGGAAAAAAATCACATTGAAGGCAGTCAGCCATGGAATCAACTTACCCAGCTGAGTAGTCCTCATTGCTGAAGAAACTAAAAATTTGGCTAGACAAGTTCATTAGCAAATGCCCTAGGCCATCCCTGATTTGAGCAGGGGTTGAACGAAATAACCTCAAGAAGTCTTTTCATTATTCTACAGTTCCAACTTTTGTACATGCTGCTGTTGCTGAGGCAGCTGTACTTCAACTACGCAGATGGGCTAAGGGATGCTTACTGTACAGAACAGGTCCCTGACCCACATTGTTAAAATCCATTTGAGGTTCTACAAGTGACTTCAGCAGAAGTAGGCCTTAGGCTTCAGTTCCAGCTATTTGCATTTATTCAGTGAAAGTTTACAAGTTCTGATGCTCATAAAGAAATGCTTGAAGTTGTTTCCTAAAACTTCTGCTTCATTTAAAGTATATGCAAGAGCAAAGTAATTCAAATTCAAGTGACTTGAAACTACTTGAAACTACTGTTAATCTCTCCCCATGATGAAATATTTTGTTTCATCTCAAAAACTAATTTAATACCTTTGCTTTTCTGTCCTGCATTTGCATCCATCCCTATACTTCATTTTTTTCATGTTTTTCTCTGACACTTCAAAGGAAAATAGAGTATACAGTGTAAATCAGACTAAGTTTCCTGGATACCTACTCTTCATTTAAAAAAAAAAAAAAAAGAACCAGTAAAGTATTTTATGCTTTCCATGGCTGCCACTATCCTATTAAGTTCTACACCTGAAATGTTTTTTTTATAGCAGCTCCAAGAAAAAGTCAAACACAGGAGTCTGTGTACTTCTAAGTCTGGGTGTATTACATATGATATTGCAATTCTTTGATTATTTGTTGCCATTGTTTTACACAAGTATTCCTCAGACCTTAATCAGACCTAGAACAGACTTTTGCAAGCCACACAGACTTTAGGATCTCAGTGTTTTATGTAATGTCATTTTCATCTTTTTGAAGGCCTTCATTAAGCTATGCAAAAGAACAGATGATAATTTAGACTATATTGATACAAAAAAAAGACCTGAATTTCTCCCTAGAAACACACACAAGGCAGAGAAGAATAAAAACATGTGCATGACCAGCACAGAAGCATTCCCCGGGCAAATCACTGGGCTGCAGCAGATTTCCAAAGTAGTGTGTACATAGTGATGCCCAAGCTTCATATTCATCCCTCTCCAGGCTAGGCTGCCACTCTGAAAGACAGAAGAAAATCTGCTTTCTCCTTGTTTTTCAGTGTAAGAGATTAATATATTAAGTCTGTCAGGATTTATACAATTGGATCAGGCAACAGTTCCTGCATGGATTTGGACAGTGTAATTCAAAGTTGGCTTTTGTTTAAGCCCAATATTATTTTCTATCTGAAAATGTTAGTAAATAAGGTCTGTCTGCATGTGTTGTGTTATTTATATCAGTTAATGACATTTTTAAGTAGCAACTAATTTGTTTAGTTCAAAGTTTCACATTAGTTCCCTAAAAATGATGCTTTAAGCTATGTAAGTATTTTCTCACTATAGCTAAACATGATAATTTCTAGGAAATTATATGCAAACAACACAGATGTAACTACTGATATGGTTCTGACTAGGAAACTAACACACTGCTGTCAAGGACAATAACGTTGTGGAAACCAGATGAGATGGAGCTTTGCAACACCAGGTACCCAGTGCCTTATGCATGCACATTCAGAGGAACAACAGAGGCAGAAGTTTCTAGCTACATAGGCATCTGTGTTTCCTGCAGTCCAGTTTCCCCAGCTAAAAATTCAAAACCTGCTGAATTTTACTGTTTCCAGTAACTTACCTGGTCTAGTTCCTCCACAGATATTTCAAGTACTTTTGCATTACACTGCACCCCAGTTTACTGGTGTGTCTGCAGTTGGACCACATGTTACTGTGGTAGGAACTACCACCATTCAGCTTTAAGGATGAACGTGTTATTACTGTTAATGCTCACCCAAGCCTTTTCCTGAATTGGGTACAGCTTATGTAGAAGAGAGAACCTGGGCCAAAATGTAATGATAACAAATACTACTCTAGTGACAGCTGAATTTTTAATGGTGACAAACTAGAAATATACAGACCCTTTCAGGTGAGGAAGCAGAGCAATTAAGCTGCTCACACAGTTCAAGGAAAATCAAGCCCTTGATGCTGAGGTACATGATTTAAATGTAAGACCACTTCTCTTGCATTAAAAAATGGTAGTGACCACTTTCCAAATACAGAGTTACTGCAGAGACCAAGGGGCAGCCATGTCCAATCCAAGTAGGACTACATTTCCCCTGATCTTCCATTCTCTTTTTCTCACTGAGTGAGTAACTTCATATGACTATCTACCAGCCTTTGGATCTCAGTATGCAGAGCTGCATATCTCACCTTTAAATTTTTTTGAACACTAGAAACAAAACCTGTTAATATTAACTGTTGCCTTAGGTAAATTTTCAGAACGTGACCAATGTATTTACTCTATCGACTGTACTCTCTGAAGAAAAGTGTGGTAAGAGAGATATCCTGCAAAGACGAAAGTAACTATATTTATTTCCCATAGGTAAAACTGCCATTACCTTTCCTGTATTGCCACTAACTGGTCTGATTACCCTCACAACAGAGCCAATTTTACACTGGAATGATTCCACCATCTTCAAATAAGGTTGCCTTCATTTAAGTTTAATCTGAGAGAAGTATCAGGCTCCAAATTTGATTTAATCCAGAGAAAATAATAAGAAACTTAAAGTAGTTCAGTTTGAATCTTAAGCTATTTGATTTCATCTCTTTTCAAAGAAAAAAAAAAAAAATTAGCACTGGGGAAACAAAGTCAAAAGATTTACCCATCATAATCATTTGAGTTACAGACTGTTTTGTGCAGCCTGTGCTCCAATGTTACTAATTCCTTCCAGTTTCCTGCTTTTTTACTGCTTCAAGGGGAATGAAATTAACACTCAACAAAATCTGTATTTTCAGGCTTGAGGCTTCAGACACATAACGTTTTTGAACATTCAGCAGAAATTCTCCAGACTTATAACAGATGTTACAATAGTTTATCAAGGCAGAACTGCAAAACAACTGGAAAGGATTATGTAAAATAAATTAAAATTAAACAGGAACTGTAGTACTGGCATATACCTTATATTAGATACACTTATTAGACTTCCAGGGCTTCCTTTTGTCTTTCCAAAATGTTGATTTGATTTTTTTCAAGTAGAAACAGTATGATTTAGAGCTTGACACAGCACATGTTCCAAAGCCCGGAGTATTACAAAAAGATTAATAGACACTGAATGAAACTCCTAAAAAAGATTTCCTAAATTGATGCATTTATATATTTGTTTTTTCTAATTTTAAAAGAAAAAGAAAAAGGAAAAAAGAAAAGAAAAGAAAAGAAAAGAAAAGAAAAGAAAAGAAAAGAAAAGAAAAGAAAAGAAAAGAAAAGAAAAGAAAAGAAAAGAAAAGAAAAGAAAAGAAAGAAAGAAAAGAAAAGAGAAAAGAAAAGAGAAGAGAAAAAAGAAAAGAAGAAAAGAAAAGAAACGAAAAAGAGAAAAGAGAAAAGAAAAGAAGAAAAGAAAAAAAGATACAAGAAAAGAGAAAAGAAAAGAAGAAAAGAAAAGAAAAAAGACAAAAGAGAAAAGAAAAGAGAAAAGAAAAGAAAAGAAGAAAAGAAAAGAAAAAAGACAAAAAAGAAAAGAAAAAAAGATACAAGAAAAGAGAAAAGAAAAGAGAAGAGAAAAAAGAAAAGAAGAAAAGAAAAGAAACGAAAAGAAAAGAAAAGAGAAAAGAAAAGAAAAGAGAAAAGAAAAGAAAAGAGAAAAGAAAAGAAAAGAGAAAAGAAAAGAAAAGAGAAAAGAAAAGAGAAAAGAAAAGAAAAGAAAAGAAAAGAAAAGAAAAGAAAAGAAAAGAAAAGAAAAGAAAAGAAAAGAAAAGAAAAGAAAAGAAAAGAAAAGAAAAGAAAAGAAAAGAAAAGAAAAAAGAAAAGAAAAGAAAAGAGAAAAGAGAAGCAAAAAGAGAAAAGAAAAGAATAAAGTGTGGCCATCACTTGCCTACCCAGTTATTTCCTATGCATAAATAGCAAAACTCTGTGATCGCTGTGTGTTCCACAACACCTTTCCCAAGGACAGTAAATTATATTTCCCTTTCCTCCTCCAGATCTCAGATTTTTCCTTCATCCTGCCCCACCACTTTGACCAAGTCACCATGGATTTGATTGATTCAGAGCTATGGACAAATCGATAATATTCTCAGACCTCTTGGCTGGCTGATTTCTCTTTGATCAGCTCAGAATTGACTGCAGCACCAGCAGGAACACAAATTCAGATCTCTAGTTTTGTGAGAACTTTATACCTTTTTGGTTTTGTCAGATTTGGCTAAACCAGACAACATAAAAAAACTATTGAAGTGAACTAAAGACAGGTTTTGTATCAGCCTCCTGTTATTAAAACTTAAAGCTAAAAGCATTATTCACTTTGTTATTGCAATCAATGCTGTTCTGTTACAATTTGAGTCACATTTGTAATAGGTAGTTTAAAGAATTGCAAAATCATAGAAATCCGGAACAAGTATATCCTCTAAATAGCAATAAAAGATTGATTATCATCCCCTGGAAGTACTTCCATCTTCTGGTTTTGTGAAAACTTTGCATGATCTTCTAAAAGCTTAATGCAATGCTCTGTGTAACTTCTACCATAATTTAAAGCAGAACAATGGAAAAGCTGTGTTTGCAGTATGATTTATTTGACCTGAGAATGCCTTGGGATTTATTGTAAATTTGGAGGCTGCAGAGCTCTGGAAGAAGCTTTTAGCAATTCGCTTATTTACTGTCTTTGACCATATCCTGAAAGGTAGAGATATTAGTTATTTTTTTTCCTCAGACTTAGACTCTTCTATGCTTATGTTGTCAAATACAAAGCCATTTATAAGCAGAATAAAGAACAACTTTCCAAGAAATTACTGAGGCTCACAAATGAAAGGGCTAGAGCGCTTACCTATCAAGGGTTGCATGTAGGACTATTATTACTTGATTTTACAGTGATTGATGCCTTCAGGAAAAAAAACTATTATTGTTCAGCTTTAGAAAATAGAATAGTACACATGAAGAATTTTTAAAACTGTGAAGAGAGGAGTACTGAAGAACAGCTACCCTTATATAAATTATTATCTATCTTGCCCATGATCATGTCTGATGGTCAACTGGTGCATGTTTCCCACAGGAACTGCTACCATCACTCTCTTAATCAATTTAGTTCTGTGGTTGAGGGTACTTTTCGTAAAAATTTATATCATAACTCAAGGAGATTAACCTAACTGAAAAAATACTGAATCATTCCTGACATTTGCCATTCCATGCTGATATTTATATTAAATAGTTTAACTGTACTGTGGAAGTTTTAAATATTTCTTTTATTGTAGCAGGAACTCCTACTTTTAGAAAAATATGAAAAAATCTTCAGCTACCTTACAATGACCAGTAGCCGACCAGTTAAGGTGCAAGAGGTGTCTGAAAGTTTAAAGATCCAAGTTTCTGCATAACATAGCTTGGAGATGCCCCCAGATCTCACTGATAGAAAAATGAGATAAGTGGTTGTCCATAGAACTGAATGATTCTACTTTCAACTGCCTGTCTTCCTTGTGTAACACTTACTATTTTTATACAGGTTATAAATCAAGATACAAAATTAATCCACATAACCACAAGCAACCTTTATTAAAAAAAAAAAAAAAGAAAAAAAAAGAAAAAAAAATTCTGTCTCCCTCCTGCTCTTTTCTTGATGAAAAATATCTTCTCTCACATAAAGCTCGTTTCTTGTCAGATTCCATATGTTCTTTTCCAGGAAAAGTTAAAGTTTTTTGAAGAAACATGTTCCAATGGAAAAAAGCCTTTCCACTGGAAAATTCCCCACTAGCTTTAATCCAATTCCCTTCCTTGAGGTCACAATGAGAGTTAAAATATTCATTCCTTCTATGCTTTCACCATAACTTCAAACTGGCCATGCAGCTGTTCTGGAAGTCCTGGGTCCCTTAAATTGCTGCCTCAGAGGTATTTTGCCCATCTGAAAGCCACTTAACTGTGAAGCTTTCACTCTCCCCGTATTAAAACACCTACTCTTGAAGCTGATGTGAGCAGCAGCCTCAGAAACCAACTGACATAGCAAACGTTTTAAAGTGCTCACAAACCTCAGATGTGCTGCGTGTCCTTCGGCGTCACCTCCTGCCACGCAAGGTTTATAATGCACAGGGTCCCCGAGCAGCTGCCCCTTGCTCTCCCGAGCCCTGAGAGCACAGAGCAGTAGCAATGGGGCTGATGAGACAAGGCACAGCCCGTTGTCAGCTGTCCCCAGCTGTGGTGCCTCTTCCAACCTAACGCGGTTATCCCATGGGTTTGGGGGAAGTCACAGCACTGAAGGATCCCCACTCACCTTTATGTGCAAGGCAGTTTTTCTCAGCACAGAGCCTGCTGCAAGGCAAGACACTGACAAGGCACACTTCTTCAGAGCCTGCTTTCCTTCATACACTGCTTCATTACACTTAATTCTGACTTTGTACCATTACATACAGGTTTCTGCTGTCCATATGGACTAGAAAGTCTACATGTCCCTGGCCAGAAGCTGCAGATGGAAGACCACTAGGCTTTGTCTCTCTAAATTTGTAGCATAGTTATAGGAAAGAGTTCTACATACTTGTTCCAAATTTATAATTTTTCATTGTTGCCCATTCAAAAAAAAAAGTCCAGTGTGAAACTGAGCAGAGACATATCAACATCCAAAATCAATCCAAAAGATAAGAAATTCAGTATACAATCAGCAGTATTTTATCACTTGGCATAGCTGGGTGTTGTAAACTATTGCAAATAATAGTATTCAATATATATGGTACATGTAATGCAATGCCATGTAAAAGCTTATTTATGTGACAGGTGCTTTGACGGTAAATAAAATGGACTTGACAAGGACAGACTTAATGATGTGACATTCTCATTTGAACTGTCTCAGGACAGTGGGTAAGAATTCATCCATTCTTAAATGGGTTCTTCTAGCAAGAACTCCCATTAACCTCTCGTGAACCCTTTATAAACTGAAGAGTATTGAAAATGTTCTAAACCAGTAAATACTGAAAATATGAAATAAATGTTGCAGAAACACAAATCTGCTGGGATTTATTCTTTGGAATTTTTCACCTTGCACAGATTTGAAGACAAGGACTTTCCTTCATAATAAGTATAATTTGAGTGATTGACTGCACAGTTGAAAATTAAATTTAGTATTTTTGAAATATGCATTAAGAACACAATATATTTGAGCCTCCTTTTGTTTATGGCTCAGTAACTGCTCCACTAGCTTGCTTTCAAAGATACAGCAATTTTTTCCCTCTGCTTATTGTTGGTTTTTCTAGAAAACTGTGTATCTTGTTTAATGATTTTCTTCTCAAAATGTCTTTCAGTGTAATTTAAAACTTTTTCTTTTGAATAAACAAACCCATATGAAGAAATCTTATAAAAATTCTTATCCCAAGGGACTGCAAGACTTATGTTCCTCTCCAAATACAAATCCTTATCACAGACTCAGTACAGTCCATGATTCACAAATCCTAGGGGATTATTGCAAAGCATTAAAAACATAAACACACAGGCATACTTTTCATCCATAAAAACAGTATGAGGGGAAACTACAGACAACAGAGATCACTCTATATGAGGACATGACTCCAAAGTTTATGGCTTCATAGAATGAAGCAGAATACACAGAGAAATAGAGAAGTGTTTTATTTCCTTAATTTGTTTTTATTCCCAGGAAGACTCTTACTGAACAATTAAACAAACCCCAAAACAGTGAGAGAACCCACTCACTATGGCTCTAAAACACAGCAGAAATGGAGGAACAGTCTTTAAACTTAAGACATATTTCAGATGCCACTGTAAGCAGGTGAGAAGGTGGAGGAGTTTCTTTCCTTCTCACCAGCAGGGTTTGGGATATCTGAATTAATCATGACTGTGACATCAAGTCACATTTACCTGTTTGTCCTTATGTACAGCCATGTATAATCATCATGTGCTCTATAGAAAATTCTCCCTTAACAATATGCAAATATCTCAATATTTTTACCTTCAACATTCTGTGGAAATTGCTCTCTCATCTTGAATTTTTTGTACTAAATATCCAAATAGCCTCTTGGCTCTTCCAGCTTTATCAGTCTCATTTTCAATAGCTTATTTAATTGCTTCTTCTATTCCCTTTTTAATGATTCATGCTATGTTCAACCCATGCGTGGAACATAACCTATTCTCTTCAACTAAATCTCTGTTAAAATCCTATTTCAAGTGACAACACTTCATTAATTTTTCCACATATGCAGGTATTTCTTGAATTTATGAAAATATCCTGACTTCTTTATACCTATGTTTTATACCATTAACTCTTCTTAGCAAAGACCATGTTTATTTTGTCTATTCAGAGTTGTGGCGTAAATTTTTGAAGCTGGATAAATATTTGTATGTCCTGTAAAAGCATAACCTCCTTTATATATGTTGGATCATAAACTGAACTTTATTTTAACATCATATGGATTTTGTGGTTTTTTGAGCTTCATGTATGTATTTGGCATATTGGTGTTAAGAAGTATGGGTCTGTTAACAGATATGGTGCCTATTTAAATAACTGGTCAAATGAGAAGATAAGTGACATAACATGCATGGATATTACAGGGAATTTTTTTAGTTCAAGTCACAGACAACTAGATTTTGGAAGGGTAGAACAGACAGCCAATTGAGAGCTACATAAGCAAAATAGGTAGTCATCTAAGATGGCATGGCACTGCCAGCTACCCTTCCTACGCTATGCTGTCCTGACTTCTGCATCTGAGGAAGTAATAAGGATGTATGTCAGCTACTAATAGGAGTGAGAGGAGATCATCTCCCAGCGGTAACCTCAACCCTTCCATCTGGCCACAGTGCAGGAGCAGTAAACGCAACCATCTATTGTGCTCTCATCCTAGCTCACAGCTTTGCCATGACAACATGGAATAGGTCCTCTTCCCTGAAGAAGCAATATTCAACTTTAACAACATTTCTAATAGGCCATGAGCCAACATTTGCCTCCTATTCATATTACATGTATCCAGTAACTATGTCACCTGGAGCATATAAATTCATTAGATCAATCTAGCATCCAAAGTTAACAACCATTACATTATAGAAGTTTTCCTGTCTACATTAATAATCCATCTTTTCCCAAATGAGAACAAAGGAAAAACAACAAAAAACCTCAACTCCACTACCCCTCCGTATTACTCTTTGAATTACCTTTGTGGAGGTAAACAAAATATTGAACAGTAACTATGGTCTTCCACTGTACAGAAAGGAAAAGGCACATAAAGATGGTGCAGGAGAACTCTAAACTATAAATTATGCTAAGAGCAGGACTTGGTGACTTAGTCCAGAACACAGAAAAGCTGTGCATCTTCTGAGATGGGAAGGACACTCTTATCGCTGGGTCCTACTGCAGTATCACACCTTCCATACTATGACTTGTTACAGACACATGCACCACATGCACCACTGAAAAAAAATTGTCCATCTGTTGGAGAAGAACTCTTCATATTTACATTCTTGTAGTTTAGCTGTGAGGCCATGTCAGGTAGCTTCATCTACAAACGCTCATCTGAATTGCCCGATTCAAGAATTCAGTTGTCCTGATTCCTTTAATAATGTTGTGAGAAGAAAGGCATAAAGGAGCCTAATCTCCCTTCAAGAAGTCTGTTGCTTCCCCTCCAGATAGTTGGGATGAATCTCAGTCTCTGCACTCACCTCCCCAGTGGTACTGCTTCAAGGCATAGTGAAGAAATGAGAATAAACATGTTACATGTCACATGACCACATCAAGTCAGAGTTTTTAAACACAGTGCTTATTGTCAAAAGAAGCCTTTTCCAAACTGTCATGTTCAAATTTACTGAACAGGTGTGTGACAGAGTAAATCAACATTAAAAGGAAAGCAAATCAAATACACAGCACGTTTAAAAACAATTAATACAACACAAACAGTGGGAAAGAAACAGACTGATGATTTGGAAACTGCTCTTTATCAAAGGCTAAAGCATAGTAGGTGGCTGAGGTTATTGTATTTTTCTATCAGTGACATCTGGTTTCTTGGCAGTTTCTGTAGGCAGTAAGCACCTCAGAGCCCTTTTTAGCTTTCCCTGTGGGTAAGGTACCGAATCCAATGGGAATGCATAAACGCTTCTATGCAGCTCATTCTATAGGGCATATTTCTCTCATATTATTTTTTTACAGAGTGCTACAGCAAAATCTGCTTGCTCCTACCCAAAAAATAAATACTTAAAGAAACATCTGTATTAAAATGTTTGTGTATTCAGGATGAACTACTTATTTCATTTGGAAATAGCAAGATAGACATTTCAGTCTATGTTAAAAGAAACTGTAAAGACATAACAACATCTTAGCAAACAGGCTGCTCCTCCTGTGAGTCCAGGATCATACCCGTACACTTAGAAAATATTTGTTACTGGTTTTACCTCTTGTGGTCCTTCAAAACCAATACAGCTGACAACATATGAAAAAGATTACACTTTTGTCCATCTGAAAGTAGCACAATTAACTGACAATTTCACCATCGTTTGTGCCTGAAGGCTCCACTAAAGCAGCAGTGCTGAAAGTAGAGCTTGGTTATTTTTGAGAAATGGCAGGACAAATCAGTAATTTAACTACATGTTATGCACAGTTTCAGAACAACCTTGGGATGGAAGAATGCTAGCCAAAAGTTTGAGTAATGCCAAAGATGAAGTCTGATTAATTTCCAGAAGACTGTAATACATATCTACCGACCATAATAGGGAAACAAGACCTGATGACACAAGAGTAGACAACATTCTTGTAAAATGTTATCTACTAGAATAAATTAATACATGAACAGTTTTAAATACTGTTCAACAGGAGAGTAGCGACTGCAGCAAAAGGTTCTAAATCTATAGCATTTGGTTGTAAATTCACCAGACCTTGTCCCTAAGCATTCAGGATTACATTCACAAAAGGTATTTGCGTGCCTTATACTGTAATAGTCACTCAGTGTTTATTGACTTTAAAGGGAAATAAGCACTGAAAACCCTTTGTAGATCAACCACTTAGCTCTTAATGAAGAGTACATCACTTTTAATTTACCTGTATGAAAAGGATGCAAAGCCCAATCTTTTATTGAGGCTTAGTGTTAGCTTCAAAACTGCTCACTGTCTTTATTGGTAAAGGGCAGGACTCTGACTACTTTTGGTCAATAAACAGAAAAAACATATCTGTTGACCCACTGTCATTCCTTGCTTGGTCTAAACAAAGTTCTCTCCAAAAACCTAGCTGAAAAGCCCTGGCTGTGGTTTGCTTTGTACATTAGTGGTGCCAGAAGCTCCACTGACCATTAAGTTGCCACTGCTCTTGCTAATAGAACACTAATTGAGGATCTTAAAAAAAGCATCACCATCAGCTTGTACAGACTGCTTTCTCTATGACAGATTTGGCAGAGCAATAGAAACATTATAGAAGCTTAATAGAAAATAAATTAGAGTCAGGAAGCAGATGGAGGAGACCTGATACAACATCTAGCATGATTTTAAGCAGGCCACAGCACTGGAGCACTGAAGAATCAAGAGAAGTCTAGTGGTCTCATGACAAAGTAATACCGGTTCTCAGGATGTTCTGGTGTTGTCATGGTAGGAATCAAGATAAAGCACCTGAAGAAGAATATAATGTTCAGTGGTTGTGGAAGAGATGAACAGGGAAATCGGAAGATTTAAGAGGCATTTTGCAGAATGGGAATGAGGAAGAAAGGAGTACTGGATTATTATACAAATAAAACTTAATAACTATATGACTGATAGCAAGCTTCATGAGATTTCTGGGTTGACTTTAGGTTAGAGGTGAAAATGGGGGGAAGTCGTGCTAAACTGAAGGAACATATATCTCATCTCATGATACACAGGGGCTGACGATGCCAAAGACCAGGGTAACCGGCTGTACGAGTACATGCTCATAGACATGCACACAGAAGGAAGCAGAATCGGGTTATCCAGTATCTCACAGTACTTTGCTTCCAGCCCACCTCTATCAGTCAGATGCCCTTAAAAATAGGGTGTCTTTGCTAAAGACCAAACAGCCATGTATGAATAAACAGGGAAGCTGTAACTAAAAACTTTTCCAGGTTTTCATCTGAAGGAAAACTGACTGGTCTGCTGCTTTATAACTCTGGAAAAACTATAATTTAAAAAAGAGACATAAATCTTCCACTTTCCCTGATAAAATTTACTGCTGTTCATAAACTGCCTAATCATGAACTTACTAGTGCTTTTGATTAATGACTGTGGAGAGAAAAAAAGTCATATTTTATTTGAATAAGAAATGGCAGTTTTGTAGCAGTGAGAGCCATAACCAAGCTAACTCTATAACAGAAGGGAAATGGCTTCTTTCCAGCTTTTACAGCACTGATCGAGCTTTTAAATACTAAATAAATCTCTTTTCCTACACTGCTAAAACTTTCATTGTCCCAAGAACAATCTTAAACTTGAAAAAGATATGAAATACATTAGTAAAGTCTAATACAGGAAGGGGAGTTGGCCAATGGGGGAAAGCCCCATTTTAACTACTCCTTTAAACACTTCAGGCGTTCTATGGGGGGTTTTCCTCCTTAAATAGAAATAGACTTCCAGCACTAGTGACCTTAAAAGGCAAATATTTTATTGCATCTTACCACCAAACATATTACATCACCTTTGGAATCTCTTTATCTAGGTTTATCTCCAGCACACAGTACTTGAGAGTCTGAGAACATTAAAGTATAACTCCTAATACTTAAGACACAGTCTTCCAAAGACTTATGACATTATGAACTTTAAACAGAGACATAATTCCATCAAATTAATTTTTTCCCCTCACAATTTCAGTAAAAGAATTTACCTTTTTTAAAGTTAGCCATATTCACATATCTAGCAGAACCAGAATGCAAAAGCACAATAGCTGATGGCAAGTAGAAGAATCACTAATGTAAGTAATTGTCTTGCACAGCTGTTGCATGTATACAAGAATGACTCCAGTGTTATGTGAGGACACAGGAGACAGACTGGTATTTCAGATGGGTGCAAGCTAGTTTCAGTACATTGAGTTAAAGAAGGTTAAATTACCCTTCTCCTTAAATTCTGTGACAGCTGTGTAGAGGTTACATTAAAAGTAAAGCAAGATGCTTTTGTAGAGGGTTTGGAATATTGAGCTTAAGGAGACAATAAAATAAAATGAAAAGAAATAAGTTCAGTTTAAAAATATTGTTGGGGTTAGAAGGGTTCCAATGGATGTTGCAGGATTTTCCTATCCACAAGACAGAAGAGTCAGAATTAGAATTATTTTTAAATAGTAAAGCATGTGCTAATAACAGTCTACCAATTTAAAAGTTACAATAGGAAGAAAAGCTTTTTATTCATATTGCTCTGAAAAATCTAACTAAAAAGAGAGCATGAATTCTTCACACCATTACCTGAACATAAGTAAACTCCTTCCTGCAAATATAAAGTGAATGTAGCAGGTCAGCCAAATCAATAAAGGATTTTTTTGCCATGAAAAGCTCTTCTTTTTAAACCCAGCTCACTGTTTAGCAGGAGTGATTCTTAATGGTGAAATACTAGTCTCTACAGCTTCTCTTAGAGCTGATCATGTTACTAGAAGTATAATCCATGTTATACTTACAAATGAGAGGCCTAGGAGAAGCAAGAAGTGGAGCCTGACTTGCTCATAGTGTCATTACTCTTCTACCTTTTGTTACTGAATCAAATGAGTTGCCAAATCAAATCCAATCATTAACACCAAAGCCTCATGAAGTGCAGGCCAAACAGGTCATGAGTACTATATAGGCCAGGCTTATTCCAAACACTTTCCCTCCTGCAAGTTTCACATATTTTATCCAGCAGGTTGAAATGAAATTACCACCCTGCTCTGCCCTTCACAAGTAATGGAAGTACAGGGCTAACACTTGCTTTTGCTTTCCTTCTTTCTTTGTGTTTCAGTTAGTCTTTGTGCTATAATCTATACAGATATATTGATTCAACAGATGTTGAGAATAGTTCTCATCTTCACAAAAGGTCAGCCTAGTACTGCAGAAGAGTGAGAGCTGTGAATATGAATCCCTTTTTGTTAGAGGTCAGAACCAAAACCAGGTCCTGTATTTGAGCTTGGGATACAACCCACTAGATAGTTGCATTAAAATATTCTCACTGCTCTCTTTTAAAAGATGGGAAAAGAAAGCAGAAGCCAATGCAACACTCTGAAGAAGTTAATCATGTTAGGCACTACTTTTTTAAACCAAGCTACTTAACAAAATGTGAATGTTTGCTTGACAGCTGGGTTTTGTAATGTAGTATCTGTTCAGAGTGAACCGAGCTGTTAATTTGACTTACAAGTACCATTAGGAATGGATTTAAAAGAATAAGAATTTCTGTGTCTTCCACCAGAGGTTTTCCCATCCAAACAATCATTCATCACAAGTGCAAAAGCGCAGAAAAAAAGCTAGAATCGAAACCAAATAGATCGGTCTTGATCCATGTGTGTCAGGGAAAGCCTTAGACAGTAATTACAGCACTATATTTAAGTAGAGAAAAATACACATAGGAAAACTGCAAAAGTTTGAGGGCCTGGTTGAAACAGAGGCAAGTCCCAATTCAGTGTTTTATCAACTATATCACATTAACTCCATATTTAAAGAGGTTTTTAAAGAGGTTTTTTTCCTCAACTAAGCCACTGTTTTTGCAGTGCTCACTTCTCACTTCGTTGCTATGTTGTTGGCTAGATTAAATAGCTTGTGTTGGTGGCATGCTTTAAATATTTATGTTAGCAAAAACATAAGGCTTAGCATCACTGCAGTGGGAAGAGGATGCTCTGAGGGTACGTAGAATATATGATGGATTTAGAGGAATACATTATGCACTTCTGAGAGCTTTCATTCTTTTGATAACACAGTGAATTTCAGATTTCCAAAAGAGATGCAATTTATAACCAAATAAACCTATTTCCATTTCCCTAAGATAAAAGTGTTAGCATTATACAAGTTTTACCGTTACTGGCATGAAACATCCTAAATGAATCACCCTCTCTTCCTCCTCTCCCCGCAATGATCACTCACAAGTATAGGAAAGCAGTTGCCACAGATGCTTATTTCTGCTCTTCCCAACAGGTGCCTGCCTTGTGGATCTCTGGGTCCCTTTTCATCCAAATTAAGACGTGTTCATTTCCCCAGTCCCTCTTCAAAAAAGTATGTCATGCTTTTATAACCAAAATAATTGAAAAGTAAAGTAATCTTATGAAAAAGGTAATGGAGCTGTATCACTTAAGTTATCACACTTGCTTCTGTTTCTTAAGCTTCTCAATTTTATTAAAAAGGAAAGCTTCAAAAGCCCGCAAGTATTGAATGTGAAAGTCTAACCCTATCCTGATCACCTTCTGATATTTTTTCAGTGTAAACAAAATAAAAATATTTCCTTCTCTAAATCTTCCCACTGCCTTTACTCCTATAAGAGAATATAATTGAGGAATATTGAGAAGACATTGGTCAGGCACCATGCACCAAGAATGAGATTATATATTGAAAACATTCTGAATAAGAGAATAAGAGATACTTGTTTTGACTGGGTTCTTTTAAAACACACACACACACACACACACACACAAAAAAATGCCTTTTTTTTAATGAGGTCTGCTTTTCACCTCACATTAAATGGCTTTGAGTTCCAAAACAGAACAGGTTCTAGACCTAAACCTTACCAGAATTTGAGATTCAGTTATGATTCAAGAATTTCTCTACTTTTCATGTATATCAAAGTTTTCTTTTCCTGATGTGCTCACTATGAAAGTTAAACTCACCTGTTGTTTTCTTATAGTTTTATTTAAGGGAATTCCTTTCTACCACTCCACAAAGACAAATACTACCATCCTTGTTCTCCATGGCTATTCTGCATAAAAGAAACAACAATCTGCAGTTAAAATCAATCATAGCCAGCTAGCTGTGTGTGAAATCACATGAATGCAGTGACTAGATAATAACTTGCATTCTAGCTTTGAATATAAAGATATATGTAAAGCAGTGATTCTGAAACCAATATCACAATATCTTTTGTGAAAAATATATTCAAAATTTTTAAAAGCAAGATAAATTCCAGGTTGTGGCTATTTTACAAGGCTAGAAAACAAAGTAGCAGAACCACATCTTTTTTGGGAGTCTTGGCATTTTACTGAGCTTTTTGGCAGCTTGCTATTTTAGTGTGTGCTTGCATGGTTCAGAGATCTTTCTGATCCTACTAGCATTTGGAGGGAAATAATTTTACCAAAGTGACTTTCTTTTCAACCTCTTGTTGTAATTAGCCTTCAGACAGAAAAAAAAGTAACTTGTCCAGTAAAAGTTTTTAAATTTGGTGCACAGCCATCTCATGCAGCTGCACACTGAAATACATTTTCCAGTCCAGGAGTCAGCCCTTTAGAGGGGAAAGGTTGTCTGCTCTCCTTATCTTCTTCCTGAGGTTTCCTGCTGAAGACATTCAGCAGAGGAGCCCTTGTCTACTTCCCCACTGTAAACAGCTGCAGCACATATTGACAAAAAATTTAACAGTACAGAAGGATGTTTGAGCTCATTGCACATATTTTGAGAAACTCTAACACTTGAACTTCATATTTTGAACATCTCCAGTCTCCCTTAAAGTGCCTCACACACAAAGGGTTTCCCCTGTGAAATACCCAGCAGACCACATACAGGCAATTTCCCATCCAAAGGGTGTGGCAGAGAATCTATTCCCTTCTATAGCAATCTATTCTTCTCCATGGATATGCATGAAAAATGGGAAGAGAAAAGGGACTATGACCTCAGCAGTATAAGGTTACTAAATGATTACACGTGACTACACATGAGAGCACTGCTTTTTAGGTTGTTTGCTCCTGACACAAGGATGACCTGTTACACATTCCAAATCAGTACTGCTTACTAACTAAGATAGTGAGGAGACCCTAAGTTGATAGTACAAGATGATGTGGTCCTCCAAGAGGGGCTACATGTGGCTGAATTCTTCCAGGTAGGTCTCATGACCACCTTTCTGAGGGGCTGTTCCTTTTTTTCTCTAGATCCACAGACTCATTTTGGATATTCATTTAAGTCAGAAATAGAGACTTTTGAGCACTACCCCAGTTGACAAAGATTTCTCATGTGATGAGTCACATTTTAGGCAGTAACATACCATTACTAAAGAATTCTGCCCGTAAAGACACTTAAGATATAAGAAATACAGGCATAAATATCTAGTGGTGGCCCCTTTTTTGTTCCAAGGGGGAATAAAAAGAAGCAAAAAGACAGTGAGAAAAAAAAAAAAGCAAGCCAGACTTGCTAAGGGAACTGTACTTTCTACTAGTAGACAAGAACCTTTCCTCACCTTTTATTATGCTTGAAGATCAATGGTAGAATTAAACATAAGTGGGCTTACATTTTTCTTCTGATTATGCCCATTCCTTTGTCTCATATGTTACTTTCATCAAAAGAAGTTACTAGCAAGTGGTGGCATCCACCATCATAATTCTGGCAGGCTGACAATCAATTTTGTCACCTCCTCTAACCCACCCATCACGTCATGGCATGACGATAGTATCATACTCAGATCTAGCCAGGGTCTGGTGAAGGCTCTAGAAAATGAGTCTTTTAGGATATGGCTCCTACCTTAGCTAAGTAATTTTATATACAGGAATGTGAAAAGGGATAGGAAATATCGGTACATTGACTTTTCCAGCCTATTGTCACAGAAGTGTTCCCATCTCTTTTTTCTTGTAAGATGAACAAATCCTGTTAATTGGATTTGACACGTAAAACTAAATTTGAAAGGAAAAATTATAGTCTGCATTCCTTGAAGGCCAAAACAATCAAGATTATTGAGTATTTCCAGAGTCCTCCAGATCATACCACTTATTACTGCCTCAAATTTAGGATGCAGAGGCTGATTCTGGTACATCTGTGCCAGTATAAACTGGAAAATAAGTAAAGCCTTATGAATCAGTGAAAAATTAGCTATATTGAAACAGCAAATAATCATCTTTTGAGTAACCTTTATTATTTCTAAAGATACTTCACTGACTGCTAGTTACAATGCATACATCTGGCCATGATTGTGATAATGCACTTAAAAAGACATATTTCCATTAAAAGCATGAATTGATTTTCTTTATTAAGACATACTCAGTTAGATTATAGTATAATCTGTGTTTAAAAAAAGATGACAATTAGTAGATATTAAAAAACTGAGCTCCAGAACCATTTTTTTCTGTCTTTTAACAAAGTGTTTGAAATTAAGGAAAAGAGATAAATTAGTGCTATGATCTTTGGTAATCCACAAAAACAAGTAAAATTGTCAAATCTTGCACTGTTATACTGTGCAGAGGAAAAATTATAAGTGCTAGATTCAGCTTCTGTCTGATGGCTGTTACAGAGCTCTAAAGAAAGATGTGCTACTCTTAGCTGTCAAGATCCATGAATCACAGAGAGAAACTGAAGAAAGATAGCTATGATAAACACCTGTACATTACATTTTGCATCATGGGAAGATCCAAATAGAAGTGAAACTCAGTTGTTGATCTTTTTAACATGCTATACCTGATTTAATACAAAAATAAAAACTTCAGATGATATCTATTGATCTGTACATTCAAACAAGTGGAACAACCGACACTGCCTGTTGAGGAATACAAAGCAGCCCTTGGAATTCATTCTGTGCCTATTAAATGCTCTGGTAGTTCAATCTGGGTTTACAGTTACAGTGTTTTATAACAAGTACAAGGCAAAAAACCCAAACAAACAAAAACAAAAAGCCAAACTCAAAAAAAGCCTAAACACTTCCAAGAACAGTCTTGAAGAAAGGAATCTCTTCTCATTAGCAACTCTGATAACTATTCAGAGGAAGTCATGCTTGCTTTTGTATGTTCTTATGATCTAAGAAGTACTGCAGTCTTCAATACAGCTGCAGAAAGGGTAGTGGAAATTTCAAGTCCTGCTGATTGTTTTAGCAGCAATTACAAATCAAGTAATTTAAATTACTTCAATATCTAAGACACCTGTTATGTTTCATGGAGAATAATCTCTTGCACGAGTTTAGAACATAAGATCCAGTTCATGAATGTCCTGTTTCAAATTTGCTTTTGGATTTAAAAAAAAAAATCCTTGGAAGAGAAATGTTTGAAGAAAAATCAAAAGTTTGCAAAGCCAATGCATATGACAGATTTTTAAATGGAGGAGCAACATTTCCTCGAAAAAAAAAAATGGAGAAGGAGGTACATCATTAATAAATATAGGACATAAATAGATATACTCCACCTGCATCTAGAGAATGTATGAGACAGGCTTGAAATCCCTGTATCCTGTAGGGTTTACCATAAATACAGCATCTTGTAAGCACTGGTCAAAGCCAGGTTAGCTAAGAAGGTAACTACATACAGGCTATCTGCTTTGCTGCAAACAAAAACTAAACAAGCAAAAAACCTGCTCTTAATCTTCTTATATAACAGTGCATATTGATATTCAGTTAACTGAAGTGCTTTTAGCATTTTCAGAGCCTGATAAAAATAACTAAATAACCACAGTGCATAGAAGAGAAACAAAATATTGAGCAGATTAATCATCATATCAAGGTCAGGAGGTGAACTTGTACTTCTATTGGTATCAGAATATTAGGGTTGTTGTGGTCTGGTTATTATTTACAAAATCACATCACATAAAGGGGTTTCAAAAATTTATTTAATTAGTCACAGACTAAGCCAATATAACATTCATTAACTGCAGATGTCATCAGTTATTAACAGGTTCCCAAAGGCACTTTCTTTTTAATATCTGCTACATTCCTTTTGCATGCCTTTCAATTATAAATTAAAACCAGCATAAACACTATAATAATAATAATAAAAAAAAAATTAAAGCATGTTCTTGCATGACATTTTTTAAGATTAGCATGCATATTTTTGCAGAAATTCTTGAGATATATATTTTAACAAATGCTATATATTTTCATTGTATTATGTTTTATGGACAGCTTTACCCTTTTTAATAAACAAGGGAAAAAATTACCTATTCTAAAAAAATGTTAATAAACAAGAATTTAATTTTTATAATGAGAAAACAGTTACTGTCAAAAAGGCTCAGTCTACAATTATAGTTTGTATGTGACAATTGATTAAAGTTTTCTGCATTAACATTAGCCATTATAATTAGGTAACATTTCACATAGTAAAAGAAAAACTAACTTGTGTTGTAGAGTTTCTTCTGAGATTCCTCTGTTATAAGCCAATGTATAAAGAGCAGAATTTCACATACAAAAGACGTTACCTATTTTCCAGACCTGCATAAATAAATGAAAATACTTTAGATATCAGTTTATAATGTACTTATTCAAACACTAAGCTTAAACACAGACTGAAGCATTAGCAAGAATTGCATTGGGTTTAAAGTAAACCAGAACACAGACCTTAACAAAAAAGGGAGGTTCCAAGCACTTGCTGCAGCTAACAACAATTAAATGATGGTGGGGGCAGTGGTGCAACTATTATAAGCTCCACTTCCTAAGTGATGATGTAGGAAAAAAAAAGGGCTTACAAACTAACTAATGAAAATTGTTGGTTCATTCTTACAGTTACTGTTGTGGTAGAGTAAGGATTAGAAACCATTCTTGCCAGACAATAGAAACCCCAAGGAGATGGCCATTGCGATGTTTTCAATATTTCAATATAATTGCTAAATATGTAATTATGGAATTAACTCAAAGGAGTAAGCTTCTGTATTTCTTGATGCCTTTATCACAAGCATAAACTAATTATAAACCATTAGCTCAAATTTAGAGCTTAAAGTGAAGGGATAATAATTGTAATTGTAAGATTGTAATAAATAAAGCGGAATTAAGGACAAGAGACAATTAAGTTGTAAAGATAACTTAACACATTGAATCAACATGGCACTGGAGGTATTTGAAACTGATTTCTATCAGCTAAAATTACATCCTAGTTATAAACTCTAGAAAAAATATTTTAGTAATTTGTAGGATATTTACCTAAAATTTAGTCTCATCAAAACTGTAGCTAAGACTCTGCATAAAATAGTATTGTCTGTAAATATATTAGAAAATGAAAGATGAAATTATTTCCATGTTTTAAAACACGCAGGGTGGAATAAAACCAGATATAAACTTCTTAAAACAATCCCTGACATAAGACCTTTCAGTATCATTCACTCAAATATATATATTAAAAAAATACTTTTCAAAGTTCAGAACTGCAATGAAATTAAACCTTTTGAGATCTCTACTGGGTAGCTGGTGATCATTGGTGAATTAATCTTTTTAATTTCCTGGTTAAGCTACAGGTGTCTTTAGGACTTAAAACTTCATTTCTAAATATAAACTAAATACTTAATATCCAATACATAAAAGATCGAATGCTGATTTATTCCAACCAGAAAGTGTTCACACTCCTCTGAATTTCTGCATGAAAAGTTGACTCTGTATAATGTAACCGGCAAGACTAGAAATACCTACAACATAAAGGAAAAGTACTAATGGTGAGAAAAAGCTGTCACTGAAACAGACTGTGCAAGGAATTTCTTTAAGGCATTAATCAGACCTAAAGCTGATTAAGTGTTTAATTGGCTTGATTACTGATGGCAAGAGAACATGTGCTATATAGCCATTCATGGTAGAAGAGTTGCAGAGGCTTCAGGAGAGTTGAATTGGCAAGATGTTTAAAAAATTAAAAACTGTATTTTCTAGAGTAAAATTATCACCTGAGGAAGTCGATTGCAAGAATGAAGGTGTCCCTCCACCACCCAAGGCATCTACAGACCAGGTATTTTTTTTTTTTAATTGTTTAATATAGACTCAGTAGTATTATCTTTTGTTAGAGAGTGTTTATGTAAGTAAATACCAAAGGTTAAATTTTCAAACATACTTACTGTATACAGTATCAAGCTTTATTTAGCAAAATCAATTAAATGCCTTTATTTCCCTCCTGCCTTTTCTTTATGAAAAAATACATATGTCCTCAGTTTGAAAGCGGCTTTCCAGATAGGGCTAACCCAAAATAGTAGAGGCTTATGAGAGATCTTGATCAATATTGCAAATGGGATATTAGAAATACTGCTGTGTTTCCTTTTGATGTGCTGGTGTATTCCTCTACATCTTGTTCTGAGCTACCAGAAAGTATCAGTACAATGTTTCTGAATATTGGAATGGCATACAGGAATATATCAGCCTGCTTCCCAATAACTGTTTGAAAGGCAAAGTAATTAGTGGCTTTTTAAACAAAATATTTTATTTGGCTTTGTTTTAATAATTTCTGACTGAAAAATACAGTAAGTAATATTAGTCTACATTCTATATATTTATTTTTTTTTACTTTACTGCAAAGTTAACTCCTCTTTGTTTTAATTAATGGTATATTTAAAAAAAAAAAAAAAAGATGGGATAGATACTCCTTCATTTATTACCTTTGAATTTTTATGTGGTCCCAGTAATGTCCTAGAGAGTGTTTTGTTTTTTTCCAGCTTGAAGTACTCAGAACTTTACAAGGCAAAATCACAACAATTTAAGATTTCACCAAGTAATTAGGAAAGTGAAACAAGTTCTTTAGTATCAGCCCAAGTTATTAATCTGAATTCATGCTTACTGAAATGATTGAAACTCCACCATTATAAAGTTAATTTTAGCTAAGCAGTGTTTTAACACATTCACAGCAGTCGAGCATATACAAAGACTGACTTAACTTATGGGATCCTTGATTTACATGTACAAGAGTTCCATAGATTTTACAGTTTTATTTAAAACTGATAGAAACATAAATGTTCATAAGACTGAATAATTTCCTAGAACTGATGTTTTTCTGAAGCTTGTAGGTTTGTATAACCTGAAGAAAAGCTCCAGTTTAATGCAGCTCAACTACAATTCAAATTTGATTTGTCATTATTATAAATGTGCAAAACCCCAATTGTTTGATGAACAGGCCTATCCATACTGCCATCCACACAAAATGGCAAAAATGTCTATTTTCAAGAAACTTCATATACTGCAGATCTTCAGGCAAAGCTTAGCATTGTTCATGCTTCTTTTAAAGTTCTGCGTATCAGTTTTCTTGGGTCAATAAAACACTAGCGTGAAACAAGAAAAATCTCAACAGCTGACTTCTGTGCAACCTGATACCTCACTTGGCAAACTGTTCTAGCAAAAAAATACTTATTTAGATTTCCCTGGAGACATGAATTACTCTTTTCACTAGAATAATTGCATACATGAGCACAACACTCGGATCATATCAACACCAACCTCCACTATCATAGATACTGTTAAGATGGAGGCAGATGAATGGGTTAAGAATTAAGACATTTTCTGCCTATAAGGAGACACCATCTAAAGAGAATGGAAGAAATGTACATAGCATCTGGTAACTAAAGCACTATTCTCACATTAATGTTCTTACTCTATTAGGAGAAATCTTGAAACAAAGACAACATTTACAACAAACCATCATGCAAATACCTCTAGTATGCACAGAGATTGATTGAGCTTTTGATATTCATTTATATACACATACAAAATATCTAATTTAATTATTTTTATATGTGTGTATATTAGAACTTCATTGTCAGATTGTCTGAATAAAAGCAGACAGGAAAAAGCAAATACTTTTGTAGAAAAAGACAAACCCCAAATTAATCTCAGAAACTCAAACGGAGGTCATTGCATTTGGGGAGGGGAAAAAAGTGCATATGAAGACGTGAAATCTCCTAAAGTCAAATCAGTTCCCATATGCTTATACTATCTCTTTCTCTATTAATTAGCTTGATAAACACCTGGCAAATTCATTCTATCTGGGATAACAAATGGTTATTCGTTTGGTTAGCAGTACACTGTTATGTAGTAGCGTGAACACCTAAGACTCCCCATGTGCTTCTCACTCCCTCCTCCAAAAGCCACTCTGTCAAAGCCAAGATGGACCAAGGTACAGGGACATGAGGACTTGGTTCATGAACCGAAGCCACTAACTGTGGGAAGGAGTTAATTTTTTGCAGTGAAAGTTTATATTGTCTATGTATTTTGTAAAGACTAAGGCTAAGCTCTGTCACTGTGGTAAGGTAGCTCAAAACATACCAGGTGTGTTAGCCCAGCAGGAGGTTTAGGCAGAAGAATGACTAATTCAGAGATGTAGACTGGCTTGTGAGTGGCAGCACTGAACAAGTCAAACTTGACAACATAAAGGAGGTTCTGGGAACAAGAAGCGGCAAAACTCCAGGCTAACTGAGTTTGCCTAGCAGATATGTAGACATCATTTTTTTTTATTTCAGCATCCAAGTCCTTTTCTGAACCTATCTGAAACATCTTGTCCAAGAAAACACACAGAACACCCAGGAACGAATCTCAGTGTATGTCAACTTGGTTAATCAAATTCCTAGGAGAATGACATCAAACCATCCTTATCGTTCTCAACAAAGAACATTTACAGTTTCTAATCCTGCTTCTTTTTTTTTAAGGGTGAAAATGGTAAAGCAGATGAACCACAGAAAGCGGAGGGCAATAAGAAAGTAGAACCTGTAGCAAAGCAACAAGGTCAGTAATAAGCTATTTATGAGTATTCAAAGATTATCTGGACAAAGTATATGTACACTACATAGGGCTGGAAAAAAACTTGTTCTTTTTCAAAATGCCCTGCTAAGTGCTGATTGTGAGGTTTATTTGTGGAAGAAATTAAGAACACTGAATTCCCACTGACCCCAGACCAACGATTTGGTACAGAAATACAAGCACTATCCAACAATAATAAAAGGCAAAAAGGTTTCAAGCACACAGTCCCTTCATGAGCTTGTCCACTTGAATCAGCTAGTCTAACAAAATCTATTTCCTCTTGCTGTAAGCCGACTTCTTAGAAACCTTACTTTAAAATAAAGGTATTTAGTTGCTTAAGAAAGAAAGCTTCATATTTTTAATGTCTCTTTTGGGTATACTTCTCACATGTATTAAAAAAACTACAAAGATGAGACAGACCTTAGATTATCTGACATTCAAATCTTTCATTGAACAGCCATTCAAAACTTTTTCAAAAAAAGCAACACCATTAAATGTATTTTAATATTTTGTATATAAAATGTTATATTTATACCATCACCATTCAGAACACACTCAGGACTAGAACACAGAGTTCAGAGAAGTAACACAAGGTAATTATTTGCCTAAGCAGCTGATTGCTGAAAACAGTGGCAGCTGGCCATGGCTACTCTGCCCCTCTCTTCCCCCACCTCGCAACAGCCAAACCTATTTTGCTTGTACCAGAGCCAGAATGACTTCTGCAGCAGCTACCAAAACAAAGGCTCAGGACGGGTGAAGCAGCAGCTATCACTGGGCCCCCTCTTCCCTCCCTCATGGCATCAGTGGTACAGCCCTTTCTTTTCTCCATCATTCAATACCAGAGAAAAACAGCAAGTCCAGTTTTCCTGTAAACTCATGCTTTTCATCTGGGAGAGCAATTCAGGTTAATTTCACTGGAGCAGCAAAACAAAGGGTGAAGAACCTCCAGCTTTCTGGATAAAGATGATTTAAGGAAAAAGAAGCAGCTGGAAAGACTACAAGGAAACTTGTATAATACTTGTGCTTTGTGTGACTGTAACAAGTGTCACAATTCCTTTCCTCATATAATAAAACTTTAAACAAAGTCCATTTAATGCAATTATCTTGTTATATAATGGCTGTAGCACTGAATCAAGGGAAAACAAAATCTGACATAAATTAACTGTAGCAATAAGCCAACAATGGGAAAAATTAAATTTGATGTTTTGTGGCTTTTTAGCAACATTAAATCACACATGCTAACACATGACATAATGGAGTATCATTATAGAATATTTTTACAAGATTTTACAGATTAATATAGTTTATGAATCAATTTTTTGGGATACTAAACTACTTATTTTTTTCCCACATCTAAAATATAAGTGGTAGCATAGAAGCAACTACCTCATAAATTACTTTAGGAAAATATAATAACATAGTTAGGCTCCAGGTTTGAGGGTTTCTTATTCCATAGTGTATATGGAGTTTCCGGAAGGTGCTTCAAGTCTCATTTTCAAACATCCACAAGACAGTTTCTTCTTTTGCATGTGGGTATTAATGAGATAGACAGACAACAGCTATCCAAGCCAGAGAGTTTACACAGGCACAACACCTCAGGAAAAAATTATGAATTACAGCAACATGTATATAAGTGCTCACCATCCAGGCTGAATAAGGAACTCCATTATCTCTAGGTAGAAAAGTGAAGCTGGTCTCAAGCGCTTCACAGGAAGGTCTAAAGACATCTGTCAAACTTGGTGAACTTTGTATCAGACCTAAAGCCATGTGTGCAGAGTACCTGTGGGCAAGCAGAGGACAAGAGACCAGAGAAAGCATTTTGTGGTGTACATACAAATTTGGAGATAATTTTTAAAAGCACAGCCAAGGCTCAGCCAACACTATCTTCCTCCCTTTCTTCTCACATGGCCAAAACCAGCCATCACCTTTTCCCTTTCTCCTAGCACTTCACAAAGCAACATGATGTTCCCAGCACAGATGAAAACTCAGCAGGAGGCACAGCTGGAGTATTTGGTTAAAACTTGGCCACTTACATCACTCAGCAACACCTGGTACTTTTGGCAGCTTTGTTGGCTACTCATTGCCTCACTTCTAGTTCCTCAGTCGCCCTCTCTCTCACTAGCTTGTTTTGTGATTAATTCTCTGCAAAATTAGTTCACTCTGTAATTAATTCTCTGTGCTTAGTCCATTTGTTCCATAATGGATTCATTTTTTAATTTATTCCCTGCATTTCTTTATGTACTTGACAAAGTGTGATTCACCTAATTACAGGTTGTCCATGATATTAAATCCAATTGCTATAGTTTCTTTGCATATTTACCATCTCCCATAACTGACTAGTTATACAAATCCTTCACTTGTTTTACACACTGTTGTTCAATAGCTCTGTTGGTGGTTACTTTATTTAGAAGGCCATTCTCTGTATCACAAGTTCTTTCATCCTCCTAGCAGATCCTTCCAGTACGATTCTTTTCAACTCATCCATTTTCTTTCTTCTAAACACTCTCAGCAGTAGATTTAAGTACTGCTCTACTGAAGTTTGTCCTGCTCTCCTTTTTACTTTTCCGTCACTAGAAACTGGACTGTTTCCAATATTCTGGGGTTTAGTCTTCCTACTTCTACTATATCAACAAGTGTCTCAAAGATTTTTTTCAGATTCATAGACATATTTATGCAGCTCTTTACTAAAGTCCATATTGACATCACTTTATTCTTGGTAGGATCTGAGTGAGAAAACTAGACTATCACATTTCTATACTTGCTACAATTGCACCTCTGGATCATAAAGTAGACAGAACCTCTCATCTGGGAGATTACCATGTTAATTTCCCCTGATATTTAGTATCTTCATAGCTTAGGTGCTTTGGAATGTACCCAGAGGATATATACAAGGTCATATACCTGCCTGAAAATGAAATGCAAGTGCCATTCTAAATTTTGGTGCTTTTGACAGAGCCAGAAAATCTATATTCTAAATAAGAAGCCCAGACAGAGTTTAAAACAACAACAACAAAAACCGCACAACATAAAATCCCCAATCAACCAAGAATGTTAATGAACATTCCTGAACATGTAGCACCTCAAAGGAAGTGCTGCTCAAAAGGAACTTCAGTCCACTCCAGACTCTGTCCTAGTGAGTACGCTTCTGTTTAGGTACTTGAGGAACAGCCACTTTTCCACTAAATATTTGAATAAAAACAGAAAAGCAGCAGAAGCTGCTGATAGCTGCCACCCTTCATATATTGGCCTAGCTGTCTTACCTCTACTCTTTCATAACAAGGGAGTTCAAGACCTTATCTTTCACCTTCCAATAGTTCCCTAACTACCCACATAAAGTCTAGACTAGAAAGATGTGGGAGGAAATTCTGTGGCCTTCCTAATTGGTGGGTCATCATACAGAAGAAAAGAATGCAAAAACCTGTGACGTCTGAGAAGATAGAATACAACACAGAGCCTGGAACTAATCTAGAAGTTAACTGAAACACTAACCCTGTAGGAGGAATGAAGACCTTTGATTTCATTATGTATTTATATGACAACATTGTTGAACCTTTAAAAAAAAAGGAAAAAATAATTCTCACAACAGGTAGTTGACCCTATCACAAATAAACAAGGCCCAGAACCAAGACTCCTCTTCTCAGAGGAAAGCTTTGACCGCTAGCTGCTATATAAAAGATGGTCACTCTCTCTTCCTGTAGATAAAAATAAAGCAGATACATTTACTGAAGGTAACAAAAGCCTGTTGCTGTGAAACCCAGGCTAATTTCTGCTAATTAGGCATCAACTAACCCTGTGTGCACTACAACTGAGTTATAAGCTCCTGAGAAGGGAGATCTGAATTAAATATAAAATTTCTCAGCTAAAACCTTTGGCTCTATCTGACTCAAGCTGCTTTACAAAACCTGTCCCCTAGTACCTCAAAATCTGGAGTTTAAATAAGTTCTTTGTATTTCAAAAAATACAAATCAAGTACAGCATTTTGATATAATATTCTGCAACTCAATGAACAAAACCTGCCAATGCAAAGAGACTTTTAAATAATAATCTTATTCTTTGTCTTCTTATCCTTTATACTCTTCACTGGCACTCAGTCAACAGACAGCTATTATTCCCATAAAATGTATTTTTTGAAGATTACCAAGAACTTGAATATGTTTAATCAGCTTGTTTCCACTCCTGCTGATGTGAAGTCTTCTAATTCCTTTCAGATCTTCATGTTTCACATGAGTGACATGGCTAAATTCTAGGAAAACAAACCCAGCCTCTTCATACAAGCTTTCTTTCTTTACATGGAAAATAAACTTTTATAATACTTTCATTAGCCACTAAAGTTGAGGATTGAGTTAAGATGGACTTACTCACAGATTGTTTTATTTCAACCCCACTGATTTCTGAACACTTTTCCCCTACACAGAGCATTTGTTAAAAAAAAAATTTGCTGGGAAAGTCACCAAGGTGTGTATTTTGTAATGTCAGAACAGAAGCCTCTTCTATCCTTCATCCATTGGTTTCCTGTGTGTTTATTTTTCTTGACATCTTCATGACCCTATAGCCATCTTTCAATTATTTATGGACATAGATCAAGAACAGCTCTGGGAGGCAAGGACAATCAGGCAAATTATTAACTATGTCAGAAGTATCCCAGAAAGTTTGAAGACCAGTTGTCTCATTCCCACGTTACTGCTTCAAATGCAAAGTCAGTCTTTACTCCTGCTATTTAAAAGTATCTGTTCTCTATGGTATTTGACAGGTGATAACATTTAAGGGCCTATTTGAGACTTCTAACCTATTTTGAAACTTTTAATAGTTTTCAAAGAGAGGAAATGACAAAAAATCAGTTTTTAAGTTCTTAGAATTAAATTTGTAAGGGATATATGTCACTGAGTTAGCTAAAAAACGGATTACTCAAACATTAGCTGCTCTGCCTTTTACCAGCAAGCCCTACTCCTGTCTTTAAGCAGTGTTTCCTATTTCAAACAATGCTGTCTAACCTCAAGTATTACCTTGTACCACTGAAATTGCATACATAATTTTTTGTGTATTAACTATTACAGTTTTATCATATAAGCACAAACACCAACCTACACAAAGTTTTCAGGCAACCATTAAATATTCAACAGAACAAAGATAAAGTATTCCTTTATCTTTGACTTTTTCTCTCCCATGACTATTTCTCTTCTGTGTTTCTGCCAAGTATTGAGAAGCTGATCAAGACAGTTTAGGCCAATCAGATTTTCAGGACTTTTTTCTTTACCGAAGGAATACAGAACAACAACACTACATTTCTTTAAATAAAAAATACCTAGATTAATCCTGGTAATAAACATCAGAACTGAGTGCTAAGGCTTACAACTGGATTACATACATAGCAAGTAAATAAACTATATTTAGTATGACACTATAATTGTGAGATAATATAGCATTTTTTAAGCACCAGTATATTTTAAAATGCCTACTTTAAAAAAAAAAAAGTCACTCAGGAGTTAGCAGTAGAAGAAAGTCATTGACAATAAATTTATTTAATATAAAATACATACTACACTAGAGTGTTGTGATAGAAATCCTGTTTTCACCAAAGAAAAATATACAAGCAAGTCAACATTTTGTAAATGGTCCTGTAAAACAATATATTGTGGATTCAAAATGAAGGAAGACTATATCAGATAATGATCAAGTTATGGTAAAATGTGCTTCTGTATAGTCAAAAGAAGCCCAGGAAACACTTTGCTTTTTGTATGAGGACCATAAGTAACAGCTAGCCATTAAAAGTTCTGCCTTCACATATGCACACAGTAAAGAAAGAGAGGGGAAGCATAGATAAAATACTGGTCAAACTTACTAGTACAAGGCAATGGAGCTGGCTGGGAATTCTGGGGAAGAAAGTCTTCCCTGTCTGAAGCATGGCAAAGCAAAAACACTTGTTCTGTACTCAGGAATACATTTAACTGCTACTATCTATCTTCTGACATTTATTCATGTCTTTATCTCCAAAACTTAATCTTTGATTTGACATTTTATTTCTCTTCACTTTTTGCAATAAGGATAATGCGTTTGTGATGCCAAAGGCCAGTTATTATGGCTATGGAATGTGTAGCTGGACATAACTGATCCAAGAAGTAGAACTAAAGCTATCCTAGTGTCTGAGAGATTTGTGTTATTACTTTCCGGAAGAAAGTCCCTTCAGACTGGTTGACTGCTCCAGAGGCACACCTCCTGATGCTGAATAACCAGGAAGGCTGGCAATCTCCACAGCACAAAGGGTTTTCTTTCCTGTCCCTAAGATTCTTTCTGCTGTTTGATTGGACAGAATCAGGGGTCAGATAGGAGAAAAGAGCCTGCTTGCTCAGGCAAGAACAGCAGGCTGGCAGCTCAGCACCTTGGTCTCTGCATTGACCTTTGGAGAGAATAAGAGGGAGGAGCTGTCCTAGCCAAGCTGGAGAGGTGCTAATTGCCTTTTGCAAATCTAGGGCTTTGAAGAACACCAGTAACAGCAGGAATAGGACTGGGAAGTAGAAGAAATGATTAATTAGTGTAAAATGACCGACTTAATCTGTCGTTCTGTTTGCTACGTACTTACTATGTTAGGAAATAACATTTTATACTCTACTGGTGGAAGGATCATGAAAATATTCATGGCCACAAGGTAACACTTGTCTCAGTGGATCCATGAGGTTTTAGAGTCCTTTGCTGACATTGCCTATTCCCAGAAGATAAGTCAGCAACACCTCTGTGAGGCTAGGCCTATGGCAGAGATTTTTGGATCCACCAATACTTATGTATGCTTAGGAGTGAAGGCTTTAGATGAATCAAAATTATTAAGGCAAGAATGATAAACGTACAGTGCTGTGTCCTGATATTGACAAATCTGCCTATACCAACAGGTTCCTCTGTGGAAAAAGGTCCTTAGGACTAATGCCTATGGTTTTAGGACAGTGTACAATGCTAAATTTTAGAAACATGATAGTGGATTTGGTCCTACATGAACAGGTTTAAACTAAAACAAACTTCACCAGCTCTTCCAATGTTATGCTTAGTGTCACAATATTCTGCTTTTTGCAAAGCCTGAACTCCTGATTTCATGTGATTATTACACAGTTTTAATAAAACCCCCAACATTCAGCCTTTTGAGTTGCAGAGAAAAAAAAACCCTAAATTATCAATCAAAAGGGTCTTAAAACACATAGAAAGTACAAAGTATTCTCTTTTTTTGCTTTACTGCAAAAATGGCAAATGCTCTGCTACAGGCTATTCTGCAAGTGTGTGTGTGGCAGTAGGAAATCAAATTAATTTGGAAAGATTTTCAAGGGTCTCTGTCCAAAACTGTGAAGTGAATACTAAAGATAAAAACTGCTTTATGGAAACATGAACAAGGGAGCTGAGAAGCCTCAGAGTAAGTTGGATATATTCCTCAACATGCAAAGATCTTCTAGCTGCTCTAACCTAATCCTGCAATACTGTTTCAATGTTATTTTACTGAAAGTATGAAAATAGTGGACAAGAATAAGCAACGAAGATTTAATATTAACTTTCAGCTGGGAGCATCATCAACCTGAGTAAGATAACACAGGTAAAAGACCGACATCCCACCCATAACCTTTTTTTTTTTTTTTTTTTGCCTGGCCTACCTCTCTTCTGGAAGAGCAAAGACCTGTAGAAAATGAGAAAAATCTGAAAGACTAACAGAGGGAAATGAATTGGTCTTATAACCTGCATCTTGCTCCTTGCTATCCTAGGCAGATCACTGGTATGATAGGACGTCAGTCAGCCTCTCAATTTAACCAGCTAACTTTTCGAGGGGTTCCATTAAACAGTGTTTTGTCCACAAAGCTATGCTTCCACAACTGCTGCTTTTCCTTCCTATCTTAAAACAGAACCCGCTAAAATTATACCAACTGAATTTTAAATTATATTATTCTGATAGGGAGGCCAACTCATCTAGAATATGTAGACACCAGTGGGCTGCATTCCTCAACTCCCACTACTAAGCTGGCAGCTTTACCAACCCCTATTCCAATATAATGGAAATGGAAATAATTCAGGAAAACTCAAATCATGTATTTTGTCGAGTAAGCATGGATCTATCTGTTTTGAAAATTGCTTTAGATGTTAGTGCCTTGGCATAATTCTGCCTCCTTTTTCTCACTCATGATTTCTTTACCATGACCAAAGTTACGTAAAGCCAATAGAAGGTTTCTTTGTTGTCCTATAAGCTTTGCCATCTACATGACAGATTATCATTTATTCTGGAAACCAATTGTTGTACTCTAAACATTCCCTAAAATGACTACCACATTGTTCTTAAAGGCATTCCTTTGGCACTGGTCTTATAAATCAGCGGGATATGAGCTGGAGTTAAGCACTGAAGAATGACTAAGTTTTTTAAATGTGACTACACAGACAGCCCTCACAATTTCATACAGAGACAACTAAAACTGAACACACAGCTGGCAGTGTTGCTAGTCCATGATATCCTAATCCTAATGCAAATAAGCCCTGTGCTGGTCCTGAAGATTCACGAACTCTAAAAACTTGTGGACGTTTGGAATATTCATGGAATTACAATGTTTTCCATCAGTCAAAATCCAGTTAGCATTTAATGGTCAGTGTGGATTAGACCTCAGACTGAATACCTTGAGAGTATCAAGCAGGCTGAGAAACCATTTTCCTTCTCTGATGTGATGCTTATGTACAAGCACCATATTTTTTTAACTTTGTGATCTACCCTTCCCATACACATGTCATTGCAGAGATGTATTGTCTTATTCAGGAGCTTGTTACTCTAAATAGTGTGTCTGCACTGATGTTTTATTTCAGATTAAAATGTTCTTCTGAAAAATAGCTCCTGTTTACCCCCCAGTGTGCTCTGTTTCATCACCAAAAAAACTCTAGGAATGCATAACTGGATTTCTTTAGAATAGAACTAAACCAAAAGAAGCACTCCATGAATCAACCTGATTTACTTGAGCTGCTGATGGTCATTCACTTCAGAGGATCACCATAAACCTGGTTTGAAATACAGCTGCTTCAGTCATGGCTTTGATGCCAGACCTTTAACACCATTTCACTGTTCTGATTGTTGCTATCAGGTTGTATTCTCTGTAAGTGTAGATGCAACTAGGGGCAATTACTATGACAAAGAAAATTCCCAAAGCAAGATAATTGCAGAAATGTTGAGATTAGTCTTGCTGTCACTCTTGAGACTTTTTGTCTGGGGAGTCAGGGCAAGGAGAATTGGGAAACACAAACCATGAATTCAGAACGGAACAGAAACCACAGCAAGTGCTGAATATTTTGGCTCCTGCATCTTCTTTTCTACATCATGTCACGTTGACCACAAAAACCACAGGAGGATTGTGTGCCAAGGAAAGCAGAGTCAGTAGCATCATTTGTAGAGATCCTCTGATAGAAGGGTTAAATAGAATTTTAACAAGTTAAGGTTCAGTAGCAAGACCCACAAATTAGTTATAAATAGGTCCAAATTCCCTTTATTTTCTGTAATTGCAGATCCTCTGCCATTTTCTTACAGAGAATGTCTATGAATATCCTAGAAGAAATAAATTTTATTTCACTATGAGAATGTATTCACTGTGCTAGAAGCCTGAATCCATTTTAAAATTCCTCCTCCCTAAAAAAAGAAAAAAGAAAAAAAGAAAAAAAGAAAAAAAGTATTTTTGACTGGAACTCCTAGAAAAGCATTTTGAACCCCTGTAATCACTCAGAAACTCTTTCATCCTTTCTTGAACCTTCCTGGGGACAGGAAGAGCACCCACCCTGTTTGGAGTCCTCACTTCCCAGCATGTGTGCTATTCTATACCTTGAAAATTCCCTGGCAGATCCTTCAGGTAAGATGAAACATTCCTTAGTGTCATATTTTCAACAGATTTCCTCAAGATAGTACTGCAATACTAACTGCTGAAAAAAGGAAACAATAATCTGCATTTCCATGAAGTGGGCAAGACACTGTTATCAATTTAAGCCATAAATTCTATCAAATGTCAGAGTTTTAAATGGAATTCCTTACAAAAATCTTCCCAGTTTACAGGTGATAAGTAAAAACCCTGTAGACTGTCTCCTCATACTCAATAATGCTACATTTCTCCAAGGGACTGTTTGAAAATTAACTCCTAATCTTTCCTAAGTCTAAAGCCAGATATGTTCCCCCCCAGCATGCTGGGGAAGATGGATTTCTTTGCTTTCTCTTTGGTTCCTTGTCTGACTCTCGTTTGAGTATTTGTCATCCACAGATACCTCTGTCTAGGTCTTGTCTTTGATCCTGTTTAAGATATTAATTCCTGTAAGAGTATCAGGGCTCACACAGGGCATTCTCACTTCTTAATCTAAATACTAAGAAAAAATAGTAGAAAGACCCCACTGGTCCTGTAATCATTTGTCCAACTGGTAAAAGTCTGAAACTCAGCTCAAGAAACATTGTGTCTATTCTTAACAGACACCTGAAAGAAAATATTATCCCACATCTGAATAAATGATAGAAGAGTAGTTCGATTTATCAGGTGCTGTAAACAAACTGACCTGCTGTCCTTCACTAAGTTTTGGTTCAATGCCATTTCAAGCAGCCACCTTCCAGCTGAGCAGCTTAACAATCTAGTGTTAAGAGTTTTAAGTTTGCTGAGAGTTCAAAGGGGTAACTGTTTATACCACTTTGAAATGAATAACAACTCTTTAAATAAGGCGATTAACTATCAGAAAACTAATTGTACAGTATCTATTCAAAATACTCAGGGTTTGATTTTCTTTGAGCTGTCTTGAATTTAAAATAAAGCATTTGCAACAGGCTTTTGATTTATTTGCTATGATGTTTTGCGGCCAAGTTTTTTCCTCTATAAGCATATTACTTAAAGAATTTATGAAGGCTGAGTTTCTTCCTCCTTTAAGCAAAGTCTCAGACTGATGAGAGCTTTTAAATTATTTTTCAGCATGAAAATTTAAAATATATAGGACTAATTATAAAAATTAATCACATAAGGCTACTTAAATGGCCAGAGACTATATCATTTGTGTAGTTTGTTCCAAACCCTGCAAACTTCCCACTTCAACTCCTTTAAAAAAAGTTACTTGTAACAAAAATGAAGAAATAGACTAGCCAAAGTTCTACATGCTCATATCCTTAATGATGTATTTCAGTCATAATTTACTCAGCAACAAACAGTACTGTCATGGCAGCTGAAGCAACAAGAGGTTTAATGTAATTCAAACACTGCAGTATAAATAATGTCATTAGCATTTCTATGCATAAGCAAATAAGCTACTCTTCATTTTCTTTCTGTTTTTCACAAGGCATTTCTGGGCAGATCTATCTGTCCTCTACATTTATTTTTTTTTTTGAATAAGCACCCACTAATATTCTACAATATTGCATGAGTTCTTGTCACTTATAAATATAGAAGAGCTCTGTATTAACTGTTGTTGAGCTGGCTACAGATCCATCTAGTTTAAAAACCACAAATAAGTTACATATTCTAAAAGTTACACTCATCATGAACTTTCTGTGCAGCTGGCACTGAAATAGATCTATGCAGGAAATTATTCAAAAGTCAAGTGCCAGAATCAGTGTCACGTACTGCTTGTCCACTGAAGAAATAATGGTAGTCAGCTGTGATTCCTCCAAAAGTATTATTATAATTCTTTAAAAATCAGTGTTCAACAATTAAAACCTTTTTTTCTAGATACAGTACCAGAAAAAGCACCTGAACCTTCAAAAACTGAAAAATCAACTGAACCAGCTCAGACAACTCAACAGGAACCACGTCAGCTCAATGATGGGAAAGAAGACACTAAGTGAGTAAATTCAATTTAAAAATTTGAGGCTTTTTTCTTGATATCTTGTCTTAACAGTTCTGTGTGCCATATTTCAGTTCTTTAAAATTCCCTCTTGTTCTGTAAGGATCTGAAGAGCTTTATATAAATTCTAAGGTAACCATATATATGAGGTATTAATTTAGAATATGTTTTTGAGTTTGTTGTGTACGTCATCCTAAATAGCAGGAATGAGGAAAAGGATTTGCTCAGCTACACTTACATACTAATTCTAACAATGCTGCTTCTTAGTTACTATTACTCTGCCTCAGCAAAGGAACAAATCCCAGGATGCTGCCCTGAATAGCTGGAATGTTTGTCACATCATTCTGACTTAAAAACTTTTTACCCTTCACATTTTTTTGCTGAGTTATACCATTAAATCAGCATTAGTCTCCGCAGCCAGAGGATTAGGACTGTCTCTTCCTGAGAAAAGACAAATAAATTAAGCAGTAATGTTCCTTCAGGGGAAAATCTAGGGTCACTCAACCTTTGGAAAAAGCTTAGGTAACTGTTTGTTTTGCCAAAACAGAAATAAAGTCTGGAGAAAAAAAACAAACTTGGAATAGTTTAGATTTATTACAGAATCATAGATTTATAGAATTATTTGAGTTGGAGGGGATCTTTAAAGGTCATTTACTTTAACCTCCCTGCAATGATCAGGGACCTCTTCAACTAGATCAGGTTGCTCAGAGCCCCATCCAATCTGACCTTGAATGTTTCTGACCTCTCCAGGCAACCTCTTCTGGTGTTTCACCACCCTCATTGTAAAAAACGTCTTCCTTATATCTAGTCTGAATCTAGCCCCTTGTAGTTTAAAACTGTTACCCTTTGTCCTATCACAACAGGCCCTACTAAAATGTCTGTCCCAAACTTTCTTATAAGCCCCTTGAAGTATTGAAAGGCTGCTATGAGGTCTCCCCAGAGCATTCTCCAGGCTGAACAACCCCAGCTCTCTCAGCCTTTCCTTATAGGGGAGGTGTTCCATCACTCTGATCTTTTCTGTGACCTTCCTCTGGACCCACTCCAACAGGTAGGTCCATGTCTTTCCTGTACTAAGGACCCCAGAGCTGGACACAGGACTCCAGGTGGGGTCTCACCAGAGCAGAGTAGAGGGGAAGAATCACCTCCTTCAACCTTTTAGCCACACTTCCAGCTATAGCAGTCCAGGATTTTATTATCTTTCTGGGCTGAGAGTGCATATTGCGGCTCATGTCCAGCTTTTCATCCACCAGTAACCACAAGTCCTTCTCTGCAGGGCTGGTCTCAATCAATTCACCACCCAGCCTGTACTGATACCAGGGGTTGTCCCAATCCATGTGCAGAACCTTGCACTTGGCACTGTTGAACCTCATGAGGTTTGCATGGGCCCACTTCTTGGGCTTGTCCAGGTCCCTCTGGATGGCACCCCATGCCTCAGGTGTGTCAGCTGCACCACTCAGCTTGGTGTCATCTGCAAATTTGCTGAGGGTGTACTCAATCCCACTCTCTATGTCATTGATAAAGCTATTAAACATCTTCATAGAACAGCTCAGGGTGGAAGGCTGCTTCAAAGAAATTATATCCAACCTCTTGCTAAGAGCGTTTAGAGGTTAGGCCCAACTCCTAAGTTTGACCAGGTTGCCCAGAAATTTGTTCAGTGTAGTTGTGGATGTAGATCTCAAAGAATGGAGTTTCCACAGTTTCTCTGGGCAATCTGGTCCACTGTTTGACCATCCTTATTATGAAAATTATCACCTGACATATAATTTGCTTCTGTTGCCTCTCATCCTCTTGCTGTGAACCTCCAAGAACAGTCTGGATCAATGTTCTCCACAACCACTCACTGGGTAGTGGAACGCTGCAATTACCTCCATCTTCTCAACTTTTCATCTCCAGTCTGAACAAATCCATCTTTCTCGGCATCTCCTCATATATCTTGTTCTCTAATCCCCAGACATCTTAATAGCCCTCTGCTAGTGTTGCACCACATGGTTAGTGTATTTTGCATACAGGGAAGACTACAGCTGGATACAGGTGCAACAGAAGGAAATAATGACTCCCACTCAATCAACTGGCTATGGTTTTTATAAAGCATGTAGTTAGGTTTCATTGCTGCAAGAACGCATTGTGGATTCATATTAAATTTGTTGTCTACCAGGACCCCCAGATCCTTTTATGCAAAAGCTGTTTTCTAGTGAGTCAGCTCCAAGCCTTTACTCTTACATGGGGGGTTTCCATTCCAGGTATGGAAACTTGCATTTGCCTTTGCTAAGCTTCATGAAGTTCCTGCCAGTCTGTCCCCCCAGCCTGTTGAGATCCCTTTGAGTGGAAAATAATGGATACACTCAGTCCAGAACAGGGTAGAAAGTCCTTCTGTTTTCTTTTGCCTTCTATTATTTGATTATCCTGATGATACAAAGCACAAGTCCTTCCCTGACATGCAGTTATTTAATTTATGCTGAAGATTATCTATTTTCTCTCCATCACCAAGACAGACTTCGTACTGCAGTGGCAAGGAATATTCAAGCAAAACACTACTGCATGCACCTCTGTAAAATAACGCAGGCAATTAAAACTAGCTCTGACTAGAATGACTAGAAATGTTATAGAAAGCATGCTAATATGAATGTGAATCAGTAGGTCAACTATGAAAATCTATATAAAGCATCTCCTTTTTTGTCATTGTAGGATATGTTATTAGATGTTAACCATTCCACTGGTAAATTCTGTAACCATGGTTAACATAATTACAATATCCTAATGAAACAAAGGGGTACGTTTCTTATTAGTAGAAGACAAAATCTGTCTGTTGAAAGGAACTTAAAAATATTTATGTTAAACATTCTCTTCTCAGAGCTGTTCTGACTCACTGTCATGTGTGCATCCAGAAATATCCAGTCAGTCTAATTTGAGCAACAGCTTCTAAAAATACAGTAAATCTTCGGCAAATTCTATTGCCAAAACAGTTACCTGCTAAATTCTGCAGTAGAGCTTGGAAGGCATGATACCGGTGTCATTGCACTGTTATGAAACTAAACAAATCTATTATATGGCTTCCAGACCCAGAAGGAAATAATTTTTAAAATGTGTCTTAGAGAGAATTTATTTCATTGCCCCTGAAGATTCATGGCATTCCATTCAGACACTGTTCTTGATCAAGGTCACTACCTCATTGAGTCTGTGTTCAAATTTATTCCCTAGAATATTTTTAAGGAAATCAGCTGCCTTTTCCACATTAATAACTACGTTAATGTGTATGCATATGGAGAATTTGAGCCAAATAAATACATGTAGTCTATAAAACCAGCAGTAAATAAAACATGCTCAAATCACTCTAGCACAGAGGCCAACTAGGTTAATACAAAATGCCTCCTCAAAAAATGTAAGTTGTGAATTATCTTTGCTCAGTGTTAATTCCTGGGTATTCCAAAGCTTGGGAATTATTTGGAAAAGTGCTAGTTTGATTAGTCAAAACCATATCAAGGACTGTTCATACAACTCAACAGGGTAGTCAACTGAGAGCCCCATCGTCCAGTTTTCCCTGTTGCTGTTTGATCTACATTTGGATAACATCCATGGAGATTTAGTAACAAGTGCTGTCCTTCAGGGGTCTCTATTGGGAGCAATACTAATTAATATCTTTATTATTGGCATAGACAGTGGGATTGACTGCACCCTTAGCAAGTTTGCAGATGACACCAAGCTGAGTGGTCCTGTTGATTCACCCAGATGCCACCCAGAAAGACCTTGGCAGGCTTGAGAAGGGCTATGTGAACCTCATGAAGTTCAAGGCCAAGCACAAGGGCCTGCGCCTGGGTCAGGGTAGTCACCAGTATCGATACAGACTGGGTGATTGAGAGCAGCCCTGTGGAGAAGGATTTGGAAATAGATATTGGTGGATGAGAATTCAAGTATAAGCTGGCAATGTGCACTTGCAGCCCAGAAATCCAGTTGTATCCTGAGTTTCATCAAAAGAAATGTAGCCAGCAGGTCAAGGGAGGTGATTCTCCTCCTCTACTCTGCTCTTATGAGACCCACCTGGTATGCTGCCTCCAGCTCTGGGGTCTTCAGTACAATAAAGGCATTGACTTGTCAGACTGGGTCCAGAGGAGGGCCACAGAAATGGTCAGAAGGTTGGAACATCCCTCCTTTGAGGAAAGACTGAGAGAGTTGGGGTTGTTCAGCCTGAATAAGAGAAGGCTCAGGGGGGACCATATTGTGGCTTTCAGTATATAAAAGGTGCTTATAAAAAAGATATAGAGAGAGTTTCTTCCAGGGCCTGTAGTGGCAGCACAAGGGGTAATGGTTTTAAACTAAAAGTGGGTAGATTTAGACTAGATGTAAGGAACAAAATTTTTTGAGGATGAGTGGATGCCCTATCATTGGAAGTGCTCAAGGCCAGGCTGGATGGGGCTTTGTGCAACCTGATCTAGTGGAAGATGTCCCTGCCCACAGCAGATGGGCTGGACTAGATGATATTTAAAGATCCATTCCAAACAAAGCCATTCTATGACACTGATATGGAAAGAGCCATAATTTGGTTAGTTCAGTGAAATCAAGGTTGGTGAAATGGTTGGTAGAATTTTCTTAAATAGAATTTCAGATTTTGTCCAGCTGTATTTCGGGAAGCATCAAAGGCCATCTGCTCCCTGAGGGAAAGGGAGATGGAGCAAAAGGTAACCACAGTGCAAGCAGTGTCCTTACTAGCAAGGTGCAATCTCACAGGGTTTGAACACAGCAAGCAGAGCAGGATCATAATGACAGGGTCTATCAACAAGGCAAAGTGATGAACTGGGTTTAGGGTCCAGGCAAGGCAAAAAAAGAGAGGGTCAGAGACAGGACTGGAGACAAGGCTACAACATGGCTCCTAAGTCCATCCAGGAGACAGCACCAGAGACAGAACTCTAGTTCGACACACGTAGGTGTAGCTCAGGCAGTGACTAAGGCTTAAGCTTAAGTGAACACCCCAGGCCCATGGGCAGAGGGTATGGATGAAAGTTCCACAGAGGCTGATCAGGGCTGTTAAGGCCTGTTGGTAGAGTCCTTGTACTATGTTTTGACTTAGATAGACTTCCTATCCTATTCATCTTTCAAGAGTCAAAGTTTAATAAAAAGTCACTTGATCTGCACAGTAAGAAATAATCAGTATGCCCATAGACTGTAATACACATAATAAAGTAAGGTTTGTGGATATATTATCTGTTCACAACCTACATACAGCCAGAGCAACTCAAATCCATGACAATTCTGTTAATAGAAAAGGTTTCACCTTATCTTCTGTTATTGTGACTTTAATTTTTTTTTCAATGCATCTGTGCATGCTCAAATACATAGAGTAAGGAAAAGGAAAGAAGGCAGCTGTCCTGTTTGAAACAGCATGCTTTTCATTTAGATTAGACTTGTGTCTCTCCATGCAGAATTTCAGGGGTAGGTAATGAGCTTCCACTTAAGATCTTTAGATTTTAACATCTTAGGTAATATTGTTTTATGAACAATTACACTAATATAATTAACTCATCTGAAATCAGTAAGACTACTTATATGTATGGCAGTTTGCAAGATTGTGCACCAGCTGTGTCCTCCTTCCAATTCAGCTGCCTTAGAGTAGCTTCTTACTCGTGGTGTTGCACAGCGTGTATTATCTATTAATAAGAAAACAGAGTTTTGCACTTCCTCTGAAAAACAAAATATTTTTTCTTTTGCTAAGTGGACAACAGCTTTGATGAAGACTGCATTTACCCCTGAAAATTCCCATAGAAATTGTTTGTCCACAAGGAAAAAACCTCTATTTCTCTCTTTCCCTCTCAGCACTTCCTCATTTTTAAAGCACAGCAGTACACGACAATGGCCATTAATAAATAGTAGAGAGACACAGCACTGGTCTCAGCCACCTGAACACTATGTCTGAAAGAGGAGACACGCCAGAGTGGCTGATGTGCCAACGCACTGAATTACGGATGAGTGACCGAATGTCTGTTTTAATGTCTGTTTCCTAATGGCTTAGACAGGATTGCAGACAAGTCGGCCCTGTCTGCCAGTATAGTGTTTCTCCCCTCCATCTTTACTGGTAATGTAACAGAACCATAGGAAATTTTCATGTATAGCTATTTGCTGAGCAATAATAACCTCTGGGAGGGAGCGCAAAGACAATGCTTTCTCTTCACAGCAAAAAATGAGGGAACAGAACAAAACTCAGGACCCAATTTGCACTCTAATAGAAGACAGTGGAGTCTTATTAATGAGGAACTAGCACAAAACATCACTGCAGCCTTTATAATACATTGAGATTGCTTTCTGGTGAGGAGGGTTCATAAAACCATGTGTGTATACACAATCCTGCACTCTTTTGAAATGCAGTGCAAGCATTTCATGTCAGATACGGTATAGCACTTAAGGAAATACGGCACACGGCCAGGAGCCACAGGGAGCAGCCCCGCCTCAGGGACACGGTGGGCAGGGAGGGCCCTCCCCAGCCAGGGCCCAGGCCCAGCCCTGTGCAAGGTGAGCAGGGCAGGCCCTGGGCAGCAGCCAAGGCCAGCCCAAAGTCCATGTCACCAGTCAAGCCTGTGGTGACAAGGGAGGTCCAGGGCCAAGCTGGGAAGGCAGTCAGCCAGTTAGTGCCTAGTGAAGGGAACTGGGGCCAGACACAGCCCTGGGAAAGCCTGGCAGGGCTGGGCTGAGGCCAGGCGGGTTGTGGGTCAGGGTCAGTGGGGCCCACGACCAGGCCCAGGAGCCATCGCGTCTGCCCCTTGGCAGGAGCTGCAGCTGTGTGCCGAGCACTACAGCCACCACTGAAAACCAAGGTCTTCAGAGCACCTTGCACTGCACACAGTGGATTATAGCCATTGGTCACAAGAGAAAATGACAACATGCTTTGTGAAGGTACAGTTTGGAACCCAAAATTGGACAAAAGAAAACAAAAAATTAAAAGGACATGTTTTAGATGGTCACAAAGGTGACATAGGAGGGGCAAATATGAGACCTTTGTATGACTCTACACTGAAGGCTGGGAACCAACCTGGAGCTTGTGGCTTGATGAAGAGGAGCATGAAGTGTTTTGGCACGTAAGAGTAGAGGGGAGACATGCCTCAGGAATAAGTAGTGTGGATGCCTGGCATCAGGGGACGGGACAAAGCAGTTGCAGCAAGTCCTTGAAAGTGCAGAATATGGACGAATAGTAAACAAAGCATCTGAGACCATAGATCAGAGAAAATGGGGGGATGACCTTTTCTCTCCTTTGTGTCTTTTAAAAGCCTTTAAGCCTGGCTAAAGTCATAAGAGTGTTTCATCTTCCTAGATTACTAAAGTGATTACAATGTACTATTTATACTAAGGCAGTACTCTGAAACCTCAGTCAAGGATCATGAACGCTACTCTGTAAAATGCTGGGTAAAATGACAGTCCATATTTGCAAGCCGCATATTGAAGCATACATAAAGAAAAAAATACAGTGGGTAACCAGGACTTCAGATGCTTTTAGATTTCACCTCAAGATCTTATATATTTTGGGTGATGTTTAGAAAGGAACAAATAATTATATCTGATAACAACACCTTCAGAATCTAGGTAATATGGACAAAACATGTTCACATAAAATACACTAAATAAATTTTAATAAAATACAAAAATTAGACAAAATGCATTTAACATTCCCACCCAGTAAACATACTTTTCTGATTATGCTTTTGCAAATGCAGAAACCCAGCTTTCAACATTTTCAAAAGAAAGGGAGCCCCAGTGTTGCAAACTGCCATATGAGCACAGGTGGTTCAGGAAGACTTCATTTTGTGCTAGTAGTTTGGCTTTTTCATAGCCACATCCTATTACCTAGTAGGCTATACTAGTCCTTCTCAGACCCATAAAGGAGATTTTTTCCACTCTAATTTGGCTAATAGCAAAAAAATATAACAAAACAAACAAAGATTAAGAGGCAATTTGCTATGTGGTGCATAGCCAGGTTAATAAAGAGAACTCCTGCTGGTAGCATGTTCTTAGTGAGTAATGCACTTCATTTAGTTCAATTACCTTAACCAAGAAAATTACCATGCTTATTAGTGCTTGCCATCCACTAGATGCAACACATCAATTCACCAAGCAGATGCATCTTAGAGAAATTATGTCTTACCACAAGAACAAAATCTCAGCCCCCTGGTGAAACAGACCTAGTATCAACCCTCTGCAGAGTCTCCAGAAATCCTTGATTACTGTAGAAACACCAGGGACCCAGAAAGATGACACTCATGGCACCAAACTCCAATCAACTTGTAAAGTAAAACAAGGCCAGTGCTGGGTACTTCTGAAAGATCCCAGTTTAAACATAGTTACAAGCATATTTTGTAAAAAGATTAATACCATTGCTTTGTTATTTCCAGCTAATCAGGCTAGTACCTGAAATTGTAAACAGATGGAACACATCCAGTACATTTTGTAAGCTTGACTGAAAAAACATTAATGTATTAAAAAATCAAAATACATTTCTTACAACTAATATTCCTTCTGCCTAGGTCTTTCTTTCAGAGCTTGTCACTTCTCGTGCTTGCATTTGAATTTCTGCAATAGCTAAATTGAGAAGCTGCAAATTAAATAGAAAGGTGATGGTGTGCTTCCTGTACCAAAATGGATTAAACTTGCTGTAATCATTGCTGAGATGTATTTTCCTACAGCCTTTAAATTCTATCCATTCTGCAGGATGCAGTTACCCATGCTATTTAATGTCATTCACTCTGCATGGCAATCAAGTAGGTAGCCTGAAGTTAAAAAGGTAGCGAATTTGGAAGTTTTTCCTTGAAGACTACATGAAGCAAGTAAAGGGATAGGAATGTTATCATACAGACTAAAATGCTTTGCTTTTTTTCCCCCTTTGCATCATTTTAAATTATATATTCACAATATTAATATATATTTATTTCTGACCATATAAGTGGGAGAAATTCCTTTTTTAGAATATGTAAGAAAACAAGGTTATAGTTTGTCATACTTTGCCACTGATTTATTTCTTTAATTAAAAACATTGTGTAAAACCTTCATTGACCTAACATTTTTCAAAGTAAGATGATATTTTTTTCATGAAGGAAGAAACAATAATTTATTAAAAATATTATCTCTGCTATGATCTTTTGAGTCAATTGTGGGGAAAAAAGCAAAGCAAAGAGCATTGTAACAGGTACAGTAGTGAGTGTAATATAAAACACATGTATTTAAATTGTGTTTACGTCTAAATTACATGTATACCAAACATATGTAAATATATCAGTGTCTTTCTTGATAAACCTAAGAGACGTATAAATCTAAAACTTAAAATCATTATTTCATGACACATGTAAGTATTCATGCCTAAAATAAAACTTGTCTAACACTTTTTATTAAAACGTCATGTCCCCACTTATTATACTCATTTTCCAAATGTTAGCTGTTTAAGATGAAAACATCCCATGTTGTGCAGCATGAGAGAGGAACAGGAGAAATAGTGACAGGCAGAGATAGAGGATCAGATGAGAAGTCAAATGGGTCTGGCAGCACAATCATTCAGTTCCCTGGATAAATGATGCTTGGGAGGAGACATGTGATGGTCTGTTGTCCACAAGGAACATGCCTACTTTGTTGCTGAATTTGGAAAAGAATGCGGCAGGAGTCTGCAGAAGGGGAAGGGATGGGCTTAGTGGTAACTGGAAGTCATCTCAGAGGAACAGGTTCTTTCTCTTTGTCACCAAGTTTCTTTGTGGTGCTGGGAACGCTGCATGCAATTAGTTCCTACATAGGTGGCTGTATGTAAAAGTTTACCACTAATGAATTAGAACTGCAACAGTTTCGGTTGCATGAAGCTAATTTCGTATAATTAGCGTAGACAACAGTAGTATATCGATATGTTGTGAAAGTCTGCCAGGTTTCCCAATAGTGAAGCAACTTCATTTGCCATGTAAGCTGAATCTGTACTGCCACTTCTTTCTCTTTTGTTTTTACCCTTGCTAGTTGAATTCAAGCTTCATATCAACTAAGAGACACACTTCTGCACACTGAAAATTATAAAATTAAGTATGATTCTTAGTCATCATACATTATGATTTTCCCAAATCTTTTTCCTTTGCAAAAAAACCCAAAGAAAAACAAACAAACAAAAAAACCCACAGTAATAGAAAATGAAAACATTCAAAGAGTCAAAAAGTAAGATAAAGGATAAGGGACTCTACATGTTATCCCGTATTCACAGTGAATAGGAGAAATTGTACCAAAAGAGATTTATGTTGAGAAAAATTTGTACAATGAGGTTAGTGAAGACCTATCATAAATTCTTTAGGAAGGTTATGGAACAGCCCTCACTAGGCATACTTAAGAACAGGTTAGAAAAGAAGTTGTCAGGAATGGCACAGCAATGCTTCATCCTGCTTTGAGCAGTGGAGACTAGGATTACAGGATCTCTCAAAGTTCTCTACAGTCTTTTGCTTGTGTGATTTTTTTAGGGTCTTTATGAAAACAGATGAGAAATGAAAGCATCTATTGAAAATTAAGTTTTTCAGATTTGAGACATTTTATTGCAACTTTTTTTAAAATTCACTATGGGAAATATTATAGTGTTTTCATTTTAGCTTTTTATTCTCTGCATATTAATAAAAACTGAAGAAGAGAAAGTCTGAAGAAAGATTTTTGCTGTGCCCACGAACTCTGTATGGCGCTGGATCATACTCTGCTTAAGACAGTTTTTCTTAGACATAAATTATTATATGCTTATGTAAATAAGTAATGAGTTTGTTTTAAAATGTGTTTGAAAGGAACAGATGTTATGTGTATACGATAAGAAATATCTTTTAAAATTCCTGATAAAAGGCAGATGCCCCAGATAGTTTAAGCCCCAGATAAGAAAACCCCAATGACACAACAGCACCAGATAAGGAAATATGTGAGGCAAGACTGCCTCGCTTATTATCATATGGTTATTTCTTAGAATATTATATTATTGTTCTAAAGCAGATAGTGTCAGAAATTATGCTGCTCTTATTTTTTTATATGGTAGTAAATATCCAGTGCAATTAAACAACTTTATATCACTAGTGACATTAAAGAAAGGTTATTTTTCAAAGTTAATTAATACTTTCAACATGCATACTACTTTCTTTTGCATATTTCATACTGCAAAATTACTAATTAAACTAAAATTGTGTTCACATTTTAATCTGGTACCTCAGTCACAGTGCCATGTGTTCAGCATTGAGACAGACGTCTCCTCAGAGAGTACTGCAAAGAAGATTAAAGGATTCATAGCCTGTTGTGATTGAATAACGAGGAGGATTGTCAAAGAAGCTGCTGTGACAAACCTTTGAACTAAACAGGAGGAATTTCATGGAGCCTAGGTGATTAGATTTTAGCCTGCACTGAATCAAGACGTTTGTGCTGAGTCCAATGCCAGTAGATAACTCTGATAGTGCCTTCTCTGAACATTGTTGCTTCTGTATTTGTTTTGCTGTATGAACAGAATATGAGATACAGGAAATCAATGATCTTTGCATTTTATTTCCAGAACACTTTCTTAAGTCTCAAATGAGCATAATTTCTATACAAAGACTCTGAACTAAAGGAAGGTCATGAATTCAAATGCAAAGTTTTATTTACATGGTGTCCACATGATGTTTATTAATGCTTATGTCCTATTCTTGCTTCTATACGTAACCAAAACCAACCCAAATATTATATCACTATATTTAAATTAATGAAATATGTAAGAAAATAGAATCGTAGATCATAGCATTGTTTAGACTGGAAAAGGTCTTTAAGATAATCAAATCCAACTGTTAACCCAAGACTGCCAAGTCCACCACTAAACCATGTTCCTAAGAACCACATCTATGCATTTTTTAAACACTTCCAGGGATGGTGATTCCACCATGTCCCTGGGCACACTGTTCCAATGCTTGACCACCCTTTCATCAAAGAAATTCCAAAGAAATGTCAAAAGCTTTACTAAGGTCCATGGAGACAACATCCACAGCCTTTCCTTCATCCACTAGGTGGGTCATCCTGTCACAGAAGGAGATCAGGTTCATCAAGCCGCACCTGCCTTTAATAAACCCATGCTGGCTGGGCCTGATCCCCCAGTTGTTCTGCATGTGCTGTGTGATCACACTCGGGATGACCTGCTCCATAACATTCCCCAGCACTGAGGTCAGGCTAACAGGTCTAGTTTCCCAGATCCTCCTTCCTGCCCTTCTTGTAGATGGGTGTCACATTGGCCAACCTCCAGTTTCCTGGGACCTCCCCAGTTAGCCAGGAGTGTTGATAAATGATGGAGAGGGGCTTGGTGAGCTCCTCTGCAAGCTCCCTCAGTACCCTCAGGTAGATCCCATCCAGCCCCATAGATTTATGTGTGTCTTGAGTGGAGTAGCAGGTCACTGTTTCCTCCTGGACTACGGGGACTTCATTCTGCTCCTTATCCCTGTTTTACAGCTCAGGGAGCTGAGTACCCTGAGGGTAACTGGTCTTGCTGTTAAAGACTGAGGCAAAGGCAGCATCCTCATCCTTTGTGGCAGTGCTCCCCCCTGCATCCAATATAGGATGGAGATTATCCTTGGTCCTTCTCTTCTTTCTAATGTATTTGTAAAAACATCTTTGTTTCTACAGCAGTGGCCAGTCTGAGTTCTAGCTGGGCTTTCACCTTTCTAATTTTTTCCCTGCATAACCTTGCAACATCTTATAGTCCTCCTGAGTTTTCTGCCCCTTCTTCCAAAGGTGGTAAATTCTCCTTTTTTCCCTGAGTTCCAGCAAAAGCTCTCTGTTCAGCCACGCCAGTATTCTTCCCCACTGGCTTGTCTTTTGGCACATGGGAATGGCCTGCTCCTGTGACTTTAAGACTTCCTTCTTGAAGAATGTCCAACCTTCCTGGACCCCTTGGGCCTTCAGGACTGCCTCCCAAGGGACTCTCCACTAGTCTCCTAAACAGGCCAAAGTCTGCACTCTGGAAATCTAAGGCAGCAGTTCTGCTGACCCCCTCCTTACTTCTCCAAGAATTGAAAAGCATCATCTCATGATTGCTATGCCCAAGATGGCCTCTGACCACCACATCACCACCAGTACTTCTCTGTAAACAGCAAGTTCAGCGGGGCACCTCCCCTTCTTGCCTCACATACCAGCTGTGCCAGGAAGTTATCTTCTACACACTCTAGGAACCTTCTAAACTGTTTCATCTCCACTGTGTTGACATCCAGTAAGTTGAAGTCCCCCATGAGAACAAGGGGTAGCGATAGTGAAACTTCTCCCAGCTGCTTGTAGAATATGTCATCTGCCTCTTCATCCTGGCTGGGTGGTCTATAACAGACTCCCAGCAGGTTATCTACCTTGTTGGCCTTCCCCCTGACCCTTACCCATAAATATTCCAACCTTGCTGTTTCTATCATTAAGCTCTAGGTGGTCAAAACACTCTCTGCCTCACCACCTCTCCTTCCCTGTCTATCCCTTCTGAAGAGTTTACACCCATCCATTGTAACACTCCAGCCACTGGAGTCATCCCACCATGTTTCCTTGATGGCAGCTATGCCATTGTTTTCCTGCTGCATCATGGCTTCCAGCTCCTCCTGTTTGTTGCCCATGCTCTGGGCATTGGTGTAGATGCACTTCAGTTGTGCTATCGATCTCACCTCCAACACTGGCATGCTGCCCCCGGGCTCATCTCCAGTGAGCCTGGTTTTATTCTCTTCCTCCTTCAAATCTATTTTAAAAATTAGATAGTAGGATAAAGGTAACATCAGTTTAAATTCAAATTGCATCACGAATAATTCAATCCTAAAAAAGAATGAAAATGAAAATAGAAATTTATTTTGTTCTTTTTTATTGCAATGAAAAGTTAAAATACTGCCAGTATTTCAAAAGATCCAGTGAATAGAGAAAGACGTGATCTTCTGGATCACTAAAGATCGGTCTCTCTCACTTTCCCTTTTAAAAGAAGAGAAGGTAGGGTAGAGGAAGATATTGTTTCAAGACTACTAATGAAAATTAATATTTAATTAAGAGCTTTTTGAAATTTCCTGAAATCTAAAATGTCAACAGTTTGGTTCAAGACTATAAGACAATATATTTATCTCAGGAACTCACTTTATTAGCACTTGAGCTGTTGAGATTTTTGGTAGTAATGGACCCAGTGGTACCTATATAAGTCATTCATTCACTTTCCAGATCCTTACGTATTTCAAGTTTGTTTGCTGAAAAGGATTTTCTGTTGTCCTACATAAATTCTACATTCTTGGGAATCACTGCCTACAACAGTTTTCATGATCTTAGCTAATATAATCTTGAAGTCTGTCATGCTTGTTTCAACTGTTTCTCACTCTGTTAGAAGGGTGTCTAGAATCCCAGTCTTTACAAGCTTAGAAATTTTCTTCAGACCTTTCACTTATCCTAATTTGTGGTGTTTCTATTCACATTTATTATTCTTTTCTAACTCACAATTATTATTACTGTTCCTCAGCTCAAACTTTTCCTTGCATGGTTCTCTACCAAAATTGTAATTTATAGCCAACAATCCTATTGCTTCTCAATCTGTTTTGCTGTCCTATTTAAAGCCATGTTCCCAGCAGCCTTGATCACTCTAAAATACTTCATACAGTTTCCTACGTGGATTTACCTTTTGAGTATAGCTAGTTAGAGTAACTCTCACCATTCACTTATCTACCAATATTAACGCTTCCTTCACTGGCAATATGTCAGATGCATTCTAGGGTTACATTTGCACCGGTGTTTTTCATAGCCAGATTACAGTATGGTTGATAGGCGCCTTGCTTTTGACTAAACTGCTTAGATATTTATCCTTTTGTCATCTGCAACTGATGATCCCACCACTTACAAAAGAAATTCTTACAATTTGTTTCTAAATGCATGTCTGCGTTATGTAGATTTGTTCTTGTTTCTACTACTTTGTCTAAATAATTCAATTTTGCCTGTATAGGAATTAGCCTTACTTTTTAATCTTCCAAATCCAATGTCCTGTCAAACATCATTAGCACACTACTACATTTTGTACCAATGTAATCAAAGAAAATACTAAATTTCACTCCTAAAACCCCATCAGCTTCCTGGGCAGGTTAGGGAAGAAGTATAGGCTCCTTTCACAGGCAATTCAGACCAGAAACCTTAGTCGTTCTGAACCTCTCCTCAGAGTAGCCTTCTATTGACTATAAAGAAAGCATAATCAGAATAGCTAAAGTTGGCTTTTTGGAATACCCCTGTTTCTGTACCAAGCATATGACTAACATTTTTTTTCTGTTACAGAGAAACATTAGGTTTCCTTGTCCATGTGAGCTTAGACTTGGAACTAGGGCAGATGGAGGATTCTGGTTTCTATAGCATTACCCACACTGAGATTGTCAGCACAAGTTGAGGATATGGTTTTGAATCAACACCTTTCATAATGCCTAGAACTACATTTTTCTGTCTTATTGAACTCTTTCTCAGCTATATCACTACATTATGTGGACATTTGTATAGCTATGCATTGTAACATTCTTCTGAAAATTGATTATTTGAATTAGAGATTCTCCATAATTTATTCAAGGTAAGAAATTACTTTTTCATGACTTGGATTGTAAATATGAACATAAATCATAATGTCAGTGCTCAATAAAAGCCTCAAAATTTCTATTGCAAGATCAAGAATATTATTTCCAGGTAGACCTGCAAAAGTTTCTTAAGTGGTGCAAAAAGAAGGGATATCACTGAAATCAGCAAAAAGTGGTATGGATTTTTTTCAGGCAGTCGTATACATTTATGAAATACATTTTCTTGAGGGTCACCTGGTACATAAAAGACAGAGGTGAACTCAGGTATTTGGTGTTAAGAGCCAAAAAAGCAATAAAGAATTAAAATATTCATTGCAACTTAGAAAAAGGTAAACTTCATTTATTCTGAAATAACCTATTTCATTTCTTGATCCTGTTTTGTTTGAATGCTTAACACAGAAAACTTCCAAGCCATGGTACTTTACAGATGTTACATACATTAGCACAATCAACACAATATTTCCATGGCCTGTTCTTTCAAGGCCATTTTCTTCCACTATGCTATAGGTATCTAAATCTCTCTGCTTGGCATGGGGAGAATTGTAATTTTATTCACTAAACAAATTTAAACCTACAAGTTAAAAAGATAAAACCTACACATTAAAACCAGAAGAAAACTGCATTATTACTATACTTATAGTGTGACATTATGTTGCTATTGTTACATATGTTGTTATTGTTAAACAAAATATGTTTGATGAAATAACAAAACTGTGTGCACAGTACGTGAGTTATGGTCCTGACTTTTTCATTTCCCAGGACAAGTGGAATTATTACTTCTGCAGGGAATAAACACTTCCAGTCTGTAAAGGACTATATGCTGTAGTAAGTGATATTTACTTAGGCCTATTGTAACATACTGCATAAAGATCAGAGATAAATTTGCGTAAAGAATTACATATCAGCTTAAAGACAAATCCCAGCATCACCTAAGGCAAGAGATAAAGTTTATTAAAAGTGATTTAGCAAAGTTTGAATGGGCTTCATTAGCCAAGACAACTTAAAGTGATCTTCCACACGAAGCATGCGTACCTTCACCTTCAAATTAGCAGTGTTCAGCATGCAGTCTCTTCCAGCTGTATTAACCAGAGAAAATTTAAAGTTTGTTACTAGAAAATAGTAGAGGAGGAGATAATGCAAACCAAATGAGAAGTAGGCCAAGGAAAATCAATTTCTCATCAACTGTGGGGCAAATAACTTTAAACAAATTCATACAGTTTCTGATTAGTACTGAATAACGGCGTAGTTCCTTTGGGCTAAATTGCAATGATAAAGCACCAAATTCATGATGGAGGAGACTTTAACTTTTATTGGAAAGGCTGTGAAATAACAAGAATATCCCCCATAATTTTTAGTTTATCCCTAGAAAGCAGATAGAAGCGGCCTTCAGCATGACACTTCTGATAAGTGTGTTTTCCTATAAGATAGCTAATACCCTGAGCAAATACAGCATCAGCAAAAAGAATTATTTTAAATTCTTTGCATAGAAGCTGAAAAACTAATTGTGACGTTAGCTGAAAACAAGAAAGGATTTCATTATACTGCAGACAGCCTGAGCAAAGGGGACACAAAAGGAACTGTGATGAGATTACAAAGTATAGCGGAACTATTTGATTAATCTCCTGTCTGGGGAGTTTTAAGAAATAGACATTACAGAAGACTTAAATTAGAGGGATGGTAAGCACATACCTCCAGACTTCTGCTTCTTCTGCTTTTAACAGCTTATCTCTTTTTTATCCAATGGTTTTAATGCTGAAGGATTTTCACATCCTTAAATTACACTTCCTTGGGCACAGTGATATGTGTTGTGTCTCCAGAAACCTGTGTTTCTCAAAAAAACCTACATGCACCCGATGCTGACACTCTCCTTTTTTAGTTACAGCTCCTTCTGTTAGGAACTTCAAAGTAGGTTTAGGACCTGAGGAAACATGGTGTTTATTGAAAGATCACTTTGCAGTGTTTTTCATTTCTTCCTTACCCAAGGTGCTGTCACACCACTTTCTCTCTATTTACCTTTGGGGAAGGTCTTCTCAAAATCTGGAAATTTCAGGGATGCTTCACTCCTGATCTGCCTCTTCTCTTGCTGTAACATCCACATCCCAGTGGTATTTGGGACAGCTGTTGTACTCCCTGTACTGGGCATAGCTGGCAGGGTTTCAGTACAGGGGTGGCAGTTGTGATCAGTCACAGCCATTTCCAGCCAGCTCTGACACCAGTGTGTGTGTCTTCTGAGAAGAGCTGTGTCTAGGGTATAGAAGAAAGCCCATATCCTGGTCTCCACATAGAGGAAGTCCAAATGCATGGCCCAGCTGCCAGCTGGGTGGCACTCCAAACCAGTCCCAGTTTGCATAATCAGACAGGTGCCAGTAATTGAGGATGACATTTCAAGTATGAATAAGCACAGAAGAGTTGATCAAGAAGCGCTCTTGCCTAGATTTTCTGACTGTGCAGCGTGCATAGATCCTAGTAAAAGCATTGGTTTCAGTGCAGAATGTGAATTCGCAGGTGTTTGAAAATCAACAGCCCTTAGGTTTGAACAAATGTTCCAAGTTCCAGAATATCAGCTCAGTATTACTATGACCCTGAGTAAACTCTTAGTGGAAACAAGAAACTTCAGCAAGAACACCAGTGTTTTGTTTCCACTTAGTAAAAAAGATGCATTTTTTACCTTGTGTTAGCTAGTGCCTATAACAAAACCTAGATGAAATCAACCTTCCCAGTATTAGGAAGCATAAAGTAAGTATGGTTTCTCCTCCCTCATCTGCACAACAGTCTTCAACTTGGTTATGTCTTAACATCATTAGACTATTACCATGTAATAACAGGCACATTGTTATGCCCAGATGAGACAAGTACGCCTTGTATCTTAGTGAATACGTAAGATAAGCTCCAGGCCTTACATAGCCACAGTAGAATTTGGTGAAAAGCACTAGTGGGAAGTCATTAGTGTAGTCAGGTATACAGAGCACAGGGTACCCTGACCTACTCTGCTTGAAATACTGTGTAGACTGCTGCTGACATAAGCAGAAAGAAGAGCAGTTAACTTAGGTGTCCACTTACTGTGAATTAAGTGATGTGAATAAGCTCTGTGGCAAGTAAAAATCCAATCGTAATGCCTGACTTCTGCTCAGAGTACAATTAGCACTGTTTCCTTCCACTGCTCTTCAGTACATTAAGCCTTTTTTCCTTTTATTTTAATTAGCACACAGAAGCCAACACCTTCAGGTTTCCAAACAAATGAGTATGCTGATGCCCAACTTCAAGAGATTGTCAAAAAAATGCGGGAAAGGGCAAATGTCTATAAGGAAAAGCTGAAAGATCCAGTGCTGTCCTCCCCTGAAGGCAGTCCTACAGCTTGTAAGTGACTCTAGAAATAGCTGTGCATTTGTGGAGTTTAAAGATGAAAATTGTTTTGTGGGAACAGAAAATATTGTGGTAAAATTTTCAAGTATAATGTGTTTACCCATTGAAATGCATGTTTGTGCCCACTGAAGTCAATTTATCCATATTAGTGTACAGTAAGCCAGGTCCTTAAGTATGAGTTTCCTTTGAACCTCATCACTGAAGAATCTGAGGAAAAACCTTGGACACGATCTAGAATCATCCCTGTCAAGCACTTTTCTGTATTTTAAAATAGCTCCCAGATATGTTTATTCATGGGGGTGAATCTGAAATGTATGAAGAAACATACATATCTTATGAGTAGATAGTAGTCACTCTGAGATTAGATCTGCTGTGTAAAAGTAAATAAAATTTTAGTCATGGCAGCAATCATCCAGACACACTGAGGACTCTTAAGTACATGCTTCAAATAGAGCAAATTCATCTGATATTAATTAAACATTGACTTTTGACAAAATACGAAACATAAAACAAATAAGATGTTTTTTCCTCTTGAGAGGAAGGTTTGATTTTTCTTTTTTTTTTTCCTTTTCACGAAGAATTGAGAGTGGTGATTTTATATTCTGATATTTTTAAGGAGCTGTTTATTGCTTACCAGTATTTTAATAAGCTGTAAAAAATACTGCTTGAATTGTTACAAACTATACCAACTGGCAAAGGGATTCCTTTTTATTATTATTATTTCTTTCCTCATCTACGTCTTTCTCTTTGTAGAACTTACAATCATTTATTTAAAATCATAGATCCAGTTTCCCAGTTTACTGCTAAGACTGTGTATCCTATTCAAAGGGAAAACTGCCAGAATTAATGGGACAAATGTGCAGACAAAATTATCCAGCCCAAAGATGGACAAATTAGGCTCAAAGGAGTGCCACAAGACTTTTGTAAGCATAGAAACATACAAACCCATAGGCTTCCCATTAGTTTCACCTGCTGCATCTTGCACATCAGGTCTCAGGAGAGGGAAGAGATCAGCCCATGGCACAGACATCTTTCCATATCTCCATCCTAACTGCATGCATTGTTTGCAACAGTCATGTAAGAGAAATACCCAATTGCATTACTGAATGATGAATTATGAATTCCATGATTTCTTGTTAGAGTTTTATGATATTAGTTGTGGGAACCGTCCGAGGAAATACAGTAATATATATATTGCACTCCATAACATGAAGTGGCCTGTTCTTGAGAGTAGATGTACATGATTATATCAGTGGCAATTTTATTCTCTAATCTGTTTTCTAACGCGTTCAGTATTATAATGAATTGTAGCTTTAGTCATTGACAAGTGTTTTTAGAAGAGATTTTAATACAATGAGGCTCTTGTACACGTGAAAACAGGGTGTAGTAATTGAGCCGTTATTAAAATGTCACCATTTGTGGCATTTTATTTGGTTAGCACCATCAAAGAAGAAGCCTCCACCCCCACCAAAAGAAGAAAAAAAAGAAGAAAAGAAAGAGGATGCAGAAGTAAAGCCAGAGGAGGATCATTACTGCGATATGCTGTGCTGTAAATTCAAAAAACCTCCACTGAAAAAATACAAGGAGTATCTGCAGCTACCAGAAAGCATAGACTCATACACAGGTAAATTAAAAGTTATGCAATAGAATGGGGTAAAGGCATATTGAAGTGAAAATATTACATAGTACCTGTGAGCCACTATAAGATCCACATTCCAGTTTGCAGCTTAGAGGTGAGCATATATCCTGCCCTAAAGAACATTTATTCCAAACAGGGAAAAGACATGACGAGAGAAAAGTTGTAAAGGTGGTACGCATAAAGCTGGTATGCAAACCAACCACAATTAAACCCAAGTCTTCTGATTCTTCATTCAGTATTTGTCCCATTCATTAGGACCAAATAAATCTTTTGTCAGTTATAACATGCAGCATGCAAAATGTATTGCGTTTCTTCAGATGCATTAAATTCTGTATGCTCTCACAAGCTCACCTTTTTTTCCTTTTGCAAATTCTCCTACTTCTGTGACTCCTACTTCTAACCTGTATCATTTTATCAGCTTGTGCCATTGAAAAAGGGAGAATGGTAGGTTGCTTTGGGCAGAAACATTCCTAGAGAACGAAGTAGAATAAGTATGTCTAAAAGACTGGGAAAAGATTCTAAGTTCATGCCTGTAAATTCAATGTTTTTTTCTTTCAGATCGCCGTTACGTAGCATGGCTTATGCTTGTGACAATCGCCTACAATTGGAATTGCTGGTTTATTCCACTTCGCTTTGTGTTCCCATATCAAACCCCAAGTAATACAATATATTGGTTTACCATAGACATCATTTGTGATATCTGCTACCTGTGTGACTTACTGATTTTCCAGCCTCGAGTGCAATTTGTAAAAGGTGGAGATATAATAGTAAGTATTGGAAGTGGGATTTCCATGGGTAGTAGTTGTGTTAAAGTACATTATAGAAATTGCCTCTAATCAGACACAGTTTTTCCCTGCTATGTCAAATCTATGTAACTGTTTTATTTATCAAAGGATACCTGTGCTCTTCTTCACTGACCTTCCATTATCCTATTTTGGAAGAAGGGAACATAATGATTGTATAAATTCTTAAAAAAAGAAGAAACAGATTTGGAAGTAACAGACAAGAGCAGTAGAAAAGGCATAAAGCTCTTTCCTACCAGGAGTAAACTGCCACAGCTTCACTGGAATCAATGATTATATGACTCATATATGTATGCATGTATTTGTACGTTTGAGTGAAACTTTCAGCTTTCTACTCACCTTATACTCCTGATGTATAGAATCACACAGAATAGACCTGATGTGCAAGAATCACAGTTGAAGACAGTGCATATTCTGCTAGGGCTGGACAGGGTATGCATGTTTTATTACAGATCGTGAGACTGGGGGGGGGGGGGGGGGGGGGCAGTGCCAAAATCAGAGAAAATCCCTGTAATTTCAGGATGCTTTCAAATTACTTTCTTTGAGATATTTTATTTTGGGAAAATGTGTACACTCAATTTTGCTTCTTGCTACTATTTTTGTGTTATCTTTTTATAGCAAAATGCAAAATAAAACTCTAAGCAAGTACCTGAAAAAAGGTAAAAGCTTGCCCTTAACATATCAAAAGGGCATCTAGAACATTAAAATTTCTTTAAAATGTTCCCCACTTTTGATTCTTTAACTTATAGAAGTAAACCTAATGCAGAAAAAAATGAGTTTTGATAACATCGGTATGACACTACTGTGCCCAACAGACAGAAAATTCAAAATTATATATCCTCAAAAGTAATTTGGAACTAGATTTAGTTCAGTGCTTTTAATTTTAGACATTGTACATACAACGTATTACTGATACCTTTACAGAGGAATCTAAGATAAAACTGTGCAAGTATAGTTTGGATAGGTATTAAATACATGCAGTGTAATGTATTTTTCCATGCAGAGATATTCAATAACTGGCGATCTAGCTAATTCCTACAAATCTCAAGTTTTATGACCAAGGTTAAGACTTTAACATAGGAAGCTTACCTTGTATTTCCCTTGAAGCTGTTTGTACAATTAATAGACTTTAGTGCATGAAGAGATCATCTACTGCCTGATCTCCTGCATTTAGTGTAATGCTTAAACCAATAGTGAAAAGTTGGCATGGAAATATCCTTAAGATTTGAAAGCTGGTTTTAAAGTGTCCCTGGTATAAATACAGAAAGTATAATAATAGATGCATTTTTTAGATACTTGTGATTACCCTTTCTTTTTAAGGTATTGGCATTAGTTCCCATGGAAAGCAATTTAACAATAAATAGCTAATCATTACTAATGAATGCAATGTTGACTATTATAATGCTAATAATGCTAGCATGTTAATGTTAGCTTTCAAAGAGCTAATTTTGTACAGCACCATCAGAAACGTTCTTTGCATTTTTCTTGGAACCAATGAAGTCAAATGGAGTTTTTGACCCTGAAATTGGTTTGAGTCAAGCACCAGCTGGTACAGATGTCTTGAGAGGAAGATCTGTGGGGAAAATGTAACATACTTTTCTAGGCCAACAGCCAGACTTTGAAAAAAACAGACAAACACCAAGCCTGATTTTTTCAATTAGGTTTAATAAAATCTGGTCTCATGTAAACAGCTCTAATAAAAGTAGTACTTCTTCCTACAGATATTTCTCCATTCATTTTAGGCCACCATTAACATAACTGTCACCATCCCTACTATCATAAGAGAATTATTATTATTATCATCACCATTATCATCATTAATATCATCATTATTATCATAATTATTATTGTGGAGTAGCAGAGGCTCATTCTTGACATTCTGTTCTTGACTATGCCTTTTTCTCCTTTCATTATCATTGTAGTCAGACAAAGTGGAAATGAAGAAATTCTACCACAGCTCTGTGAAGTTTCGGGTAAGAAGACCCTGTGGTACTGGTGTCAATATATAAATTCTAGCTGTAGGACTTCACAGGATTTCTTTCATTCACTGAAAATCAGTGTTGGTTTAAGAACATCGCCAGAAAGCATTGGCTTGATGGCATGTCAGTGCTCAGCAGCTGAAGATTGCCATCTTCATAAACAATTTTTAGTTGTAAAAGACAATAAATATAAATGCAATTATAATTATTAATTCTGAACAATAAAAAATTGTAAAATAAAATTAATAAAATCCTCTATTTTGATTAATTTGTGTGAGGTCATCCACACACACACACTGAAAGACAACAGCACAGTTTTCCAGAGATTCATTAGACAAAATAAAAATTCTTGAAGTTAGATGATAACTATTCAGTGAACTCCTATAAAGTACCTCATGGTACTGTATAGGTCATCACTCACACAAGTAAACAAAAACTCAAGATAAGAATTTTTATGCTCATTGCACTTCGTAAAAGCAAAGATGCATTTGATTTAGGAGAATTGTTCATTTTCTTCCTAAATATTATTTTTTCCAACAGTGAATAGGTAATTTACTGAATTCCTGATAAACATACAGCTCTGTGACACTGAGCCCACGTCTCTGAAATCTGTTATTGCCCCCTCATCTTCTGCAAACACTTTTGCTCTTGCCTTGTTTCAGAATTAAATTTATCTCAGTGTCTGTGGTATCACTACTTACGTACTTGAGGTTAAACTGTCCAAAAGTGCAGGATATACGCTATACAGGCAAGTGAGTAGGACAGAGTCAAACTTACAGCAAGCAAACTATGCAGATAGTATGGTTTTAAGTTCACACCTGCAGCATGTTTAATGCTCCTGATTTCTTCAGAAACTAATGAGAGTTGAGTGTTTTCACCACATGCAAGGATAGATACAGTCTGGGAATTTGTCATATGATTAAGTACTAATTAACAGTTACTGATGTTAAAGCACTTCTAACTAAATTTTGCCTCCTTTTAGACATGTGTCTGAGAGAGGGAGAGAGGCCATAAAAGGCTGTTTGTCTTCAACCAGTTTTGGTTTGCTTTGCTTTTTTCACAGCGTTCAGGTATTAACTGCATCTTACTTGAAATAAAAGGTCGGTGCTGCAGGCTATTCGTTGCCAACATGTACTGCATCTCTCAGAACAAAGGTGTTTCTGATTACAGTGAAATGAAATCACAGCCCTCCTGTGTTCCCAAATGATATCAACATCAGAGCAAAGTATCATAGGGTCTTTAAAAAGGCAAAGTTTGCCACAGCTTTTCTTCTCTCCACTGAATTCTTGGAAAGAATAAAGTAGGTAGGTAAGAGTAATCACACAGTAGATGGACTGCAGGGAGATATTAAAAATCTTAGTGATATGGGAAGAAGGAGCATCCAAATATAATAGAAGACAATATCTTTTAAAACAAACAAACAAAAAAACCCAAAAAACAACAAACCAATAAACAGACAGCATCCTACGATGAATCTGTTGTTTGGAACACATGGCTTCTGCAGATTGCAAGCAAGATGCCAAATTAATTGTGCTCCCCCAGATTGCTTTAGGCAGCCTGGTTTTAAAAGCCACAGGACTTTTAAGAAGTGCTTGTGGAGTGCTCTCCTCACCTCCCCTCAGTAGCCATGTACCATCTTGTCAGAACTATAATTGAAATAACAAAATGTATTAGTAATCAAATATCTGAGATACTGTTAATAATGCCTTGTGAAATCTCAGGCGTGGAGGACTTAAAAGCAGAGCAAAGCTGTTAGTGTTTTCAGAGATAATCTTGCCTGCCAGTACTTGGGAAATTACAGGCTTAGCATGCTGACTTCAAATATTATACTCAACTATGATTCAATCCAAGTAGGTTTTCAAGAACAAATACATGCATTTTGATTATTGTGAAGTTTAACTTGACCTCTCTGCTCTTCAACAGCTTGATGTGATATCAGTACTGCCGTTTGACGTTTTATACTTCTTCTTCGGATTTAACCCAGCACTTAGAGTAAATAGGATGCTAAAGGTAAGATCTGTTAGTGATGGATGGCTAACCACACATAAATGTTTTTACAACCCATTGGAATGGTGTTTATAATATATACAAATTTGAAACTTAGAAATTGGAAAATATCTTCAGGATAAACTGCAACATGAGTAAACAAACCAACAAAAAATACAAGATATAGTCTAGCCAAATAAAGTCCCTATTCTCTTATTTTTCTTCTGACTTTATTATTTCCTACTTTAAAAAGGTGTTTTGTGATTAAGGCTGGTTTATTTCCATAATTTAAATTAGATTAATCTTAAATTACCTGTTTAGTTTTCAAAGACAAAAAATATTAATTCAGGATTACTAATTAATGCCAATGTATTTTCCTCCTCTGTTGGTAATGTCAGGTGTTTAAAAGCAAAGAAGGGAATTTTAAGGACAACATAAACTACACACAGTATATTTAACAAGCATAAATCCACTTTTGTTATCAAGGCCAATGACATCTGGTGTTGTGCAATGAAGGGGCTGAGAAGGGATTAGACAACAGCCCTCTCTGTGCATTTCACAGTACCTAGCAGGCTACTCTGTGGCTAAATACTTTCCTCTTCAAACAATCAATATGTTGACAAATAATTGGCTTTCATTTAAAGTTAGGTGGAGATACAAGAACCCTGAGAATAAAATGAGGGTGCTTTTCACTTCAGTTTTCAACAAAACTTCAAAATTCCATAAATCAGAACCAAAACAATAGGAAAGAATGAAAAGTTAAATAGTACCCTGTATTAGGCAAACAGATATATACTGAATGAAAATAAAGAAAAAAAGCTACATGTGAATATTAAAGGCTATCACTAAAGGTAAACTACAAATAATTAACAGAAGAATTCAATACCACAGCAATTGATGCTACATGATATCATCTAGTATGTGGTTGTTGATACACATGATCACCTACTAGAGAATTACTGGAATTTCAGAAAGAGAAAAAAGGGATTTTTATGTGTTTAATTATCTCTGATTTTAATTATCTCTGTTCCCCAAGCAATTATATATGTTTGAGGAAGCAGAAGTCATTCATCTACAGCAGTTTGACCTAAAGAGAAAGGTCATTTCTATAATCAGATTTAATGGGACACTTAACACCAAAAATAACGTTTAACTCAATTTTCATCTTTGCTTTGCAGTTCACCTTTTAGTTAAATGTTTAAAGAAACTGAAAAATCTACTGCAAAATCCATTATTTTCAAAATGTGTATGTGAACTAATGTCAGTACTATTATAAAAAGACACGTAGTGAAGAATAGTGATTGGATTGCTTTTATTTGTTTTTCATTCAGCATAACACATTCTTTGAGTTCAATGATCGTTTGGAAGCTATTATGGACAAAGCATACATCTACAGGTATGTGCTTATTAAATTCTTGTAGCATGCAAAACTTGGCACTGCATGCATTTCATTTGATTTCATAAGTTGTCAGTGAAGCACTCAATGGACTTTGATAAATCTTTAACTGTTCAGTATAAGTTTTTTTAAAAATATGTCTTCATTTTAATCATTAAGATAATAAAGGTAAAGTTTCACTCACATATGAAAGCTAGCTCAGTTCAGTTGGCCTGGTTCAGGCAAAGTGTTCACCAGCCTGAAGATCCTCCCAAAATTTAACTGATCAGGAGTATCAGAAAGAAGTTTCCTTAGTGAAAGAACTAAATAACAATTTCTTTAGGTTGCTAATAGCAGTGCCAAGTCCTCAGTAGATGTTTATTTGTACTTTAAAAAACCTTATGAGCTTCAGCCTGTGTCAACATTTTTCTTCAGTATGCTTTCACCATGACCCCGGCATATACAAAAACTTGATCCTCCACTGCATTGACTAAATTTGGAATGAGAATCAATTCAGCATTTCACTGTGTCGCCACTATTGTCATCTACTGTCAATGTCATCAGCCCTAGTTTATCCTGTGCAGCTCCTACACCAACAGATTTTTTTCACTGTTGCAGTTTTGGGGCATGTGTTGTTCTTGTGTGCTGCTGCTGCAGAAATAAGAATCTGTTGTTTGCTGTTTCATTCTGTTACAGAGATTATTGCACTGAAATGGTAGACTTTGTGTTTATACATTGCAAATGAGATAATTTATGAAATTTAGAAACTAGTTAAATTTGAAAAGGATGTTGAAACATCACCTCTTTCATATTTTCATGTACCTGTGAAATAAAACAAAACTTAGAAGTTTGAAAGTTCTGCTAAAGTATTTTTCTGATGCTGACTTCCACAAAGCTTATTCTTATGTCTTATCTGCTGTCATCAAGAGTCTGCAACCCTAAACAGAGCTGTCCTGGAAGCACACCAACGTTTAAGAGAAGAATAGTACACGTAGGTAGACGTTAATGGCATGGAGAGGTAAAAGATGGCATGCAATGGCCTCCAAAGAGCTAGAAAAGGACTGGATAATACAGAAGCAACCACAGAGATACTATCTCACATTAATATAGTTCATAAACTTAATTTAGTTAGTTCTTATTAACTTTCATAAAACCACGCACTCCGTTACTATGCACTGCAAACTGCAATAAATTCTAGCTGTAGAAGACGAACTCACTATGTACCAGCTTTCTTGTGTTTAGGCAAGTCATGTACTTTTCCTGCTTCTTTATCCCTTGCCTGTATGAATATTTGAAGGGAGAGCTAAATCCAGGAGATCTTTCTTTTGATTTCCGTGCACTGAACAGAGGATATACAATGAGATCATTATTGTATTAAACAGAAAGCTGCTTGGTGCTTAAGTAGTTCATCACTGGTGTTCTTCAAAGAACTGGCCATAAGTATAAGAACTGGGATTATGAATGATCTAACTCCTGCTGTAGCCACTAAATCATACTATTTAGCAGATCTACTGCAGACTTAGCACAGCTCTTGTAAAGTCATTCATTTCTGACCTCAGACATTTCTTGGCTTTAGTTCACAAGTTTAAAGCCTATCTTGAACAGAGTTTGGCAAACACATTAATTTGTACCCTCAAGCTTCATTAATATAGTTTCAAATTTCTGTAAATATTCGTAACCAGATAAAGTAGATTACAAAGTCCTCAGGGAACCATAATTTAAAAATTATCCTGTGTCAAATGTTCTAGGAAAGATATTTACTTGACCTTGGACAAATGTGAGAGACAGGTAACTGCCAGTTAGTTTTTTCACAGCATCATTACAGGTGGGGAACTACTTAGTGTATGCTTCACATTAACATTGTTGATCAAAAAAAGCAATGGGTTCCATATTAAAAGGAAGGGAAAATCCGAGTTGTTTTACAGGAATCTGTTGACTTTTATAGGGTCATTCGAACAACTGGATACTTGCTGTTTATCTTGCACATTAATGCATGCCTGTATTATTGGGCTTCAGACTATGAAGGAATTGGCAGCACTAGATGGGTGTACAATGGCAAAGGAAACATGTAAGTCCTTTTCTTTTGCAAGAGTTTTTTTGTTGATTTTGCTCCTTCCTGAATCCCCTTCCCTCTCCCATGCCTTTGTTTGCAGGGTATGCTCTTACGTTATGAGTGCTTGGATAGCAAACTTTTAGCACCATGACTTCTTTCATTACTAACACATATTTGGAGGGCAGGTGCAGTGAATAATCAGTTTACCACTTTCAGCTTTTATAGGTTTATGAGTCAGTGCTAAGCTCTAATTAATTAAACATTTAGAAAGCAACAAAGGGTCATAAATTAAACTTACTGATTGCATATGCACATGGGAACTGTTATAAAGATTGTAGAACAATCTCTCAAAGGATTCAAGAGGCATACATTATTTTTTTTCTGCCACACAGCATTGTGTCATTAAAAGGAACATTTTAGTCCCTCTAAACGCCATGGTGACTGGTCTGAAAAAATTCCACTCACTTTCTCTGATCTTTTGAGAGGGTCATGCTCACACATGTGGCAGTGTGGAAAGGACTGGATATTGGCAGTTTTCCACAAACTGCTTGTGACAGCACTAGGCTGGGTGCCAAGTAAGGTACATTCATTAAGGTGATTGAGAGGAAGCAATAGAAAATAGCAAAGTCATAATGTATTTTGTGTGTAGTTAAAAACCTGTCTAGTAGGTTCAGATGTATCATGATACAGTTGAAGCCACAGAAGCTCAATTTGTTCATTAGTTACATTCTTTGCAAAACTGCATATAATATACTACTACTGTCATAAATCACCCTTTAAACAACTTTTCCCATTTTGTTTGGAGACATGCTCCTCTTGCTTGTAGTTTTGTGAGACTTCACGAGTTTGGTGTGAAGTCAGTATCTTGAAAGGTAAGAAAACAGCCTTTGAGTATATAACACACTTTGTGTAAAGCAGCATTGATTTTTTTTTATAATTAGGGTTCTCTCTCAAAAAAATGACATGGTTGAAGCTTCCACACACCACTAAAATACACAGCTTGAGTACTACAGTCAGACATGTGCAAGCAGGGTCATGGAGCTCAGTGGGACCACTTATGTAAGTGAAGTTATACACAGGTATTTATACACACGATCAAGGCTTCCAGAAATCTGACAAGAAAAATGCAAAATGAATTTCCATTATAGCTATTTTTATTAAATTCTTGGAATACTTGCTTCATAGTTAAAAATAAGGTAATCAAAACTGAACAACCTGAAAACTCTGAAAGTAGAGTCCTTACTCAGCCTTTGAGATTTTAATGCTTCTTCAGAACAGCCAAGAGAAAAGGCAAGAAAGTCTTCCTGTTTTTCATGAACAAGAATATTTTACATTTCGCTCAGGGAAACAATTGGTAGAAATTGTTTTCTAGCTTGATCACAGACAATGCAGTTGTGCTCAAAGGCAATGGTCGGGTTTTTTAATATTTTGTGACTGCTTTTCCATGAGGAGGCAAAAACACTGCACAAATGACATCACACTGAAAACACATGGGTTGTAGGGCAGAAATTTTTATAAGCAATAATAATAAACTGATAACTCAAGGTCTGCATTAAACTGAGATGCTGAAATAAAATGCATATTAGACTATGTGCATGTAAGCCTCATTAACCATTAATCTACCTCATGTTGACATTGGTTGGTGAATGTATGACTTTATTCTTTTGCCTGTATCTAACTCATATGGGATTACATAGTCCTATATGCATGGAACCCTCAAAAGTATCCCATGTTGAGCTGAATTTCATAAAGTATAGCTTGGTATCCCGCTAACAGCACATGCCTTCTGTATGGGATAGCCATTGCTTTAGAGAATCTGGCATGACATATTACCTGGCTGTCAAATATTTTGGGATTTTGGACAGAGAGAAATTGTGTGAATATTAGTTATTGTTGAAGATGCAATTTGAATTCTAAACATATCAGACAAGATACTTCTAGTATATTAGTTTCTTTGGAAAGCAGGAATTAAGAACAATATGGGGAAAATCTGTCAGAAAAAGCGACTAGTACTGCAGCATACATTATGGCACAGCAGTGCACATGTAATTTCCTTTTTCACATAGCAGTCAGAGTTGCCACTATTTGAAGTAAACTATGCCATTGGTCTCATGTGGAATGTGCACACAGTCAGAAAGAAGGTAAGACAAACACAGGTAGTTAAAAAAAAGGACAGTATGTAGTTTGACAAATAAATGAAAATTCTAGTGGTCTCAGATTACACTGACCCAAAGTAAATGGTCTGGCACTGATTTAGTGGCATGAATGTTTTATGTAGAATCCCTGCTGTGTCCATAAAATGTTGCTAATTATGGCCAAATACAGTTCTGAAAAATGTTAGCACTTGTAGGAGTACTTTTTCTTCCTTTCCAAGCGAACAAGAATACACAGACAACAGTACCCTTATCAATTTGATTTTAGATATATAGATATATTCCTGATCAGGCATACTAACTGGTGAACTTCAGTTTATAACTAACAGCTGTACACAGCACTCAAACCACAAGTAAAATTATCAAAGTAGTGCTTTTTGCAAATTTCTGCTAGCTGTATTCTTTTCCAGCTTGTATCCAGAATGTAAAGTGTTAGTGCCACTCCAAGAAGATTTGAGGTCTTTTGCCTGGCAGCCTTCAGTCAAAGCCTTTGACCTGAAGTGCAAAAAGCAGTCAACTTTACCCCCCCTGCAATGCACCAAAATTAGCCACACAAGATGTTCCCAGCATTAAAACTGCACTTATGAGCTTGGTATGATTAGGCAGACAGACCTCAGTCTCTCCTAATGCAGAAGGATAGCATCCCTGATGCAACACCATACTGTAGCACCCATGTAACCATGGCAGCAGGATATTGAAAAGGTCTCTTAATTATAGCTAAGTGAACTACATGTGTTTATTTACAATCTATTTTAACTACCTAAGTAAAAGATTGGTCTCCCTAATTCCTGAGGAAAATGGACAAATCTTCCAGAAAGGGATTCAAGGCAGGAATGTAATATCATTATTCTGAATTGTCCCACAGAAATATCTGCCTCTTTCATCACTCCCCATAAGGAGAATTAAAACTAGGAATCTGAAATTCTCATGCAAGCCTCCCAGGTCAGCATTAAATTTAGGCAAAACAAAACATTCCACTTTGCTCATGATATATATATTTTTTTTGATGTTTGCAAGTCATCCATAAGTAGTCTGCAAAATTCTTTAGCATATTTATTAATCAAGATACCTATTTGCATCCTGATAATGTTTCTCTATAGCTTGCTGCCTTCCTGCTCTGGGCACAGACTTAGCAGATACCTGGAAGTCCCAGATAATGGTCACTGTATGCATGTAGAGCAGCTCTACCCCTTTGGTATGTGTTGCCCAATGCACAGTTAAGACTGGCAGATCTTAAAAGGTGTCTCGTGGGTTTCAGCTATACATTGCAATTGCAATAGGTCTGATGTGTCACATCCGCAGGGCTTGCGATACAGAAGCAGTTTTGTGCCTCCAGACAACCTGCAAATGCACAGCCAAACTCACGTCAGACCTAACGCTTTCAGACCTGCTACTTGCAGCCGTACTTTTTAAATAAAAGCTTTGTACTTTACACCATTCTGTCTGAGTTCATCATACCTACAGCCACCTGATGAATAGATCACTCAAGAAAACGAGGTGCCAAGAAGGAGGTCATTAGAGAACCAGGTTAGAAAGGCCACTTCTTCACTCTGCTTAAACCCATCCTGATTGTAATCTGAGGAGTGGAATGTGATAGCCCTGAAATAATGCTTCCCTGGGCTGAAATGAATGTGTGAATACCATCTCAGACCGAGAGCCACATGCACAAAGATTTGATTTACCTGTATTAAACAAAACCATGTAAGAAGTGTAGCATATTCTGAAATGGACTTTTATGAAAGAGGTATCTCTACTGGCATAATATTAGAAGGTATCTTATTCACAGTGTTTCTGAATGTTTTCATACCTAGGACCTATTTTAGGGCAAAATCTAGTAGTCTGATTGCCTGAAGGGTAAACATACTGTCTATGCTGTGAAGAGAGAAAAACCCTTTCTTGTCTCATGTTGTTTGCTTCAACAGTTATTTTATAGCAGGCTAGTAAGCTGTATGGTAAGCAATGATGGTTTCCAGACACTAGCTAGTAGGAAGCAGAGCTGCTAGTACTGTTGAAATAGGAGTCTGTTTTTTCTGGCTTTCCTTAAAACTTACAATCTCATTTCTCCCCTTCTTAGGGAAAAACCTGCTTTATACTTCAACTGTATAACTTTCATTTCAGATCAAAATACAAACAATAAAAATCGTAAATTGAGAAAATACAAACCTGTGCCTAAGAGATAGTGATATTGTGTGACTTTGTCGGTAGAAAATTTCTTTTGGAGTAAAATTACAGAATAATATCCTCTATTAACTAGAACTTCAGAAAGGGGTGAGCAGATCTGAAAAAAAATCTGTCACATTTTGGATACACAACACTGCAAAGAAGAATGTGACCCCTAAATTCCTTTGAGGAGCTGGTTTCATTCTTTTTAAACATTCCCAGAACGAAGATTGTATGATCTGTCATGGCGGACTTAGCAAGCTTGGCACCCAAGGCCATTGGGGTGAGGGCTTTTTTTGTTGGCTAATTATTTAAAAAAATATATTATTTTTATTTAAATATTTATTTTAAAATAGATAAGTATTTTTAAAATAAATATATTAAAAATAAAAATAATTGGCTAATTATTTTTGTTTCCTATAGTAACTAGCACAGAAGTAATGTTAATTTCTTTACTTTTACATTAATAGATCATACATGTTTCAAGCACTACAGCATTCTCAGTTATGGCAAATGAATAAGATATTAATATGCTTTATATGATAATTCCCCTAAAACAAGCTAGAGACATCATTTTATGCTTAAATCTGCAATTCTTCCAATGCAGACCTGAGGCTGTTTCTTACTATATATTTATGCTACAGAAGCCTAAGAGAAAGTTGCCACTTAGGCACTTTGCTAGAAGCATGAATAGGTGATGATTTTTTTTTTTTTTTAACTCAAGTGAAAATATTATAGTGGTATAATCCAGCTGTTCGTTTTGCATCCTTACCAAGGAAAAAATGATACGATGGCAGATATGCAATGAATTTTTTGACTTAAAGACTGAATAAAAACAGACAGTTCTAGCTGTTAAGATCTAAAACTAGAGAACTATGGTAAAAGTGATCATTGTTACTGCATTCCATTAATCTGCAACCAAGAAAAAAGTGACTTTGTAATGAAAAATCAATTGCTTGGTAAAGCCTGACATTTTAGGTGGAAGACTTGGAAACATTTTTGAGTGATTTAAACAAAAACATTCATTGGAATTGTTTGTTATTGCAAATTTATTTTCTCATATTTGCACAAAACTGACCCTCCAATTGTATTATTATATGGAGCATTTATTAATAGCAGTGGAGTTCATATCTTAATAAAGGAGGAGTTCAAAGTGGAGGCCACCAAACTGAAATGTATACTTAAGGTCTGTAAACAGTTCAGGTGGTCTCAGATCCAGGGTCAGCATGAGAAGATGAATGAAAGCCTGTCTATTTCAAAACAAACATCTCCACAAGTATTTCTTCTGTGTTTGTTGTTTTTTGGTTTTTTTTTTAAATATAAAATCAATAAAATTCAACAAATAGAAGGCATCTTTGTTGCTTCAGAAGCAATAGACATAGATGAAATAGAAATTGTACATTTCTATCATTGTACAATTAAGAAAAACAAACTTCCACTCCAAATCATTAGTGAAGCTGAAGTCTGATTGTACATAGACTTAGGAAGTCAAATTCTAATAGGAGGCTTTTAAAATTATTCCTAAACCAATTACTTGTTAGCTCAGAAAAGAAGGAAATGATAGCACATTCACAACAGTGATTTGAATTAATTAATCCCCACTGCACAGTATGGGGGATGATGCATTACTAATGGTGCCATGTTCTAGAAAGAAATTTAAAACAGAACCTTAGAGATATCAAGGCACTTTACATATATAGATACACACACACATATATATATAAAAATAAGAGAGTTAGTATGACTATAATGATAACAATAATAAAAACAATAAATTAAATCTGCCCATGTCCTAGGTCCTTTGTTGTTTTCATAAACTTGCATTACCATACTAATAGAAACACACCACTTGAATGCAACAGGTTCTGTCATGCATAAGGCTATACAAGAGGGTTGTATAAACAGACCAAAAAAATTTTTGTCCAAGGACGGCACGCTTCAGGCATGAGAGGTGACAGGCAGCAGACGGGTACTGTGAAGGAGTCAATATAAGCCACATGCTGAAGCAGAGTCTTAGTGCCTGACCATTGCTCACTGCTAGATTTGGTTCTAGGAAAGCCTTGAAGTGCATTACCAGGGCGGTTTTGTACCCACTGACATACAGCTCTTCCTAGATGTGAGGGAAAGTAGTGAAGAAGGCAAGAAAGTGTTTTTTGAGGTGACAGAAGGCGTAGTGGACTCCAGCCGCTAGGAGAAGTTAATGCAGGAGTCAACCTTTCAGTGCTGAATAAGTGAAGTGGTTTGGAGAAGCTGGATTGACAGACAGCTTGTGGAAACATGTAACTTTGATGCAACCTAGGAGGCAAAGCCAATGAAGGGTGCTCAGAGGCAGAGTGGGAGGAAGACCGATGTGGTCAAAGGGGCAGGAAAATGAATGAACACAAGAACAAAGGAACTGCATTTCTTGTGCCCACCATAAGGCTTCACACTGCTGTCATCAAATGAAGCCTAGAAAGAGATGTTCAGATGTGTGTGCATCTAGTATGCTACGGATAAACTCTGGGAAGTCTCTTAACACTTTTAAACTGCTTTTAACATCAGGTCATCTTCACTGGTAGCATTCTAACACTGTAATGATCACCTTGGCAATTTGTTACACAAGTCTTCTGTAATGCTGCAGAGTTACTGGAGAACAGTAAGTAACCTCTGCATTTCCCATATATTCTTATTTTGCTGTCAATGAGAACATTCAGCTCAATATGATTTACATAACTGTATCGCTTGTAAAAATCATAACCCTTTATAAAAAATGCTGAAGGTCTTTTAAACTGAAAACGCATCACTGAAAGGCCCAGCTCAGGCAGGTATATGTTTAACTCCAACCACATAAGTACCTACGTGCAATAACAAAAATGCTGTCTGTATCCACAGGTATCTGAGGTGTTACTACTGGGCGGTTCGTACTTTGATCACCATCGGTGGCCTTCCAGAACCACAAACTCTCTTTGAGATAATTTTTCAACTGCTGAATTTTTTCTTGGGTGTCTTTGTCTTCTCCAGCTTAATTGGTCAGGTACATAAAAAAAAAAACCACAATAACTAGATATGTCCAAATTACTGTAATGTAGCAATAATATATTCAATTTAATGGAGTTTAGTTCTGGGGAAAAGTTTAGCTTCCATCTGAATGTCCCTCTAACTGTCATCCATACTTATTCTGACAAATAGTGAGATGGGTGTTGGCCTCTTCTCCCAAGTAACAAGAGGAAATGTCCTCAGGTTGTCCCAGGGGAGATTTAGACTGGATATTAGGAAAAATTTCTTCACTGAAAGGGTGGTCAAGCATGAGAACAGGCTGCCCTGGGAGGTGGTAGAGTCATCGTCTCTGGAGGTATTTAAAAGATATGTAGATGCAGTGCTTAGGGATATGGTTTAGTGGTGGACTTGGCAGTCCTGGGTTAATGACTGGACTCCATGATCTTAAAGGTCTTTTCCAGCCTAAAGGATTCTATGTGATTAATCAGTTCCCAGTTTTGTAGCCCTTTTGCACACATGATGATTTAAAGCCAGACTCTGCAGTACAGGGGTGATTCCTGAACCTATGTATAATTCCTTTTTTCTTCCTTACAGCCAAGGAGACAGCTCCTTGACATTCACATTATACTGTTAAATCTGATACAAAAATTATAATTGTAGGTATAATATGAATATGTACAAATTATTGAATGTCACACTTGCAACTACTGCCAATGGAATACTATTATTTTTAATAATATAGTTAATAATAGTTAATGGGAATCCTATTATTTTTGTCAAACTAGAATTCTACTCTCTTCCGTAAACAACAATATATTTGTTAACCTGAAAATAAACTGTTTTCTATCTCTTTTGGTTCTCATTTGGCAGAAGGGGAAAAAAAGCCTACAGCACAGCCAATCAGTTACACTTCCGGATGAATATAACTAAAATATTTCTGGCTTATAACTATTAAACTTAGGCTTTAGATCCATAGCTTTTATAATACCTTACCTACAGAAAAACAGATGCTATGGTTCCTGTGTGAGAATGTCTTATTGGATTTCTGTAGAAATCATTCCAGACTTTTTGATTTGTACATCTGTTATTGTAAGAAATATTAAAAAAAAAAAGATGAAAACTGAAATTTAATTTTGCATACAGCATTTGAAAAGTTCATATCAAACAGTTAAAAATTGCATGTGTCTCTTGCTGTTTATAAGTGCAACAAAAGATAATCACCACGAAACAGACTCTTGCCTATAGGATTTAAAATTTATCCACAAACAAGAATTACCAGAAATAAAACAAGATAATTCATATAAAGTACCTATTGAATTCAAGTATATTGGATTAAATTTCAGAGTTTGCATATTTATCAGTTTTTCCTAAACTGATATAATTGTTGATGACAGAACCATGCCCCATGAAGATTCTGCAGATTAGTTTTTGTAACCAGTATAGTCATCTGCAGACTCAAACCTTAAATCTTAACACACAAACAGCTTCATTGGAGTTTGTTACAATTCCTGTTTAGAAAGAGCTCTCAAAATTACTGAGTTATTCCTGGTTTAGAACACTTGCCTAAAAATTGTTATTCATATTGCAGTCATTTGCATTTCTGTAATAAAAAGCAGAACTCAGCCCACCGGCACACTAATCCTTGGCCACTGCAATATGAAGCCATTCTACTAAAAGCACGTCTATGCAGTTATGCTTTTGAAGAAGATCTATGAGCATTAACTCATACTTTGTAAAAACTAAATTACATTTGTGTAATATGTCAAATTCATGGAATGCACTAAAAACTTCAAGGTAACCATTCAACTCAAAGTGCATTTCTAGGACTGATCTAGATTATCTTAACTAATTAAACAGTGGCAGGATCTTAATTCTGGGGGTGGCAGCTGATGTTATTGGAGAAAATCAGCCCAGTTTGCTTCATTTCTAACTTGTATTACACACCAAATGCAGAGTAGCTTTATTATGGATTTTTAAGAAAAGCATTATATATATTTTTTTCATCGATGTCCAGAAACATGAGAGAGAAGAATAGGCTAAAACCTGCAAATGATTCCTTTAAAATCATAGACTGTTCAACACAATTAGATTAAATTCGTAATGCTTCTGAAAAAGCAGATGAAGCACTTACTCAAAACATGCAGCTGAATGTATAATTAATCAGTGATTTTGCAAACAAGTGTTTTATTCTTTCTATATGTTGTTGACAAGATATTCAAATCAAGGCTATTTTTGCTGAAATGTGTAGTAACAACAACTGATGCTTGCAGATGAGAGATGTAATTGGAGCAGCTACAGCAGGACAGAACTACTACCGTTCCTGTATGGACAACACTGTCTCCTATATGAACACTTATTCTATTCCAAAACTGGTCCAAAATCGTGTTCGAACCTGGTACGAATACACATGGGACTCTCAGGGAATGCTGGGTAAGGCTTTCCAATTCCAGTTACGTAGCAACTCCAATTGAGAGTGGTTCCATAGTTACAGATACAAGGTGAAATTCACATTTCTCCTTTTCTGAATTGCATGCAAGAAGTGAGAGGAGGCTTTTCAATTTACTTTAGAATAGAAAAAAAACTACAAAGCAATATGACACACACTACTTCACAAATTCTATTCATTTATGTAATGTTCTGGTTATAACTTCACACAAGATATGTAACTTAAAAGACAGTATCTTAGTAAAAGCATATTAGCAGCTTCCTCATTTGAACTCACGAGTGCTGGAATAGCTCCATTAAGCTATTTTTCTACTACAATGCTCATTTTTATGGACATTCTTCCTTTATATTTTCTAACTAACTGAGTTTACTCTTTTTTTTTTTTTTTTCTTTTACAGATGAATCAGAATTACTGGAGCAGATGCCAGCCAAAATGCAACTAGCCATTGCAATTGATGTGAACTTTGCCATCGTCAATAAAGTTGACTTATTCAAAGCAAGTAGTTTTACAGGAGAATGTAGAAATGTGTGGTACTCCTGACACAGAATCCTTGGTTTTTTGCATCTTGCAGCACTTAAGAACATGTTTGTTAATATGGAAGACAAAATAGGTCTAAGAAATATCTCAGTTAACGGAGACATGCCAGGACAAAGCCAAGTGCCTGCCTTTGAATATTTTGTGGCAAAGCAGAGATTTTAAAAAAAAAATAATCAAATGACATTAAAGCACAGTCCTGTTATATCAACATACTAAAGCTGATGTTATGGTCAGGCTGTAAGTGATTTTGGAGAATAACTAATTTCAAGAGTCAGACACAAAAGAATGTAATTTTTAACACAGTCCACCTTGCTGTATATTGCCTAGGTCTGCCTGAGAGATCCCAAATGTTATATGCTCTAGCAACATAACTTTCATGTACTGAATGCTACTTTTTTAGTAACTTTTGTGCAAAGGAGCTTTCTCTTTATTATAATGGTAGTTTTCCAGAGATACAATTTAAATGTGGTACCTTTAAGGCTGGATTTCTGACATGAAATATGAGGAGACATTGCATTTTTAGAAGTAGACTTGACATACAGTTACCTTAACGCTAATTTGTTTGTTAGGATAATTGCAAGAAATCACATCATATTTCTGTATAAACATTACATAGCTGCATGGTTTCTGGCACACTTGCTGAAGACATGGAATTCATAGGTTCATACCAACATTTGACAGGATCTTGATCTGCTTTTTTAACCTGGATCAGTAAAAAAATTTAGCATAGAAGACCCATAAAGCTCTGAACATGTCACTAACTGAGCTGAGCTTTCACAGCAAATTTAGATGTACAGAAGCTTACTTCGTAAAAAAAGAAGAGAACTTTATAAGTATCTAAAATAACAATTCTTTCAGTCTTCTCTCTGTTCTAAAAAGCTGAACCTTATATTTTCAGTTTGCACTCCACTTATGAATTCCTGGATGATTCATGTATTGCTGGGTTTTGCTCCCCAGTGTAAGCACTAGAAGTCACTTGTGCTACTGAATTAATAGAGCAATCAATTCTATTTTCACAGGGATGTGATACACAGATGATATATGACATGCTGTTAAGGTTGAAATCCATTGTGTATTTACCTGGTGACTTTGTCTGCAAAAAGGTGAGCATTGTTGTCTCTTTCAAATAATAATTATAGTATGTCTTTTAGAAAACAAGTCCAGATAACAGTCAACAGTGTCCTTAAGAAAAAACTAATCCTGAGTGAATTAGCATAAAAGTAGGTACTCTGTGTAATAATACAAATGTGCTCTCAAATTTCAACCTAGAACAAGACAATATGGATTTTATTACTTACATTATCAAACGTAAAATTACAGCAATATGGGAAAGTATTTAATGGAAATATCGCTTATCTAATGATACAACATGAAGTTTTAGTATTTAAAATGGAGCAAGCTTAATTGTTTTTATACACACATACATACAAACATAGCCTACAGGTCTCAGTTTATGATGCTTTGCATGTACTTCATTTGTGTGTTCAGCAACTCTTAAGTGGAACTACCCAAGGACGTAGAAAATACACTGCTTCTTACAGCAGGGTATGATCTTGCTCTGCCTTCACTCACAGCTCTGAGCCATCTCCAGAATTCCAGCTGAATGCCGTCACACCGTCCCTTAGCAGAGACATCTGTCTTCTCTTAGCATTTTGGCTGAAACATACATGGCCTTATAGTAACACAGGTAGATAGCTCAGCTTCTGATCAAGCGAGCCCAAGTCTCTGTTCAGAAGACATGTAAACATACTCATATGCAGCGCAGGATGTAATTGAAGCATGGAGGGGGATGATCAGTACTGTTACTGTTCTGGCAAGTGACCCACAGTTCATACCACACTCGGAATTGAGCATTAGAACCCCTTAACTTGTCATTAGTGGCCCTCGTCCCGCATATTCCTTAAGGTCCTGTTCCCTCCAAGAGTTAGGCATGTGATCCTCTTCCTGAATGCTGAGGTAGTCCTACTGATTCCAGTGTAAGAAGTCAAACATTTGTGAATGACTGAAGGATCAGGTATGTCCCTTGAAAGACCAGTCACAGAATTACTGTTGGCTAGGAAGGGTGGAAGAGTAGTTTGGTGTACTTGCTTGTACAATGCACAGCACAAAAGCATCTTAGACTGTGGCTGGGACTCTTACTACAACAGGAGATAATAAACAACAGTTACAAGGTTTTGATACTTCAGTCAGATGCAAACAGTTCCTAACTAGGATGGATTACGAGAAGTTGAAGTATCAATTTATTCCAGCTTGATTCAGAGCTAAAAGACCTTTCACTTGTACAGTTCTGCTATGTGACCAACAACCATAGTATATGCTATTAATGCTGTAACACATAGTAAAGAACAAAACTCTGTTCAAACTCCCTCCTCCTTGGATGTATGTTGGCCTCATCATACTGTACGGAGGAGGCTCTGCATGCAGGCTTGGAGGAGCAAGTGCAGGGATAGGAAGTGCAAGCCCTACATTTTCAGTTCCAGCTTTGTTGTTGCCTTTTCAATTTTAAAATTAAATTGCTGCTTGAAAAAATAGTTATTTGCCTGCCTTACTGAGATGTTGTGAGGGCTTTTATGATCATGTTTGTAAAGTCCATTATATTACTCCAGTTTGCCTGCTTTATTGTATATACTGATGTCACACCCTTGAATCCTAGTAGATCATGTGCAGGACAATAAATAAACCAATAATCTCTTAACCATCCAGTAATAACATAGAATTTGACAAAGTTTTGAATGATCATTTAGTTTTATTTTCCTTTTATATTAGGTAAGTGATAATTAGACATAATAGTGTAAAAAGTGAAGCTTTTTAGACCATGAAGCATAGGATTTTTCGTACTTCTCTATTATTAAATATACTACTGCAGTACTTTAGTTTCCCCCAGTTGGTGGAAATGATTGCTACAATCCTGATTACTATCTAATCTTCTTTTTCCAAGATGGCCTAGATGATCTTACTGCTGTTCAAATACTGTCCCACATCACAATCAGAACTGCCAAAGTCAGCCCTTGTGCTTGTGCTTAGTGCAAGGACAAGTAGCACAAATATTCATTTCTCCATAATACCAGTAAACCTGTTTATGAGAGGGTGGAAGAAGAGCCTGTCAGATTATTCTAACAAAAATAACACTGCCCTGCTGAAACATGGTATCTTTATGTGTTTGTGTGCCCAGGGAGAGATTGGCAGAGAGATGTATATCATCAAACAGGGTGAAGTTCAAGTCCTTGGAGGCCCTGATGGTAAAAAAGTCCTGGTTACACTAAGAGCGGGAGCTGTATTTGGGGAGATCAGGTAGGTCCACTGCTATTTTTAACACTCTCTTTAGAACTGGTCAAATAATTAATGGTTGTTTAACTTTTCTATGGTAAGCATGACAGCTGCCATGGGGAGGCTAGAAAGTGGGTAGGATCAACCAAGAGAACACTGAGCAAGAAGATGCAGGTAAGCGAAAGAAAATCTAAGGGGAAGCATCAGAGACTAATCTGGCAAGGTCTGAGACTGGTGTTTTAGGCAATGTACACAAGGATATACAGACAAATATCTCCTTCAGCATTTAAAAGATTTATCGCATCTTCATGTTCTGACATCTGCAATACAGCAAGACCAAATGCATTTTATTGCCTGGATAGTAAGACTAGGTGCTTTTACATAGCAGATGGTAAAAATGATTAATTCCCAACAAAAGAGATTAAAAAAATCTAAAATTGCAAATAAAACCGGTTCATTTATGAGCTGAAGTAGGAATTAAGTTGCCAAAAATCAGCTACCTACATTTCGAAAACATATTTTTTTAAGAGCATAGAAAACAAGAAAAAGTCTGACAGACCAGATTTTTGGGGTCTGAGTGTATCTGGAGGAGAAAATTTTTCTCTGGTGACTACAAATGTTTTCTATTTTCTCCACGTGGCTGCTATGCAAAATCCATTAACTCTTATGTGCCATGTTCCCTAATTAGCCAACCAAGTGCTACATTTTAGGCACTACAACCCCTGCTGAGGTTGGCCGGAGGAAAAGTAATAAAATACATGTGCTGCTGCATGTGATAAACTGGATCCTTGATTTCTTCCAGCTGCCTTCCTCTTATTGTTAATCCTCTTGCTGGTAGCTTTAATCTGCCTTTTGAAAAGCAGTTATCAGCTCCGTGCCAGGTTTACATTTATCTTCTGCTTGTGTCTCCCTTTATAGTAGGGGAAACATTCACGTTTATCCAGTGCTGTGCGTACAGAACTTGCTCAGCCCTCAAGTGGAAAACACCTGAAATATCCCATAGATACACACCTTTTTCACTGAGTGGGAAAGTGAAATCGTATCAGCTCTTTGAGGGAAGGTTATTTGAAAGGTATTTCTCTGTGTGACAATGTAATACCTGAGCAAAGCCCCAAAACAAAACGCTGTATTGTATTGCAAGTTATGTGTAAAGGCTGAGAATGTGCTGGTCTTCAGTAAGAACAGATAAAATAAAAAGCTACAGCAGCCCAGATAGGTAACACACACATACTTTTCAATTATTTATTAGTCTTGTATTTGGAACAAGAACTTTATTTTTTAAACTGAGAAATGATAATAATTGTTTTTAAAACATGGAAGGGATTTTCAGACTTTTGATCTAGCAGGTGAGCACTTGTTTCCACATGAGAACTACACAATAGCCTTTAAAGATCCATTTCCCAGTACGTTACTTTTTATATAATTGCAAATATGGCCAGTAAATCCCTCAGCAATGCTACAATCCTACACTTCTAGTCTTGTTTTATTCATCATCGACCTACTGTGGCAGCATACCCGTTCAGGCACATGTAATTTGCATATAAATGTCAGGCAGTTGATAAACTCAAGGAGAAAAGACACAGCAGCTGGCAGACATCTCAAAATTGAAGAAAAGCAAAGACATGAAGCCCTAAGTGTTACTGGTAGAGATTTATCCTCTTCCTTGTGGCAAAGTGTTAGAAAATAATGAGTTTGTATAGCATCTTTCTATATAAGTTTTGTCAAGGTCTTCTGAATACTGTATAGCAGAAGCAAATGAAAAAAAATATTCTTTAATGGATGAAATATTGCTTCATTTATCACATCCAAGTTTTCCCCTCAGTATTCATAGCATGGTTATCATCTGATATCAGACTGATTTCCTTCTGATTTCTCATTCAAGATTTGTTTAGAGAAATATGTCAGCTTCATTCTGAGTGGTTTAACTACATGATCGATAAGACACTTGTTATTTAATCTCACTTTGTTCAAAATGCATGTAAATGATGCTTAAGAAGTCTCTCAGAGCAAACGAGTTGAAGAAAACAAAGAAATGTTTATTTCAGAAGATTTCCCTGAATTATACTAGAAGGCCAATGCAAGACTAATGTTCAAACAAGTCCTTTGCCAATTTCATCCTTTAAAATTATTACAGAAACACATTAAGTAATAGGAGTTGCCTTCCAATTAACATCTTACCCTCATTTCCTACTTTCCTGTATAGATAATATCAGTTTGGGGAAGCAAAATAATCTCAGAATCAGAGGCAAACAGATTGCTGCCTTAATGAGAGCCTGTCTGCACAGACAATTGAGAGAAATTCAGCTATAACACAACACTTCATTAGCCCAGAGAAATTTATACTTTAAGCCAGATGTCCTCATTCATCCATTTACCGATATTTCACTAGAACTATTTCCTATTGGAAAATGGTAATTCTGGAAAAATGAAAATATTTCTCCATTCTATGTAAATGTTTAATGGGAAGATCGCTAAATGTTTGGTCTCAGCTTTAGCCTTTCAGCTGTTTTGTAACTTTAACTTTAATTAAAAAAAAAAAATCAAACCTACAGGGAGTATTTAGATTTGTGAAAGATTACGTTTTCCACTTTGGCCCAGGATTTCCCATGAAGTGGCAGCTGCTGCCCTTTGGTGTTTGACATCGTGCTCAGAAGCAAGATCCAGACCTATTTCCCTTTCCTGACTTACCACTTCTCTCCATACGCACATAGGTGCTGAGCTGAGATGCCACAACAGCTGATACACATCATTCCCTTGATCGGTTTGCTAATTTCAATGAATAGCAGTTTCCCATAGAGACAGCTACTGAAAAAAAACCAAAAAACACCACCAAACAACCAGATGAACAGTCTTCACTTTATACCTCAAAATTAAATTTGCTAGCATAATTATTCAAAAGGCATCATCTCATATTACAGCATTTCAGGCTAACAACCGGAGTTAAAAATGCAAGGTAAAAAAAGCAAATTTCTCTGTTAATACAGATATTACATTATCAAGAACCATTGCAAGGCAAATTTACATAATTTTTAAAAATTTGATCATGTAACTCTTAGCACACTAGCCAAAATAGATTCAGTGATGAAATCCATAACGCTGTCCTTAGTCAAAGATGATTCTGTTCAAGCAAGGAGTGCCTTAAGAGTAAAATTCACCTCACATCATCACCATAATGAAAAAGCTGATCTCTTTAGTCCTAGTCTGCCTCGATAAAATGAGCTTTATGTCAGGAAAGCCTGAAAATGATTGTGCAATGACTTGTTGAGAAGTGATTCATCAGAACTCAAAAGCTGTTTGCCATTTTCTTTAGCTGCTTTTCTTATTGTGCAAACAGTTTTATTCTATCTGAGGAATTGTACAGAATTTTTTAAAAAGACGACAGCATACTGCATTTTCAGCTTGAGTTCATATATTGATTGCTGTCTTGGGTTGCAGAAAAAGACTCTGTGTGTGTGTTTGTAAATAGCCTTGTACACACAGTTGCAGAGGCCTCATGGTATCCTTTATTAAACAAATATAATACATTACCTGTATGAGCTAATATTTATAAATGTTGTGTAAATGTATTTAACATTAAAACAAATATTTATATATCATTGATTAATATTTTAGATAAGTATTAATTAATGTTTTATGGGGTCCAGACTATCATTTATTAATAAATTGTAAATTTAGAGATTAATAAGTATTCTCTAAAAATATTAACTCACTGGGAAATCTTTACGGGACAAATTTTAGAGTAGATCTCCTTGAATACAGTGATAAAGCAATTTTAGTACTAAGAGCAAAATGCAACCTCTCTTGCTTATCACCACAGCTGAGAAGTAAAGTCTCATTTCATTTGCTTAATGCAAGACAAAGAATTCAATTTTTTATTTCTACATCTAATTTTTATGTGGATGTTTTTTCTATGGCCAACTGCCACCTGCTAAACTGGTCTAATGCTTTACTTTCAAAACAAAACACCCTTCTGTTTCTGGCAGACACATTTGTTACTGTCAGCCTGAAAGGCCTTCCTAATCCATATCATTCAACTTGCCAACATTCAAACGTGAGATGTGGTATGTGAGAAAACTGAAAGCCAGAGTCCCACAAAAGTTATTCACTCAGGAAATCAAAAATACTTGGAGAATCACTAATTCATTGTAAATAACTCTTTCAGTAACAATAGACTTGTGCTGCTCTATTTCGGATGAAATAGTTTTCAACAATAAAATTGAGGAAATGTCAAGTTCACATGAGGACTAAAACAAATGCAGTCCTTGCAGTGGGTGTCCCTTGAGAGCAACGTCTCCATCTAGCAAGACTTCTCACAGTCCTTAGCATCTACATATGCCTGACTGCTAGTGACAATTTGCCTTCCAGAGGCAAGCTATTTCTAATCCCAGCTGTAAAGGGCCTTTACAGAACATCAGGCAGAATAGTTGGGTATGTAAGTGAGCTTTACAACGACTTTAATGGAGAACCACCAGCAAAGTGATTCCTCACTAGGGCAAGTAATAATGTGACCGACGATGTTTCTTTTCATTCCAGCCTATTAGCTGCCGGTGGAGGAAATCGAAGGACTGCTGACGTGGTGGCTCATGGTTTTGCCAACCTTTTCATTCTGGACAAGAAAACACTCAATGAAATCCTGGTGCACTATCCTGACTCAGAAAAACTGCTCATGAAGAAAGCGAAGTATGTCCTACAACAGCTTTTTAATTACATTATTTAGCCGCAGAATGGACAGTTGTATCTTCTAGACAGATTTACATTCCTTTCTTGGAAGAGTAACTGATGTAAACACATTTGTATTTAGAGGTCAGATTTGCCTGGTAGTATCTAGTGAAAGTCATGGTTCTGGCAGGTGTTCCAAGGGTGGTGGAAATGTAGTAAATAGAATGAAGTCCTGAATGCAGTTGTTTTCTTCGTTGTACTTAAGGTAACAAAACTAACAGGAAATACAGATGCATATCAGGACTCCTGACATAGTCAAGAAAGAAACTGCAGGACAGATGTCAGTTAAGGAGTAGGTCTTCAAAGATGCAACTGAACACTCGCAATTATTTCTACAGAGATATTCTTCAATGCACCCACAGACTTGTACGCATTTCCAAAACCTTCAGCAGTAGTTAGGAATATAAAGTAAGGCCCAACAAGATGGACATACAAAGACTAGAGAGGTGTGCATTTTGTTCAAAAGGGTTCTGAAATGGGATTTCACACCCACACTGCTTTTCATCTTGCTTTGGCTGTAGCTTGCTAGGATCGCTATTTCCCCAGATTGAAAAGGGCAAAATATCGCCAGATTTGTCATAAAAACTATGACAAAATTAGTACCCTTCTACCTTGTAAAAGGTCCAAATACTTAAAACAGTTTGCCATTATTAGTGTACTTCAGCACTCTCATTGTTCTCAGCTGTTGCCTTGCAGTGCTGTCAAAGGTTGGAAGGTTGCTGCCAGACTTGAAGTTCCACCAGAGAAGACTAAACATAGCACCGCAGTGACATTTTGTTTAGTGGAAGTGCTAGCAGATGGTTGCATTCAGCATGTTTCAACAGCCCTGGTTGTCAAATGACAGTATCTTGAGATTATCACATCCCTGAGGAACAAGGAACCTAAACACAGAATGGGCTCACTGCCTGATTTTCAAAACCAGCAGCAACAAGTAAAAAGGTGGAACAATTCCACTGACCAATTTATCCTTCCTGACTTTTCTCCACCTTCTTTCTAAAGTTGTATCACCACCATTACTTGTTATTGCTGTCGCTCTGTCCCACACTGCCTTCTGCTTTCTTGCCCACCCTGATCGTATCCTCCCAAGCCATTAAATTCTGCTTGCTCCAGACAGTCTGTCTCAACTGCAAGAGTTTAATATCCACCCTTAATATCTGCAAACCCATTTGAGCTCAAAGCTGCCTAGATACCAGAGTAGATACAGGATATCCTGTTTAATTTTAAAGATATGCAGTACCTGCCCTGCACTGGCGGCCATGTATTCTGCGCATCTGTCTAGGCATCCACCAATTCTTTCAAAATTCCTGTGCTCTATGTATGGTCAGCTATGTCTCTAGAAAAACTAGGCACCAACAGGAGATTTGTAGTTATGTTCAGTTTTGGAATCAAATTATCAGTTGTTCTGCCCTGGAAGGTTTATGTTAAGGTTGTCTGTGGAATCGCATTGGCCTTCCCTTTAAAAAAGGGCTCCTTGAAATAAACTCAAAGGATTTATTCAAGCAAGAAATTTGTTCTGTTATCTCCTACATAATATTCACTGTATGGCCTGTACTTAATAAACCCATGCAAGCTGCTGAGGTGTACTTTTTAAGTTTATGACAATAAAACTTAAAAAAAAGTTAAATATTCACTTCTGAAATTCACAGTTACAAAGTACAGGGCACTGGAGAAAATTATAGTATTATGGGATTTACTGTACTTCAGACTGCAAAGCTAGTCCTTGATCATAAAAAGCCTTAAGTCAGAGCTTTTGCAAAGACAGAAAAGCTGCCTTGAAAACTGTGCAGTAACCTAACAGAAACGGAAAGCACAGCAGCACAATGCTTTTCTCTGGTTCCATCTATCTCGGAGCTGTCGTCTAATCTTTATCCTCATTGTTCATTCTCACTTCTTCTTGTTACGGCTGCAAATGAGTACAGCTATGGGAGGGTGTGAAAATGTAGTCTGCCGTGTGATTGGCAGTAATTTTTGTATCTTCAGGGTGTTGTCTTCTACTGAAGAAGACCAAAAGTAAGTACCACTGTCTAACCTGACCTATGAGAGATGAGCTGTGCTGGGAGTTAAGTTTGGTAATCTATTACTCCCACAAGCACCAGCTGGACTCCCAGCTGAGCACTAAACACCCTCTGGATTTGCATCCAGAAGGCCAGGTAAGAGACTGCCACCTCAGGTATCAGGCACCCATCCCCCTCCACGCTATTTCACACCTTAGCAAACTCTCATCTGCTTTGCAACACCTTAACTGGAGCCTGCACTTGTTTATTCCCCAGGACATAGGTAAACAACTCCCAATTTCAACAGTAGTCTCCAACTCCACCAGAGCCTAGGGCAAACCCCTCACCCTTTCCAGCTTTCTCTTGCCACAGTGCCTGGGACCAAAAAAATAAACTGGCTGGAAAAGTTGCCAGATCTTCATCTGTGAATGTGACATTTTAGCTTTGCAGGAGCTTTGCTTGGTTTCGCAGCACTGCTGTGCATTCTCATTCCTTCCTGTTCCCAGGGTGCTGCTGAAACAGAAGGGGAAACCTGCTCCAGGACCAGCAGTGCAACAACCACAGGGCTTGGCCGGTCTCTTTGGGCAGAAACCAGAAACTCCAAAATTGTTTAAAGCGATGCTGGGAGGAAAAGGAAAAGAAGGCCTTGCTAAGCTGCTGCAGCTGAAGAGACAAGAAGACATTCAGGTAATGCCACAGAAAATAAGAGTAGATTATTCCAGGTGCTGAAAGATACTGAGAGGGCTTGAGCAAACAGAGTAGATGAAAACGTAGCCTTACTGCAATGAACAGCAAAACCCCCCAGTTGCTGAGACATAATCACTGTACCTAATCTCTGTAAACACCAGTTCTAAAATTTGTCTCAAATCTTCCTGGACCTGGACTCTGCAGAGAAAACAGAAGCAAAGAAAAAGCAAGGAAAAAAGCAAGCAAACAAAGATCCTCAAAGGAAGTAAGGATAAAATGCACTTTACAAAGACCCTAAGGATATCTGATCTTCTAATTCTATGTAAACAACAGAAAATACAGAAATATTCTAACACACTAATCTGATCCAGCTGACTCAAGCACATGGTGAACTTCCCAATTCAAAGTCAGATCTCTGGCTGTCACAAATCCCGAAGACAAAACGTAAAGTGTAGCCCACAGAGCTAAAACTGATTCAATCTCTAATATACTGTACTTATGAAAAAATATTAATTTAGTTGAAGAAAAGTAATTCCCTCATTATACTCTGTTCTGAGAAATGTTAATGCTAGTAAGAACCTGCTCAGTTCTACATACCTATCCAAAGGCAGCAGAATCCTTTTCTGTCTTTATAGCTGAACTGGCTGCGTTGTTTATTTTTTTAAGTTAAACAAAGAACTGTGCTTACACAAATGACTACAGCACTATGATTGGAGTAGAAATGTTGCTCAATTTATTGTGTATTTGTGAACTTATTAGCATATAGGCTTGGGTAAGGAACTGGGCCGCTGGCAGGCAGTATGTCAAGATTTACATAACGCTATTTTTTTCTTTATAAGTACATAAAGGAAGGCAAGACCTAAGGAAGGGTTGTGTGCCCCAAAATGTGCCTGTTTCATCCTGCTGTATTAATAAGAAGCAGATACTATCAATATTCACAAGCTTTTCATAAGTTTTGTTAACGTGCTGATTCTGAAATTGCATTTTTCATTTAAAACTGATTTTCAGCATCTAAATACAAAGTTACGTGTATTGCCATTAATCTGTATGACATATATATATTACATATCATTAATCACAGTATCCACGCTATGCCTTTCCAGTATACATACAGAATCGGACTACCAATTTCTTCTGCAGCATTGGAAAACATTTAACTTCTTGTTTCTAGGAAACTCAAGCTAAAGCAAATAAGCCTGAACAAGAGGAGAAGAAACCTGTGGAGCCCGTGGCCTCATCTGCACCCCCTGCACAAAAGGAAGAGGCGAATGCAGAAGCTAAGCCTCAACCTGCAGCTATGCGCAGAGAAAACAGTAAGGAGTCTCTGATCATTAGTATGTCTCCATCCCCCAGAGCAGAAGAAGGAGAGATCCTTAAAGTTGAAGTTAAGGAGAAAAAAAAATAAATAGACAGTGCTTTGGGCTGTGGCCCCATCTATTGTCTTGCTGAATTCAGAGGGCAAGCGTGACTTCACTTTTGTGTACAGAAGAGGAAAAAAAAGTAGAGACTACCCACAAGAAAAACCCACCCCAGCTTGTCGTCTTCTCTCCCTCCTCTCCTGACACAACGGGGAAAATTATTTATATACTTACCTCTTACCCTTGAGCCTGAAGAGAGAATTGTTGGTGCAATAGGAACTAGAGCTGCAACTGCATTTCAGGACCACTCGCTTCTTGTCTGGTCAATGCTCTCCCTCGTGTCTTACTCTGTCTTGTTCCTGCTTCTCTTTTTTCCTCTGCTGTTTATCCTTGCTTTGTTACTGCTGTTCCTTTTGCTCAGCTTGCTCTTGCTATTAATATGTGTTCTTTTCTATCTTTTTTTCTGGTTTCCCATAGTTATTCTTTTTCTTCTTACTGCCTTATTGTTGCTGAGGGTACTTACGTTTCTCTCGATCCTTCTCTCTCCTCCCCTTATACTTTTAATCAGTGACGTGTTTTTGTGATCAGTGTGGCTCAGTGCAGAAAGCTGCGATACTGTGGCTGTGTGTTGGGATGTTTTAGCTTGGGACAGGGGGCTACAATAAAAACATTGTCAAAAAATAAAATCACAAAATCCACAAGGGGGAAGCAGATTGCAGAATTATTGTCAGTCCTCTGAAAGCATGAGCGTCTGCTCCAGCTGTCCTTCGCTCTGGTGAATAAACATGGCAAAGACTTAGATATCATCTTTAACTCTGGGCTGCTGATTTAAATGCTTGATCTTCTCAAGGGTTGGGCATTAATAATGCTGTCTGAAGAGCACGCACTTGACACTAGCTAACTTTTTGAAGAATTTTGGTATCTAAACTGGCCACTTCAAAAATAAGGGCTATTTTACAAAAAGCAGGAGTTACACTGGCTCTGTGGTACACAGATCCAACCAATGCTCCAGTTGTTCACCTCCATCACAGACCTCGACGGATGGTGCAAAGCAAACCCTGTGCCTTACTGGAGCTGAGCTACATACCACCTGTGAAGTAAATCCTTTATGAATGCCACAGGTGAGAGTGATACAGCTTCCTAATGAGGAGCTCCCACACCATCAGCCTTCAACATTGGCTCATCGCAGAAAGGCATGCAATGTTAAACAAAAGGCTGAAGCTGTGCTTGAAGATTAATTCTCAATTACCTTTCTCTCTTCTGTGGCTTTGCATCTCCTCTCTCTCCCTATCCACCTGCAGTCCCCAGTGGATGAACAGTTTTGGGAGCTAAAACGATTATGCAAAGGCCAAGCCAAGAAAGCGTAAGGGCAGGCTTCCTCAGCTGACCAGCCAACCAAGGAAGGCACCATGCCAAAACTAAACATTCACTTTATAGGCTATATACGATCCTGCAGGCTATGCATTCTTTAAAGACTTTGAACTTCTCTAATCATAGGCAAAACTGGCAGCCTAGGCAGAATCAGTGGGAACCTTGCCCAAGTAAAAGCTGGATGACTGAATTCCTTATGCTGTATATTCCACACATCCTCAGACATGACCAAAAGCCAAATCTCTTTTAAAAAGAAAGTTATGTCACATTAGCAGTGAGGTCAAGGTTCAAGTGCTACATGGGTAGGACCACCTTTACATGTATGTCACTTGGTAGGTAAAAAAAAAAAAAGTCACATCAGAGGTAGAAAATTATAAGATGCATCATAAAGAATTATTCATCTCAGGCACATCCAGGAATGCCTCAATGCAATCTCAAAACTAGAAATATTGCAGAACTGCTTAAAAAATGAGATCTTCTATGAATAATAATGATCTATGAATTCATTACAATATATGGTTTTCATCCTTTTTTTGAGTTGTCAAAACACTATGGAAGGGAGGAAAAAAGAACCACATAAACTCCCATATTTTAACATTTTTATATTACCGAGTAAAGCACGCTCTCATTGCAGAAGATCTGACCCCTCTTCTGCCTACACAAATGCTACGAGGTAACTGCAAACATTTTCATTGTTGGGATATTTAAGGTAATCCATCACACACTGACGTATATCACAAAGTAAGGGCTGAGACTGCAGCAGCAAGTGTTACACGGCAGCAACAGAGCATCCCATGAGTTGCTGCTTTGCTACAGCTCTTAACAGCTCAGGATTGCAGGAAAGCCTGCCAGTTCTGTCTTCAGTATTACTGAGTTCTGCACAGCTCTCAAGTTCCTTAGACCCAAATGAAAGACAAGTGTCAATGTTTGCAGAAGATCATGGCCTCACAGAAGCAACATCCATCAGGTTTACTCTGGCATTCTACTTTTCTCTTGTTGGAATATTTCCCCCTTCCTCAAATTCCTCCATTTTTAGAGGTGGGCAGGAAGGGTCCAGGAATCCAGGTTGCAACTATTTATAGGGTTTTCATCAGAAGGAATGACACAAGAAAGGTCAAGATCTAAGATGTATTAAATCCCTTCACGAACTAATTCTACTCTGTGGATTCTTGACTGGTGGAGAAGTGAATTACTCTAGTGCACTCAGATGATGCAACTTCCAGTCTCAAAGTTCACTCAGGTTCTGTATGGTATTACGCTCCACTGCAACACTGTCTCTAGTATATCTGAGTTTCTCAATAAAGCATTACAGACTTGACTACACTTAAATGTAAAGGAACAGAACAGTGGAGTAGGACAGTGTCTTTGAAAACTAAAAATAACCACATCTCAATGCCTCTTTACTTAAAATGTAGATGCTATTTAAAAAAAAAAGTTTTGGAAAATCTGATATGAGAGAACTCTAACACGGCAATGAACATGAAACCGTCACTGCTAAAACCACGCTATTTCAGAATATCTTCTTGCTAAAAGCCAGTATGAGATGCCTTATGAAATATACACTGCACATTCATAACCACCGAGTGAAAAAGCATTTTTACTCTCACGTGATAACCTTGTTATAAATCTGAGCTGCTCAGCCTGTGGAATACTAATCATAGGAACTGCAAAAGCAGCATTTATCATTACATAGAAAATGCTGAATACAAAAGCACAATGGAAGAACAGTATACTGAAATTATATTTTTAATGCACAGGCGTTGTATATCACTCCATCAGAACTGGAATACAGGGGAAAGTAAAAAAATTCTGGTTACAAGTTATTTCTTTGCTGTACATACGTATATTTCACGGCCATTAAATAGCAAAAAGCATGACTACGAAGACTGCTATACATCATTTTTATCACAAGGTGGCGCAAGTGACCTACAAACACATTCACTTTTCAAAACTGACAATGCTTTGTCACCCTCAAGCTAATAAGGCATTTTTTACACGTAAAAGTAAACAAAAGAATGGCGAAACACAGTAACTCCCCTCCCCCTTGACTCACAATCTGCTGCATTCCTTGACTCTGAATATTGCTTCAGCTTAACTTGAAAGTTTCCAAATTTTTCAACAGGCGTTAGCTCTACACCTCTAAGAGAAGTTATACCTGGAAAATGGATCTTGCTGCTGTCATGTGTGAAACACTTGTCTTTTACATAAAATAGAGCACATTGAGAAGCAGGTTCCGTTGATATATTATTTAATTCCCTAATCTTGAGGAACATGGGGGTACTTTACCAATATCTGATAATGAATTCTTTACTGTAGAAACTCAGAATTAATGTATACAATACAGACAGAACAAAGAATTTTCTATGCAGCAGGTATTTACTACAGTAACACCTATTGGCACAGTTAAATGCATTTAAATGCACTTCCACAGCAACTTAGAACAGAATTGGTAACAGAACTCAGATGCAGCATTATATTTTTTGGCAGAGAGCTCAGAGGAACTTCAGTAGTATCCAGTACTCCTATCAGTAGTACTCATCCACTCCAATGAATCTAGACAAAGCATTACTACTGCATCTCTGTACATGGAGCATGTAGCTCTGAAACAGTTTCCTGTTCCAAGATCATACAGTATCAATTTGCAGCAGTGCAATTACGTTCATTATAACTACTTCCATGTTCTGCAGTTTTTGTGTTGCATATCTGGCATGACACTTCATCATCATTCATGTATAAAGTAGCAACACATACGCACTACACTGATAGAAAGATGACTGTAGATTTTCATATAACCCCATGAATTAGATTTTCAAAAAGAAGGAGTTTGGCTTAATATGAAACAAAATGTCTTCCTTAGTATTCCACTGCTGAAACTACTTAGGACACCCTTCCACTAAGGAAAATGGAGTGCAGAGTAACATACTCATTTATGACTGATAACTAGTCAATTGTCTAAAAAACATTTGGTGTGTTTTAGAGTATGTGTAAGACAATTTCAATATGCGTATCCTTCATGCATCAATGTTAATGTGAATTCAGATTTCTGACAGGATTACACATGCATGGAGAACACCCCCCACCACACACAGAGCAGTTTCAGCAACTAAACAGAAGTCACATACCCCGTCACATGCACTATGACCTGGTGCAATCCTGAGTGCCCAACTATGCTAAATTTAACGTCAGTCCGTTCTGTTCTTACATGTTACCGCTAGACCACGCACAATCAGATTAGTCAGATGTCTAACTCTAACTTCAAATATGAAACTACAAAAACAGTGCTCTAGATGGGCATTTTGGAAGTAATAAATGAGACCTTTACATCCACTTACATTACACACACTAGCAGGTTCAGAAGAGGTCCTCAGCAAGCAGTATGCAACTGGGAGACAAGAAAGCTTCACCTGTCCCCTAAGCAAACACAATATGATTTACACTTCATGTAAATGATGAAGGAAAAACTCAAGCCACGAAAATAAACCAGAAATTTTCTGCCCTAGAGAAACACAGTATGATTATAGGATTAGAGTTTAGAGATTTTCTAACGTCTTCTGACTGGGAAGGAAGAAGGAAGATTTTTTTTTTTTGTAGGCACTTTTCATTAGCGGGCTCATGAAAAAGAAGCATGATTCAAAAATACGACAAAACCAGTATAGTAGCACTTCCAAGAACTGCATTTGCTTCAAAATATGCAGTTATAAATCAAATAAAACTTCTGAACTAAAAAGTGAATTCCCATGTCACAAAAAGCACTTTAAAAATCAACAGTCATGACTCTCTTGGGGAGAATGCAAAACCAAAACAAACCCCCCAACAAAATAAAATCTGGAGTTCCCATTTTCCAGCTCAGTACACACCGAAACACATCTTACCTTACAGCCTTTATAGTAGTAGCCTCAAAGGCCAATACTATTCTTCTGAGATGTTAGAAGCTTACCTTAACTCACCCCACTTATGCCTGTACTACCATAAGAGAAGGCATACTATAAAGGAATATATACTTTAGTGACTTGTTTGGCTCACGTTCACACTGCCATAAATCCCTGGCATTGGCCAAAGGCACTGAAGTGGCAAACATGAAGTAGGCATGCAAGGAGGGCCTTTATGCTCTCTTCTGGCACTTTGTATAATTACCAAAGTCCCATGACAAAATTGTAATGGTGGCTTAATAAGACACAGAAGCCTGAAATATTCCAGATTTTTTGAAGCACATACAAACTTTTGTCTGCTTGTTGGGGATATACCTTCTTTTTCATTTCAGACTGGTTTTATGATCACCAAGAAACTGCAGTCCTGGGTGCCAATCCCCACAAAAGTAACTGAACACTCCCACTGACTATATTTATCAAACACGCAGCTCTTCCACTTCCAGCCATTCTCCCCCTTCTCTATACATATTCAACCTTTTTTCTACTCTTATTTTTCAAAATAAAATGCACCCATGTAAGCCCTATCTCTCATATCAACATCAAATATTAACACAATTACAGTTTTGATCCTTAAAAGGCACACTTGGCAAAGTGATTCGCAGGCAAAAGCTAACAGATTACCATACAGAGGTGTGTGTATACATGTATACAGAAGTATCTCAAGAACCAAGGTCTGCAGATACAGGAATTAAAGCAAGCACAAAGTCTCAGCTCCCCTGCTCAGCCATTCACTTTGCAGCAGGATTCTTAGGAGGTTGCAGTTTGTAGGTGCTGAAGTAGTTCACCACTTGCTGAGGGACTTCTGCCAGGACACACTGCGCCAGAGCTTCTTTTGGAGACTTACAAAAAAAGAACACCGAATTTCAGTTTCCACCAGCTGTTAATGGAGATCCTAAGATGGGTAAGCAGCATGTCCTCTATTAAGCCAATTTGAAGTCTGATATTTTACAGAGAACTGTACACGGTGCCCTTATGGGACAGATGGAAGCTTCCCTGACATCTTGGCCTTCTGGCTCCCATTACCATGAACCAGCTGGCTGCCCTGTCCCACTGAAGTAATTGAAGCGGGGTGTGCAAAGGGCTGCCATATCTGAAGATACCTTTTTGTCGTATGAAATACACACACATGCACACAGACTGTAGGCATCAAACTTCCACTACCTGCTTAAGGTATCTGCTTCAGGGGCTTCTCTAATCATCTGCAAACTTTTGCAACAACTCAAACCACAGTGACCATATTGCTACACAGCAGCTCTTACAGGCATACTGTTCTTACTGTAAGATTAAGTATCCATGGGGAAAAACAGCATCCCTTTTTCTAGGAAATGAAAACTTCTGAATATATAATTTTATACTGAATATTGACCCTAGTTTATCTACATTCAAGTGCATTATTCAGTACACACATTCTATATTGATTTTGTTCCCTTTCTCCTTTCAATTTGCTTGAGTTGCTCTGAGATTAAACAAAGAACTTGTATCAAAAGTAAAAAATAAAAATACAAAGACAAAATAAGAAGGTATTAGGAGGATTATTAACAGGGTTAGTATTAGGAAACAACACAAAATTACAACATATTAGGATGGAAATAAAAATATTGATCTCATCTTCCCCATCCTGAGGACATTTTGTTGTTTGGTTTTTTTTTAAATCAACTTTTTCAAGTGATGAGACATTTAAAAGACAGACTATATTAGCCTGTGCATATTTTATTGCATTGTACAGCAAAAAAAGCTCAGGACTCCATTCTTTCACTGCCTATTTTTTTGGTATATTTGCTTTAATGAAAATAAAAACTATCACCACTACTGTGATGACACTCAAGTCCTACTGTTTACAACCTCAGTGATTTAGCTTTGAATATTAAGACTGCACATAAAATGTGAGACTAAACCACATTTACAAATGGGCATCCACAATAAAAAACACTTTACTATAAGAACAAAACCACACTAAGTTCTTCCTCCCAAACGAAAAACACACCCATTTGTTTAACCAAGTCTGAGGAAGGTTTACAAAGGTCATTCCCCTGCATGGAACTGTCAGAAATGCAGCGCTGAAACCAGAAATTCAGGTTTTTTTAAACATGCATCAGCTCACCTAATGGAAATTCCACAGAATTTTGAAGTCTTCTGTCCTTTTTTTTTTTTCTTTCCATTCAATAAAGACTTATCTCAGACCAGAGTTAATTTCAGAGACATTGAAAAAGCTTAGGACTATAAGTGGGATATCCTAGCAAACTCAGCATAGCTCCACAACATTTATTAAGTGTACCATTAAGATTACTTACATTTTGGAACTTTCTGAATGGCACAAACTGGACAATGTCTCTGACAGCTGGTTCTCCTGATGAGGACCTAAGAACTCCATTGTCACCATCAAGAAACTCCATAGCATCAAAGTCTGCTCCTCCAACACCAACAATGATAATGGACATTGGCAATTTTGAAGCATTAACTATGGCAGTTCGAGTTTGATCAAGGTCTGTTATCACACCATCCGTTATGATCAGAAGTATAAAGTATTGCTGTCAAATCAATAAACACTGTGTTATGACAAAGAAATAGAAAATATGTGGGCATGTACACTTATAAAAATGCACATACAGATTACATACTCTTGTCACTGTGAGCATGTATCAATGCACTCACTGAATTTTACAATCAAAGTTGTGGTCAGGCTTCACCTGTACAGTCTGAAGAAATTTATAAGGACAACATAATCAATCTTTTAAAAGTAGTCATCTTTAAATAGCCACCTCCAAAGCATCATGCTTCTCCTCCTCTCCAAAATCCCCAGACAAGCCAACAGTTAAACCTATCTTCTAAGTATTTGTCTTCGGATAGACGGCAGCTTACTGAGGGTTTGGACAGATAATACCTGTAAAGCTTGTATTTGTTTCCTTTCTGGTCTATGAATACCTTTATGAAATGCTACCTTTCGCTTAATTCAGTTAAGAAGAGATGAGCAAAAGAGTACCACCAAGGGTAATGGAACAGGCCTTCATTTTTCCAGTGTACCCCTAAAATCCTATATATAGGTTAAACCACACCTTTTTGTACTGTAAAAAAGCATGCCTGTTTTCAAATTCCTTTAATCGTGTTTTCTAGCTGCTTTATGAAGTTATTTACCAAGGCATCTGAGGCCGCCTTGCAGTACTTTGGTAATTATTCAAGTATCACTTAAGTTGCTTCCATTATATTGCCAGGCCTTCTAAAAGTTGGCATCTTAGCCTCTGTTCTGGACTGAAGTACCAAGAAAAAGCTAGAAATACAAAGCTCAGAAACTAACAAACATTTTTTGAACTTCTGGTCTTCCCTCACTTGGTTCATTTCAGATGACTAACGGGCAGCAAAAATTCAAGTTCCAAAGGCACTCCCAGTATTCTCAGAAGTCATCTTCTTCAGTACCTTGCTTCCCATCTTCCTTTATCGGCCTCCAGAGTAATTGGTTTTCCCTTATCTCCTGTATTCAGGTACCACCTTTTCTCATTACTTCCCACCACTCTATCCCCCCACTCCAGCACGAATGTCTACAAAGCAGCCATGATGAAAGAAGGTTATGACCAGCAGCATGACAGCACATCACATTGGATTTATTTCTCTCTTCTCATGCTTCCTCCGTATCAGAAAAAACCCAACAGCAAAACCAAAAGACCACCCAAAATATCTACAATATGTATTAAAAGGCAAAGCAGCAAAATTTCAGTATATCCTTTCAGGCAGAAAAAAATAAATCTCTTGCTAGGCATACTGCACTCTCAGTAAAAAGAAAGAAAAAAGTACAAGAGGTTTAACTGCTTTCCTAATATATATAGACAATAGTTACTACTGAAAGACTACCAAGGCAAAACCTTATAAATCTCTTGCACATGAAAATTCATAGCTCTTTTCCAAATTGGTTTCCACAAGTACTTTCATATGCAAAACCAGCTGATTTTATCTTCTCATTTTACATGACGACTGAGATACCAGTATTTGCCATCATCAATGATTTAGGATATATATGGCTTCAGATTTGCTGAATTTGCATGGATTGCAATGATTTGATACTCAAGACTCGCTCTTCAGACTTCCTGTCTTAATATGGCCAACAAGTCATGCATACAATTTTAATAGGGAGGAGGGCACAGCACATAGAGTTCCTAAAGCTTTATAGTGTGGACAGTTAATTATCTATATTGGTACCTAGGTGTTGAGAGCTATAACCTCTATTTCTTCATCGTGTTACCTAATTCTCTCTCTCAGCTATCTGATATGAAACAAGATCTAGTGGATTTTTCGCAGCTGAGGTTAATTACTTTCCTATACACAAAGGCTTTAACACCTGTCTAGCACTGCAAGAGCTTTCAAGACACCATAGAGGTGCCATGTATTTTTAAGTTGATATTTCAGCTCTGAAGAGTTTATTTAGTTTATTTAGGAGAGAATGTGTACAAGCTGTAAAAATTAGCTTTTATTTTGTTTTAAGGGTACTAAACACCAATTCACAAGGTAAATGGCCAGCTGTTGAAACAAGTACACTTACAGGCTTAAAAAACATAAATTGTATTTATAAACTAGAAAGGAAAAAAAAAAGTAAGAAAAATACACACACTGCCATAAAGAACTTACAGATGCTGTTTGCTGTTGTGTAGCTGCGGTAGCAAATCTTGCCACATGATTTATAATCGGAGAAAAATTTGTTGGTCCATATAACTTCACTTGAGGAAGACAAGCCCGATATGCATCAACAATGCCTTGGATTCCTAGAGAACACAAGTAGTTCATATTAACTTTTTCATAATAGAATTAGGATAATTTGAAGCACTCCATCTTCCTAAAACACTGTATATATCAGTTATTTAAAGTGATAATGCAAAGATTTAAAATGAACCATGATGAAAAAAATCAAGTGATTCACGAGCAATGGAGGCTTTCAGCTTGACCAATGCTTAATGCACATGTTTAACATGCTTGGCTTTATGTGAACAGAAAGGCCAAATACCGTACGCTCAAGTGCATATAAGTAAATTGTAGCAGTTCTCTTCTCCTGGTAGCTTGTGGTAGTTAGTAGTGTGATCAGAGAGGCCTTGTTGCACAGGCACTAGCAGCATCATACTCAAACCAGACAACTCCATGCCAGCAGTGAAGTAGAATGAAGTGGCTTGATCACATGAGAGAACTGTTCCAGCTTACCTGTACTGTACCCTAACTGTTTAAAACACTACGTCCACGAATCATTACAGAAGACAGACCAAATGCTATTTCTAATAACTAAGAAAACAGTTATAAAATTGTTTCCTGCTACAGGACTAAACTCATCATTTAACTGAACTGCAGAGCATGTTGTTCTACTTTTCAGCTGTTTTTATCCCTTCAGCCTAGACGTCTTACTCCCTAGGTCTGATGTTACTTTTTCAGACTTACCATGACAAAATGGGTTTGATGGGTTAAAATTTAATGGGAACTCATGTGACACCTGTCAAAACACAAAAGACAGTCAGGGCTGTATATACAATCTCCTCCTGAAGTTAAGTGCTTTTAGTTGTCTTATGTCATGCATTTACAGATTCCGTTACCTGAAAGGAAGGAGGAATTTGTGCACCAAATCCAAAGGCTGGAAACATCTTATCTCTAAAAAATAAGTTTTAATGAAAATGAAGTGAGTGCCTTTCCTTAAAAGCTGCCATAGTTAAGTAAGTTTAGCTAATCAGTGCTGCTTTTGATCATTAAAAATGCTATACATTAAGCATTATGAGGCAAAATTAAATGGAAGCTCCCCCCTGTAATCGTTCCTAGGGCCAAAACCAGCCTTTAACACCAAATCAGCAAGAATACAAGCATTTATTTAGACGAGTGTTGCTCTTTACATCACAGATGAAAAGCCTTGCTTGTCTGTTGTAAACACAAGCTTCTGCTTGAGATTATGTGATTGTGCAGTGATTCTGAAGTCTTTTTTAGCACTACATTTCAGCTCAGAAGTTTCATTCTCATCTGTCTACTGGCACCTTCAACACTGTTTTAGGAAACTCACAAAAATCTATACATATCTAAAAAATTATTTAAATAAAAAAATTCTAAAACTTACGTATCATAATCCTGAATGACCATTCCTACAGACCAAATGGCTGTTAGGTATTCATTAACTCCATTAGGGCTGAGGTAATGCAGAGAGTCTGGAGAGCGAGGGTCTCCATTGGAGCCTGTAAAATCTATCCCCACCTGTCAAATGTAATAGTTATAAGCAAATTGCTGTTATAGGTCAAACTATGTTTCTTATCTCTGGCAAAGCCAAAATAAAAATAATGGAAGAGTTGCAAACAGTAGTTACCAGAACACCTACAAATCTTAACAAGCATGATACTTAAGATGCAAGTTTCTTGGACTATTAACACTTCTTAAAACAGTGCCACTACAAAACCAGCAGAAGCTCTCCATCTCTCACAAGGGCTGAAATCACTTTAACCTGTCAGGTTTACATTGTGTTTACTTTCAGTTACCATTCACACGGCTTTTCAGTAGCTGCTAATTTCATCCTGTGTTTTACCATACACACCTCTTCTCTCAGAAGTACAAGCCAGATACTACAGAGACCTAGAGGTAGCTCTTTCTCTGACCTCAATGTGTCCTCTCTGTTTCGGCGATGGCAAAATCACAGACTGGTTGGGGTTGGTACAGACCTCTGGAGATCATATAATCCAACCCCCACTAAAGCAGGTTCACCTGAGCAGGCTGCACAGAGTCATGTCCAGGCGAGTTCTGAATGTCTCCAGAGCAGACTCCACACCCTCTCTGGGCAGCCTCTTCCAGTGCTCTGCCACCCTCAAAGTAAAGAACTTCTTCCTCATACTCAGGTGGAACTTTCTGTATTGCAGTTTGTTCCTGTTGCCCCTTGTCCTGTCACTGGGCACCACTGAAAAGAGCCTGGCCCTGTCCTCTTGACACTCACCCCTAAAATATTTGTAGACATTGATAAGATCCCATCTCAGCCTTCTCTTCTCCAGGCTGAACAGGCCCAGCCCCCTCAGCCTTTCCCCATAAGGGAGATGCTCCAGTCTCCTTACCGTGTTTGTAGCCCTCTGCTGGACTCTCCCCAGCAGTTCCCTGTCTCTCTGGAACTGGGGAGCCCAGCAGTGGACACAGAGCTCCAGATGCGGCCTCAGCAGGGCAGAGCAGAGGGGCAGGATCACCTCCCTCAACCTGATGGCCACGCTACTCTCAATGTCCCCCCGGATCCCACTGGCCTTCTTGGCCACCAGGGCACACTGCTGGCTCATGGGCACCTTGCTGACCACCAGCACTCCCAGGTCCTTCTCCACAGAGCTGCCTTCCAGCAGGTCAGCCCCAGCCTGTGCTGGTGCGTGAGGTTGTTCCTCCCCAGGTGCAGGACCCTACACTTGCCTCTGTTGGACTTCATCAGGTCCCTCTCCACCCAACCCTCCAGCCTGCCCAGGTCCCGCTGAATGGCAGCGCAGCCTGCTGGTGTGTCAGCCACTCCTCCCAGTTCTGTACCACCAGCAACCGTGCTGAGGGTGCACTCTGGCCCTTCATCCAGGACATTGATGGGTGAGTTGAACAGGACTGGACCCAGCACTGACCCTGGGGAACACCGCTGGCTACAGGCCTCCAGCTGGGCTCTGCACCACTGATCACAACCCTCTGAGCTCTGCCATTCAGCCAGTTCTCAATCCACCTCACTGCCCGCTCATTTAGCACACAGTTCCTGAGCTACCTATGAGGATGTTATGGGAGACAGTGTCAAATGCCTTGCTGTGGTTAAGGTAGACAACACTCACTGCTCTCCTCTCATCTACCCAGCCAGTCATTCCATCATAGAAGACTATCAGGTAGGTCAGAAATTATTTCCCCTTGGTGAATCCATGTGGACTGTTTCTGATGACCTTCTTTTCCTCCACATGCTTTGAGATGGCCACCAAGATGAGCTTTCCAGGGATGGACGTGAGGCTGACCGGCCTATAGTTTCCTGGGTCCTCTTTCTTGCATTTTTTTAAGAGAGGAGTGACACATGCTTTCCTCCAGTCCTCAGGAGCATGAAGGTTTCCCAAGAGGGGTGCAAGAAGATCCACCATAGCCACACACATCCTTGAAGTGTTTGGCCTTCTGGTTCTCATCTTGGGAGGCTGCTAAAGAACATTTCTCACTGCTCTGGTTGGCCTGGCCCCAGTTGGTTGCAATGGCGTGAGCATTGCTGCTTTGGACCCTGCCACTCAAGTCCTTCAGTTTAAAGCCCACCTCACCAAGTTGGCCAGCCTGCTGCCAAAGATTCTCTTGCCTTTTCTGAACAGGTGGATCCCACCCCTTCCTACAGGCTACAGTCAAAGAATATCCCATAATGAGGCATATTACCAGGGTGAAGACATCTTCCTGTTATGTGCTGCATTTGGTTCATGAATTATAGAACTTAAGGGTCCTAACCCATATGATGGCTTCTGTATGTTGTTTTGATTAAGTAAAGAGCCTTGAAAACCACCATCAAGGGCAAAAGTGATCTGTGGTCAGAGGAAGGAAGAGAGGAAAAAAAGCAAAAAGAGGAAAAAAGCCCTTATGAAAAGGAAACTTGAAGTAAATCAGAGAACTGTAAATATCTCCTCCATCCCCATTCAGACAGCTCAACGAGCTCCGAACGAACATAACTACAGGTTCAGAACTTTGTCCCATGAGTAAAGCAAGTATTTTTTTTCTAAACAGACTAGATGGACTCTTGACAAAACATCTTCCCCCTTCCGTGCTATAAAACAAAAAAAACAAAAAACCAAAAAAAACAACAATCGAATGAAAAGCACAGATGATCAACTATATACTTCAGTTTGTGCTAAAACTCAAAAGCTACTTTATATAAATGATTTAACTTACTGTGAAGTTCAGCTGACACCCACCCATGATATAATCAAGGAATGTGCATTCTACTACGATCTAAAAATAGAAGTTAAAGATAGAAATTACATTTTTTTTAAATGGGAGAAAAAAAAAAGGTATTATTGCAGCAACATCTGAGGTTCCAAGTTTGTTATCTTTACTCATGCAAAGCACTACTTTCACTGTCTAGATATCCCAGCCACTGCAGTGAGGATATGTACAGCGTGTGCCATCACACACTCAGTGCACCAGAATCAGGCCTTTTACAAAATTACAGGCATATAACAAATCAGCTCCAAAAGCTGATTTTCATTTATAAAACAACCTATTATGACAGACTTACCAGACTTTAATTCACCATAAAATGGTGAGTTGGGAAATGCAGTGGTTCAGGAATGGCCTTATAAATTGGTAAGCAACCTTTGCCATATAGATGGCATCTTCAAGAGAAAGTGAGGGGACAGGGGCGGATGGACACATGATTCAGCTGTCAATCTGTCTCCTTATATGAGTCACAGCCATGAAATATTTACTGTGCCTGGAACTTACCGACATTTTGAAGTTTCTTACAGTTTGAGGGTGAAGGTATATTAGATGACAGTTGTTTTGCCTGAACACTTAAAACCAGTCATACCAGAACACATTACTGACCTCACAGTGCTTAACGCTCACAATGCCCGAGTTTTTATAGCTTTTTTTCTTCTGTCTTTTCTTTTCATTGATACACTCAAATTCAACCTGCATGAAAACAAACAAATCCAACCAAAGCACTATAAATATAACTTATGCAAAAAATTTTAAAATTCTTTATTCTAGGACTCATACTTTGGGCTGGTATTAAAAATACAACATATTTCACTACCAAGCAAAATTAAACCCTGCCTGCCCAAAAAAAGCAAGAAAAATAACCATTATCACAACAGTAATCTCTAACCCAAAAGCTTACAAATATGTTTGTTTAGACAACTGTATTTCAAACAGACAAATTTTGTATCATTTTCCCTTTGAGGATTCTGCTAACAACCTTCTTTTTGGTAAAGACATGGCGATTCAGGCAAAGCGTTACTGTTTCCAGTAGCTGTGGTAGTAACATACAAAATAAGAAGTAAATGCTTAAGCTTTCCAAATTCAATTGTTGAGGCTTCATCAACTAACCCAAAAGTTTAACCTCCAAGTGCAATCAGCAGCTAGCCAGGTTAAGCAGCTCCTGCCATCATACAGGCATGGCACAATGCAGCATGTCTGGTGTATAAATAGTCTGAGGAGGTATTACAGACACGCCTTCTGGCTCAGTGTCAGAAACTGGTTCCACTGCTTTGGTTTAAATTAATCTCAAATGAAAAAAATGCACCAACAAGGTCAGCACCTGAAAAGTCGACATGCTTCTTGTTTTACTTTCATTTTTTTTTGGAAATTTCACCACCAGCATCACTGCTATTTCATGAAAATTGTCTTTCAGGGACTTGTTTTTGTACTGTATCAGTTCGTTAGGTACTCACTAATAACAGCCACAAGATACATAACATTTACAATCTTTCAACTGCATTTCATAATCCTCCAACCAGAGCTCACTAACAGCATGCCTGGGTGAAAGATACACCTGGTGGTGGTGGTGGTGGTAGGTAAATAAAAAAGAATCAAAAATTCTCCACAAAATGAAAACCACCCATTCCCTTCAGTCACACAAGATCAGCTTTCTCAGCAACTGAGGATACAGTCACACCCATGCTCGCCTCAAACTTGAAAGTTATGCCTAATCTCCCACAGGTGCAGCCAATGTCAGAACTGTGGGAGTAACGAAAATAAAGTCAAATTCTAACGTGCACCAGGAATCTTTTACAGATGTTATCAAATTAATCAGATCATGCAGAATTAGAGATTAGTTCCTTTTAAAGGTAGAAGAAACCTGGAGCACATTATTTATGTTGTCTCTTATCTTTGCTTCATCCTACTGACACAGCAATAAGGTCCTTAGATCAGGCAGAACAACAGTTCTCACGAAAACAAATGTCTTAAAACATTTCTAAAACCAGCACAGGCAGATTACAACTTAAAATACCTTTCCTTTAAATTAAGAAGAGACGGCCACTATTACGCTACTAGGGGCGCGATGAATATAGATACTTAGACTCTGAAGAAGCCTTTATGCAACACAATGCTGCACAGGAACTCACAATCACAGCCCTTACAGAAAATATGTGCTTGAAAATGTGAACATACAAACTTGCTAGGTTTGTTTAATTTACAATACTACTCTACAACAAAAGTGCAAGTTTAAAAAAAAAAAACCAACAAAAAAACCCCATCTTGTCAAAGGTTTTGTAAAATCTTCATTAAAAAAAAGCAGAAAAAGTAATTTTATGAAATCCTCCTGCTCCCGATTTATTTTTCGCACTTTAATTACAACAATAAGAAGGACCACTGTCAGAATTGAAAGCTAAACTGGTACCATCTGGCTGCTGAAAATCTAGAAAAAATGAGAAAAACACCTAAGAGCTCCAACTGGGCAGCATATGAATTATCTGCACAGGGTACAAGTCCAAAATTCCTTACAAACAATATAAAACCTTGAGGCATTAAGCTGAACCATGCATAATTCAAAACAAATTCAGAAGGAGCTATCTAAAAGAAAAGCATGGTTGGGCACAAAGCAGCAATCAAAAAAACAACTATCATCACGCTTGACTTCACATTCAACAGCTCTGAAGAATTAAGTACAAACGCAACACTCAAGGTGTTAGAAAAGTACAAGCAGGTGCTCTTGTATATACATATCACACTATTATTAAAGTAGGAGCAGATCTGCAGGTTTTACAGAATTAAAGGAAAAGACGGTAAAATATTTTGGTAACATACTAGTCCACAAAATGAATACTTTTTATGTTACAGTTGCTACGCTAACTTTCTTCTTCTAAATGTAAACCTTGTCTAATGAAAGGTTTGCAAACTTACAGTTCATTAGAACTTAAATGGCAATTTCACTTTAAAGCCACCGAAGTAACACACTCACTTGCTTTTTTGTGCACTGGCATAAATGTTGAATTTTTTCATAGTCACTAAAGTCTGCATGAGAATCGGTAAGTGCCATACCTGAAATAAAGGACTGAGTAAAGCTTGGAAAAAATATTACAAGCTTTGGTCTTTTAACTGCAGTAAAATTTGTACTGCATTCTGCCTTTTAACACTCTCAATTTTCTGATTTCTGTATTTTTAGGATCTATAAAATTCATTTGTGCTGATGGTTGGTTATTTAGATATGTACTATTAAAAACTGTAACCAAGACACTAATGCTAGGAAAGTGGATGCATAATGTCAGTGCTGAGTCAGCGTCAACTACAGTAACATTGTTAAGGTGTAGCCTAACACAAGTTCAACATCTGCAAATCAAGTGGCAGAAGTTTTGCTCCAAAATGAGTGAAAAAGCCACACAGGCAGCTTAGGCGATGCAAGACTTACAGGTGAGGACCGAGTTGCTTCCTTCAGCTTTGACATTGTAGTTTGAAAACTTCCTATGAGATCATGAGACCCATCATTATCATAGTCATAGCACTCAACCTGAAATGAAGCATTATTCAGTGTTAGTAACAGAAATGGCTCTACAAAAGCAATAAACACTGCAATGACATTTCTAGTTCAGGCAAACCCAAAGATCCAAACCATTCCTTAATCTTTTGTATCACGGAGCTTTTCTCGCAGTGCAGTCTTAGAATTGCATCTAAAAACTAAGGATTAAGATTGGGTAAAAGCCAATATACCTGGTTTGAGATCAGATCTTCCACTGAAGTGAAGGAGAGACGAGAATACTACACAGCGTCAGGTCTCACATGAGCAAGCACATCAAGTATGTTGAACTATGTTTTGGGAGTGAGGGTGTATTGGGAAGCATAGGAAAACAACGCAGGGTTTTTTACTGTCATCAAGGATTAAGAGGCTTAGTTTTGCAGAGGTACTGAGGAAATTTAATTATCTTTGAGCATTCCTCTAAAAATTTAGTAATTCACTTATTCAGTGATCACAAGATTACAAGTTTAATTATCACTTTAATATTACTTTATTAATCTTCAATGTAAATAATTTTTAAGCGTATGAAGGTTTAGCCCTAAATCTAGAAATAAGAATTGATTGCTTTTATTATTTTTTTTATTTTTAAGATTAGCAAATTTAAACAGTCATTATGATTGACACCATGGATCTGAATATCAACTAGCATTAAACCAAGAACACAAGGAAAAAGGGATTTTCTAATCGGGGTCCTCAAACTATGGCCCACGGGCCAGATACAGCCCCCCCCAGGGTCCTCAATCCGGCCCCCGGTATTTACAGACCCCCCCACCGGGGGCTGGGGGGTGAAAACCAAGCAGCCGCAGATGACTGCCTGCCACTGCATCCACGTGCTGGCCCCCTGGTTAAAAAGTTTGAGGACCCCTGTCCTAAGTTTTACTATTCAATCAACTCCTCTTTTAACATCCCAACCCACCGAAGAAGGCAGCAGAAGCAAAAAATACCTTTTTTCCTCTTTGAAAACCTATCAGTTTGAGTGTGCATAATTTTACCACTGTTACTTTATTCCTACAGTGTCCTCAATTTTTGTTTTTTAAAAGCTCAGCTTCTGAATGTGACTCAACTGCCTTTCTAGAGAAAAAGCTGGGTATTCAGCTATAATAGCATATGCTAATTCCATCCACTTCTGATACTCTATTTCAGTTTAGCAACAGACATGCTAGCTAACTTAATCAAATCACAGAAAAAAATCAAAATAATATTGATAAATCAAATTTATAATAAAATAAAAATAATAAAAATATTAATAATTCCAAATATTCCTATTATTTGGAATCAAAACATAAACCTCAAGAAAACCTTTTCCGAATATATATGGCTTAAAGTAAACAGCTATTTTCATGTTTGTCTTTCCAGACTGAAATCTTGTACATTATATTTAAGAAACAATTTAGATATTTACTTGGCCACTTCATTTAGGAATAACAAAGTAAAACAAACAACTTCAACATACACTTGAGCTTCAGAGAGGAATCAGCTTTCTGAAAACAAACAGTAATGTTGAAGTACAAAATATGATGTGCAGATTGAAACTTCTACACTGTGCAGAACACGTCTCTATGTTGTGGTTTGCACTACCCCTACAACATTTGGAATGCACTGATAAATAAAATGCATGCACGTGCACTGAATAGCAACTTAAATCTCTTACAAGCAGCCACAGAATCAAGACTAATGTTCATGGCCAATGCTATGTAAATTGTTTTGAATGCCATAAATTAAGCCAATCAAATACTCAGCCAAGTGCTTCCGTACCTGAAATTTAAACTGAAGACATTTACTGAGCCAGGAGTTATGGTACCTGTTCACAGTTAGCACAGTTATTTCTTGTTCCTTTTAAAGGGATCAAAGTTTGTCTTGCTTGATATACTCTACCCATCTAAGCCAATTTTCAATACTTATTCCAGACAAGACAGAAATATTTGGTTTGTTCCACGTATGCTCTTCTGGACACACAACAGCACTAGGGAACCATGTAATAAAACTGCATATATGATTTCCCCAGCAGAACTAGGCATGCTTGCTCCAGATGAAAGGCTTGCATTTTCAACACAGGAAAAACTTCACTGACTGCAAACACGCTCACATGGAATAAAGCAACAAATCCGAAAGATAAAGAATCGACTTGGTTTGTGCATTGCTGGGGACACACAAACTAAGCCATTACATAGGTGAAAAGCCACTCATTATGGAAAAGTTGGTGGTTTTACTTACTATGACAAATAGCCCATTACGTATGCAATTATGTACGCATATGAAAGTGTTAAAAGTATTGTTTAATCCTTCAACATTCTAATACAACTCCATCTGCATATTAATGTTTGAAGTGACAGCTCCCAGATTTCTAAGTTAAGACATAATCCTACCGTCTGTCTGCAAGTCCGTAACAATGCCAAGTAAGATCTACTTCCTCTGGAAATAAATGTACAATTCTCAGGCAAGTTTCCAAAGAACCAACTTTATTAAAATGACGATAGAGATTAGAATAACTTCATTTTAACAGATATATTTCAGTCAACAGTCTATAGTTCTAATATGGCTGTTTAATGAAAGAGAGAAATGTATTTATAGTATATGGATATCTAAGAGCTGCCACAGCTACTCTGGGGAAAAGGGAAGCAGAAAGAAATGAAAAGGAAAAAAAACCACAGGAGCAGTAAGGGAAGCAGGTTCTGGGCTTGTAAAATTGTTCATTAGTCTGCTATATAATTATGTATTTAAATTTGTAGAGGTGCTTGTAACACCCAGATGCCTGTGGCTGTTAAACATTTGCCAGGGCTGCCTAAAGTTGTATGGCTAATACCTGTCACATGCTGATCATGCTCTCATTTTTCCTTCCGAGAAGAATGGCCAGTAGGGTGCTTTGTTTCATTTAGGCTTTCCTCGCCCCACCCCCCAAATGCTAAAATATCATGCTTCTAACATGTTCAAAATAGCTTATAAATGGCATTTTGATTGGTTGTTTAGCTTCAATCCCACCCCTAAAGGGAATTCCTGAAGAAAAGCATTCAGAAATTAAACATAATTTATTCAATATAAGATTTGAAGATAGAATGAGTTAAAGACCAGTTCTGGTAGAACTACCACTTCACAAGTTTGGTGGACTTTGACAGAAAGTTCAGTTTTATCCAAGGAGAAAAATTTGCTACATCTGGTATCCAGAAGATACACCTGGTCCACATCTGTTAGATAGCATGTTAAGTGTAATTAATTGTATCAGGTAGTATATTAAGATTTTCATTAGTGTTACCTGTTGCACAAGTAAAAGTATTACAAGATCCATAACATAGAACAAAGCATATTCAAGCCTTAACCACACATCTTTCACTATGCAGTATCTTAACACAACAAATATTGGCTGATGCAACACTAAAACTGTATGGTTCAAGTAAGTCACTGAATGGACATTTCAAAGCTCCTGGTTTCCCAGACTTTCAAAGACCAACTTCTATCAGATAATGTATCACAAATGTGAGACTTTTTTTCTTCCTAAAACATGCAGGTATCTCTGTGATTTTCAAATAAGAATAACAAATCTAACATTTTCAATCAAAACAAGGCAATAACTAGAACAACATATCTTCCATTTATTACATATTCAATTTTTTTAATGCATTAGTTCATGCATTTCATATACATTACCTTGATTGACTTATCCATGTCACTGTAACACAGAGAATTGAGAGAGATTTTAAAGGGCCTCCAAACAGGATTCAGGTTGTTTTTAATAACCTGTTAAAAAAAAAAAAAAAAAAAAAAAAAAAAAGCAAGCTAGTATAGTATGGTTTACAAGGGTGGAAAGTATTCATTGTAATGGGTCACAACTTCATGTCATGATTCTTGTAAGCAAAAGCAGTTGAATAACGCTGCTGTCAATCACCTCCTGCAATCCAAATCCTAACATACAGGATATAAGAAAACTAAACATTCTTAACGTGCAATACCGCTGTCCAAAAGAGATGGTATTTTTCAACTCCATATTTTTCTATATTTCACTGTGATCTACTCATTCAGCTACTACACCGCAAAAAAAGAAATGTATCTTTACAAAAATATCGATATTGTTTTTTTTAAATAAGCGCACACACATATATACATACACACAAACAAATATAGAAGTGTGACTTACCAAAAAAAAACACATGGAAAAAGATTACGTTGGAATTTCTGAATACATCAATGCTCTGGAGATTACAGTTCGCTCCAGCTTATATTTATTCTGAAATGCCACTTACAGGAATGTTCTCTCAAGAAGTTAATGGTATAGTAAAGCAGAAACATCGAATGAAGATAAAAGGTCTCTCAAGCTGAACATTAAGCAAGTGTTATTTCAGAATAATACTGAAGGATCTTCAGAATCTGTCAGCTAGAAAGTATCTGTAATATACCAAATACATCAAATGATGATCTTGCAAAGCACAAGAAACTACACACAACAAGCAATACTTAATAATACCTAATAATAGTATTGCTTATACTTCCAGCACTGTAGAAGTGCAGAGAAAGAAAGCTCTCTTTTGGAATAACAGCAACACAAAGAGGTTTTTTTAAATCTTTAACATAAAGAACTAATCCTCCAGCCAGTTCTAGGCTAGAACAGCAAATTTTGGATTCACTACTCAAATGTGTGAAAACCTCATGGAAAAGATACACTTTATGCAGAATCACCACCTCACGAGAGAAACTGTTTTTACAAATATGACACAAAAAGGACTGATACTTCTTCAAAATCCATGCTTAAAAATTGATATTGTCAGCACTTCAAATGCACACAGAACCTCAGTTGTGACTAGGGCCTAAGCTTCTACAGTGAGACATTTTGAACTTACTCCTACCCTGTCAGTTGCTGCCACTGGAACTCTGCACCTCCTCCTGGGTGGAAGGCTGCTGCTGCTTAAGCATGTTTTCCCTCACTCAGCATTATTCTTGGCTTGCCCTTGCTATGCAAGCATTCAGGATAGGTACTTTCATTAGTAAGCAGTACATCTAGGTGACACTGACATAAGAACAGCACTGTCACAGGAATGCCCAAGTCCCACTGACACAAATGTCCCTGTGGGACTATGCAGTACCTTTTCAAAACATCTGTTTTCTTCTAGATTGCAGAAGGTTTTTTAAAAAAAGAATCCTTTACAATAGGATGACATAAATCAGAATCGAGTAGGTAGACTTCCTGTTCTATCAGAAAAATCAGTGGAAGACCTGAGGTAATTTCTAACTGGTCTTCATGTCAATTACCAGACCATTCTCTTCTTTCCGTAAGGCACTGTACCTCTAGTGCTGTGACATACTGTAAATCAAATAACCTTAATGTCCAGGTTGTTGACCAAAAATATCCTACCTCTGTTCTGTGAACCATCACCCAGTTTCCATCTCCAGTCTGCTTGTGGAATTCCAGATAAGGATCTGACTTTCCAAAAAAGTCCTGTAATTAAAGAACATGTAATTATCCCAGAATAGCCCCTGGCATGAATTCCATTAAATGCTAGTTAAAACACACTTAGATTAACAAAAAGTAAACTAAATGTTCAAGGAACAAAAGCTTTAGATGAAGAAAAGCAAGTCTGATTATACTACCACCTGTGAAAGAGAGAAAGAAAATGGGGGCATGTCTGTCAATATCAGGTAAAAGTCCTGTAGTGTCCAAATACTGAATACCAGACAGTTCAAGTAGAAGAATACTTACACTAACAAGCACTATGATGCATAGTTAGGAAACTAAGGATTTCATTCAGTTCAAAAAGGTATCATTAAATCAACCAGGAAAAATAACAATATTATTAAGATTTTTAGTTTTGTTTTTAGAAGTTTTTCTAAATACAGTAATTTTAGTTAGCCCCAAAATATTTAACAGATTTTTACACTCCAAGGACACTCTCCCATTTATTTCAGAGCACTAACAGGTAATCATTTATACAGCTGTTCAAACAAATGTATATACTAAAACTCCTTTATCTTTATGATTAAATATAAAGATTTACATTTAAATGGAAGCATGCTGTTCCCAGACTATCCCTGCAATGCACCTGTCATACTTAGAAATACATTACACAATTTCAATAGTCAATGAAGTTACTCTGAAGCAATCTTTCTTTGATTTCTTTTTTAGTGTATGAAAATCTTAATGGATTTAATTATTTCAGCAAAAGTGAGAATGAACATTTCAGTATTTCCTGTTTTGACAAGATTCTGATTTTACTACTTTATCAAAGAAACAGCAATTATTTAAGTACCTTACTGTCCAGTTTCCTTGCTTCTACTTCCAACAGAACCACCCTGTTATCCTTCACTTCTTCTGCTGTAATCTAGATACGCAAACAAAATAAAATACTTATTTTGTATTCAGGAACTACATAGCTTTCTCGTATTCACAACACTCCTATGAGAGGTCCATTTAAAAAAAAATCATGTTTGCTCACAAATGAAACATTAAAAAAAATGGGGTGGGGGAAGGAGGAACGATTTTATTTGATACTGGGATTCAATGACGATGACACTGACAATTAGAGAGACTGCCCAAACAGCACATCGGATGCTCTAATTATTTTGATGGATGCTGAGACTTACAGATGCAGAAGGTGGGCTGCTCTCCTTTCGGATGACAAAGAAATATGAATGGAGGGGGGAAAAAAAATGCTTTAAGATACTTTTCACAGCACTGTAGATCAGACACACTGTGTTCAAACCACTAACTAAAAAAAAACACCACACAAAACGATTCAAGGATAAACACTGAAGAGATTTATTGTCTTGTCTTACCGTAATACTTCCTCTTCCAGCTGGTCTACCATTTTTAAGTACTAACGGTTTTGTTAGAGTCCTGCTAGAAACTATCTGCCAAGACAAAAATTGAGTGTCAAGTATTATTACTGCAATTTAATAGATTTTCAAAGGAATGAAATGAGATAGTAATCTTTTCATTTTAGAAATTTGTCCTTTATCATAAAGATGACTGCATTACATTTACTTCCCATGATGTCCTATAAATAAATAGGTAATACACTTCAAAATTTTAACATATTTATGCAGATGAACACATGCAGAGTTTCAGGAGCAGTATGAAATAAAATGTATTCTAGTAACATGATACGCACACACAAAGATAATACTTCAATTTCCAATCTCAAATTGTTCTTAAATTTTTCATACACACTATTCAAACACGTGCAAGCCACATTTCATAAATGGCTTCAGCAAACAGAATTATAAATACAACATTTGTCACACAAACAAACATTAGCCCCCCCTGCAGTGTTTCTAGTTGATTTTATTTTATCCTCTCCAGGCAATGCTTTCTTAGCATTAGTGTCTACTCATTATACTGGTCCTCCTTTACATTAAGAAGGAATGATTAATTCTAAATTGTGATGTACATAAAATAAAAATACTTTAGACACAGGGGAGGAAAAAACCTAAGAAGACTCTCCTGACAAGTGCCTTCAAAGGATCTATTAGAAAGAACAAGTTAAAAGAAGCTGCCTGATTATGACAGCACCAATAGCAGAATTTGACAGGGAAATGAGAGTGAAACCAACAGTAGACAGAACCAGAATCACTGCTTGCCTTAAGTGGAAAGCAAATTGCAAGGTCAGTATGGCCCTTGTGAACACTTTTATGTTGCTATACAGCAATTCTCTTTTTTTATGAAGCATAAAAATAATAATTTGAGTATTAAGAGTACATAAATAGCAATTACTACTTTGTGCTCATTGACAGCCCACTTACTTTCAGACAGCAAACTGGACAGACCATCCTACAGTACATTTCAGGGCATCATCTCAAGACCTTTTGCAAATAAAATGTATATACACTGAACTGAGGCTTGAAAAAACAAATGAAGGGAATCCTACTGTGGCAGTGTGTTTCCCCCCACCCATCACGACCTTTATTTCCATAATAATGTTCAAGTGATAACCATTAGTGGCAGTCATAATGACAGTCATAACATATGCACCTGGTCTCAAAGTGGATTCAAGAGAGACAAATAGCCCTTGGCTAATGTGTTGTTAATTGGAACAATGCACCCACCTAACCATAGTGCTACTAAAGGTTCAACTCAAGCCATGTTTGAAACTAAGTCTTGTAGGCAGTATGCAAATATGACTATCTTACTTTATAAATAGTGGACAGCCCAGGACCCGTTGAGCTCTCCTCTCCTGCACATCAGTGGGCTGCACACTGGGACCTCCCCTTGAGTAGGGACGCCCCTCAAGGTTACTCCTCAACGCTGAGAGATTTCTTGCCACAACGTGTTTTTGGTAAGCAATTAAGAGCATGCTGAACTTGAAATCTTAGATAAAGGACTGACTGTGCTGATTTAAAGGACTGATTGTGCTGATATAATCCTTGAGATATAAACTGCTGACTAAGTCTACGATTAAGTCTGGATCTAGCTGCACCTAAACTCCCCTCTGAGGAATTTAGAATGCAAGAGGGTCCTTTCTGAACCTCATGACTCAACGGGAGGGTCTCCACGTCAGTTTTGTCTGACCCTGTCCTTTATGCACTAAATACTCCAGCGTACCTTCCCACTGGATCCTGTGAAACCACTGTCACGCTTATTATCAAGCTTTGTTAAATCAGTATTTTATATCAATAAACATATTGCTGGTTCTCTCTTATGAGTGAAGTGTGTTACTTACTCCTTCTGTAACACCCATTCAACTTAAAAGCACTCCAACTACACCAGAATAAAGCGACAAATTTAAGGTAGAAGTGGTTAACGATTGATTTGCAGTAACTTCTGTTTTCTTAATTCTAAGGAAAATCATCTGCATACTTACTTGTCCCAGTGTACATTCAAATTCTCCTAAGAAATCATCATCATTCAGATCAAATGTTTTGTTATCGATGTCATATATTCCAAATTTAAGTTTCTGAACAAGCTCAAAATAGTAATCAATTAGGAATTTCTTGGCAAACTTTGGGTTCAATGAATTCTTAACTCTCTCTGTGCGATCAACCTGCAGTTAGAAAGATATCACTTTATCCAGATTTCACCAACAAAACAAGTACTCAAATCAAATAACACATTATTAAAGACTTTCAAAAGTTCTTCTTACTATAAAGCCGTATCTTCCTAGAAACCTTTCATCAAATATAAATAATCATATTACATTATAAAACCTACTTCTGTAAGTCAGAGATATTTGAGGACCTGTTTATCTTTGCTCCCTGTAAGGAGTATCTGTTCCTGTGTAGGGAAGACCAACATAAAGATGGTGTATTTTCAAATCCAGGATAAGACCCTAGTTTTAGAATAGTATGTTTATAAAAGCCCATTTAAGCACTTATAAGGCTTCTTCTGTTGGTTCACATATGGCTGGGGGAACAGTGCTAAAAACCAGACAGATGTTAAGTATTTGTTAGAAAATTATTATTAGTGTGCTGCCTGTACAACTATTACAGCCATAATCTAATGAAAATTATTCAGAGGTGCTGGTACACAATTAAAATACTTCAATGAAATCATATACCACTGTGTTTTAAAAGGTCCAACAAGTAAGACTTTTTATCAGATTTGTGAGAAGCATCGTGTTGTACCTCATACCACTGCTGGCCACTTGTGTTCTGGAGAAGCACACACAGTGGGTCTGACTTGGAACCAACATCTTTGTCCAAGAGATTGGTGCAGGCAATGGTCAGCTCCACCTTTGTCACACACTGTGCCGCCATTTGTTAAGCTAGAACCAGCAAAAGAAATCATTATTTTTAAAATCGACTAAAAAGCAAACAATGGGATTGTCACAATGCATGAATTCTCTGACGGACAGTTAGATTCCGTTAGCTTGTCAGGAGTGAGATTTGAGGAATTTGCAAAATCTGCAAATTTTAAGATTCATGATGTGCCAATATTACAGTATTCCTGTCATACTCTTGGCTTTGCCACATAGCTATAAAACTGAATTTCAAAATTTTCACATATGAAACAAGATCAGATTTCTTAGAATGCTTGAGGAACCAAATGGAAAACAGGATACATCACAAAGAAAGCATCGTGGTTTGAAATGCTGACAGTAAAACTTAGCAAGCTTTAAATTACATCCTGTAAAGCCCACACGAATGCCAGCATCTTATAATGTAGATATTAGTTCAACAAATAAGGAAAAAAAATGTATAATATACTCCCCCACCAAACCTTTGTAACAAAACGTTAAAAGCACAAGCATGACAGAATTGGAAAAGGAGTTTAAGTGGGTTAACAGGAATAGGTGACCTTACTTTAGGAAATCTTCAAAAACAACTACAATTGTTAATAATAGGGATACACAACTCTTAAGTCAAGTAAGAACTGAGAATTAGGAGGAAGTGTTCTTTCTGGAGGTTTGTTTAAAAAAAGAACAACTGAAAGCTTTCTCACATTTCCTCTTAAGTATCTCAGCCTTTCTCCAGTGGAGCTGAGAAGACCAGCAGATACTACAAACCTACAGAAACAACCTCATTATCAGTTATGCATCCCACACTGGGATAACGTGCCTCTGCAAGCCTGATTAGGTTTGAACAGCAGGTGTTTTCTATATAAAAAGACCTCTATACTTTTCAGGAATACAGTTGATCATTTCCAACACCTTTTTGGTAAGTGAGCCTCTACAGTACAATTGCCCTCAACTCAGAGACTAAAACTTCCACATTTTTCCACAAGCAGCCCATCTTAGATGTTCCAAGGCCTCGTTAGCTTCAGGTTCTCCTTCCTCTACAGTAAGTCCACAGTCTAGTCACAGTATCCCTTTGGATTAACTTACCTTGAAACTACACAAGACACTAAAAAGAGTATGGGAAGGCACCTGCTTCTATCTAGCCAGCTCACTTGCATCTTACACATGAACATAAAACTATACTTAACCCAACTCATCACTCTTCCTTTCACTGCATTCATACGGCTTTTTGTGAATTTCTTAGAGGCAAAAAGGGAAAGGAACATGGAAAAGAGGAACAACGAACTGAAAAGAGGAGAAGGTAAACACTGTGGTCTGAGGGAATTTTCCTGAGGCTTCTTCTATTCCACTAGGACACACTTCACACATCATCTCTCCATATCTGTTTTGCTATCTTAGAGGTGGACCTTTCGGAGACTAAAGCAAATACAAATTATCTGTAAAGGAACCACTGAAGCATCCATGCATATACATTGGTTTTAAGAATCATGTCAGATTCACAGAAATCCTCCTGCACATCCCAAACACATAAACCTGATTCCATCTTGAAGTATCTTTTGCTCCCATGAGTTCACCAAGTTTCAGTCACTGCGCTTGAGGGAAAAAAAGCGAAGCTTGAAGTTCTAAGCACTTAAATTGTTTTTAAAACTATGGTTTTTAGCCTTACAAAACACTTTTCTAAAAAGCAGTCTGCCCCTTTTTTTTCCTGGTTCTCTTTTTATACTGGTATTTTCCATTCCGTATTGCTTTCCTGGCTGCCAGACAGAGCTCATTAACAGTCAATGACTTTGCCCATAGAATCCAGTACAGGCCAGTGCATGACTCCTTAACGGCCGTTTCCAGAAAAACAACTTTCTGCTGACAAAATGATGTTCTAATACCCACTGATGCTGCAACAGCAAATAGGAAGGGTTTTCATTAAATTCAACAGAATTCAGACTTGAATTGAGACACATTTCTCAAAACAGTCAAAATTTTCTTGCTCTTACTTCCCTGAAAGTCATTATTACAAGTCCCCAAGGGACCTGTAGCCACATTTCTTTTGTTAAAGAAACGTTTCCAAAAATCACTGGTAAATGGATGGCATCCAGTCAACCTAAAAATCTGATCAGCTTTTTCTGCTTAGCCTGTGTATGTGTGTGTGCATGTCCCACTTACTCTTACGTGAGTACTTTCTCATGTGAATACATAAATTCTGTTCTCCCACTATGCATCTAATGTGGGATAAGAACAGATTTAGCAAAAAAAGTGCGGTGCAAAAAACGCCTTTTAACACTGTGGTGGGTTGACCTTGGCTAGACACGAGGTGCCTGCCAAGCCACTCTATCCTTCCCCTCCTCAGCAGAACAGGGAGGGAGAAAATAAGATGGAAAAAACCCAAACCTGTGAGTCAAGATAAAGGCAGTTTAATGAAGCAATAGTAAAAGTTGCATACGTGGAAGTGAAGGAAAACAAAAGATGTCATTCTCTGCTTCCCACCAGCAGGTGATGTCCAGCCACTTCCCGGGAAGCAGGGCTTCAGCATGCATAGCGGCTGCTCCAGAAGACAAATGTAGCAAATAATAAATCCCTGCCCCTGCCGCTTTCTCCTCCTTTCTCTTAGCTTTTATATCTGAGCAGATACCATATGGTATGGAATATTCCATTGGTCAATTTGGGTCAGCTGTCCTGGCTATTTCCCCTCCTAAGATCTTGCCCACCCCCAGCCTATAAGGGGGAGGGGAAGTGAGCGAGAAGCGCTGGAGAGACAGCCCTGGTGCTCTGCGAGCGCTGCTCAGCAATAGCCGGAACAATAGCGTGTTATCAACACCTTTCTAGACACCAATACAAGCACAGTACTGGGGCTCAGCCCGACCCAGTACAAATACACACAGAAAGGAAGAATTAAAAAGCTGCTGCTCTCCCCTGAAATGCAAACGCTCTTGTTTTGAGACATAATAATTTCATCCATGTTAGATAAAATACAATTTATAACGTGAACAAGCATTTATCCAAGTGGAGGCTGCTCAACTTGAAACCCAGCTAAAAAGGCAAAACTTCCCAAATCCTGAGATGGTCCTTTAATCTCTTCATTTCCAGATTTGCAAGATCCAAGATGAAAAATAATGCAAGGCATTTCCCCCAGAGTTTTTGAGACTATTAGGCATCAATATTAGCTGTATACAACCTGATTTTCAATAATATTATAAACATTGAAATTTAGTAAAATACTAGTGAGAAAAAAGACTTATCTCATTAACCCAGAACAGTATTTGCAGTACTGAAACTCGGTACGTAAACACCAGATACTTCTCTTACAACACTGCAGTCACTACAGAACTTGCAGAGGGCACACACATGCTTCACATGTGTGAACTCAGTACTCTTTTGAACAGCAAAACCAAACCAGTAACTGTTGAAGCTCTGCATATTTTGCACAAATCCTTGTAATCCCATGTTGCACAAAAGCAAGAATTACGCCAACTCCACCAAATTCTCCTCACATCTGAAAGCCCGTGTTACCTGAAAACTTCCAAAACAGGTTTGGGAGATGGGTGATAGGATTCCTAAACATTATAAACTCCCTCAAAGATCAGTCACTGTCAGGTAAGTAAGAATGCTTTTTTTTGAAGACTTGATGCAATACAGAGGCTGGCAAACTGCAGTCTCTTCAGGATGGTGGAAGTCAGTCATAGCTGCACTAGTGCATTACTATTGAAATACAATTCTACAACACGCTATCAGATCTAGTAGGCAAATTGGATGCAAAATATTTTAGACACGACTGGATTACTTGCACATTTGGAACACCGGAATAACTTCACATGGACAGATGATATTGCTTGGGCTCTGGTAAAATGATCCTTCACTTCCAGTAACAAGTAACATCGCATAACATGAGAAATTTATTTAATTAGTTATTGTTATCCAAGTGACTGCTGCCCATTAGCCAAATACAATTAAAACCTCTGCTTTTTTCAAGCTATCAACTGCTTGTCTTCCATGTAGGGGGCATCATAAAGTGACATAAAACACACCAGAACAAGGCCAGATGACAGCTCAATAGTCCTTTTTATTGAAATAGTTTTTATGACTGCAAGAGCATATCAAGCTTTTAAAAAGCACCAATAATTCTGGATAGGAAAAGACTGAAAATTACTACATAAACTGTATGGCAGGACTTGCAATATCCAAACTCTGAACTACAGCAATGTATGGTCACAAAGGAGATACCTGTTCCTGATCCTATGACATGTCTAGGCTGCTCAAGAGCGTGATTATGTCAAATAAGTATATTAAAAATCCTGCTGCTTGAGCTGACATTGTCAAAGCAAAACCATAAGTCAAGGACTAGTCTTGTCTTGCAGTTCCACCAGTCATAATGTTCTCTGAATTCTTCTAAGGATTCTACTGAAAACAAGTCGTGTCCACCAAATAACCCAGCCAATGTCTGCTTTTCAATGGAAACTGTAAACAAGACATTCCACCTGGAAAGGAATAGATCTATTATCAGAATAATCTTCTAACAGAGCATTTGGGAACCGTCAAGACTGCAGCAATCCTGTCAACCATGCAATACCAGAGGAGAGTACAGGCTTGACCAGATAACCTTCCAGTGTAGTACAATATGTTCATAACTGTAGGTGCTTCCCAATCTGACAAGCAGAAGTACATAACTGCAAGAAGACAGAAAGAGTAATAAAATGAGCACTGCTGTAGCTGGGTTTGGCATCACTGCCTCTAGTCACAAGTCTCAAACCTGTTCTGATGTAAGCTATTGCTGTCATTGAACATTTCCCAGTTCCTGTGAACTACAAATGACAATAGACCAAAAATCTGTATTTTGTAGTTACCTCAGGGCCCAGATGGACAGCAAAAAAGCAGGGGAAACATTTCAGAACTTGCTAAGAATCAGCTAATTCTCTAGATACAATGTTACACTTAAGCGTTTTACGTGACCTGTGGGCAAGACTGAAAAAGGCTGTACCATATGCAAACAGTGCTCTGACCCTTCTTGGATTATTATTTCCCACAAACCTGGGCAGATAACAACAAGGAAATAAATCAAATAGACAGACAGACTATAAAAATGAAAGTCATGAACCAAGCTTAAACCCAAAATAATGCATATGAAGCTTTATTGTCCTGAACTTCAGTGTATGCAATTGTTCGGACAGGACCAAGATACCACTTACTGCAAAGTGTTTGTAGTAAAGAGCTCTAGGCCTATATGACTTAGAACCTCTTCTATTGCAGACCAAGCAATAACAGCACTTCTTGCAACAGCCTTTCACAAGAAGGGTTCTGGTGAAGAACTGGCACAAAGATGGACAAAACAAGATTTAAATGAAAGTAACTTGGGAGACAACATCCATCTGACACTATAACCTGCTCAACCCATAATCTTAGCACAGTTCTCTAACATCTCCTTGTTAAGAGTTACATATCCAAAGAGCAGAGAATGACATCATACTGCCAGAAAATGCCAATTCTGCTGCAAGAAGAACGAAATTACGACAAATGGATGGTTCTTTCCACTGGCAGGGCTAGTAGCAACACAATTTCTAGTGATCTTGGACTACATGTATATAAATATGTATTTTCAAAATATCTCATAGTAACCCTTCAATTCTCAATGAAATAGACCACCTCAAAGAAGCTGACATTTCTTATAAAGTTAAAAGGCTAAGGCTGTTTCATAACCTAATTTCATCACTGCATTTGAAAATGAGAGCCTTCTCTAAAAATTATACCTCTAAATCTGAATTCTGGCTCCTCTTTTTTTCTCTTCACAGGCAACAGCTAACAAAATTTTCCCGTGGCATTAGCTGATGTGCTGACAAGCTGAGTAACAGAAGCAGCTCAAAGTAACATATCTCACCTTGAATTGTTCTGTATTTGAAGAATCAGAAAAAACCTGGAGAGTGAGCTGATTCTTCTCACATTTGCTAAGTAGTATGGACGAAGGAATTGTACCATTCTTAACTGAATAAGTGAGATTATGCTGATGACTACAGAACTCATTTTATTGGGGATCATGCTAAACAAAAGTAAGAGCTAATATTCAAGACATGTGAGAAGGGAGACATTGATTTCTCTACAGGAAATGAATCATCTATTTATACAAGCTTCATCATACCCAGGCAGTTCAAATATTTATCTACTGGACTGGTAGCACACTGGTGTAACAAGTCAGGCAATTATTTGTGGATACTTCCTATATATAAAAATCTACCATAAAGTCACATTGCCAAAGAACATATTTAGAATTCTATTTTTACAAAAATCCCACTGTACAGACCAGAAACTATTTATTTTACTTCTTATGGATGCCTGTTTACAAGATGACTTAGAAACAGCCATTTCTAAATATCCTTCTGTTCACCTTTTTATTCCTGAATATGCATGTTCACTGTTTAGGCACCTCTTTAATGCTAAAGGTTCTCTCCAGCATCCTCCTCACACATAATAATTTTAAGAATTTAGGGTAATGTTTAGATCCAAGTGAGATAATTATAAAAGGCAATATTGTGCCCTGAACAAGAAAATCAAGAAACACAGATCTCATTACTTCAATTTTTTTTTTTTAAGCAGATGGCACTCAACCAGGGGAAAATGCATTTCCTGCATGTATGTTTTATCAGAGTATTTTTATATCAATTATTTTATGGAAAACAACCAATCAACTATGTAATTTGAGTAGAACCGTAAATCATATACTCTTCATTGCAATTTCTGTGTAGAGCCACTGCCTTCACATAATTAACATTATCCAGAAGAAAAAAACACTTGTATCTCACTAAAACTTGCTGTGTTTTATTACAGAAACAAGAGGCAAGTGATCACATCTTTTAGACTACTCTTTCTTACAGTCCATTTGAATTCTGGCATGCTGTGACACTCCACTGTTACAAATACCAGTCCTGAAAAATGAGTTTATGGTAACTTACCTCAGAGGTCTGCCTCTGGGCTTCTCAGCAGAAGGCTAAAGCTTCAATACTAGCATTAAAAATGTGAAATGAAAGGAAATGAAAACCAAGAATTGTTATTCCCACATATCAATCAAAGTACCAGGTTTGAATGCATATACTTTGAGGAACCACAGCTCCTCTTAAAGTAAAAAACCTGTCCAACAGTTTTATGAGTCCATGACAGCATCACTGTAAAGTTTATTTATGGGAAACTCGGAGCCTTTGCGAGAGAACAAAGTACAATATAGATTAAATATTTTAAGAGTCCAGCAAGAAAAGCCCTTCAAGCCTTTAAGAACAAAGATCGGATTACCTTTTTTTCCTATTCATTTAATGCTTTTCTTTTTTCAGTAAGGTGACAGTGTTTTCAACTAAATAGACCAAAATCAGTGGCTTGCAAGCTCCCAATGTGGCTTACGCGCTACAAAACATATGATTTCCCACACTGCTTAAGGCTAAGAAAAATCCATAAAAACACTACCCCACAATGGTCTAGCATATAATTTTGTATCTCAGTATAAACAACACTAACTTGAAACTGACAATCACAAAATTACACTTTACTATGGCACAGCTGTATTTCAAACCTTCCTGTAGGCAATCCAAGAGCTCTCCAGTCAGCTCTCACACAATTCTGTATCATAGCAGGTACTTGCATTCTGCATTCGCTGTGCCTGCCAGGCATCACACATGCTCTGTGTGTACATAGACACTGGCTCTGAACACAGGCACACAGCAAACATGCTATGCCCTGTAACCATCTCCGATTATTTTATTACACATGTGCTTATCACCTACCATGAGGACTTCATAATAACCCTACGGGATGTGAGAAACACCAGAAGCAAGATGCCACCACTGGATCTAATTTGGCTGGCTCCAACTGGTGCCTTGGACAAAGCACGGAGTGAACACATGCACCTGATCCACCTACATGATGGGAAGGATCTACAGGATACAGTCTTCTTTCAACCACATAAGAAATTAGGAAGCAAATGTTCCAAATCATTAAGACTATTAATCTTAGCCTAATTGATACAAGAATTGAAGTAACTTTGTTGTGTTTAATAGGAACTGATGCCTACAAACACTAATTCAATCATATATTTATGTTGGAAGAGCATCCTGACTTTCACTGAAAAATTAACAAAATTAATAAGGAAGGGAAAAACATATCTTACTACTTAACTTTGTCCCCAGTGGATTTCCTAAAGGAAATCATGGCAATGACAGCATCTGGTTCTAGATCATAACAGGGAGGAGGGGAAATTAAGCTCCATCCCAGCTAATACCATTAACCTATCTGTAGAGTTGAGATTTTAGTTTTATTAGCTGTAAAAGAAGGATCTTTGGTGTTGTTTGTACAGAACTGCTATTATGGCTTCCCTCTAGCCTTGAACTCTGTAGAAACATTAACACCTTGGACTTACCAGGCGGCTGTAAAAACACTGTGGTACAGCACTGCTAGCCATGGAATTCTGGCAGGTGACATTTAATAATGGCTTAGTTATTCAGCTTAGCAGAAATGGACTTTTGCTTTCAACATCTGAACTAAACTTAGTTGAACAGTCAAAAATAATGGATTTCTATAGATTAATTCCGCGATACACAGATAACACAAACATACTTTTTGGAAAAACGCTACATTCTTCCCAACACCATAACATAAAAACAAAAAGACCCTTGTCTGGTTCTCCTTGCTCCCCTACACATCCATCTTGCTTACTTTGCTGTCTTCCAGTGCTTGTTGGTGTTCTGCATGCCCTCTGAAACATCTTATCTCTACAATTATACATATATAAAGTTAAAATTTAAAATTTCAATTTAAAAAAATAAAAAATCTGGGATTAAGTTTGAGTCTAATTATTTTTTTACTAAATAAACTTTTTATGCCACCACAGAAATATCTCTAACTTGAACTTTCCGGGACATAAAACTCGCAAGAAAACAAACAGGTTTAAGTTTTGGAGGCAGGGTGATGCATATCACCTCGAGGACACTTAACGGGCTTTGAAGATAAGAGTATGGAAGCAAAAGTGAAAAGCTTTCATATTTCAACTTTTCCCTAGTGGAAGAATAAATTATGACAACACGCACGTCAGCTAAGGTTTGTTTTACATATACACAGCTGCAATGAAGAAAGCAAAACCAACCTCCCACTCCAACAGCAGCTCAGGAAGAAAAACATGTGGGTTTTTAGGGACGACGACGATTTTCTGACAGTCTCCTTCCTAAAGGGTGAGGGCACCTTTCAGAGCAGCATTGCACCGCCACAGGGATGGCCACCCGGGACGTAAACGTCGTGGCGTACAGCCTTCACTTCACTAGAAAGTGAAGTTAAACCAGAGTTTCGCTACCTGAGGGACGGCGGATCACACGACTGATTTCCTCGAGCTCCGCAGAAGTCCGTGTGCAGTCCCCCGCAGCGAGCTGCCCGTGTCGCGGCGCAGGAAGCCGGCCAGCCACCTGAGGGGGTGTTTCGCAAGAGGAGACGGTTGGGACAGCTGCCGCCCGCGGCGACAACCGCCGCCTCCAGCCCCAGCCCTGCCCTGCCTCCCAGCTGCCACCCTCCCTGCCCCAGCCCCAGCCGTCTCTCCGCCGGACGAGGCGGCCGCCTTCGCCTGCCGGAGGGGGGGGGGGCGGGGCGGGCGGCAGCCCGAAGGAAGGGCGCCCGGAAGGCATCGGCGCCCTGTACCCGAGCCGGAGGGGGCGCAAGCCCCGCGGCAAGCGGGCTGGCACACGGCCAGCACGGCCGGAGGACTTGCCCCTCAGGCACGGGAAGACGACGGGGCCCCACCAGGCGACCGGCCGCGGTCGCCAGGCCCCCGAGCGCTCTGCCTCGCCCGCGGACGACGGCCGGCCCCGCCCTGAGCAGCGGCACGCCGCGCAGCGCCACGGCACAGTACAGCACAGCGGCCGCGGTCCCCTCACCCCCCGCGGCCCGGGCCCCCGCTCACCCGCCGGGGCCGGCGCCAGCCGCGCCAAGGCTGCGGGACCCCGACGCCCGCAGCAGCCACGCCCACGCCAACCGGGCACGCCCCGCCCCGCCCCAGCCGCCGGCGATGGCGCATGCGCACACGCCCCTCCCACCCCCTCCGCGTCCTGCCGGGGCGCGGCTCGGGCCGGGCGGACAGCAATGGCTGGCGCGCGGCGCGGCGGCGGGCCCCTGGGGGGAACGGGCGGCTGTTGCCCTGGTTTCCCCCCTCACCCGGGCGGGGCTGAGGGACGGACCGGTGCCTCGCGCGGGCGGGGGGCGGTGCTGGGTGGCGAAGACTGCTGTGATGGCGGCGCTGGCGCTGGCGCGGCCCTTCTGCGGCGGCCCCACCTGCCTGGGGAGGCTGCTCCGGCGCCCGGCGGGAGGCGCGACGTGCGGCCCGTGGGGCCGGGGGCGGCCCGGTGCCCGCCGCGGGGCCGGCGAGAGCGAGGTACCCGCGCTGCCGCTCCGGGGGGTGGCGGGCGCGGGCGCGGCCGCTTCCCAGGGCGTGTGACCGGCGCTGGCCTGCCCGGGCTCCCGGCGGGGCGGCGGGGCAGCTGCAGCTGCGGGGACCCCGGCGCCGGGGGCGCGGCGAAGGGCCGGCTTCGTTTTCCAAGAGCCGGTATCCCTGTGCGCGTTTGAAAAACGCAGGTGGCTTTTTTTGCTTCTTACCCGGTGTTTGCTCCATATTTATGGCTTGCTTTCAGTCTAGTGCTCTGTTCCTGTTTTAAAACGTAAATTACTAGCCTCTGTTAAAAGAAAATAATCCTCTTGATGATGTGTTCTTTTCTTACACGGTTTAAAAAAAATAAAATTAAAAGGGCTTTATTCGGTTCAGAATCTGAAGTACAACTGGTGCTACCGATGAGAAAACCTCTTTTTTTAAGTCAGAGTGACTGTTTATTAATACATATCTTATCCCATGCAGGTGCTCAGAAAAAGCCTTCAAAGGGGGCTTTTGCTTTCAACGGGGGCCTTTTTCTTTTATGAAGCTCACAAGCTGATTTCTGGCTTTGTTGAGGTTCATGCAAGCTTCAAAGGTAATATTTTCAAATTTTGAAGTACACAAGCTATTATAATGCAAAACTTAATTTTTTTAGTGCAAGAATTGCATAGGTAAATGGTGTAATGCTTTTGATTTTTTCCCTTAAGACTGCATGCAGTGTGTTTCCACGGCAGGATGCTTTTGAAAGTTAGTCTTGTAAGTTTAACAAGTGATTCGTTCCATTGTCACTGAAAGCAGATCGAGTAGCTCGTCCTGTCTAGGATATAGCACACACGAAAGGTGTATGACACCTAATATGCTGCCCAACCTTTAAATAACCTAGGCAGATAAGGTTCAGTTAGGAATGCAGATCAAACCTTAAATCAGTTTCTAGAAATCTTAGTTGAGATTTTCAATATGAACACTGTGATTCCCACGTAATCTAGCCGAGCAACACTGAGATTGTATTTCAAATAATTTTGATAAATGTTTTGTATTTTTTTTCATACTGAAAAAGGGGAAGTAAAGCCTTGCTTTACCTACCAGAAAAGAGAACAAGTGGTAAAATGTACTTTTCAAGATCTGAATAAAGATAGTCTCACTACTGGAAGAAAAGTAACACTATCTTAAAAGAGGATATTGTTTCAGACTCAGAACTCGTTTATTGCGTGGTACATAAGGGGTTTTGAGAGTAAACCTAACTGAATGGAGAATAAGCTTAACTGAAATGTTTGCGTACTGTGCAGATTAGATAGTAGTCAGTTCACATAACTTGTTCCGCTGTATCTCAGAGAGGAACATCTTAGATGTTTATGCTTACAGAAATAAAAATTGAGGCAATAGACTTTTGAACAGATAAGGACCTGTTTAATTTGCTGTAACAGAAGGAGCTTCAGTGAATAGGTTTAAGATAGTGACCCAATATGCTAATAAGAAAATTGCCCATGAGGAACATAAGTAACACTACATAGTTTCCTCTGGTCTTTTTTAGTGCATTCACTTGAATCTGGCATTTACATAGCCAAGAAAAACAATGTTAATGGGCTTTCCATGCAAGACAATTAGTAGATATGGTGAAAATAAGAGTAAAAAAGAAATGAGTGAAAAATACTCTTAAAGAAATGAAAGTCTAGTAATTTACATAGAACACCTGGTGGGAAGTATGTTCAGAAGATTGAGTTCTGAGCATTTAGTCATTAGCTGTGTTAGTAGTGTTCAGGTGGTCTCAACAAGCAAACATAACGTTTCGCTGAAAATAATACTGAAGATGGACCAGGAGGATAAGTTTGGAAACTAAAATCCAAAGTCTATGTAGACCGTTATCTTATGTTTGAAATAGTTGATAGATGGCAAGGTTAAAAATTATCCAGAATGCTCTCCTGATCTTCAGTGATTTATATCCTAGGATCTTTTTAAGCTGAAGAAGAGGGGTTTGTGTTTAGTAGCCTTTAGTGTGTTTTTTTTCTTCTATAAGTAAAACTGTGCTGCTGTGAAACTGACTATCATATTCAGTAGATAACTTGAAAAAAGAAAGCACATAAACACGATTAATTTTTATGAAGTTGGGGGTGGGGGTTAGAGCTTATGTTTTGACTTAAAAGTTGGATCTTGGACCTAGGTACCAAAGAGACAATAAGCACAGCTGAAAGTTCTGTAAGAGATTGCACAAAGCTTTTGACTTAAAAGGTAATTTTTTTATTGTTTAATGTTGGCAGAAGAGTAAACTCAGAGTATGATCTTCTCCTGTACGGTTATATACTTTAATAGAATTATCTACCTGCTTCCCTTTGTGTATTTTTCCTCCTAATTCTATCTGTTCTCATGATAGAATCTTGCATTGTGTGGTGTTTGATATTTCCGTTTCTGGAATGCTATTTTACATACCGTATACATATTTCTTTATATATTATTATACTCAACCAGCTGTAGAAATCATACTCCCCATCTGTTGTGTTTAAAAATTTTTGAAGTATCTTAAAGAACGATGGGTACTTACTTAGTTCATAAAATGATAGTCCAGAAAGCCAATTCTGATTTTCAAAGTTATTTTTCGTTTTAGTATCTTGAAGTCAGAGAGGTTTCAGTAGATTAACTGTATTTTTTGGAGTCGTGTTTCTGAAAATCAAGGACTTTAGTTAGAAAACCTTTGAGCGAAGTTTCATTTTTGGCTTGGCAACTAAGATAGGCACTCAATCTGCAGTCATATACTGGTGAAATCGTGGAACCATATTGAGAATGAAGAATACTTTTTTTTTTCATTTTTATTAATTTTAAATTCTGTACATATACTAATGAAGGGATTTTGTTACTTTCAGATCTCTGCTGCACTTGCCCTCATGGTCATATTTGTAATTTATATTTTTTTTACTTTTCTGCCATTTTCACAAAGAAGCAAACAACTTGCTTCTAGTAGTCTGATACATTGAGAAAGACACTTTTGAATGTTAAATCTGTTAAACATCCAAAGGTCTGTTGCTGTTTTGTAGTCTCATGAGAGACACGTGTATTTAGCATTGTTTGTCTTCCTAGCTGTTCATTGCAAATGTAGCTTATTCAATCCTGCTGTGCATGTAAGTTGTAATTAGATGGCCTAAAAAGGAACTACGTTGTTCTGTGTGTTTCAGCTAGGTTGTCTTGCTCAAAAATTGATTTTGCTATAACAGCCTAATTACATGTCATTTGTTCTTACCATTTTAATCCCTTCTTAAGTGGAAGAAGTTATAGAGCAAGCAGACTACCTGTATGGGAGTGGAGAAACTGAAAAGCTGTATCGGTTGCTGATTCAGCATAAAAATAGGTACTTGACTGCATTGAGACATTACTGTGACTTTTCTGTGCTCTTCTGTTGTCAATTTTTCAACTAATGTGCTCATTGTGGTATGATAGAGAACCCTGCTTTTACCCTTATGTAAGTAGGAAAGAAGGGCTTTTGATCTTTTTCCTCCAAATGGAAAAGTGAACCAAGAAAGGACTGGTTGCTGTAGAAGGAGAAGGTTAGCACTCAAGTTTCTCAGTTCTGCAAAGGAGGTTTTTTTGCTTGTTTGTTTTCTTACTTTAGGAATCCTTTAAAATATAATGCAAAAAATTACAATGTGTCTACGCTTTACTAAATGATCAAAATACCTAGAATTCAGGTACTGAAAATTTTTGGAAGTTACTGTTTCATTTCCTTTTCATTGCTGACCAGTGGTTCTTTCTGTTTTCATTTGTCTCATGTTAGGATTTGAGTCTGGAAAAAAAAAAGCTCTTTACTCATGTAGTTATGTCCCAACAGCACAAAACGTTATCGATAAGTGAACTGGGACAAGCTGTTTAAGGAATAAGCAGAAAATCCATTGCAGACTGAAGAGTCCATTCCTTTGGAGGAGACAAGGTGTCTCACTCCTAGAACATTTCTGGAGGAAATTAACTGTTCAGTTGTTTTCAGGGTTTTGGGATTTTCCCTCCCTTGTTCTTCCCAGGGGCCCAAGTGTAAAGCCTGGGAAGTTAAATGAAGGCCCTAGCCTGTAAAGGGACACAACGTCATAGGCAAGGTGTAAGCTTGCTACTAGCTGTATAGCAATACTAATTATTCTGCAAGCAGTAATGACTTCAGTAGCAGTACTAATGTTTTTGTGACTTGGCTGAAAAATGAGTCTGCTAGTTTTGTGTTACAGTGTTAACTAGAGCAGGAGTGTTGCACTCTGAGCAGTGACTTACATTGTGAGTTTAGCAGTAACTCATGTATGCTTTTTAATATTTTTAGTTTCTGGTAGTTTTGAGTTCAGTATTCCTTTGCTGGGGGTGGGGAGCAGGACTTCTATAGCGGGATAGCCAGAACTTCTGAAAGACTTTCTAAACTTAAATTTAATATTAAAGTCTCTATTAAAATAGTGAGCCAAAATTAAAATGGTAGTTAGCGAAAGTGCAAGCCAGTGTTTCAAAACAATATGTTAAAATAATAAAGCTTAAAATTGCTTATCTTTAGCTATAATATACCATACACCATTTGAGGTAGTGATATAAATAAATATATAAATGTACAGCTTTATGTGGTGGTGATGTGGCTAATCTATGTTTTTTTCACTGTTGTTCTGGGAAGAATTTAATTATTTAGATAGGATTATAGGGAAAAATATGCATAATGTTTTAAACATTCTTAGTAAACATGAACATCAAATCAGTGGAATGCTGGGAAAAAATACTCTCTAGCTAAGTACAAAGTAGTCCCTTGTTTTCCTTCTGGTGTTTTGACTGGTACTGTTGGGTTTTTTTAAATCTGCATCTTTTTTTAGAAAACAAAGTCCTTTCCTAGAGATACGTTTGCTTCATAGACCTGAATTGCAGAACAAAGGTATTGTCAGACAGTCTAATGGAGGGCTTTCATTTGTGGTTACCTTGGGGTTGTATATAGCATAGAATGACAGATACTGTGTTGTCTAATCACCCACTTGAGATACCTGTTGAAAGACTGGTTTAAGACCTGTGCTTGTTTTGTTTCCATTATTGCTTTAAAATGTTAGTGTTTCTGTTCATAACTAGTGATGATGCAGAGTTGTTGTGGCGGCTGGCGCGGGCATCACGGGATCTAGCTCAGCTTAGTAGTACTTCTGCAGAGGAGAAAAGACAACTGGCGTATGAAGCCCTTGAGTGTGCAAAAAAGGCACTTGAAAAAAATGAATCAAATTTTGCAGCGCACAAGGTGAGCCAAGCAAAATAACTTAACTGAAATCTTGTTCTTTAATTTCTGCCAGTAGAAACTGGAACAAATGTCATTGTGCCGATTCAGCAAACTTTAGCATAATTTAACTTTTCAGTTGAGAATGAGAGAGACTTCTAATATTCCCTAACTTTTTTGGAAGATCAGAGTTCAGACTTTTGCAGCTAAATTTCCTCTATACGGGAAACAGGCACTGGTTAAATGTGCGCAGGACCATGGAAAGAGGTGACTGATCAGGTTGATTACAGTTGGTGTAATCAATCACCTCATCCTTCTCTGATGTAGCCTTAAACATGTTGTACATGCCTCACATCCAGCACGCTGTTTCTGTGCACAATAGTAGCTCTACAATTTCACTGGAAATATTTCAGGCTCTGCCTTTATCCTGCTTTTTTTGGTTGTTTTTTTGGTTTTTTTGGGGTTTTTGTGTGTGTGTGTGTGTGTGCTGTTTCTCTCACAGGCAGAGAGGTGACAAAGGACATTGATTCCCTTATGCATGCAGACCAGCAGGTTGCTCTGATGCTGTCTGACCTATTCGTAACAAGTATTTCTTGCTATTTGTCATTAGTGGTGGCAGCAGCTGTTATGGTTTTGATTTATTTTTTAAAAAAGAACACTATTAATAGCTATAGTGCTGTATTAAATGTTTTATTTTTGTTCTTGGAATTACAGTGGTATGGAATTTGCCTCAGTGATGTTGGAGATTTTGAAGGAATCAAGACTAAAATTGGAAATGCCATTGTTATCAAAGAGCACTTCCAGGTAGTGTAAACAGTCTTTTGCATATGACGGCATTAATGCATCCAGTAGGTAGACTGTGTGACAGTTGTGAACTATTTTTTGGTGAAAACTTGCAAGTGTACTTCCGTTCATATATCCTGGTGACACTTATTTTTGCGTTACTGTGACAGTCCTTAATGCCCCAGCAACAAGGAGTACAAATAATCTGCTGTAAACTAAGTCCCTATAGAAGGGAGCCTTGAAATGGCTGAAGTGCTTGTGACACCTCTTAAGACTAGATAAAATGTAACTGTGCTGTTGAGAAATGGATGTGTGGCTGTCCTTTTAACTGTGGATTGTATAGCAGTAAAGGATGAATGCTGGAGGAGATAAAAGGACTACTAATTTTATATCACCAGAAATTATACCAAAATGTGAACACGCCAAGTCTTATGTGAAACACTTAATGACCTACTAAACGGAAGTGCTTACAATTCTTTCCATGTGTTCAGTTTTTTGGAGGTGAGCCGATTTAGTTGTGCACAGAATAAATACCGTATCACCTTGAAATTCTACACACTGTTAATCTGGTTTAATTAACAGTAGGATAACAACTCTACTTTTTAAATGTATTTTAATCCAAATGTGGCAGAAAACCTTCTTATATTTTGTGTTTTCCCTCCGCCCCCTCATTAGAGAGCCATTGAGCTGAATCCAAAAGATGCTACAACAATTCATCTTATAGGCATTTGGTAAGTTGTATTTTCAAACAAAAGTTAGCATGTGGCAAAGAAAAAATGCCAGAATATTAGTTGTCTTATATGAATTGCAGAAATGTTTGGAATAATTCAGTGGTTTGTACTTAGTTGATGCAGACATGAAAACCTATTGGATGGATATAGGGTGTCATGCCTTGAAAAAGTCTGGCCGTTAATTCTTATGCAGTTCAAAAAGATGAAAATGAATTGTTTATTCAATTTATTTGTTTTACTGTATGGAACTGTTAAAAATTCATTTTGCAGACATAAGTATTTTCCCACAGCAGACATCAGAGTACTACTCATTTTGTTCTACTGGTGTGAATAGAGACAAAACTCTGCAATTTACACTGAATGTCAGTGATGGCTGCAACTTCATGCAATCTGTGTTAAGTGAAAAGCCATCAAAAGTGAGATGTGTTCCTAAAATACTTCATTATCTGTCATTATACTGTATTTCAAAAATTATATTTAAATAAAGGCAGCTTATAAATGCATATGTATTAACAAAAATGTGGGAAATTTAATTTACTGCTCAATGGTATTGGTACTAAGAATCACTGTTACATAGCAGGCAAAGGGAGTGGAAATACAACTTTCCATACAACGAGGGCATTCTGTGGAAGCAGTGTGGTTAAAAGCAGTATCTTTTACGTGTTAGTGAGAGACTCTAGATAGTATTTCTGGTTATTGGTCTGAAAGATACCAAAGCTGCTACTTCGTTTTACTGGAAATCTCTACTGTAAGATTGAAAGATAGAAAATAAATAAAGCCAATGTATTTGTAGCTTAAGAAAAACAATATTAAAAACCACAGCCACCTTCTGTGTTTTCTCCTGGACTCTTGAGTGTCAAAGTAAACTCCAATCTACTGCTCCGGAGTTATTAGTTTATAGACTTAATTTTTCAGCATCCACCACTCATTCCCACATGACCTAACAACTGCAATAGTCCATTTTCCTATACAGAAGTGTATGCTACCAACTGAATGAGCCTCAAGGTCAGTTTTGAGATAGAAAGCTTGTTCAGGAAGGTACTTAAGACGTTGTTCCTAAGGAAAATTAGAAAAGTTAATCAGAAATGTGAAATTATTACTGCTTTTGCCACCAAAATATCTCCATATTGTCTATTTAAATATACTTCTTATTGAATCCCAGTGTGTCTGCATCTGAAACTGGGATTTGGTATCAGCCAGTTCTTGAGTATTTTTCTCCTTTCTCTTTCTAGTCTGTCCTGGATTGAACCTCTTTTATTGGCATGATCATATGGCACATCTGATGGCAAAATTTCAACTCACAATCTGTATTCCATGCCTTCTTGCCCTCCTCTGAACACCTCCATATTTGCATTTAATAATTTTTCATCTCCTCTAGAGTGCTCTATTTTACGCAGTGAATAATATTTTTATACTCATTGTGGGAGGGTAATAAAGTGAATAGCATTTAACATTTACACTCAAAATGTTCTACGTATTTTAAATACTTAACATGTTTAATCCTTTCAGCATCTCTTAAGACAGGTGACTGATTACCTTTGTTATTTAGTAGACAGGAAAACAGCGTAGTATGGCCTAGCCCAGAACACCATAGTTTGATTCTTGGGTTTTATCTTCATTCTTCTAGATCAGAGTCTTTCTGGCATATACTGCAGGTCTGCTTTACGTTAATAATTAAGAAAAACAAGGTAGTGTTGAGGTAAGGCAGTGAAATTACTTAGTTGTGCCTTGTTTTTGCAAATGTATTAGAACAATACCAAATACACATAAATTGTTAACATAATTTAAGCTCAAAAGCTGTCTTATGGTTAATACTTGTCTCCAGTTTCGTCTGATGTAACAGCAGTTCCCAGTAAAAGACACACCATAATTTCCTTAGCAGAGCTACGCTGCAACTTCAGATGTCTTGCTGTTTTGTTGTACAGTTGTAAGAACTTGCTTATAGAACTTGCAGTGTGGCTGAAGCTGTTGTGACTCTTGGAAACAACTAGGATGTCCAAGATACGAGAATGTTACTTGAAAACAAGAGAAAAATGTGAAGGTTATATACAACCATTTCCTTTTGCTCCAGGTGTTACTCCTTTGCTGAAATGCCATGGTACCAAAGAAAAATAGCTGCAACACTATTTGCCACACCGCCAACCTCCACATTTCAAGAGGTACAACATGAAAATGTTTCATAGATTATTGTTCCCCCCTCACAGAGCTGATGACAGACTTTTACTAACTTTCCTGACAAAGCTGACCTCTGCTTATGCAATAAGTGTGGACTTGTGAGTTTACAACTGCCATTAATAAAGTAAAAATATATAACAGGAGAGTGAGGGCTATCTAAACCCATAAAAATCTTTAATTTTTTCAGCTGTAGCACACACAGAATAGTGAAAATAATTTCCAAACTACATGAAAATAACAAGTTATATGTAACTTAGTTTGTATTTACTATTATGATCTATTGCAGACAATTGTACTAGTTCCAGTGCTGATGATTTATATGGTAGTGCCATACCATGCACTATAGAATTTTTCCTTTTATATTACGTGCGAAAAGCAGCATCTTGCTTTGTTACTTACCATGAACAAATACCTTCTCATCCCCTGGCTACATACAGTGTGGTTTTTTCAGTTGAAAGTATTTTTGTTTCTCTCTGCTATGAAAATTCCTGCTGTCATACACCCTGTCTGGATGTGTATCTTCTAGGGTATCTAACAGTATGCATCTTATTTGAACACTTGTGCATACATAGAAGCTTGAAAATTAAACTGGTTATGGGAAAGTTTGCTGCAGCTATTACTGGTTAATGTAAACAAAGACTATAACTGGCCCACTGTTTTGTTGTTTCAAGGTGGGGGGTGGGCAGGAGTCACTAGGAAGTAATTGTGGAAGGCTGCTTGCTGTTGCGCAGAAAGAAGTTTGAGCTCTGATTGAAAATGAGATAAAACTTTTTAATGGAATGTCAAGCTTGTATGTTTTGCTGTATTCTTGCAAAAGCAATTTTCAAAGTCAGACACCATTTTAAATACTGCAGAATCATGCCATTCCAGTATCGAGTTCTGTACCACTTAAAGTGGCTGAAGAAGCAAACTTGCCCCAGAACCTGTAGGTGACCCATACTGGTAAGACTTCTGCAATTTCAGTGCAGTTTCTTTTGTAGTTATGTCCACACTTTAAGATCTCTGACAGTATTTTCCCTCTACCTAGTAACGTCAGGAAAAGGTAGGAATGGACTGAAATTTCTGATGTGTATGATGGGATACAAGTTGAAAAACACTTGTGGATTTCATAAAGATTTATCCTCATGGAAGAGGATACAAACCGGTGCTCTGTAGGAACCAATTCTCCCTGAAATATGTCAACATTAATGACCCGAATCATAAAATTTGTATCTATTACGTTTATACATCTATTAAATTCATACATGAGAAATGGCTGGGGGAAAAATGCAGATATGCAAGAAGATATGCAGGATGGTAGAAATAAAATCCAAGATTATCTTAACAAGGTGAAGACTGGAAAAACAGTCCAGTTTGCTAGGGACAAATACAAGGTACTGTACTTACAGAGGAAGTGGCGTGGGAATAGTTGGATGAGTATTAGTTCTGTTGAAGATGTCAGATCTGATTGTACATTTGAATAAGAACCGTCAGTACCATACTGGATTAATAAAAATAAGGTCATGGACAGGAAATCCATCTTCAGCTGGGTTCAGCATGCGCGTAAGGCTTTTGTTTGACTACTGTGTTCAGTTTATTCTCCATTCTAAAGACAACTTCTATCTTTTGCAGGCTCTTCGTTACTTCCACATGGCAGAGGAAGGTAATACTTCTAGCTTTTGGGGCAGAATAGTATCTTTTATGAACGATGACTTGCAACAAACCTCTAGCTTTCCCTACAGCCTGTTGTGCTAGTCAGCACAGGAGACTGTTATATTGGAGTTAACATCTGTTACATTAGAGTTAACTCAAAGTACTTGAACACACTTACAGTCATAACTCGGAGAGTAACGGGGGGGGGGGGGGGTGTCAGAATAAGCATTAAAGTGAAATTTGTACCTTCATTGATAACTATTCTTCCCCAAGGCATTCAACTGGAATGCAGGGGGAAGCAGCAAGCAAAGTAGGGAATTTTAAGTCAATTCTTCTAAATCCTCTTGAAGGTCAAAAATCCTCTGTATTCTAAATAGAACAACAGAGAAAGCACATTTTTTTTTTTTCGGAAGCTATTTAGATCAGAGTGCCAATCTATCTGGCAGTAAAACTCTCCACATGTAAAAGAAAATATGGACCTATTATTTCTCCAAGAGTGAAGCCAGAAGCAAAACCGATCAGCTGAAAGATGAAGGAAGACAAAGGGAGACAGTGTTCTATGGAAGATTTGTATGTAGCTGTATCAGTGAAATTAAAAGGAAAAGTTCATAGTGTATCAATTGACCCTGGGTGTCAAGTAATGCAGCTGTGAACTGGAACAGTAGACTTCATCTCAGAATCTGCTTGCAAAACACCTCTGGATGTTTTGAATCCTGACCTTCGATCCAGCAGCAGAGAAAGCTTGTGCTATAAGTATGAACAGCAGACAAGACTAGTCTTTAATGACGACTGATAGCCAAAGCATGCTTTATAGAAGCATCTTCTTAAATCTCTCCTTGAAAAAAGTTAAATGTGGGTAAAAACAGTTTAAAGTTTTCTTCCTGTGCAGCAAGAGCTAAGGTAGTACCTGTATGCGTGTGGTCTGAAGCTAGGAAATGTGCCCTTTATTTCCTTGCCTATACTTGCTAAGCTGGTTGTGTTGCCTGTTGCAGCTACGAGGTCCAGAAAAGCACGGCATATGCAAAGCAAAACTGTTGGCATGTTAAGCTCATTGCTTTGCTCTTTGTGAGGAATCTAGTTTCATTTAGTATATTAACAAGCTGCTAACAAATGTAACTGCATATGAGACCGAAATCTAGCAAATAAAAGTTTTATATTGGCTTCCTACTGATCCAAAGCCAAAATACCATTCATCTTTTCCAAAATAAGTATCAAATGGCTTTGACAGTATGCTGCTCATTCTCATTTAAAGCTTTCTTCCTGCCTCTATACAGCTGACCCAAATTTCTACAGCAAGAACTTGCTCTTTTTGGGGAAGACATACTTGAAGTTAAACAACAAAAAGATGGCTCTTCTGTGGTTAAGCAAAGCGAAGGAGTATCCTGCACATACAGAAGAGGACAAACAGGTAGGAAGTTAAGAACTGCAATAGTACAATCGTATATTGTAATCAATGTGTATGACATCATGGCAATGGCATTTTTTATAAAGTTAACTCAGAGTAAATTGTAGTTCAGCACCTATAATCCAGGATCACGCCCAGACACCAAAAAATGTGTACTATATTGGTAACTGCCTCTGAACACAAGGGTTGGAAATAACTGTTTATTATAAAGAGCTGTTATTCTTCTTCATGATGTATTTGTAGCTCTAACAACTCACCCTTAGCTGGTGTTGGAAGTTAAGGCAGGCATCTGAGCTAACCTGCGCCATTGTGAGCACAGAGTCGCTTTCGTGTGCCTAAGAATGGAAAGGTAGAAATTGTATTTTGGAGGAGCTAAAACCCACGTTGAAGGGGAGGAAAAAAGCATGGATGTATCAAACACTTGTTGGATCTGTAAAAGTTAACATTGCAGTCCTTTCCAGTCCCAATGCTTGGTGACAGGAGGCACTCAATTACTCTTTTGAACTGCTCAGAAGGATCCTGTTTGGATGGGTAGGCATCTGCTTCCTGCCTAAAAGCATATACAGAGTACTTCCAGGAAGGGTAATCCACGAGGCTCGTTCAGACCTAATACTGCATTCGGTATAAACCGCAGCAATTGCAGTTATCTTTCATAAACCATCCTGTTAGCATCAAGACTAACGAAGCCTCATTTCCCATTGATTTTTCTTATGTTTGATTGACCTCTTAATTCATTTAGCATTAAGCTGCAGTATGAGATGCTGTAACTGTTACAGAAAACATCCAAATGTGCTGTGACATGTCAGAACGTACTAATTGTAAGAAATACTTCTGTAGGATTTTGTACTTAACATCTCAGAAAAAAACCACTACTGAGGTTTCCCTGTGTAGATTCCGTAGTAAGGCTTGAACTGTTTCTCCCAAACGTGAGCTCCTTCAGTAACATCTTTCAGTAGAAATACGAGTTAGGGTTCCGTTCCTCCTCTGCTTTGCAAAATGTATGGGAATTTAATAGCCTAAAGGAGTAGTGGTCTCAGGTATGTATGGAATTGGTCAGTTCTGACAGTCCCTAGTAGCTGGAGGCACATGAGAATAGTGATCACAAAAGTTTGCCTTTCTTTAGAAACCACACAAAAGGAGTCAGTAGTGATTTCTGTGCAGTAGTCAAGTTGTTAAACCGCTTTGCTGCAGCTGTGCTTGGCCTCCTGCTACAAATGTCTATTTCCTCATCTCCTAGAAGGGTGCAGAGCTGCTGAGCTGAGAGGTGGTTTTCTCTGCATTTTCTGGATGACTGTAAAATGCAAGATTCACTGTGAACTGGACTTGGTAGACCAGTAAGAAGGAAACTGGCCTGCGCAAAGAGATTGCCTCTGCCACATGCAGAGACATGAATTTCAGGCACGAGTAGGTTTTCTGAACATCTGTTACCTCTGAGTGTCTGCAGTATCTGGCTCGTGTTGTCTGCACTGCTTGCCCTGTCAGGACCAGAAGTTTGTTGGGGTTTTGTTGCTTGGTTTTTTAATGTAGATGTTAGAGCTCATATTAAAATCTTAATAGATTTTACCCAGACTCCCTAAGTAAAAGGAGTCCCAGAAACAGTCTTCTCGCGCTTCCTTAGCTGCTGTCCAGACTTTTGAAAACCCTAGGTTGGTCGGTTATGGTCAAATCCAGGACGATTTACCACATGCTACTATTGGACTACAGCAGATCAAGAGCTAATCCTCTGTATTCAGCACAAATAAACTTATACATATAGTAAGTGAATTACACTGAAGGCACTGGCTGAAGTGGTTCTACTCCTGTTTGTGTGTCGAGTGTTGAGCATCTTGACTACAGAACAAAAACGGCTGGTCTTAGGAGGTGTCTGAACTTACAGAACTGTGGTGAAACATCTGGGTGCTTGCATGGCAAGTTCTGCTAGAAGAGCCTGTAACTACCTGGCACTGTTTTGTTACGAGTGTATTTATTTATTTGTTTCAGGTACAGAAAGAAGCTTTGGAGTTGCTTAATTCTATGTAACAAGAAACAAGATCATGGGAATTCAGTGCCTCAGGTTTGAGCAGAGTAGGAAGGAGACCCCAAATACTACTTTGGTTTTATTGAAGCTGTTAATAAAAGTATACCCTAAGCCTGCCATCTCTATCTCGTTTCAATGAAACTGTCAACTGGAAGATCTATTTCATTATGTGATTCTGTCTGTTGATTAACCTGGGAATAAAGGGCTTCATGGACAAGCAGGGTATATATATTGGAAGGGAAAGGTTGCACAGGCTTTAAGTCTTTACACTATTCAGCTACCACTTATGTATGAGGAATAGTAAGAAACATGAGTAGCATAACTTCAAAGAAAGGAGGTACAGGGCCATGACATAATTATAAACCTGGATTTTTTTCTATGTATTTTTTTCTAGAGTGTCCTCTTCCTGTGGGTTCAACAGCCTTGGAGAGTAGTATATTTAGTACATTATTAGATTAAGGTTATTAGATCTTATGAAGGCTGCACAAGGAATCTAAATTCCAGCACACATAAATGCTGGTGTTGGACTTTGTGAAGAGTGCTGTCATTTAAAAACAGAAAAGTGAAGTTGGGGACACCTAAGAAAAACCTTTTTATGGGTAAATATCAGCACATACAATGAGAAGTTTTCTGTGGCACACAAATTCTTACTTGCATATTTAGAGTCCTTGAATTCTGAGGAATTAGTGGCCACACAATCTTTGCTGGACATAGGGGCTCCTTCCCCTAGACTATGATGACAGGAGAAATGCACTCTCCCAGTACATTACAAGGGAGCTACAGTTTGGAAGCACACAGTTTTCTGATCAAAGCGATAAAGTGAAACTTTCTTCTTGTTCTTGCTACTATTTTAGCAGGAGCTTCCACCAGAAAAAGAAATTAACTTAAGGTAAACATCCAGCATTGAAAATATTTAGACTTTTCAAACAATATAGTCTGACTAAGCAATAGAAAAGGAGGACTAAAAACCAAAAATGGTAGGCAATCAAATACATGTGGTCTTGCCAGTAGAAAGTTAAACAATCTAAAACAAATCAGCTATAAATACCTAGCGTTTGCTTGAATAGAAAAGGATACTGCAATCTGTAAGACTGAGAAGGGCATAAATTGTTCAGACTAACCAATCAAACTTGTGCCAAGTCAGTAGTAAAAATCCACAGCTGAGAATCTAGAGCTTTAATTCTAGTCTCAGATCCCAAAACTAGTTAAAAGATGGTATTCTCTGCTATGGTACAGTAATTCTTACTTTTCTATTGGTAGAGCATCAAAATAAAGTCTTTGGGATGTCAGAGTCCCAGGGTGGATGACATGTAATGTTTCAGGAATTCTTCAAAGTTTTGGCATTTGTACACTACAAACACATCTGCCATACACACAAAACTGCTTTGTGGCAGAAGCGCCTTCTGTGCCTTTTCTGCTGCAGAAAATGGAAGGCTATCCAGATTGCAAGTCAGAATTGTTGAGTGCTTTAAGAGCACCCGAGTTGCTTGCAGGAAGAAAGGAACAAACAGAACCTATAAACTACACAACAGCTCCTTCAAGTAGTGCTACCTCACTGGTTCCCTTGTTTGATCTCAGCCTTTGCTGTCTTCCTCCCTCCCCCCCCCCCCCCCCCCCCCCCCCCCCCAAGTACAGGTCAATTATGGGGAATGCAAATGGGAAAAGAAAAAAGTCACAATGCAGCATCAGTGAATTTCCCAGAAAGTCTTAAGTTAACTGTACACACACAAGTATATAAATTGTTGTGGGGTTTGTGTTTGGTTTTTTTCTCTTACAAGCCACGCTTTCAGTCAGTCCTTTGAAGCCAGTTAACAGATCATGTACATAAGGCCACTAGGTTTTGTTTTTTCCTTGCTTACTAACCCCTACCCAGAGGAAAAAAAGCACAGTTATTGAAGTTGAGACAGCTGAAATTGTCAAAACAATAAAGCAACTACATTCTTGTGATGTGCTGTCTTTTTTTATTATTATTTCTTCACTTACTCACAGATTCACAAAATTCAGCAGTTGGTAGTGGGTCACCAAGTCATTCATTAGTGCAAAGTCATGAAGTTCAACTCTGTGACATTTAGCCCTCTTAACTGTCTTCCAGGCAAGCCGCACACCTTCTGTTGCCCAGCCTTTGACATTTGGTTGGTTGGGTTTTTTTAAAGCTTCCTCCCTTTTAACCAGCAAAAGTTATAATTTAAGTGGATTTGCACTTGAAATTAATTTAATGCTGTATTTATGAAAATAGTTTTGCAAAGATATTTTGTGTAGTATGAAAAACCCTCAAAGTGGTGAAAATTTGTGAAACTCGCAGAAAGCTCACGTAAGATAGCAGTCTGTTGGGCCTGTCGCACTGCCAGTGTTCCCAAAGCTATGTACAGGGTAAGAGCTCCACAGTAAGCTGTGCATATTGAATACAAAGCCTCAAGAGATTCCAACATGTAGAAAAATAAAACTTTGGCAGAATTCAGTTGCTGTATTGGAAAGATACATTAACAGTTACAGCTATTTTTTCAGCACGTACACTTCTTAACAGTGCAATATGATATGTTAACAGAAGTGGTTTTAATCATATTCTAAGAAATCATTTTCATGTGTGTACAAAATTCTGTATAAGTTAAATGTAATGCAATTTACAGTTAATATTTAAAGCATAATACAAATGATTTTAAACATGGTTTTACTGTATAATAAGGAAGCACGGTTTGCTAAAAGTAGCATTTAATACAATTGACATGAATAAGGTGTTAAATTTTAATTGTTTTTTGTAAAACACATCTTTGCAGTTCAGCAAATGCCCTCAATGCCAGTAAAACTAATTTTAAAAAGGCTTTATATTATTGTGCACTTAGGAAAAACTTGACCTACGTAAAAGAATGACAGGCTTTAGACATATGTAATTCAGGTACATTTGAATTTCTGTAAGAACTGAAGAGAAATGAGAGTTACTTAATACTTCAGAATATTTTGATCTGTGCAAAGCTTATGTAACTTTCATGTTATTTGGGTTTACTAGATCCAATAACTGAAACTGAACATGAACACAGAAAGCAGCAGAGTTCACATTACCTTTTGTATACCCTTACAGCTCAGTTCACATTAATATGCTCTACAAAGTTGTAAAAAGGACATCACAGATTGAAAAGGGAAACAAAAAACAACAAAAGAAAAAGAAACCTGTAAGACACCAGACCAAGGAAAGAATGTGTAATATTTTCTCTTTTATTATTTTTTCTTTGAAGATTACCTAACATCCTCGTGGTAATAACCCAAGGTAATATGTAAACAAATTTCAATGCTGCTCAAATGAATTGAAATATTCTGTTCAGCTCCTACAATAAGTCAGAACAGTGGCACCAATTCCTTTCAACATTAAATCACATTCATCTTATTATACATGACTCTTGTGCAAGTAGTAAAGGCTTTATTCATGACCTTGGCTACATCAGTAGAGAGGGATATATCAGCTATTTACGTATTTAAAAAAATTAAACTGACAGAACATATTCTGTCATCTCAAATACCAGCAGCATCTTTCTACATATTTAGGATACGTTTGGCCTAAGCCTTTAACACCTTTTAGAACAGCCATGCAATAAAACAAACTTGGAGATGTTTCTTAAGAGAGAACACAGAGCAGTTTAAACATTTTTCTGAATAATAAAGCCAAGATAAAGCAAATCCAGGCCCTTTTAAATGGCTGCAACTTTTCATACACTTAAAGCTCTATAAAACTAGAGCCTATTAGTATATATATTTATATTTTTATATATATTTTAAATAAGTCTCTTGTCTGTTTTCAAAATTTATGAGGGGTTTTTTCTGGTCTTTTGGAAGGGCAATAAATAAAAGTAGAAAAGGCTGAACTGTTTTGCATATCTTTGTGGAAGAACGGCGAACAATTATACTTTTAGAGTTCCAGAAAGATCACTGTACAGAACAAAAAGCTTATATACAATTAAGTGTGCAATTTTAGTTGTCTGGGCCTTTTATTATGCAAGATCTCCTTTTTGACTAGAAGCCACTTCTACTCTTGACCAAATCCTTCTGTTTCTTCAATGGCAAAGAGCAGCTTCTCTTTCAGTTGTTCATAGCTTTTATATGGTGGCAAATCCAAGCGATTAAAACTGAGCAGAAAAAAACCAAAATTTTTGTTAAGTTTATCTAAATCCTATGTAGAACACTACAGAACTTGACTGCTGCAGCAGGAGTTAAAAATGTTCTGATCTAAGAATTACAAACAAAATAGCAATCGTTCAGTCTCCCTACCTTGACACTTCTAGAAGCAGTAAAAACAAAGTTTGAGAGGTATACTTTAAGAAACTGTTCCCATATTGGATAAAACCCCAGAACCTCTGAAGAATAAAGACAGCCCAAAATACAATACTCAGAAAAGGAAATGCTCATTATGAAGTTTAGTGTCATCCTAGTTTGCCGTATCTCCAGATTCCAGCAAGAGCATGAAAAAGCTGAATTTTTCACCTTCCTATGCATGTCTGGATATAGGTTGGGGTTTTTCCCCCCCCCCCCCCCCGCCTCTAAACCCACTCTAAAAGGCTTCAGCTAAAATTCTGTTTCACTCTGTGTCTTCCCCAAAGTTACCTTAGACAAAGAGGGATGTTTAACTCTTGCTATCATCACTTGAGAAGAGCACCGCTGGAGAAAGTGGTAAAATGGAGGATTCCCTGAAGCGGTTTAAAAGCATGATGAATGTTCATCACAGTGTTGCCAAAGGAAGGGGTCTCCATTTTGCACAGTGTACACAGGAAACGGAGCTGTGTACCTGTTGCACCACTTTGGCATAGGAATGCCAAGCCAGGAGCAGTGTGAAGCCTGGCAGGAGAAAGTATCTGCATTCTTGGCTAAGCATCCTTGTTTTGAATGTTTGCTGTGATTTCTTTCACACTACTTTTTCTCATAACTATACATTTATCTTGTTGCTGTATAAGTGGATCCAATAACCGTACACACCTAATACCAAAATTACTTTCGTTCAGTCATTTAATATTCTCTAGCATAAAGAATTAGGGAAACACCTCTCAGGTCTATGCACGAAGGATGATGCCATACTTTTGATAGATCTGATACTGACAAACTGTGTACAGTGCAGTAGCAAAATTTAAGAACAGGGTAACAAGAAAAGGTTTCGGTACTGACATGTCAGAGCCATCAAAGACGCTGAAGATGGAGATAGAGAACTGATTCAAATTAGTTTTCATTCGATTTAGTCAATGCAAGACCTGAAGAGAGAACCACTAAAGGTACAGAAAGTTCACACGTAACAACTCACCAAGTATGACTTCTTGGTAACCAGGTTTCCTTACCAACTTTTTCAATGCAGAATTTCTGAGGACCATTACTTCCTAGAAAAGAAGATTAAAAAACCTGTAGTTTGTTCCTTTTAATTAGCACACGTGATATATGTATGACGTAAGACACAACTCAGATACAGCAGACAGAGCTCATTAGGTGCTACTCAATGTTACGTGAATATCTTCTCATAGAAATAAGCTAATTTCCTAATAATTTATGAATGTATTCATGGAATTTCTTATATAAAAAGCCCTTCGAGATCCAAGCTGATGTACATGAAGTTCCTGCTATCTGTACACTTGCAGCATGGTTCACTTGCAAATGGAATAGTTACAGTGTAAAAGGTTTCGTGACCTTTTACTTACCCATAAGTTCAGCAAATCCACCCAGTGGTAATCTGCAAGTGCCAGTGACAAACTGCAGAAGTCGCATGCGAACCTCGTTGTCTGTTTCTTTTACAAACTAAGCACAGAAATTCAAATTACTTAATAAAATTCTTTAACACAGCTGGAGAAAAAAAAACCCCATGAGACTGTTAAGAAGTTGTATTTCTGTTTAAAAAGATGCCACCTTGAGAACAGTTTACCGTTCTTGATTTCAGCGAAACTGGGCGGACAGAGAAGACAGTGAATTCAGAATATATGCAGTTGACCATTACAATGTGAAGGCTGGGAACAGCAAATAAGAAGAATTTTTATCTATTTTATTCTACACTAAAATACAAATCATGCCAATGCTTTTCATGAAGACTATTGCCATTTTGATTAAACACAGCAATAGCCTAGCCACAGGCTCTGGGTATTTCAAGGCTGAAGTATTTATTCCCTCCGTGTGGCAGTCTCAGTGAGAGAAAACACCATCCATTAACAGCTGCATCGCTTTGTAAAGAAAGTCACTGGGAAAGGGAAGGGGAAGAAAAGAGGGGAGACTGAGAACATCTCAGTAAGAGAGGAAGCACTGATACAACTAGAATTTTGACTCAGAAAAACCTAGACAACAAAGTGAGTATTTTCATTTTGGAAATGTTGACACCATATCCAAGTTACTTGACCTCCTGGTTAAGATTCTTGCGGTACCAAGTTTTTTAAAAAGAGATCGTATCATCAGCTCTTACATTATTCTGGTGATATAAATAAGCTAGGAAATAACTGATTTGCATCATTTTCTTATAGGAACTTTGTCAAAGGCATCTCTAAATGGCGATTTATGACAAGACAGGAACTGCCTAGCTGTGAATTCTCTTCAGGGATATGCATAGAAACTGGAAGCCTGTATACTATTTTTGGAGGGTTTTTTCCTGAAAGTAATTCTTATCCAGTTTCATCAAAATGTGAGTTATAACGGGTCAGTCCTAGACTGGCACCGTTAATATGACAGTAATCATAAATAATATGTGGCATTTCAGATGTACAGGTGTACTATATATAAGAACATGTAGAAGGTAGATCACTGCTGAGAACACTTGAACATATACAGAAAAAGTATTCATGACCCAGCCATCCAAATGTAATTGTGGGTGTCTATCTGCCATTTCCCACCCACAAGTATGCTCCCTAAGAACCAGTAAAACTCCCTTCCGTCTCTGGAAAGAGAAAGAGGAAGCCGCGAGAACCTTCATTCAGATGGCATCCCTCCACGCCATGTGTCATTTGACAAAATGAAACAAAATCTAAATTCATCTTCAATTTTACTGTTCAACATACCTGCCAGAACCATATGATCTGCTTGCTATTCCTTGTATAATGACGATAAACAGTGTTCCTCTGCCAGTCTGCTAAATCAACTTCTTGCATACCACAGAGCATAACCTAGAAAAGAGAGTGATTACTTGACAATACGCATGCCTACACACATAAATTAAGAGTTAATTTTGTATCTCATATGAGACATGCTAACAAAAATGGAAGTTCTTGCTCCCCAGAAAAGGACTGGTAATTTTTTTCATTTTAGTCCTCAGTTAGATTTTTCTTTATCCTAAGTTTACAAAACTCCTTCAATATTGTTTATATATTTAAGTGGTCAGAAAGCCTGCATGTCAGAAACTTGGTTTCTTCGGACTACTAAGTCAACAATAAAAGACATTACCTTTTCCATAAAAGGAAAATTTACATTAAAGAGGATATTACCTTTCCCATTAAAACTTTGCCTCATATTCCAAGATGAGGATGATTATATTGCTGCTACTGCTACTACTAGTAAAGATAAAACACTGCAAAGTGTAAGTCGTATTCATTACAAGAAGCAGTGAAAGCTTAAAGTGCTAAAGGCAAAGCCTCCTAGAAAACTGAACACTAAATAAGATAGATCAAAGTCCTTTCTCAGTAAAAACTCCCATTTAACTTAAGAATCTTTCAAATGCTGCTCATTATATATAGGGAACCCTGGCACGTTGCACGGAAATAAGCACAGTATTAGAGAACCTTTTGTTCCTGCTCCAAACCACAACCCCAACAGTGATCAGAGGTCAGCCTGATTGTTAAGTAAACACGATGCACGCAAGCGTTTCCTGTTGGCAACCCTTGGGTTACATATTAAGGATCTGCAATATTCAGTTTCAAACAGTGCTGGTTCCTCCAACTTTCTGTTCTTAAGTGTAATAACCCTAGAACCTATCCTAGACTGTGTATGTGAAACTAAGCGATCACCGTACACCAGAATCAACTTCTGTGCCATTTGTTACAAGTTAATTCTACCCATGTACCACAGAGAGAAAAGTTTTCTATGACCAATAGATCCATCTGTGACCTCATATTCTGATCCTTTCATAGAAACCTGCAAAACACATTTTAATACTCAGGGTGGAATCTAAAATTCCCAACTGCTGAACAGCACAAAACACTGACTCAATGGATACTAGCTTTTCACCATGATGTACTTACACTGCTCCTATTAAATTCCCCCGTGTTTCAGAAGCCATCAAATGCAGCATGCCACAGATGAGAGATTCAAGCTGACCTATCCATTTAATTATTTCATATGTATTACCTTTGCAAAAGGTAAAAATGTTGAACAGAAAACCTCACCTCCAGCTCTTTTTCATCAAAATAGTGCAGCCACTGTAGAGGAACAACTTCATTAAAACCATCAAGGAAAGCTTTGGTTTGTTCTCTAACTCCTCGAGAAAATCGCCACTCAGCCATTAGCCTGGGATGGAAAAAAACAAACATAAATTAAACATCAATTAGCTTTCAACTTGAAGAAGTTCAAACATGTATGATTACATATGTGTTTCCATGAGGTAACACTCCCTCCAATTTTACTTTATTGCATCGCATGATTCCACAGACTCTAAGGGACCTACCATACCAATATTATCACAAATCTCCAAACTCAGACAACAGTAAAAGTAGCAAGATGTGATTAATTACCATTCCAGTTTTTTTTAAAAAAAAATATTCTTAACCTTTCACTAATCAAAATTCAGCAGCCTTTTCATGAAAATAATGCTATTTGGGTATTATGATTTTGTTACGGAAAATTTGCTTTAGCTTAAAAAGTGCATAATCCTAGTGTTTCAATGGTAGAAAAGAAAATTTTCACTGGTCTTAAAATACTCTGTTCTTGAGCAAAAAACACCATGTAGGCAGACATTAGTAAGAAATACTGTTGCTTATAATACCTATTACTATGGTTGCCCAATACTTCCAGCATAAGACTACTTCCAGCTTTAACAAAGAGTAGTAATTTTCTGTTCTGAGCTTCGGGTTTGTGCTGAGATTTGGAGAAAGAGGTAATGTTTTTTAAGTTTCAACTAAAATGGGCAAGTCATTTCTGAGTAAGAATAAGAATAATAAAGAAATACATACACAATAAGTATATATATACATACTATAGAAACTATCTCACTGAGAAACGAAACACTGCTAATGCAAGTGGAAATTTTATGCACACCACTGGATACACTGTATCACAGAAAAGGATCTGTGAACATCTGCTTTTGAGATCACTCTGAATAGACCAATCAGAAATACAGGTTCAGAAAAAGAAAGGAAGTGATAAGATTAGGAAAGAAGCGGGAAAGAGCAACATAACAGAACAAAGAGAAAAAACAGTTTAAGTGACACCACACTATACACCATTCTGAATTTCACCTTTCATAAGTGACAGAAAAGTTCTGAAAACTTCTGAAATCCTCTGTCAAATATATGTCTTCCCTCTACCTGAATTTGTTACCTGAAGTTACTAAAAATAGGTTTGCTCATTTTCAGTTTCACCTGTACAAGTAATAACAAAACAGGTAACCTTCTGTCTTCATGGTCTCATTTTGGTTGGTTGGTTGGTTTTGTTTTGTTTTTGTTGTGGGGTGTTGTTTTTTTTTTGGGGGGGGGGGGTGGAGAAGAAAAAAGGCAACAGCAGAGATCAAAACATACAAAGAGATCACGTATACCAAGATAACAAAACATATCTAGATACCATTTCAATAACAGGCCCAAGAATTACATAGTAAGGGGCAGGGGGGAAGAGCAAACATACTGAGTCAAAAAAAAGACAAGAGCAACAGAAGAAATATAGAACACTTTTTTCCAGCATCTACACCTTCCTACCCAATATATTCTTCCTTGTTCTCCTCAGTTACCAAGATATTTGAACCTCCTGATTTCAGCTCATGTGAGGTTACTTTTCCTAAGAGCTCCATATCCACACAAAAGTACATTTCCAAGTTACACTCTTCAATGTTATTATCCCTGAATGAAAAGAAAAAAAAATTGCAATGATTTCTATATAAACAAAAAAAATCTGTAACACATTACACACCAAAAAAATAATCTACAAACCTTATCCAAATTAGGGAGTTGTAAAATTCAGTATCAATAGATTCCAGGTCCTTAATAGTAAGTTTTTTGCTCAGCATTCGTTTGTAGAAAGGCAAAGAAAAACCAGTGTCAATAAATTTCCCATGAAACAATGCCTGTTGAACAGAAAAAACATCTGATTAGCTTTCACTGAACGACAGAACTACTGGAGTATTTCTGGACTTTTTTTTTTTTTCTTTCTCCTTCAAACAGTAAAAAGCACCAAGTAGCAGTAGCAGCTTGGTATTTTAAAAAAAAAAACAAAACACTACATTAAATGGGAAAGAAAAAAAATTAATTGACAAAATTTATCCATGTTATCATTACAATTTAGAAATGCTTTTGATTAAAAAAAAAATTATAAAAGGATGAAGTCTATGAAATGAGAAAATTACTAAGTTTCCTCTTTATTATGTGGATAGGTATATATGCCAAGTGTTATCTGATCCTATTTGATCATAATATCTGACCCTACTTGAGTACTACTGCCATTTTATACTACGTCTATCCATCCTGCAAAATCTCCTTTCCTATGCTACTACTAATGCTTGTAGCTTGTAAAATACAGTTTAATAATGCAATCACAGACTGCTTCAGAAAGAGCTTCGGGGATCAATAAAAAAGTGAGTAATAGAACTGAGAAATGAGATTCTCTCTTCTACTACAAAAATGGAATCTAAAAAACACCAAAACATGGTCATACTTGTCTCACCATACAAGTACAAATGGCATAAACTGATTTCTAGTACTGAAGCACTGCGTTACACGCAAACACAGTGTTAACCTCTATACTGACTCAGTGCATCTGAGAGCTAACAGAGCACAGCTGCAACAAAGAAAACAGAGAAAACAGGGTTTTTTCCTCATCAAGTACACTTTCTTCACTTAAATAGCTCTTTAAAAAATAATGCTAAACATAGGCCAAGTATGGCATGCATTCTTGTCCTTCCTTAGAGCTGAAATTCTACAAGCAGAAGAATCAGTGTAATGGCCCATTTCCTCTAGAAAAATGCAAGGCCCAGCCTATTTTCCCCACCTTCTAATCTTCCCCCTAAGGCTTACTCTAGCATGCATATTCTTCTGCTTTAGGAGAGCTTAAAAAGATTCTCTCGGAAGAATTTTATTTATTTATTTATCTGCGAATTTATTTTTAAACTAGTCTGTACCTCTCACAGGAGAGTGAGCTGATAGAAACAGAAAAATTGTCAAGTGCAGCATCCAGCCATACAATTTCCTGCTTTTTTTTGCAAAAATAATCACCTCATTTAATGTCTATGATAATCTTACAGCAAAATATAAAAGTTGTCTCAGTCAACCTCATTTAAAAGCTTTTTGTTACAAAGTAAGATGTATATCCTTTATGTTTAACCCCATTTCAGTCAAACATATCTGTGGTTTATGTCAGTACTTAAAACCCTAAGTCACAACTGTTTTAGAACTGTGAGAAGGCCAGAAACTACAACTGTACTTCAAAAGCCTATCTAGACTCCTTAGAATTATTCCCACTTACATTATTACCTGAGCTATTTTAAGCCACTAGAGGGTATCCTAGGAAGTACTGCAGGAAGTACCATCCATTATAAACCATGAATATACTCAAACCTTACAACTGACTGCATCAGGCACCATTACACAGGTCTCTCTCTCCCCCCACCCTTAAAGAATTTAAAATAAGAATACAAAGATACTTCAGGAAAGAAGCGTCTCTCTTTTTATTAGACTAAATAATTTAATTAAGTTCTTGTCTATGATCTGTACTTATATGAAGTAGTTTTCCTAAAGTTAACATTTCAGTTATGGATTTATCTTACGTGCAAGATCAAAAATCACTGACTAAAAGAAACAGAATTTGGCTCTAGCACCTAACTAGCTTTATCATGTCTTCCCACTAAATGGTGTTATAGCTTGCTGAGGGTTCTAACAGAAATGAGTTGGTGGCCTATTGAAAGTGTTAACCCAACAAAATACATTTTTATGACACCACAGAAACAGGCAACTTGGCCATAAAATCCTCGAAATTTGAGAGGTTATCAAAGCTGAACATTTTTTTCTCAAAAAGCATCTATAAGAAAAGCAAAACTAAGAAAACCCAAAACCTAACTTATTTTAAGTCTGAAAGTATTTTCCCATTTACGTTATGCTTAGCTTGTATTTATTCTGATTTCATATAAAAAGCCTTAACAACAGGAGAAGACAACAGTCTCTTCAACCTGAAATGCACTTTTATCTACTCTTTTTGGTTTTGCTGTTCAGCATTTCCAGGGATGTTGCTGAGGGCTACCTGCAGACAGCATGATGATTATGTAGAAAGATGACTGTATCACTACATGGAAGGAAAGAAATGTGACAGAGCAGGAGTCCACTGTAGAAAACTGACTCAGTGATACCAGAAGAAGAAATGATACATGCCTCATCAGCTTTTAGTTTAAGAGAAACCTGATGGCAGAGAATCAGCTCCCTGCCAGCTTCTGCTCTCCTCAGTATCGGACCTTTGTATCCAAGTACATAGGTATAAATTAAGGCTCAGTGTACTCCACAAAACATTTCTAAGTCATTTTTTCAAATACAGTAAGGTATACCAAGTCTAACCAAGGAGCCTTTTTTGGAAAATACTAGTCGCATTTTTCAGAGCATCAGTATTCGGACACTCAGTCAAACAGTGGTTTGCATGAAGTACACACATCCAATTGATAAAGTATTATATTGAATGTCATATTAACTTTCATCACTATCGCACGAAACTTGAGTAAGAGACTTAACTCTCAGGGAATATTTTGGCTCAATAACCTTACATGCCTTAATCTTCCATTTCTAAGAGATTAATATAACCTTTAATAACTGTAAAAACAAATACTGTTTGGAATAAATGTATAGCTACAGCAAATAATAAAACCTTAAAAATCTAACCTACCATGGCAATAAAGCGCCCAATGAAACAGAAATATGAAAGATGGTCAGGATTGATTGTTGATGCTGGATTTATCTGCAGGCAATAGTTGCTCTTGCCAGCATATTCAAATAGGCAGTACATAGGGTTCAGTACTTCATGGGAAAGCAAGAAAAACCATTCTCTAAGGAAAAAAAAACATGTATACACATAAAAACCATCAAATACAGATGTTTATCACCATTCCCCTTAGGTAACTAGCAAAATGGTCAAAATATATGCAAACTTAGGGAAAATAATATAAACAGTGTATCACAGAATAATATATGGCATTAAATACTCCTTAAATATAGAAATTTTCATTATAAAAAGTGATAATGTTAGAAAGTCATGGTTTCCAAAGTTTATAAATGATTGTTAAGATTCTCACCTTGAACACACCCTCACAGCACAGGTTTTAGCTGCATATTAGGATCATTTTTGCCTACAGAGTACTGGCCTCAACTAGTACAGAGTATTTATCCTCCTCATGCCTGCTTTACTGCAACTCAAATCTTTATTAAAAAAAAAATAAATTACAGATTATTCCGTGGGCACTGCTTATTATAAACAACCTAGGTAAAACAAAACACAACAAAAACCCCTGAACCACAGCACACCTTATTTGCTTTCCCAATGTGACAGCAGAACACACGCTGAGTTACTGTGGTTTAACAAATCGCCATGCATCAGTTAAGCCCACAGGACACAACAATGTGAAAATATATTTTTGATGAGGTTTAACTAATACATGTTATTCACCACTTTCACAGGTCCCAACCCAGCTTACCTGAAATGACAGAATCTGGTATTTCAGTGTTAGGATAGCTGGGTTTTAGAATATTTGTTGCTTTATAATATTTGCATATAATCAGAGACTTCAGAAGCAGTCTTATATACTTGTTTCAGACCCCAAATGCTTGGAACTGAACAACGAGGCTTAGGGAAAAGCTGCAAAAGACACTAAAAGACCACCCTAAAATAACTGTAGGGGATTAATTTCTTCCTGCCTGCCTTTCAGCTGTCACACTTAAGAGGCATCTCTTCTACCCCTATATTTACCTGGGATGAGGAAATAGAAATTAGAGGTTTGCTGGCCTGTTTCTCCTAACAGCTCTATGAAACTCAGTTCATGGATCAAGATTTGCTACAATATGCTTCCAACCCGAAGGCAAAGTAGAAAGAGTAAACAGACACAGGCAGCCAGGATACAATAACCCTAATGGGGTCTGTGTATCTTTTAATAAGCACGAGAATGTTGTACAGAATTCTATGCAAGTTTTATACTGAGACAATTACATTAACTCTGCATAGAAGCACCAAATTTAATAGGCATTTAAATTAGACCAAAGCCGGACAACAGGAGGAATCAAAGAAATCAGTCACCAACAATAAGTTTGCAGAAGCAATATATTTTTCATGTCAACAGCTAGAACTAGCCACAGGACAGTGTCAGATTGGTCCTGCTAAACACAAGGTAAAAATCTGGAGGGAACATTGAGTTTAGCCTGCTGAGAGACAGGTGATAAGTCGGGTGCATCAGTTTTCTATATTTGTATTAATGCAGTATTAAATTAGCAAGTCAGTACATGAATATTTACTCAGTGTCACTTAAGAGCAGCTCAGGTTACAAGATCCTTGCTGCTTCTCAGTTTCACATACAGCAAGGCAGATTCCTAAAACTATTATTGTTATTTATATATTACTTACATATGTTACTTATATATTTATTCTGCTACTTTCTGTAAATAACACTCTTCAGTTAAATTATTCTGACGTCACTTCTTCAGAACACTTTGTTTTTCTCCAACAGGTTACTAGAACTCTCCTGGTTCCCATCCTATGCCTAGGGCCATCACGATAATGACACCAACCAAACAAAACCCATGCAAAGCAAAAACTGGATTCCTCCCTGCAGTCACCCTCCAAAAGCCTGTCAGATACTGTAATGCAGAAGCATAACCACTCTCATATCCAAAGCTCAACCTTTCAAGGCAGGCAAGCTTCCTTACTTATGAATACTACTGATTTTCACTGAACTTCATTTTAACACAGTAAGCTACATAAACCCAGAAAAAAATCAAAACAGAACACTTTTACATCAAAAAACAACTAAACAAGAAAAATTCTGTCACCTATGACTACTTTCTAATTCCCTGGGTCTGCACTAGTACCAAAATTTTCATCAATCAATTAACTGGCAGCAGTAGTCACTGGTTGTCTCCTATACAGTCAACAGATGAAACACACTTTGTCTACAGCATTCCTGTTATCAGATTTTCCCTCCAAGTTCCACTTCAGATTCCAGAAAAAAAATTGTAGTCTAGCTGTTTCGCATTCCTCCACAGCCTACATCATCTGTTCATCTGCTGTTACTTCATGCCTGTACTAATCTCCTCTCCTTTATGTCCTTTCTGTTCATATCAGCCCCAATCTGGTGTTCACTTGTTTTTTTTCTAAATAAGCAAAACACTTTATTTTTCCACAGTCCCCACTGCCAGGAAAGAGGAACTTTCTGAAATAACTCAGTCTACAACAATTAACTGGCACAAAAATTTACCTATTTAGACATCACTCTTTGCAAAAAAACTGAACAACTGAGGCCACAGTTTTACCAGGGCAAGGGTATAACCCATAACAATAGGCAGTGCTGCCAGTTCCACCTCCTTAATACATTAAGGCGAGCTAAAAAGGTAACCAGGGTCAGACTGCAAAAGCAAGCACTTTCTTTGCCAACAGAATTACATTAGAAACCAAGGTTAGTGTGCTGTTAAAAATTAAAACTCTTCTAAACAAATTTTCTTTTACCTTGCCAAGCCACCATAATCCAATCCTTCTTCTCCTCTGAATATAACATATAATCTTCTCCTCAAATCATAGGGTTTTAATGCCATAATCTATTAAAAAAAACCCAAAATTGTAATAAGTTATAAATGATGCACTGTCAATATAGTCGCTCTTTCTTATTCAGATTTTATTTAATTGATACAGAAATGCTATATAAGTCAAATGTTTACACAGATTTGACGAGCAATTAGACCATCTCATGGAACATGCAATGAACTGCACACAGAAATACCAACATGGAACTAAAATCCTTGAGCAGCAGACTGCTAGCAAGTGGGAGAGCCTATCTGGAAAGTATCACTATATAGTTGCCCTGTTCTTACTCTCTTCCTAAGGCATTCATTATCATTAAAGGAAAACAGGCAAAAAGGCATTTCATCTGATAAATTACAGATTTTTGGGTTTAGGCCCATCACTTAAAAAAGTAATATACTCTAATCCAAAATAAGTGTAATGTACTTTCATTAATAATATACTTCTTATAGAGAATCCCTCCCCAATGGTTTTGATGTGGTAACAGTGGCAAGAATTTTCATTGTTAGAAAGAAAAAAAAGAACGTATGTTGGCTGCAGACTGTAAGAGCTCAAGAACTGTAAGCTTCAGTTCAATTACACAGATTTAAAATGTGAAGGACAATGCAGGACACCAGTTTTAAATGCAGAAAATATCATTTTGTAATGTATATAACCACACACAAAAACCAGAAAAGCAAATCCAATGTGGTTAAGTCAATATGGTATGCAATGTGGTTACACTATGGAACTCTTTACCACAGGATGCTGTAGATGCAAAAAGTTCACAAGAGGAGCACAGACAAGCTCACAGAAGGGAACTCCCCTGAGGCTTATTAAAATACCCAGAAACCACATCAAGCTCAAGAAGCACTTCAATTGTAAACAGTTGGGAGCTGAAAGATTATTTAGTAAAAGTATTATATACATTACACTTCTGTCTTACATTCTTCCCTAAGAATCTCCCTCTGGCTTCCTCCCAGAGGAAGATTACTGTGCCTGAAGGACCATTAGTCTGAACTGGCTAGGGCCATTTTTGTTCTTATGCTTTGTCTTGATAAACCAACACAACAATCTTTGCAGACTTACTTGCTGGAAGGAATCCTCAAACAAAGTCTGTCTGGATACGTTGATCTTCACATGACTTGGCAGCGCATTGGACTGAAATTGTAAGGCAATAACATTAAAAGGCAGCAGAATAAATGTGAACTCATACCGTACTAAAAAGTAATTTATTACTTAATCAGTACCTGACACAAGTATCGGAAATGAGCAAGTTTCCACCTAAAGCTACGCTCATAAGCAATCTGTGGCCCTTTATTTCTGTAAGGAAATATATTTAAGAGACATTAAGCGACAGACATCAAACAGTACTTTCAATGCTAAACAACAGCTTGCAGATTTCAAAAATACACAAAAAATTGTTATCCTAAGATATGATCAGAAACAAAATGCAGTTGCTGGTTTAGTCAGCCAATCTTCCTTTCTGCTTCCCCCACACACACACTTTTTTTGGTTTTGTTTAAGATGCTAGTCAATTTACCAGCTTTAAGAGAACAGTAGAGATTTAGAGGATTTCAAATCCCTATCAATCTTATAAAAATTACAAGCAAACCAAAGAAGAGACATCTAATTTATTGTCTATGCTAAGAGAAAGACTGGTAAGTTTGGCTTCATAAATTCAACTGTTTATGGAACTATGAAGGAGTTTCTAGTATAATGCTCTATAGGCTCTTTGAATGAAAGGTCATCAACATGTCATCAGAAGTAAAGTAAACCCTTATAAAAAAAGACACTAAGACAGCAGCCATAGGTTGGGTCAATACTTCTGACTAAACTATTTTAAAAAAGATTTGCATGTAAAATTTTTGAAAAGTATTTAGAACTACTTCATTTAGACAATGTTGCTAGAGTGTGTATAACTATAAGCAATACTCACTGCAATAATTTGCTGTTTCTTTACAAATTTAACTATTACTTACATTAGGTTCACTATTTACATTTACCTCACTTCCCCTCTATTTATAAAGCAATTATAATCTTGGTATTTGAGAAGTGTATAAAAACTATTGAACCTTATGTCATAGACAAACTGACAGTTAAAGCTTAAAAATAGATTAAATTTACAGGACAACAATTTGTTTATAATTTTGCGCTCAGTTCCAGCTAGAAGTACAGATTGTTTTCTAGTATGTGAAGACTTCATTATTAAACTATAACAAGTTAAAACATTAAAAGGATATATTTAATTTCTCACTTACACAGAAGATTTCCCAGTACGAGGATCATTGAAGGTAGTGGTTCTTGTATTGTGGTCAACAAAGTATCTGACACCTTCTCTTGTATATCTGATTTCCCAGCCCTCTGGAAGGGGGTCTTCATTTTGTAAACTGCAGAAGAAATTGCAGACTGTACTTTTTCCCCAATATCATGACACACAAGAATTGAACAAGATCTTTTTATCTGCACAGTCAATATACACACCTACCCTTGAGTTCGAGGGTCTTCCCACTGTGTTGTCTTTGTGTTATGATTTACAAAATACACCCTATCATTTGAATCCACTCTCCTTTCTAGGGGAAAAAAAAGAAAAAACCCACTATACAACTACTGCATTCCAAATTTCTGTAACTGTCATTTCCTGAAATCAACAGCTAATTAACTTACCCCAACCTGGTGGTAAAGGCCCAAGTGGATCATTTTCTGCTGACAACATCGAAGCCTATTTAAAAACAAGAGGACACTAAGTTAGGCCAAATATTTTTCCTATTTTTTTTCCTTAATGTGTTTCAAGATTACCACTAGTTATGAAGACTATCCACTCTGGAAAAAAAAATCATGCCATTTTTAGTCTGATTTTGTGAAGAAACAGATTATATGATAATAAGATATGATTTGCACATTTGCCTCCACTGTTTCCAACCCAATGTACCCTCCCTTTCCCCTCCTACAATAAACTTGAGAGTCAGTCAGTGGTCTTTAAGAAGTTCACAGAAGTTTTGTGGAAGCATGTATAAGAAGATAAGCATCGTGATCTTAAGAACATACTTTACCATAGCAAACATTTCCAAGCACAGTGCTTACTGCCAACATAGTTTTTTTTAATTCCATAATACATGATGTCATCCCTGGATGTTTGGCTATTTTAAGACTGACATTCTTTGCAAATGCAGCTGCATTCATTAAAATACGTGGATGTTTAAAAATATACCAACATACCAGTAAGGTTAAAAGGAAAAGAGAAAAAAAAAAAAAAAAGGAAAAAACCCTCTAGATTAAAACATTATGTAAAACCATGCTAAGCTCATAATATGCTATAACCTTGCAGAGGTCCCCCAGTAGCTCCCAAGAATACAAAGCATGGGAAAAAAACAAAATGTAAAAGGCAAAAATTCCCCAGACTGCAGGATGCATGCTCTGATTTGTAAGTAAAAGCATCCAGCCCCTTACATTTTTTGGACACTGAAAGTATGGGGGGGGAGGGTTGGTTGTTTGGGGTTTTTTTTTTGTGCAGAATGGAATGTTGATATATGGCAACCAGTCTTCATTTTCCAAAGAGTATCTTAAGCATCACCTTGCTACTAATACTGCTTTATATAGCATTTGCAATCCAAAAATCTCAAATCCACTGAAGAGTTTACAACAGCAAATTCCGGAAAAAAAAAATCAAAACCCCCAAACAAATAATAATAAAAAAAACAACAAAACAAACAACAACAACAAAAAAAAAACCCAAAACAAAAAAACAAAGAAAAAAACCCCAAAAAACAAAACCAAAACCTATTCTTTCTGTAAAACAGAAACAGAGCAAGGACCAGATGAAAATGCAATAGTTACACTGAAAATGAAGCTGCCTCTTTGTTCCAGCCACCAGCTACTAGATATGAACACAGAATTATCATTATCTCAGCAGAAAATGCAGTTAGACTTTCCTGCTTTTGGAAACTATACAGTCACAATGATCCTGTAACCAAAGACGTCACTGTGGTGAGTATAAAAAGAACAGTGCACAAAAGAAAATACTGTCTGCCAAAGAACTGAATGGTGGCATGAATCAAAGATTTCCGATCTTCTTAATGAGTCCAAGGATTTGTGTGGGGCTGCTGGCTAATGTATATTTAACAGAACACACTGAAACATTACGCAGTGGCATGGGATGAGCCAGATTCAGCACCAAAAGGGGTACAATATATTAACCCCTTTCATTATATTATATTAAAATGCATTAATTACAATATATAATTATAATATTTAATATATATTAAATGCATGTAATAACATATAGTTATAAAATACTGATATATTAATATTAAAAAGATATTATAATTAATATATTTCAGTAAAAATGAAAGTAACTAAAATTAAATTACAATCTCACATGTGAAGTGCTATATAGGTAAAATCCTGGTATCTCACCAGAGGGAGAAAAGTAACCTGTAGTTTGACTAACAGTTCTAGAAGAAAAGTATACAGCAGCAATAAATTAAAAAAAAATATTTAAAAGCATACACAGTTTTCTCACTAATTTCAATTCCCTCCCCTCAACAAAATGTGAGTTCTAGGTATGCAAATGATACACTACTTAGAAAACAGACTTCTAAAGAGATGCAAACATATTCTCACAAACAAATCCTAATTTGATGACTCTAAGGTCAGATGGGACATTTTAAGAAATGAGTCTGGTTTTCAGCAGCCGTTACCATGAAACGAAGGAAGGAACATGATTTAATTTAAAAAAATATATTGTTCACTGAGAGAGTAAATTGTCTAAAACCAAAATAAATCTTAGGATCAGGAAAAGTGTTTTCTTAGATGCTTAAGCAACTGATCAAAGTAGTACACAACTACGTAAAGTTGCTCAGTGAGAATTTTTGGCTTGATATGCTTCAGCTGTGATTTTTGCATTTGCATTAAGTTACCAATGTGTATCTGAAGAGAGGGTGCAAAATGGATGGAGCCAGGCTCTTTCCAGTGGTGCTCAGTGTCGTGACCAGAGTCAGTGGGCACACACTGAAACACAGGAAGTTCCCTCTGAACATTTTTAACTATAAGGATGACTGAACACTGGCACAGGTTGCCCACGGAGGTTGTGGAGTCTTCCTCCTTAGAAGTATTTAAAAGCTGTCTGGACACAGTCCTGGCCAACTGGCTTTAGGTGTCCCTGCTTGAGCAGCAGGGGTCAACCAGATGACCACCAATCATTCTATCTTTCCCTAACTACATAAAACAAACTGATTTGTTCAAAATACCTATAACTCAGTTTTTATGTTCCTTTTCAGTTAACTGCTTTACTTTTACCTCTTACTACTGTCATTAAAAGTCTTAAGTATCATGCAGTACACAAGGCTCAAGTTAGGAAAGAGGCTCAGAAGGGAGTACTTTTTACCTTTAAGAAATATTTTTGTTAACATTTTTCAAAAGAAACAGAAACTCAATTACTGATGCCGAATGTCTTGTAACTCATATGGTTGAATAGTTATAAAATCACTTTAGAAAAAGTTAAAGAACAAAAAGTATACCTATACCTCTCTACTAATTTCTATGTTTTATGTAAAAGTTACCGAATAGAGGTATCGTTGGTTAAACTGTTGCATAGCTCCCTGCAGTTGATTCCGTTGAGATTGCCACTGCTCAAAGTTCCTGACTGATTCCATTGTTGGTCGCTGCCACGTTGTTGTTCTGGTGTTGTGGTCCACATAGTAAACTCTCCCACGATCATCAACTCTTCTTTCCCAGCTTTCAAGAAACACAAATGTTAAAAGTTAAATTTCTCAGTAATATTACATAACTGATTATATTTTTACATTGAATTCCTAGACAGTACTTGAATGAAGTACTGGAGTCACAGGCATGATTTTAATTTCCAAAGTACACAAAAGTACTCCCCAACTTTATTGGTAAAAGGACAACCACACTGATCAAAACTAGACTCCAAGAAATAGCATGTTCAGCTCTGTCACCTCATTTTTAACCTTGTACGTTCCTGTAACCATAAGCAATGTTGGCAGGTTTCACAGAAACACTTTGCTTGGAAATCTGAGGTCTGGAACCAGTGCACTACACCTAGTGGTGCTACCTAAATAAAGGTGGTCAAATATGCATTACTTAATGCTTAAGTTTTAAAGCAAAAACAAAGTAATTCAGTAGCTGTATTTGAATGAGTGATCAAAACAAGCGACATACACAGTACCAACATTCCTATAATGCTAGCTGCAATAAATATAATTCTAAATTAACTGAAAGCTAGAATTTCTTAATATACAATATATGTTTTTGATGAGCTGCTTATAAAAAACAGTATTTTTCCTGCACCAAACAAACAAAAAAAACCCTAGTACCTTTAGCATATATAAATTAAAGAAGTCTACATTACCCAGGAGGTAAGGGCTGTGGTCTCTCCCATGTTGTAGTTCTTGTGTTATGATCAACGTAGTAAGTTCTACCATGAGGATCCTTTCTTTGCTCCCACCTTCAGGACAAAAAAGACTTTCATGTAAGTCAAGGTGACAATGCTTCCTTAGGACTTATTTCCCACTAAGCCAAAAAGTGTCTTGGTATAGAATGGAAATACTATGATCCAAAACTCATTCTAAAACACCAAAGAAAACTCACACTAGAATACTTATCAGTTATTTCCTATTAACTGATATCACAGTATTATTTAAGGGACTTGGTACATATAACAAGCATACATCAATATTCACAACCATTTTCAAATTCTATTTAACATATCTGGAAAAAACGTCAATTATCTGCTCAAGGCTTGGATGCTAAAATAACCTCATTCAAAAAGTGCTTAGAGACACATTCTTTGCATTTCCAAGTTCATGCCTCTCTCAAAAAACCAGGAGTTTACATTGCTAAGCACTGTTCCCTATATCCAACAAACAACAGGATCATTCAGAGTGAACCTGAAATATGTGCTAACAGATGGTTTTCCTGTGTTTCTATTTCCTATCCTGCTAAATTCTCCATCTGATGTCTCTGGGGATTATTTCTTCAGCTTCAGTTGCAAAGCAAATTTAAATTGAAGATGGAGAGAGATCCAAGCATTATAAACAATTGAAGTTTCATGCTGCTGTGCACTCCCATAATGTAGTAAAAATATTTATCAATAGGAGAAGAAACCAGGATAAATGTTAAAATGAAAAGCTGAAGCTGTTGGCTCCATTACATATATGTTTGGTTTTCTTATATACATAATTAATTAGCTCCTAAAACTGTAAGCAGAACACCTTATCTGCTACTCATAGGATTTGATGTACATTTCCCTACTATTAGAGCATCCTATAAAACCAGTACAAAATGTTTTCTGCAGTTCAAGAGGTTAAATACTAAGACTACAAGACGATAAGAAAGGAGGAGCAGCATGTTCCTGAGTGACTAGGGCTAAACATAATGGAGACTGACATAAGCATCAACTAGATTGTGGGGAGTGCAGCAGGGAGCCACAAAAAAATCCCCCACAGGAATGAGATCTAGAAGGAATGATGAAGAAATGCATTTCACCGTAGTGTCCACTATGTCTGGAACTCATGACCCTGTCCTCAATGGGAAAGCATGTAATTTAATTAAAAAAAAAAAGTTTGACAGGCAGATGACCAGGAGTTCCCACCTATAAAGAGCTTCCATTGTCAAAGCACCTGAAAATTAAAAACTTTGTAACTCTTCTCCAACCACACATATACAATATTTCTATCTTTTTAGATGCTTATTTTCGTGTTTATGAAACAGAAACTCAAATGTGGTGTCACTAGTAACTTACTGACACACACACACACACCCTGCCCCCTTCAGAGTGAGCAGTTACAAGACAGGCTTTCTGATAGATCAGCTACAATGACACAAGGTATATACACCGGGTTAAGAAAATGCCAAAATAGTTAATATTTAGAATATTGTGGAAATGTCAGCATTTCCAATTAGTTATTAAAGACATCTTTACATACAAACATGAAAGCATCTATAAAAAAATATTAAGATCAATGTATATATTTGAGCATGTACTATATTTTCACTTAATGTCTAAGCACATTTTAATTTTGCATTAAAGGTTTAGGACTACAGAAGTAGTTTCTAACGATCTAACTGAATTAAAAGTTTCTAGCTATTCTGAGCATATACATATATACTTCAAATACGTATTTTTATCTCTAACATTGATTTTGTTGTACAGCAAGCCCCTACAAGTATTTCTAGACTATTTTATTAACTTTCACTGTTCTGTATTTTAGTCCCTACTACATTCTCATAGTTTAAGAGCCAAAGGAGTAAGAAATAATGACCCAAATTAAGTTTGAACATAACAAATTAAAAGTCTTCACATCCACAATGCCCAAGAGTTTGTCTATCTAGATCACAAAACTGCCTCAGCAAATCAGTTATCTGTTGTTACTTTCTAGGATGAGAGCTACTAGCCAGTTACAGCAGCAGTACAAACCCCATTTTAGATCAAATAACTCCATCTCAGCCAACTGACCTAAATTTGGCAATCCCAGTATAGAATTAAATTTCTGTTTATATGCACACTCAGATGAAACATAATTATAGTATTAAAATCAAGCCCACATACCCTGGTGGCAAAGGTTCTGTACTGGCATTACCAGGCTGCTGTCTTACAGGTTCTGCAGATGCACTTGAGGTGGAGGAGGATTCCCTTGGTTTTGGTGCATCTGCTGCTACACTGTTTCTAGCATTAGGTTGAGGACAGTCTGTTGCAGCTGTAGGTTCTAGTCCAGCAGACACAACAGGTAATGCAGAAGTGTGGCTTTCAGAACAACTAGTTGCTTCTGTTGTTGACTGAGGTTCTGCTGCAGTGTCATTGCAATCTGAAGACATAGGAGCTTCAATGGAGCCTACTGGAGCCTCAGAGACAGAAGAATTACCAGCTTCTGATGCAGAGGTGGATGACTCCCCATTAACTGAAAAATGGGAAATAGGAACATTTGTGTATCAGAATCTGATGAGATTTACTTTTCAAATGACCAGCTTTTACAGTAAACAACATGGAAGGAATGTTTTAGTTGCACCTATATGCCACAAACAGCATTTTTGTCTCAGATGACAAAAAGTCACAATGCACCTGCCTCAGCAGTTAAAGCTGTAATTAAAACTTACAGTCTGCAAATCATACTCTGTCCTTCCCTGCTAAGACAATTTCTTAGCTTCTGTATATCTTGGTCAATTCCATGTTATACCTTACTCTTTAGATTAGCAAAAGGTACTCAGCTGCTTCCCAGAAAACACTACTGCTTTATTTGCTTGGAAACTTTGAACTTACATCAACTTCAAAAGAGCATCTTGATTAGTATGCCATGAAATAAAAATATTAAGAGATAAGTAACAATGACATTTGAAAAACTAAGAGGTAGTTCTTACAGAAAATTTTTAATCCCTTTTTCAGAGTTGAGCTACAGAACTCTACAATTAAGCAAAAACCAGATGTGTGTGACTTGGAAAAAAAAACCTTCAAAAGCAGGATTAAAATATAAAAATTAGTATTTGGCTAACAACTTATGTAGTTCAATGACTGAAGAAAATTATTTTAGAATCACAACGTAAATCAATTTCTGTCTTTTAAGGAACAATGCAAATGTCACCCAACTCAAGCAGAATCTCATAAAAAGTTTACAGCAGGCATGGGTTTAGGAGGAAGAGGGGGCTAAGGAGGCTTTATTACCCCCAAGCCCACTTGGCCAGTAATATATCAATACCAATCATCTGCAGAGTTTAACAGAACAGTATCTCAGGACAACAAGATCTTATCTTAGACAAGTGAGATCAGGTACAGCAGTCAGCAGGATCCCCAACTGAAGTCAAGGTCCCATTAAAAGCAGTACAACAACATTCACAGCTTTCATTTTCTGCATCACTAATCAACACCAGACAGTGACAATTCTATTTAAGCTCATCAGTTTGTACTTCTAGAGTTGGAACTATTTTTCTACAAGACTAAATATAATATGCAACACAGACTTCAAGTAATTTTCTAACAGCATACCATCAGCTTACAATTCTAAGGACTGAGGCCAATATAACTGCTCTGTACTCACAATCTTATTAATATTGATTTGCAAAATTTAACCCTAGCAGCAAGTGCCTATAAAATGCTGTTCCATCATTTAAAGTGTTCATTTACTTTAATTCTGTATAATACAAATAAAAAAATAGCTAGATTCTACTTATTACTTGCAATATACATAATGTCAGCAATTTCTTGCTTTCCTAGATGGTCAGAAAAGCAGGTCAAAGAATTATAAACAATAAAACCATCATCAGCAATGTATTTAAATTAGCAAGTCAGTTTCTTTAAGGAATTATCACTGCATCACAAATATTTTCTTGAGAGGCATAATGATAAGCATGATTTTACAGGCAGCTGCAGATTTGTAAAATTTGTAAAGGCATTGCTTTTTGAACACAATTATTCCAGGGTAATACATCACTACTTCCAGCTCACAATAAACAGGTTAACTATATTAAGACACATCAAGACTTTGTATTATTTCAAGCAAATGTAAAGCATGAAGTTAAAAAAACCAACACAACTGCAGACAACCTGATCAAGTTTCTTCAGACTTCTGCCTTAACTAGCAACAATTTTACTTAAATAGGAAAAAAGTGAACTGGAATTTCAGTTTTCATTAAAAAAACCCATTTAATTCATCTACATGGACGAGTGAATGGGATTACATAACAAAGTTAGAAGCAAAATAACTGACAAATCATCAGTTCTACTAGTTAGATCTCAAACAGCAATTCTGGTGATATCACATGAAATCACAATCCTGCTAAGCACAATGGGGGAGGGGTTGGGAAAGTCTGTCATCAACAAATGCTGGAGACCTGTTTTACATCTTGCCTTAAGTGTCCATGAACTGGTATAGCAGTTGAAAACTGTTATATCAGTGCCTCAGTGCAAGCTCAGTGATGATTTCCTCAATATTTCTATTTTAATAAATCAATTATTTTTGCAATTACTCTATCCTAGTACAGATTTCAAATGGATCCCTCTGCTTTGCAGAAAAAGGGAGCAATGCCTAAATAATAGATAGGCCCTCTGGCCTTCAACTGAAAAGATAGGGAAATCAAATTCAAGTTCTCCAAATAGAGAAAAGCTTCAGAGAAGGCCTAATTTAATTACTACCTTTTAAAGTCCATAATTGTTTCTGCTATCTTCCCACCATACCCACATTTCCCACTCTATTATAAGAAGTTTGACAATCTCTGTTCAGCTGTTTATTAAGAGCCTGCCTGTTTCTATTTAAGGTTACCTTTTTCCTCTGCTATCACTGAAATTCAAACAGCTGAGAAAAGGCAGAAAGTGCTTAGAAAGCAGAGTCATTATTAGATGCAAAGTTTTTCCAGGTGAACAAAAATAAAATATATACTTTCTTTTCACTGGTTTTAGTGTACTGAATGTTGTAGTCATATCAAAGGGTTTGTGTTTAAGAGGAAATGAAATTTACTATTCTGCCAATATCTGTTTTTAAACAGCATACATTTTTAAAAAATGGAAGGCAAGGAGAGCCTGCAACACTTCTCAACTCAGAGCGCAGAAGTTCCCTGACAAGACCAAAAATCAGATTTATGTAATGGCAAAAAAAACTTAACTATAGTTATTCAAATTAATTGTGGAAGAAATCTGATTTTTCCTGCAATCAGTAATATGGTTTAGTCAGGTGTGACAGAGAAATGGAAGTTTTGGATACTTCGCATCTTTCTTCTATCACAGAGGAGAACTGACAGGAAAACATGAAACTTTGTACACTTAAGAATGGATCTACTCCATTAAAATTCACAGAAGTAGACACAGTTATAAATTCAAACCCAGAAACATCCTTTCAGTACTCTTAAAATCTAACAAAAAGTATACAGAAAAAGTGGCTCAACTTCAGATACATTTCAACCAGGTGAAAAAGCGTTATTGAACATGTTCTTGTAACTCTCCCATTCTTACCAGTGCTGTTGACAGGCTGAGCTGCAAGTGGTTTTGGTACTGGTGTATTTTTGGGTCTGGCTGCAACACGAGTAGGAGATGGTGTGCTGTCTCCGTTAACAGCTTCTATACAGAACGTATTCTGCACTACAGAGTTGGAAGGTACTTGATTGTCTATCCCATTAGAAATGTCACAAGCAGATCTTGGCAAAAATAAAAGATCATTTTAGATTAGTACAAACAACATGTTAAACAGTTATGCAACTAAACCAAATCTTACACTAAATCACACACAAAAAAAGAAATGGAAGTAAATTTGCAAGAGTTTATATACACAATGTCTGCAGCCTAGAAAACAATCAAGTGCAAGACCAAAACAATTAATGAACAAAAGGCAAATTTTGGTTTTGAGGATTTCAGATACTTAAAATAGTTAAAATTTTCCATTTCCATTTCATCTTTTACTTGTAATGACATATTAGAATTGAGTTGGGCAGACTGCTACGCCTGCCACATCTTCCAAATCTGCCCTAGAGACCCTCACAAAGCGCAGCTATGAGCAGGAAAACATTTTCTCTCATTAAGCAAGTGGAACAATTTGGTTTGTAAGTCCTATCTCCAAAAATTATTCTAGTCATAGGAAAGTATCAAAACTGTCCCTCAGTAAAAGGAAAATAAGATGAGCTTCTCTGTGCATAGGCACGATGGGACAAACACACAGGCAGCTCTGTGTTTGTAAGGCCATAAGGAAATAAATGGAGTGTAAGGGCTTGTGAAGAGAAAGTCTTGTTCAGTTACAGTTTCTACTTAAATCTATCCCTATATGCTTAAAGCCACCCACCAGAGACACATACAGTGAAAACTAATTCAGCGCCAACTCCCCATCTTCTCAAGGCGTAGAGGCTAAAAATTAAAGAGAAGTTAAACAGATGACAAAAAAATGTGAGAATTGTAAGAATCCCCACTTTGTAAAGTAATAAAGGAAGAAGCAGCATTTCCATGCTACCTTATCCAACTCCAAAAGGGTACTATAAAGAGAGAATTAAATAGTATCCCTTTTCAACTCTAGACTACAAACCCTATTTGCTTCCTAAAGACAGGCACAGAATCCACCTTAAAAAATTTCTTCATCTCTTAATTTCAAAACTGTAATTCAAAACTTCTGGATAGCTGTATGGCATACTGCTCTAATCAAAATATCAACATCAAGAGCAGGATCCCAGTAAAAGCCACACCTTCAGCAACAGCTCAATGAAAACAAATGATCGTCACTACTGCTTCAAAACAGTATGCAGATGTGTTTCCAATCACTTTCAGCAGTCCCAAACCTTTGTAAAGAAAACTAAGGAGAAGCAACTTTTTACCCTCACTCCCTCATACTGGGCACCCATAGGAGAACAGAGACAAACTTCCACATATTCAAAAAAAGAATAGAGCGTACAAGGACAAATGTGTCCCTGTCACTCAAATACATAGCAACTGTATGTTTTTTCACTCTGTTGTGTGTCAAGAACTTAAATGGAAAGGGATTCACTCCAAGGTAACTGAGCAGGCCAGTAACATTGATATGAATGCCGACCTATTTGACTTACTAGCTGTAAGGGGGAAAACAACCTATTCCTACTTCTCTCCAGGCAGTCCCTGAGCTGGTAGAAAGATAGAGAAGCCAAGAATGAAGCTCTAAATTGATTTCAAAGACTTTTTCTTGCCACTTCAGGTTGAACCAGGCAAACACTTTGCCTCAGTGTTCTGAATACTGCTTTCTAAACTCAACAGAAGTCTCAAATTCCTGATCACAACCTTAAAAAGGAAGTGGGTGAGGGGAAAGTAATTTAGGCTTTTTTTCTTCTTCCTTCCATTCAGATGGTATGTTGCAACAAGTTGTATGACATGAACAGAAATGGTTCCTAAACAGCAGAAGGAAACGAATGAAGTACAAAAAAAAAAAAAAAAACCCACACCACTGAACCACTCCTCCCCTAATCTCTGCTGCCGCAGCATTTAGTAGGCTTCCAGTCCGCCAAATTTTTATGTTCAGAGGCCTACACATCTAAGAGGCAATGACAAAGTAGAGAGTGGAGAACAGACTTTGCCAGAAGAGGAAGAACAGAGTTGTAAATTTAATTCCTCTCAAGCTAATTTATGTAATTATCATACAAGTAATATTCCTAAAATCTGTGGCAACATAATTTAAAATCCATCGCATTTAAAAAAAAAAAAAAAAAAAAGACACAAGCCAAACATTTCAACTGATAAATTTGCTAATATACTTCATATAGCATAAACACAAAAGTAAATTCCTACCTGGGTGTACTTCTTGATGCAGCGTCTCTGCTTTCATGCACAGCCTCCCCATTTTGCTGAACTTCTACTGAACAATAAGAAACAAATTCAACAGAAATACTCTATTATGTCTGTTTGAAACCTTAATCAAAATATTACCATCCGACTTAATTATTTTAACTTACTGGTTGCTGATGAACTGAGATTTGTAAGAGATTCTTGTTCAACAACCAAACCATCCAGCACAACTGTCAGTTCACCTGTTTGCACCATGCCACTCTTGTTTTCCAAAGAGAGTTTCAACTGTTCTTTCACCTTCTCCACTAAAAATGGAGTTGGGGTGGATAGGGGGAGAGAAGGAGAGAAGGGATAAAAGGTTAAATTCTAAAAAACATTAAAAGATATTTTCAACACAAAAACGAGATACATGTATTTAGTTGTACAAAACTGAACGTGAGAGATACTCAGATGATTCAAACCAACATAGAAATCACTAAGGAGCTGTGTAAATTTATATCTTCTGTGGGTAAAAGCACAGTTTATTGGAAAAATAAATTGGCCATTTACAGAGTATATTCTATAGGTATGCTATAGGATCCACATGGTTTCAGTACTTTATTATTAATGATTTCCCAGGTTTGCTGTTTCCACTGAGCCCTTTTGAAATTATGCACTACTTACGTAACATGAGACAGCTTAAAGTCAAACAACTTCTGAACTACACATCCAAATTTTGCAAATGACTGGGAACCTCAGTCTACAACCACAGCTTATGTTCATTTCTCATATCACCTTCCAAAACTAATTCTAAGAGACCACTGAAAAGAACATCACTTTGAGGAAGAAATAAATACAAGGACGGCTTAGACTTCTTCCTCAGTTTTAAAAATTATTTTTAGTAAATCCTTACTAGCATTTTCATAGATCCCAACTCCATGATTAAACAGTAACAAAGGAGATTACTTGAGTTATCAAAAATGAAATCAGAAGATATCTTTACCAAAAGAAATTTTGAGATATACAAAAAAATGTATATGTGGTGCAGTTAAAGAATTCAGTATGACTGATAAGCAATGCACATACTTGTAGAGATATATACATAATCCACAAGTAAAACATGCTGTGGATGCTGCATGATTATCTCTAAATAAACTATTACTAGTACAGCAGTAAAAGCTACATGTCATAAATCCAAACACAGTCAGCCATGAGTTCACGTTAATCAGGTTTAAATGGTTAAGGCCTTTTAGTAGTTGCGGTCTCAGATTATAAGATTAATCTTTCAAGATCTACCACCATATTTCACTCCATATGATAACATTCCAAGTTAAAGCTTACTGTGCACTGCCATGTATTAAACTAGCATTTCCTTTTTTTTTTTTTCCATTCTTAACACATATCATAAATGAACAATAAACATTAAAATTGGGAAGGCTACCATAAGCTACTGCCAGATACCATCTAAACTGTTACTTTAAAGAGCAGGTTCAACAATGTAGTTGGGCAGCAGTTACCAGCAGACACCCACTGCTATATTAGAAAGAATTTCAAAGTACTTCAAGTTGCTGGAGCAAGCACAAAGCTTGCAAATCTACAGAATTAATGATTTTGCAATCTGCATTTTGGAAAATGGTACTACCTGAAAGAACAAAGAAACTAGCCTACCACTGAGTTGTTAAATTAACATACTTGTAAATCATCATTTCTGCAAAGGGTGATGGGTTTAGCTTCTGCTATTTTAACAGGTTATGCCTCCAACCCAGATCAACAGTTGGCTGTGGTCCAACTGAGCTGGCAAGAAAGCTGGAAGGGGTGTGGGCAGCAATTCAATACTGGTGGTGGTTAGTGAGAGAAAGTAACAACACCAATTCTAAAGGTTCTGCCTTTAGAGAACTTCCCCTTCACATTTTATTCACTGAAGAGCCATTCAGTGCTGTATTTTAGATGAGGTATCAATAACTGAGTGACTGAAAAACAACAATCAGATTATTCTACCACTGAATTATTGGATAGTCTAATGTATATCAAACTGCTGACTTGCCCAAATCAGAAACACTGCACATAAATTACTTTGGTGCAATGTACGGCTAAGTCAGTCAACCATTCCCAGAAAGAATTTGCAAAGTTGTTGGATCCTACATCCTCTGGATCTTGATAATAAAAATTAAACTTTTTTTTTTAATCATTATTACAACCCAGTTTCTTCTGATATACTTTTTTTAATTTAAAAAAGAAGCAGTTTTCCTGCTTAATTATGGACTTTGGGGCAGAAACTTTATAACACTGCTAAAAAAGCCCACCTGATTTTAGATTCTGTTTCAATTTTCTGTAAGAATCAGAAAAATGAAGCTTTATTCCAGCTCTCCTTTTCCCCCACCTCCCCAAACGGAGCTCTTAGGTTTATATATCTAACTTGCGAGAAAGGTTAGAGATTGTTTTAGCTGGAATTCTACTGCCACTCTGGAGTGGAATTTAAAGTGTGGATTCACCATCTTCTTGTACTAACGAAAAAAAGTTTAAAAAGCAAATTAGATAAAGAAGACCCATTTTAATTCTATTAAAGACAGTTAAAATTAGAAGTTACATAGAACACAACAACCTCTCATGTACTCTAAGGAAGTTCTCAAATGTTTCACATTAATCAGTGGTTCTTACTGCACTCTGAGCAGCTAAATTATGAGGGAAAGATATACAACCTTTCTATTAGTGATTCCAGAGAAGGAAAACATGAAAAAAAATCACATAGATGGCTTTTCTGAAAGTTTAGACTTTTTTTTTTACCAAGTCTAAAACAGATCTTCTAGCAAAATAGTTACTAGATTGCCACAAAACACCGTATTTAGTCACTTCTGCTTTTACTTAATTAACTCATACTCTATTGTTTGTTTCAAAATTATTATATCCCATTGTTACATTTAAATTGCTTTAGATAGCACCGACATCTCTAGAAGAGATGAGTAAAGACATCAACTGAAAGTCAGTTGTAATTTCACGTACGGTTAGTAGTCTAGTTGACAGTTTGATGTATAATTAGTAATAATAATTCTACTTTACTCAAAATATCCTTCATGATAACTTACATTTTCTATTGTGTATTTCCAAAGCTTGTCTCAAGTCTACAGTGGCTCTTCCTAATAAAGCATCTGCTTTTAAAGTGTGATGGCTCCACACTCTAAATTCCAGCGTAGTCTGTGGAGTCACATTCCTGCATATAAAATACATTTTTTAAGAGATATATACAGATTTTAAAGTATTTGTTCTTGCTACTAGGAGTATTTGAACTTAATTCACTTTCTCATATTTGTTGGATTTCTTCATACTAATTAACTGAAAGAAGTTTTTGTACTGCAAGGGGAAATTTTTAACTAAGAACTGCAAACACTATGATATTTATACGTAAGATCACACTTAAAGTGCATTACTATGATAACATAAGGAATTTGAAGAGTATCAGAATAACCCACACTACACTCAAATCTCAGTTATATAAAACATATCTTACTTTATGAAAGACATATTTTCCCTATTCCTCACTATTCCAGAATTCTAACCAAACACTCACATTATTAAATGTGAACAAAAAGGTGGTAAGTATACTTGTCTGTCACTAGAAAGAAAAATACTATTTAAAAAAAAAAAAGGAAAAAGCAACCAATCAGCTACTTGCAAGCAGGAAGAACTCACTTAATAGGCATCAGCGTGCCATGAAAATGTTTATAAAACACTATTTGTGAATCCACAAGTATATATAAAACCATAATGCATACTCACAGAAATCAGAGGGGAAAATATCAAATGATGTAGCTAAAGTAAAAATTGGAGGGAAGCAGAAAGGTAAAGTACCAAATTACAGTAATATTATGATAACCTTTGGCAGTGATCTCTCCCCTGCTCAAGAAGGAAAACGGGAAGCTATGCTAGGTCCTGGAGAGCAAGTTTAGTAGTACAGGTTCTAGTACTGCAAGAGTGCTCCTGGCTGTGAAAAATGCAGTGCAAAAAGTCAAAGGCCACATATCCATCACTACTCAATATGGACAGTTATATCAGCATTGATGAAAACAATACTAAAGACAATCCCACGATCCCAACAATCGAGCTAGCTTTATAGTAATAGTCACTTGAGTGTGTTGGACAATGTGCATCATTTTTGCTGAAACCCCTGAGAAAATTTATGTTTGCCTTTTGATTAGGCTGCCTTCTAATGGAAGTCTTACTGAAAGACCAGCTCTAAAAGTAAATGGGAAAAAAAAACAAACAAAACCCCCCCAAAAACCCACACACCACCTACAAATACAGAATATATTGCTGGTGCTCATGCATATTCATGGAAGAGAGGGTAGTTTGGTAAACGAGAGGATCCACTTATCCTCAGACTGGGCAACTAAAACAACAATACTATTACAATAGCCAGAGGACGAGGGGGCCAGAACACCTTATATACCTAAGGGTAAGATCCTAAGTAATACGGATGATGGAACGAGTCTGCTTTGCTGTAGCGTGCATGGCAGATTACCTTGTTTCTACCAGCTCACCAAATCCTGACAAATCGAATCTGCCTCCTCAACAGAAACTCTGGTCTCTGTGAATATACCGAGAACTCTGTACTTGAACTAGTAATAACTCCTGGAAATCATCATCAGGTCCAAGACTACAGTATTCTCTTTTGCGACCCTGCAAAGGGCTAATAAACTCTACTGAACCTGAAACATTCAGAAACATCACAAAGGAATACTCGGTTCATTCAGCCCAAGTTTGGAGCTAATAAGTAGGTGTTCCCAGGCAAACACTTCCCCAAAGCTAAGTATGTTGTAGTACTCCCCACGCTCCAGCACTGTTAGTTATAGGAACCTGGCGTGGCACTAACGAAGCTGGCTACTGCACAGACAAGTCAGGTGCTGTAAAATGTACTGGCCCAGGCTCAATTCCACTTGATAGTAACTATGCCGTTTCCAGACACAAATTGGGAGCAGTACAATCTTGCATGTATAATAAGGCATTCTAGCCAACTGCACGGTGCAAGATTGCTAGCTCTTCATAGAGTCATGTTTAGGTATATCTACACCCATAGCATAGTTAAACCAAATTAAATCACAAGAAGATTAAAAAGGTCAAACGTTATGATAAATTTTGTTTGTCACTTTGCAGTAAACTGCTTTCATGTTTGTATGCCTTCACCAGGAAATTTAAAGAAAGAAGTGACCTTCCTCATAACTACTACTTATCCAGCTGAGATTATTTTCCTTTTAAAGTTGAGAATGACATAGCTTTTTTACTATGTCATAGTATTTTATTATTAACAACTTCTATAGAGGAATCAAACTTGAATGGTCTACAGCGCTAACAAATATCAAGAGTATACCATGTATAGCAACTGTATGCAAGGAACACTGTACAAAAAGTATTCTCAAAACATTGTAAGAATTCAGAAAAAATATTTCATTTGAAATAAATATTATCTTATGTCTGCATTTAATCATCAACAGCCAGAGAAAACAACGTAGGCATCCAAGCTTAGTAAATATTTGCCTGCAATATCTGCCTAATAAATAGTATAAAAAACCTGAAAAAGCTACTTACACTGTCAGCTGCTCATCCCATTTTGGATTTGAAGAACTACTTGATTTTGCTGTTTTCTTAATTTCTCCATCTGCAGTTAATTCTGTGTAGAAAGTTGTTCCAAACCAATTCTTTTTCCGTTTCAGTTTAGCACTAGAAACTAATAAAATACATTGTTTTATCTACAACAGCATATTGTTGCTGAAAAAACAGAAAACATACTGCCTACAAAATGTATGAAACACAGCATGGCAACGTTATTCCTCATCCTTTCTACTTCTGCTGGATATAAAGAGGTCAATGCTAAAATGGTAGCTTTTCTTTTCAAAAGCTACTTTGTCAGACAGTTGAAAACAATTGCAGCATTTCTCTTCACCACGTACCAGCAGGATGGGTTGGAGAGACAGCACAATTATTTCAGACATAAACACTGAAAATCATGTGGGTTCTTTTGTGTAATTTCTTATTGTTCTTCCTACTCTTCCCTTAACTGAAAAATACCTAAGTATGATACGTTTGAGAGATTATCAGGCAAACTTTTTTTTTAAAAAAAAAAATTGTGTGTAGTTATGAAAGCATATGCAGTTCAGGCCTATTTCAAAGTGTCCCTGTATAGCAAAGCCTGTATACAGAGCTAAATTTCCTTCTTGGTATTACCTGTGTGGTTAATCTGTGGTGTAACACATCAGTTTGTTAAAAGTAAGAAAACAGCTCTCGAATTTCCCCTAAATAGCTCTGTGGATGAACTTAAAGGTTCCAGCTAAATATTCAACAATTAAGAAATAGCAAATGACTGAAGAAGCTATCTTTTACCTCCTAATCGCTGACAAGGTTCTCAGTGTTCCTGAAAATAAATCTGTTCTCTCACTTCCTTGCTCAGCTGAGGAAGTCACTATAAAACCCAGCAGCAGCCTAACTGCCAACATTTTAAATTCTATTTCAGGCAGATGTTGTCTTCAGAAGACCACATCAGTGGACTCACAGCTGTACCTACCTGCTGGCTATGCCTTTTCTCTCATTCCTTCCACACTTCCGCATGATTCTCTTTCCCTTCACTTTCAAACTATAGCAAAGCCGAGTATTTTCAGCCACTTGGAAATAATCCTGCCCCTGTTATTTTTGCATTAGCAAATAACTTCCACTTACTTTTCTGTATGGTAACTAAACTGTCTGAAAGGCAGACAAAAAAGGTCTGTCATGTGTTTCTGGATTACAGAATTTCTGAGACATATACATTAGTTACCTAAAAGTTAGTGGGATGCAAGTGTCCAAGATTCTAAACACAACAGCCATGGACTTTTACTTAATTTCAGTCAAAAGGTGCACACTTAACGCCCTCATACTTAAAAAGTCCAGTCTAAGTCATGTGTCACATGTCATAAAAGGAAAATGCACTTTTGGTAACATTACAAGTAGAAGTCTAAACACGTCTTATTTTTTCATTCCACACGTCATATTTTTTCATCTGAAATCATGATATATTTTTAACCTTTAAGAACCTCTGGTTCTTCCACATTTTTTCCTCCATATTTTACTTTCTAAAAGCAACTGCAACATTTGATAAAATACAGGTATTTAGTCATAATATTCAAGCTTCCTTTTAGTTTTCCCCCTTTTATCTGATTATGTTTTAGGTCATTAGGTTTTGAGTCCCCAAACATGAAAGGAGACCATTATAATTTTTTTTTGTTAGTCCTAATTTTTTTAAACGAAGTCCTAAGTAACAAACACCTGCAAAAGACTTCACAAAGACCTAACAAGACAAGATAGATTGGTAAAATATATTTGAAAAAATACTGATGGCAAAACTTGTTGGCAACATGCTGTAACTGTATAAATCCAAACAAGTCTCTTACTGCTTCACATGAATTTCCTTGTCTACAAACTGTGTATACATTAGTTGCTGCCTTTATAAATGTGCTTTTTAATTATAGTGTCTGAAACGTAAGTCTAGACTCTAAAGCAGCATAAACTCATCTCAGCATAACCCAGTGCAGGTCAGCAGCACTACAGTACCACACTCGTCTCCCATTTCTTTCCCTGTAGTGCCACTGGCATTCCCCTGATCTTGCAATGAAGACCTTTAGAGAATTAAACCTTCAGAAAACTAATCCTAAAAATTGCACAAATTTCTTCCTACTTTGATCCTTGAACCAGATCTTTTGAAGTCAACAGAAGCTCCAGTGCCACAAAAATAGAAGACTACTTATGGAAGGAGCAGTACAGTACAGGATACCAAAATGATCACTTCTGCATACACAGATCTGAAGTTACGGGTCATTTGTGTAACAGTTTGCTACAGTTACACATATTCAATCTACAGGTGGCTCCATCTATGCTGTTAGTTATTGCCAGTTTTGATGATTCATCACTTTATCAAGTTATTTAATCCTTAAACTGGGTTAATCAGTTTTAAGGTTCCTCTCTTATCAGATTAGATAAAATATCTATTTGGGGGACTCCGCAGCAATGTATTTTTTACCAGATGACCTGGCCATCTTTGGACCATCCAGCATGATACATCTTTCTTGAGATGCAGCTTTTTTTAAGACATAGTATCTTACTCATGTGCTTTCCAATTTTTGTTCAAAATAGCCTTAATATATTCGTGGCCATGCATTCATTCTTACAGGGTTCCCAGATTTCGTAAGATCCCTGGAAAGTGCAAATTATTTATCAATGGTAAAATAATACTTACATACATACATTCACACTTATACATTTATGTATATATATATTTATGCACAACATCGAACTACTTGCTGGTAACATTACTACTTTTAGATACTGTAACACTGTCATAATTAGCTATCAAACTTGTTTACCTACATGCATTTTGCTTATCTTAGGACTACAAGTCTTTGTTCTGCTCTGCCATTCCACAGAAAGAGCAACTAAGATTGACACCAGTTGTCACATCCCTCACCAGTTCTTACCCATGAGTAGCAAAATGCGTAACATCTGTTCAACATCTACTGAATATGTCCCCAACATAATCAGAAATTTCCAGAATTGCTTGTAGCCCACCATGTTTCCCTTCCAGCAGATATTGAGATTGCTGAATTCTGCCTCGAATTATGCAACAAGAAAAATGTGAACAGTCATGAGATGCAACACAGTAAATTCCAATTGGATAGAAGGAAAAACACTTCCACGTTGATGTGGTTTACCACTAGAACAATCTGCCCAGGAAAAAAGGTAATCTACAACCTTTGAGATACTGAAAATTCAACTGGACAATACCCTTAGCGACCTGATTCAATTTCAAAGGCAGCCCTGCCTTCAGCAAAAGAGCGGACTAGGGAATCCCCAAATATCCCTTCCAACCTGAATTATTCCATATGGCTGTGTAATCCAACCTGCTGCACCCAAGGTTAATACGGGATACCTGTATTATTCTCAACAGATGTTTACCTGATACAGGTAATCAAAGACAACCTTTTGAAGGGCTAGCAGATTTTGTGATTTCCTCCAGTCCTCCTCCAACTTCACTATAACGTTGTACCCATTTTCAGCTTGGACTTCATTCAACTGCCCATCTTTTTTGTAGAATTTCAGCAATATGTGTTCCCTCTATAGAATATGTGCCAATAATTATTTATTCCCAAGCAAAATTCCTTCCATTTGTCCCTACTGTTGTACTCAATCTCATTTTTTCTTAATTTGAAGAGATCGTTAAACCCTGTCATCCAACTCACTGTATAACCTCTACCTAGCTTTAATTCATCTACATATATTATAGTCATGTTCTTAACTTTTAACATTTGAGTTATTAGTTAAAATATTAACAATACCGATCCATTTTCTACACTCATTTCAAAAACTGCTTTTATGAATACATATGTTTTCCTGTAAAAATCACCATGATACAAATCACTACTTGCCTGTTACTTGCATCTGTAATCTTCCATTATGGTTGTTACTTGTATCAGATCTTGGTGAGGCTGTGGCCATGTCAGAGGTTTAGGCTTTAGCCTAAAAAAAAAAAAAAAATACACAGGTAGCTTATTGAAAAGACTTATCTCTGCATGTTAGTTCCAACTATTAACTAAAATGCTCAACTAATCAGCAAGTTACCAAATGTTACTTAGGTATGGCAGAATGCATTATTTTCAGAACACTAGTTAAAAAAAAAAAACAATTACTTTTGAAATTTGTCCGACGTTACCTTTGAGGATGCCAAGACACTTCAGTAATACATACATTCACATAGTTTAGAACAACTGTGCAAGGCAAAAAAAAATTCAGCTGTGATATTATCAATATTCCTATCTCCAGAAGGTATGCTTATGGTCTGATTTCAGATGTGCTAAGCACCAAGAACTTCAAATGAACAAAACATCCAAAACATTTACATGCTTGAAAATCAAGTCATTCCCAGAACAATACACTCAAGCAATAACTTGATTCAGACAAAAAACATTTGAATTCTATCCCTAGATTTGCAATCAGCTTTCTATACCACTGTTGTCCATCCACAAATCACTTCCCTCACCTATTGAGACAGTAATAGGACCACCCCATCTTGTCATTCCATGGCTAAAATTGTGTGGCTCTGATCTTATCTGGGACATCCCAGTACTTGAAGGACATGCGGACAAACATCACTCGTGTCCTCCTGAATTACTACACCTGAAAGAAAGCTAGAAGTAAAATATTCTCTAGCAGACAACTATTTTTCATGAGAAAAGAATACATACATTTAAAGTATACTTTCCAGGACCCGAATGAACTTCCATATAATTATTTCTGTGAACATTAATTGGTATTGATAATAATATGGTAACAGTAAAGTCACCAAATCTTTTTGATCATGCATCTCTATCAGTAAAAGATTTTTGAGCATGCACCCCCTAATATGTGTATATTTAGAAATTATATATAGGTATTACTGTACTACTGTATTTTGTACATTATAAAACATAAAAATATAAATTAAGAAGGATGAGCTGAAGATAAACGGTATTTTATTTACCGTTTAATTAATGGTGAAAAAAATATTTTTGCTCTCACTAGAAATATTTTTTTCTTTCTGAGAGCCATGTGACTAAATATGCTTCATTTTAAAAATGTTGGCTTAACACTTTGTAATACAGTCATCTGAAGGTCTAGTTCTAAATTCAGTATGTCTCAGTATTTGGTTTTAATGGCTCTCAGAGCTGGAAAAGACAATTAACAATGATGTGTACATCAAAATGAAAGTACATCACTGGCTGGACTTGCTACATACAAAGTTTATTCTTGAAATGTGGTCAGGAAATTTCCATCTGCCTGATATCAATCAGCTATTACTGCAAACTAATAGAAGATCATGCATTTTGATATTTTTAACAAACGGTTCAAAACCCTCTGAAACTCTTCAACTGGAAGACTTGAAACAGGTAAGGAAATTCTGTTACACAGTTTAAGTGTACAGATATTAGAGTTCTTGTGGGTGTCACACATCTTTTCTGGCAACAAAATCCAGAAAATATCCATTTTCAAAATGTTCTATCCATAGCATGAGTTTCTTTTAAAAAGAAGTCACCTTTTTGCCCATTGGCATCACCTTCACCTTGAATGGATAGTGTCTTTATTTTTTTTTAAAATACCTGTTAGTCAGCATACTGCTGACAACCACCTGTCATCACAGACCACATCAGCAAATTCAGAACACTCGTCTTTTTGTGAAAGAAATACGCAGAATTAATCTTTAACTTTTACAGTTCTTCTAAGCACTTTCCCATGACAACCACCAAACTTCTGCATGCTACAAAAGATTCTCCTGGTCACTCCCCATGTCATTAAAAATTATAAAGATTCTGCTATTTAAAGGCCCTGTTTTTACACAATTAACCACAATGATGACATCTTGCCGCACTTCGTGCTCCAACTTCCTTGATGTTTGCTTATGCATGACGCAGTGAATGTGTTCCACGTGTGCTGCTCTCCTTGTAACTTCACCCCAGAATCCTTTTTACCTTCAAAGCAATCCATCAGTACGTACATTTGCAGTTTTTCCATTTAAAAAAATAACAAACAACCCAACAAATGTTGTTATTAAAGAAGTCATTTACTGTTAAGAATATATCTTCTCTGGTACATCTTTCCTTAGTGACTTAGTTCTTTGTGTATTTCATTAACAACACAGAACCTAGCAACTACCATAAGCTGAGCCACATTACAAGCATCTATACTTTCATCCAACTGTATAGCAAGCCTCAAGCCTCCCACACTGTAAATTTTTCTAATATTTATTTCTTCAGATCTCTGGCAATCTGTTCTAGACATCTTTCAACAGTATCTGCTGACAAAGGAATGCATGTCTGCTTGTAACCATATTCTTTCCCATGTATTATTTCAGATATTCTTACAGCGAGGAAGATCAAGTGTTTCTCCAATAATTTGTGGCTTCTATGTCTTTTGCTATTGAGAAACCTCAAAAGAGGCTTCTAAAGATCCATCATTAAGTTAGTGAAATCTTCAAGTACTGGACCGAGTATCACAGGACTTTAAACATTGCTGAAAAAAATCATGGAGGTTTGTCTTCATGTTCTGGATAGCTGTTTTTTTCAATGCCTTGCTAATTGTGATGGATTCATACTATCATTAGCTGATATTTCAAGGTACAATATTCTCGTAGGGCGAGGTTCAGCATTAATTCTAGTGGATGTATATCCATATTTCAAATTGCCTTCTTGATAAACTCAATATTTTTTTTGCCAACATATTGTCAGATCTAATTGCCATTGTTTTTACCTCATATTGCATCTGGCTAGGAGCTCATGCTAGAGTAGGAGAAACATCAGCTCTGCCATGTTCTTATTGTTCACATTATTAGTATTCACTTCAATCCATGGTCTCTTTGCAGGAATTTTTTTAAGTTACTTGCCCATTTTATGAGGGTCAGTTTAGTTAAAACTAAATATAATCCATAAATCCACCTAACTGGACACATGTAAACTGCATACATTGCAATATACTGAAAGTGAAAGAACAAGTGAAGGCACTGCTGTGACCCCTTCACACTCTGGAATTCTAAGTCTGCCCTCAGGACACCTCACCAACTATACATGACACAGGACCAAGTGAGGGTGCCAGTGTCAATATGAGGTTGATTTCTTTCTTATCTTTCAGATAAAATACAAACCCTAATATTTTATTTCCACACCTCAATGGATGGTCTTGTACACCTCATTTTGGAGGCCGCTGAGATAGAAGACATCAAAGGAGCAACACATGCAATCAGTTCTGTGGCAAGTAAAGTCAAATTCTTCACAAGAAACCAAGATCTGCAATCTAGTTCTAATCATACATTAAAAAAAATATTTTAGGCATACTTTTGTAACTGACAAATTGCAATAATTTTTACTAAGCTTTTTTTCCACCTACTGTTCAACCTGCATAGATCTAAAACGCTAGGGGAGTTATTTGGTTTTATTTGGTTGGTTGGGTTTTGTGGATTTTTTTAATCTCTACTCATATCATGCACAAAGTAAAATAAATAGAGAAATGAACTGTGTCAAAGTCCTCAGGTAGACAGCACATTGCCTAATCTCCTCAGGTTTTCAGTGCTGATTTATCTGCAAGGCACACCACCTGCCCTACCCTGAGTTTCTGGCTCTGCTTCTGACTAAGCTGCTAACTGCATTTGGCAAACCCCCGTTTGTTAAGCTACTGGTAACAGGGAAGTGATAATTCACTACACTTAGCTTTGCGTCTTTCCCCTTGAAGGAAAAAATTACCATGATGCCTGGGAAAAATTACTAGAATGCCAGGGACATCCGAACAGGGTGGAGAAGAAACAAAGTTAGGCTTGGGGCTGCATGTTTCTGCAATAACTACATGACTGCCTCCCACATCAAGAGTGCCCCCATGTTCTGTTTCTGCCCTGTAAAATGAACATCCTTCTGTAACAGAAGTCTTTCTTATATTCTTGCCAATATGGTACCCCAAGGTACATTTACACAGCAATTATTACAATTCCGTATGTTTAGTATGTTGCAAGCAAAATACTACATTAACATGTATGTCAAATAGTATTTAGAAAAACAAACTAAAAAATGTGAAAGTGCAAAAAAAATCTTTTAAATAAACATAACTTTTTATCAACAATACATGAAGAAAGTGTTATGTCATATGTTATATCCATAAGGGTTTTACTGAACAGAGCAAATTAGTTGAACTGACTGATTCTGGTCTCATCATGTTCCAAATATTCCAAAGCTGCAGTCCTCCCACCCTTGTTTAACTGGTTAGGAATGAGGAACTGGTTAGGAATTAAGGGAGAAGGACACATTAAAATTTCTCCGAGTCAAAAGAAGGAAACTAATCAATTGGTTTTTCCAGTAATGTTTTTTTCAGGAATATGTAAATAACAATTATTTAAGCTTCAGTCACCAGTTATTTTCATCCCTGATTATCCAAACTCCACTACCGACATTTTTAAATAAAGTTAACAGGTTATTGTCCCATCAGCTGTGATGCAGGTTGGTTGGTCTGGTGCAAGCCTGCTCACATCATGGAGTTTGTAGTTTTCATTCAAGATCCAGAAAGTTACTCTTATGGTATTACTTAAAAAAAACAAAGAAACAAAAAATCCAAAGCCTTCACTGCCCGATGCACATTGGGTCACAACTCGCTCCCAGTCAAATGTGTCTTTCTCCTGGGTAAACAAAGCCTTCAAGAAGAAAAATTGGCCAAGTTACATTGTACAAAATGAAGGATCTTATCTAGAGCCTTGGACACCTATTACTCCCTGCAAGCTAGTAAGGATACATGACAACCGTTGCTGCACAATTGAAGAAGAGAAGCATGATCCAGAACATAGCCCCTCAGCCTTTGATAAGAAAATTACTACCATGATGTAGCCATAGGGGGTGGAGGGGGATGGGACACAGGATGACAACCCTATTTATCATATGAATTGTTTGCAGTAGTGATAAAAACAGCGTTAGTGACATTATGTAAGGTACTAGTACTGATTGTCATACTCAAGAAAAGGACAGGACATGAACAGCACTACTGGGAGAATAAAGACAATGCACGAGTAGTCTAATAAAGAATGGAAGTAAATTTGCTCATCATCTATAAATATATCAGGAACATGCAGAAATCAAAAATAAAGACTACTGAATTAAAAGAATAGTGTTGATAGATGTTTCCAAAAATCTCATGTTTCTGGGGGCAAGGTTGCAGCAGAGACAACAAGCACATACTGTATGAAACTAAGCAGGGACAGTAAAGAAGTCACACAGAGGGACTGACAGACTTGTACTAGGCTGGGATTATACCACCACTCTAATGCCTCATTAGAAGCACAAATTTTCATAAGATGAGAAAGATTTTTAAGAGTTCTACAACTAGAAATTCTTCAAATACTGAAAAAATGGAAGTTTCAAGGAGTAGGAGCCTCTGTCTTCATAAGCCAAAGAAACTCTATCTGCATGGCCAAAAATAACCAAACTTCAACTAAAGTTGTCCGAGCTTGGTGAAGGAAGGGATGGGATTGCAATTACAGGAAGTGAAGTGATGATATTCATTTGGAGGATTGAGACATTTGCAGAACAAGAGATAACATCTAAAGCAAAATACCAGTACTTAACCTAATTTGTAAGGAAGTATATATGAGAAATAAAAACAGGTGGTGAAGAAGCACTGGAAGATGGGGTGTGTTGTTTTGTTTTTTTAATAAATGATTTTTTTAAGTTTTATTTCAAATAATGCAAGCCCTAACCATTAATGGGCAAGGGAACACTATGTCCTACAGGCACTATTTACTGCTTTCTTGCATCATGCACACACTTTTTTTCCTCAGCCCTAAATCCCTTTTTCTTGCTACTCAAAATAAATGCCCAGTTTAGCTACTGAATATGTTAAGGGTTAAAATATTTGAGGTTATCTCTAGATAATCTTAAAAAGAGGATTACATACAATATAAGAGTCACCATCCTTATAATCTTCCTGAAAATCATGGCATTAATTCTCACAGGGCTGCAGTCACCACACATTCCCAAATACGAACTTGCTACACCTCTTTATTCAAGTTCTAGATTAACCTTAATTGGTCTAAAGGACATGAAGCTTTACTTTCAGAATTGTTTCACTAACACATACAACACCCCCTCCCCTAAATTCCTGGACCAAAAATGAATTAAGAGAGAGTCTTGAGAGCCACGTAAAGATCACAGTTATCACAATGCTTCTGTCTAAACCAGGGGTCCTCAAACTATGGCCCACGGGCCAGATACAGCCCCCAAGGGTCCACAATCTGGCCCCTGGTATTTACAGACCCCCCCGCCGGGGGTTGGGGGGGAAACCAAGCAGCCGCAGATGACTGCCTGCCACTGCATCTGCGCGCCGGCCCCCTGGTTAAAAAGTTTGAGGACCCCTGGTGTAAACCATCCTCATCACACAAAACCATTACATCAACTGGAAAAGTACAATCTATTTATTAACCCCTATAACAGATTTTTTAGAAATTAATATTGCTTCAATCATATAGATTATTTTGGGTAACTACAGATCAATTAAGACAAAATAAAACCCTAGCAAAACCACAGAATGGCTGACATATTAGACTACTAAAAAAAATTAAGGGATCATTCCATAATTCATGTGAATCAACAGTTTCATGGAAGACAAGTCTAGTTAACGATAACAGCATTTATAAATTTACACTTCTGTGAAGAATTTTCTATCAAATTCAAAATGCTATTTACACATCAGAACTAAGACCAACACACTAGTCTTTCATAGATGATTTACTTATGAAATTTAAGCAGATACATTTTAAATTACATTGCCCATTTGGTAATGAATGCACCTGGTTGAGATTTACTGTCGTGCTACATTGAAATAAATGATGGCATTTCTTGTGAAGTTGAAAGCTAAAAAGTATCGCTGCAGCAGCAAACACATATTTATAAATCGATGGTTTGAATCATTAATTGAGGAGAATTTTCATGAAGAACCAAGCAACTCGGATGTAGAAGAATACAACCACCAACACAGAAAGTCCTTTCATTACTCATATGATACCACAGGAGTCAAGCCAGGAATAAAACAAAAAGAATCGTAGCAAGTTTAAGACAGTAGGGTCTAATTACGGGTGGTACCAATTCACAATGGATGGAAAATCCTACCACATGGAACAGTTAAAATACAGGAAGAATGTTAAAATATAGGAAGAATGTGCAGAAACAAGAAGTTACACAATGTGGCTTTTCAATTTAACTTTAAATCAGAAAACCTGCAAACTGAGACAGTATCAAGGGAGTATTTCTACACACACACACAAACTCCCAATTACCTATAGAAAGTCAACACACTAAAAAAAAACAAACAAACAAACAAACAAGAAAAAAAAACAACCAAACAAACAAAATGACATAGGCAGGAACTCAGAAGCCATCCATAAAGCTGTGGTAGAATAGAAAATAAATATAATTGCAATTTAAAATTATTTACTCTCAATCACAATATATTTGGGCTTACTGATTGTGCTTTAATGACCATTGAGTTATTCTCTTGCTAATCTGACACTGTTCCAGAAAAAATATAGAAGACGGTGGATAAGGAAAAAAAAACAACCATGAACAAATTACACCATGAATGAGCACTGTTGAATCAAGTCTTCCTGAATGCCCAAAACCAGAATAAGCAAACTTGAGATCTATTCATATAAATGCCCTAAGCAAGGAAAAAGTAAGCAGATGAGCAAAATGCCTAAATATTACTAACATCCTCATTAACATCTTTAATTCAATTTACTGTAAGTATAAGTAAGAAATGAGTTGGCTAGGTAAAAATCAACATAATGCCATAAATATTATTTTTCCTGTATCTGAGCATATCTTCCAAACAAGAACAGAAATGCAGAAAAATCTCTTCCTCAAAAGATTTTTTTTTTTTTAAACAAGGAAGCTAATTATTCAAGATTTTCCCAATCCACCCCAACCAAAAAGGTACAAAAGGTTGAAGGAAGAAGTATAGGGTGGGAAAGAAATAAGTGAACTGAAACTCTAAAATCTATGGCATTTAACATAATAAATGTGGTTTTGAGCAACCCAGTTTAGTGGAAGGTGTCCCTGCCAATGGCAGGGGGTTGAAACTAGATGATCTTTAAGGTCCCTTCCAACCCAATTCTATGATTCTATGGAATAGTTCTACGGAGAGCCATGGGAAAATAACAATACTGACATTAGTTATTTTTCCTTATTACAAAGCGTAAACACAAACACAAGAAAGGCCATATAACTTTGAGTATAAAGTCCTACAGATAAGAAATCTTTAAAATCATTTTAAAAAATGTTTCAGGTTCAGATTAACAAACTATCCAACTACATGATCATGCCTTTATCCGTATTTAGTGCTGTATTACCTGAAACTACCACAATACTGTCACAGTTCTATCAGATGCAAAACTGAGTATGTGCACCACCACAGTATTAGCACACAAATTTGTGTTCTACACTTCAGACATTCCCTTCCCGACCTCCTGCCTCGACATACAAGCACTTTATAGTTTTCAAGACTGGATAATTTTCTGGCAACAAACTCCTTGCTCCTTCAGTGGAAAAAAAGGGCCTGGAGGCAGGACTAGAAATGTGGACTACTTCCTAGTTTCCCGAACACAGTAGAAGGGCTGTCTTTTTCCTGAAAGATGCTCACACACAGTTGCTTTGCCACCCTATACTGCATGCTTCACCATGGGCAAAGTCTCCCAAGAACATGCCTCCTTCCCACACCTCACACTCCAGAAGATCACAACAGCTACAGTACTGAAAGATTCCGACCCCTACCGCCTCCTGAAATCACTGATCGCTTGTCCAAAACCTTTAGCAGAGCTGCAACAATTAGTCTTTTTACATTATCAAAAAAGCCAGTACCATAAAAGCATAAGATAAAAACAAAATAGGTGTTATTAAGTGGTGGTAAAACCAAAAATAGAAAAATTATAGAGATTTTTCTATTACAGTAGCTTTTAAGATAATACAGTTCCTAAACCAGCACACTAAAGGAGTTCTACAATAGTCCAAAATATAAGAGAAAGCTTTTAAAACAATGAAATTGTTGATAAACGAAAACTTAACTTTCCATTTTTCCTCTTCAATTCTCACAAGAGGTTTACCTTCAACGGGGAAGGGAGGGCAGAGGAAGAAGGGAGGGGAAGAGGGAGGGAGGGGAGGGAAGGGACTCATGACTCCTCTACAACAAAATCAAAAATTATAAGGTTGGAAGCAAGTTTCTTGATGTGCAAATAAGAACAAAAATAAGAAAAGGAAAAAGAACTTTTCTTATCTCAGATGCAAGTACATTTCACAACTGATTCCCTCCCATCCAGACTCCCCAAATCCCGAATTTTATTCAATGCAATTCTGATTTGAAAGTCTATTTCACTATTTAACAACAATAAAAATGGCAATGATGGCTAATCCCAGGAGGATCATGAAATTTAGGTGAACACTCTCCAAGACCAAGAACCTTTAAATTTGCATATTCTGATCACATCTTTACCAAAGGCACAATATTTTTCTAATTTTATTATAGCAAATTGAATGTATGTCTATTGAACTGAATAATAATTAAAAAAAAGTTACAGATGTTAACTGTATTCCTTACAGAGAGAACAGATAATTCTATATTACTACAATAATTAAGGGCATCTCCCTTTGACATTGGGAAACTTTCATCTCAGAAACTGGTTACACACAAATAGAGACCAGATCTGTTTCAGATCTGGAGAAGAATCTGTAGACCCAAAAATGTGTTGGCCTTTATTAAACTGAGCACAATAGTAAAAGGTCATTTCTACAACTCATCTTGCCTAGAGCAACACTAATACAAAAATTCTAAGACTAGACACTCCCTAAACAGATAGCTTTGGTCATCAACTAAAATTACAATAATGTTTACACCTAGGCAAAGAGAGAACTTTAAAGTCAAAAGTTTTATTTCCTTGAACACTACAAACCTGTTTGCTACTTTAAGAAGCAATGGAAAAACTACACTTACTAGCAAAGGATAACCTCTACAAACACCAGTATGGCCATCTGAGAACCACTGAACTTTCTGTGTGACGTTGGTAACAAAACTAATTCATTGTTCTTCATGAAAATTTGATCTGTCCTCTTCCATGTCAGATGTCCTCTTCCTTTTTAAGATCTACTATTACAGGCTAATTCCAAATGTCTGAAATACCCTTCTCCTTTCTGAACAAATATATGATAAACAGGAATATATTGCAAAGCCCAGTAGGTACTTAGTTTTAGATGTGATGGACTAGGGATACAGACAGAGACATTATGTAGGCCAAGGTATTAGCTCTTATTAATCAGTAATTTATTGGTGTATGTGAGGGGGGAAAAAACCCTCTCCCACGAACAGAAGGTTCCTGCAAAAGGCTATATTCATGAAGGTCTTTTGTATTTAATCAAAGTACTTGCTGGTTTGATACCTTTCAATAGGATACCAGAATTTAAAGTACTTACACATTGTGTTACAACCCTCCTTTTCAGGTATGACTAATTAAAGGTGGGGAAATAGTACCTTGACATACTGCAGACATTTAAAAGGTTTCCTTCACATAAGCACTATGTTACACTCGCTCTTAAGGAATCAAATTGTTTTGAACACAAGGACAAATTTTAAGAAAAGGAAAATATCTTTTAGTCATACTATTGTTTTAATTATCTCACATTACATGTCCTTCTAGCTAGCAAGGAGTTTTAAAAGTTGTAAATGAACATATTGTAACAGTTACGCAGCCAGTAAGTCCTCCATAAAGTTACTGAAAGTTGCAAAAATGTTAAGAGGGTGGGGTTTTTTAATGTCAAATAGAAAGCCTCGACATTTTTTAATTTATTTAAGTAACAGAATAGAACAAGAACTACAAACTAAAAAAGCATCATTAAGCAGCAGGCCTTGTTTTGTCCCTCTTCTACACACATACAAAGAAACACAGCTCAGTGGCAAAAAACAGTAACCAGTGCTGTTAGACACAAGCAAGAAAGGCAAAGTGCAAGTTACACAAACAGCTCTAACCTTTGGTTTTGAATCTGAATGCTTTACACTGAAGGTCTTAGATTCTTTCAATTTAACTCAATAGATCTGTTCATACAACACTGAAAGGTTGTTTGTTTGTTTGTTTCCACAGACTAAGTCAATTTCCTTGGCTTTTAGTATTTTGCCTTTGCCCCAACACAAGCTGCCAATTCCCAGTCCAGCTTCTTTCTTTACCTGTACAAGTTCAATCACTTCCTGGTTTTTTTTAAACCCCTTATTTTTCATTGTTTTCACCTTTACTAACCTTAACTTTCAGTCCTATGTATATTTTTGTCTTTTAAACCTAAATAATTTAGAATTTCTCTGGGAAATATTTTAATTATCCACCACAGAAGTACACATGAAAGCCATACGTTACAAAATAAAAAATATTTCAGATTGGATCCATGCAACACGCATGTTCACTATCAGTTTTTCTAACCATGTTTTAAAATTATGCATCATGAAGATGAAAGAACCTGCAATATTACCTAACTTACATGACACTACACTGAAGGAAGGAAAGGTTATTAACTTTAAGAATCCCTTTGTAAACAATTTAAGCTACAGTCCTATACTCAAACTGAAGGCAAAAGATGGCACAATACATATTTGGAACCGTAAACCACAGACTGACCTTAATAATTAACTTGGAAATTTGTAAGATGCAGTGAGTAGTATTGAACAGCGTCCTTACCTATGAAGTATCATTTGTAAAAGTATTATAAATAGTAGTTTAAGTCATTGTTTAATAGCTTAGAAAATATTAGAAATGGAAACCAGTTTTTCACTGATTAGTTAAAATAATACTGCTAAGAGCACTGACTTTACTTCTCATTAAGGGAAACACCTGATTGCAGTACTTTGAGGACAGGATTGTAGTAAGACCATCATTTGCTGAGCAACAGGTTATTTTCTGTGGCACCTACTACTGCTTTTAAACTTCAGTCAAACAAATATTGATGGACTGAAATACAGGTCTCCATCCTGAAAAAAACATTCTAGGATACCATTTCTTAAAATGAAAAACTCGCAACCCTAAACTATTTAACAGAATACTTGGCTGCTTATCAAGATGGTAAAATTCCTGAAGATCCATTTACTAATTTCTGCTTAATAATAGTTTGTCCAATTCCTTGGATATTGGTGAGTTTAAAAAAATATGTATGTAAAAAAACCTCAACCATATTCCATCAGACTCGTAACCACTAGCTATACAAACTTGAAAGGACAGCAGTAAGTGCTGTTCAAAATGTCTGTAACCTTAGGACATATTCTATGCTAACAGTGAACACTAGAAACTTTTTTAAAGTCAATGGTCCAATGAAAGTGCTCTGAGCACCAAACACTCATCCCATAAACAACACATTCACTATATATAATCCCAAATCACAGAACAGTTGAGGTTAGAAGAGACCTCTGGAGAACATCTGGTCCAACTCCCCTACTCAAGCTTTGCCACCTAGAGCAAGTTGGCCAGGACTGTGTCCAGACAGCTTTTAAATACCTTCAAGGAGGAAGACTCCACAACCTCCGTGGGCAACCTGTGCCAGTGTTCAGTCATCCTTATAGTAAAAAAGTGCTTCCCGATGTTCAGAGGGAACCTCCTGTGTTTCAGTGTGTGCCCACTGACTCTGGTCCTGACACTGAGCACCACTGGAAAGAATCTGGCCCCAGCCTTTTTGCACCCTCCCCCTTCAGGTATTTTTATACATTGATGAGGTCCCCCCAAGTCTTTTCCAGGCTGATCATTCTCAGCTCTCTCAGCCTTTCCTAAGATGCTCCAGGCCCCTCATCATCTTCATGACCCTTTGTTGAACTCTCTCCAGTATGTCCATGTCTCCCTTGTACCGAGAAGCCCAGCACTGGGCACAGCACTCCAGGTGTGGGCCTCTCCAGTGCTGAATAAGGAGGAAGGATCACCTCTCTACCTGCTGGCAATTCTTTGTCTAATGCAGCCCAGGACCCCATTCACCATCTTTGCCCCCAGGGCACACTGCTGCCTCATGTTCAAGGTGATACTCACCAGGACCCCCAGGACTTTTTCTGCCAGCAGAGTATCTTCCTTCTTCCTGTTAAAACTCAAAAGTACAAGCAAAGCCATCTTCAACTAACAATATCCCTCACTCCTTTACCTAGGAGTAGCTTATAAGCATTCTCAAGACAAAGGAATTACTTGAGGATGAAATGACTGTAAAAGGACCCAAAAATGTTAAGCAGTAAATCCAACTTCAATAAAGCAAAGGAGAATAAAGCTATGAGACAATCCCCATACTTTCTTTACCATCAACACACTGGAGTGAATCTTCAGACCAACCAAAACAGTAAGGGACACAGGTAGCATTTCATTTCTCATGTTTTCACCAAGCCCATAGCACATACTGATGAGTATACCAGTGATATACCAGTGGCCTCCTTAAGATCTGCTTTGACATTAGTAGAATTTCAGCTTCAGCAGTCTCCTCCTCACAGTCTGTAAGGCCTTGTCAGCAAGGCAAGGAAGGCATTAGTTCTTCCTCACAACTAACAGCTTCTCCAGAGATACTTCAACATCCATGATACACGGCAAATATTTTGTTACTAAGATATAAGTTGCCAACCCTACAGCAGACCTACAGAGAACTGAACTAGGAAGCAAACTGTCATTCTTCTTGAACCACAGAACATCCTGAGACGGAAGAGACCCACAATGATCATCAAGTCCAACTCCTGACTCCACATAGGGCAACCTAAAAGTTAAATGATGTATCTAACAGCACTGTCTGAACACTTCTTGAACTGCAAGCATTGGTCAGTTCCCAGAGCTATGGTATCACTGTTATCAGCAAGACTTGGTGGAATGCGTCCCATGATTGGAGTGCTGGGTTGGAGGGCTACAGGCTGTTCAGGACAGACGGGCAGCGCAGGTGAGGTGGAGAAGTTGCACTGTATGTAAGGGAGGGTTTGACTGTACAGCCCTTCGTGATAATGTGGTTGAGAGCCTCTAGATGAGGATTAGGCAGGTAGAAAACAAAGGAGATGTTGTAATGGGTGTCTACTACCAATCACCCAGTCAGGATGTAAGGACTGATGAGTTGGTCTATAGGCAATTTGGAGAAATCCCTGGATCTGTAGCACTTGTCCTTATGGGAGATTTCAACATCCCAAGTATCAAATGGGAGTACCACACTGCTGTTACAAGCAAGTCTGGGAAATTCTTGAAGTCTGTGGAAGATACTTCTTGTCACAAGTACTCAGTGAGCCAACTAGGATGCTGCTAGGCTTGCTATCTGTGAATAGGAAAGGACACAGCAGTGATGCCATGCTATGTGGCTGTCTTGGCCAAAGTGATAATGAAATGGTCGAGTTTAAAATTTTCAGTATAATGAGGAAAAAGGACAGCAGAGTTGCTACCCTGGACTTCAGGAGAGCAAACTTTAAGCTATTCAGGTAGCTATTTAGCAGAGTACCCTGGAAATCTGCTTTTGAGGGCTGAGGAATCCATGAGTGCTGGTCAGTCATCAAGAACCACTTTTTAAAAGCTCAGGAGCAGGCAATTCCACTGTGTTGTAAGTCAAGCAAGCAGGGCAGAAGACCAGCTTGGCTGAACATGGAACTTCTCATGGAGTTCAAGATGAAAAATAAAATGTATGATCTCTGGAAGTAAAGTCAGTCTTTTCAGGAAGATTACAAAGCCATGGTTCATATATGCAGGGAGAAGACACAAAAAGCCAAAGCTCAATTAGTGTTGAAACTGGCCAGGGTTGTGTCAGATAACAAGGGCTTTTTTAAGTATAGTAATAGCAAGAGGAAGTCTAAAGAAAACATTGGAACGACACTTGTTGAAGGTGGTCTTCTAAACTAATAGGGATGAAGAAAAAGCAGAGGCATTCAGTGGGGTTTTTACCTCAGTCTTCGATAATACGAGCAGACCTTAAGCTGCCTGGTCCCCGAGTCAGAGGACCATGACTGTAGAAACTGTGACTTTCCATTTGTGGACACTGAAATTGTAAGGGACCAGCTGTATGAGCTGAATGCTCACAAGTCCATGCATCCTGACGGGATTCATCCCGGAGTACTGAAGGAGCTAGCACATGTTATAGCAGGACTCCTCTCGATCATCTGCCAAAGGTCTTTAGAAGTCTGGGGAAGTCCCTGCTGACTAGAAGCTAACCAATGTTATTGCAATCTACAGAAAGGGCATGAGGGAACACCCAGGGAACTACAGACCTGTTGGTCTAACCTCAGTGCCTGGAAAAGTTATGGAGATCATACTGGATACTATTGAAAGACATTCAAAGAATAATGCAACCATCAGGCACAGTCAACAGGTTCACAAAGCCAAAGTCCTGTTTTACAATTAAGTCACCCACCTCGTGGAGGAAGGGAAAGGCAGTAGATGTAGTTTTTCTGGATTTGCTCACAGCATCCTTCTGGACAAGCTGTCCAACTGTGAGATGAGTGGGTTCACTGTGTGCTGGGTGAAGAACTGGCTGAAGGGCAGAGTTCAACAGCTGATAGTGAATGGGGCTACATCTTGTTGGCAACCAGTTACCAGTGGTGTTCCTCAGAGTTCAATTCTAGGGCCAATTCTGTTCAATATATTTATCAATGATCTGGATGCTGGAGTTGAATGCACCAAAAGCAAGTTTTCTGACTGTTAAGTGGAGAGGGAAGTACTGATCTCTTCTCCCTAGTATCCAGCAATAGTATTCGTGGGAATGGTTCAACATTGCATCAGAGGAGGTTCAGACTTGACATTAGGAAGTATTTCTTTATCAACAGGGTGGTCAAATACTGGAACATGCTGTCTAGAGAGGTGGTCAATGCCCCAAGCCTGTCACTATGTAAGAGGCATTTGGCCAATGCCCTTAATAACACGTTTTAACTTTTGGTCAGCCCTGAATTGATCAGGCAGTTGAACTAGATGGAAGGGACCTACAATGACCAACTGAAATATTCTATTCTGTTCTTCCATACCGACAGCTTGGGGCCACAACCACCTCCCTGGGGAGCTTGTTCCAGTGCTTGACCACCTTTTCAGCAAAATTTTTCCCAATATCCAACCCGGAATTCCCCTGATGCAGTTTTAAGCCATTCCCTCATACCCTATCACTGGACACCAGGGGGAGATCAACACCACCTCCTCCACTCCTCCTCATGAGCAAGTTGTAGACAGCAATGAGGTCACCTGTCAGTCTCCTCTTCCCTGAGCTGAACAAACTGAATATCCTCAGCTGCTCCCCGTAAGCTATGCCCTCTAGTCCTTCCAACATTTTTCTTGCCCTTCTTTGGACAAATTCTAATATTCTTCACACATCAGGTCTAATACAAGCATTTCTGTATTAATCTTTCTTAAGCCAACCTATACGCAGTTCCTATCCACCCCCACCTCAAAAAACAAATGTTTGCTCTCCATGCCAATATGAGTGGACAAGCTACATACAAAAATATTTTATTTTCTGTATTTTTTCAAGTATGTTCACTGACCATTGCTTCAGATGATGCAATACTGATCCATACATTATCTCCAGCATATTGCCAGTCTCATACTTGGGTCTAAGAAAAAAAATAAATAGTACAATTACAGAGGTTTACAAAAACCTATTTTTAGTGCTATGCACTGGTCCAAATAAATGAGACTACGATTCCACTGCACGTGTCTGCCTGTTCTGTTTTGCCATACACTTAGACTAGAAAAGACCTTTTTAGCCTGGTTTCCCCAAGCAAACATCACATTTATGACTCATACTGTCCACCTTCATCTTCCCACTCGTCCTTTCATCTCCATCCCTCTAAATGAATCTGTTCATCACTAGATTCAGCAAAAATAAATTGAAAAGCAATGTTCTCTGATACACTAAGTTCCCATGAGCTTCACAAAAATCAACAGCTAGGTAGAGGAAAAAGACACAAATTCTTGTGCTTGCTGCGGGCTGCAGCATCAACTCAGGCTATCCACATTGCCTGGCCCAAAGGCTACACAATCACCACAGACGCAGCTCTGAACCAGTCTGAGCTGAAGCTGTGCACTGTGGCTTTTTTACTAAAAGTAAAAAAGGTCTAAAACAGCAGCTGGAGAAAAGATTTGTAATGATGTAAGAAATATTTGTATGAAGCCTAGTTCCACAGAGCAACTTATCAGCAAAATATTTAAGGTACACCTCACTTGCAAATCTTAATCACGATGATGCATTTAGGTCCTACCACAATACAAAAAAAAATGAAAAATATCACAAAGCCTCCTCTGTGTATTACAGATAGGACCAAACACACAGTGAAACAAATGAAGTGACTGACTTTCAGGTTGCTTGAACAGAACAATGGTAGTTAAAGACAGACAGTCCAACATGCATGTCAATAAATCGGGGAAAAGTATTTTCTCCTTCATTTTAATATTCAGCTGATCGCCTTCATATCTGCCAGAACACATAATATGCGAGCTACACACAAGTCTTCAGCCTCTCTGGGTTGCCTTCTGCTATGAACAATGCTAACGGTTGATATAAATTATTGTTTAGCAGATTTGCATCAAGAGAAATGTACACTAATATACTAAGATGTAAGTCTAAAATATGGGCAGATTTTAGTATACCTACACTGCAAACAGAACACCTTACCATAGTTACATGTAGGCACTTCCATACTAAATTTAACTCTATAGGTAACGTATTATAATATGGAAAATGGAGAAGTATGGCCTTCAGAATAGACAGGCAACATGAGCACATACCAGGAGTGCCCAGGTAGCTTATAAAATCCACTCATGAGAATTCAAGCCTGTCACCACCACTATTAGTCACAATAGCCATGACTAGCGTAAGCACATCTCTACTGCTGTCACAGCAAAATTAACAAATTTCAAAGGCACATAAAACAACATTAAAGATGTTAAGCAAGAGTGCTGCTGTTTCTGTTATACCACCACCACCACCCTTGGTTTTGTGGAGATACGAAGAAACCATGACATAGGAATTCCAATAGCGGGAAATGCATTAATACTGCCCCACAAAATAGTCTCCCACTTTCCCCATTGTTCTGGTGAGTCAGTAGAAGACAACAATTCAAAGAAGAGGAGATTAGAAACCTACTTGGTGTTATGGGCTAAAGTGGCAGAAAGGGTCTTTGCACATTTTTTGACAGCAAGATGTTTGATGCAATGCACCTCTCCTCAGTAACTCTAACTCAAAAAATAGCTCAAAGAGGTATAGCTAGAATTCACTGCATGTTCTCACTCTCTTTTCTCTGAATATTTGCTTTTCTAAATGTGCTATGCAAGCTTCTTCCCAGTTGTCAATCTCAGCAGTGTTAAAACACTAAAATACGTCTGTCCTAATTCCAGTCACAGACTGCACTAATCTTACCTATTACTACCCAAGAGCACTCACCCAAGCATTGTCACTTATTTTTTCAAGAACAGCCTTTCAGTCTCTACAGTGCTACAGAATTCAACCTGATCCTTAGTAAGGCTCCCAGGTAATAAATAAATTATCATTTCTTAAAACAGAGAGTTGCCTGCTTCTGCTATTTATTTTCCAATATGATTCTAATCTGAGTTAATCTGCTTCCAAAATTTGACTATGCAAAAATGACAAGTTGAGAACAGGAAAAATGAGCAACACCTAAGTCTTACCAGAAGAGCCCAAAGCTTGCCTTCTCAAGGGTCAATACTGGACCACATCAATGCACTGCATATTAAATTTGACTCAACCCTACAAAGGAATTAGTGGACTATAGGAAAACTACTTAATTTTTGTAGTAAAAGAGTGTTCAAAATACTAGTTATTTTTATTTTAAGGTGAACAGATGGAATTAATGAGAAATGCAGATGTTCTCATGAGGGTCAGTATCCTTTCTGGTGAAAAGTAAAGACTATATTATATAACTAAAAAAACATTAACCAATAATTCTTCAGAACAACACTGCCTTGCAACCAAGTGATTACAAGAATTGCACAGAAAAGGTCATCCAACTCCCCACTGAAAGTCAATTTTCAAAATTATTCCCTTATTCATGTGGATTTTTGAGGAACTTTTGAGGATATTAGAGACAGAGGAAAGACAAGCAAAGGAAAAGCATTTCCAGCATCCTTTACTCACATAGTATATACTTGCATGGAACGGTCAACACACAGTTCTTACAACCTGCAAAGTATTAAGAAACCTTAGCCATTCTGTAAATCTTCTTTCATATAAATCAGCATCCTTGCTGTCCTTCTTTGAACTTTCTCCAGTTATACTATATACATTTTGAGACAGGGTGCAAAGTGGAAAAGATGAAAAAAACCCACAAAGCATTCATTCAAGATAGGAATGCACTATGGATATTAACAGTGGTGGTGTTGTTTTATTCTATTCTTACATCTTCTACAAAAGCTGATGGGGAGGGGGGGGGGGAGTGTCAATAAACATCTGGAAAGATGTTCTTACTCCCCCTCTCTTAACAGGGAAGGGAATGAAACAGAATTTTCAAGTATGCAGGAAAATAAGCCCAAAGTGTAGATCTCTGCTAATACAGATTTATTTAATGTAGCTTTCATTTCTTATGGCCTTTAAAGTTTGAAGCTGAAGCAACCAGCATAACAGATTTACTCAAAACAGACAAGAACACCAACCAACTCTGAAAGCAAGCTGCCCCTGGTAGTTAAAAAAAAAAAAAAATCCAAGAAAGGCTGTAGTGGGCAGTCTAACTTGCTCATAGGAAGTATTTAAAAATGTGGTTCGTTTATGCACTGAAGTGCAATCTGTGTAATCTTCTTTATTAAAACTTCTGTACTTTCCAACAGATTTTCTCCTTCTCTGAATAACCATCTATTCCTTATTTTGATTCCTTATTTTAAATCACACAGCCACCAATCCCAACTGAATCTTGTTAAAATTACATGATAGACTACCCTACTCAATTTTTCAGCGTGCTCTAGCATCTCCCTGTTTAGTTGTATGACAGTGGGTGAAAAGCATAGACTGAAATTTATTCATATTCCGTTCAAGGTTCTGTTCACCTCTGCTGAAGGCCTCTCTTCCTTCACTACTTTTTACACTAAAAATAAACAGTATTTTCCATTTTGTTTGCACAGCAGCAGTACTATTCTAATAGTCTTCTCCTCAGTTATTTTTTCCTGGTCAGAAATGGAATACGAACAAATGAACACAACAGTCTGTTTGAAAAAGCGCTAAAGCTAGGCCTCCATATAGCACCAGCACTTTGCCATAGTAACATTTAGCAGTTTTCAAAGATGCTTATGTAATATAAAAATACTACACAAGCTAGTATATGTTATGTTCTTAACTCATTCCAATATTTACTTTTTATTCCATCCCTAATGGGGCACTTTAATAAAACAATTCATAATTATGTCAGGGTCTCATTACCAAATACTAAATTTAGATGCCACTTAGATGAATAGTTCTAATTGCTCCTTCCAACACACATTAGGTCTCGTATGTTAACACAAAAATGTATCTAGCTCCAAATATTAAGCTAGTCCCCGTTATGCCCCTCTGAAGTTTTCAACTACTCACTAAATAATTTCACCACCTACAGATTTTGCCAGTTTATTAGTAGCAGTCTTTTTGTCATGTTATGAACTAAGACTACAACTAGTTTTCTTCCCCATAACTATTCCCTTAACAATACAGTTTTACTCAGCATCCCATGACATCCCTTTGTCAGCAACCTCCCAAGACATTCAGCCAAGGATTTATTTTATTTTACTTTGAAATGACACACAAATTCCACCAGATTTTCAATACTAATGGAATTTCTCCCTGTTCTTGCAGCTTGCATCCAGAAGTCAAAATACTTTTTTTTCTTTTTCTTTTAAAACCAAAATCTTCCCAGCTACTAAGACAGTGATCATTTTTTTAAAAGATAACACTGTAAGAAGGTAGCTGGAAGGGGAAAATAAAGTGTGCCAAGAATGAAGGAATAAAGGGAACTGAACTTTAAGAAAAAATAGCTTCCACACTTCTAATCTGAGGGGAATAAAAAAGGTAAATTTGGCGATCCTGTTGTTCTTCATCTTCTACTTAGCTCTCCTCTTATGTTTCATTTTGCTTTTGACCATTATGTTTATACACAGATAATTCAATGTCACTGTGTATACTGGAAAAAGCAAGAGAGCCAATTCCAGTTAGTAAAAACAAGGTCATTTTTTAAGACTAATGTATCTTGATCTGTTCATCAGTTTTAGTTCATGCTTACAACCAACTAAATAAAACAAAACAAAAAAACAAACAGAAAAAAACCCCCATAGTGATTTCCTCAAGATTTAACAGAGGACTGCATTTCAAAACTGGACACGTGCTCTTATTTCAGTTCTGATATCCGTTATATTGAGCAATTTTACAGATTATGAACTTTTTCATTCCTGTTTACTCTTCCCTATTCTAAAACTACAACTCCTTCGATTTAATTTATACTGAGAAATCACTGGCTACCTTGAAATGCACATACGACCCAAAGTTCTCTCTTATTTTTCACCCACCTATATGAGGAACAGATAAAAGCTGTCATTTCTTTCCTTTTTAAAGGACTCTTCTGTTAATCTCCTGCTCCATTTAAATGCTTACAGCAAAAGATCTTGGTAAGAAATCCCAGCAACTAAAAACCTTCACAAGCATACTTTGTATATTTTTGTCTGTAACTCACAGAAGCACAGACAAGAGCTCTCTTCTGCCGACTTCAGGTTGCAAGGTGAAGACACTTGCATGTGTAAAACAGAATTATTTTGCTGTTTATTTTCAAAATGTGACTTTCTCTTCTCATCATTTTTTAAATTGTCCTCTTCCAGCTCCACAATGATTTTCAGCAAGGGAATTCTAAAATCCTAATAGAAGGACAGAACAGTAACACAACCAGCTAGGTAAATTTCAGTTTATTCTTCAAAATCCATATAATTTATATATTAAATCCAAATCCATAACCTCTTTAGACAGGATTTTGAAGTGCTTTTTTGACAATATTGAATTATCAAATTGTACATTAGATAACAAACTTATACAATCCTCAATATTGACAAAGGGGAGAGGGACTTTAAGAAATCCTTTGCTGTTACAGAACCACAGAAGTATACAGTCATACAAGCCTGCAATGACCAATTGCTTCATACTACATACCACATGTCTAGTATTTAATAAGACCCACATGTAACACAAGCATAAAGGTTTCCCTGAAATACTAAGAAATTAAAAAAAAAAAAAAGAAAACACACAAAAAACCACCAACATAGTGCTCTCCCAGGTAAATAATTCTGACGTACTATACTTGATCTGACAGCTGATGGCTTCCCTGGAATCTCTAGTGTTCCTCTGTAAAGCAACACTACACTTACAAAACAAAGCTAACCTTAAGTATGCTTCTGGTTAAACTATTAGGTTCTCAAACACAGCAAAAACATACCCCCAAAAGCAGGAATTAGAACTTTTTGCTTACATAAAGCAATTAAATACTCCCACTTAAAAGGTACTTTAGCAACTTTTAGCAAAAACCATGCTATGTCATTGTTCTACAGGAAAAAAAAGAGGGTGTAGCACTCATAGGATCTGTTCTACAAGTCTTTGGAATGCCTCTTCTGTACGCTCCAACTCCTGCTGATGAGGAAGAGAAGATTTCTCTCTCCAGCCATATCATTTCCTTTCAAGAAAACAGAATTGAGATCTCTGACATTTTCAATGGTCCTTGTCTATGACTATTTTATGTCACCACAGAAGAACACCAGCAGACTGTGATAAATCTGAACACCTACGGACAGAAAAAGTGACCTACTGATGCAAGGGAAAAAAGCTTTTAAAGAAGGACCTGGATGTAACCAAATCCTATTGAATGCACTTGTACATAGACCAAAGCAATACAGAAGAAAGTCACTATATATTACTTAACTCAGAATTCAAAGGGAGAGTCTAATGGTTCTGGTTTACAAGTTTCATAAGGACAGCAAAACCAACAGGATTTTGGTTGGTCTGACACTACCATAGAAACTGGGGAACTCTGCTCCAGTTTACACACTTTCATACAGGAAGGGACACTGGAGCAGCTTTTCTACCGACTTTGAGTTGTATGCAACTGATGCAGAGCTAGAAAGTCTTTTTCTCTGTTTTTGTAATTTAGATTAATGTTACACTGTGGAGAAGCAGGTAAGAGCAGAACTAACCTAGCTTAAAAAGATACGTTTTTATCAGTAGCCTCACTCCTCTTTAGTCTTTTTGAAATAAAAAGAAGTCTTTTTAACTAAGTTAAAAGTAACTTCCCAGAATCACTTAAGCATAGCTTGCAGCAAGCACTTACTTCTATTTTTGTCTATCACTCCATTCACTCCTTCTCCAAGCCTTCTCACTCAATCATCTGCACTTCACCAAACTGAATTCTAAAATGAACTTGGGTTTATTGGAGGGATTAGGGTGGGGTTTTTTTAGCTAACAATGAGTGTTTGCTCTAAGTGCATAAATAGTAGCCATTTCCAATTAACTAAAATTGTTTAGGTCATGATTTTTTTACTATGGTACTTTAGTTTTCAAATCTAGTGTTTTAATGGCATAGGAAAACTGAAGCATGAAGAAACTGAATGTAGTATCAACTTCCTGTCAAAGATCCTTACTCCCGACTCTTCTTTGTGTCCAAAAACCTTCCCCATAAGTATTAAAAGAAAAAACAGGAAAGCGGGTAGAAATTCCAGCTTATCAAGATTTCCAACTTCATATGGAAAGCTAAGAAGAAAAATGAAATGCAGAAAAATGAAACTAGCAGATATTCCTCCTTCTTCCAAGGATTTCACAGACTCCGGAAAAAGGGTTAGCTCTGAACTCCATCAGCATTCCCGTGATTTCAGAAACACTTGAGGGCAGGTGATTATTTAAACTTTATTGTCAACCCTTTAACAAAAACACACAGGCTGACTTACAATGTTTTGTTCAGTGATGTTTAGCAACAAATGTAAATTATTTTTGCAACAAAAATAATCCATATACTTTTGGTAACAAGGTGTCCCACCCCAAGAGATTAAATCAGTCCCAGACATGTAAAAATTGCTTTCGTGTTTTTCAAGTATACTTATGTATTTAAGGGAATTATTCTACAGTATCATTGAAAAAAAATACTGATAGCGGTAAGTTACTCAAGCTAGGAGCATTTATAGGATCAGACATTTGAAATACAGCTCAAAATATGCACCAAAAAGGTGACAAAATGATTCTAAACCTACAGTTTCACAAGCAACATCAGTTGAAAGTATTTCTAGTTGCCCCATTTGAAAACATCTTTGTCAAGAGTCCAGATAAACTGCGCTTTTTTTTTTACAACTGTGAAATTTTTCTCAAAAGGATGAAAAATCCTTCATATTTTTTCCTATGAAAAATTTCTTTAGTCTTTGTTAGTGCTAAAGTCAATGAGAAATAATAAATCAGTTTATACCTTGACACAACACTGACTCAGATAAGATAGAAGACAAAATTTCAAAAAAAAAAAAAAAGCCAGTCCAAGTTAGCAAAGCATTATAACAGCCCACCAATAAGCAGTCTGTTTCTATACCACAAAGGGACTAAACCAGAATATGAAATTTAAGGGGAGACTCTTATCACTATGAAGGCCATATTGTCTCACGTATGTGACCATATATGTGACCCAGCCACCTGCAGTCTGTGACAGTATCACCTAGTAAGCCAGTGTTAATTAAAGGTGGATGACCTGGGGTTTTTTTTAATGCAAAATATCCTGATAATTTTCTATGGAAACACAGGGGCCATGTGAAAACACGAATGAGATAAGAAAACCTCTTTTTACAGTTCCACCCAAACATTGAAGAGCTGCCACTAAAATGATTAGATAGTATTAAGTTCTTTTCTCTTTTTGATGTACAGTTTAAACATTTATAGATCTGGAAGCAGAGCAAGATCATCCTAGTTAAACTGGGATGAGAATTGGTATTGTTCCAAAAATAAGACAACTACAAATAAAACCAAGTAAATAAACACTTAACACTGAGTTGTAACATTTTGCCAAAACATAAACAAAGATAAGTGACATAAATCGGTCTTTTGAGGTCTCGAATTCACGGAGTTTGCTCGGCAAAACATACATTAAGAAGACCCAGAGGGACTTCGCAGACACGTATAACTTGAGCAGTAACCGTAACGGCTTCCCACCCTGCTGTGACCCCCTCCTCTTGAGAAAAGACACTACACATACTGTGAGGGGTGACAACGGCTCATTCATTATAGAGGGGAAACGGCTCTTCACCTCCTCCCTCCCCACATTTCATCAAGGGAAGGTGAACCGAAACACAACAATATCCTTCTCTGCTTTCGTCCCGCGGATGAGCGAGCAAGGGCCGGCCGTGGAACTGCCTCCCCGACTCTCCCTGCCACTAATGCCTCTCGCAATCCACTCAGTTGACACAGGTCGGGACTCAGCCCTCAGTCACCCTCACACGAAAGGCCGTAGACAGGAATAAACAAGGTTATTCGCCTGACACCGGACACCGGCGACACTCGCCCTCTTCTTCCCCCCCGCCCCACACCTCGGCAAGCTCACCGAAGTGCCGACCCTCCCTCCCCTCGCCAGGTGCGGGCCAGGAGGCCCTCAGCCCTGTCCAGACTGGAGCCAGGCTGGGAGCCGGCAGGGAAACACAGCAGCCCTCCAGTCACCAAACGGGGGCAGCGAAAAGGGAGCAGCCGCCACCCCGCTCTCAGCCGGGCCCGCGGGGCGCGACCAGTTGAAGTGCCGGAAAGCTGAGCCCAAGACCTCACGGCGGCTCCCTTCGCCATTTTACCCCCACGCCCATTCCCCTCCTCCCCGCCCCTCAGTGACAGGGGCAGCTCGCAGCCGGCCAGAGCCGGAGCCCACCTCCCTGCCCTCGCTGCCGCCGCTTCCGAACGGCGGCGAAGAAAAGCGAGAAAAGCGGCAGCCGGTTTTCTCCTCGGGCCGGTCGGGCTCCGCCGGGCCAGACCGCAAAGCGAAACGGCTGCGGCACAGCCTGTTTTGTTTCCTTACCGTGGCTCGCAGCCTCACAGCTGCCGCCGCCGCCTCCTCCTTCCTCCCACCTTTTTCTTCTTCTTTTTCTCCTCCTCGCCGCCGCGGCGGCTCCTCACCCCTCCGCGCCGCGCTCCGCCGCCGCCGCCGCCGCGCAGAATGATGCCATCTCACAGCAGCATCGGCGGCTCCTGCACAACAACCCCCCTCCCGCCGCGGCCGCCCCTGCTGCCGCCGCTCCCGCCGCCGCCGCGCGCCCCCGACAGCCGAGCCAGCCTCGTGCGCGCGCCCCGGGCACGGGGAGCGGGAACTCGTGGACCCGCCGCCGCCCGGGCGGGAGGGCCCAGTCGGAACCGGAGTAGCGCGCAGCAGCCGCGGGAGGGAAAAGGAGAGGCTGAACCGAGGCTCTTCAAAGGGGACAGGGCTTATTCCTAGCGCCTGCCCCGGGCTGAACCAACTCGGCCGCTGCGGCGGGGAGAAGGGCCGGGCGGACTGAATCAACCTCTGCGAAGGCGGGGGAGGAGGGGCCGGGCTGCCGCGCCGGGGCGCCGTCCGCGGGGGAGAGCGTGCTGGGGCAGGATAAGGAAGGCTTTTGTGAGTCACTGCCCCCGCGAGAAAGCTCCTCCACGGCGGCGGTGCCGAGAGCCAGCACGCCCCGGTGGTGTGCGAGCGATAAAGGCGGGGGGTGCCTACCTCACCCGCCTCCCTCCCGGGCTACGCAGGCGGGGCGGCCCCGCCGGGAGGCTCCGCCGCGGCCGTGACAGCGGGGGCCGGCGGTGTCCGCCCGCCTGCCCCCTTCCTCTGCCGCCTGGCCCCCACCCCGAGTAACTTACGCTCCCCCGCACCTAGGAGGACGGCGGAGGCGGGGGAGAGGCAGCTCCCCGCAGCCCGGCAGGGCGGTGGTGCCGCTGACAGGGGCGCCTGGCGGGCCCGGCCGCCTCGCCGCGGGCCCCGCAGCACCTTGGGGCGGGGGCCGGCTGCCCCTGCCCTCCCCTGAAAGGCACAGCTTCACAGGCCTCGGGGTGCTGTTAGCACAGCCGTGTGAGGGGTGAGTTGAGTCCTACGTTGAAGGCTAATGAAGCTTTCAGCTTCGTACCGTACAACCTAATGCCACGGAGGCAGCGGTAGCCTGTGCTTTGGGGCGTAAATAAGGCGTTTCGGTGGTTGTCTCAGAAAGTCCAGCGCCACTTAATTGAAAGAACAAAAGCTTACAGTATATGACCCTGGAGCAACTTCCCAGCGAAGTCTGGTATTTTGTGGTTCTTAAAAACCAGCAGGAGGGTCAGTGGTCCGATTTGGGCATGTAAATTCCTTCAGGAAACAACAGGGAAGCTCTTAAAAAGTGCAGCTTTCCAACCTGTTCATTCTTCATAGAAAATCTATAAGGAAACCACAAAGTTTGGAAGGGAAAGAAACATACACAGTTCAACTTTAAGAAGTATCTTTGGCTATTCTACAAGAAAACACCACCAGTCTCCCCTTGACTGGGTACAAGGGCCTGAAAACTGTTGTAGTTGGCGTATTTACATGCAGCGATCGTGGCAGAACGTGTGAACTGCACACTGGCAACATCCATCGTGGGCCATAAGACTACCTGTTTACAGTTAGCAACCTAATTAATCCATCTGATTTGCAGAGTTCAAGAAATAACGGTTTTCTGTACATCAACTAAAGCTTACACTTAAAAGAAAACTGAAGTCCTGCCTTTGTTCTGAGATTGTCCAAAATTAGGTACTTACTCCAAGTAAGTCCTTTGGTAGCGTTTCCAGAGTCTGCTAGTAAACTCCATCTCTCTTTCCTGCTTGCTTGCTTGTTTGGTTTTTTTGTGTAAAGCAATCTAATTGAAATATAGAGAAAAAAATACCAATACCTTTACCTAGGAACACATTTTAATGCGGAAAAAACGCAGGAACTTTCCACTGGATGCAGCATTATATATTCCCAGCAGCAAAGGGCAGATAAAGATGTAAATGGCAAATTTTCTATCTCTGCTCTTTGCATAAGCTATTAATTTCTCTGCTTCTAGGCTTTACTTTTTACTATTATCAGTAATCTGATACTGATAACTTCATGAAAAGTATGAATGTTGTTTTGTAACAGATTATATTTGTAAAATTTCTAAGTGCTTCTTTCTTGCCTTACAAAGTATGAAAAGTGTACAGTGACTTGAAACAATACTCTATACACAAGTTATGGGCTTCTCTGGCTTGCCTCCTCCCTGTTTCAAAACAAGCTTTGTCATACATTTGTCTACCCTGGGGAACAGTGACATTCCAAGTATTCTTCCCTCTTAAAAGACATTTGATACACTTATGAATGCAAAATGTCACAAGTTTATTAATGTCACAAGTTTGGTTTTAAATGTCTTGTAAAACCTCAAGATTCTTGCTTTTTTCCAACTACTTGTAGGGTGGTAGGTAATAAATACATAGGTAATGGTTAGAAGCCATACATTGAAAACTTGCTGAAAACATTGAAGTTATACTTAAGAGTTATACTTGTTAAGTATCTGAAAAAGTACAAACACAGTTTTCTTCATTTTGCAGATAACCACCTTTATTTTTTTCTACTGTGCTGCAGCCAGTAAAGATTGCAGATTCTGTCATACAGCGCTGAAGGCTAGGAGGAATTAATACAGGTTGGTTGCCTCACTGCTTCAGACCTTTGCTCTTTAGAGGGTTGAAATACACTGTTAACCTCAGGTAAGGTCTTATAGTTCACAAACATATCAAAACATAAATCAACGAAAGTTGGAACTTTGCAAAAGAGTCGGCATGAAGATTTTATTTGAAATAAATATGAGTAGCTTCTGTACACAATATTCCTGAGATAGTAATTTACAACCCTATTGAAAGTTTTTATCGGTGTCTCCTTGGGTGTATTTCTGACATTTTTTTCCTTGCAAAGAGAAGAGACTTTTGGAGAACTGAGATTCAGAGTAGATATTTATGAAATAGACTGCAGAATACACTGACTTTATCCTTAGATATTAATAGATCTTTTCTGGCATGGCTGAACAATGTACATTTGATAAGCATGGAATTTAGGATAGGCTTTTGAAAAATCTAGGTTATAGAAGACTAGAGTATCCACTGGCTGGAGTGGTGTCTTTCCTTCTTTTCAGTGAACGTTTTTGCTGTTGTAACTGCACACAGAGCACCGGCAGTGAGTACTGCTAGCTTTTAATTGGAAGGTCTATGTGAGTGGCTCAATCTATACGTCTGTAGTTGCCCAACCTATACTTCTGGAGAACTCTTCTAGAACTTTATAGGAAGTGAATGAGTAAAACTGTAAATTAATGTCTCTAGTAGGACTTAAAATTACCATACAATATCATCTGTTTGAATTTCTGCTCTTTTTTAATTTCTCAAACATCTTATATGTTATGTTACACTCATGTTACAGAGTAGTTTTAAAAATTCCATGGAAAAATGAGAGTCTAATAATTCAACTTACTGAACAGTAACACAGTGGTAAAAGACAAAGCTGAAACCACATCTTTCTGCCTTTAAACACCCAAATACAAGCTGATTTCACCTGAGCAAAGGCATGCAGAACTAGTCTGTGTATACGTGTGGTTTCTGTTGTTTGAAATGAGCAGAGTTTTATAATACAAGTCCTAAATGCATGTGGTTGGGTTGGTTGCATATGCAGCCCTAATTCGACTGTGAAAAATCCAGAAAACAGTATCTAATGATAGCAGAGGGAGGTTTTCTCTGGTAATTGTTATTTTTTACATGGAGATCCATTATTACAAAACTCATGGATAAGTTTATTTGGACCGTATTAAAAAAAAAACAAAAACAAACATTTAGGCACCTGAAATGTGGTTTAGGTAGAACTTAAATTCTACGTTCAAGAGCACAAGCCACCAAACTCTGTAGTTGTCATCACCTAAGTCCACCAGTGGATATACTTAGTGTCTTGTCAGCATGTGCAGTGGGCAACTGGTGTTTTCACTGCAGCAAAAGATTTGCTGCTTGACCTATGCCTGTTTTGTTTGGGTTCCAGATGGTGGGTAGTGTATCATCTGAAATCCACAGAGGGGTGGATCAGACGGGCATGGTTAAGGGTATATCCAGTACACGGAAGTCAACACAAAGTATAAAAGTTGCAGTAAGGACAGAAGAGGGAAACATGGTAGCAGTTATCACCAGGCCTACAGTATCATAATGATTAGAGAACTTGGGACCTAGAAGACCTGTATTCTGTGCCCTCCTGAGCTCTAACCAATCTCTCCTCTCAAGGCAGACAATGACGAATAAGTACTGTCTGATTTGGGATCAAGATTATCTCTCCTGCTCCAACTCTGCGCAGCTTTACGAAGGCACACAGAAGTAGTGAGACTACTGCCGGACTACTCAGCAATTAGGGAACATAGCTAGAACAGCTGGAAAGTTTTGGTTTCTAGTCCTTCTTCCCAACAGTGTTCAGATATTTTAACCAATGGCTTTTCAATGCACAATATTGGCTCCTGTTTCAGGACAGTAAACACTCCCTATAACAACTGAATGTCTGCACTGTTGGGATTCCATCAGTCTCCTTGTATTTCTCTGATTCCCTGATTATTATGTTCTGAAAGCAGACTGTTTTATTTATATACATGTATATGTTTGTGTCTGTAAAACTATACCTTAGATATATATTGTCATTACAAAATATCTTATTTATATGGTAAGTAAGGGTCAGGGGGTTGTCTTTATGGTGGTATATGGTTTTTTTGATGCTATACTTAAAGTAGAATCCTACTGTAGTCATTTTTTTACTGCATATAATTTAAAGTTCTCTATTTGTACAATGGTTATGCATCTTGGGTACTGCACCTTCCAGTTATTTACTCTCTCATATTTCCTTCCATTTCTCAGAGGTATGCCTTTGTTGTTTCTCATTTAAGGTATGAGATATGGATTCTACTATTGTGTACGCAATATCTGGCACAACAAGGTTCTAGTCTTTAATGAGGTTTTTGCATATGTAGCAGTGTAAATATGTAACAGTAATCACCTTGGTCATGCTTAATTTAACTTGATGCCTAGCAAGAATTTGGTGCTTGATTGCATTTAAATGATTAGGCTTTTTAAGCAGCATTGTGGAAAAATTAAAAAATGACAATGCAAAGACTTTACTCCAGTTAGCAGAAATCAGTAAAATTGCTTGCCTCTGAATTGAGATGTTAGTTTCTTTATCTATAAATTTGAAATTGTAAGGGGAATCTTTTCCTAGACCAAAAAGTATTAATTCAAAAGTTGTAAATTTAAAGGATGAGTGAATGATTGAGTAAAAAAGTAAATAAAACCCCCTTTGATTTTATCTACAGTTCCATAAAATTTACTTTCCTGTGTACAAACATCTTCCAAAATGGCTCTGGTTTTGGAAAATACAATTATTTCAATACCTTGACATTGTCATCTTTTCAGATCTGTTATTCACCACTGAGGCAATGGTGAATCAGCAATGAATGTACGGCTTTTTCATGTAAGCCTAGAGGTTTGTGTGCCAAATCCTAAAAATCTATGAAAACAACTTGGCAAGTGTTGTTTCTGGTGGGCTATCTCTTAGCAGCACAGTATGTAAGACTTACTTTGTGGGGAAAAAAATAAATAAAATTACGAACCAATACATCTCATCTCATGTTGTAATGAACACAAACATTTGCTTTTAAGTCTGGTACTGCAAGGTCTTCTGTAAATTCAGAAAACTCAGATTTTATGTGAACATATTAGAATGTATTTGAACAGCAGACAAAGCATACGGTTACCTTTTTATCAAGTACTATTTTCACACTAACAATAGAGTGAAATGTACTATTGTAAATTCACTTCTCTCTTGAAATTGTAGGAAATAAATGTTGAGCCACTGTTTGAAGTCCCTTGCTTCATACAGGGTTACTGTTTTGAAGCACGCCTGCCCTTCTGTCTTGGAAGCGGATCTAAGATAGGGTAAAGTCGGGAGCAGATAATGAGTAGGCTGGTCGTGACTTAGATGTCTGAGGAGACAGAGTATAGAGGCAGGTCATGAAGGATGAGGGACCCTGGTCCTAGCATTTGAGAGTAAGTGGTATGCAACAGAAGAGTGTGGGAGCATAGCACCTCAGTTTGGTGCTGGAGGAAGGAAGAGACTAAAAGGCATGAAGTATGGGGAGGGCATTTCAGTAAGGGGAGGGGAATGGTTTGTTTTGTTCTGTTTGTATATCAGTAGCAAGATTTTGTATTTTTTTCTCTCCAACAAATGGACAATGAGTCTTGGAAATAAAAATCAAGACTATGGCAACTTATTTTAGCCTCACTTCCTGTTGAAGCAAGATACATGTTTACTGAGTATGTGTTTGGTGACCAATTACGCCTACATTTCCCTAATAAGTTTTTTGAGTTGAGTAGCCAACTTCAAACATGTCTTACAAAGACTGATAAATTCTTACAAACTTTGAGAAATATAGATGACTGGGTATAGTAGAAAGCCTTCTGGAAGTGCTACAGACAAAGAAAAAGCTACATCATTAAATTGTACACTATTAACCACTGGAGAATGGGGAGCAGGGAGAGAAAGAGTAAACAATAAGCCAGCCAGCCCGTATAAGTGCCTGCCATAAGAGAAGGCTTCAGCTGAAGTTTGCATTCTTAGGCACCAAAGCCAATCAACCATGAAAAACAAATCTTTAAGAGACCAAGCTTCATTAGTTCCAGTACTCACTGAGTGATGTGATTTAATTGCAGCACAACCTAAAGCAATGCTATGCAGCCCATAGTCTGCAGATAATAGATGGTCAATAAAATGGAACTCAAAAAGCAAGTCAAAACCAGAAATTCCTGCACAGCCATATTCTCCCGTACATACAAGCAAGTTGAAGAGGAGAATAAAAATTAGGATAGATTTTTAATCTTTATTTTTATTTGTCTGCAAAAGAAGGTTATTGTAACTATTTCTGCACAAGATGGTCTCTAAGATTGTTTTTCTTCCAGAGGTGAATTGAACCTTCAGTTAAAAAGGTTGAGAAACATAGCGGTCTGGAGACCACAATCAGAGAATCAAGGTTCTGGTTGTTCTAAGAGACTATATGTCCTTTTTCCTTTATTGCCCTATTTAGGTAGTAGAAGTAAAAATGCTCAAGTGGATGTCATTTGTGTTCATCCTTTGTGATAGCATGGCCGAAAATGAAGCAGAGTCAGCCATCAGTTCGAGCTGCAGCTTACTTTTGCCTTTTCTTGATCATTCTCTGAGCATTAATTAGAAAAAAAATCAAAGAAATCTGAATATTCAACACGGCATTTACTGAGAATTAACCATCTATTTTTTTTTCTCTTAACATTACAGTGGTTGTTAGAATGCTCATGATTATTTAAGAGCTGAGAGCTCTCTCTTCCTTTAATAGAGAACATGTGCCTATTGCATTTGTGTTCAGAACTCTTGCCATGACTTTTATTGCAAGGAAAAACAAAGATCTTGAACCTCAGATTTCTTCTGACCTGCCTCTCTGATCTTTCTTGCATTCTTACCTGCAGGCCATTTTTTCTCAAGCCCTAGTACTTTTGTCTCTGAAAATCCTCTCATCTTTTCCTGAACGGGAGATAAGAATTAGACCGTGGTACTGTATGCATATCAGTAAATAAAATAGACTTACAAATCCATGCATGTGTTTTAGCAACTTGGGAAAGTCTTTTTTTGTCAAGCACTTACAGTATAGCACTGTTTTGTTTCGTTTCTTTATGTATAATTCCAATGTGTAGTACAAGTTAAATTAATTTCAATTTTAAGGTAATACACTTCCTTGGTTGAACATAGTAATCTCGGTGAACAGTTCCTTCCATGACTATTTAAACTGTTAGTAGCAATAGACCAGAGAATGTTTAGCTTCGCCACTTTTGACTTTCTTATTATTCTCTGTTTTAATGCAGCTATGATACATTGTCCCCTGACTGTTATTGAAGTTTTGCTAGGCATTTGTGCATGTTGTGTATTTTAAAATGAGATATAAAATTTATACTCATGTATACTTAATTTGCTCTTTAAAATCTTTTAGACGCAAAAGGGACTAATAATATTTTTAAATCGTTATTTTTAAAACTTCTTTTTTCTTATTATTTAGACAGGAGTATTTTAACCAATTAAATATTAATACAGAACAATATTTGCATGTTCACTGTAGAAATCAGTGTACTTTGCTCTTTAAAAGCATTTAAAAATGCATTGCAGTTTTTCTTCCACATTCTGCACATTCAGTTTAACATATAAAAATTTTAGCATTAATTTGATGGAGTGACAAAGGGCATGTTTGAAACAGAGCTGCTTTTCTGCTCTCTTGTCTCCTGCCTTCACCTAGATGACATATGGTGCTTTGGTGGGCCAGTTTGTGTCATGGTCACTAAGTACTGGCAATGTCACGAGTAATTCAGTGAAGTCTAAGTCAGTGTTTCCTGCTGTAGTCTGAGCTGTTTGTGGTATAGTGGAGGGAAGAGAACTTCTGCCCTGAGTGAAAGCCCATGACTTTTAGTTCAGAAAACAGTTTTTTCCATAGCTCTTTCTCTGTCTGATGTAAGACTTTGAAGAAGAGGCTTAGTTCAGAATTTTCAAGTGCATAGATTCCTGTATGCAAAGGTATGTGGAAGATATATGGGGGAGATAATCTCAAATAGATTTGTTTTGTTGTGTTTTTAAAGGGTGAGTCCTATCTTGCACATCTCTGTGTATGAACCGTAGGCGTCTCCTTTGGCTCTCTACCAAGCACTAAGTGAATTACAGAAATGACGTGAGATACTGTGCACAAAAAGTCTGCTCTATGAATACGGCCTCAGGGATGGTTCCTATTTTCAGAAGGTAGTACTACACATCGGCTTTCTTACATTCACTGGGTGGTAGGTAGGAGAAAAATGAAAGGAGGGTTGAAAGGAGAAGAGTGATGGAAGATGGATTGTTTGGAATTAGAGAAATCAGCAAGAATAATGTCCATATACATCATTACTATTACTATACTATTACTACTACTAGTAGTATTACCCCTGCTAACAATTCTAACTCTTTCTGAGGGAGAAACAATATATAACAGATGGCAATGAAACATGCACCAACATAGTTCTTTTTAAGGTGTGTTATTTTTCCTCTCCAGAATTAAAAGACAAATACTGCTGTGGTATTCATGAAGCGAAGATTAACTAGAGAGTAGTATTTACATAGAATTTGTTAAATTTAACAATAGTGTTACCTACAAAAAATAACAATTTTGTAACACTGAAAACATGCCTCATTTTCAGCCCTTTTCCAAAAATTACTAGGAAAAAAGGTGTATTAACTGATGTGGTTCTTGTCAGACAGTTGATTACTGTATATAAGTCTTTACAATGTTCAAAAATGGTTTTCCAGTAATAGCCAGTGATGTTTCTTGGTACTTACTTCTGGTAAAATAACAGTTTATTTGGAAATGCTGTAATATTCTAACTTATGTTGAATACCTATAATAATAATAATAACACATCAGTTAGCAAGACCAAGTTTCCTAATGATATAGGCTTTATTATGAATTAAAAGAAAAACTATATTTAGGAGGAGAGAGTTAAATTTCATTTCTCAAATATGTCTTTTATTTTCTCCCCTCTTTCCCAACATGTTTCACATTAACTTTGTTAAGGAGCATGCTAGTCTTACCATATTCCAGGAAGTCACAGACCAATTTTCTTGATTTGTCTTGGGTTGCAAGTTAATTTTTACATTTATTTTATGAAATGCAAAGAAAATTAGAGAGAAGTTAACAAAAGTGGAACTCGGTGAAACAAGAGGGTTAAAAGATTCATACAGCGACAAAGTGACAATTCATATAATGTTAGGTACATGCTTTTTTTTTTAATGGTAACTTGCATTGCATCTGGGTGATTTTATACACTCCTGAAGGTTCAAGGTCAGTCACTATTTGAAAGGGAAATGGTAAAAAAAGCAGAAGGAAGTGTAGATATTTCTGCTTAAGTAATAAGGCAGCCACAATCCAGAGTTGTTCTGCAATAGTGCACTCACAGCAAACAACTGTTTGGGCTTTCTGCAAAGCTGTGGCAATCTGTTCCTGTTCAGTTACATTAGCCTCTTGGTAGCAATTGAATCAGACTTTTTTCCTAAAACGTTATGCGTAAGAGTGATCCACATACTTAGCCTTTGCTGTTCCCAAGGTATTACTTTTACTTTTTCAGCAGCTGTGCCTGCTGTACTACCAGTGGCCAAACAGCAAACACAAGACTTGGACAACAGCTAAGATGTTGTAATTGCATTTTCAGTCAATCTGGATTACATTGTAATGGAGATGAGAAGGCAATTTCTTTTAAAAAGCAAAGCAAAGCAAAGCAAAGGTTTAATGTAAGAATTACTAATTTTCTTTATTTTAAAGGGTTCTAAAGTTTCACTGTCATTTTTAATATACTGAAATAGCTGTAAATAAATAATTGTTAACAAGACTGATCTGCAAGCAATGGTGTTTTTTTTCATTGAAACCAACATAACTGACAAAGCTGGATAGACTCCAGTTGGAAGACTCAATCAAATGATCTTTGTGAAGGAGTTCGATTTTGTATATCATTAGTTAGTAGCGTTACATCTTTGTCCCATGATGATCACTTATTAAAATCTCTTCTGGTCTTTAGCACTGTTAGTATTTCAGTTATAAAAGGGCTGTTTTCTTGTACTGCTGGCCTGGAAGGTCTGTGTGAGTTTAATACATTACTTTTCCACATGGTTTAATGCAAAATCTGCCATCTAAAATTCCAATTTTTTTTCCTCTTTTTCTCTTATAATTAAAAAAAAAAATTGTTTGAAAATCACTGTTAGGAGACTGTAGAGCAGGTGTAAAGTGGATCAGGAAAAGTCACTGTATGGGGAGTTTTTCCATTGAGTCAGTCATACACATACCGAGGGAAAGAACTGACTTAGACCTTGTCATTAAACTGACTGGTTGTAATTCCTCTTATGTATGTAATCCACTTGATGGCATGAAATGTTAACAATTTTTTGAAGATTTCTATAAGGTCTTATCAAGATGCCCAGCAATATTGGGGTTTTGTTTATTTTGCTTTTAATAGAAAATTAGTTCATTCTGATTTTTTTTCTTCTGTGTTTTTGCCAGAGGATTAATTTTCTAACCAAATGTCGTTCTGTTATACTACTTGTGTAGTAGTAGATAGTGTAATTCCTGAGCACCTAGCTTTCAAAAGCCAGTGATGCTTTCAAAAGCCTGCAAGGCTCTCAAAAGCCAGAGAGGTTAGTTTAGTTTAAATCCATCAAGTTTTATACCTTCATTGTTTTGCATACATTTCTAAGTTCACTTTTACCCAGTGCTGTATTTGACAGAGTAAGGGCATGGAATATGATAAATTTAATTTTTCATTGCTTTTGGATGGGAGTAAGACACTTACAGCTTGGAAGCAGTTCATTAATTAATTTCATGTGGCTTGCAGCCTGGAAGAAAGTGGGAACAAGATACTGTATTAATGTGGCAAAAAGCAACTCCAATTGTACTTGTTATTATTGATAATGATAACTCATGTCTTCGTATATGCTGTAAATATTTGAATATCTTATATAGAAAGGAGGTAAAAATTCTTTGCTATGGTTTTAAGAAGACAAAAAAGTTTCGGTTTTTGCTTCACAACTTAAAGTTCATCTTGATGAAAGTTTTTTTGACATAGAACAAGATTTTTTTAGCTTAGCAGTAACTTTACCATTGTCTGGTCTTCTTTCTGAGATAGGATCCCTTCACTGTTGAGTATTTTCTTATATTAAGAATATAAAACCATGCCTGATTTTGGAGGGCAGGAGTGCAGCAATAGCGTGCACCATGAATTTATACACATATACATGGCCATTTCAAACTGTCAAAATTCCCATTAAGTTGATGGGTCCCATTTGTAACAGGGAACTGATAGATTATTTTCTGAAATTTTGGTATTACTTATGTTAGGATTCATAAATTTCTGTGTTAGAGATAGAGAAGCTTTTGAGCCGAGTGTAAGCATCATTTTTCTTAGCCAAGAAGAAACTGCACCCAAACACATTTGGACAAAATGTGACTTGGTCTGCACTGCTGCTTATCTTGTAAAAATCATCCTATTGCAGCTAGTATTAAATTTGTATATGTTAGCAGATACCTCCTGAAAAACAGGTTTGGGTTTTTCTCCTCGGTTTCAGACACATTACTTGAGATAAATACAATACTATCTTCAAGCAAAATTTCTATGAAGTTGGACAGTTCGGAACTGATATCAGAGTACCATTAGATTATGTCACTTTACTTTTTCAGGTTAATGACAGGTTTTGCTATTGGTCTGTATATTTCTGAATTTGTGATTTCATGGAGACAGACTGTCTGTTTTTCTTTCAGCGGAATTAGATCACTGTCCCCATTCTGGATGCTGTGTGACTTTGCCAGAATAAGTCAGTTATTTGCTCTTTCTGTGACTTCAAATACTGTCTAAGTAATAATCTGACTTTGTTTCCCAGAATCCTTGAATAGGTGATAGAACTCTTTGGAGACACTTAAATTTCCAGAAGGTTTTATTTATTTTTCTTTCTGCTTATATTGTGTACTTCATAAGTGCACAATCTGAAATGTTTTGAGAGGGTTTTTAATAATCATCATTCTCATTAATGTGCCTGGTGCTGTGCCCAAAACTAATCTTAATTGGTGCACTTCAGAAGATGTGTACTAATTGGAAAGAGTCCAGAGCAAACCAACAGATTTTATCAGACATCTAGAAAATGTGATCTACAAGGAAAGACTGAGTTTGTTTAGGTTGTTTAGCACAACAAAAGAGAAAACAGAGAGTCTTTTCAGGGTAGTTATTCTTTGATGATAATTTAACCTACTCTTAGGGGGGTGAACTATGCGTTATTGATAAGATTATTTGGGAAATAAATCTTTTTAAAAGAATTTTCTGGTGGAAATGCTGGGTTAGGACTTGAGAACTGTGTGTTCAGTTCTTGTCTCTTTTGCCAAAGTGGCCTTGGGAAATCACTCTGTTCTTTGATCCACCAGCACTAACATGTTAATATTTTTCCACTCTGTGTTGTTTATAGGGCTTAAACCAATTAGGACTTTGGCACTGAAAACAGAACTCTGGCGTGCTTGGAGCTTTTGATTCTAAAACTGCTCCAAGCAAGCCTCGTTCAGCCTCTGACTCTTCAAAATGTCTAAATTCACCTGTCATTTGAGTTCAAAATTTTTCAGTCAGTTTGCTGGATTTCTGTCTGTCGTTTGCCCAGCTTTGTCCCAGACTAAACAAGTTGTGACTAAGTCTTGCTTAAACTCACTTAGGAGTAGGAACTGGTGCAACTCCAAGTTATTTCCTGTCATGCAGAGTCACTCTGTACATCTGCAAGAAGTCTAGAGACCTAAAATCCATTGGTTTCAGGGCCTACTTTCATCTGGTTTCCAGTGTGTCAGACTTGCAAGTTCATACTTTAAAATTATCCTGGTTAGGACATTTTGTTGACCTGGGCTGTTCAGCAGGTAGCCTAAACTATTTTGGCTCTTTCACTGTTGGCTGTAGATAAAGAAGTGGTTCTGGAAGCACGAGACCAACCCCAAGATCTCCCTGCTGAGGGATTTAATTGATAAGTTAATGTAGTTTTTGGCATCTATACCTTGGAGCAGCCTCCTGTTCCTGCATTGGATAGCCCAGTTATGCTCCTGAGAAGTATAGTTGTGCTCTGTGCTTAGCATTCAGTGTTGATCAGCAGTATTATGTCTCTGCTCAGTGTGCAGGATCCAGTTTGAGTTGCTTAAGCTGTCCAGACAGTGCATGTTAACATCAGGGCACCCTGTGAAGTGGCCATGTACCTGGCAGTCTTCCAGTTTTTAGTTCTTAGATTGTGTACCCTGACGTGGGTGAAGGGACTCATTATCTTGATTAAGACCTATAGGCATTGTAATATGAATTAAAACATACCTACATACCTACCCATCTCACCTATTTTGTAAGTAAAATCAAAGAGTAGAACATATTTGAAAGCTTCTACATTTTAATTGCTATTACTTCATTAGAATACAAGTGAGTATTGTTTGGTAAATATGTTTTGTCTGCAGCATTTCAGAGGCTCGTTACTCATATGTACCTATATTATCACTTTTATTCCCTAAGAGCATGCCTAACTAGAGGAAAAAATGTTGCAGTAGTTTAAACCTGTTAGGCAGAGACCTGGGTCAACGTTGTCCTCTATCATTGCCTTCAGATGGTACATTCCCCATATTAATCAATCTCAACATTTAAACAAAAGCAGCAGCTGGCTAAAACTGTACCTAACCATGATTAATGTGATGATGATTATGGTTGTACACACATGGATACTGTACCTCCTTGGTTGTTGTCGCTACTTTAAACTCCAGTTCCCACCCTTCCCAGTGTGTGTAGCCATAGTTATGACTAACTTCAGCGTTAGGGGTTTTGCTTAAAAATACTCTGGGATACGAAACCATATGTGTGTATTTCACACCCAAAAATAAGGGTCTCTGTATTGTTCTGAGCTGCCATTTACAAAATTTAATTGTCTGTTAGGTTTTACGAAATGGCAATTCACTGCCTGTCCTGCTGCCGAGACACGATAGAAACATAGTTTGCCCAGTGATCTGTACCGTTTAACTCTCCTGTAGGGGCAAATCCTGTCCGATACCATTCACTGTGTGATATTTAAGAACAACATGGCACTTCCATAGCATTGATTTTCTTTCGGAGTTGCAAGTCCTGGCTGTCAGTAAAGAGGCTTCTGAGATTAATCTTATATGCAGTTCCTTAAGAAGACAGCAAACTTCTTTTTTCATTCTTGAGATCATTAGAGCAGCATAAGGACTACTTAGTATAATTCCTGTCAATAATGGCCATTGGTGAACCACCCTTCCCACCTTCAGTTGGCTTTGTGTTTGAATTTGCACTGGTTTCATAACCCTGGAGTTTAAATATCGCACTCATAAGCATGCATATGTCATCCATGAAGTTGTTCCAGTGGATATAGATAACAGCAGCTTGCATCCTAGGTAATAATTATAAGAAAGAACTTTCTGGTTTCTTGATCTCCTGTTTTCTATCCTGTTTTCCTGCTAGGTCTCAAATCCAGTTCAGGGTTGTAGTGTTCACAGTACTCTGAGTTCTTGAGTGAATGTTGGCAATCTGGTTTAGTAACTTTTTTTTTTTAATTATTATTTATTTATTTTTATTTAGTTCCAAGAAATGTGGAGCTGCCCACTTCAAGGATAAGACTGGACAGTTAGATGGAATGTTTATTCAAGGTCCAGCCCACACCTCTTGAAGACTTGTGCAATGAAACATTTGATTTGCTGAGAGACACTTAGACAAAATAGCATTTAGTGCACATGTGATTAGAATGAGTAGGTCTGATTTGAAACAGCGGCATTTTGATCAGTGAGTTAATACTTTTGGCAAGGGTTTGTTTTAATGCAAAACTTGGCTTGTGCTTTGGTAAGGATAAAGTCCTGAGAGATTAAGATAAACTACAAACCATGATTCAATAGTAAGGGCTGATGTAAAACCATAGGAGGAAAAAGCTACACTGATATGATTGCATTAGACTGACAGCAATTGTTTCACAGTGGAGGTTGTGAAGTGTTACTGCTATTTTAAGGGAAAAACATTAAAGCTCACACCTTTAAATGACAGGCTCTGCATTGGAATGGTAGCAAAAAGGCTTTGATATGTAAGTCATGGCATGATTTTATACAGTCACTTTTACTAGCATGCTTTAATAGCAGCGGCTTTCACTGGTTTTAGTGGCTTTCACTGGTTTCTGCATTCTTATATTAAGCAAAATAAGAGGGATTCCTGTGGCTGGCTCCCAATATACTGAATTGAATAGGTCTGTTTAATTAGTCAGATGGTCAAACCTCTGAACCCAAACTGAAATCCACCTACTCAGAAGTGGTCTAATTGTAGATCATGAAGACCACAGAGGGAAGTAGTGATAACAGTGTTGGCAGAATTTCTCAGTTATTGTCTCCTGCCAACGATGAGTGGTAAAGAAATGTGCTCAAAGAAATTGATAGAATCAGCCATCAACACTAATGCGCTAAGGGTTCTAAAAAAATGTTATCTTTTCCAGTCAGCTGCTCAGTGCTCTGTGACCTGTGCGGGCACAGTGACCATGCTGTGCAACTACCTAACACAATAGTTCTCAGCACCCTGGCTGCTGCAGGACACTGTACAGCAGTCTGCCCCACTGGGCAGCTCTAGGGACAGCTTTAGGGTTTCCTCATAAACCTTGTGTATACAGCTGACAAACACAGCAACACAGTCACCCTGGAGGTTTTAACCCTGCTCCCACTGAATTCAGTAGAAGCACTGTATTTTCTTTCCATAACACTAGATGAGTGGGCTATTACCTGCAGTAGCTTTTACTATATGCATTTATATGTGTTTGCTAAACCATTTGTTAATTTTTTGTGCCGTAAACCGTTTTTATAACATATTGTTTAGAGTAATTTGGAATTTGTTTGTGGTTTTCATACATCTATGAAAGTCATAATATTTGCTATAAATAAACTTCATCTGTTTTATTTTGGCTCTTTTGGCTTCTGCACATTTGTAACAGTGTTAGTACTCCCTCTTCATGTAACAGATGATAGATAAAACACTTGGGTTTTGTAACAGTTATGATGGTTCAATTCTATCTTTTGCTAATATATTTAAATTTCATTAAGCCATTTCTGTCAAGGCTCTGGTTGAGTGAGGAGACTTCTCTAAAGAATAATTTCAGCTTTTTGAATTTTTAAAATTTCCTCACTAAAGGCAGAGAATATGCGGCCTCCTTGTCTTTGATTCTTGGTTTCTCCAGATAAGGGGCAGCTTTTGTCCCCAGACTCTGCCACACTCAAGCATGTTTCAGTTTTTAGGTTAACAGAGGTTGTAAACAACACTAGTACAGGGCTAGGCTGAACTTGGCTTAAGTATTGTCATAGGTATAAAGAATTTTTATGAGCTTAAATTGGGCTGGTAATTATTTGAGGGCTCTCATTTGCCTCTTGTGCTGTATGGTATGAATAAAATGATCTAAATTAATTTAGTTGAAAATGGAAAAAAAGTTTCCTTTGCTTTATTTGACTTTAATGGATTTTATTACAAATCTTTCAAATGTTTTAATTGTTCTTTTCCTAAAATGTTGTGAAGCAACATTCTTTAATTTGTTCTAAATTGATTTACCTAGTGTTGGCTTTCTCAATTTCTAGCCGGTGTTTGACTCAGTAGAAAATATTGTAGTTGATCATAGAATCATAGATTGGTTTGGGTTGGAAGGGACCTTAAAGATCATCTAGTTCCAACCCCCCTGCCATGTGCAGGGACACCTTCTACTAGACCAGGTTGCTCAAAGCCCCATCCAGCCTGGCCTTGAGCACTTCCAGGGATGGGGCATCCACAGCTTCTCTGGGAAACCTATTCCAGGGGCTCACCACCCTCATAGTGAAGAATTCCTTCCTAATACCTAATCTAAATCTACCCCCTTTCAGTTTAAAGCCATTCCCCCTTCTCCTATCCCTACACACCCTTGTAAAGAGTCCCTCTCCATCTTGTAGGCCCCCTTTAGCTACTGGGAGGCCACTGTAAGGTCTCCCTGGAACCTTCTCTTCTCCAGGCCGAACAACCCCAACCCTCTCAGCCTGGCTTTATAGGAGAGGGGCTCTAGCCCTCTGATCATCTTTGTGACCCTTCTCTGGACTTGTTCCAACAGGTCCATGTCCTTCTTATGTTGGGGGCTTCAGAGCTGAACACAGTACTCCAGGTGGGGTCTCACAGGAGCAGAATACAGGGGGAAAATCATGTGCATGTGTGTATGCACATGCATAAAACAAGACAGAAGTTTAAGAGAACAATACAGAACAAAAAGAAAAACAATTACTTTATTTTCAATATAATACTAACAAGATAACAAATTTTAGTTTTTGTAGGTTGGAAAACAAGACAATATGGCCATTATCTTATCAAGGACCTTGCAACTTGTACCTGCTCCTATTCAAACTCCATCTGAGTTGCTGTTACATGTTACAAGCAACAAGTTAGGACTCGTAATGCGCTTCCACAGAGAGTATTTTTGCTGTAATGCTTAAAAGCATTGCCGTATTCCCTGTAACCCTGTGCCTGCACAACAGAACTCAGTGTTTCACCAACTGTCCTGAAGCTGACAGAGCTTTTAAGACATGTAGCAACTTGGGCTGAGGGTGAAAAGGGGCATGCATCACAAAGCTGTAAGGTTCTTTGTGCAGAATGACCATTTTCTTCTATTTCAACAATGTAACAATTAGTTTCAAATTGTATTTTTTTTTATAATAAATAACATATACTGTTTTGTATGGTATTTTCTTCTTAAATTTCACTGCTACATGTTGGTATTAAGATAGGAAAAGAATCTAGCAAGCTTTTTAAAATGCTGGTGACAACAGATTCCACCAGTTAGTAGGCTTGTGATTTATATTTATTGTTGTTAACTGTTGCATGCTTTCAAAGCAATTAGTGTTTCTTCTTTTTACTCCTGGAGAAGCTCAAACCTAATACAAAATACAGTGTTCATTTTTCTGGCTTGCACATTAAAATAGGATTGTCAGTGACTGTGTTCCACATCTGGAATGTTTGCACTAACACTGCCAGCTGAGTTATGTGGGTTGGATTTTTTAAAAAATTGAAAGTCTCAGTAAATATGGATTCCAAATAGTCAAATGTTTCTCACTGTGTGTCATCAATATGAAAATTTTTACCTAGGTTCTTTGACAGGTTTGTCTTGCTATTTTTTGAATCCCATTTCTTATTTTCTCTGTCATTTGGGAGATATCCCAATATATTGAGTCATTTGAGATGAGTTTTTGTGTCATGTAAATTGTTTTAACTGCCTGGTAGATATTATTGCCATTTATCACTTCTTTTTTCTGTGATTTATATTACACCGTTTCTCCACACTTTGGTAAAGCAATCCAGTTGTTCAGCACATCATTGGACTTTGTCTTACCTCTTGTTTAAACCATTATAATAGTCTTCATGCTAACAGCTTTATCATTCTCATGCAAATCCGAATTATGGCCAGCTATCACCCTATTCACATACTTTGAACCTGCTGTTTTGGTCTGAAGTAGAGTTGCTAAAGAGTTAAATATGCTCTGCAACTTAGGCATACTTCCTGAAAACAGAAAGCATCATCTTGTCATGTATGAAAGAAAGCTGTTACATAATATTAGCTTTAATATCCATAAAGGTGCAGAATAGAACAAGTATTGTATTGGATTATTTTCCATGTTACCTGAAAGTCATGCTGGAATTGATAGAACCAGAATAAGATTCTGCTATTGTCAACTGACTATGAGTCCAGAGCTAGTCTTAGAACCACACTCTGATATGATTCATCCTATAAATCTTCAATTCCTAACTGACATAAATTGTCATTTGTGCAGGAAGAAGGGACTGGGCCTAGGAAGTGCTTCAAGCACTGCAGCATGGTCTATCCACAGTTCAGTGCTGCTCAGCTGTTTGTGAGCAGATGGCAAGCATGTCAAGCCTGTGTTATAGCAAATGATGGGAAAGAAAGATTGACAGCTCTCAGAGCTCACCAGAAGCTCATTCCTGGTCCTGCTCTTCATCTCTCATTGAAGACACAGGCCAAGGGGCATAGTCAGCATAATCATTCTAAACAAATCTGTCTGGATAGGCTTAGCCATTAAAAAGTGTGAACACAAGTTCCTCTTTTTTGAAAGGTATAAGAACAAGAAAGGCTCATTGCCTCATGTTCCCCTTTTCTACATGTTGACATTATCATTAAGAAGTTAATGGTGCTTATAGTAGGGATTCTGTGGCTGAGAATTCCACTATAAAATCTTACTAGAGATAGTATGTGACCATTTTTATTTTTATTTATTTATATATTTGTGTGTGTGTGTATATATATACACACACCAGCATGAAGCCTGATTTACTAATGAAAGAGTAACATAAATTATACTATTTATAGAAAAAGCTACGTGTCTGACGACTTATAATTTTAAAGTCCTGATTCCTTTCTTAGTCTGTTGCTTCTCTTGCTTATTCTTAAATTGAATATAATCAACATCTAGTACATCATGTCCTTACTTAGCAAATATCTAGAAAGTTGTTTTGAAAAAAGCATCAATCAACACTGATGCTGTCCGTTTCATAGTCAAAAGACCATTTCTGCTGACAACACAATCATGTAAGCTGCAGTTCCTGCTCATTTCTTTCTGAGCCAACAGTATCCACAGACTAGCAATAGCAGCTGCATATCTTCCCTGGCACAGAATGATTTAGGGTGGAGAGCAGATTCTTTCCCCTTCAAATCACTTCAAAAAATTCTTGGCAGAAAGCCAGCTGATTTGTTTTGTTCAAATAGGGAGTTTTGATTTATCAGTACAGAAAAAGTATTCGTGCACTGTGCTGAGTTGTGTGAATTCAGTTTCTGAGTTCCAGACCAGTTGACTTTGTTATTCTTCTGCTCACAATTACTTTTTAATGCAATTACTAAAAAACATAGAAAAAATGCAAATTTGAGACAATGTAGCCCTATTACTTTCTTCATTGCAGTTTGTGAAATAGTTTGTGATATAGTTTTCAATACAGATGTGAACTGGAAAGCATTGGTCACAGATAAGACTAGGAAATACAAATTAAGAACTTCAAGTTAATAAAAGTAGTGCAAGGAAGCAACTAGACATACCAAACCGAAATTGCAATCCATAAATCTTACAGTTCAGTTTCTTTTCTATTTCTCTTCTGAATTACTAGATCTACTAAACAAAAAAGCCTCAATATAGAAATAAAATTTGTATTATTTTCTTATACATTTATTTCTTTTTAGTTAATTCTTCTAAAATCTTACTGAATTATTTCTAAAGGAAATTCTATTAATGTATTTTTTTAAAGTAATAATGTAAGATTCTCTGTGATTCACAATAAAGCAAAATATTAAAAATCTTCTCAATTGTCTATTAAATCAGTATGGGATGTTCTAAGATATAACCCTTTGGTTACATTTACAGTTTAAGAAGTGTGGTTTTAGCTATAAAAATGGTAAAGTTTTCTGCTTTTTATGTATGAATATATGTGCACATGTATATATTATAGAGAGATATCTCAGTTCTTGAAACCATGATGTCTGAATGTTTTCCATAATTCTGAGGTGTTGACATCAGTTATGTTATTTTTCTGTCTACTCGGCAGGAAATGGATTTTATTTCTGTATCATATTACTGGAGGCATAGTCAGCTGATTGAGATTTGCTGTTGTGCAGCTTGAAACTACGAAGTCATGCAGAAAATCAAGGTATGGCCTGTTTCAAAGATAAAAGGACAAATTTTTTGAATGGGGTAGGACAGCAGAATGTTGGTATGGCTTTCAAAATGCTCCCTTTTTCTTCAGCAGACTTAATCTTGTCCTGCTACAATCTGTCTTCAAGTGTTCACTCTATTTTTAGTTACTGATCTTAGCCAGGTCCTCAAATAGCTCAGCGCTGGTGTTGTTTGTGTCTGATGTAAAACTGATACAGACTTGGCTGGTATTTTCATTCATGTTTCATAATCTTCCCTGGTGCGTACATGAAGACAGTGTCTTTGGTGTGCTGGCAGGAGATATTTGTATTGCTGTGGAGTAGATCAGACACCCGTTTGACACTTACCGTGCTCCTCACGTGACCATAAAGGAATAAATGAAAACATTTTCATGAAATTAAGTTACTTATTTACATTTAGCTGCAGAGAAGTGTCACAGTTAGCAAGGTTCAGGAAGCTTTCTCTTTGAGATTCCTGAAGGGGAATCTCAGAGTAACTCTAAAGTTTCTCTCTCATTTGTGTATCAAGTCCTTCATACAATCTTGTATGCAATGAAGAAGACTATGAGTGTAAGACAGAAGTAGTGGTTTAGTTGGTCTTTTGATAAAACCGTTAATTCAAAACTAAGCCATTAAGAGAAAGATTATGTATGACCTTGCATGGAGATTTTATTGATCAATTAAATTAAAATAGGCACAGCGGAGAACAAATCTATCAACAGAAACTATGAATAAGTCTATTAATATTTCCTTATAAAGTACTCATATCTCTAATTGGATTACTTTTTCTTACACTGCTGTATATACGGAGGATCATTAATACAATTTAAAACATCTTTTAAGGGTTAAATTTTTAAATCATATATCTTCTTTTCAATGAAATAATGCATCTTCTCAGGCATTGTAGGATTATAAATCCTCAGATTTAGAAAATTGGAATGTAGTTGTTAATTTTGGTTCTGTGTCTCTGAGAAATGCATTCAGCAATCCATACAATATTCCTGCATTCCTGTTCCTTTAACTTTACATAGGCATAAAATACTCCAAAATGAAACTGGTTGTTGAATGCAAGCACATTCAGCTTTACCTGTGGAAAAGATAAAATGGGCATTATGATAAAATATTAAAGGCGGCAAATGTGATTTCTATATGGTAGCTTTTCTGATCAAGATTTCTATGTAACTTTGTAACTATGACTATATTTAGGAGTCTCTTGAATATAAATATAATTGAAATGTCATCTGTGGATTAATTTTGGTAATAGACTCAAGCAACTGTACAGGTAAGTAAAGGACAATGGTGAAACACCTTCTTCAGTAGACTATTCAAAAGAAATTTAATTATTTGAGATGGCATTTGGATTGGCTATCAGGGTTGGTAGTTTTATAACTAATCTTCAGAAGAATATCCTCAAATTTATTTTATTTAAAAGGTAAATCCTTCCATTTTTATTCAGCCAAATGTTGACAGCCACAGAAATACTGTGTTCTTGAATACAAAGCTGAATGATGCAGTATAGTAAAATCAAAAGCCTGGTACCTCATTCTTGTTTTAAATGTTATTCCAAGTGGGTAACTTTCATTTTGATATTTTAAGGTTAGAAGCTCTTACCTCATGTTCAAAAAATGCATCTTCCAGTGTCTTTTCGACAGCGCCACTCCCTACACCTTCAAACACAGCCTTATATTCCTAAAAGCATAGACAACCACAAAATGGAAATAAGATACTTTTACATTGTGTGCAGCACAGATACCTTACATTACTTTCTTAATTAATTTACATTAAGTAATCTTCCTGTACAGAAGAATTCATGTACAGATTACAGTTCTACATAAATCAAAAGTTAAAAGCATATACTCAGCAAAAGAAAGAAGAATCACATTTGTTCTTGTATTTCTTACCATCATTTCCTACAACTTAAAGTAATTTACTAAGGGCACTAAAATAGATTTATTGTAGAATGACACATGACCTTTCACTCCTTTGGACAGAGAGCACTGAACTCCTTGTACAAATAGTATCCATCAAAGCCAGAGCTGTAAATGGAGCCAAAACCCTGAACTCTGATCCTTGCATGGCTGCTCACTTTATTTCCAGCAGTCAGCTGGATTTGCTTTATCTGCGTTAATATTGTATCTAAATCCATTAGTCTGATACGTCATTCTGGAATATTCTGCGCAGATATATTTGACTTAATTTCTCATGTGTCACACTTTTGTGTAGCTTGCTTCTCTGTGTATTTGTTTTGGTTTTCCTATAAAGTAGCAGTGCACTATAGGTCTAGTACAATGGTTCCCAAATTCATCTAAATACCCCACCATCACGTGAATAGATTTGTTCTGTACCACATTGACACAGTGACACATGCTTCTAATGTTCTATTTATGCATGGGAACAGATGTGCACCTCCAGCCTCCAGCTTTGCTGCTTCTGTGGAAAAAGCAGTAAACCTGGCATCATTTTGTTTGTGTACTTACTTGGAGGTAGATTAAATATTATAGGTAGCCAGAGTACCACAGTTAGTTCATAAAATAAGTATTGCAGTTTGATTCATCTTTAATAGCAGCACGTTGCGTCAGTATTAACAACATCATCTACTTTGATTCAACCAGCGATTTAGAGAAAACTTTTCAGAAGGGCATTTTTATGGTACACTAGCAGTGAATCAGGTTTGCACTCATCTGTGACATGAATAGTTTGGTCAGCTTGTTTCAAAATGACTTATGCTTTTGCTCCAAAATCTTGGATGCAGCAGCTGTGAAGTGAAACTCAGTTTGGGGAGGGTTAATGAAGTAGGAAGAGTTTTATTTACTAGACTGTGATTTGGTCTTATTTAATCATCATCGTAAGAGGAACATTGTATAGCACTTAGCTAATAATATGTTTTATGTCTTCATATCAAAGGCCTTTGATTCCATATACATCTTTATGGGATCTTTTGCATCTTCGTTGAAAATGCTTTTAACTTACATGAATACTCTAAAATTTTGCTGATGTCAAGAGATGTTAAGTTTTTGTACTTTGGCTTTTTGTTTTAAGAAATTTGATTACATACTGCGTAGTAATCTGCAACACACTTCACTTGCTCATAGTCATCTGCAGTGGCCAACAGGTGTAAGCCTTCTGGATACAGTTTTCCACAGGTTGGATACAGCTTCTCTCGGTCATCTTTACTCAGCTCAGTGCCAAATGAATTAATGGTGATGATAAAGGCACGTCTGTCTGCCTCAAACTTAATATGCAAAACAAAGAATAAAGAGATGTTATTAGAGATGTAATTCTAAATTAAAGTGGGGATATGTTTTTTTTCAGTAAGCTAAACTATGGAAACTTTTAAGAAAAAGTAGAGTTCAGAGCATTAGAAACATACCTTAGCTTAAAAATTGTAAATCTTTATTTGCAAATACTTGTTAAATTTTAACTAGAAAATCAAAGTGTTTTGCAAGCACAGCTTTTATTCTGTGATTTTTGCACTAAAAATATAATCTCTGCTGCTTCCTCATTTCCCTACTTAGTTACCCAGATGTTGACAACAAAATATCTCCTCACACAACCTTCTGAAGTTATGAAATAATACTCTTATTAATAATACAGGAAAGGCGCAAGAATCAATAGTACTGTTCTGGGGTAACTCAAAGTGCTGCTGAGAGTAAAGGTTGAATGGAAATTCTGAAGGAAGAAAAGTTTCTGAATGCACATATTTTAAGCGATAATTTAATAAGGTGGAGGGGGCTGTTTACTTGCCAAGTTAAAGTTTTCAAGTGTTTCAAGTAACAGTTAATTTTTAACACATAGAATCAAAGGCTATATTTCTTCTGCCAGGTTTAGATGTGTGTAGTATCTGTTTTCCCTGCAGCAGTAGACTGAAAGTCATTCTGATATCTGGATCTCAGGTTGTTCTTTTTTTTTTAGAAGGCAAAATTTCATTTGCCATTCTTACAGTATGAATTGAAAATATAATGGTAAATAAAAACAATTGTACTCAGTTCTGTCTGATTAAAATCTATTCTTCTCTTCTGAGATCTAAATTGACTGTGGTTTTATTTCTTTCCTTTATTACTTACTTTCATGCTGTAAGAGCAGCACAGGCTTGGCTAATTGCAGGGATTATGCAGTAAAATCTTCCAAGTGAAGCGTATATGGTATATGCACGTTTTAGGTAGCTTACAAAATTTCTTATGCTGTGAATTTTTTAACTGATTTAAGCAGAAGGATACTGTTTTCTGCTGAATAAGACTGCAGTTGCAACACACTTCTACAACTTTAGCAGTTAAGCATATATTCATAGATACTACTCCTGTGTACTGGAACACACTGTAACAGGGACCCAGCTGCCCTCTGGCACTGACTTCAGAGTAAGGAAAACGAGTAAACAATAGAGAAATAACGAGAAGAAGATAAGTGTTCTTGAAAAGATTTCTAGCTAATAAATAACAGGGCCAAATTTCACTTCCCTTATTAATTTGAATGGGCATATCAGCCAGAAGGACAAATGCTGTGGTTTTTTAACTTGTTAAAGCCATGTTGAATCTAGCTGTTAGATTTGTAATATTTTGTTGGGAAAAAAGCATGCTCAGATGCAATTGCAGCTAATGCTAGCAGGTTTGGGGCCTACTTCTGGTGGCTCCCGGTTTGAGAAAATTTGCAGGATCAGTCCCATCCATACAGACCTCTCAATTCATCAAAATATTGGCACATGAAGTTCTCCATAGTGAGTAAGGCCATGAGGCAGTTTCTTGGTGACTTGGGCCATTTGATTGCTGCAGGTAGAGTTGGAGTCATAGGACGGCCATTTCCCAAGTGCTTTATTTTCCATATGGGAAAGTGAAGTAGCAAGTGTGCTACTTAAGAATTAGCATGGGGCTCTAGTAAGAGGCACAGCACTAGCTGCAGTGCAGTCCTGCACTTTCTTGCCAGATTCAGGGTTAAACATGCAACATTTATTGTCCATGGTGGAAGAGAGATGGTCAGTAGTTTTAATGTGGAAGGTGGGCACTGTGGCTGGTGGTCAAGAAGCCGGGGAGCTAAATACCTCAGTCTCATTCTGTTAGGGTCAGGTTGGTAGTCTTACATATAAGGTTACAGAATAAATAGCAAGTATTCTTTTCAATAATTAAACTGGCTTTTTGTGAATTCAACCATTAGCAATCTGGTGTGTGTATGTCTTCAGATTATTAAAATGTTATAGAAAAGGAAATCTACAGAAAAATTTATCCTCCTAGCTGATTGACATTAGATAGGGATTTTAAAGAAGCTTATCATAGACAAACTGTTACCACTGGTATAAAAAGAGTTTTACAACATGCTTAAACTAATGTTGGGAACTAATCTGCTCTCAGCATGAATTTCTAGCTAAAAATGAAGTTTTTGAAAATCTGAGTCAACTGTAGGAAATGTCTTTACCTCTGCCAGCCAATCTCTTGATTTCTATTTTTCAAGAAAAATAGTCAAAAATACATAATTTCTGCTCTATTTTTCTTGATTAAGACTATTTTTCTTTAGAATATAAACTGAAACTTTATGGCCTGGTTAAATAAAATATGAAATTGCAACCCCTTTTGGGACATTGTTTCGTAAGATGTAATTTATGCTCATTCTTCCTCAGGGGTGAGCTCCCAGGGTTATTATCTCTCTTCTATAATGCAGACTTCCAATATGATGTCATCAGAGCTCAGTGAATTTTGTGCAGTTGCCAGGGTGTAAGTTTTGCTTATCCAGAAAAAAACTCCTGGAAACAAATGGGTGATCTGGCTCTCAAACTCTGCAAAGAATTGTGATAAACCATGTGAAAAAAAAAATGAGGCTGAATGCTAAGAAAACTTTAGGAATTTCTGCATCTTTTATTATGGTAACAGATACAAAAATATTCACTGTGCTGCAGATATGCTTTAGGGAGGAGCATGTTGGGAATTTTCTATGTCACAAAAAACCCCCTAAACTTTTCTGAGTTGAGACAAAAATAAAACACTGAATGTTTGACTTTTCTGTATGACACTAGTTCCAAAAGTCTCTTAACTGTAAATTTGATCATTTTTAATAGGAGAGTAAACAAATGTATTAGTGTCATGTAGCTTGAAGACTATTGATTAGTAAATATACAGTAATACCAGACCTTAGCTATCCCAAATTTTGAGCTAGGAGGTGCAAGAATAATCCACTTCTTCAGTTTTTCTACATAATACAGAAAAATGTTAAGGGACAACAGTCAGAGATAGTGCAGCATTTATTCTATTCTGCCCTCTGTTATAGAAAAATTTTAACTGAGGATAACTCCTCCCTGGTAATGGACTAGCTTCTCTAGTCAGGAGGCAAAAGTCATCCTAAAATAAAGTCTTCATTACATCTCAGAAAAACAATTATTCAGATGAGAGGCAAACAGTTGTCAGGTAACTGCAGTAAGGAACAGGAAAACAAAGTAACCTAATTTTGAAAACATTGTGGAGGACTTTCATGTACAAAGAGTGATTTTTTCTTACCTCAAGAATAGGTCTCATTATTTCTGCTGTAGTACCACCTTGTTTTTCACAAAACTTATAAAACGCCTCAAGGTAAGACTACATGAAAGAAGAAGAGAAATATTTTAAATGATACTTAAGACCTGGACCAGCACAACACATGGTCATGAACCTAATTCTTAAACACTTCCATTAACTTTGATAATTCTACCTATGAATTTAAATTCAAGTATGTGCTTAATTACTTTGCTGGAGTGAAAGCTGAAATATTAAAATGCAAATGTCTTGTTATTAAAATATGGGTGCATTCATTTTCAAAAATTGTTATAGGACACATACTGTGTTTTCTTTCCACTCTAAAGAAGGAACTTCTTGAGTTCCATTGAGCTTCCACTGTATGATAAGCAGATGGCTGAAGGAAATTCTGCATTTATAGTGTGGAGGAGGGGATTTGGGAATATGCCACGGCTGTTGGGCCAGCACTATGAGGCTACAAAACTTAATCCCTACGGCTCTACCCTAAACCCTGGATTAGGACAGAACAGCAGACAAAGCTTCTGGTCTATTAAGGATTCTGGCCTTCATACCCATTTCAAAATGCCTGTGCAGGAATGACCCTAAATATCTCAGAGATGCTGTTCCCCCTGCTTCTCTATCCCCTGAAATACTGTCTTAGGGAACATTTATACTATCAAAATGCATTTGCTACAGCTTCACACAGTCTTTATAAAAGAAGCTGTCCCTAACTATGCAATTAAGTGAATTTTAAGTAGACACATCTCAAGGGAGATCTGCTGCATGGGATTATGCATTAGGTTCTATATATTGCTATCTGGTAATAGAGCTGCAACATAATTGATCACACTGACAGCTGAAGCAGAGGAGAAATTTTAAATTAATAATTTAGAAGTGTTTACAAAATGATCCCCCTGGTACTTAGAAGAGAAGAAAAACAAACAAACAAAAAAGATTTAATAAGTATAAATATAGTCATCCACACAGGACATAAGAATCAAATCTGTATGCTATCAAATGGAAAAAGAGTATCTAATTTAGCAGTACTGCAAAATAATTAAAATACTTGTGTATAACTGATGTTGTTTTGAGTGACAGGAAGTAGCAGACTATTTAAGAATCAAATATTGGCTTGGGAATTGGAATTTATAAATATCATTTGTAAGACAAACACAAGATTTTTTTTCTTTCCCCTAGTGTAATCAGACCACTGTAAGAATACTTCCTGCAGTCTGGGGCATCCACTGTGAAAGAAAGATAACAAAGAATTTGGAGAGAATGTGCCAGGAGGAACCATTAACAGGATGTAATATATATAGCCTTTAAAGAGACTGTCCTAAGAGTATTGACCTGGGTGCTAATATTTGTAAAGTACTTTGAAAATGCAAGGCACATTAGATGCGTATCCTCACAGCAGTGTGCTGTAGCAATGCTAAAGATAATTTTTAAAGGAAGGAAATTATACAAAACCCTTAAGTAAAAAGAAATGATAGCTAGACTCAAAGCAATTAGACCTTTTCAAATCACATCTACTTTTTATTTAAAAAGAAGAAATGTTAGCCAAAAGCCTGTCTAGGCTCACTTAGGAGCTAACAGTTCTGTGGCATTTGGTGAGTAACTGAGTTATTCATAAACAAATGGATCTGGGTTTTAGCCTGACATATAAAACATTTTCATTAATGAGATATTAAATTAGAATTCGGATGCAGACCTAAAATTTGAAAACTCTCCAAACAGTGGAGTGGAAATGAAAGGAGCTGGATTTGATTCCTGGAGTTGTCATCAACCAGGTGACCTTAGACAGCTTGCTTTATCTCACCATGCTTCTGTTTCCCCATCCATAAAACAGGGTTAATGATACTGACCTCCTTTTCTGAGACACTTTGAAAAACCCCAAGTATAATCATTATGTTACAAGAACTTGCCTTGTACAGTTTGTTGCGCATTATTTCGATGTTCATTTCATCCAGGTCATTTTCAGACAAGCAGTCTTGAAAGAAAGCAGCTGAAAGCAGAGTTTATTATATTGCAGTATAAATCTACATGCTGATAATATGCATCGCTTGTCCATGGCCATTCACCTGTGTGTGAGCAAGGATCTGAGGTTTCTGTTGTACAAGAGAGAGTGATATAACAGAGGGGAAGAGAAATCCTCTTGATTTTCCCCTTATCCTCCTACTCCCTCCTATTTAATGAGAATCTGCTGTGAGGGGAATCAATCAGTGCCACAGCCAGAGTCCACATCTTCAGAGAGAATCAGATGGGAAATGCTAATGAAAGCCCTAATCTTCTCTGAAGTATATGGTTTGGGCATTAGGGAGATTTTCTAGTGAGGAAAGATAATTTTTGTCTTAAATCATGCAGGTATTCCACAACTGTTAAGGAGAATCCTCTTTCCTATCTTTCCTCTTCCTCTTTGGGTAAGTCTGTAGTGGAAGAAAGGCAACAGATTGCAACTAGTGAGGGGCACAAGCTTTGACCTTGGCCATCTGTGCTTCCAGGTCCTCTGCAGAAATGGCTAAAGAGCAAGCACGGAAGGGACACAGAGGCAGAGGATGAAGTTCATTTGTGCTTCTGGACCACTTAAAAATGCCATATTCATAACCAACAAAAGCATGCCAAACCCTCGCTGTTACTAAGCTATGCCAGTGGGACAGACCAGTGCTGCACGACAGAGTTGTCACAAACAGTGGCAATGGAAGATGGTATCTGGAGAGTCCATGGGAGCCTGGTTGTGTTTCATGGTCTTCTACCTTCCCACTCTTCCAGCACCCAGATTTTGGACGAAGCACATTAGAGCGTGTAGCCCTGACAGTCCCCTTCAGTATCTCTTTGTAGATCCATTTCCCCTGAATTTGTCCCATTGTTTTAAAGTTCTGATACTATCTGCTTTTACAAACTTGTTCAGCAAAAAAATTTCCAGAAATTTACTGCCAGCTGTATAAAAAGATTGCTTTATTTTACCTGTTTTAAAACTAGTTTTCTGCTGGGATTTGGTCTTCTAAAGGATTTAGTAAGCAGCAGTTTGTAGCTCAATGTCGACAAACCACTGCTCTCAGGACTTTGTAAACATTGTCCGTGTCTCTCTTCAGCCTTGTCCTCTCCAAACTGGAGTCTAGCCTTTTTTGTCTGCCCATGGCAGTGGTGTCCCCTTGTTCATCTTAGCTCTCCTGCTCTGTGCCTTCTTGGATTTTACTGCATTGGCTGTCGCGGCGCTGGCAGGGGCCTGCATGGCGGCCGCTGTGAGGAGGGGCCGGGGCTGCCCCATGCCGGGCACGGCCGGTTCCAGCCAGTGCCAGCGGGGTCCCGCAGGGCACAGCCCAGCCCCTCAGCCCAGCGAGTGGTGCCTCTGGGAAAATATATTTAAGAAAGGGCAAAAACCACAGGATGTAGAGAGGAAGAGGGAAAACATTTTGAGAAACAGCAGAGGGAACACCAAGGTCAGAGAAGGAGGAGGTGTCACTCCAGGACCTGGAGCAGGTGCTCCCTGCGGCCTGCGGAGGGCCTGTGCTGGGGCAGAGGGTAAGTGTGAGGGGGAAGGAGTGGCAGAGAGAAACTGCCATGTACTGACTGCAAACTCCCTCCATTCCTTGTGCTGCTTGTTGCCTCTCTGAAGGGAGTGAATGTCGTCTGTGGTGGTAACAGGGGCAAAGGAGTGGCGCCTGGTGCAAAAGAGCAGCAACGAGAGGAGGAAAGGTGTTTTCCCTAAGCATGTAAATGTTTCTTTTCTGTTTCCTAATGCCTAGATGCATAATTAATTATATTTTTAATACATATATATATGAATCAACAATAAATCACATTATTTTTCCCTCAGTTTAGTCTGTTTTGGCTGCAACAGTATTTCATAGGTGATCTCAACCCACAAGCTCCTTATCCACCCCTCTTTTATCTCTGCATTGTGCTGGGGCCTTTGGTTTCTGTCAGGCCAAGCCACCACATCTTCTTGACAAGCAGGACCCAAAACTACTCACAGTATTCAAGGTGAGGGCACACAGTAATCTCCTATAAGTTCAAATCCATCCATTTCCATCTTATTATCAGTACCCTTCCCAGCACTGCCCCACAGCTTGCTTGTTTTTGTTGGCTGCTGCAGCAGATTGAGTAGAGTTTGACTCCAGTTTCAGAAGACAACATACCCAGCCTTCACTCTGTTTGCTTTTAGATTTAGTTCTTCAAAATAGTGATTTTCTTTGTGTTTGAACCACACCCAAATCCCAAGAGGGAATCTTGGTTCTACCACAACATCTAATATTTATTAGTAACTGTCTGCTTCTTGATTCTTAGTGAAGGATAGGCAAGATTTCATCTTAAATTTTTTAGTTATAGATGCAGGTGTTGAAATAAAAAAAATCTAGACGCTCTAAATCAGTGGCTACTTTGGACATAAAAGATGTCCATTACACTTCTTGAGCAGCATGTTTTCTACCCAAGGTTGGTATAGAGGCTGCTAATAAATGTTACGAGAGAATGTCATGAACACCACTTTGGAAGTGCTTGATCATGTTTTGTATTACCAAAACACACCATATGCAGTGGAAAACATACTTCTCCATCAGAGATATTCCTAAAAATACAGGAGGAGCTGTTTCAAGAAGCAAATAAGAAATAATTTAGTGTTCCTACCTAATGGTGTATCAACCAAAATTGCATTGAACAGCTCAGTGGGGTTTGAGGCAATGCTGACTGCTTCCATTTGCTCAAATCTCCCCAGTGGATGGCACTTGGGAACAAGTTCAGCTATGGGCCGCTGATGTAGTGTGCCAGTTATTAAAAGAATTACATTGTCAATCATATAGCTGTATCTGTATTTGAAAGAAAAAGACATTTATAATGAGTTTTCCTTTTAAAAATACAAAATCAAGATTTTTGAAAATTACTAATAAAACTAAAGTCAGAAACAATGACAGTACTTGCAGGTTTGTATTTTCACTCTGTATTAATGTCTCATCAAACACAAGTTTTTAAATAGCAAGTAACACAGTACTAGTTTTAAACCACATGACTGCTTTGGAAGAGATACTTTTAAAGAAGGGGAAACTGAAACATGAATATAATAACAGCTGTGAAATGTAGATTTTCTATAACATGTGACAATGAGTGGCATCAAAAAATAAATCACCTGAGCTAGCAGTTTGGGATTTTGTTATTTCATATAGACCATCTGGACAGAGAGGAGGTGCATGGGAATCTCAGCACTAAAACTGCAGAGTTCATGCAGATGGACCAATTTTAGGGCTTTCCTCTCACTTGGCTTTAAACATTCTCCCATGAGGAAACTAAGAACAGGTTCTCACAGATTTCTACTTTATTGCTAAGAGTTTTCTCTTCAGTAGAAGTTCTCTATCAGATTCTTACTGGTTTTACTGCCAGAGAGGCTGATAGGAGTTTTACCAGTGACTTTGAAATGGGAAAGCTATTACCTTGGGACATTTATAACAAAGATGCCAGTCTTGCTTGCATTGTTGATTCAGAATATAGCTAGACACATACAGGGATTAATATGATCTCATACCATATCCGTGAGGGGGCTTGAGGATCTGGTGAGATGTAGTTCAATAATTTAATAATTGTGTTAAATATCTTAACCTAACTTCTCCATTATTAAAAAAAAAAAACAAACACAACAGCATGCAGAGTTTGTGTATACACATCAGTCAGTGTGAGAAAAAAGCTGCCATAATTTTCATATTTTTGCTTTGATTTCCTTGAAGCAAAATGGAAACATTGTATGCCTGCAGACCACAACTGTCCTAGGGCAGTCTTTAAGATCCTGTTTATCTATTAGGCTAAAACTTGTCAGCTACAGTTGACAAAAAATAAAATAAAATAAAATAAAATAATAATAATAATAATAATTCTTTATTTTGCTGTTACGATAAAAATACTCCTGGAAAGTAAGCTGAACAGTCTAGTGCTCTTGTTTTAGTATATTAAAAAGATAAGATCAAGAGGAGTAAACAGGTAAAATATCCTGCTGACAATTCACTAATCCATGTTGTTACACTGTTATAAAGCAGATCCCTGTTCTTAAAGTTGTTTACACCATTCATTTACAAGTTTTGTCCATTTATGATTGTATTGAGATCAGAACTTTCTCTTCATCTGGCATCAAACAGCACTTGTACTTTAAAAAGCTAGAAAGCTAGATTTTGCCACATGCCTAGGAATTAAATCACTGCCCTGTACATCATGAAATGCTAATCTCGCATGAATCGTCCCACAAACTTAATTTTTTCAAGTTCTGTGATTTAAATGATGTTTGAAAATCATAACCATTTTTCTCAATCTCTACCATTCCTGCCACGGTACACAGAAAAAATCTGCTTGTGTTCTTTAAAATAAGTAGTTCAAAAGACAATAGCTCTTCACATATTATTTTCAGAACTTATATTAGTAAATAAAGTACATAAATATTGCAGTACCAAAGTAATTTTTCTATTTTTGAAACTTAATAGAAATTCCAGTACAATGTGTTTACACTGTTTTAACTTGTAACTGTGTGCTTTTTTTTGAGTCTGTGTGATAAGCTATGTGCTAATATTACTTACGTGATAAAATTCAGAAAAGTGGCAAGTGGTTCAAAAGCATGGTTTCTAAAGTAATGAAATTCTGTGAGTAGTTTTGCTTTCAATTTGTCATCGATGGTAGAAATAGTGAGAGGACCAGTTTCATTAGCCAAGAAGTTGCCATAGTCTGTCGTCTGTAGATGTAACTTCAGATCTAGAAGTAGATTCAGGAAAGATAATGAGAATAAACTGTCATTGTATTGCCTACAAACCAAATAGAAAAACCATTTAAAATGTTAATTTCTAACATATTTTCGTATTAAGCATCTGATCTGGTTTCAATACTCTATTGAAAAGTTTTTGGCATAGAGTTAATATAAAGTAAATGTATAATTAATGCAAATTTGCACTGCTTTCTATGAGTAAGACTTACTGCATGCCACAGGAAAGCACAAATGATTTATACCTTTGTCAGAAGTTTCACCAGCAGCTTTCCTTTCCAGCCACACCAGTACAGTGCTAATTGCCACTGTGCCTAGCCCCTTCCCAATCAAGTTTGTTCAATGTTTCAATTTCATGATCTTCATCATTATAATACATCAGTTGTTTTGTCTCCTGCAATCCTATGGACTGTCATGCATCAATAGGAATCATCCTTTAACTTTATTAAGATCTTAAATTTTCATATGAAATATTTAAATCTCAGGTAAGACTAAAATCTTATGTTATCAGTCTGCCTGAAGAAGAGGAGAGATCACATCTTGCCTGGCTCAGATTCTGGGCTCCAAATGGCTTCTGTAGTGGAGCACTTGAAAGGGCAGAGTTACACTCTTTTAGTATTTCTGTTTTGGCTTTGTCTGATTTATGGCTGAAGACTACCAGACCCTAAGAAGCTGTTACAGAAACCTGAGTTATCATGACATATTCTGTCTGAACTCCCAACCCTGGTAACTGAGGAAAATGAGTTGATTAGACAACAAAGTTGAAAGAATCTTTTGCAATATCAAAGAAATCATTTGGCAGATTTCCTCTGCTATCCATTTTCCATGATGAGGAAAAAGTAAGAATTTAAATCAACTCTTAATGTTCAAAGCAGTTTAACATTTCCTTTTACAAAAGCCTCTGCTATATTGCATAATTATATTAAAATGCTATATTAAAACTCCTGTAAATTGCAGATTGGTATAATGTTATATGGTTTGGGCATTCACAATGATTGGATTTCCAAATAAAACCTGAAGTGATATTTAGGGAAAAGGACAGCAACATTCACTCTGGCTGAAATAAGGGTCTACCTGTAAGGTAAGTTAATATGTAGTTAGCAAGGTGCATTTATCAGTATAGTAGCTATTCTTTCCTATTTCCCCATGTATATGTACTTAGTACGCAATAAGGTTGCCTACACTGAGACTTAAAGCAAAAGAAGTAGCACATTGTGAATTCAAACTCCTACATATAGCGCTTTAGCTTACTGAGAGAGCTAACCCTCAGGGTTTTCTAAACAGGTTGGCTGCCACTCAAGCTCATTTTAGCAATTACAGAATCATAGAAACATAGAATGGTTTGGGTTGGAAGGGACCCTTTAAGGTCATTTAGTCCAACTGTTCTGCAATGATCAGGGACCTCTTTAACTAGATCAGGTTGCTCAGAGCCCCATCCAACCTGACCTTGAATGTTTCTGACCTCTCCAGGAAACCTATTCCAGTGTCTCACCACCCTCATTGTAAAAAATGTCTTCCTTATATCTAGTCTGAATCTAGCCTCTTCTAGTTTAAAACTGTTACCCTTTGTCCTCCCAACAGGCCCTACTAAAATGTCTGTCCCAAACTTTCTTATAAGCCCCTTGAAGTATTGAAAGGCTGCTATGAGGTCTCCACAGAGCATTCTCCAGGCTGAACAACCCCAGCTCTCTCAGCCTTTCCTTACAGGGGAGGTGTTCCATCACTCTGATCTTTTTTGTGGCCTTCCTCTGGACCCACTCCAACAGGTCCATGTCTTTCCCGTACTAAGGACCCCAGAGCTGGACACAGGACTCCAGGTGGGGTCTCACCAGAGCAGAGTAGAAGGGAAGAATCACCTCTCAACCTGCTGCCCACACTTGATGCATCCCAGGATACAATTGTCTTTCTGGGCTGTGGGCTCACATTGCGGCTCATGTCCAGCTCTTCATCCGCCAGTAACCCCAAGTCCTTCTCTGCTGGGCTGATTGCAATCCCTTAATGCCCCAGCCTGTTGTCCCAATACCAGGGGTTGTCGCAACCCAGGTGCAGGATCTTGCACTTGGCTTTTTTGAACCTCATGAGGTTCACATGGGCCCACTTCTCAAGCTTGTCCAGGTCCCTCTGGATGGCATCCTGTCCCTCAGGTGTGTCAGCTGCACCACTCAGCTTGGTGTCAGCTACAAACTTGCTGAGGGTGCACTTGGTCCCACTCTCTATATTATTGATGAAGATATTAAAGAGTACTTGTCCCAACACAGACTCCTGGGAGACACCACTTGCCACTGATCTCCATCTGGACATTGAGCCATTGATCACTATTCTCTGGGTGTGACCATCCAGCCAATTCCTTATCCACCAAATGGTCCATCCATCAAATACATATCAAATCACATCAATGTACTCTTGTATAGGACAGCTTTACTCAGCTAGCACTCTGGAACTGTTAGCATTTCTCTAGATCTTCCAACTATATACTTATAGAACTTATACTAACGGTGTAAACTAATTGATTCTTAAAATTATATAGATGATCACAAACCTGTTGACAAAAGAATGCAGAGGTAATTGGTTTTTCAATGGTCAGAGTCAAATACTAGGAAACAGTCATAGTTTCAGTACAGTCTTCCATGTAGAAAGAAGAAAGAACATCTAGATTTGAAAAAAGAAACCCACTTATTTCAAGAAAGAGAGAAAGGTAAGCAAGATTATAAGATAAATAAACAAGCAGAATTGTGCCCAAAAATGAGCCTAAATATGTAAGACCAACTTTTAATCACTAATATTTTCATATCACTTCTACATTTCCTGTGAAAAATGATCATTTTACTTTCTCTTTTTATTGCAAAGAGGGTAAAAATAATATGTGATTAAATAATACTACCTCCTTACATGCAAGGGACTGAATTCCAGTTTTTCTCCATTCCTTTTTCAGACAAGCTACTCATATCTGCCTTGAGTCACACTGGTAAATGCATTTCAAACACAGTGGTTTTCAGGGGTTTAGTACCTAAAGCAGACTGCAAAACCTAAGTACCAGCCCCAAGTATTGGCCGTTCTGAAGTGTGTTTAAGCCATCATAAGATGAACAGAAACCAAAACTGCTGAGTGAGAGCAGTTTGACAAGACTGTTACCTTCCTCAGTTCTGTGATTAACTGAGTGACTTCAGAAACCATGCTCTAATGTAAGGCATGAAAAGTATTAGCTCCATCTGGCTCTCAATAGCTATGGAGGAAATACTATGCCCTGGATTTATGACCTTGTCAGTTCTACGGTCTGCTTTATAGAAGTATTTCTTACTGTTTTAATAAATGCTAGTGTGAATATTGTATGTAAGAAACATCTCATGGCCTGAGACAAAACAATGGAGAAAATAGTCATCCACAGGCTCCAATACTATGTAAGATCAATCATGAATGTCATAATCAGAGTTCACACCATGGCAGTATTCAGTGCAGCTCAGAGACTGCTCTGCTGGTCTTAAGTTGTATCTTCTCTTTGCTGTTGGCCTAAGTAAGACTTGAGGACTAACAGAGTCAGACACTGGTACTAGTAACATGACGTGATGACCTGGCAGGAGTAGGTGGCTGAGCCTTACTGGGCCTCAGACATTCCTGTTCACCAAAACTTTTCAGTGATGGTAGCTGCTCCTTTTCTCAGGGACTCTTGGGCTTTTCAGCATGTCCACAAGATCCCTAGGAAGGAAAATTCCTGTATTTCATCTGTCGGTATTATTGCCATCCATCTGCATTGTTTATTTCCTCATACAATTATATGCAGGGAAATCACATGTAGGGAATGTATGACTTTCAGTAATGTGACTTTAAATCACGTGATTAGACCCACAATTGAACCACAACCAAACACAATTAGCAGTATGTTAAAAGGGAATTACTGTGCAGAGGGGGACTAATTCAATGAATGCAGTTAAGACATGAACGATGCTGATCAGAAAGAAGGAGTATTGGGGGAACTTGAACAAAGCATTAACGTGGTCTCTTGGCATCAAGCACATGATGTCTTGTCTGATGCCTCACTTTAATAGTCAGCTACCCCCAGTTTTTCAGTCACACTGTTACTTCAGCCACTGCATGCTGGTGTGACCTGACTCTGGCAAGTGAAGTCAACTTACTTCAGTGATGTTAGTGGGAGCAGAGCTGGGCTGCTTGTCCTCCTGTGACCTAGTCTGCCTTCTAGAGAGTAGTAGTCTTTCCATCACACAAGGAAGCAAGGAAAGAAAAAAGTACTGAATTTACCCCCCACCCTGCCCCATATTCTACCTCAAAGACTGTCAGCAGGGTTCCTCTGGGGATCCCATTCCCCTGAAACAGATGATGACATAGGGCCAAACTACTACCATGCCATGTTGCAGGTGTTTCAGCCAGCGTTGCATCCCACAAGGTAGCTCCATGGAAATTATGATTAAAACGAGCCCAAAAGGATGTCTAGGTTAAGCTGAAGGCCTCTTCTCTCTGTGTGGCCCTGAACTGAGAGGACACAGTGGTAACGTAAGTCAATTAACATCCTTTGTTTTTTCTTTCCCTCTCACTGGTAAACTTACTCTGTGGTTATCAAGCAGATGTATAGCACTAACCTACAGTTTTTCTTGTGGTTCTTCTGTACTGACATTATGGTTTTCCCTCTAGAGATACCAAAACCACTTTGAAATTAAAAGGTATTTTTGATTCTATTTATAGGTTGCTTGGGGTGGTTTTGATCTTGTTTGTTTTAGCATATTTATAATATTTTTAGCTTAGGCCAGTTTTGTGGTGTGGTGCTGTGCCACAGAATGCAGAATGGGGTAAATTTGTTACCTTTTAATGTGAACACATGAACTGAGGGCACTATTGGACAAGCACAATAATACTACTGTACAAATCCACATGCTGGATTTTCTAATTGGAAAGAAAATACAATGTATGCATAAAGCTCCATTTTTTACTTTGGAGGTAAGGGTCTATGGTTTTGGTGCGCTGTACACTCATGGTGCAAGTTCAATATCACAGCATCTTTCCTATATGTGCAGAGAGATAAGTGTATTTAGCCTCATGCACAAATCCAATACTTCTCCTATTTTTATTATAAATGATACATTTGATAGATAACTGGTAAGAATCTGTTAGCAGTCTAAAAGAAGTAGAAAATGTTACAATGGAGAAAGAGATGTAGCTGAATAGAGAAAAAAGGGAAGTGATAGTGGGTAGTGGAGATATGCTTGTAGGTGGATTGATGAAGGCTGCTGCTTCTGTGCTGAAATAATTTGCATTATAAAATTGAATGAACATTAGAAAGAAGGTTCAAAATAAAAAAGTCATTGTTCTTTCTATTATAAAAAAGATTTTATCTCTCTATTGTGATCTGTACATCAGTTCTATGCTTTTAATAATGTTAAAGGTTTATACATCTCAGAAATGTTTGAAAACTACTTGTAGTTGTTGTAAATAACTTTCTTACAGCATGACTTAAAATCTAGATAGTTTTTCTTACTGTTCTTAATACGAGCAAGTATTCTTCTGGGAAGGATGAGGGAAATCCTGTTTTCTTGTATGTTTTTCAAAAAATCATACCTGTGTATTTTTAGGTCATTCAAAAGTAACCAGGATTTTATATTGGGGTTTTTTTTCCTTCATGGAGCCTTTGATGACATCACGTATTGAGCTTCTCTACAGAGACAAGTGAAGAGTTTAATGATTCCATCATTCTGTCTTTTGTGTCTTTTATAGATGTTTGAAGTTCTATTGGCTTTTTCTGAAGTCTATATTCAGGGAGCAGGACTTTATGACTCAAACAATTAAATACAGTATCAAGAGTGTCTGTGCAGTCTTTAAGATGCATAGATCACAACTGCTGGTACAATTAGTCTTCAGAAACTGTTCATTTTGTCCAGCTGACATAAGGAATAAATTTCAGTTCTCAGAGTAAGTATATACATGTGCTCTGTGTGTCTAACCTGCCACTGTATGAAATGGAGAGCTGATAAATCTCTCCAGCTTATCAACTGAAGTAGGTACATGCACTTGGTCAGTTGAATAGTCTTTAGATCCCATTGACTGTACTGACCATCTCTTCTTTAACCATGAGAGGAATTTTATCCTGCTGTCAGATAAATACCTATATCAATCTATTTAAATGTTAGTTTAATCTGCAAGAGGAATGACAACCAACCTTCCCAGACTTACGTTGTTATTATATTAACAGTTTAGACAGCCTGAAAACTCCATTGTCTATGGGAATCAACAGGTTCTACGTTGCTCATTTCCCAAAATCCATTACCGCATACACAAAGCAACCAATGCTTAAAAGAGAGTAAGCTTATTATTTTTCCTTGATCCTTTTTCAAATTAATCTAATATACTGCGTGGTATAGAAATTATTTCAGTGTACAATCGTGGCTTTTATTTTGGAGAAAGTTTATGTTCTTTAGAAAGATGATTTTTTTCTGCTGCACTTCTTTCCTGCCAAGTGTCTAGAGGCATGTCTCATGATTCTTTGTACAAGCCTGTCTTCATCTGGCTGTGACCAGTCAAGGCCACATAAAGCTGTTTTGGAAACAAGTGTGTGTTCTCTCTATTACTGTGGCAAAGTAACCTTGAAAAAAGCTTTTTTTTTTTTTATAAGCTTGAGAATAGTTCAGTTCTATATTTGTGAAGTCAAGTTTTCTCTTCCTGGTAAGTAGGATGTCCCCCACCGCCCTAAAACACATGAAGTAATAAAATACTAATATTATCTTTTACAGAGAAACTCAGAGCTAAAAGGTACACTTTTAATAAGATTTTTTGGGAACTATTTTATCCAGCTGAATTGATATGAAATGTCCATACTTTAACAGTTCTATAGTGTGGGTAAAATCTACGACAATGTTACCAGTCTCCATAGGAATGCTGTGAATGAGATTTCCAAACCTTATCAGTAAACTAGAAAATCCCATCATCTGGATTGCTTTGCAAATCACAGTCTGTACAATCCTAGGGTAATTTCTATGGAAAGCTATTAAATTAAATACGAGAACAGTCCTTCAAAGGACATCAGGGTTATCTCTGGTTTTAAGATAAGCTTTCAATACTTCAGTCTTTTACCTTCCTTCTTCAAAGGTCTAAGCAACAGTATTTCTTTCTAAATAAAATAAACCAGCAGACTTACCTTCTAGTGTCTCGCACTGTGCTAAATTGACATAGTCTGAACTTGTCAAGATCCCAGCTTTGAATCCTCGGACCAGACCCTCCAAGTAGCCATGGTCCACATTGAAGTAAAACTCTGAGTATCCCAGCATGGAGAAAAGGAGACTTAATCTCTTTGCTGGATACCTGATGGTACTGAGTATCTGCTACCAACTGTTTTCCTTCTCTTTGGAAGGAGTGACAAATAGTCCACTGATTTCCTGCTAGCCTATGATTGTATTTTACCAACTAGTTTCTTCCTGTTTTTTGCTCCTAATGTAGTCAGTATAGTTGATGCTTACACAACAGCCAGCCGGCAAATCCAACTCCCTCCTATTAGAGCCAGAAAATGAACCTATTATTGTTGAAAGAGAAGCCAAAAAGGAACTATAAGATTTAACCATTGCTTAAAAGAATGCTCTGTACTGATTGGAGAATGAGAAAGCACATTAAAAATCTTGATAAGATTTTCACATTTCTTAAATATATTGTAAACAGGAAGTTAACTGTGAATACCTGCTAAAAAAATATTTCTGCACTAAAATAACAGGCTCTAGTAGAACGTAGCCCATTCAAGGAACTTAGGTAGTTTTTTAGTGTCTCTATATACCTTTTTTTTTTTAACATTCTTGATTATTGAAAATTTTCTGCTGATGATCTCTATCAGTATGTATACAAATTACAAGATCTTTCTAATAATTACAGTTAACATTAGATCATGCCCATAGGTGAAATGTCTTTGAAGGGTTTGACTTTCATTAGCCTTTAAAGTGAGTACCAGAAATGTCCTCAGAACTATAGTTTGTCCAAGTTCCAACCAAAACACTCTGATTATAATCACTAAGATGTGGAAATAACTCAGAGTTTTCCCCTTACAAAATAAAAATAGGAATCTTGATTTCAATAAATTTAGAGTTTTTTTAGACCTCCTGATTCTGATTCAATTTAAACTCAAAACTGTAGATCTGTCAGTGACTTTTATACTGAACTGTTAAGGCTGCCGCCCTTCAGATTTAGGTCCCTTAAAGCTGACAGTTCAAAGTAGCTATGCTTCTGTAATCAATGCAAAAAGTCCTTTTCTCCCTAAATTCACTAGGGTATGCAATACATGTCTGCAAACTTTGCTGGAAGGAAAAGTCTTACTGCATACTAGGTGATATTTAGATATGTAGTTAACTGGAACCTGGTAATGTTGCAATGAGGTGTCTGAAGACTACTGCGTGGTTGGAGGGTTAGCACCAGCAAAAGAAACTGCAACAGCTGTCTGCCATCCACATCTCAACAATTAGACTTAGTTTTCAGTGTTTTGAACATGTTTGGACTATCATGTCACCACATATGGTGTGGCTTTTCTATTGATCCCTTGCACTGAAATGTGACTGCAGCGAGAGTTGTGACTCGGAAGACACGGGGACAAGGCTCTGACTGTGAGACTTTCTCCCCTGTCCTCGGAGCTGAGAGATTGATGACAGCTCGGTACTTGCCAGGTGATTCCTATCTACACCGCCTTGCTTCTGGCACAGCAAGACTTTGCAGGTCATACAATGAGGCACGAGGTGCCTGGTTGTTTGCTGCCTGCGTAGCTGCCTGCTACGTCCTCTGGGAAGGTCACTAGCTAGCTAACCTCTTAGCTAGCTGGCCAAGAAGTTCCAATCGGCAAGAAGTGGCCACAAGCCACCTGTCAGGCCAGGCTGAGACAGGGGAGTAATATTAGTGCACCTTGAGGGTCAAATTAAAATTGTCTTGGGCTGGTTATTACCATACCCGTAACCAACTGCAGGGGAAATAATGACAGCATTTAGACATTTTAAAAAATCACATGCTCCGGTGTATAAAATGTAGTTAGCTGAGAGCTCAAATGGTGCCTAGAGTATTGAAGTTTGCTTCTTATAAATTAGGCTTACAGTTTTAAATCAATCAGTTCTTAGTATTGCAGAGTTAACCCAGCTAAAGAGGAATGAAAGAGATCAGGCCTATTAGACAACAGAAATAAAACAGCTCCCTCCCACACAAACAATTTGTTTCTGTCTCCCAGGTTTGCGTGTCAGTGGTGCTCAGAATGTCCTTGTGCAAGAAGCTGTCAGAATAAGTTTGTTGATGAAGTTTCAAAAGCCAGGGAGACTTTTCAGGATATGTGACCACTGTCAGTGCTTCCTTATTGATACACAAAGATAACCACATTTTATCTTAAACCTGCTTTTTTTTTTTTTTTTTTTTTTTTTTTTTTGTCATCATTGTTCTAGTTTGCTTCACCCAACAGCCTGTGATACTAATTTTTTCAAGGAAACGAAACAAGGAAAGGTAGTAATACAAGGGACTCATTACTGTATACACTAAAAGCAATGTTTGTTTTTAACCCACACATCTTTAAAGTGTGTGTTACATAAACAAGTAATGTCTCGCAGCAGCTGAATTCAGGCCTCCCCCAGCTGCAATCACAGCATATCAGAATGTGGCACATATCCAGCTGGTGTCAGTCCAAGGTTACACTGCTGATGAGCTTCCAAAACTTCAGACAGCAGAGCCAGGGCAGAAATGGCTTTGCAACAGATCCTAAATTTAGTAAGGTGCAAGGTCATGTGAATACTGCCTGGCAGGTGCAAATACCACCACTGGTGATCCTTCAGTGAGAAAGTGCTACTGTGAAATCCATAAATACTGTCAGAACCGTCACTTCAAGTTTAATAACTCAGCAAAGTTGTTTCATGAGATCTGTGTAATTTTGAATCATTTCAGGAAACTGCAAAATCAGGCTAAAGACTTGAGTAATGTTATCTGTTAAGGGATAAGGTGTCAGGTGATATGATTCAGGTTAACAGACTGCATTCAACAACATCAGAAAATGCTCAGTTCTCTGATTTTTGTTACAACAAAATTGATGAAAGGAGACAACTTGAGCAGCAATTTAGACAATACGTATAATTAGCTCATGCACTACATTTTTATAAAAAAATATATATGTTCAGTATCTATTGTTGTTACCTATCAATATAATGTTCAATACCTATTGTTCTTATTTCTTATGAGTGGCTAGCACCATATTATTTCTGCACCATTTGTAGTGGGTAAGTTTTTATTAAAAAATTATAGTTCTTTATGTTAATAATTTTATATAGAGCTGTGAATTGGCTTCAACAAATGACCATGTGAGAAAATATGATACTCTCACCTGTTAAGTTTGTGGAGTGTAAAGGTTGAGATATTTTTAAAATTTTTTTTTAGCAGTGAGCTAAACAAATACTGACAGTGTGTTTGGGAGGAGAAGTTAATTCACGTTAAGCAGAATTAGCAACGCAAAGCTGTTCAGATCTAAGAGCAGAATTTAACCTTTGATACTAAATTTTCGAGAAACTGTGAAACAAAATGCATATATAAACCACAAGAGGTCATCATAACCCTGCTGTAAACCACCTTGCTTCAGTTTTTTTACCTCCAGTGAAAGGAAGAAACTTGGAAAGAAACATGAAAAAAGTTCTGGTGTTTTTTATTTCTTTTCAGCTAATCTAAGGTTAACAATAGAAAACCCACATAAACATTATTTACTCAGAAGTGACAAACAAAATATTTCTGTTTTACCTGTTTTTGCTATATCCACAGATTTTTCTCTGAGCTTCCTCTTTTTTTTTTTCTTTTTTTAACAGTGTTGACAGCTCCTAGCCACGAGGTTAGTACAAAGAAGAACAAATGACAAAGAATCAGAAGAGTGAGTAAGTGGTGTTACATCAGTGGAATGTTGACTAAATCACATTAATTCAAAGTTACTCTTTTTTTCATTAGAAGTACTTACAGATGCTATTTTTTTTCATCTTGGCATCTTATTTAGAAGTCTATTTATAAAATCTTTAACCGGGCAGATCTTTGCTTAAATTGTGGTTTTGCTTATCCAGAAACAAAATTCACTCAAATCTTGACTGTGCAATTTCTTACAAAGATTATTAGTGTTATGTGTGCCAAATTCACTGTTATCAGTACACAGTGCTGCTCCAACATGTGGATGAAACAGATTTCTTCATTTGTGTGTATATTGACACTTTTTGTAGGAGATTTTTGACCTATCACTGGCTCTATACTACCTATCCTGTTAGTGGAAAATGCACCTCCCTTACTTATAAATGAGGAGTGTTTTTAAAAACATAACCTGTACTTTCAGCTGTTTCCTCCACAAAAAAACCCAAAAAAAACCAAAAGAAACCCCAAACAACACTGGATTTTTTTTTAGATCAGCTAGCTAAAAATTATGAGCCATGCACCATTCAGATTAAAACTATTTAATTTTTTTAATGTAACTTAATAGTATTAAACTGATTTAGAGACTTTGGGAATGTTTGCAGTGGTGGTTTGGGTTTTTTTAACATATCTTTGTACTGGCACTGAAAAGCAATTACATCGTAACTCCTTAAATTCTGTAAATTCTGGAATGTTCTGCTGTAAATTTCTGATGAGTGGGGCCCATTTGTCAAAATCCTTCCAAAAAATGATCTGTTGAAATCCCTCATTTTCTGAAACAATAGTAGGACAATTCTGATTGCAATATGTAAACTGAGATTCAGCCTTTCTGAAGTGTTGAGTACCTGCAACTCTATTAATATGAGTATCAAACACAATTAGATACCACATGGATCCTAGCACTCTAAGCAGCTAGAAGTATGCTAGCATGAGTAGCATAAGTGTAGCTCAACTACAGCTAAGACAATTACATTTTTCCCAGTTAATGAGCTTTGCTGAAGTGCTCCCAGCCATGAAGAAACAGCCCAAATGCAGTTGTATCTGCGTCTGCTTAAAAAATAAAATACATGAAACAAAATTATATATATATATTCATAAAATATATGAAAAAGAATTATGGTAGACTATACCTGTATAGGCACAATCTGGCTACCATGCTTTCTAGCTGTTTGTAAAGCATGATGAAGATGCATTCCTGTGGAGATCTTATTGATAGCTAAGCCCTCTTGTGCCAGCAAAGTTGTACCTAGCTGACACACCCAGCACAAACCTGCACACCAGCCAAGTTACACTTGTCTTTGCTGAGAGTCTCCACAGCAATTATGCATCCCTACCTTTCCTATCACTTGATTAACTTTGGACTGAATTTACATAAAATATGTCTTTTACTCCTGTTTTTTGTTAGAAGTGTTATTTTGATATTGGGTTCACAAACATCACTCATGTTATAAAATATCAAAGAACTTCCTTTTACCCCTTCCTTGTCTTCAAAAGATAATTTAGCAGCTTTGTAGGTCATCGAGCCTTTTGGTTTTTTGGTCTATGTTCAAGGAATTACATGCTAGCATAATAAGAAGGATTTTATCAAGAGACTTAAAGTGGTAAGTCTGTGGAGAGAAGCCAGGAGAAAATCATTATCAGCAGATATAAACCTGAAGAAAGGCAGATTTGCGACAATTAACAAAGCTTGGGAATGCTTTCAGAAGTGAAGCTGAAATTTTACAAAATTTACACGCTCACAAAATTGGGCTACTTTAGTGTGAATAATTTGTACTTTTGGGAGCTGACATTCACATGAACTTGGCAGCCGTCTGCTCAGGACTCAAGTTCCAGCAAATTCTAATGAGGATGGCAGTAATTCAGGTCTTGTGTTTATCTTTAAGGCCCTTAAGCCTTTCTCTACACGGTGTCAGTTCTTGTTTCTATTATCTTAATTTTAGTCTTTTTAGGAAGTTTTTATTCATGTGAGCATCATTTGTCTTCCTCATGGATCAGTTATTCACTAACTGTCACAAAATTCACAATCAACAGATAGTATCTTTAGACTCCTTCAGGTATCATGAAGGTTTTATCCTTGATATGTCCTGAGAACAAAATAAGGTTGATAAAACTTTGAGATAAAAAGTACAGACAATTCAATATGAAGTGCAAGTGGTCCACTAATTCCCCACATCTACAGTTCTCTGCTGTACCAAATCCTCCACTCTGAGGACCATAACTTCCATGGTGTCCTCATCATCATATAGATTTCTAACACAGATGCAAATTCTGACAGCTTTTTTTTGCTGGTGGACCAATTGGCCATTGATAGCTCTTTTGACCATCAACTTTACTCCAAAAAACAGCCAGAAGATATACATCACTGCAAAATGTAGCATTCTGTTGACATGACACTAAGTTGATTATAACTTACAGAAGGATCCTTTATCTCTTGCTTTATAAACGTAGCACTTCAGCACTGTGAAGCAATGAACGTGGCGGTGAATGTACTGTTGTTACCATGTGTATCATACCAGACATCTGCTGTCTTTTTATGGCAGATAACTGCAGACCTCATAGGAAGACAAAATGGAGTTGTGACAATAGATATTACAGTACTTTGAAATGCTATTTTGTTGAAGAGTAGAGTTGCAAAATATTAACTTTTGAATTTAATACATTATATCTGACAAATCTCATTTCAGACAAAGTAGTAAAAAGTATTGTCAAAACTCAAGTTTAAACACTGAACATTTGGATAATTACTTTCAATGACATAATGGCCTATGGTGTTTCTGAGCTCCTTCAGTTTTAAACATTGATATAATGAATTTACTAAGTGCAAAACGTTCTTACCGTTACTATGATTTGTTTTTTTCCTCTTGCTAGCTGCCACCACCAACTATATAAATTCTTATTCTTGAAAATGGATTCCAGAAAACAGGATAAAAACTTGAAGTGTAATATGGATTGGATCTGATTATGAGTTGAGAGAAAAGCTGCAAGTGTGAAGCCTATTAAATATTCAGATCCAGAATGAAAGAGAATAAAATTAGAAGCATTAAATTCTTACTTTCAGCTGTCTTCATGTTATGTTGTCACTTTAAACTTGGTTTCCAATCTACTGGATAGTATCATGTTCCTAACTACACTGGGTCCTTGTTAAATAATTATTAAAAGGGAAAGAGCAGTTACATACTCCAGACATTGAAGAGACACCTTCCATTATTTCTTCCCTCAGGAAATCTAGGTAGTTGCACCAGCTCTCCCAGCATTTTCTGTTATTTTACGTTTTAGAAACAATATGTACAAATATGTACAAACGGACAATGCATCGTGTAGAGATAATAATGTGCAGAAATGCATGATCAGTCTCTTCACATAGGTTAACAAGGGCTGTGACTTAAGATGTGAAATCCAAAAAGCTTTCCACTAATAGGAGTGACTAGGTAGGGTCCAAAATGAATGGTTGTGTGAGGGGTTTTTTTCATCTTTAGTATGTTATTCAATGTGGAACAAACAACACAAAAATTAATTTGAAAACCAACCAGCCCTTCTTGACCTGACTGGAAATAGAGCACCTGGGGAAGAGGAAAAACATTTTTCTGGAGGGCATGCTTTTCTGGTATTTTAGCTGTTGATTTCCCCACTGCCTAATAGGCGAAGATGATATAGACATGTATTGTTTACAATAAAAAGCACAATTTAAGTAAATTAATATGGGGAAGACACCATTAAAAGGGATGGCTGTTGTTGCAAATTGTGAGGATAACCTGAATAGGGTCTGAAAACAGACATTAGGGTACCAAAGTATGGAAAGATTATTAAAAAATTTTAAGAACAACTGAAAGAATAGGATAGAAAATGAGGTGAACAGTAGGGATTAGAGAGGTTTTTATTGCAAGAGGAAGCAAACAGGGATGGGATGGAAACTGGGATGACTTCAATCATTTGGGATGGAGAATATGTCCTACATCCTATTTACTGTAATCTTCATTACAGTTCAATTTTCCATTTATGACTTCTATCTGAAAAGGTTGTGAATAAAGTCTTAACTCTGTGATGTACTGCAAAATAAGAACTCTATTTCAGCAAGGGAATGAATAGAATTTAACTCAAGGATTAGTAGATTTTTTCATTGTTACGTGAATCACACAGATTCAAAAAATATGTTGTTCAACTTCAGACTTGGTCTGATGTGTTACAAATTTTTCACTAGATGGAGCAATAGTATCCATCTTAAAATGCTAGCCCTTCACTAAACTGCTCTACCAGGAACTTTAAATATGCAAGGACAGTCTGAGCTAAGTCAATGTATTCTAAATGGGGCATTTTAACTTCCGAATATATTTTTATTCGGTCTGAATATTTGTTTTCGATTTCTGATAAGCATTTTGCTAGCTCTTAATACCTCTTAAGAATTATTAAAATGTAGAATTATTAATTTTACTGCTATTTATCATCTTCATGAATGTTATATAAGTGATGGAAAAGTAACATAGAAAACAGTCCAGATAACAGTTTAGTACTTACACCTTTTTTTTTTTCTTAATGCATGTAATAAGAAAGAAAAAAAAATCTGCTTCATTTGTTACATAAATACTTGCCTATTTACAATTCCTCAAAATGTCAGTTGAAATAGATACAACATTTTGCAATTATTTCTTTGTCAAAATCTCTTTTCAAGGTAGATTACTTTAAAAGATAGTGATATTTAATTTAAAAAATAAATTAAGATGCCTTTCAATCACAGTCTATCTCCACAGGATTTTTAGTTCAATACATATTAGTGGTAAGTTTAGCATTTTTCAAGATATGGCTTTATGGCAAAGAGATCCTTCCCTTGATATCTGCATGAATGGTTATTCTTTATCAAAATATTAATCTTCTCTACAGGACTGTTTTCAGAAGAAAGACGACAATATTATTTTACAATAAAATGTCATTGATAGATTTTTAATTTTTATTCAGTGCTCAGTGGTATTTATTTTACATTTTAATCCATATATTTCAGTTCACAGCTTCATTTGCTCCTGTTCTTTGTCTTCAGGCCTAGAAAGTAACACCTGAACGTGTGTTAATCTGTTGATTTATGAAATTACTTATTTTTCAGTCTTGCATTTGTTCATTGTCTGATGGTTTTTGAAAGAGCAATTGGTTGCAGTAATGGCCGGAATTAATTTATAAAATTAAATCTATATATCAGATATATCAGTATATATAGCAATGTATCTGATATTGATTTCCACCAAGGAAGGAATTTAGTTTGTTAATGCACTCGTTTACTTCATTTTCTCAACATGTAGCAGAATTAAAATGGTGTTTGTTTATTTATATAAAAAGATTAGGAAAAAAAACCCTGTCAAATACAGCTTAGGACTGCTGCTGGAAATTCTGATAAAATAAATCCTAAATTTAGAAAAAAACCACATAGAAATTATATTCTATTACATTATAATAAGTTCCTTACTGTCTGTGTAAGCTTTTTTGTTGATAGATTGCTCTCTTTCTGACAGACTGGAAGTCTTCAGTAAAATGGCAGTGTTGGTTTTAAACAATTCCTGTGTATTTTTGAAATTTGGATGTAGAGTTCTTTGAGCTACTTTATTCATTCCTGGTTAAACAAAACCTTATGTCAGCACCCTGCAGCACCATGGGTGACTGAGCTGCCAGAGCACACCATTGTAAGGGCTTAAACACTAGAAGACATGCAAGTACTGTTTAGGATAAAAGTTCTTAATATCACATTTTCCTACAAACCCAAATGAGCACATAAATCACAGGAGAGGTTATTTCAGGCTAGTGGTTTAATTTTTATCTTTTGCAGTAAAAAGCCACATACTTTGGTCAAAAAATGCAAAAATATTTAATAGTAGTAGTAATACAAGTGCAGTAAATGGTCTGCCACTGCCTGATTTACTGAAAAAATAGATGCTAAACCTTTTTTAACGGCATGACCTGATTATGCGTATGTAGAGGGATGCATGGGACAGGTGGGAGAGACAGTACAAAAAATTTTACCCCGTTACTTGGACAGTTAAGATTTGTTTTAGCATTAAAATTACAAACTTGGATTTCTGTGGCTCCAGTGTCAGAAATATTGAATGAAATGTCCAGAAGTTTTGCGTCTCTGACCCTCTTAATCCCAGACTCAGTGCATCAGAAAACAAGGTATAATGAGTTATCAGACTTATGGCCAGGATGAATGTCAGCACACAGATCCAATGTTTGTCTGACTTCAAGTAGAGAAAGAAACTGTGAAACTTAATAGATAGTTGTCTCCTTCTAAAAACCATTTTCTTAAGTGAGTAGCGTAGCTGATGTCACAACAGTAATTTGTAATAAATATGTGTGAAAATCTTAAAATAGTTTGAGAGTAAAGGATCTGGTCCACAATACAGATAACCAGCACATTCTTGCCTGCATATATAAAAGCAGATTCCCCAAATTCAGGCTTTAAACTTTATAAAATAAAATGTGATGATTTTATGCTAACAGTCATAGAAGACTTTTTTATGCTAAAAGTCATAGAAGGTAAAAAACTTGTTTAAAAATAATACCATGAAATGCCTGGTTAATTCACTAATCTCCATGTACTCTATATATTATCTTGAGCAAATGATACAGTTCTTTACCTTTGATAATATGAACAAAAGTAAAATACAGTGAAGGTGTAAGCTGGTACTGTACATAGAGTCTTTTCACTCCGATTGGTCCATGTGTGAACAAATGATTAGATACAGAAAGAACTCCAATTACAGAGGAGATAATTTACTGGAAAAAAGTTAGGTTGGCCCTCTCACAGTAAAAATTGCTTTAGCTTATACTTGTCTACATCTCCTGCTACTGCAATTTCAGATAGGTCTGCCAATTTCCAAGGAGTCACATAGAGTGCATAAATACAAAATATCACCAAAAAGTGCTGCTGAACAGCAGCTGGTTATTATCTTGAATTTAAAATTAAATTCATAGAAAGTATTATTTTTTTCAGCCTAGCTTGTTAAGTGATATATTAGTTAGGTACATTAATTTTGCCACTAGATTTTTGATTTAAGGAATTTAATTTGAATGTGACCCAGAGAATTTCCAAGTGATATTCACAAGATGATACCTCTCAATTACTTTAAAATATTCCTGACTATAAAAAAAGACACCATGCCAGAAATTAACCTTGAATAACTTTAAAATTACTGTAATTTTTTGATTTATTTTTGAAAAAATTTCATGTTTTCCTTCCTCTTACTTCCCTTCTTCTGCAAAACAAATAAATCTTAAGTAGATGTTGCTTCAGTACTTTTCTGCTCAGTTCATGTTCTTTGGCAGGCTTCTGTTCACTGATTTTCTTCTAATTCATGATGCCTGCATTAGTTAATAATTAGTTAACATTAATGCCTGCAAGGATTCTGCAGAGCTGTCTTTCTGTTCCTGCAATGGTTACATCACATCTGAGGAAGTTTATAATTGTGTTTATATTTAAGCATGCTTAAGTAAGAAGGGAGTTCATCCCACGTTGTCTGGCTTGTGTAGTGTCTGCTCATAGGTGCTGAAGACATCAGTCCTATTCATTTGTAAGGGAGTCTCTAAGGGCAGAGCAATGCAGACTGGCCTCCCTGACAGTTCCTTGACTTCTTAATTCAGATTCAGTTTGAAATTCCTAATGTTAGCTGTAACTCAGAAGGCAAATTGACAGAATATCCTTAACTATAAAAATATTTCTTTATGCTTAGACTAAAATTCTGTGTAGATTTTGCTGCAGGGCTGAGATTTTAGGTCAGATTCACCTGCTGGCATACTCTTTAAAATCTGTTTTTCTTTTACAAGTTTTTATGAATGACAACTGCCAAGGAATGTACAATTAAAATTGTACAGACAAGCATGGTATTAATTAGAATAAACCCACACCTTTTCATAAAGCAAGTTTTAGCATAACTGTATGTTTTGAACGTGTTACTTCATAATTTCATAAATTTGCTTTGCAGTTAAAAAAAAATACTTACATTAAAGATACAAATAAACATTTAAGTAATCTCTCTGAAGTCAGTGAGATTGTTCACTTTATGTTAGCAGTCAATTATTTTAACCTGATTATTTACATATTAAAATAACTAATTTGAATGTTATGAGTTGAATATATATTTTTATTTATTAAACAATTAAAAAATGAGCTACTGAATGTAAAGGTGAGGAGTTAAAATTGCAAACTGAAAAGGGCTTGTAGGAATATTGGGAGGAGAAACACATTCCTTTCTAACCTGTTCTTTAGAAGAACAAACCATAGACTATATGACTATTTCAGAATGATTTCAGATGCCCTAACAAAAAGAAGAGAATCAAAACTTTGGGGAGGATAAGCTGGATAATCCATTAGATACTTCACAACCCTAACGTATATATAAACCAAATTTTCCAAAATGGTTACTCATTTTTCCATTTCACAAACCTAGTTTATCTGTAGGTATTGAGAACTATAAATACTAAATGTCTTTGAAAATCTGACCCATGGAGGATGATTCCTAGGCTAAAGGAGGCTGCAATGCAACTGACTTCCAAACGACATTGGTGAGACTGATGTCCTGATTTCCACTTGTCTCTGGAAAATGTGCTTCCCAGCGTCTGGGATGGAGTGACCTCAAATTAGTGGCCTTTTCTGGAAAATTTTGTATATGAATTTATGGCTACATCTGTCTCACCAATCAAATCCAAATACAAGCTGCTGAATAAAACAGAAAAACTATATTCAATTGGCAACATTTTATATCACTTAAGTTACTGCTAGTAGTATTGCCAGAAGTGCCACCCAAGGATAAACATAAAAAAAATGAGATAAGAAGAAATGTTAATTGTCATATGAAAGCTGTGTGTTTGAGAATTAGCTGAATCATCTCCTGAAAAGAGAATTCCTGTTATAATAGTGCCACACTCATTGTACAGAGGTCAAGTATGCTTTCCATGAACTCACATCTGTATACAAACACACACACACACACACACACACACGCAACATACATAAAGTACTTCTGTAGAAGGAATCTATACAAGTCCTGCAGGAGTAGCTCAGAGGAAAGAATGGTTAATTTCTAGAGCTCTCATTCTGTTCTTATTCTTCCAGCTCTTGGGGATGATGTCCCAATTTCCCCCCTTTCTGTTAAGAGGTAGAAAAATATTGCCTTCAGTTAGCAAAAATACTGGCAGGTTTCTTATGCAAAATCTGTAATTGTTATTACAAAAACCGTTCTGGTTGGGTTTTTTTTTAAGATGTTAGCTTTTTATGGGAGAGTTAACTTTTCAAAGAGGATAAACAGCTTAGTTGCGTAGAATAAAAAATCATCTAAGCTTAGATATATCTAACCTTGGCTGTCATCAGCAAATCAACGTATCTCCTTGTCTGCCTTTTAGCATCCTGATTTTCAAGTCAACATTTGTTTTGAGCAGAGTATGGCTTATTGATGGCACATTCATAGGTTGTGAGTGGACTTATGTATAAGCTTTTTCAGTAGATAAAATTGGGTCAAAATGGACTTTGTATGAAATTAAATGTGTTCAGACCCTAAAATGAGGCTGGTTCTGTGCTGTGCTCTGATTGATGCAGATACATCTGAAAAATGAGTTCTCTTTTAAGCTTTTTTGGCATGTAGGAGTGCTTTTAGTTTCCAGTTTGTCTAATTAATGCTGGGTTTCCACAGATTATTTTTTTTTTTTAAGTAACACAAAATAAAGCACTCCTATATTTTAGAATTACAGCTTTTAAAGAATGGCCTAAATATTTAAGTAGGGCTTAATCTATATAGGGAAAGAGAACAAGTTTAGTTGGTATCTCATCTTTAAGATTTAATCAAATGCTTTAGTGAATGTAACTGAAACTTTGGCCAAGCACTTCCTTTCCTTGCCTGGTCTTCCCTCATCTGTCTTTCTGTATGTTTGACTTTTATGTTGATCAGTCTCTCAGGCCAAAATTATATTTAGTTACTAGAGCAGAGACCTGACACTTCAGTTTCATTGTGTATACTTCATCCAGTTGTACCACATGTAAAATATGCTAAATTAACAGAAAACACTCCAGCTTCAGCAGTGTCAGAAAAATATCTGAAATAGATGCATGGTGCAAAATGGACTAATTTATAATATTTCACCTTTTCTTTAAATCTATAGAATGTTCACAAGGTGCTCAAAAATTGTAAGACACAGTATCAGATAGATCTGTGCCATTATAATATCCTTTGTACATGCCATTCCTTCCTCTGAAAATGCAAAGAATCACCTTTGACTAAAACATTAGAGATCTATAAAAAAAAAACATTTGAAATCGAATGAGTATTTTTGGTTTAGTCAAGCCCTACTTGGTAGTGTACTTCCATTTTACTCCAGAAAATACAAGAGCACATACCTGCATCCTCACATAATTCCTTTCTGTAATAGTACAGCAGAGCTGGAAGGAACCTTGAAAGATCATATGGACCTCTCTCTGTCTGTGGTAGGATCAACTACTTGTGACTTCTGACAGATATTTGTCTGCTTTGTTCCTAAAAACTTCATAAGCTGTTTGCTGCCATGTTCCACCGTCCATAGTGGAACTGCCCATAGAAACCGTGTCTTAATAACCAATATGAATTTTCCGTGCTGCAATATGAATTTTTTGCTTGTTTATCTTACCTGATGTAAACATGTAGAATAAATATTACCATTATTGTTATCTAATTATTTCTATATTATTACAATCAATGTTTTTTAGACTTCTGATCATCCTTTTTGCTCTTTGGATTCTCTCCAATTGCTTCATATTTCTCTTGAAGTGCAGCAGAACTTAAGTAAATGTTTTGCCTGTGTCTGAGCTAAGATGGTATTTAAGGTATGATTACAGAATCATAGAATCATAAAATCATAGAATCATTTACGTTGGAAATGACCTTTAAGATCATTGAGTCCAACCATTAACCTAACACTGCCAAATCCACCACTAAACCATGTCCCTAAGTGCTGCATCTATGTGCCTTCTAGACACCTCCAGGGATAGTTACTACACTACTTTACCAAGTACCCTGTTCTAAGGCTTGACAACTCTTTCAGTGAAGAAATTTTTCCTAATATCCAATCTAAACCTCCTCTGGTGCAACTTGAGGACATTTACTCTTGTCCTGTCACTTGTTACTTGGGAGAAGAGACCATCATCCACTTCACTACAACCTCTTTTCAACTAATTGTAAAGGGTGATAAGGTCTCCTCTGAGCCTTCTTTTCTCCAGGCTAAACAACTCCAGTTCCCTCAGCTGCCTCCTCCTAAGACTTGTTTTCTAGACCTTTCACCAGCTTCATTGTCCTTCTTTGGACACTTTCCAGCACCTCAATGTCTTTCTTGCAGAGAGGGGCCCAAAACTGAACACACACTATATCTGCCGTAAGCCATGATGCTATTGGCCACCTTGGCCACCTGGGCACACTGCTGGTTCATATTCAGCCGGCTGCTAACCAACACCCCCCCAGGTTCTTTTCCTGGGGAAGTGTGGCTTCCCAGCCACTCTTCCCCAAACCTGTAGCGTTGCATGGGGTTGTTGTGACCCAAGTGCAGGATCCAGCACTTCTCCTTGTTGAACCTTATACAATTGGCCTCGGCCCATTGATCCAGCCCATCCAGATCCCTCTGCAGAGCCTTCTGGCCTTCCAGCAGAGCAACACTCCACCACAACTTGGTATCATCTGGAAACTTACTGAGGGTGCGCTTCAGCCCCTTGACCAGACTGTTGATATTCAATAGAACTGGCCCCAATACTGAGCCCTGGGGAACAGCACTTGTGACCAGCCACCAGCTGGATTTAACTCCATTCACCACAACTCTTCGGACTCATGAAGTTCTGGATTTTATAAATGGTAACCTTCTGACAAGACTATTTTTAGGATGTTATTATATACTCTTGTTGTCTCAAGACATGTATTGTCTCAAGTCTTAGGAGAATATTCAGGCTCCTAAAACTGACCTTTGGCCAACTACAATATTCACTAAATTAATGTTATCTCTGCTTCTCCATTCTAAAACTGTGCTATAGTTCATGTAGATGTAAATGAGCTAGCTTAGATACCAAATACCACAGTATAGCACAAACAGCATGGGCTTCAGCTGCAATAAACAATGTCATCAAAGCCAATTAGCTTTTAGTACTTGATCTTTGTTTGTACTCCTTGTATTGTGTTGTGGTTGTGCTCTTAATGTCAGGTTCCAATGCATAGTAAACTAAGAAGATATCCAACTCAGCAGGACAGAACTTCACAACTGACTGCAAAATTTTTACATGATTTGGAAATCAGGGATTTTAAAAAAAAACTATTCAATTTTAATCAGAGTTGAGAAGCATGTGGAAATCTCTACAAACATTTTTGTGACTCTGAATTTGGTATGATGATTTTTTGCAGCAAACAGTGATTACTTCACCATTTAAATTAAATTATGACTATTTAAAGTTAATTTCAATGGGAATATCAAATTTCTTTTCTACCTTCTAATTGTAGATTGTTCTTTGGGGTATCTATTCTCTGTCATTTAGACAAGCAGTTTCAGTTTTCTGTATGAGTGAAATGAGTTATATTTTGGGCTCCTTTCAGTCTGAAATAAAAGAAGAAAATAACTGTGATTAGAATTGATAATGGTTTAATGTATAAAATCTAAATTAACCCAAAATCTGTATATATCTTGCTTCATATTACAAGTTACAAAAACCAGTCTGACATTATTCCCTGTGGACAGGGAGCATAGTCAGGTCCTGGCACTGCTGGAGGACTAGTCAGACCATAGATCTCATTTGATTGCCCTGTTCCTAGGGAGATAAAAATAATTCTCTGAAATGTCATCTTTCTATTTCCAAAGTTGAATAGATGTTATTTAAGATTAATTTAAATGTTTTTCAGATTAGTTTATTTCCTTAACTATCTCCAGATAATTATGCTCTTAATCATTGTCTGCACACTGAATCATATATTACAACATAAGTTCATTAAAAATATATAGTTTTACTGCTTTAATTTATTGTAGCTACCAAGCATGTTGATTCAAGACATAACTGTTTAGGTGTAACACTTTTGATGCAATGTAAAACTTCTCTAGTGAAGCACCTTTTTCCATAATCTTTTTATGGAAATCCTGTGGCTTGTTGTGACTTGCCTTCAGAACTGTCTTTCCAGGTTAACTTGGCACATAAACTTGGTTTCGTCAACTCAAGGAGGAGAAAACAGTATTATTTCTTTTTGTCAACAGAGATGGGGAAATATTAGGGTATTTTGCCTATAAATCTATACAGAGATGGACTTTACCACAGCACTAAGTGCTGAAAACGATGATAATATACTTCACATTTAAATGACAACTTGTGTTTTCAAAACTAGTAAATGAACTTTAATTATTTATTTCTTACAGTGCCACAGTAAAGTAACTATCAGCAACCTTTTTTTGCAATGAGAGAAAATACTTCATAGAAAGCTAAAGAGCTTGATAAGGTCACATGGGAACAATTACTATGTTTGCTGTATATAGAAGGCTTCCCACCTGTAACCAATTCCCTATTTTACCGCCATCATCTTTTAGTATCATAGTTTCCTTGGTCCCATGAGGCTATGAGTGACTTGGGACATCTTTTTAACAACTTTGCCACATCGTATCTCATGCAGTGACATTATGATGCAAAAAAAGGGCATATAATGATATCTGATGTAAGAATATTTCTAAATAGCCTATAAACCACTTTACAAGATAAGTTTGTGGGACACTGTGCAGCACCTTTAATGGAACCATGATGAGGGGGAATGGATTTAAAAGAAATGTTGAAGTGATTTATACCTAATGCGTCTTCATGAGAATTAAGTTTTTATGAAATTAAGTAAAAGGCTTGTGGGATGATAAAGCACCATGACTAATAACAGAAATTTTGAAATTTTTACATCAAACACATTCTATAGGTATATGGTAGATTATATACATATTGTTTCCTTCATCTTTGAAAGAGAGTATAGGAGACATGCATTTTAGAGGGAAATGCTGACTTAGTGTTGCTTTGATGTTTCTTACTTTCAGATGCTAATCTTAACTTTGACCTTCCCATCACTTAATATATTTTGCTTACATATGTTTTGCTCACATTCCTACAGGCTTTTTATGGTACTCAGTTATTTTACAAAAAATGCTAGCTTCCCACACTGCCCTCCCCTACAATTTAGGTTAAGATAGGATTGTGTTTTGTGTTAAATACTCCATTAGGTGATTATATTTTTCAAAATCCCAGAAGATAAATGTGTGTCCACCACCAGTCAGATAAGGGGTTATGAATAACTATGGATCCAAAATACAAAGGGGAAGTGACTGGTTAGAAAACAAGACTTACCTTAGACTCTGCACATGTAAATATTTAGCAAATCAAAATGTCACATAGCGGTGTGGAAGTTTTCAAGTAAACAACCTGACTCAATATTAAAGATTTTAACTGAATTCTATTTCAAATGGTCTCTATTGTTCAGTCAGCTGCTTTACAGCAAAATTACCAATTTCTAGTCCTAATTATGCCCAAGTACTGACAAGACTGCTGCCTGTGAGATAAAAGTGTCTTGTTATTAGAAGATCTATCCACTGTGAATGATTTAATTTTCTGCTCCTGAAATCATCTTAAATTATGTTGTTCATAAGAAAGTGACTGCAGACAGAAGGTTATTATTTGGGCAAGCCTCTGTGAATGAAAATTCAATAGCCAGACTCTCATTTGTCTGCCTAAAGATGCTGTTACATTTTAGGTTCACTTCATTTTGGAAAGTTTGATGGTAACAAAGGAAGACAGTCTTCACTGGAGCTTGTCTGGTGTAGGGAGGTCCAACAGCCATCTCCCTCTTCTAGCCGAACAGAAAAGGATGTTAAATCCTGCTGAACAATGGCAATATTGGGGTTCCTTGCAAAGACACTTTAAACAGGGTCTTCAAAGGGTTTCAGTGGAAGTGCCTTATGCCTGACCAGTGTTCAACTGCTTTTCCAGCTGCTGGGAGGAACTCCACTAACATATATCTGATTCTGGTTCCTATGTGCTCCTTTTGTATAGTGTCACAGAAACCTTTAGGAAAGGCTTAGCCTGTGGTTGGTTCTGCAGTGGCAAGTACAGACCTTGGCTTTGTGGAAAACAACATCTCAGGAAGCAGAGAAGGTGCTTTCAAAAAGAGTTCACTAGATTGTGTGTGGAGAAGCAGTAGCAAATGTTTCTCTGCTGTAGAAAAATGTGACCCTGCAAAGGGAGGGTATTGGAAAAACACAGTTAAGGCTGGAGCTGTGCAGGCACCAGTTCTGCAAGTCACAGAGGAGCATATTATAGGAAACATTACTTTTATGTGCATTTTGTTATATAAAACAACCATGCAAAGTTTTGAGCTGCTGTTACAGCTAGAAATTAATAGCTGGAGACTAGTTATTCCCAGATCCACTGTGTGGGTACATGGTCTATGTGTGATGGGATACCAATTTTCTACTAAAAGAAAAAAAAAAAGATAACAAGTTCTCCTCAACTACTTGTCACAGAACGCTTTCAAATGTGATTTATTGGACACCACTAAGAAATGAGGAAATTATGACCTGCTTTTCATGTCTTATATTAAAAAAAAGATAATTTGGAAAGTTTGGATGAAATTAATACTCAAGATACATTATGTGGCAGCATATATTTAGACAGAAGAAATACATGTGGAATAGCAATAACCTTTGGCTGTCTTTAACGCACTCAACCAGTTAAACATATTAGAAAGGTTTATAACTAACAATTCAACTTCTGTGCATCTTCAAAGAGCTGACTTCTTTTTTCTGGTCTTCTAGATTGCTGCAAATGGGCAGATTGCTGCCTGAACCAGAACAGTAGGAAATTAGTGCTAGCAGTGTATATGGTGCTGTTGAAAACAGGGGAAGGTGGTGTAATCATTGACAATCTGCCATCAGACTGACTTTAAAAACTATGGGTGGTACTGAAGTATTTCTTGACAAACAGTAGTTTAGAATATTCTGCCCAAGAACAATGCTTTCCCTGCATAATGTTGTTAGCAGATTTATGTTGTCTGGTGTTAGGATGTTGCTGTTCCTTTTGTGTATTGAAAGAGTGCATGGCTAAGTATTGGCTCAATATTTGAGACAGTCAATGTACACCTACTTAACAGCAATGTTATATTGCCTATGTCTTCTTTTAAGAGGCATTTTGAATCTTTGAGGCTTCTTCATTAATTTATTTATATCTATTAAACATTACTGAGACATCATAATTCAGTTTTTATTGAACAGAAGCTTACAAACCAATCATATGTAGTTTAAAATAGCAAACAAGAATATTCATTCTTAGCGTGGCATCAGTTTAGGAAGTTTCATCAAATTTCCTTCATTCATCTATGTTGGCACTCCAAAGCAAATCCTGAGTGGGAATGTACGTGCTGTTCATCACACAGTGATGCAGATGCAGTATCTAGGTCTCTGAAACACATGACTCCAGCAAACACTGTACGGGTCAGTTGCCATTTAATTTCTGTTTCACTAATAATCATAAAGAATGCCATAGGGGCTTTTAACAGGCAGTAACAAAACAGCGGCTTTTGAAATACCACCCTCGAATCTGAATGAAAATGTCTGATAATTGAATTTAGCTATCTCAAATCTTGGCTTGGGTTTCCTGTGTTTTCCTAGTGACATTCCTCCATGCTTGCAGTAACATGGCAATTTCTATAGAGTGTGTTTGTGTTGCGGGCAGGCAGCTCCCTGATGACGCTTCCCTTTTGTCCCTGCAGTACAAAGAGGGATATATTACTCTACCGAATACAAAGGACTAATTCTACTAAATCAGCTTGTGGGCTCATTAGTGGATGTAACTGTTTGCAAAATTTAATTAATGAAGATTCACAATCATCTTTGCTAAATGTTATTATTAGTTTTCTGTATTATAAGCCTTTTTACATAATCTAACTGCCTCAGATGCATGCATTAATAGAATATATGGTTTTCATTGTGATTGCTTTATTATGAAGATCGTGGTGTTGGTAAATCTTTAGAGTTACTTTTCAAAATCATTCCCTTGCATGTGAATTCAAAAGGTTTGTTATCACAGTATAGTGGGATTCCTTTTAGGCACATGATACATGGTTTTAGGGACATGGTTTTAATACCTTATCCTCATTTAAGAATACTAATAGCTAATATTAATAACTAAATAATTACAAATGTGTGAAAAGAAAGCAGATGTGCTAATAAAATAATTATGTTAAGTCTAGTCCAACTCGTGAACTATTTAGGATTCATGGTACGCTGATTCCCGTTACTGTCTGGTATTTCAAAATACTGTTGTACGAACTAAATTGCATAAAAGTGTTATTTGCTCTTCCATCAAAAGTAAGATAAGAGCTACTAAATATGTTGTTATGCAGCATACCAGTGATCTCAGCTCTGTAAAAAGCAAACTACTTCGATATTTCAAATATTTGAAAAATCCTGTTTACAAGTGTTTAAAAACTGCACCTGAGACAAGCATGGGATAGGCAAGGCACAGCATCACTTTGAAATGGAGAAAAGTTCAAAATATAATTGTATTTGCAGTGTGTATTAAAAAGGTTTTTAAGTTTGTCAACTACAAAATCCTCAGAGAGGGTTCTCACACTCCACTGTATGTATTCCATTTCGGAAACAACCTGGTTACATGAATCAGAACTGGACCTTCTAAATATGTTTTAGAGAGGAAGCCCAGACACATTGCAAAATTTAAGCTCCTCACCAAGATTCTTGCAGGTTTTTCCTGTCTACAGCATGATATTGCAGCTCATGCTCTCATGTGAGTGTCTGGCTTTGCAAAGTGATGCCTATAGATAGGGAGTATATATTTAATATTTGTTGGGTTTCGTTATTAACGTAGTTTAAACACCTTTGAAACTGTGATGACTGATAATAAAATTCTTGACTGACTTTTGAATATATGAATTCTTCTGAATATAGTTATCTGTCTTTTTTCTTTATCATTTAATCCTCCATGTTAATTCATATCTCCTAAAATCATTTTCCTTTAAGATAGCTGTATGTCATTGCTTGCCTGATCATGCAGTTCAAGGTATAAACGGATCATTTTCATTAGTGTAAGGCCTCCAACGTAGCAGTGGGTTTAGTAATTGTACCTGAAGGCTCAATGTTACAATTTATGGCTCAAAGCGAAGGGCACAGATGTGCAGAATCACTGAAGTCTGCACCTGGACTTTGTCAGTTCTCAAATGTACTTGAAAATCAAGATCTATGTCCAATTTTTTTTGATAAAAAAATTTTGCCAAAATTCTTTTACCTCCTACATCATACTTATGTAAGTGTGATAAATGTCCTTCATTCACAGAGTAGGCTTTAGGGCATAGTAATGTTACTGCAACCAAATAATTTGGCATAATCCCAGCTCCAGTTTCTTGCTGGTGGTTATTTCCCATACTGCTCTGAACCTACTGGACTATATTTTTTCATTATAGAAACATTACTGCAACTTGCAAATTTTCCCCAGGAAACCCTTTGTGTTTAAGTAAGATTGTCTAAGAGTATAAGGCCTTCTCAGTGGCCTTTTTTTGATAGGAAACATTATTTTGTGGTAGGAAGAAAAATAGATTTTCACAGTAAGGTTTATTCTGTATGTTTATAATATTTTATTTAAATTTGTATTTAATATTATGACATTAAAATTGTATTTCCTGTTAAAATATTATAAGTTCATACATGCTCAGCATTTCATTTAGTGTCCTTTTCACATAGTGAAATATAAATCAATTAAACATGAATTCAAACTGAAATAAAATAAGGTCTGCGTTGAAAATATTTTAAAACCTCAACTGTGATGTCTGAACACTTTTATCTTTCAAATTTGAGTAACTGAGTTAACTGATAGAAAATGAGTGAGCAGTCAAAAAGTATTTTTAAAGCCTAAACTCATCTACATTTCTCCTGTTCAGATCCAAACCGACAAAGGTTTTCCAAAATAACAGTGGGGTTTTGATCTGTGGGTTTATTTTATATTAGTAACTCTGGATTCCTCTCCCCTGCTTCTCTCCTCTTACCTGGCCTAGAAACTGTGACCATATTTATTGGTATGAAGCTAGCATAAAGATTTGATGCTGTGGGAAGGGCAGCAAAATGATCCTGGGTAGTACATTCAAACCAAACTTATTTATTCAATCTAAATCGTAAATATGTAGGGAGGGAAGAAAAAGACTGAGAGTATGCCTGAACTCCCCTTCCACAGAAGTCTAGCCAAATGCTTGTGGTTAGTGTGAAATCATGGAGTGTGCAGTGCCACATCTTGTTGCGTTTTGTTTGTTTGTTTGTTTTTGTTTTGGTGGTGGGGTTTTTTTTGCTATTGAAATGTAGTACATTTAAATGTAATGCATTCCAAGACTTGCTAACAAATCTGCTGGAAACAAATTTTATTCTGTAAAAATACATCTTGCAGTTCCAACTTCACACTCTTAGCCAAAGAAGCACATTGAAGGGATCCTGTAAAATGGGAAGAAGTGGGAATGTAAGTTTATCCTATGGTTTTATGTTTATTTGCATTAAAAAAGAAAAGGTGATTTTTAAGCAAGTCATTGAAGTTTTAGCATGTTGCACTAATATTTTAATGTGCTATTTCCATTAATTATAATGAACTTTGTAATTTAGCAAATTAAACATGTATTCCAGTGGAAGTAATTGTACATACATAATATAAATTCCTTATCCATGCAAAGAAAACAGAGTTTGTGTCCCCACTTCTTCAGCAGCAGAAAGGTAGCACCTTCTTTAACAATGATGGGAATGTCCAATATGTCATATTAAATTGTTAAAATTTCACAATAACATAAATGTACACAATTTTCTCATTCATAGGTACTAATACAATCACTCAACAGAAGAAATTATTTTTTTTATAAAGAGAAAATTATTGCAATAATATTTCAAAATTAAGACCAGGACTCACTCAGAAATATATGTAGCCTTTTTGATGGATGTGAGATTCCTGACTGAGTTTCACTGTTGCTAAAGTATGAATTGTTCCTTGTTTGGAGGACCTATTAAAGAGCTCTGTCCATTTGTGTTGGGCTAAATTTAAGACTTTACCTGCCCAGCCCTGTGCTTTACTATGGAGGATACACTTCTAGCAAAGTGGAGCCTCCTTTGGGATCTCCCCTCTCAGGTAACTGGTCTTGTCAGCATTTGTTTGATGAAAGTTTTATTCTTCAGGATCTGATAAAAAGTAGGTTTTGGCATTGGTGACAAAAGCTGACTGTATAGCCTGACAGATAGAGCAGTCACTTGGCTGAGAAGTAACCAACATTTGGGTTTGTTATTTGATAACTAGTTACCTTTACCTTTCTCACTTCTGTAAAAAATACTTTGAACATATGTTTTTGAAGTCATCTGTGTGTCCATGGTTCAATTCAGAATTGATCTCCAAGTAGAAAATTACAAAAATCATTTTGGAAGAATTCACAGATATTTGAAAGGGTTCAGCTTTTAAACTTCTTCTGGAGAAAGCATGGGGAATGATGTTAAGGAAGAGTATGGGGTTTTATATATATATATATATATATATAAAATAATACTGTGATTGCTTTAATGTGCTATATGAGTGACAATCCTTTCATATGTACAATTTGTTGAAAAATTGTGCCCAAACCATGACTGCTACATTGTGGATAGAAAATTAATGAAAATTCAATTCTCCACAGTACCAAGTCTCATTGATCCAAGAAGCACAGCCAGGGTATTGCTTAAGGAGGAATATACCGCATAGGTGGTACATCTGCAGAAATCCTCCTGGATGCTACTCCACTTCTACTGGCATTAGTGCTACTACAGGTGGCTGGCTGGAAAGGCAGCCAGCCTGTGTTTGTAAGGGGCCAGACAGAGACGACTGGGAGGATCACACAGGGGACAGCTGCCCGTGCCTGGAATAGGATTGCAGGCAGGGGGAGACACAGGCTTCCATGGGTACACTCGCTGCTGCTCTGCATCTTTATTCAAACTTGGGTAGAATGATTTTGCTTTGATGCAATATGATTTTGCATCCTCCTTGCATGCCACTGAAGTACAAATGACTATGTAATAACTCTCAGCTTTAAAAAGGTTATATCTACATGAAGTTTGCAATGAATGAACTATTCCACAAGCCATGCTAGTGAAAAAATGTAGAAACGTAATTAAATAGCAGTATTCAATAATATATTTTTTAAAATAACAAGCATGCTACAAAATAGCTTTTTGTCCAGGCAACTTTTTGTTCAAAACAAACAATCAATGTGAACCAAAATTTTAACTCTTTAATCTTTAAGTCTTAAATTAGCCTTTAATCAGCAGTACACAGTCTCACTAGCAGTGAGAAGTATTATTACAATGAAGTTAAAATGAAGTTATAAAAAGCTTGGAGACAAATACCTGAGCATGATACTAAGTGGGATAAACTAAGCTGCAGAACATGGATGGTGCTAAGTTCTGTCTATGTTCGGCAACAACTGTAGTGGTGACATTGGTGGCAATTTCTTCTTGTTTTGTTTTGTTGATCTTGTCATTTTTATATCTCTTTTTGTGTTGGTTGGGTTTTTTTGTTTGTTTGTTTGTTTGTTTGTTTTTTCGGCACTGGAAAAAGACATCATTCTGGTGGTACGCTTTCACACTTTACTATGTTTGTGCCACACTAATAGAACAACAGTATGTTACATGCACATTTTGGCTTTTGTATCTTAATTGTAAGTTCATGGAAAACACAAGTAGAAATCATACTGCTGTGCAAAACTCTAACAAGGTGATTAGTTACTTGGGTTCTGCATTTGCTGCTGAAACAGGGGCTGTTCAGATCAGTCACAATAACCTTTTTGTGCAGTGAAATTCTCTCACACTGTATTTGTATTTTGAATCAATAACTGCCCTGTAGCCAAGGTTACTATGATGCATCACCAAAGCCAGGGGGAGAAACAGAATCTCAGAGCTGAAGTTGGTTAGAAACTGGATAGATTTTTGGTGCATCAACTACCATGGAATTTAATCAACAACATGATGCGTGTGTCTATAAAAGGAAATAGAGATGAAAATGTTATGTGTTAGATTCAGACATGGATAGGAAAGCGTGGGGCTAATCACATTGCTAGTTTTGTTTTGGTTTTTCTTTCAGGTTTTTTTTTTCTTCTCATATTCATTTCCTGCCATTCTCTTCATCTTCTGTTCATAGTCTCTTCTTCCTTGCAGGCTCACAAGGCTACCTAAGGCTTTGCTGCTTCAGTGTGCCCTTGTCGAATCTCTAAGGACATTGTATTTCTGATGCCTTTTTTGGCAACTGAAACAAGAATCAGTGTTCAGATTTACAGCTACTTTTTGATACCAGCATGTTGTTGCACAGCCCTTTTGGTTGCCAGAGTTCCAGAGTGGACTCCTAAGCAGTCCTATTGCTCTTCTAGTCTTGGGACCATGAGAGCCAATGGTAGCACTCTTGTTAAAAATAATAAAAAAAAAAGTCCTACTATAAATGCTTGAAAACTTTCCACTTGTGTTTCTGCCTTCAGGAGGAAGGAAGGGCTGAAGCTTTTGTGTGACCATGGAAATATGCTTTCAACAGATTTCATTTTATATTGAACATGGACTCAATAAATGCTGCACTGCTTTTCAGTCTGGGCTGTTTAAAATAGTTCTCAGCAACTTTTCAATGTGACATTTCAATTCAGTACTTACATTTGTTGGAAAGCAGCAGATTTCTCTGGGGGTAGAATGTTATGTGTTAGAAGAATTTGGAAGACAGGTTTTTTCTACTTGAAGAGGAACATGTGGTGCAAAACTATTCAGCAGCTTTTTAGAAACATGATGAAGATAGCTCTTTTTCATCAGAGTTGTTGGAAGAACCTCTCATTTTCTATGAGACAACTTCTACAGTAATTTCATACAAGTTTTTCCAAATCATGTATGTTCTCTTTCATTTACAATGTTTTTTACCTGGTTCTTGGGGGATACAGAGGGAAGACTGATGCAAAAAGTCCAACTTAGTTGGGTATCCCAATAGTATATGAGGCAGAAAGCAGGAATATATAAAATGTCTGTGTCTTAAGCTTGACTGAATGGACACTGTCACTTGAACTATTCTAAAGAATTGCTTTGATGCCAGTTGTAGGCAGTAGAAATAATTAGTCTTTATTCAGACGAATTTTTTACTTTGGGATCTAGTCTTCAGCTAGAGCATCTTCTTCCTGGCTTTCGACGGATGCCAATGACTTTCGTCTGGTTTTCTATTTCTTATGTTTTGTGAGCTGTTGAAAAGCAGTGACATCCTGCATCCTGGATGTGTGCAACACAGTAGTTTTCTGGGGGTGTTTCCTTCTTTTTTTTCTTTCAGTTTAATTTCTTAATTTTACTAAAGAAGTTAGACACATACATTAGAAGCATGTATCTATACCTGAAACCAAACGAACACAGAGCTCCTAACTACCTCTGTAATCCTTCTGAAAGGCTATGGGATTCAAGCAACGTGTAAAGGCTTTGAGATCCCAGGAGAAAAGACCCAACAAAGGGTGTTATGCTTTTCATCATGGGAATGGAATGACAGTGGCACTGGTTCCTTCAGTTCATCTGCAAATTACATTTTTTAAAAATGCTTATTTATAATTGTCCCAAGTTTTCAAAACTATAACTGCCGCGGGCTATGTTATGCATACCTTTGTTGTAGACAACATTTGAAGGTGCATATCGGAGAAGAAGTAAAGCAGGTATTTTTGTAAGTGAACTCTATTATTTTCCCCTTTGAATTAAGGGAATATGTAGCCTGTCATAGATTAATTTTGGTCTTATACAAGCTAGGCCTGGAAATCAGCAGAAAGACAGTCACTAAGTATACTGTTCTCCAATGTGTAACAATACATTTATTCTTTCCGTCTGCTATGACACAGTTGTTCCCAGCCCTGGTGTTGTGTAACTCCAGAACAACTCATTGCAGCATTGTGGAAAGCACATTGCCTATTATTTCCCTCACTGGTGAGGAATGCCATTTGTAAAAAAAAAAGGTAAAAAGAATTTTTTTAAAGTCTCATTCTCCTTCATATTTCAAGAGACTTACTTTCGTATCTCTCCCAGTCAGCATCTTCAGTGATCTTATTCTCAAATCCAAACCATGGAATGGGTTAAGAATAATACAGGAGTTTATTTCCAAATATCTTTATCTTTTCATATGAAGAGTATACCAATATAATGATCTATGACTTGTAGTTTTGTTTGTAGTCCGTTTATTAATTTTGACAAAACAATCGCTTTTTTTTGCATCCACCAATAGAGTAATGAACTATTTCTTATACTCATCAACATATTAGAAACTGTTTTTTAAAGAATTGTGGAGATAAATAATTTGGCTTGTCAGGCAATAGGGGAAAGTTCTTCATGTGTCAAGAGCTGCAAAGTGGTTTATGGCTGTCACAAACATCCTGCAGATAAATAAGAGAAAAAAATGGCTTTGCACTTCATTGATGTTTGTAGTTCATGTTGCAACTTAGTGACTTCTAAATTTGCTATCAATTAAAAAAGTTTTTTGCTTTTGCCACAAAGCAAACAGAACTCATCTGTCAGTTGAGATCATTTTTGGTTTAGTTCCTTGAGCCAGGAAAAAACATCTCCAACTTTTCAGATTAAACTGTGTATGTAGAACTGTGAACTATGGGGTTTTTTTTTCCTTTTCTCCCATCATAAATACAAGTCACATTAAATATACTTTTCAGGCTAGGCTATTGAAAGAAATGTTGAGTAGATAAAAACATATAGGGAAACAAAGTGGTGGGGAAATGCACAACTGTTCCGCTTCCAAAGAGGTCACAGACTGAATTTTATCCTTTTATATACTGTAAGATCTCTTTCAGAAATGGGTATCAGACAGATAATGCTGTAAATCTGTAATCTGAATGTAGCCATGATCTAAACTTCAAAGCTTTTCTCTCACAGGACTTACCTATCTGCTGAATGTGCTGTTGCATTTAGTTGAAAGTGTGATTATAAGTTACACTAGACAAATTGACTTATGGTATTATTGTATCCTCAGAAGGAAGGTACTGCCCCTTCAATGCGTGAATACTGAAACTCAACTACAAGACAGTAGACCGCTGCTCACCTTCTTTCAAAATGAGGTAGATCAGGTTCACTTCAGCCACTGTGGGAAAAATAAGATGACATGACTTAACAGTGGTGTCTCAAGTCCCATTTGTCACATCATATGGAGTATAAATAGCTTTATCTTTTGCAGGATGTAAACTCTTGACGGAATTCAGCTGGGATACACAAAAACAACAGAGTTAATTTGGAGAACATCATTATCTTAGTTTCTGCATTTGGCACATTTTCAAGAAAGTATGCAGTGTGTGAAGTATATAAAATAGCATATGGTAGGGTAAAATGAAAAAATTGTGTGTTTTTTTGGAACTGCCTGCCCAACATATTCAAGACTTTAAAGTTTTATTATGTGGGCTGTCCCATGCTCCTTCCAACTGAATATACATATGCTCCTTTAAGAAAAGTAATCCATTAGTTTTGAATATCACCAGATTTGGGAGCAAGTTCTAAGCAGTAGTTGATAATTCTCTGCATATAAGAGACAAAATTTCTCATTAAGCTTTTTCATACACTCATTCCTTTTCAGACCCTTTATGTTCCATGATAATTATGTTCCTGTTAGCAACTAGCTGTCAACCAGACCTGCTTGAGACTTAATATATGTTCAAAGTGTCTGAAAAGAAACCATTGACATAACACAAGTACACACATTTAGTGTATTTAGGTCTGTTTCAACACTTTCATATGTAATTTGGAGTCTTAGTGTTCCTTTGTTAGTCCTGCAGTGGTACTGCACGCAGAAACCTTTCCTCTATTTCTTTTTTTGCTTCTCCCTCTTCTCATTATCATCCTTATGAATTGGAAAGTCCTCCAGCTTTCTAGGAGCTGGAGAAGACTGTCATAACTGCAGTGGTTTAGTGCACTGCCACACAGCCTTCACAAAATCTGCATGCAATACATCTTCTATTTTAGGAGATAGCAGGTCTTCATGAAATAAGAGGAAAAGTAGGTTTTTTTGCAGGTTTAGGATGTCAGTACAGTAGCCTGAATAGAACAACAAAACCAACTGCAGATAGAGGTACTCTCTCAATGAACTGGGACAGTTATACCAAGATAACTCTGAAGTTCAAGGGGATACGAGATAGAGTTTTTTTGTCTGCTGTGTAGAAATGGAGAAACAGGGGCAAGTAGTTTTAGAGCAAAAGAGTAAGGAAACAGATGTAAAATCCAGCTTTATATTCATAATTTTAATGTCTGACAACTGACTTAAATTCAACTGTGCTGCTACAGATGTTCATATGAAATCATTTCCAGTATGCCAAGGCCAAAAAAGCAACATAGTGGATGATCTGTGTACATATATCAATACGTAGCTATGCATGTACATACAAAATGGAGCTAACTATATGCATTAGTGGGTTTTAAAGCCATAGTCATGATGTATCAGATGATGCACTCCATGAAAAAGTTCAGCGCTGCTGAAGTGCATTTTTCCACATGGGAAACATCTCATTACTGCTGTGAATAAAAACCTCTGGGTCTGATGGAGCACAAAATTCAAGGGAAAAAGTGCTTTTGCTTCCTCCCAAATTCCTAATCTTCCCTGTAGTGGCCTGAGAAGGATCATGCCAGAATTTCTTTTGCTCTTCCAGTCATGGTGCAACTGCTCAACTTCAGCTATTTCTCCCGGAGGCAGTAGATGGCAGTTTTCAGCCACTTTATTTGGCTTCTCAGTGCAGGAGCGATGTAAGAAAAAATGCATTGCTTATAGAAAAGAAACCTTAATATACCTATGAAAATACATGACAAAAAAGGGGCTTAGAAGAAAATTCTTCTGTACTTTATCTGGAGAGAAGACAAAAGCTTTGTTTCAGGATTGTTTTTCCTCACAAGAAGAGTTTCTATACAAATGAAAGCTAAAAAAGTCCCCCAGAACACGAATAAAATAGCCAAGTAATCTGTTTGCATTTAGCAAGTTGTATCATTATCTAAACCTTACCAGTTTTACTCTATTTTGTGTATGACACTGATTCCATACAGAAAACCTGCTGATGTTTGTTTGCTACCAATTATCTCACCTGGAAAATAATTTAAAAATATGGGATAGCAGAGCAAGTATTTATGCAATGTAAAAAATAATAGTGACATCTTATTATCTGTTTGAAAACAGTTTAGTCCGATGTATTTTCTCAAGAAAAAGGAGAAGAAAGGTACGTTTTGTTCTAGCTCTACTTACCAGTGTGTGGAGATGTTGAGTCTATAACAACCTCCTGACGGTTAAATGTCAGGTTTTATTTTTAGGAAATAAGTAATACAAAATTTTCGGATTAATTTCATTGTTGAAAGTAATAACTTGGATGTAAATACATTCTATTTTGTGTGTCTGTGCATATGTATGTGTGCAGGTTTAAATGCCTGTTAAAAATACACTCCTTGCGTAGGTAATTCTAAGTAGCATTGGTTTCTAAATCCTTACTATTATACTTGAAGATATATTCTGCATCACATGCAGGTTAATTAGATCATTCCCTAAATACTATGCTGTTGAGTACCAATTGTTCCCATGTAGCTCATTAGAAACATTCTCTGAAAGGCAGTATTTTGTAAAGGGTGACTGCAAGGTGAAGTCAAACAGACTTAATGTTCACTCCTTTTCTTCCAGGCTCATCCTGCTTCCACAGGATATCTGCATATAGGATATCCGGCACTATATTGGAAAACTAACTTTGTAGTTCAGCAAGTGATGATGTTTCATCTCAGCGAGTAGGGATTTCCTGAATGGAACTTGAAAAACTGTAAGAGAGGTACCCCTCCATCCTTCCCTGCACAGTCAAAATGTTATCACTGTAACACTTCTGCTGCGACTTCCTTATGACTCAAAAAGTGACAGCTAAATATGGCTCCTATCCTTTTGTCTTAGGGTCACCTAGGACACTTGCTAGCTAGTTCTGGAAATCTTGTTCTGTATTAACATTGCTTTAAGAGGGAAAAAAACCCTTTACCCCAAATGTGTGCTTGGCTAGGCAATGCTTCGCAGATTTTACTGGAATGTGACTAAGGATAACTGTGGTGATTTCAGCCTGGTGCCTAGGCTAGGTTTTAACCAGCTGTGTTGGGTACTTATTATGAATTCTGAACCAGTATTTACCTGATAGTGAATATTATGTGTACTGAGATAGCACTGAGATGCTATGAAATAATCTTCCAGCTGTAACACTGTAAATTATTTGCATTGATACGTGAATACCCAGGATCACCTAGTTTCAGGTTGCCTTTGATATTTGGCTCAGTTCAGGTTTTTTTAACAAACAGAGGATTTATCAGTGAATTTGATTTGATTTGATCAGGCTTTTCTCCAGCAGGAAAAGTTGAGATAATTAATGTTTTATAAATACTGTGACATGAAGTCTTGCATTTTTCACTGACAAAACACAGCATCTCTGAATTGCTTCTGGTCCTGAAGGAAGACATGAAGCACCTTCCATAAACGAGTCTAGGAAATAATATTCTGATGGAATTCAAAATCACAAAGGAGGGCTATTGCTTCTATGGTATATTTTAACCTCTCCATGCCCTGTCTGCCCACAAGCACTTAAGGTTCCACTGAGATCGTCATTTTTCCCTCTTTCTCCTTCTCTCTCTGGTCTCTTCTTAAACTCCCCCATTCTGTACAGACATCAACATCTTCTCTTTCAGGTTCTCAAACTCATTACCATAACCTAGTTAAACTCGGTGCAGGTGGGTTTTTTTAATCTGTGCTAAACTGAAGGTTGCAGTTTTTTCCAAAGTATACCTCTTTGTTTGGTTGTTTTTTTTCTCCCAATTACATCAGTTGGCTAAAAGAAAGATATCTCCCTTCAAATTGTGCTTTGCTAATGGAGTCACAAAAATCTGTTGTCTTCTAACAGAATGACAGAACTACTAATGAGAAAGGTAGCATTATTCTTAGCATGCCAATATTAACACTATACTTTTTATACTTGAGAATAACTTGTTACCACAAGTTATTTAAAGAGTGTTAAGAACAAACTTACTTGAGAAAAGTTGTTTACATGCATAATTTCAGTTAAAACTGTAAAACTATGTGAATTCGTGTTGATTAAAGGACAGATCTTTTGGTTCCATAGGTGTTCCATAGGCCAAATCTAATGTATCACAGAAACAGTCATTATCTACCCCTTTAGAATGTGTCTGAGTTCATTTCTCTGTGTAAGTTTTATCTACCTAGTATCAGATGTCACCAGCATCCCCCCTGAAACCTAGACAAAATCTAGGTTAAGTTCAGTTTTCTCAAAGGTGAATGTTTGTGTGGATCTCATGTTTTATGGGATTTTGACCTGTTCTTAGGAATGATAAATATAAAACAGGATATGTCTGTATTCCTTTCTGCAGCTTTAGCTGTAGTTCTTCCTGGTACAAGCAGATTTTGAAAAGGACTACAGGGCAACAGACTGCAGATCACTGTACTCCTGAAGCCTTTTGCACTTTCAGAAGAGAGGTGCTAATGCTTGTCAGCATAAGTTTCTCTGCTTGCACCTAGTTGCACCATACTACTACCCACCCAGCCCTTTCTGATCCCACTGCAAAGCTACAGTATGTCATCTCTCTGTGAAAAGCATCATGCAAATTTATAGTGTCGTGTGAATGTTTTGTATTTACCATCATCTTCTCCTACGTTTCAGCTTTTCTCTCTTCATAGCTGAGAAAGTATCTTGGGTAATCCCTTGTGTCTTCACAGCAGATAAGAGTAACTCATCACTCTTAAAATTGCTGAACATCTTTCATTACACTTACCAGAGAATTTCCAGAAAGGGAAGAGGGGAAAGTGAGACAAGTAAATGTATAAGTACAACATGGCCCAAGGAACAGGTTATTACTGCTACACTTTACCAAAGTTCACTGTAGCCAAAACAGAGTATGTAATAAACTTTTATGGGAATTTTGTTTGTTCTGCTTTTACCACGCTCCTACACCTTCAGCATACATGAACCTAAGCCATGGACTTTGGAACAAGGAACTGAGTGTCTCTCACCACACACACATGCTCTGTGCCATAAGCCATGCTTCGAGGTGGTGGATTCAAATGTTTTCAAACCCATATGATTAAAAGGTGCGTGTGCCAAAAGAGATTATCTCATTTTTTCCATTACTATAAAATATCACCTGTGAGCTAGTGAATATATTTGAGCAAAGTCCTTCATGCTTGTTGTGGGAACATTTTAAATGAAATTTTCATTTGTGGAAATATTTCTAGTCATCTGTAATTACTTGCCAATTGGAAGATTAAATACGGAAATTATTCTATTCTAACCCACTGTACAGTCCTTCTTTCCTTCCTCCCTTACTCTCTTCCTCCCTATGACTCTTGCCATTGTTCTTTATTTTTAAGCAGCAGAAACCTAGCAATGAGCTGTAGCTTCTTCTGTAATAAAAAAATATTAGTGGCATTGGAGCTCTGGACATACTGTAAGTTTTCACCATTGCTTTTATCTATCTGGTATCTAGATACGTAAAGTATGGTAGGATGCTATTCAGTACTTTCTGGACTGTAGTATTGAAGAGTGCATATGCAGGAATATATCCAAAGCATGGTAAACAATCTGGATTTTAATATTCCAAGGCTGTTGGTGAGCATTAGTGTTCAAAGTGACAAAATTTTTACTGGACACAAGGCATGGGGGTGGTTGACAATTTCCTCAGAGACTTCAGGTCTTAGACTAATATTCCACTTTTCCCAGTGAAACTATGTATTGATTGAACTGATTTTAAATTAACTTTAATGACTCCGTGCAATATTGCAATTATCCAAGCACTTAGTTTCACGAGACACTGCTGAGAATAATGTAGATTATGTAATATGTAGGAGTAGTGCTGTTAAAATGAATGTCTACAGCACTCTGTCATGATGGGGTCACTGTAGACATATTGTGGCCAGAAGGCAAGGAGTAAGGTACTGCTAAATAGTATGTATTAAGCTCCAGAGACTAGTGCATAATTATTTAAAGTCATAAAAATCCCATCATTGCTAAAAGAGCATTTGGTATGCTCTCACTAGGGGAAAAAAATTAAAAAAATATACAAACAAGTAGAGAACCTGTGGTGGACTCCTGCAATTTAGAAAATCACTTGAGTATATATTTGGTCTCATCAGTTCTGGCTGGACAACGCTGCCTGCTTTCACCGGGAGGCACACTGGTGAACGTGTAAACAAAGCACGGCCCCGGCTAGCTCTGCTGCAAGGGCAGCCAACAAGTTATAAGCCCTTCAAAATATGGATTGAAAAAACAAACTGATATTCCAAGTGACCTTCAGGCTGTACCTGTGTGAGTGCACATAGTTAATTGTGTGCATGTGTTGCCTGTTAATGTTTTCTTTAAAACCTTGTTGAATAATACTTGCAGACGCCATTAAGGAGAGCTGTGCAAGTTCATTGCCATAATTAGAGGGCCGAATGCAAGCCTTTTGGGGAGTTACCTTCCATGTTTGTTATTTAAGTGATGACTGGTTTTGCTAATTACAACTAAACCAGATTAATATTCCATTAGAGAGCCACACAGCTTAGCCAAGTGATAGAAAGATTAGAAAGTGACCTGCACTTGCAGTAAGGTAGTCAAACTAGTTGTTTTTGTTCTGCTATATTTGTCATTAATCTTGGGCTTGTGTTTTAATCTAGACTTTTGTTCTGACTAACTCTTCACTGTTTAGCATGTACTCTCAAATCTCTTCCCCTTCCCTGACTAACACTGGTGTGTTCGTTTCTCACTAAGGCTGGAGTGTTTGCAACTGAGATGATTTTAATAAATGTATCCAAAGTAAATTCAGTCTAGTGAAAAGAGTGATAGGGCAAGGAATGCATAGGTTAACTGATAACTTACTCTACTGCAGTTCTATAGTATATCAAAATTTGCAGCTGACTTGGACAATAAGAATGAGACTGTTGGAAAGACTCTATTAGATTATTCTAGAAAGGACTCTCTGGGCTCAGTATTTTGAAAATAATCTCTCAGTATTGTTTTGATCATTGAAGCTTTTTGAGAACAGGCTTCTTGGAGGCGTTATGTTGGAAGTTGTCTTTAATATTGAAGATCACCAAACTCAGAGCTAGAAATGCAAAGTTATCTTCTGAAATGACAAAGAAAATGCATTGTTTGTGGCTGGATGTGCTGATTTCCCTTTTGCTGCATACTAGAGAATCCATTTTCCAGCATCTGGTTTCCTGCTCCCTTTGGCAACTGGAAAGAGTGGAAAGCCATGTCTGGACCCAGCTTTTAGGCACTACAGAACTCCATCTTAGGATCGTACTTTTGATAATAACTGTATTTAAACAAGATGGAGCTCTTTACATGACGATGAATCAGAACAGCAGATTTTCATTAGTGAGAAATGGCCTGTTTCACAAAGCCACAGATGCTTGTCAGAGAACTGATTGTGATGAGTGTTATGATCTCTGCAAGTTTCCTTCTATGCCCTAAAAGACCCATGTAAGACCAAAAAGAACCTTATTTTTTGTGGGGTTTTTTGAAACGCTCTTTTTTATATTCAGACACATCCTTTTTGGTTTTTCTCTTAACCCTGCATTTCAAATATGTTCTGTAAAGGTTTGCAACCTTACCCCTCCCCTTCACATGCACACACGCACCCCTCCCTGCTCTGGTATTTCACAGTACTAATTTTCAACCTTTATAGCCCTTTTATAGACTGAAAGACCTTTTATAGAATGAAAGGCCATTACAAGCCCAGGCACCAAAGCTTGTCCAGAATCTATCTCATCTTGCTGCCTTCTAGCAAGTTAGCACTTTGAAAGTCCAGTTGCATTTAAAAAATTCACAACTTGCAAAAAAACTACAACAGTAAATTTGTGAATGCAAGTACAAACTGATATTACTGTTGGCCAGAAGCTGAGTGTCTAATGATGGGGTGAACCTGAGGGAGTATGACATTAGGGTATCCTTTTAGAGTTCCCTTCTGTAACCAAAGGCTTTGCAGTTGCAGATGGGCTTCAGTAGGAGGAATGAAGTCTAAGCTTTGAACAAGAGAAGGAAAAAATGGTGGGACAGAACCATGTCATCTTGTATTGCTTATAATTCATTAACACAGCTATGTGAACAGTAATGGGATCCTTGCTTAGCACTGGGTTTGATGAAAATCTGATTGGACATAAAGCTATCAAAGTCAAGCTTCTTTAAAGATCACAGTTCACTGAGCAACTTAAAAGCTTCAATAAAACAAAGCACATGCAGCCCTCTATTCTGGTGTTCTGCACAAGATAAGCTTCAAATAGTCTCTGCAGAAATAATGGCTTATTATAACAACTATTCACATCTAGTCACTGGACAATACTGTAGCTAAGATAAAATGAAAAATGCTGTATTTGTGGAGAGAAAACTTTACAATTAGCTTTGTCAAGTCAGCTGGTTCAGAGCCTCGTTAAAGAAAAGTATATGTCCAAAGAAAGGTTCAGCTCCCACACGTAGATATTGAGGGCTTATGTATGTTTGTTCTGACAGAAAGCTGAATGACCAAGTCTGGGAAGTGTGTGAGTCTTGGCATGGCATTGCTTTTGCTTAGGTAGGTGAAAGTGCAAACTGAAAAGACATGATTTCCAGAACATCTAGAACACAGAGCAAATGCTTGAATTCAGACCACAGTATGGTACATGCAGATTGTAATCAATTGTCAAATACTTACAGGCCCAAAGACCTCCTAATGTTTTGCTGATTTACAATTAAACTATTAGATAAAATACAGTGTAGCTTAATATATGTGATAAACAGTAGTGTCTGTTTATGACATGTGAGAAGTCACCTGAGCAACTGGAACATATTAATCTACAGTATCTGCTGCCATGGCTCACAGCTGCATGGATTTTATCAAGGTCAGACTGAGACAGTCAATTCACAACCGGGACTTTAAAAGTGCAAGTGGCCAAAAGGATGTGTTTGATGCTTTGTAACTTTCAAACCTGTTGAGAGTTCCAACCTACACATCTAGGTGAATAATTAGATGAGAATAGTTAACAGAAGTGGTGCAAAGGTGAATTACACTTCATATGCAGATATCAAGCTAGGAAAGCACTGAATAATATTCTGTCAGGTTTAGGAGGAGGAGGATACATCAGTCTGAGGATCTCCAGAAAAGATAGACATTGCAATATAGATGAGCATGGGAGCTTCTTTTGCTTTCACTGCTTAGGAAACTGCAGAAATGAGAACATGTCTGGTTCTCATTTTCTCATTCTCTCTCATGAGAACATGGTTCACAGAGAGGGGTTGTTGGTTAGCACAATGTACATGGGGTTAGATCCTGTAGGCATTGCCTTGGGCTCTGCTGTTGACTTCCCATACAACCATAAAACCCATTGGCCCCTGTGCTCTTACTGAGGAATAAAACCTACTTTTTGCATGCTTGTAAACCCAGTAGCAAGTGGAAAAAACAACAAAAAAAAGAGTGAACCTATCTTTTTGGTGACAAAATCTGGAAAATTTTAAACCTGATGTTGCAGGGAGGTGAGAAAACTGCATAGACTTTTGCTCATATTCCATCAGTCAGGATTCAGTTTTATTTCTCTTGAAATCAAGGAAGTATATCCACACTTTTATAAGTGCATATAGATAGGGTCCACCATTATTATTTATAAGTAATTCAGAACTGCAAAGTCTAATTTATCTTTCTTATACACAATTTTAATCCAAAGAGTCTCAGATCCTGTTGTTCTATAATTAATTTATTTTTATGCTTCTTTGTTATGGTTTTGTGCAGTTTGGGCAAAAGCGTTACATTGACATATTTGCCACTGCTGTGGTAGGTATAATACTTCCCTTCACTACATGTGGACATCAAAGTTTGTGCCATTGTAGCCAGAAGGGAATGACTGTTGTCTGGATGGATGGCAATATTAGATACCAGGCAGAGAAATAAAAGGTCTTTTATAGATGTACACAATTCTTTTCAAGCAATTTTGTTGCTTTATTACTTGATTTCGTGTTCAATTTAAAGTCTTCAGTCATGCTGGCAACTTTTATGTATGTTCAGAATGTACAGTAATGCCCTTGTAGTTTTGCTATCAGTTTAACAAATGTTTTAACTTCAACAACAGTTGATTTTCTTCTAGTACCATATCATTGGTTACAATTCGATAATACTGTTTCAGATTCCAGAAGGTATCATTTAAATACTCTTTTGTTGGAGGAAAGAACAAGTATGAAATACACAAAAAGTCACCAAAGAACTAGCAGACTACCTTTTCTGGTAATGCCCCTGGAAGTCTGAGAAGAAAAGATAAGATCAAAAGGGCTGGGAGACCAAACTAGTCTTTAGCCTTTTCTCTAGGGTGACCTAATCTCTACAGGTCAAGGTTCAGTGCAGTGGTGAGGCAAGAGGGAGTTGGTGCTGGAGTGGTAAAGGCAGGCAGTCATATTGTGAGGTTTGAACAGGCTAACTATGTGTGGTTGGCAAATGCAAGAATCTAGCAGGGGAAAAAAAAAAAGAAATTATACTTGTATTCTTCAACATAAACACACAAAGCTGTATTAAAAGACCTTTTCTTGTACATCTCCCCCAGCCAGGCTTGCTTCTTCATTACTTTTTTACAAATATACTGAGGATAACTAGCCATTTGTAACAAATTTGCTACCTGATAAAAAGCTGTTTCCGTTGAAATCATTGAATAAACTACATTTTTTCAGCAAAGGGAAGAGCATACTAACAGTAGAGAAATATATTTAAATGCCAACATATATTAACAGATATTAATAATTGAATCTTAATAGAGATAAGCATAATGGAGAGAAAACCTTAAATGCAGCATTTTAAATGCAAGCCACCAAGTCAGAGTAAGTCTGTAACTTGCATTTGTCTCAAACAAGATTGCTAGCCCCTGCAATTCTGGATACCATCAGTTATGTTAAATTGTAAAACTCAATAGACTAGAAAATTAGGAATATATTTTTTATTTAAACTTAAATGTATATTCATCTACATTATTCTCCAGTAAATGAAAGGATAGTTTGTATCTCATACAAATCTGTCCAGGTTGAACATGAGCTTTTATTTAGAAAGGAATGGCTGCTATATTATGTGATGTATTTAAAGAAGGCCTCTAGTTCAGGTATGCAATGATTTTATCTAATCAGCACCCTTGCCTGGTGCCTGCCTGCCCTCCTCAGCTTCCTCAAGCTCCTAAAGGTACCCGAGCAATTCTGGAACTGTGCCAGAGCTGAAGCTGGGGATGCCATGGAATGACATGCACAATCCCTGGTCACACAAGGACCAGACCCATAAACCCAATGGCAATAAAATTGCACCTTTTCTTACTGCCTCCTTAATTCCTTTCAAAAGCATGAGAAGATGTCAGAAAAAATTAAAAAAAAATTTACTTGTCATACGAGGAGACAAATCAGAACTAAAGAAGTCAATCTCAGTGTAAGCATCATAGAGATAAGACTTGAACTAATATTTTGGAATGAGATGACTAGAAATAGGGTGGAGACAAAAAAGTGATTAAGACTGGAGCCCCTTCAAAGAGGGGAGAGGCAGTGGAAGCTTTTGGGGACTAGAAGGAAGAAATATGTCATGGGGAGTGTGAAGGAAGACTTGATGTCATAAACCATGTTGTCACTCTAGATGTCATATTGCTACAGATGGAGTTGAGTTTTGACCAGTCAGAGTAGTTCAAGTGGGCTGTAAGAGGCAGCTTTCTGCTTTTGCAGAGGAGCTCAGGAACCCCTTAAAACACAGTGGTGAGAGAAGTAATCACCAATCATACCCAACCAGTTCAGTAAGCTCTGAATAGAAAATGTATTTATGCTTTGATTTCACACATGTCTAAAGAGCAGTGCTCAATTTTCTACAGAAGGAAGTAGCCTAAAGTTAATTCATGCTTCTTCAGAAGTTCTCCATAGGCAAAGCCTCCCCTCCCCAGCATGACTTCAGGTCAAGTGACTTTATCATATAACTACCATTTGCCAGGGAGCTAATTTCTTTCTAACACATATTTTTAGTTATGCCCAGTCCAGGACTACCTTCACGGGCAGCTAGAACAGAAGCCCCTTCAAGCAGTACCAAGCTTTGACTGACAGGAGTAACATTCTTGGATTTATATTAACAATCACATGAGCAATAGAACAGGAATTTGCAAGAGTTTTTGTTTGGGGTTTTGCGTTTGGTTTTTTTTAGGATTACATTAGATTAGTATAAAGCAGATGGCAGGGCAGATAACGGGCTGGAAGCAGACAGCAGTAGAGTTCAGTGGACCTGTTATCTTTAGGATAAGAACAAGACTAAGGATAGCTTTGACTGACAGGGAAGAGGCAGTGGTTAGATCTCTGTTCTGATGAGCCTAGGTTTGGGAACAGGGATAGATGTGGGATGAGGTGAGTGGGTAGAACAGAGAGAAAAAGAACGAGCATAGAACCCAAAGCCAAGTTACCATGTCCACTCTGACACAGAACACATATGTTCTTCTGTGATCTCCACTCACCTTGCTGAGCTATCATAGAAGCCTTGGAGCTCTCTTTCACTCTCTTTTCTAGCACAGTGCTTCAGGAAGTGGGATGAATTAATGATCTTGTTACTACAAAAAAGCAAGACATGACATTTTGGTGTTAGACTTCATAAACCTAAAACTGGTGATGGGGATGAACATCTGTAAAAGATTCAGGAAAATCCTTGTCACAAGTTGCAAAATGTTTTAAGTCTTTGTGTTTCACTTGCAGTCTGAGTACTAGGTAAGGGTCTTCCAGAAAGTGTTACTTAGTTCTCTTTTTTGGGTTAACATATACTCAATTAATAACTTCAAAAAGCAAAGAACTTCAGATATTACGGAATTAATATTTGGTTATTACTCTCCCATATCTTGTCAGTCTTGAAAACTTTACTTCATATTGAAGAACAAACTTGATTTGCTTCTTTTTTTGCACTGTATGAGTTTTTCATCTTTATCTTTCTTCTCTATTCAGACTTTTATATTTTCACCAATGCCATGTGCTTCCTACACTATTCCAAATTACTCTGTTGCACTGTACCTCACTCTTCTTCTTTAGAAACAGGGATGCAGAGATGGAAGTGGTAGAAACTGAACTGAAAAAGTGAAGTGAATAATCTCCGATGCAGAAGTGGTGCTATAGGCATTCATCCATCATTACCAGTTACAACCTTGGAGGGAAAGGTCTCTGTATAAAGCTCTATCATTATTAATACATTGTATCTAAGAGGGAAACAGAATTGATCAGAATGATCAGAATTCTAAGTAGCTTTGTTAAGCTTTTAGATTAATGAATTCTCCAAAGTGGGATTTTCTAAAAAGCCATTCAGCTACCTGTCATTTCTGATTCATTTCTGAAACACCATGGCAGGGACAAGCATGTGAGAATTATGTCTTTTAAATACAGAGAATGGGGGGGCAGGGAAAGCAAGTAAGTGTCTTGACTGTCACTGAAATGAACTTGGATTCTGGAATTGAGCTACTCAACAGTATAAAATTGCAATATTTTATTTCAAATAAAAAGAACCAGTCAGAGCCATGAGGTTTCCATGAAACTTTTCCAAGGCAGTAGTATCAGAACAATCCTAGATTTAATTGATTCACTGATTACTGAAAATACATTTTAAGTTCTTTATAACTAGTGCTATCCCAGTAAAGGCCTGTGTATAACTGGGGGGTTAATGCAAAGCACAGATTACTCAGAGATGGTATGGATGAGACCAGAGTGTTTTGTGGAGGAGGAAGGTTGAGCTGCATAGTTGCCAGAACCAAAGACAGTGCCCTGCTCCTCTTCAGTTCACTAATATGTGTGTAGTACGCATATAGCTAATGCCTCTGCAGAAAAGGCTGAGGTGTGGGTACTCTTCACACCTTCTGCCAGTAACTGTGGACATTAAAATCACAGCTTGATTTCTCTCAAATAGGCAATGAAAGAGAATAAAATCACTTCCTTAACAGAAGGAGAGGAGGTAAAACACAATGGGAAATAGAGACATAAAAGAGAACTTAAGGAAAACTTACAGGAATTGGCAGCATTATTATCTCTAGATGTTAAGCACTTTGTTTCTACCCAGAATCTCTAGAGCTACCTTAAGTATCATGATTTTGGTGGCTAAAACCCAGGTGAGGTACCTATATACCTGAAGAACTTGTGTCTGCTTGCTTCCTGGTAAAGAAATATTTGCAGGCTGCTGAAATTTCTGTTGCCTTGAAAAGTGGGCCCCAGTTTCACATGACTAAAGAACCAGTCATACATTCAAGATGTGAAATAGCTGTTCTGTCAGCAAATAGTGAAGTACTGGATTTAAAACACCTGACACATACAATTCTGTAATATTTTCTTGGGCTTAGGGGATATGAATAACTAAATGAGCTGGTGGAACCCCAGATGCCACATAATGCCAACAGGAATATCAACAGGGAGGACCTATTCTAAATGCTATCTCAGCAATTACTGGCTCTGGGGCTCTGCTTCTGGGACATAACCAGCTGCAAAATTCACTGATCTCAAAGTTTGACTAAGGGCATCACTGAGTGACTTTGATGCAGTCCTCTGTATGCACCTCAGAGCCTTTATATTCTCTTCTTTCCAAAATTCAGGGCTGGCATAGGAGCAACTACTTTTAGTTAGCCAGCCAAAGATTTTTCAATCCTCTCTTACATTGATAAGTTTTAACACATTTCAGGATAATTGTATCAGCCTTAGTAGCTTAGATTACTCTCAGAGTATCACAGCTTGAGAGACCATCAATCAGAATAGCTGACACATCCTGACACACTGAACACTCATTTTACAATGGTTACCATTCTCATTATGTGTGTTCTAGAGATTACATATTGCATATAAAAAATCTTTAAGTGTCTGTCCAACACAAATAGTCTTTACACAAAAGGGTAAGGTAATCTGGCCCAATCACTCCTAGTCATGTCTTGTAGCTTTCTACTGGAACAGAATTAACAAATTCAGTCTCCTAGTGCCCTTGTGCATGTGTGAAAATTTGTGCCAAAATTGCTTGTATACAAATGATTGGAAAAATGTAATATTTGAAAGAAAACAAGATTATAATATTTTTAAAATACAGAGTGGTTTGAACTCTGTGAAATTTTAAGTTTTCAAATTTAATGAAATATATTTTTGACCAGAGAGCAATACTTTTGTCTATTTAGTTGCACATACCATACAATCTTTATGAGATTTATTTGAGCACTTTTTATCTTCATTTATCTTTTATTTTTTAATCTTTATTTAAAGTTGTAACAATAAATAACTAAAAAGAAATAAAATAGCAGCTCTGGTTACCATGCATGCAAAGTCAAAGCAGATTGCTTCTGTGTAGTAAATGAGCACTCATACATTATTTAAAAGAAATTAATAACTTTTACTTACATAAAAATTCAGTAGCTTAACTTTTGGGGAGACCATACTTCTTTGATGGCTGAAGCATGGTGTTGTTGAAAGTTAAGCAGAAAAATATGTCTAGTGAAAATGTCAGTCTGAGGGATTGAGGGATATTTGTTTGAACCTCCCCACCATTCAGTGCTGCTAGGAAGAAAACACCTAAGCAAGCAACATCTTTCTTATCTGAAATCTAAGTGACCTGGATGTTGGCTTAAGAAAATTTTCCTTAAGTTGTGTGCTGTCCCAAAACACATGTGCCGCATGGATGGTAAAACAGTTGTGCTTTCTAGAGGCATCATTTGTACTTTCTGGTGGCTCAGACAGTCACTGTACATCTTGTTCCTGTGCTTCCTCTGACTGAAACACTCCAAATGCTTTATTTTAGGGAAGAATCTGTATTACCAATGTAGTAAAGAAGTAGTGATACTCAATCTAGGCAGTTAATAGTTTTGAGAATCACAAGACACAGCGAAAGATGGGGATTGAATAAAAGGAGAAAAGAATGAAATGATAAAATTAACAGGTTTTGCTTTGTGCATAGCTGTCTTCACTTTCTACCAAAGCTGTTATTTCCATGTCTCTGCAGACTGAGGTGACATACACCGTGAATCTTGTATGTCATCCTGACTAGACTTTGGAGGAGGCCCCGCACTGACTCATGCCTAGGAAGTTTTATGAGAGACTAGATCTATTTTTATTTCCTAAAGATAAAATGTAGAGAAACTAATGCGTCTGTGAGAGCCAGAGAAGTCATATAGTAAGCATGAAACATGACACAGTTATTAGTTTGGATTTTTGGTTTTTTTTTACCAAAATGTATATCTTTGACAGTGTGCATACCTAGCATATAAATTTCACAGTTACAGGAAACTTAAATGTAGAAGTCAATGCAAACTTCAAGCCTAAATGGCTCTGTGCAATTTAAAAATTCAAGTGCCAGCTGAAACCTTCCTAAGGATAACAGCATGAACAGAGCACCTGGAAGTTTCCTCGAGAGAGTGCATTAGCTATTTTGAAAGAAAATAAAATGTTCTTTCCTTGACAGCACCAGCCTCTATTTGTCCCATGTCTTGCAGCAAGCAGCACTATGGAGGTCTGTATCTCAGGCTGTGGTACACCTACCAAAATGGACTGTGTGCAGCCAAACCCAATGAAATACTCTGAAGGAGGGTGTTGTTAACCCTGTTGTGCTGCAGAGCAACATGGAGATAAAGTGTACACTCAGTGTTGGACTTGAGTGTGAACACCTGATAACTGCTTCATGCTCTGAAAAAAAGCGGTGACTCTTTCTGTCCCCACTTTTACCGCTAGAGGAATCAAAGCTCTTGGCAGTCAATGAAGAGCAGAGAGTGCACTATGGCCATGAGGACCATGGTCTCACACTGCACAATTTCATTACTGGACAAGTGGATAAGACCAGGATGTCATCTCTGACTTATTCAGCTGTACCATGATTATGAGTTATGCCAAGAATCTTTCTGCCTTTTATTTTAGGAAATAGAAAGCATAGAAGAATTTATAAAATCATGATGCAGCCTGAGAAAAGCTTTGACAGGACCTGCTGTGCAAACGAGCTTGAATTGAATAGTGGACCACAGGCCACTGGCTTCTTTCTAGATTTCCAAGAATACAAAATCTCAGACTATAGTCATGCCTTTCTTATACATAGAAATTTTTTCTCTGTGAGTGAATTGCACCTATTCCAGACCTTATGCTCAGGCAGTGTGGGCAGTGTTGGGTAGAAATTCTGCCCGGAAGAAAAGGTTGGGGTATTTTCTTAGCTTAACCTAAAGGTTTTGGATCTGGTTTGAGACTTGGAACAAGAGTTGGGGAGATTAACTTGAGGACAAATTCAGGCAACAGTGCTAACACTCTTAACAATGCTACATTAATAGAGATGGGTAACATTTATAGCTCTACCCTTGACATCCTATGCATCTAGTTCTTTTCAGGTTATGAAGGAGACATGTATCACATGATGGTTCATACTCTTCTAGAAATACATTCAGCTGACAGTTTACAGTTAGCAGCAGAACAGAAGAATGATTTGACAGATTAAGAGACAATATATAATCTAAACATTCTTTTTAAGAAGGACAAACAACGTGATTAGGTGGAAAGAGAATTATGTGGCATTTGAGTTCGTAATGAAAACCAGCGAGATGTTATTAGCACTTTGATGCAAAGTTATCAAAGAGAGAGATGAAAATTAAGAACGAAAGATTAGAGTCACATGTCTTGTTTATACTAAAATCCCTCACATTTTTTCCATAAACAAGAGGTGTACAAGCAGCAAGCTTATAAAGCAAATATAGAAACAAATTAATTTTAATAAAGAAAGTACATTAATTGGGTTGTTTGAAAAGGTAGCTCAATTAGTGATATAAAAATGTCATATGCATATGCATGCAACTTTATTTGCACAGGTGAAGAGTGAATTGCCTATAATGAAATTAATATTATGGGTGGGAAAATAAATTATGAAATATAGAATGAAGCAAAAGCTGATAGAGGATTGAGTGGAAATTATTTTCTGTATCTTTTATCTGAATTCAAAGCAGTATCTTTTTTTCAATGGTAGAACCAGCTGTAGTTTGTAACATGTCACCTCAAGCCATAAGAATGGTGGCCTAGGTGGTATTTGGCTTAAAATTGTTTTTCAGCATTTGTTTGTCCCACAGCAAATTGTGAGTTAATTCTTTTATCCTCTGAATTCAGTACAAAGGCTAACCTAGAGCAATGTCCTATTTCTCATGCTTTTGTTCTGTCTTTCATTCTGTTCTTAGTCTAACAACAAAGTTGTTGTGTTGTTGGGTTTTTTTTTAATAAAAAAGCACTTTTATTTGACAGTTCTTATCTAGAGATAAATACAGTCCAAGGAAACAGTTGTCTCTTCAACTTCTGTTGAGATCAAAGTAAAGGTTACTGTATAACCCCTTTTAGTTCGTTTGGGTTAAAAGCCAGTAGCAGGCAGCTGTCTTTCCCTTTGGTGTCTGCTACAGGAGGATGGAAGGAGACATCGTAAGTCAAGAGTTGCCAGCAGTGTAGGACTGTAGCAGAATGTAACATGTACTGCATGGCTCACACATGCTCTGATCAAACAACAGTTGTACACACTGCTTCAAGGAAAGTAAACTCCAGGACTGTATTGTTCAGCAGCTAAAGGTATCTTTTCCCTTCACAATACAGCTAGTGTATTGATTTTTTTTCATGCCATTCACACAAGGAATAGTAACAGCATGAAAGATACCATGCTAGAGCATGTTACTTGCCTGTTTGAGTTTATGTGTGTTCTCTGCTAGCGGCCAGAACCAGAAACTTTGGAGGAAATTCTGCAGAGAATTCTTCTGAGGAGGAATAAACAGTTTTGTCTACCTTTAACAAACATGGTTTTATAACTGATTGATGAAGATTTTTTAAGTTTTCTTTTTTATAAACCAACTGTGTTTATTTTTTCTAATTTAACAGATTATCTTTTCTAATTTAATACAGTGGTTTCATTAGCTATAAAAATGTCTAATGCTTTAGAATTTGATGGCTTTCATGTCTTTTTCCATTTGTTTTAATCTAGTTATCATAGGCAGACATGAAATGTAACACCCCCTCATTAAAATAAATGTAATGTTGTGACATAAACTGACAGAAGCAAGTAAGTCCCAAGATAGTGTTCTTCTCAGCCTTCTCTCTTTCATACTGCCAAGATATGATATAAGATTAGATTCCTCACTCACAGTGTATAGAAGCAGCAGGGTTAACACAAAGAGAAGTCAGAAGAGTTTTTATATTTTTATTTATATTTTTCAACCTGGAACTCCATGAATACTCCTAACACATTGTTTCAGGATACCTAGAGGGCTATAAATTATTGTGATTAGGGTGACAGAATGGGTTCTTTAATGTTGCCTGGAGAAAGGCCCCTGTTAGAGGTAGCATTTTAAAATGGTGGCAGAGTAACCAAACAACAAAAAGACACCAAAATCAGAAAGAAATCAGAAAAAAAGTTATTTATGCCTTTTTAATCTCTTGTTATGTTTTGTGTTGTTAATATCATTACCTAGCACTTTGTTATACTTAAAATGTACTTTTTTAATAGTCATGGCAAACTCTGAAAACCAGTATTTTGTTTTTTTCTGATGGTATCACACAGAAGACCATTTTATTGTGCCTCCCATTGTAAGAGAAATGCATAGCTGTATAGCAGAAATAAATTATTACTATTTGACAAAAAGCATCATTTCTAGATACCAAGCATATAGACAAATATTGTGTCCCAAAAGAATTCTCAATCTCAAACATGTCACTGAACGTAAAAAGTACATTTGTGTAGAGCCTGTGCTGTGATATTTACCTATGACATGTCCCTGGTAAATTGAGTTGGAATATATTTTCCAAAGGAGGGTAGTATTTCAGTTTTGTTTGATGTGTAAACATACTGACATAAAACATATCCACTTCAATTTTAAGCAAGGTTCATGTCCTAGTGTCTCACTGCGTTTGCAGGAAACAAGTTGTACAGAAATTCAGAGCTTCAGAATATGGTGTATGTGTGGAGTTTGGGGGCAGACAGGCATGTTACAAATGCTGGTGATTAGGAAAGTGTAAAGGACAGTTTTAAACATCCTGGGTTCTAAAATCAAGCTGTATCTGCATTGGATGTTAGAGGATTCTGTTAAGTATCAAACAGAAAAGGAAAACCTAGGTGGTTGAGTGACTAATTGATGCTAGGCCTTTGTAATTTATTTTTGTCACAGGAAAATGACAGTAAGTCACTGTATAGGCAAGGTCCCTGGGAGGATTTGGGAAGGGATACCCAGCAAAACTGTGGTTCCAGCTACAAACAACTTACTTCAACTTTGCAGATCTTCGTCACAAGTTATAAAGCTAATTATAACCTTGACAAAATACAGGAATTAAATCAAGACTTTGGATTGGCTGCCAGAGCAGGCAATTAAATCCCTAAAAATGCTTGTGGCAGCAGCTTTTCTCAAACTCATCTTCCCAGCAGACATTGCCAAAGAGTGATGGGTTTTCATGTTAATTTTAGACAAGCAGGTTATAATACACATAATGACACTCCAAACACAAATAATTCAACATTTAGACTGTTTGTTTCCAGGGATGGGGCACCTAATGACCTCTCTGTTCTGCTTTAGCAAGTTCCCCTTAGTCTGAATAACATCATGTCTGACCTCTTGTCCTTTTTTTCTGAAATGTTCAATATTTCCTGGATTTGTATTGAGAGTTTGGGTAGTTTGAGTTGCCCTGCCTGTTACCTGAAGCTCAATACAGAAATATAAGCTAAGAAAGGCAAAGCCTCACACAATGTAAAATGTTGAAATTCTTCATTCAATTCCAGTTTAGGAAAGGTGAGCTTTAGAGGACCAAAGCTTAGACCTGGGTTTAACATTCTACTTCTCAAAGCTTAAAATTCAAGTATGTGTACCTCTCCTTCCTCATTGCCAGCAGGGCACCCCATGGGAGCTATTCTATCCTATGCTATCCCAAGTTAGCAGGGTCTGTGTGAGGTGGTGTGTGCTGTTGCAGTTTCAGCTAAACATGGAAGATTAATGGGGTTTGTGAGGAGACTTCATAAGCGAAAGTATGGCTTTATCATTTTGACTGTGTCTGAGAAGAGAGTAGGGGGTGGTTGTTCTGGCAGCCTGTCCCCATTCATCACTAGTACTATGGCTTTGTTATGACACTTCAGTATGATTGTGCAAGATGGTATCCTACATTTTAGTGCAAGAGGTGGCTGGCTGTGCTACTCCCTCCTCTCATGGCCTTGGCAGATGCCTGTTCTTACCAGAAGGATCAGTCCTGAGTGAACGGAGGGTCCTGCTGGCAGCTCTGGGGAAGATGGTGTAGCTGGAGAGCAGGAAAAGCTGAGAACATCTGTTTGCACTTACCCTACTGACCATCTCAAATCTGGTCTCCCTGGGGCAGCAGCCTAACCCCATCCAGGGGCACCAGGGGCACTGCAGTGAGCTGCAACATTCACTGTGCCATAGCTGTTCATCAGATCTAAGCACTATCTCTAATCACAAACTCAGTTCCAGAGCTCTGTGTTTATGATATTAAAAAAAACCAGAATAGTTGTTCAATACCACAGAGCAAACACAAGGTAGTAGCAGCACCATATCTTGCTGGGATGACCCCTTTTTCTGGAGCAGGAAGCCACAAGGCGGCATTGAAGCATCACTTTCCCAGGAGGAGCAGCCAAGGTGCAGATAAATGGGCCCAAAACCCTCCAACCTTTTTCCCACTCCATCATGGGCAAGTTTTGCATGTCAGCTGGAAGCTGTATGCTCTGATAGTATTACAGTTCTTCACTGGAAACATAAATGAGCCAAACCCCGAAATGCTGAGTGTTTGAAGTGGCTTGGCTTTTAGTGTTGGGGTTTGAGTTGTGTTTTTTTTTAACATTTGCAAATCTGTGTGCTTGTTTCTGCTTGATGGAACCCTAGGCAGCCCCAAGGAAAGTTGCTTTAATATCCTTCCAACTAGATTGCAGCCAGAAACTCCAGGTTATGCTTTGAGTGCCTTGTGCCTATGCATTCCCAACCTAAATCCCACATCAGGCATGTTCAGATAAGTTTGGAAAGGCTTTGCAGTGACTCATCAACCCTTTCTGTGCTTAGCAGGATAGAAATTCAGATCCTTCAGAGGTTTTCTCTTTACAAGGTTTATGTAAAGCTTTACCTCAGAGCTGAAAAGATTTAGGAAAAAAGTTGAGAACAGCAAATCCCTCTGTGCTGCGTTCATTGATAGAACATTGTTTTCCTCCTACTGACTGAAGCTTGATTCAAACCTGATTATTGAATTAAATGTACATTTTGTATTCATCAAACAGGTTCTGATAATGGATGCCTTCATGTTAAATTTCCTAATCTTAAACAAACTAGGACAAATTCTCCACGGTGAAAACTGAAGCCTTTACTTGAAAACAGAGATCAAATACTTCAGACGGAAGATTTCAAGTGAGAAAACAATGAAGACATACTTGGTAAGAAGTAAGAACAGTCCTTCTGGACTAAACTGACCACAAGCTTTTAAAATTTAAGTTTAAATGATGGAGATCAACTTAAATTAATTCCTTGAATTGTTTAACACATCATATAAAATAATAATCAAATAAATTAATTCCAGAAGCTGGAGAAAGAAAGAAATGAAATGAAAAATTTGAAAGAATATATTTTTCACATTTGAGCTGAACTTGAATGTTGCAAACCTATCCCAAGGCCAAAGAACTGATAGAGCCCAAAGACATTTTTGGAAATCGTTGAACAATGGAACATGAGAAGTGCCCACATTTTGAAGCCTGAGCAGCCGTGCATGTAACCTCTGCAGGACCAGTGCTTCCAGACGCCTCAACAGGATGCATCTCCCAGTAAACTCCACAACAGTAACAAATCTTTGTGATTGTCATTCTTAAATTCTGAAGCATAGGGATTATCCTGAGCAACTTTCTTTGGCATCAGTTAATGCTTGTGAGCAGCTTCTCTTTCTCTCTTTCCAGTTTTTTCTTTATTCTTTTTTTCCTTCTTTCTTTCTTATTTTCTTTCTGGCAAGTCTATATGAGGTGATAAGCAGCCTTCACTGCTTTAAGAGTGGAGAGAATGACAGGCAGAGAAGCACTGCCTTTATGTAAAGTTGCCTTTCATCCCAGCTGGGTTTTAGCTTGCAAAGCTGTATTTTTGAAAGGAAAGGTTGTCTGCCAGCTGACACTGATATTTTTATATATAGTGCATGCTAGAAAATAGGTCTTTCCACATTCCCTCCATTTTTCAAAACAGCTGTTAAGTCTGTCAGTTCTGGAATAAGGGATTAAAGAGAAATTGTGTGGGCCGATAGGGGCTATGGAATGTGTTGATTAACATTCCTGGTGAGTTCTGTCCATGAAGCAGGGACAACAGTATGGTCTAACCTTGACACTTCAGTCTCTAGCCATTTCAGCCTTAAGTATGGGTTCTGAGATTTAATCATTGCTGCTGATTATAGCTTTGTAATATAGTTATCAGCCCACAATAAGTGGAATAAACAGGCCACGTTCCCTTTCATGAGTTACCACACAGCCATCAGAAGAGAGCAACTTTCTGTGGCCAATGAGCTGAAAAAGATCAAAGCAAAGTCCTAGAAGCAAAGGCAGATAAGCCCTGTGATCCTCTCTCAAACCCAGTCCCTTTGTGTGGGTTTGAGATTCCTACAATTGACTTCCTCAGCAGGTCCACGGGGCCATTCTCCCGAGTAAAGACTGACCTCCACAGCCAACACGCAGGTGCTGTGCTTGAAAGGACCAATTTAGGTCAGTTGAGAAAAAAAACCCAACAAACTTTTACATGTGTACCTATTTTTGAGTCTAGCCATGATCTTCAAATAGCTGTGAAAGGCAGAGAAAGAAAAGCAGAGATCATGAAAAAGGAGATTGTAAGTCTGCAGTTCTTTGGAAGTGCATCTGGCTTGCTCTGAGGGAAGGAGTGATGTGCTGGCTACAGATAGATTTGGGTTGTTTGCGGCAGAGGTTCTTAGCCTCTTTCATACCTGGAGACCTTTCTCCTGCCTAGCCAGGCTATATAACAATGTGAGCAGGAAGGTGTGATTATGGCCAAGCTCCTTGTAATCTGGAGAGCAGTGATTTTCAGTTTTAATTTGTTTTCCTTATTATTCAGAATATTTTGTTTGTTGAATGGTTTGTACAGAATTGGGGGTGTGAATGACTCCTTACAAGCTCATATAGAAAATCCTTCTTTGTCACAAATAATTTGCCTTGCAAGGAGCCAAATTATGGGGAAAAGACATGTAGGAGAGTTGTCAGTTTGCTGTTTGCTGCTTGTAGGATTGTCATGGGGTCTTGTCTGACATCTTTCATTAGTTCTCCCATGTCTGTAAGCTCAGACTCCTGACAAGAAAGGAAGTAAACTGCAGGTAAGGAAGAAGTCACATTTAGCTCGGAGGTTCTTGGTGATTCCTGTCAGGAATTGTTCATTGCTGCAGCTGCTGCAGTACTGGCAACAGTATATAATGTCAATTTTAGTTTATTGAAGAGGGATTGTAGTCCTAAATCATGCAAGAACAGGTTGTAAGAACAATAGAGGTGGCAGATGCCAAGCAGTGCTCTCCCATGAAAAGTATTTGAACATGCAGAAGAAAGGGCTGAGGTCTACAGAAAGCCAAGGGTAGACAGTGAGGCCAAATATGTCTCCTGAGAGCTCAGAGGATGGATAAGAAATGTGCCAAGGAGCTGAAACACCTGGGAGCAGGAAAGATGAAAGAAAGTAGTTGTCATCTGTGTGTCACTTGCTGCCACACAAAACCCCAGAGCTGCTTCTGGGGAGGGACTGAGCAGGAGAGAATGCACTGAGATGGGGAAACACAGAATGTAATTCAATGTTGGCTCATTGATTTGGGCTGGATGTTAAGGAGGTTGCCTACACCACAACCAAATGGACCCTCCCAAGGAAGGCACTGCGGAGTCCAAGGGGCTCAATGAGAGAGCAAGCTGCAGCAGCCGTAGTTACCAGTGCAGGAGTGGATGGAAGGACAGTAGATGTTTTCATTACAAAGGCACCACTTTACCTGTTAATGGCATATTCTTTGTTTCTTAGATTTTTCTGTCATCCCATTAAAATCATGTGTTGCATGCATTCTTAGTTGGGGACTGGCTTTTTCTGTGGGATTATTTTAAAACGAAAATGCTAAGCATTACAAACTAATGTAAATGACAACAAAGCCTAGATTCCAGCATTCACATGTTACTGCCTACTTTAGGCGGTGAAATACTTCATATTTCATTTAACTACTAAAAATTGCTGTTAAAACAAGAATCTGGGGGCTTATAGTAAGGTAAGAATCTGTATCAGAAATATGTCAATTCAAATAGCTATGAAAATTGGGCTTGATTAAAATCCATTCTGAATGCTTTGTGGTTTTTTGCTTCTATTGGGGAATTGATTTCTTTATTACATTGTCATCTTTTTGCACTTTTACTGCAGTACTTACATTAAGTGCCTTGCCTCTGTTATTTCTGGAAAGTTTCAGTCAATGACATGGAAATTATAGATTACTACATGCCTTTAAATGTTATTCCCCCCCCCCCCCCAAAAAAAAAAAAGGGGGGAAAAAATATCTACAGGAAAATATTCCAGTTTTGTCAAGCTAAATCACATTTTCTGTATTATGGTGTCACACATACAACATATGTCACTTGTTTTGGAGTGAAATGCAGCTATGCAGAACCTTTGCACTGCAGTTAACTGTCTTTAGCAGGAAGCAGTAGATGGCAAGGTCTGTCTTAGGCAAATGCAGAAAAATGAAGAAGCCTCACAAGTATAAGACTGCAAAGGAAGGCTTGACATAATCTTCACAGGAGGACCAGCTGTTCATAAAATCCTCTTCCCTTAGGTGGCTTATGAAAGTCTGCTTACCTACAGATTGATCAGTGGTCTCATAATTTAACAGATGATCAGTAATGGAATTTGTAGCAATAACTGAAGACTGATTACTCCTGTGCCAGCTGAGAAGCCTTAGGGCATTTAAGACATCACTATCAGTAATTGTGTCCCACAAGTCTTTCAGAAGACACATGCCCTTCTGGAACAACAGCTGAAGACCAGGTGAGAAACCCTAGGGATCTTTAATGATAAAGGGTTATCTTTGGGCAACTGAATTGTGCCTAGTGGTATTGCTATGGACAATATTGTGTATTTTTACTGCAGGAAGGTGATATATATGCAAAGATATTCCTGTGTGTGTGAAGAAGATGGCACAGCCCTAACTGTTGCTTTCATCTGTTCGGAATTCTAAACAGAGGTTGAAATCTGAGGATGACTCTAAAAGCCACATTGCAAGTAGAGAAGTTCATTTTATTTGGCTTAAGGGGAGGAGAAAAATCCCAAATTTACAATGCAGCACATGCTGTTGTCTCTGTGCCTAGGTTTTTCTCTTTGGACACAGTAGATCCCAATGTCCGTTAGATCAGCTTTTTAATACTTGATCACACTGAGTTCAAGCAGAATCAAATGAATGGCTCTACAGGCCCATGGGTGCTGCTTCCTCTGGAATGACATTTGCTAGCATAGCAGTTCTCCAGTGCACCCTGAGTAAGACAGAGAACAGGTGCTGTGTGATCTGGATTTGTTTAGCTCTAGTAAAAGCATTCATATAAAAAAGCAAACATGCTGAAAATCCATACTCTGATTTACTTACCAGTTAGTTTGTTCAAAGGCTGTATTGGGAAGCGCCTGTTGGTTGAGAACCTCCCAGACATAAAACATTCTGTGTACTCTAGGAGTGATGACAGCCAGTCCTGGTACTGCTATTACATATGTAAGACTTCTGCTAATACAGGTACTCCCAAAGTGTTCATATATATATATGTATGTTCACCAAAGTACTTAACATTGCAAGATATCTAACTGAACACATATGGAAAAGACAAAATAGAAACTATTAAGCCCAGATGAAATACCAGCAGGAGCTGTTTTGGCAATCTGTTCCCCCTTTATCGGAGAAGCAGAAGGCAAGTTTGGTAAGTTTGGCCAGCCAACATTGAGGCAGCTGCTGTCCTCTTTGGGATGTGAGGCCACCAGAGCAAGGTCATGCCTTTTCCAGCTGTTTGGTTGGTTTTTTGTTGTTTGTTTGTTGTTTTTTGTGTTTTGTTTTTGGTTTTTTTTTTTTTTTTAATAAACAGTGTTCCTGTTTTTCTGAGCCTTTGAATGGCTCATATAAGGTCTGATGGCTCATATAAGGTCTCATAGGTTCTTCAGGCAAAAAATGGGGTCTTATTCTTCATTATCACCAGGTTAAACCTATCTGAGATTGTCTGAAGTGAGCTGGGACACACACACATTGTCCTTCAGCCAGCTGAACACTGGAACAATGGCCTCCATCAAAGTGAGGGAAATAAATAACCTGGGGTAAGCAGGGTTTGTCTGCAGTCTGCACACCTAGCTACAAAACAATAGTCTATCTTTAGCCTGAATCTGTCATTAGCTGCTCAGAGAGGCAGAGACTTTCAGCATGTAGCAAACACATCCACCCTGGTCTGCAGAAAATCCACCACTTCCTTAAGTAGCTGACAGCTTTCTACCAAGAGATCTATACAAGGACAAAAAATATTCAAGTTTAAATGTACTTGTGTGCTTGACTGTATCATCATTCTCAGTCCATAGAACATGACTATATTTTATGAAATACATAAAAACATTTCAATACTCAGAGTTTCATTACTAGTAATATCTGTTATTGAATAGATTAAATTATCCAGTTTTTGATCACTTGATTAGCAAGTGGTCATTTAGATGAAAAAAAGAATATAAGAATTGCTAAAGGAAACAGTTTTGACAACTAGTTTTGAATTATAACAGTTGTCTCAAAAATTTGGGTTTTGATTGTTATAATGGATGGCACATAATAGTAATTTTGCGATGCATTGCTAATAAAAGACAGTAGTTAGCCATGCAAGCAGTCACTGGACATGGCCATCAACAAGAGGCAGAAGAATAAGTTTTGTTAATAAGCTTTAGATTTTCATTTGTAGGTTAGGATGATGTAACTTACCAACCATGCCTTCTGCCCATACTTTTTTCCATGCATTTGGGAACCAATTCCCAAGGTAACCACTGCTTAGATTTCACTTGATCTTAGTTTCCAGAGACTTTATGGACTTTTCACTTACATTCTGTATGCAGGAAACAGAATTACATCACATTTAAAATAAGCGCAGGAATTTTTGGTTTATCACTAATTAAATATTTGCTATCAGATATCCAAGTAGATAAGGTAGGTAAGGTTTTCCTATTTCAAAACATGTCTTTGTACTTAGGAGGAGCTCAAATGGGCAATCAGGAAATACACAATGTTAAGTAAAAATGCATTTTTGTCCACAGAAAAGGAACACATATTTATTGCACCAATACAAATTAAATATAACGATTTCTATAGTCAGGGGAAAATGTGTCCACTTTACTAGGTAAAGCAATTGCTGATCTTCTGGATACTTTGCAATCTGACTCTAGCTAGTTTGTGGATGACTGTTGTTTCACTTCTCTAATCCTATACACAAGTGAAGATAAAAAGAAATATGCTTTGAGATCATTAATGTATCAGAACTAGATATTACAGCCATGGTAAAATTTAAGAAACTTATACCCTATTATAAAAAAAAAAAAAACTAAAAGGAAAGACTATGGCCTGTCTTGAGGTCTCAGGGCTCAAGTGTTTTTTGGTGACACTGCTTGTTCGGATGCCAGCACTGCTCATCAGGAATTATGGTGCTCAGTGGTAGAACTGATAATCTGAGTAATGCATCTGAAGGAAGGCCAGATGGCCAAACGCTGCCCTTTATTTCTTTCTGAAAGGTTATGTGGCCCAAAAATAGATTGGTAGCAGTGGCAGATGTGCAAGTCCTTCCTTAGCTAAACTATCCCAGCCATAATTATTTTCCCAGTCTTTTTTTTGTTGTTGTTGTTCTTTGGCCTTTGTCTGCATTTCTGTGGAAGTAAGGTGTGATGTGTGATGAAATGATCTATGATCATGGTATTCAAGATCCAATCAGACACAAAAAGGATCAGCAATATCTTAAACTGGAGTAAGTCTTGAGACCTCACCAGGTTAATGGATGTAAACTGTATATTAATTCTTGGGGTATTTATTCAAACCAAACATAGCAATATCAGTTTTGACATTAATTAAGAATATCATATAAACCCTAGTTATCTGGAATATTTTTATCACATTATGCCCTTTGGCTTCAACACTTTTAATGTAATTATCTTTATAATACTCCTATGAGATAAGGAAGTACTGTCAGACAGCAATATCCAAGCTTTTAGAAAAGGATTGGTGGAGATCAGGGTATTGAAATTATATTTCATTAGACTCAGACTGGCATTCTAACTATGGAGGCCCTCCTTCTTTTCCATTCTTTCATCTTGTTCATTGAAGAAAATACTGATAATAATACAGACTGATTCCAGTGTATGGGAAGCTCTTTTTTGTTTAACATTAGGCTTTAGGTAACCATTTAAAAATGCATGTTTAAAAATGTGCGTGCCCTAACGAGAAAGGAAAACCACCCTTTTTTTGTGACACTAAGGAAGAAATTGTAAAATGTAGACCTAAATAAGCTCCTAGAGTTAAAGTCTGTGTTCAAGGTCAGAATGGATGAGGCTCTGAGCAACCTAATCTAGTCGAAGGTGTCCCTACCCATGGCAGGGGGTTGGAATTAGATGGTCTTTAAAGTTCCCTTCCAACCCAAAACATTCTATGATTCTGCGATTCAAGCATAAAGTAATACCTCATGGCTGGTAGTCATGTTTGGTCTTTGCTGTTAGGAGGAAACTAATACTGTAGTCTGTGGCACAAATGCTTTTTTGTATTCACAGGGTGTAGACCCAGAGCAGTTACATCGCTTTCCACAGAGGAGTACACATAGCAGTGCAATTTGGGGCAATCAGTTATTAGGATTTGGAGTCACCCTTTAAACACTGCTTACTGATTAATATATCTATTTCTGTACTGCCTGCCTTACACATTTGAAGAATTAAAACTCAGTTAAAAGAATCAATAAAATCTATTTTCTGTTTTCTAAGGTTTGCTGGTCATGATTTAATTTGACAGTAATCTACATCAGAATAAGATTTTACTATAAGATTAGTTCTACTGAGACCATTTACTGTGGTGGTTACTTCAATTAAATACCAGGAATTCTGTTCTGGATAAATTACCACATTGCAACTAAGCACTATTGTTGCTGTTGTTATTAATTACATTGTGTCTTAGATTTTAATAACTCATTATAGATTAACAAAAATCCATATAAATCATAAAGGAGATGCGAATTCTGCTATTGCATTTACTGAAAACATTTTGATAGAACAACACAACAGTTCATCTATTATTACAGCCTAGTGGATCATTCTTATCCTTTTGGTGTCCATGTTATGTTTAACTTTTTCAATCTGCTTTCAGAATATTTATTATATAGGCAAAGTAGACCTAATTTTACAGACCTTTAAGTTGCCTTTTTTTTAAACCTTCCTTTTGGGAATACTTAGGATTAAGCCAGTCTATGAGTTTCCCATTTCAGGGCATTTCAGCAGGATTCAGTAACTCTTCACTTGCTGGCAACACAATTGTCATCAATTGTACTAGCTGTAATTTTCCATTCAGATTAGCTGTCACCAGTATCTTACATATTCTAATATAAGTATTTCTATTAGTTTTATTGCTAAAATGTAGAAAATATAAGAGCAAACAAACCAGTTTCCATTGCATTCCCTCCCTGCAAGCGTAACTATAAGACTTCCCTGCAATCATTGTGATTTTGACTGTGATATAGGGGACTGATCATGAGAATCTCATAGAATATCAGGCATTTTTCTTCCAAAGATCTCAGATACTCTGAAGGATGCTATGGTAAGCGCCTTTTTAGGAATTTTTGTTAGAAAACCCCCACACCCGATTTCCCTTTGTGCTTTGGAATCAAGAGGAATTGTGGATACTCCCCAGCTACAACTGAAGTAAGATTCCAACAGGCACACACACAAAAGAAAAATACCTTAGGCTGTAAAATCTAAAAATATCAGTTCTTTCAGTACTGTTCTACATCAAAGCTTACATTAAGCCACTAGTAACACAGACAGAAAGAGCAGATAGGGAATTGTTCAAGTAGGCTAACTACTTAGACAACTTTGTCATCAGTGCAGGTTTTTGTGTGACACACACTTTTCTGATTTAATAACTTACTGTAAATTTTGCTTGCATTTCAGAGTCTCATGCAAACTATACCATTGATCCTGCAATCAGATTAGTAAGGCCTGACTGTTAAACTAATTTGGAGCCCCATATGCTTTAATTAAATTCTGAACGTAATCTGTTTTGAAACACAAATAACATCTAAGCTATCTAAAGCTGGAATTGGATCTCTCACTAGAAATGCTATCCTTTAATTCAAAAAGCCCAATTCTCTGCTTTCAGCTACTGCTTTCCTTTAATTGTTTGAGATCAAGTGGTCAAGGTCTCCCTGCTGTCTTGATGCTTGACCAGTGTCTTTTGTGTATACAGGATATCTGTCCACTTGCGATGTCTGCAGCTCTTAAAGTGAACGTTCACTGGGGATATACAAAGCACACAGAACCCTAGGGCACCAGTGATGCCTGAAAATACCTCTGATATGTGTGGTGAATGAAAACCAGTGAAGTTCAAAATAAATAAAAAATTATAATGTTAACAGGAATCATCCTTTAACCATACTAAGAAAAAAAATAGTTTGTTTTGATGTTTTTTGGTTTGTTTGTTTGTTTGTTTGTTTTTTAATTAATGTACAAGCAGAAAGAACTGTTGCTGGAGACAACCTAAACTCCCAGGGTTTGAAACAGTGTGTAGTCACTCACTTAACAAAAAAAATATTGGAATATGTTTGATAAGGTTTTGGCTGAGAAACTTATCTGTTGCAAGTTCTTCTGGGACATTCTGACTTGCAATGTGCTGCAATTGTAACCATCTCAGAGTTTTGGTACTTCTTTTTTGTAATTTTTACTAAAACAATATATGAAGTAGTTGCCTGAGAAAAGGAAGTTAAGAGACTGTGAGAACTGAAAGGATATGATATCAGAGTTTTGGGAGAAGGTTTAGAAATTCCTTATGAGTTTGCTTATAATGTCTGCTGTATCAAAGAGCCTTTTGTTTTTCAAATGCAAAAAAATGTTAATTTCTGGGTGAAAAAGTTGTTTCCTAACTTCCTCTTCAAAAAATACCAGCATGAAAAGTAGGTTTCATCCTCCCAATGGCTATGGAGAAAGACGGCCCTCTAAGGACTCCCGTCTCTCTCCAGAGATTATAGAGGAATTCCCAGTGTCTAGTTAGGACTAGATGCTTCTTTTGTAGATGGTTAAGTTAGATGAGATGAATTAAGCAGTACTGCTTTGTGGAGAAACATGGATTCAAGGTACTATAAAAACCAAAAGGATTCTTGTGATCATCTGTGTTTGACCTTGTAGGCACAGAAATTCCTTGACCTAATTCCTGTTTGAGCCAGAACATATCTTTTATAATCTGTTCACAGATGGAGAACCAACCACATTCTTTGTGTGTTTAGTTGTTTCACTGTTTAATTTCTATTGTTTTGAGTCTGCTGCTAGATTTACAGCCCAGCACCAGCTTCCAGTATTTTGACCTTGCATTCACCTATCAACTGAAGACCGTATTATCAAAAGTGTTCTCTCCATAAAAGTAATCACAAATTCATCACCGTATCTTTTCTTTTTCCCAGTCCTTTATGGTTTGTAGTGGGAGCCTGAGATTTCCTGGTTAAATCCAAAGTAAGCGTTCTGATTGATGAAGCCATGAAATAGTTGGTATTTTACTATTTCAGAGGGCTGCCTTCTTTTTATATCCTGCATATACAACTCCCAGAGGAAGCTCACAACAGAGGTCAGTGAGTGAGGGACTCAGTACTCTACACAAGCTTTATCTCTAGTCCAGCACAGCTCAGGTGTAGTTCCCTTCAGCGCAGAGTCCTCTGTTTACCCGAGCACACGCAGAGAAGAGTGTTACAGGTCTTTGGTGTGTCAGGAAAGGGGTATTTGATGCTCTGCAGTTTATTTAACTGGACTTCAAACTTCTATTGTAGGAATCCTGGAAACTTAGACTCTGTGTGTGTGTGTGTGTGTGTGTGTCTGTCTGTGTCTCTGTGTGTCTGTGTGTCTGTGTCTGTGTCTGTGTGTCTGTGTGTGTCTGTGTGTGTGTGCGTGCGTGCGTGCGTGCATGTGTGTGTGTGTAACTCTTCCAATAAATAACACCCTTTTCTAATACAAATAAAGGGATCACAGGGCCATAACCTCCTTCCTACATCCTTTGCTCATGGAGAACTCCCTAACTGAGAACAGTGAAATTTTTCACTGAAACAGACTAAGGACATCTTCAGATATTAAACCTATAACTTAGAAATCTTTTTGTATTTCTGATTATTTTAGAAGAGAGCTTGATCACGACATCATTTCTGCTTGAATTTTCTTTCAATATTTGCTATCTTTTTGTGCTAAAAAAAACCCACAACAGAAGGCAAATCTGTCAAATTTACTGGGGTTTTGAGTGTCCTTGTTCTCTCCCTATTGTCACCAAAATCCTGAAGGATTTTCTGTTACTATATTGGTCCAGGTACTATCAAAGTTTCATTAAGTTTGCTTTCCCAGCCAAGTTTAAAGGAACTTCATTAAACAAAAGTCATCTTTGGAGAAAAATGTTGCCAGACACACATAGCAAGCTCTCCAAAAGCCACACCTTGAATGTTTGCATTAAACAAGTTTTATTTGTCCTTTCTGTCTGTATATGTGTCTCTCTATGTGTATTTGCACTTTCCATATGTACACAGACTTTGGAGGCTCAGTGGTTCTTAATGTGGGTCTAGCTAACTGGTTGGACAGTGTGTCTTCAAGTATGTTAAATTAAAATGCAGCAAAACTCCTCAAATCTAAACAGGACTTAGGAGAAGTTTGAATCCAAGTCTTAACTTCTCGGTGTAACACAGAAAATAATTACACTATTATAATAAACTAAAGATTAATTTGATTGTTCTTTAGAGCTGGCACAGAATAGCTACAGCCATACTCTTAGCCAACAAGCAGTGTAGCTCCATGCCAATTGCCAAACAAGAATGCTTTTGCTAATCCCTGTCCCAACACCACAAGTACTCTGGGAGACTATAAACTGCACTGGCTAAAACATGCCAAGATACCGTACACAAAATCAAGGACACAGAATTGTGCCCCCAACCCCCACCCACCCCCGCTTAAATTACTTCTACAGCATAAAAGACAATTGCAGAATCACAGAATGGCTGGAGTTGGATGGGACCTCTGGAGATTATCTAGTCCAAGCCCCCTGCTAAAGCAGGTTCACCTGAGCAGGTTGCACAGAGTCACGTTCAGGCGGGTTTTGAATGTCTCCAGAGAAGGAAACACCACAGCCTCTCTGGGAAGCCTGTTCTAGTGCTCTGTCACCCTCAAAGTAAAGAAGTTCTTCCTCACATTCAGATGGAATTTCCTGTCATGCAGTTTGTGCAACAATTTTGAATTACCTAATTCCCTCCTTGCATTTTTTATAAGCAACGCGTTCTCTCTGCCTCTTTTTTTACATGGCGTTTACATTCCTTGTGATGGGCCTTTCTTGACTGCTTACATCATGCGCCCCAAAATTCACCAGGTACTTTTGAGAACAACTAAGATATTGACCAACATTGTTAATAAAATGACTAAAACTGTTTCTACCACTTTGGAGTCAAAATGAGTACATTTTAAACAATGGTTGTCATGTTTCCTTGGTTTTAGCCTAAGCTGACTTAGTAAAACCCATTTGTTTTATAGCAAGATATACACAAATCAGTAGCAACTAATGAACTTAATCCTAAAGTACTTCAGGAACTAGTCACTGCAGTGCCTGCACCTCTGATGATGAAGGGTAATATCATAGGGTACATGAAGGACAAGATTACTACCTAATTTTAAAAGAAGATAAAAGGTGCTCCAGGAAAGAACCTGTAACAAATTACTAAATGATAAACTTGCTAGCTGTCAGGGGCAAGTGTGGTGCTAAGCAGCAAGCACTATGGATGTCAAGAACAGAACATATCAAACTAATCCTTTGTGCCCCTCAAATTCAACTTCAGCTGGTAATATTATGATTTTCAAGACATACTAACAACAAAGGCTAATTTTAGCTCTTAGTTAATTAGTAAGTGTTGTGTGTTATATCTGGGGGAAAATTACTGCAGTCTGTTTGACATTGGTAAGGCCTAGTTCTTCACTTGAGAATTACATTGACTTTTATCTACCACACTGAAAGTGTGTGAGTGGAATAAATGGAAAAGAGCCCAGAAAAAAAAATCAAAACATAAAAAGTGAAGAAAAGTTGAAAAAATGAGGCTTGCTTAGCCTAGAAAAGAAAAGGTATGGATCTTTTATATATGTAAAGGGCTGTTTATAGAAGGGATGGGAGCAACAGCTCCAAATGTTGGATGTGAAAGAAATGAAGTAATCTAAAATTCAGTAGGTAGTTTAGATATTTTTTAAAAATCTGAATTATTATATATGAGAACTTTGATGTGCTGCAATTGGGATCCCAGAAATAGAAGCTTTAAATAAAAGCTGAGATAAATACCTGTCTGGATAATTTAATTGTATTTGAGTGGGCATCTTAAGAGTGGAACCACCTTAAAGAGCTCTAGGAGAGAGGCTGATGTCTGGCTCCCAATAGCACCAAGTGATGAAGTCCACCCTTCTTTGGACTAGGCCCTTCGCTAGTATCTGTTTTGAGGAGAACTAGTCAATGCAACACAAAGGGAGCCTGGGAGTCAACAAACACTTTAACAGGACAGGTAGCAGCACCCTGATGCTCAGTTGTCTCCTGAGCAGCACAAGCATACCCTTCTGACTCTGCATTTTTCTTAGTTGTTATGTGGTCAAGGAAGGGATTGGTTATTTACCTAACACAGATAGGTAAAACATGTATTTCTAGTTCAATCCATTTTTTGAAGACTAGAAATTCATTATGAATATTTTTTAATTATTACACTATTATTGATACATTATGGCATGTCATTACCATCTCCAGAACTTACCTTAGCTGCATACGTACATAAACTAATTGTCTCTCTGTAACTCTGAAATGTGAAGAGAATCAGTTCTTGTTCAGAATATAATGAGGCCAAATGACAAGACTGGTCAGGTTTTTTATCTATAAGCCCATTTTTGCACCTGTTCCTGCTGTCTCTGTAATATTCCCTTTTTAATGAGGTGAATTCCAATTATTTGACTCTTTAGATTACTTCTTTTTATTGATCTTTTGAGACACCAGCTCTGCTTCACGTTAAAATGTGACAAAAGAAATATTTCTGAAGTAACATACATCTAAAGCATATCCACGATATTCATATCCCACACAGTAGTGGAAGTCTGAGATTAAGAGCAGAGGCACAAGCCTTGTGTTTTATTAACAGATGATCTAAATCTGTGTTTCTCCACTTACACAAGGAGAAAACAGGTGGTGGCAGATCTTGCAATGTTAATGAGATCTTTCTTTTTGTATAAAAGCAAACTTACAATTAAGAAGACCTGGGTTCTTTTCATTTTAGATGGAGAGTCTTTCATTGCTTCTCACATTTCCAGTGTCTGTTTCCACTTCAGTATACTTTGTTTCTCCTGGACAGTCATTGAGTGACAGGAATGTCACATCAGAGAATAAGCCAGTGCAAATTGCAATATGTTGTCAAGACTAAACTACAATTTGAGCAATACCTAATATGAAGAACCCCAGATAACTGGTACAAATATATCAACGTGTATGTGTATATATATATCCAAATAAGGTACTATACAATAACTGACAGCAATCTGCCTTCTGAAAGCTGTTTGAGGGGATATTTGAACCATATATTGTACATCTATTAGAGGCAATTTTCTAGGGACCTGCACAAAGAAAACAAAAATAAGGAAACACTGTTCTTTCTAAGAACAGGCTTGAGTGCTTATTTTGTCTTGTAAACCTTGCCTATGACTCCAGTGACTTAAAAAAAACCCTAGCAATGCATAGCTTGCAGATTTTGGGTCATTCTCTGCATGTTTTTTTAAATGGAAATCTGCTAATCAAAATTTAAATATATCTGCCTTTCCAATCTGTACAATTACTGAATATGAAATTGTACACCCTGCCTGCCTGTAAAATAGCTGAGTACCCACTGAAATAGGAGATCATTCAAATGACACTTATTTGGATTGAAGAATACCTGTGTGAAAACTATTTACATGAGAGGGCATCCAGCTTCTCCACACCATACTTTGGATGACCTTTCCTGACCGTTGGTTCTATTTTCTGAAGCAGTCCTTTGTTTTTAATTGATGCATTGCAATTCTTTATCACAGAAATGAAAACGTCCCACATAGCAATCATACCCTCAGACTGCTAAACTGCTACAGACACTGCTTTGTTGCCTTGACACCACCCACACGTCAGTATTGGCTAGGCTTGTTGGGCAGAATTCACTACTCTGGTTTTGGGTTTCCACTTGAATTAATCTGATGTCTGCTCATTTTGTCATGTGCAGCACCATAGACCAAGTGAGGCACAAAACATTCCTCCCAGTTCCTTCCCTGTCCTTACTAACTAAACCTGGCCAATTTAATCTCATACCTTCTGGGGCAACAGTTATTTTAGGGTGAAAAAATGGCATGGCCACATGCATTAAGAATTGAGTGGGAATAAATTCATTCTCCTGGTTGAAGTGTGATTTAAAATAATTACGCACTAAAAAAGTAAAAGCTTAATTTCATTCTATCAGACCTTATTCCTGATTAGTACTATTTATCCTTATGCAGGCAACAAAAAGGTGACAAAACACCATATTGTTTGCTCTGGTTATTTCCACAGAAATGTGATTATGGATTTATGCCTGATCTAGATTAAATACATACTGGCAGGTGGTCTGCTAATTGAGATGTCTAGTATTAATGAGTGTCGAAGTAGGGCTGCAGAGTTCATGATTGCCCGCTGCCATCTTTATTGGTTATTCCCTGAAATTAGATTACTGGTTAATAGATGACTTTGGAAGAATTGGCTCATTAACTGTTATGGGTAATGTTAAGCATGCATTCCAGTGCCATAATTAAACTAAGTACTAAGGAGGTTAGTAATAGGAGTAACGGGAGTTTGCTCATTAAACGATAACTGTGTTTACTTCCAAGTTTATTTCCAGTTTATTTCTTTCATCAATGTCATTAACAGGTGTTTTGTGATGATGTATTCTGTTTCATAGACAAAATGTTAATTATTGATAGCAAATGAAAATACACTCAGGACAGCAGAATTACAGAGTGCAATGTTCCAGTCACCAATTAAAGGTTTGTTACATCTAGACATTAGATTTACCTTCTCAAATTAACTCAGTTGAAATTTGTTGAAGTCAGCTGCAATCAGAGCAAATTAATATTTTTCTCTCTAAAATATTTTTAGTACAAACATACTTAAATAGATCACAGGAATCTACTTAATATTAATTGTCCTAAGTGTACATTTTGAATGAATGTCAGTTGTACCGATGAAAAAAACAAATAAACTTACCCAAATATGTGTTGAAACATAGTACAGCTGATCATAAGAGCCATTTTAAAGAACAGGTGGCATACAATGATTAACTGTTTATTTGAGATATACACACTTGAAAGAAAAATACTTGCTACTCTAAGAGGAATTGATTTCCTATCCTCTTCCTTAAAATAAAACATTCTTCCTTTTTGCTAACTTTATCACTTTTTGTTTCCATTCAGCAAAGTTGCTTAACCTTGCCACTGCAATGCCAGTTCTGAGTCCTGCTTAAAAATATGGCTGAGAGTGCCATATATATTCTGGTGAAATTGGAACACTGGTAATTGTTCCTTAGTGACCTTGTCCCAGGAACATGGACATGTTCCATTTTCCAGAATAGAAACATCCCATGGAGGAAAAGGGAAGGAAACATGTCATCTATCAGTCCCCATTCCAGTCCCAACATTTGCTTCTTGCGCTGGGCTCAGTCATTCACCAGGCTGCTGTCACCCAACAGCCATCTCCACCACCAGCAAGTGTGCTGAGCCTCTTAAAGCATTCGTATTCCTCTGGGCTGTTTTAAGGTAAATAACATTCACTGTAAAGGTATAAAACCTGTAAGGAATCCTGAGGTCTGGGGTGAAATTATTCTAGGAATACGATTGATACAGCTTTTTGGACAAGGAGGAACTTTGCCGCCTGTGGCCCAGAGAACTGCCCTCCTGCATCTCTTGCCTGTTGTGGCCAGAGCTGACACATCTGCCAGCTCTGAATTCCTTCTAACTTTTCGGTGTTCATGAATGAAAGCTTTGAGTACCAAATAGCAACAGAGCAATTATAAAAACAGGCCAAGAGACATATGGCAAACATGAGGGTGGTAACTGCACAGAAAAACTTAGCCTGTTGTTTACATTACTCTTGTCAAGAGAAGACTGCTCAGAATTACAAGGCTGACCTAGTTTAGGGTTTGACATTCTTGTTAAATGCTCCAGGGCAGGTACTTTTTTAAGCAAGATACTTCTGTTCTGTCATGGTCCATCTACAATATACTGGCTGCCAGTACTAATATTTCTTTTAAAGAGATATTTGAAGGACAGGTTGTACATACTGTTAGAACAGAAAATGTGAAGGAAAATGTCTGTAGGGTTGAGGGAGAGGAAGTGCATACCCATGCTATAGGATTAATGCTGCAGTATTTGTGACGTATATAGGTATATTTTTATACCAATTATATTTATACACCATCAGCTTTCTTCATTTGAAGTAACTGGAATTAGGTAACTAAAAAGGAATGAAGTTTTTGCTGGCTGTTTATCATTAGAAAACACTGATTTCTGACTAATTCCATTAAAATCAACACCAATAAAAGTCAGGGAATGGATTTCAGCAGTATTTTTGACAATTTTGGTTTCAGCTTACAATAAGAATTACTTTCAATAAAATTGTTTGCATATCGAAACCAGATTTTAAAGCACAGATTAATTCCCCCTTATCTATATTGTACCCATTAGGAACAGGCTTGTGTTTATAATAATTGTGTATACAGTGAGCTTTATATTTATTTGTTTCATTATGTGCCTTTTGGGATAATAGGGTATGCAGGAGCAGCTGTGGGAAAACACAGATCAAGCAATATTAAATCAAACTTTGTTCTGTAATTTCTCATTTATTCTGGCAGGTTTTGACTGGAGTGGGAGCTGAAATAGCACATAAGACTAAACGGGATAGATTTCAGCTTTAACTCAGAATTCTCTGACCATTGGATCTGATCCAATTTTCTCTGAAATCATTGGAAAAGTTCACATTGATTTCTCCAAGAGCTGGATTAGACCTTCTTAGACCCTTCAGTTAAATCCCCTAAGAGAAATTCTTTGTTCTGCTGGATCTCACTAGTCCTACGGAACTAATGAGTTCAACAGCTGTAGCTAAAGGATAAAGTTTACCCTACCCTATTTTCTTCACATAGTTTTGTTAGTGTTATAATTCCCATTGCCCTTGTGCAAAGGGAAGGAGGGAAAAGCATAAAATGGAGAGGTTATCGTTAATTTTTATTATGAGGTAAACAAGAGAAAGGCACAACAAATGTGCTCATATTTCGACCCTGAGAACTCAAACACTGTCATCCTATTCTGTACTTTTACAAATGAATCCAGCAGGAGTTCATTTGTTTCACAGTTCTGACCTTAATTTAACTGTAAATATTTTGCTCTTAATTTTCATGACTGAGTTAGTAAATCTGCCTCTACAATATGTTCCCAGTATGTAATTGTTCCACTTCAAACTCAGGCATAGCTGAGATCCGCACTGGTATGCAAAGCCCATTCTGACATCTGAGGAACTGTGTCACACTGTCCATATGTTCCTTGCTACTAAGGAGGTCAACCCACTTTATAGGAAATTTATAGGTCCATTAGGAATTGAATTTGAGTAGTTTGAATAAACAGATGCTGGGTTATGTGAAGAAAAATTTCATTTTATAAAATAAAATTATATACTGCACCAGTATTTGTATGCTTTGTAATGTTCAGTGTATTATCATCAAACTAGCCCCCTTTTCTTTACAATAGCCTACAAAATCCTTTTATCTCTTTTCAAAAATACTTAGTGGTTGCTAAGCAAGTACAAGTCTGCTATACTACACTATTGGTACTAACTGTCACTGCCATAATCAATAAAAGGTAAGTAGTGAAAATTAATTTTCAATAAGCTTTGAATTCTCATATTCTATTTTTCATCATGACCTTTGCTCTCCATAGAGGAAAATACTTGCTGAAGTCAACGTAGAAAGCTGATCTGACTAAATGGTGTGAGATCTGTTTCTTTCACAGTAGGTTATTTCAGACTGGAACACCAAAAACCATTTCAGAGCTCTGTAGACCTTCCCATTATCTCTGTAATTCCTGGTGATGTTAATCAAAACTATTGTCCTATTTGCAAAGTACTTAATACCATTTTGATTACCATTCTTTATTTAGCCCTTGCCATCTGTTTTATTTTATGGTTCCCTCACATGCATTTGGAATAATGTCTCAAATGTTATTTCTATAGTGTTTATTTTGATGAGAATATAAATGCATAATTATATTTTATGTAGTGTATACTATATTCGTATGCAATTAAATTCTGAGGAGTTATATTAAAGTTTTTAAGTGCTTTTTGGGGTTGGACAAGAACAAAAAGTTTTTCTAAAAGAGGAAGCTTTCAACCTTGTGAACATTTTAGAAAGTTGAACCTGTTCACCTCAAAAGCTAGTTCCTGGTAGAGACTTCGAAAGTCAGGCATGTACTGTAGGTTTACCTAGCTATCGAGAAACTTGTAAAGTTAAAAGTAGAAACATTACTTGTAAGACTGAAACTTAAAAAGAAAGCCAAACCCCAAACTAATAAATTCTAGCTTAATAGTGCTGGGATCAATGAACTAACAAGCTACTGCTTTGCCTAATGCTAAGCAGCTATATTCACTTATATTCTCATTATGCTACTACAGTTTGCCTTTGAGTGGACATCTCTAGCCATTTAGGTAAAATTACTGCTACAGGAGTTCCCCAACACTTCCTTCTCTTACAGCTTTCCAAACAGTTTACTAAAGAAACAACGCAGAGGTGAACAGAGCGCACTCTGAGGAAAGATAAAAGTGGAGAGATGCAGAAAATATGAGCACTTGCTGTCACTGAGAATGTGAGTGGAACATTTAATTCAAGCTTTTTCACAAAGGCCTCAGACACAGAAGGAGATAGTACAAAAATGCTTTGGCAGTACAAACTCTGGAAGATGAATTCTTAGAAGGCCCTTCAGTAGAAGTAATGATGATAAAAAGCTTCGTTGTTCAATATATTTCTCTTGAAATCAATGCTGACATCACTAAATACAGCAAGACAAAATCTCAGTGACAGAGTAGTTAGTTAAATAAACATTTAAAGACAGCTCTGGGGCAGTTAGTCTTCAGAAATGTTCTGGCACTGTCTAGTGAGCCTGCTCACTAGTATTTATGAAATACAAAATTACTCTGTTGTTTGGCTACGCTCAGTAAACATGTCAACAGTTTCAATGGTGCATGAAAAAGGTGTCCAAAGTGCAACCTCATGAAAATGCCCAGGAAAAGTCTTAATAATTAAAAAAAAATATATAAATTACTACTCTGAAGAGTCAGGTCTATCAAAAAAACCAGAAGCATTACATTTTGCCTAATGCAAAATCATAGGGTGTCCATCAGAATTAGATAAATACAAATAACAAAATGAACATTCATTCCGTGCCACAGATTTAAATCATGAGGCATTACTATGTTCTACCTGCTGTAGAAATGTGCTCAGAAGAACAATGGAGTCCATGTTCCTTCTCTATTGTTAGATCTGGGGTTTTGCAATTTTGCTTTCTATTTAGGTGCTGGCTGCTCTGGCTTGGAGCCAGCCAGCAACAGGCTCACTCTCCCCTCCCACATACACAAGATTAAAAACTCTGTTAATTTGTTCTTTCTCTCTGGAGAATGTAATCATCAGGGGCCAAAGCTTTGCCATTACAGGAAAATGCAAAGCTAAGTAGCTCACAATATAAATATTTCGATTATTAAAAGACCCATTGTTTGGTTCCAGTTCCAAAAGCTGATGCAATATCTGGAAGCATGATATTTCCATTAAACTAGGCATCCTTGCCTGAAACCCAGGTGGCAGAGTTTGTAAGCTATGCTTCATAAAAGATTTTGCTCCTGTAAACTGAGTTCTGCCAACAAGCCTATATAGCCTCTTCCTTGCAGGTACCAGCCTTTGTCTCAACAAATCTCTGCACCTCCCACCCGTTTCACATCATTCCAAAACAAACCCTACAGCTGAACTGGCTCCTGCTCCCACCCCAGCACAAACCGAATGACCTCTCCCTCCCAGTTATTCCATGTAGTGACTTGTTGATCTCCCTTCTTTAGTCATTTGATATTGTCTGAGGAATGAGGAAAGAGAACATTGCTTTTGACAGCAGCTTACCAGATAAATTAAAAATAAGCAAAGTTTGGCAGGCTTGCTAATGGTTGTGATTTCAAAGATATCTCGTACTCCCTGGGACACAGTAAAGAGAGTCTTTGTGAAGTGCTCATGATGTGCATGACCTTCATGCTGACGTGCATGACCTTCATCCTGATGTGCATGACTCTCACATTCTAAGACCTGTGTTGTCTGGACCTGAGAGAAGGCTCTGGGGAGTAATTTTGCACTGCCACTTAAATGTGTCCAGGCTGTTGGAAAGGAAGGAATAAGCTATTGTTCTGAGTCTTCCATTTCCCTAATACAGAAAAATTAAAGGTATCAGAATTAAAGCCAGACAGCAGAAGTAGATTGTGGGACTATAATCAGGAGGAGGATGTGCTGCCGTCAGAATAGAATAGAAAATATATTTCTGTCTAATGCTGAACCTTGGAAAACGAACTGCAGCAAACCATTTGCAAATATACTGGGTTCTGAATGCTGCAAGGTTAGTGATAGAGTGTCAGCTTTAGTGCACTGGCCATCTTCCAGTCTGGATAATTACATGCTGCTTACTCAAACAAACCTACAGTTTCACTTGCACATAGTAGTCCTGTCTTCCTATCCTGAAATGTGGTGCAGGGTTCCTATGAGTTCATTAATAATAGAGCACTTCAAGAGTAGGCAATCCTCCATTCTGTCATACTGTTTGCAAATTGTCGTAGAGCGATGTAGGTGTATATAAAATGAACAGCCAGGCACAGTTGGATCCTGGCATTTGTGGACTACTTCAGTGCCAGCGATTTTAAGCAAGGTTACTTTGCTTCCTTATACTCTTTAGAAGGTCATTAATTTTACTTGCTTTGCTCTGAATTCTCTTTGTAATCCTGTTTAGGGGTAAAACAGTAATAATCTTGTTCACATGTCTGTGAGATTTTGTGCTGTAACTTTAATAGTTTTGAATTTATCCCACCACTTATTCTGAGAACTAGAGAACAAGGGGTTCAGTCTGAGACTAAAGCAGCTACATGTTCACACATCCAGTGGGTACCTAAACTCTCATTATAGTTAAAAGATAACACAATGATCCCCACTGAAGGTTAATTTAATTTTTAGGTGGAAAGACCACTGCAGTTTGCTTCTAGGACAGCACAGCACCTCTGGATGCTTGGCAATTATGCCCACAGACCTCACCCAGAGAACTCTGTCTCAATGCAAGTCCAGGTTATTTATTGCTCCTTATCGTCCTCCCACATTATTCACTGCCGAGCCTTATCTCAGACCTCCTGTGCATATGCATCTGTACTCCTGGACTTGTGGATATTGTATTATAACATTTCTCTGATCTTCTCTGATTCCATGGCAGCAGATCATCTACAAGCCTATAAAGCAGTTGATGTGTATGGGACTGAAGGCTGAGGTGGCCACTGGCAAACCGAAGTGTCTCCTTTCCTCATAAAGTATTCAGTAAAGTTCTGCCACCTCTGTCAGCACCTCTGCACTGTTTCAGTTTGATATGAATGAGGAAGAACCAAAAAATAAGAGTAGAAAGAAGAAAAGTAAACAAGAGATAGAATATCAGAAAGTAGAAAGGAAATAGTAAAATGGTGGTGATTATAATGATTATTCTTGATACTACAAATCAGAAGTAAAAACAGGGACAGCACAGGCAGCGTGTGTCAGGAAGAAGACCATTCAGTAAAAAGCTAACCATGTTTATTCTAGGATGTGGTGCAAGGAGATCACCTGCCTGCTAAGGTCATCCTTGCTGGGTGCGCTCAGTATGCCAGGGACTTTTTAACCCTGGAGGGCAGCAAGGATGTGCCCTGTATTGATACACACTGATTCCTATAACTCCCCGCTTCAGTCTCTGCTAGTGTAAGTCATCACACTGCCCTCCATACTGGCTTGTGTTTTGGATAGGGACAAAACCCACATTCTTCTATATGTGAGGGTGGACCTTTTTTTTTTTGCTTCCCAATGGTGATTTCTACCAAGAAGGATAACTCCCTTCTTATTGACTCAAAGTTTAATACGAAAACCGTAATTTCTTACTTTCCTCCAGCAGGAAGCTGCTGTACCTCCAACCTCTGTCATGAGTACCTTGCTGACTATGGCTTTGGTCTCTCTGGAATCTAAGGGAGAAGGGCAATGAAGACAAAGATGCACATAAAACATGGGAAACCAGTATTAACATCCTGGCCAGTTCTTTGAATATGCAGGGTGCCCCAAGGGATGGTAATACCAGAAGGCAGAAGGCAGCTTCTGCACTCATTCCCTGATGCAAAGCTCTGTAACATATTTCCGTCTTTAAATTCTGTGATGCTCTGGATACTTTTGGATATACAAAATGTTCTCCAACCTCATTGCCTCTTTTCCACAATACAAAGTCTACAATCTCTTTGGATCTGTTAGAATAATTTAATCTCCAGGTGAGAAAATATATATGCATTCCTATGTTTTATATGGGTCTTTAACTTGTTAATGAAACTGGGGCTAAATAAACCTACTCTATTTATATGGTTCCATTGCACTGTTTCTGTTAGAATTCAGTTGTGTGTGACTTCACTTTTGTGTTTATCCAAGTACAGACAGAGCTCTTAAGAAAAACTCAGGGTTGTAGAAACAGTTTGTTGTGCTGATTACCCTCTGCCAACTTAGTGGAGGGAAACCTGGGATGTGTTGAAACTATTTTGTGTTCATCAAACTCCGGGCATAAATAAAAGTTAGTTTCACTGAAAGTCATTTAAGAAAACAACACAGTTTATCTGAGTTAGAGATAAACTCAGGGTTTTGTTTGATTTCTTCCTAAAAGAACAGTCTACTCCTACAGGCTCCCAAGTGGAGCAATCAAAAATCAGAACTGCAAATTTAGTAACTGGCCTCCAAAGAGAAGGCATGCGCCCTCCTGGAGAATGATCAGCATCTGGCATGATTAGAGCTTTGGTTGTTCTCTTTTATCCTGGAAATTGTAAGCAAAGTGAAGAGATGCCTCAGTTCAGGTTCTGGATATTAACCAGTAAAATTACATTCTTTCAAAACACTTGTCTATTTTTGCATGTCAGTCTGGACTCAGATCTTGTCAGAGATGGGCCATTATAAAATTCAACATCTCAAGTCAGTTTTCATGTACAATCACCAAAGAATCATGACGATTCTTTAGAGATTCCCAGACACGGCCTCTGGATTCTAAAGAACTGTGGTAAACAGGAGGGAAAGATCTTCCTTTTGTGACCGAAAACAGACACAGCTGAACCCCGAGCATTACAGGTTACCTAGCTTATTGTACATCTTCTTGTGAACTTGTTTTGCCATTTGACAGGGTCAATAGATAGCACACAGACAACAGTACAGAAAATAACCTTGATTTAGTGCTTGTTTCAAATTTATACAGAAAAAAGGCAATATACACATATAAAAGTAGCCTACGATACCCTGATGTAAGCAATAAAACAGATAAGAACCTAATCATTACTACTCAAGGTTAGCAATAGTGGTTAAGAAAGATACATCACCAATTGCCCTAATACATTACCATCATCCGGATCCACCCAAAGCTGCTGGGGAGCCCTGCTTGCAGCCAGGGTTCGGAGAGCCTGTCCCAGCAATTGGGAAGTCCTACACAGGGCGTCCCTTTGTAGGTGAGGTCTTCAAAGTTGCTGCAAGAGGGTCCAGATTTTATGCTAGTGAATAAACAAGCTCACATAATTTCAAATACAGAAACATCTGGTTTTACTTTCCTCTCAGATCCCACCAAAGCCTGTCCAGGCTCAGGGAGGAGCCAAGGGAGTTTCCTTTATCTACTGGATTTTAACCACTGGTTTCCAAACAAGGCCAAACGTCTGTTGTCCACCTGCCTCTAAGCAAGGAAGGATGCACTATATCTTCACCAGAGATTATATTTTACCTAAGCTACATCTTTTGCTAATGATCATACATAGTTTACTAATGATCATGCATATTTTGCTAATGATTGGATACTAGATACATATATAATGTTTGGCTGGCGGGTTCATCTAGAGGTCAACTTTGGCTCAGGGCCTGTTGCTCAGGCCTCAGTGCCTCAGAGCTGTGGCAGATAATGTGCTGCTTGAAACTACAGTAGTCCCCAAGTCTTTCCGTGGAATAGTTCTTTGTTCTTTTCTTGCTGACACAACCACGAGTTCACTGTAAATTGCTTTTCAACTCCTTTATCAATTGGTTTTGCAAATGGAAGTTGTAGGGATATAAAGCTATCACTTGGCTTTGTACCGCTGTGTTAGATTAGTGCCTGTAAAAACTTGTCTAGCTCTCAGTAAGAAGCAGTATCTCTGTACCATTAAAAACAACCAATAAAACAGAAGCTCAGTTGTTTGCCCTTTCCCTCATCAGTGTGATAATAAATGGCATTTACAGGCCAGGATTCAGTGCTGTCCTCTCCCCCATGACCTGTTTAATTTTTATGACAAATGCCTCATGAAGTTATATATCACAGGAAAATAGATATTTAATCTAGTATTTATATTTATGTATTTATTTCTTTTTCTTCCTGTTAATATCCTGCAGCCAATCCTCCTGTCTTCTGTTCAGCAAAGACCTTAAAAAGGAGACAATTTATTTAAAGTTAACTTGTTCCCTGAGGCAGTTTTTGCACCTGCCTGTGATTCATGGGCTTATGGGTGAGCACTGAAGCCAAAGCATGTCGAGCAACATGCATTCTGAGTATATTCACCACCTTCTCACCCAAATTAAACTTCAGTGAAGTAGGAATTTTCAAATATTTACCTCATTGCTTTAGATTTCAGTAATAATCTAACCTTCCTGACCTGAAAAAGTATTAAATCACTATACTGGCCACATCTCTACCACAACCCACAGGGCAACAGAAACCTCTAAATGCCAAGCAAGCTCATTTTTTTCCCTGGTAAAGGCCACTGTGTGATGTTATCATGAGTGACCAGTCCTATCTTTCAGAAAAAAAAACGTGTTTCAGTTGAAATTATACCCCAACACCTGTAAAGGAAGATGGCTGCAAATTCTTTAACAGAAAAAAAGGGTGAAATCATGGCCTGAGGAATAAACTACAAACATGAGTCTTAGCAGACTGCAGTTCTAAAGAAAAACAAACAAAAAATAAAGCTTTACTGCTGAAAGACACAGTACAAAACTATTTTACAAAATTTTGTGAAAATTTTTGGTTGGCAACGGTACCATTTACAGCCTGTTCCATCTGCCGAGGCAATGCACCCATACGAGTCATTTTCTGTTTACCTGAGGCACACATTGACCAGGGAAAGCTTCCTCTTTGCCTAATCACTATAAGGACACAATTTACATTTCTCAGGCTCAAATTTGCACCTGTCCAGAAGTTCTGTAATAACAGGTGATTACAGAAACCTTGGCACTGTGCCATGGCAGGTCTGTGCGCACTAGATAGACCCGGGACTGGCGACTGTCCCTGGCCTCTTTCATCTATCCCACCCAGGCTCCTCATCCCTTTAAGTGTCCTGGGACTCACTGGTGAGTTGCACTGTATTGATTTTGAACTGCCTCTACACATGCAAGCTGGGACTTCATTATTAAAGAATGGGGTGCCGCAGACCCTCAGAATGAATATCCCATTGTAATTTGTATTCAAAGAAATCAAAATGTTCTGGATAGGTGAGTGCCAGCTTTCTGGCTACGGTGGTAATAGGGTGACCATTCCAATTACTTCTGGAAATTTTCTGGAAGTCCAGATACCAGCACTAGGGCCCACATTCAGATCCCATTGGAACCAGTCAGTACTTTCAGATCCTTTTAAGTAGGGTTCCATTTTGACCCATATCTGTAACTCCTTCAACCTTTGAAAAGAAGCATAGGAGAGAATGCAAATACTGATATCCTGCACCTGCATGTAGGAGAAACACTACTGCAGTGAAAAAATACATACAAAATGATGTTTAAAATCGTATTTATTGTATGCTTTTGGAGATGGCTATACATTTTCATTTATTTTGAACCTCTGGTAACATCTTGGTGAACTTTCTTTGGAGCAGTGAAAGAACTGTAATATCTCCTCTTTTTTTGCCTCATCCATGGGAGTGCCCTGTGGATAGAAGCAAAAGTAGATCTCATCCAGCAGCACAGATGAGGCAAGACAAACACTCACCACTTGATAGCTGTTCAGCCAGATATATCCTTTCTAGGCAGGAATTGGTCTTTATTCGTGAGGAACTGTGAGCATAGCAGTCCTGTAATTTTACTCAAAGATCTGTTGGCAGAACAAAGGGCAAGCAAGAACTGTAAACAGGGGTGTGGGACTAAACATCCAATTACAGCAAGAGACCAGAAAGTAAAATTAGCTTTAATTGTGGAGACATCTTGAAAAGTAGGTATTTTTTCTTGGATTTATTTTTTTTAACGACACTGTAGTGTATTTTAAATTCATGTTTATCACTGCCATTCAAAATGAAGATTTGCCTCCTTAAAAGACAGTTTTGATACTGAAACCTCTCATTAAACCTAAACTTAGATAAAGCTTTGTGTCTAAGATGACACAAAAGAGCTCCTCTTGGAGTTTCAAAAATTAAGAATTTTTACATTGTGTGATGTTAGAAAGATGGTTCTCTCAACTATGTACTCCCAAGTATTTCATCAGGCCATCGATTTTTGCCTAATCAATGTAAATTTGTTGGAGTTCTTTGCATAAGTGGTTTATGACATAATACAATGGCATGTAATCAGTGTTTCATCCCTGCAACAGATTTTTATTAAAGGCTAAATCTGTATTTTAATCATTCTGGTGCAACAACATTTAAATCAAATTATGTAATTGAAAACAGGGTAGCAAAAGTCACCAAGGAAACTTATGCAGCTGAGGTGAGAAACTTAAAAAAGCTCTTACCCGGAGCAATTCCTCAAAGATTAAATGCCAATAGGCAGACTTACCATTCTCAACATGTTTACAGCAATTATTCTTGTGTTTTATTGATCTAATGCCTTTGCCTTTTAATTAGCCTTCCCAGAAAATGTCATGTTCTGAGAGACTAAGCACAGAAGTGTAGGGGGTGACTGAGTTTGGTATATATCAGCACATATCAGGGAATGGGCTGGATGACAAACACAGAAGTATTTCTTTTAGTGTTTTAATGTAATACATATTTTAATTAATGTCAGTATTCAGGTCTCAAATACATCATACTTTAACTTTATTTGAGTGAGAAGCAGAGGTTTGAAACAGACATCCAAGTCGATATGTAAGTATTACACGCCTACAGAAATGCAAGAATCTATGAATTTCATCTGCATGATGCATGAGCACTGACTGGAGTTCTTTATGGACACAATATCATATCTAATTGTGTGTCAGCATGTAAAAACAGATCAGTTGTAATCACTGTCTGGCAACCACACACTTAAGGAAAATGTATATACGTACATGTTGTACATGCTTAACTTTGAAACTGAGTATCAGTCATAGAAACTTTCTTCCCATGAAAAGGGAGCTGTGGCCAACCTCAGCTTAGGTACGTATGGAAATCCCCCAAATATTCAATCGTGTTTTAACTCTCATGCCTGGATTCAGTCCATCTAATTTTAGCTATTTAGCTATGACCCAAGTGCAGAGTCCAGCTGTCCTAGGCTCCCTGGTCAGCACAGGGCTGGACACTCTTTTTCATCTGGTGTGACATGACCTCTCTGAAGCTGATGGCAAAACTCCGGTATTCCTGCTTCATGTTTAAGGACAAAATACAATAGCCGATATCCTGGCAAAATCACTGGAAATCTTGCTCTGGACCTAGGTCCCTTGGTCCCTTCCCTGCAGATGTTGGGAGCTGCTGTAAGCCCGCAGCTAAGCCATCTCTTCTCAAGGTTGAATAAGCCCAGCTCCTGCAGCTTCTCCTCACAGAGAAGGTGCTTCAGCCCTAAACACCTTGGGGACCCTCTGCTCAACTTCTCCAGTTTATCAGTGTCTTTTCTGTATTGGGGACCCAAACATGGTACACCCTAACAAGTGATGACTTCTAAGAAACTGGAGGCCAGCCAAGGGTGCTATAAGTAAAGGAATCAATTTCTCTCTGATGCATTATGTTGATAGATCCATGTTCAAAATCACCTCTTGAATTTTGAATTTATTTTGTCAAAAATATTTTAAATTTATCAGACTGACAGTCTACACAGAATTGTATCATAACAATCAATAACTATTTTTAAACAGTCAGCATTTTTCTGCACGACCACTGCAAAACCACACAATAAATTCTATGGAGATGTCTTGGTAGATTATCTCTCTGTGATGTATAAATAAAATGTGTATGCTTTGCATTCTGAAGTCATAAACCTGCTGTACTGGGAAATTTTGAAAGTTTTGCACTACTGTGACCATAAATTAGTTTGTTATCAGCACAAGAAACAATGGTACTACTACTTTTAACAAATTTTTTTTTCTGAAGATATTTCTGTCTGAAGATCATAAAATATGTCATGCCTGAACTGGTACCCACCACTGTGGAATACACATACTTTCATACACGTACAGTTTCAGCCTCACAACCTGTAACTGAGACAGGCAGAGAATTATTATTCCATTTCAACAAGGACAAATATTAAAGACATTATTTCACTGATTGTATTTCTAGAATAAATGAAACTAATTCTCAGAGTAAATTAGGATATCATATTAGGATAAATAATGGTGATGGAAATGGATTCTCAAAGACTTTTTCAATTAAAAAGAAAAAAACAGAATTGGGAACCAGCAAATTCTGTCCTATTCCATACCTGCAAAAGCAGCTCTCTTTTTGCTTTCTGTCTTTTCATTTGGGTTATCTCCCACAAGGGAACTCAGTTCACAGTTTATAGCATAAATATGTAGTGGCAAACTAGTTAGATTTGATGAAGTGTAATCTTTTTTTCATGGTCTGCCCACTCACATTCAACATCATTTGAAGATTTGTAAATTCTTTTTTGCTGGGAGTGCTTCTTGTCTGTTCATCATTTTATGTGTTTACCCTGCAAGGCAAAGAAGTATACACAGAAAGAATAATCCTAGGAATGGCAGTTAAAATGCATTGATGTTTTTTAACTTTTCATCTCTATTTCTCAGAATGACGCAGATGCTGATAAATGGGCAGCTATAGATGGCATTTTTTTCATCTGTTCATTCAAGTATATTGCTAAGTCTGATATATATTTGTCTTGGCTTGGATATTTTTCAGTGAAAGGAGACACTGATAAGAACTACTTTAACAGATCAGGAGACAAAATTTTTCTGTGCATAGTATATGAAACGGGCAAAGGTATCTTTTTGACTGTGTTGCTTAACCCTGAATTAGAATGATATGTGGTAGTCCAGTACCTTTGCTTTTTGCTCTTGAAGTTGCTGGAAGATTTCTTGCTGACTTTTGACTGTTGTTGCTGTCTTCAGATGCAGCAAGCAGCACAAATGCTGAACTGTGAAGCAAAAATCCTGTATTTTCAGGACTGAGTCACACTGGTGGAAATGGAAAACTGCTTCTGTCCATCTTGTGAAGATGTATTCTTATCTTCAGATGCATGTGATCAGTAGATACACTGATAGCCCTCAGTGTTAGCCCTCTTTGCAAATTAGCATCACCAGTGGTGCAACATAGATGTCTATGAATCAAGTACAAAATCCATAGATTTCCCTAAAGACAGCAAACAGACAGCAGCTTTTCACAGCCTCTAGCATTGGCAGGCACAAGACAAAAATAGATGAGAGGACTGGGGGGGGACAATGTAATCACCAGGAAGGCTTTGCTGTGGTCACAAGTGACCAATTGTCTTCTGAAGATGTCACAGCACATTCATTCCACACTTGTGACTACTTCTCATAAATCACAAAATCATCTTAAGTCCTTTTCATAAGGTTTTGACTTACGATACAAGACCCTAAAGTACCAGTTGTATTGGGAAAAGGCAAGTAAGTTCTTGGGTATGGTGAAAATGCCTAAAATATGAATCATTCGTATGTAATGAAGACAACCTTCACTTACTGTACCCAAAAGAAACATGGGAAAATTTAATTCCTGGTGCCTTGATTTATTGGCTTGTTAAGCCCTGAATATGTGAAAAAATATCATTCTAGCCCCCAGTCGATCACAACCCCACCACCGTCTCAACAGTGCTCAAGGCAGTGCTTTATCTGCAGGTTCTGTGCTGCTCACCTCCAGGACCAGAAGTTCTAAAATGCCTTTGGTTCATTCAGGTCTTATGTGCCCAAACAATGATTTTACACCATTGAATTTTTATTTGTAAAACCTACAAGTTACTTGTAAAATAAATCTGTGATTCAGCAGCCATGTGGATTAACAAAATTAATCTATATGGTGGTAAAACGAAGAGAAATTTACAGTCTGCCAGAGGAGTCCTTCTCTCCAGCACATACCTTGTCGTAGTTCTGATTTCCTTTTTTTTCTACCCCCGAGTTTGTAAGGTTCATAAGGCTTATTTTCAAAAATGTATTTTTGTGAAGGTGAGTGTGTCTCCTAAGGCACAGATGGTAGATAGATATATGAAAATGTAGTGAATGTGACAGAAGCCAGGAACAAACCTGGTGCAGAAAAATTGTCTTTTAAATTTAGTGTTAGTTTTCCATGGGAAATAGTGGAATTTAGTTAATCGTTATTCAGATGTATGCAAAAAATATAAAAGAGGAAATGGTTAATTGTACAGCAGCTCTACATTTCCCTTTTTGAAGCTTGTAATTTTCTATCCCCACATCATATGACACAGGGCTGATCTTACAGCTCAGCTTGTTGAAAACTTCTTTTGAAGTCTTTCATGAAAACAAGGTGTCATGAAATGTAAAATCCTTTAACAAACTGACAATTTGAATATAGTACTTTAAATGTGCAATACTGCCAACAGTACATTTTCCTGTAATGCCTCGTTTTCATCTGCATTGCTCCTATATTAGAAGAGTTCAGCCATCCTTACAGAGCTTTAAAAAACCACCTGAAAATACCAGTGATACTTCTTGATTTGCAGGTATTCTTCGTTAACTTCAATAACCAGTGAATCCTAATCAGAGTTGCTGTCACTAACTGTGACAACAGCTGGTAGCCTAGGTATTTTTTTGATGGGAGAGATGTAATTATGCAAAACTGTAAAACTATAAACATTTTAATAGATGTAGTACAAGCATTCTTTTAGTGGAAGCATTAAGAAACATAACAGGTACCTATGAGTGGTGTTAAAAATCTCTTCCAAATTTTGATTGCTTAAGAAAGAAAGTTCAAGGTCATGGAAAAACAGTATGACTTTACTGTTAAATTCACTTCTCATTTGTTGTATGTATCTTCCATATCAGCAACCCTTCAGTCTGTCATCTCTGAAAAGCCATCTGTGTTGTGCTTTATCTTAGCCAATGCTATGTTGACCCTCATAATCATGTCTTCATTTCCTCTCAGCTCTATTGTTGTAGCCTCATTAGTTGTTAATTTAATGAATTTATTTATTTAAGTTAAAAACCACCTATTCCAGCTCCAGGTTGCTAGTCATTTCCTTTTAATTAATACACTGTGTAAAGTATGAATATTACCAACCTTCCAGGTATCAGTTCACTTGACTCTTGCTCCAAATTCAAAAGCATACTACTTACTTCTTCACTTCCTACCAAAAAAAAAAAAAAAAAAAAAAAAAAAAAAAAAAGACATGTCTTCAGTCATGAACTATGCTGATTTCCTTTCACCCTCTACTAGGTCAGTTTATCTCTTAGAAGAAGCTAAACCAACCTGAGGAACTATTTCATAGTTAACATTTCACAGGCAGAGAGGCATTGTGCTGGCACAGGTCCTTCCATCCTTGCTGTTTATGCTGCCTGCTTAAAAGCTAGCATTGTCTGGGGTTTACGTTTTACTACTAAGACGTGACAAAGGTAACCTGTCTTCTCTGACAGGTTTCTATGCTTTTTTCCTGGAGTAGCATCGAAGAGGCAGAACAGGGGTTTTTTAGCTGCAAACTATTGCTTTCATACTTATTTATTTCAGTATTTAGCTCAAGCTTGACAAATCCACTGAGTTAATCACTTCCCTCTTCAAACCTGCCCTTCCCAGTTCCCTAGCCTCTCCTTAAAGTTGCTTCCCCAGCTCTAATAAGTGGGTTCACTCTCCCAGTTTTCTATCTCAAGACGGCTCTTAACACCCAAATAGCTAAAAGCCTGCTTTCATGTCTTTCAAAAACAGTGCTCTTCCTGGTCAACAACTGTCATGGAAGCATACACATGCTCTTGAGTAAAACAGCATCCCACTCCCTGAGCCAAAAAACTTCCCTGAACTCAAGCATTCCTTCTGAAAGCTCTTCTGTATCTTTCTGCCTTCTTACCCTACATACAGTCCTTATTTGCATGTGCCAATTGTATTCAGATACGTTGGTTTCCAAGGTCTATTTTTATGAAGGATGCAATGATTCATGGTCCGCAGACCATGAACAATTCACACAGTAGTCAGCACTTCTGTGTTCTGCAGAAAACAGTCTGTTGGGTTGCCTTGTTCTAGGTATTATTGCCTGGTTTTAGGTTATTCTCAAGGAAAGACATCAAAACTCTTTGTAAAAAAGATGCTGTTGTAAGGTTATTATTTGCCCGTAAGACTGCATGTGGTATTTGTGACTTAAAAGGGGTGCCTCTGTTTGGATGTGATCCACAACATGGAAATGGAGAACCGCTGGTTTATGCAAAACTGGTTTGTATGCATTACATATATAGTTACCTCCAACAGCAAATACTGAAACAGACTGTCAAACTGCATCCTGTGAGAAATGACCTTGCAATTTATTTGAACACACAGTGTACCAAAACCTTTCTGTTTTCTTGAAGCTGCAGGTTAGTAGACAGGGTCCTTTATGCTGTGGATGTGTGAACAGATGTAAGAGCATGGCAAGTTAACGCCCAGAAAGCTTTCCTGAGCTGCATCACCATCCTGACAGCAGCCCTGATGTAGGCACAGACTGAGCAGCTTTACAAAGCCTGCTTGAGTAGAGTTCCTTCCTTTGTGGCTTGTTACAAAGGAAGAACCACAGGAAACTTCTTCACTCCCAGCCTCCTACATTCTTCCTTTGTGGACTGGCAAATTCAGATATTCAAATTCAAATCCCTCATACATTTCAAATGAGCTTTCCAAAGCTATCACATTTTTCTTTTTCCAGTCTGTTTTATTTTTCAGCTAGAGCAGTTTGCCACTCTGCTTTTGGAATATTCAATGATAAACCCACAGAGAAATGTAGCGGAGTTAAAAGTGGAAATAATTCACAATGTGTATTAACAGATAGAACCTGGATAAATACAGATTGAATCTTAAATAGCTTATTAACCAGTATTTGATCCAGTCTGTAAAATGTTTACTTTCCCCGAGAAAAACTTATTTATGTGGGTAGAAGTTGATGTAGATCTAAAAAAACAAGTTTTGAACAAAATTGTAATTGTTATTCATCACATTGCTTTTTTAATATTTGCAAAAAGCAAAGTCTTTATAATTCATTCTCCTTATTTATTTAAGTGTGCCAAATTAGGGACATATTTTGACAGCCATGATGTTTTACATCTCATATCATGAATATCCCTAATACAGTCACTGGAATTTCTTGCAGAGTACAGTACTGAATGTGAATATATCTACTCTAGTGTGAACCTTCGCAGAATGAATCTGTGAAATTCATCTTCCACAGCTTTTTTTTTTTTTCTTAGTAGAACACAACTGTTGGAAAAACACACAAACGTGGTGGCAATTGGCAAAAAACCCCCACAAAACTCCCTCAGAATTATAACGAATATTCACAGCAGTTTGTTTACAGTATGTACTCTACAGTAGATATTTCGTACATTTTTCCTTTTTTAAGATCACCATATCTTAAAAGGGTGCAGGTACTGGATTAGGATTTCATATGATACAAAAAGGCATAGCACCATTACATACCTGTATTAAAGTAACACGTATATTCAGGCAGAGTGGTGTAGAGGGGCGTGGAGGGAAGTGAATGTGTAATTGTACATAGATAACCAACATTTTCACATAGATTACATGGAGCTAACAGAATAAAATCATTTAATGGAACACAGAAAAGAGAAAAAAAATTGGAAAAAAAGGTCAAAAAAATTTAAAAGTAGTCTCCAATAATTGTATCAGTGCTAGTTTTATTTTACTTCTTTCATCAAGCCTTTCCATTCTTGCTGTGTGTTCTTTTATTAACAAAACCCAGAAGCTTCACAGCTGCCACAAACCAGTGTTGCTACACAACAAAAACCTAGCAAGTAACACAAGAATTCTCAAATGTTTTACTCACACTCACACATATAATACATCACCACTGAAATGCAGCTGCTTACAGAGAATGAACCCAGCAACTTTTTTTTAACATCCAACAATATATGATGGTTTAGGACAGGACATTAAAGATTCTTTCATCAGCTAGAAATTCTATAGGAAGTTTAATTTCTCAAGGTAAAATTTCATCACTGTGTTTTAAAAGACTATTCTTATATAAAGAACAATGGGATTTTTAACATACTCAAGTTTCAAGACTATCATAGTATATTCAGTAAGTAAATGCTCATGCTTTGTTCCTAACTGAAGTGAGATGCCACTGTGTGGTTACCCCCACCACATCCTGAGAAGTCCTCCATCCAAGTATTGCTTAGCTGGTGAAATATAACTTAAGGTATTGCACCAAGCTATTTTTGAGCTACACATGGAAGGACATACACTGAATTTATTTTCCTGTTGCGGAAAGTGTATTCTATCCAGAAAAAACAGAATTATTCTTCCTAATCTTCTGTGGCTCAGGGCAGAACTTCCACTGTCATCAGAATAGATTTCTTCAGGACAACTTCATACAAACTTAGTGTCATTGAGAGCCTGTAGTCTATAGGGGTCATTAACAGCAATGAGATGGGTATGGTAGACAGAAGTCACTGAAGTAATTAATATGAAAGGAAATAAATCAGAGAGAATTGTTGAGGACACCTCACTGGACATTTCTGTCTAAATCGGCATAACTTATGACTCAGCTTTCAATCTCTGGAAAATACAGAGCTTTTCCACTAACAGACAGTCATTTCATGTTTCTCAGTGAAAGCAAGAACATATGCTTATTTTTACCCCCAAATATTTGCTTGCAATCTTCATTTAAATTGCCAGATGGGGAAATCAAGCGTGCAGGGAAGGGCTGCAGGGGTCCGTGTGCATGTGGCTGTGCATGTCCATGCACTTACGTGTCTAACCAAGGACTATTAATTCATTGGCCAGTTGCAACCTAGTATGTCAGAAGAGCGGCTGTCTCTTAAAAATGAATACCCTTGAAAGTTTCAGGAAAAGAAGAGGTTGCTAGTGGAGAGGAAAGGTTTCCCTGTAGGAAAAAAAACCCAAACCTGCAGTTGCTTGAGAAGTTCTTTTTCATAGGGGGCTTCAAGGGCAAAAGGCAGTTCAGACAAAACCCACAAGAACTAGGTATGGCTCATAGTATGAAAATAAGGAAATTCAGATGCTACAGCTTTTCAAAGAGAAGGAGATGACTCTGACTCGTTACCACTTTGGCCATTTATCTCATGTAATTTTAGTGACTGAAAAGGTGGCCCCCAATTCAGATGTCCATGTTTTCTCCATAGTTAATGAAGGGAGACCTGCAACAGCCTCCTTCTCTTTATCCAGCCCTAGTTTAGGTGTCTAAGGCTGATCAAATGAATTTTGTGTCTTTTCACAAGGTAGAAAAGGAGGTTATACAATTCATTTAAGTTAGAAGTCCAACTTTTAGAGAACAAAGATCAGGAAAGGGTGGGTGAGTTCCACACTTCATGTTTAGAAAGAAAACTCCTTGACTGTTGTTTCAACCAACATGGCAAAATTCACTGGTCCAGGTTAATGAAGATAATAAATGTCAGAAATGGAAATGCACTGTACTTAAGTTAATTAACACCTGGGAGAGACTCCCAAGGCTCATGGTGAGTTTCCTGTAGGCTGGAGAAGCCTGTATATTTATTACAGTTGGAAGCTATAGCTCAGTTCCAAGATATTTGTCTCAAGGTGGAAATTATTCTGTGAAACTTACAGATACATACAGTGATAAGTCACCCAAGATGGGCCAAAAAGACCTTTTGGGCAAATCATTAGTTAATATAATAATTATTTTTATAGAAATAGCAACGCAGGTAGTTTGAACCTACATATTTTAAAAGATTTTGTCTCAGATTTACCAAAGTCTCAAGATGACAGCTGCAGACTGAAATGTTAGGTCAATATTTTTCCTCTCGTGACACCAGAATTCATCCAGTTTGAAAACAGTTGCTTTGTATGCAGAGTCATCCCTGCTGCTTTCCTGTCCAGCAAAGGCGGGGGGGGGGGGGGGGGGGGGGGGGGGGGCGGGGGGGGGGGGCCGTGGGATGGGTATGAAACACTCTGAGTGCTGACAAATCTCACCTAAAATATCAAAGCATGGAGAGCCCTGAAAGCTACATCCCTGGTACCTATAATATGTCAGGGAGCAGGAAAGATGTTTAGTCATGACCTCAAGTGAGGGAGGGAGGGAGGGAGGGAGGCAACGAAAGAAAGAAAGAAAGAAAGAAAGAAAGAAAGAAAGAAAGAAAGAAAGAAAGAAAGAAAGAAAGAAAGAAAGAAAGAAAGAAAGAAAGAAAGAAAGAAAGGGAAAATATAAAACTCTGTTTGGATTTAGTTATCAAAATTTTCTTTGTAAGCTAAGGTGGCAGGAATAAACACATGCTTATTATCCAGCTGGAGCTTTAGTTCATTCAGTAGCAGCTCTGCAGTACTGTCCCATATCAGAAGTGTAACATACTTTGGTTATGAGAGTTTCTTAATGTCAGCCAAGTAGAAAAATTTTGCATTGACAAGTACCTCACCACCTCAGGATGCCCATTCTGAGCATTTAGACAGTAATACAACTGCTTTATATAGTTATAAATTGTTTAAGGCAAATGCAAAATAATTTGAAATTCAAGATTGCTGCAAAGAAAATTAAGGTTAGTGTCCTACATAATGGCTCACATTAGATGTGATTCACACACAGTAGGCTTTATGTAGAGTTTTTCTTCTCCAGTTAAGGGGTTTAAAATGTGCTTCTTTGTTTAATTCCTTCCTGTTTTTCTCACTTAGATTTATGTGCATGTGTTACTAAGGTATTATTTGTGAATGCTTCTGGCCCTGGACACCTTCAATTTCATTACAGGCTTATGAAAACCCTAAGAAAATGCATCAAGAAGTCGTTTTCATTTTAGAGCTCATTTTCTTAGTTATTTTCTTTTAAAAGGCAGTTTTTCTTTAGGAGGCAGTAGTAATCATGAACAGGTATTTTACCTCCACTCTCTGAAGCAGAATGCTGAAAGGTGTGGAGCTGGCAAATAGTTTTGTGACTCAGCCTGCTATCTCTATCACACTCTGTAATAACAATAGATTGACCTTAGGAAATGCCATTACACAGAACAGCAAAAATCAGGCAGAACAATAGAGAGGAAAGAAGGAGATGAGGAAATACAAAATCCTTTGAAATGGGGAGCAGTCTCCCTGCCCCCCTTCCAGTTTAGTTTTTTGTCCAGGGAATTGCGTAAATGGTGGACTGCTAAGAACTGCCTCCTTCCCATGGAGAGCCTGGGCTTTCTTCTCCTTGTGAAACAAATACAGAAAGTTGTTTGCCTTTTTTTAAAAAAAATATATTAGTGGATCTTTAAGTATACGTCTCAAATTTAATCATGTATCTGAGGCCCCAAGGACAGCATCACTTTGGAGTCAGAATGCACTTCAGATAAAAGATGTTTGCTATTCTAGTCAAAGCAAAGTTTTGACAGCTTCTCACTCTTTTCTGGTGGCAGTGAGAGGAGGGGCTGGTACTGCTGAGCCCAGAGGAACAAGATGATCTCTCTAAAGAATTCCCATCCTTTAGCAAGGTCCTGTAAAGGACAGTTAGATTTGCAGCTATTCTCCATCCAGCACTGGCCGTCTTCGGTGTTTCCCCAGGACAGTCACTAGCTCCCAAAGAGCTGCTGAGGCCGGCCCAGGAGATGGAGCCAGCCCCACTGCTCAAGCTCTTAGTCTACAGGGATGCAAATGGCATTTTACAAGGAGAATGATGAACTGTAATTTTTCTGATTAAACACTGAGTGGTGATGCCTTTGAGCACAGGGTCACATAATGTGATTGCTGTGCAGTTCCCCTCTTCCCACCCACACCCTAACACCCCTGAAAGAGTAGAAAGCTGCAGTGAAGGGCTTATAATGATACCTATTGTCTCTCCATGGCCTGCAGCTAGGGTTTGGTAATACCCTTGGCCTAGCTGTGGCCTGAAGCTTGGATAGGACCTCCTGGGGTCCTGTCTCTAAAGTCTCCCCTCTAATCCATTCCAACCTGTCCAAATGGCACCTGTTAAATCTATTTAAATCTAAATCTATTTAATTTTAGTTTCATCAATATTAATGTAAATTAGCACATTTGATGTTTCAAATATCTGAGGAGATTATGCGGCTGATATTGATGTATGATCTTCCACAAGGCCTGGGGATCTTTGAACACAGGATCTTATTCACATGAAAGTTGCACCTTGTGATCATGCAAACAGCACTTAAAATTCACACTTCTTTCAAGGGAAGGAGCATTACATGGTTGTGTAGCTTTTTAAAGCTGGAAAGGATCATTAGATACTGTAATAGCGTAACACAATCCACAGACTTCTTTACTCAGCAGGCACTACACCAAGCTCAACTTCTACTCGACTAAAGCATGACCTGCCAGAAAGTTCTTCATTCTTGAAGGAGATGGTGTTGCTTTCCCTGCTTTACTAAAGGTAATCCTTTCCATTTGGCATAGCCCTTTTAAAACAGACACACAGGAAGCTTTCGAAGCAAACTACCAGTAGGAGTTAAGAGTGACAAAATGCAGGAAATCAAGTGTAGTGTAAATACACAGAAAAAAATATATAACTATCACAGCAACAACTGTTCCAATCAGCTGTATTGGGGCAATTAAAAAAACACAAACAAACAAAAAATCCCAAGAAAAAACTAAAAACCCAAATGTATTAGTCTTTCATACTTCTTGAAGATGTATTATTAAAAATAACTTTATTTCTAACGAGCAAATCATTATTAAGCAGATGCAAGCCTTAAGGCCTTTTTAGTCAGCTCCAAAGGTAGCAAGACTTTGCTTTTCACAAGGACTTGGCTGAGGTGTTCAAATGGAAGGAAACATCAGTTCAACTCCACGGGCACTAAATTATTACTTCTTTCATAACTTTAAATCACCAGTCTGACTTAAATATAACCCTGAGATTAAGATATTCTCATTTTATGCGAGACCATGTCTATTAATATGCTTTGCCCAATTTATTCTTTTGTGTACCCTTCTGTTTGCAGAGTTAGCAATAAGAATTCACTCAGCTTTCACTTTGAAACAAATTGACAAGGAAAGGAGAGAGAACATATGTTTGGGAGCCTGAAACCTGACTTGCAAACCTGTAGGGATGTGGAAAATTCCAAAAGCTACTATTGCCATGTAGATTAATTGCTTTAATTAATCTTAAATTTCCTTTGTGAAATGTAAAAAGGGGATCTACCCTTCCCTTGATAGGAAGCAGCTGTTCATTAAACAAGCCCATAGAAAAGCATCCTTTAAGTACTGTTCCAGCAACTAAATTAATTTCATTTTAGACCCCACCAAAGAATATAATTTTTTTTTCCTTAAAGCTGGATGAATTAATGTAGCCCAATATTTGTGATAAAAATGCAAGCATACACACACACACAGAGTCTATGCAGATAGCTCAAGAAATTGCAGGAAGCAACACAGCTGAGCAATACTGCGGGTACCAACAGCCCATGCTCATATTGGAGACAGTGAATCACCTTTACAAGAGGGCAGACTGTACTTAGTTTGTACTTAGCCTTGCAGCCTCCAGCCAGCCTTATCACTCATATTGGTATACTTCGCTTCCTTAGACTGCTGAAATGTAGTCATTTATATGGTAATATCCAAACTTAAGAAAGTTAGAAATGTTCATGCAATCCTTATGTCCAGTATAAATTAATAAGATCTTGGACTATGATCTATGTAAGTGTGTAAATCTTGCCTTCTTTAGCAATATCTACAGCTCTGTTGATGACAATGGCAGTTTTCATTTACCTAGGTGCTTTACAGGACTGATGTCAAATGTAATTCCTGCTTTCCTTAATCCCTATGTGATCTCCAGTAGTGTCACAAGCCAGTTGCTCATGAAGTTTATTACTATTTCTGTGAAAACTGTTGATGATCTGATAAATCTTATGACAATTTTTTTTAATAAAAGTACAATTAAGTAACAATAAACTTTGAAAGGACACAACAAATTTTATGTGGAAACAAGTTTCACTGTTGAGCACAGGGTAGTACAAATCTAAAATCAGTTTGCTTAAATTCATTTTAGTGGATTTCATAATGCAACTTCAAGTAAAAATGGTTGGGGGATAGGTCTGAGTCGCTTTTCACTGGATATTATTGTTGCAGTTCAGCTGCATTAAATGTAACAGATCTAGGACCTGTTTGCAATTCTTGCTTTCATGAAGCAGAAGGGACACCCTTTCTCTAGGAAATTTCCATTTCTGCTCGTCAGACATTTCATAGAAGGTAACAGGGTAAGAAACTCTCTACCGCTCAGGTTTTTAACTTTCAAATGTAGGATGTGTCTACTATTCACTGACATATACCCTCATCCATATTATGCACAGGTGCAACTTTAGCTACAAAAGCATCTCTACTGAATGCAAAGGACAAATCAGATGCATAAAAGTAGCATATGCCTACATGATTGGTGGGTTTACCACCACAGCTGAAGCCTTGCAAAAAATTTTAGTATCAGGATAATTACCATGTGGAAAGGCTTTCAGAGGGTAGAGTTTCAGAACTGACATTCAGAAGTATTACCTTAATAAATGCAGGAAAAGCCAACTTTGTAATACTTTTCCTAATTCCAAATTTAAATAAAAAATTAGATGATCTTATGAAATTATAACCTTGGATTTATATTAAAATTAGTGCTTTCATGTAAAAAGAGCGATATAGAAGTCTGTCCAAAACCTAAAAAGCAATGCCTTGTGCAAAGCTCTGGCAGAAGTGACTGACTAGTGCTTCACCTTTTCTTCAGAGACATTAAATTAGACAGCAGAATTGCACCTTCCTAGAAGTTTTAAATTCTTCCACCTAATTGATTCTGAATTGTTCAAATACAATTTCAAAACTAATTACAAAAGCACGTTAACTGTGGTTACACAACAATATCGCTTCATTATGGCCTGTAATGTATTCTTCCAAACACCCATTTGGATGCAAATCCTGTCTTAGTGTGTTTGAGCACATTGATGTGCAGGCAGTTGGGGTCATTACACCCATGGTCACTTATGGATCAGTGATCTCTGTGAATAATGCATATGCCATCAGTGAGGTGTGATGAGAACACCTAAGTTTTATAACAACAAATAAACAATTTTTGTTAGAGGAAATAAAAATCCATTCAGGAAGTACCAATGTTTCTGTGAAAAAGTATGGATCATATTGTTCCAGAAGGTGGTTGATATTAGAAAATGGAAATTCAGCCCAAGACCTCAGAAGAGTTTCTATACTTTGTGGTCTTGGAAAAGATCTGTCTTTTGACTAGGAACTGATTTGAAAACACGTCTATCAACAGCCAAAACAGAGCTCAAAGGGCAAACAGAGCTTTACAGGAAAATGCAGTGCCGTCAGCAGTTTTGGGCTTTTAAGGAAATGCTGGATGATGCCTGAAGCTTGAACACCGTCAATGGCAGCTACTAACAATGGAGGGAGGGGAGAAGGCAGCTGAGATGAGGAGACATACTAATGCCCTCCAACTTTGGCTAGGTAAACTAGTCAAATAGACTCCCCAAAGAGCCAGTGAAGGGCTACGAGCTCTTCTAAATGAGACCTACATCAGGAGCTTAATTTACATCCCTTGCATCACCTTGTGGAGGAATCTTTCCATTGTTTACCATGAATGTTTAAGGAGACCAACTGGTTAACTTACCTGGCTAAATTCAGCATCCTTTCCCCAACCACATCACATTCTTGAGGCAGACACTCCTGCACCTTTTTCCCTACTGTGCAAATTAAATGCAGCTCTCAAGCTGGTGTGCAGATTCCTAATATAATCCTTAGTTTAGCATGCATTTGTCCTGCAATGAATACTGGCTGAGATTTATGTGGTGGAAAGCACTGTTTCTAAGCAGCTAGTCCTAATTGTACCGATTATAGAGTGACTCATTACCACATGTAAAACTCCTAAGTTTAGTCTTAGTGGAGTCTCCCCTCCCAGATTTACCACTCACTTACCAGTGAAAAAGTAAATAGAAATAATGTCTTTGTGTAGAACCATAGCTACCATTATGTGTATTGCATCACCAGAGCGCATTGTCATACTACTTCTATGCTAGTTCATGTGAGCAAAAATCATGCACAGGATTGGGAGGACCTATAATGATTGTACCAACAATTTCTTGGTATAACACCACTGCATGAAATGCACAAGAAATTCATTTAGATAGTAGACAATTTAGGATTATGTGGAACAGCAATGGTGGTACAAACACCAGATATTGGCTTCTGACAGCTTCTGCCTGATCTTGTAAGATGGTGATGATTCTGAGTACATTGGAAATTCTGAGATGCTTGAAGTGGTAGGGTCATTCATTCAAGATCTCCAAATTACTTCTTTAGTAGCACAATATGTCCTGGTTGGCATGTAAGTAAATAAAGAGGCAGTAGGGAGGATCAACAGAAAGAGTACTTGGCAGTCTAGGTGGCAGGGAGAAAAACAATGGAAAAGCTGGATAAGTAGGAAAATCCATAGCTATACTAATGACCAAAAAATTGATGTAGTGAACAACAGAGAATAAAAAGTCTCAGAAAGGGAGCCCTCATAGCCAGATCTATATTCACAACTATTGACATTAGAACAATTCATAAAAGGTATCATAGGTTTGTTTGGTGGTTGGTTTGTTTTGTTTTGTTTTGTTTTTTTCTTTTAATTTTGGACTGGATGTTGACATTTCAGTGCAGCACTGGATAAGAATCATAGGAAACAAAGTCAGATTAGACATTGTTGATGCAGAGACAGCAGAGGAAACAACTTGGGACACAGTTATATAAATGGCTCATCAGGTAGCAACTTATAAAGAAACATGAATAAGTTTGGACACAAGAACACCAGGATCTTTGTCATATTCCTTGTTGAACTTGCAGAAAACAAACACCATGTACGTTAACTTTTGAGATTCAGAGAAACATCTACATCTTGGGAACTAATGATTCCTGCAGATTTTTGTGATTTCCTGGTGGATATTGTTAGAATTATATCTGATTTCAGCTTCCACTCAGGAACTTACTCCTCTACTTAACTGATGCTATCAGCTCTCTGAGGGGTTTTTTGCTTCCTCTCCACAATGCAGACGCCTTCATTTCTGTTTTGATGCTTATGCTCACTGACCACGATATGGCTCAATAATGACTGATGAACTGAATTAGCTGTGCCATAGCTTTAGAGACCCTTAAAGACTTTTTTTTTTTTTTTTTTTTTTAAGTTCCAATATTAAAATACAGTGAAGATAAAAGAACTTACTGGGCATTTCAGAAGTTGTTTGGCTGTTTGGGCACTGCATCGTCAGATCATTTTATAACACCTTTTTCCATTTTATAACACCTTTTTTTTGGGGGGGGGGGGGGGGAAGACTGGCAAGATGTTCAGAGCCAGTGCTTCCCTGCTAGCATTTATTCCTTTTAGTGCATTCATTTCTTTGCAATGTTGTGAAGTGAGATCAGCAATTTACCTTTTAAGAAACTGCAATGGTTAATAACAGATTTGTGCAGACATGGGTGCTTATCTAGGAATCTGCCAAAATGGATTCATGCTTGTGTTTCATTTCAGAAACGTTACTTGGTTTCATGTGCTTAGTTAAACATTTCTGCCTTTAAAAAAGTGCTTGTATATTATTAAACAAGAACTATGGTATCATCAAGTATGTCTTAAATTGCTCTTCACTAGCTCCTCACAGACCACCAAAACTAGAAATTATTTTTGAGAGGGACAAACACTGTTTCTCATTCACTGAGGTCTTAAAAGAAGCACACCATGGCATCCCTTCCTTCTTTATCAAAAATCCACCTGTAAAATTGTCTTAGCAGTATGTTATTATTGCAAAAGTGAGTACTTCTTTTCTTATCCTCATCTTAGTTGCAACAATAATTAGCTGACATGACAATTACAAATGAGCTAGTAATCAACTGCAATTTTCAGAGGGAATATCCTTCTTATTTGCTTTTCTGCTGACAAGGTCTAATCCAAAGGTAGTTACAAACTTCTGTGTAGGACCTTCTTTTGCCATGGATTTTGCATAGACAGACACTTTTCAGGGAGTTACAGAGGATGGCTATAAAGATTTCCCAATCTCATATTAACTAGCCGTTGTTAATGTTAACACGGTGTCTCATGCTGACCCTGGTTACTCTATAAAAGTGAGTCAGAGTCCCACAGGTAAAAAGCAAGAAGCATAGTTTGAGTTTCAAACAGAGAGTTTCCGATCAACTACAAACCTCTCCAGGTTTCTGGGAAGCCTACATATCTCAGTCCACAGCATTTTCTTCTTAATCTTGACATAATTAGGCTAGATAAATTCAACTTTTGCTGTGAATCCTGCAACTCATCAGAGCCAGGCATTCGTTCTGTATGTGGAAGGTTATAAGCTCTTACTTTCTGATCAACTTGGTGGGCTTTATTGCCATTTCGGCCTTAAGGGTCGTCCCCATTTTAGGTGTTAATTTCTATTTCAGACTTGAAAACATCATACCCTGCATTTGAAGAGTACATCTAATTCAGGAGGGAATGCACAAAAGCATATATTCTAGAATAGGAATTTTTCATCCTAGTCTCTGGATATCCTGGAGTTCTGTGGACTATTACTTAGGACACCTTTAAAAGGCAAGAAAAGCAAATTCCCATATGCTGTGGCAGGTGTGCAAATGATTCTGATAGGAACACAGCTGTGTGCATCGGCATCTCTGTCAGAAATATGTAGGATTTCACAAATCAAAATTATTTGTAGAATGTCATAACAGAAGCTACTAACACGTGGCTACCACCAGGGTCCAATCAGTAGGCATTCTGCCCCAGTAAGTAAACTCAGAGAAAAATCAGTGTGTTCTCCTTAAACAGCTTGTTGGATGACATAGAGCAGAGCTTGTAAACTACGGTATGTCTCAGAGTAGTTGGTATCATGGCCCATGCATGTTTAAAATCACAAAATACCACAAAAAGGCTTTGTCTTTTCAGAAGACCTTTTTAGTAATGTGTTTTCACATGCATAGGCATCATTACAGTTTGTGATTTTTGCCATATTGTTACCACCAGTTATCACCAACAAGACATTTCTTCCTGCATCATTCTTGAACTAATATTCACCCGTTTAATACTCACCATTCAATATTTAATATTCATTTTATGTTCTACAATTTAATATTCACCACAAACCTTCAGCAATTGTATATAATAGTGAAAATTTATTCAGAGTAGGGTAGGAAGCACTGAACGTCACACTGGTTTGGTCAATGAGTGGGAGAAGGGAAAAGAGAAACATAGCTGATATTCTGCTGTGACATCAATGACATCAAAACAGATGCCAACTGGATATAGCTTCAAAGTAGAGCAATTCCTCTAAGTGTAGGATTATTGTATTTTTACATACTTACTTCACACATCATCTAAGCAGCAATCAAACTGAGAAAAAATTTAAGAGCTACCATATTTTTGATTTATTTCCTCTTGAAAAAATGCTTTACAGGAATGAAGTCTGGATTTAGGGACTTGAGGTATGTGAATCAAAAGGAACATTTTTCTTTTAGTCTAGCTCATTTCTTGACTGAAATAACCATTTCTTTCCTTGGAATATGTCAGTTAAAAAAACCCCAGATCTTAAGACACACAGATTCTGTAGCAAACAGTAAAACTAACTAATAATCCAGTAGTTCAGAAAAAAAAAAAAAAAGAAAGAAAAAGTAGAGAATAAAAGAAAAGGCAGAAAGAGATTAGATAAGACCAGCAGCGTGCCGTTGTGTGGAGAGGGTCCAGTGCCTCTCTGACACCCACATGGAATCATTTCCCATAAAGCAGCAAAGTTTCAGCCATGGCTTCCCAATGAAGGTGGCAGAGCATATTTTGGTGGCTCGTTAGCTGCGCAGTGCCATGGCGCTGTTAGAGCTAGGGAAGGAAGGTGGAACCTGCCAGGCCCAGGCATGGGTCAAACAGTTACAGAAATAAAGCACGTGGGAAAGGAAGCAGGAGTCAAAGGAAGCAGAAACAGGCAGGGGTGCTCAGTTTACTCTTCCAAGTGGCTGAAAACACCACATGCCACTGAGAATATTATTCTATTTTATTTAACGGAATATTTTGTTTAGGTGAAGAGTAAGCTAAGAAATTTCAGATCTATGAGAACAGGTTCTGTGATGCATTATTATGCAGGACTATTTCTCTGAAACAATACTGGAGGTCTGAAAAGATGACAAGAAGGACAGTTATATAAAACATTTTTTAATGCCATTTAATTTCCATGTGGTCATGTGCTTCCAATCACTTATTCAGAAGTATTCGCTCCAGTAGCTGTAAATACTTTGTTTTGTAATCTCAAGATTCTCCTGCTGATTCTTCAAAGCTGGAATAGTTTAAAGGGGCATTTGTGAACTCCATTGAGCTCCTGGCAAAAGTATTCAGAAAGAAGTACCTCAGGCTTCAGCGCTGCTTTCCACACACAACTTCTCCTTATGCAGAGGAGAAACCTTTTTCTGTAAGTGCAGGAACCGCTAACGGCATCTAATGAGCATCAAGGGAAAAATTAGTTCTTTCCCATGTATTTTTTCAATGCTGGTAGAAAAGGCCATCTTGTTTGTGGTTTTTATTAAGAACACATAAATAGATGGTTTTAGAATAGCTACTTTCTGCCTTCTGACCCTTTGCCCTGCTCAGACACAGATCTCTATGTTCAGACAAACCTTCGTTGTCCTTCTGAGCAGAGAGCATCACAGAAATTCATGTCTCTGGTCTTGCCTTAATGTGGGCACAACTGATTTTAGCCAGCAAATAAAGAAAGAAATTAACATCAAGACAGGGGACATTTTTTGTTTACTTAGTTTGGCACATGCTGGCAAGTGAATGCTTGTTATAATTTGTCTGCTACAATGCATATTAACAGTGTGAAGCTATGAAAAGCATGTCTGTTTAGGATCATTTCAGATCTTTTAATGGTGATCTGTGGTTTTCTTTTTTTTTATATCAGCAAAGGAAGGCAGGACTGAACATGAATCATAAAGCGAGAAAAAAAGAGCAACCCAAGTTTTCCAAAGCAATTCTTGATCATAAATGCTCAATCTGTGATCACTGACAACTGACTTTCAGGACTCAAAATGGAGAATCCCCAGATCGCTAGCTGCTGTATTTCTGGATGCAGTTTTCTGCTTTATCTGTGTTAGCAAAGACAAATTACAGGGAAAAGATCCAGAGAGAAACCCTAAACCGCCAGCCTTAGCAGGGTGTTGCAAGACGTCAGCAGAAAGCATGCTATTTGCCCTCGCAGCGGTCAGTATGAAGAGCTGACAGTGCAAGGAGCATGCAGGCCAGAAGGCTGATGCTGATGAGTTTAGGCACGTTGAGAACTGCACAGGATCTGTCTGAACCCCCTTTCATCCCATAAACACATCATTCAAGCTAAACATCCTTTTACACCTCAAAGAGGTACTTCAAAAATCTACGCTGAGCCCAGCCCCTGAACTCCCATGGCTTTCAGTTGGATTTAATGCGTCTGAGCAGGGAATCAGTTCCTTTTCTTTTCCTGTACACAAGGGGATACATAATTTAGCTAAGTAACGTAAAAAAAGCTTATCATTGGTAGAATGGTATAGGGAAAGGGATGGCTCATGTCCTGCCTGCTCTACCTTAGAGCACATCTGTGTTGAGCAGGGGGCCGGGCTCCTGCTTGGAGCTCTCATCCATGAGGGGAAAGTCTAGCTGATTACCCCTAGCAGTGACTGTGTAATAACAGTTAAACTCTGTAGTATTAGCTGTGGTTTCGTATACAAAATATTTATATTGCTTTTTCTAAATTTTTAATGAAACATGTACAAACTTTGGCTGGTAATGCCTGAGAGAAACATTGTGCTTGCAGATAGCTTGGCACGTATGTCATGTAATTTTCTTCTCCTTTTTTTCATTGCTAAAAGCAATCACCAACAGAAAATTTGCTTTTGAACAGTTCATCTGTGCATGCTGTTTATATCTGAAGTTGTAATCCTCAGCTTTTGACTGAGGTCCATAAAGATAGTAATCCTGTTTTATTAAAACAGATCCCTGGAGCTCAGACTCTAACTCTGTTGTTGCTATTGCAAAAGCCGATTAGGTCACACAAGAATACAACATCAAGTGGACAACAAGCAGTAGGAGCTGCTAATCTGTTAGAAATCAAATAGTGTACCCTGTTACACACAACTATGAAGTTGTGGTGGTTTATGTTGTATGTGCTACACTGCTGAATTTCTGGGACTGTAGGCTTAGTTTGTCATTGCACTGAACTTTGTCTTAACATATTCAGGGAATGGAAACTGGCTTTAAACTCACATATAGCCGTAACTGCCTGGGACACCACAGCCATCTTGCCTTCTGCAAGGGTGCTTATCCTAAGGATGGTACTTGGCTCAAAGTCCTGGTAAGCCTGTGTTGTCTAGCTTTGTTTTTAAGACTTTGCATTGCTGAGCTGTACACACCTCACAGTAGTTATATCTGTATTTATATTTAACTGCAGTTTTTTGGACTCCATGCTGCAATTCCTAATGCCTCACAAACGAGAGCTGCTGTAGGACTTGATTTGTGTGTGACAGAAGATAACTGGTCCGGTTTGGATTCCTGTAGAAAAGTGATCTCAGTCTAGCAACAGATTGTCAGAGCTACCTTGCTTTCTATGTGCACCTCATCTCTGCCTGTCCCAGCCACAGAGCAATTCATGGATCTGTTGGGTGCATGGCTCTGATCTGCTAGTGAATGGCTTAAAAAGTGACATTTGATGAGATTTTAGGTGAGGAAACAGTAGTTCCTTTGCTGTGCAGAACACCCTCTCTTGGTACCCTCTCAAAATTTTATTTTTGTTCCTCACTGTTTTCAATAATGTAGTCTGAAAAGAAATTACTACTTCATAGTGTTGAGTAATAAACTACTGAAGAACAAATACAAGCAAAAATGGTTAGCACTTTTGGTACTGTAAAGGCAGAAAATGTGCAAATTAAAATGTTGTAGTATTTTATAAGAGCTCAGCAAACTAGTCTGTTCATTATTTAATAGATTAATCCCTTTAAAAAAGAAACTTTTAAACTTTGAGTGAGAAACTTAACATTGCTTAGAGTAACTTGTTTGCTGCAACAACAATAACATTAAACTGTGTGGTTTATTCACTTCCCAGGATATTTTATTCCATGGAGTACATACCATGTTGGCAGGTATATGAAAGGCAATTTCCCTCTCTCCTACACAGGCTTGTCTGCTTGCTGGGTGGATCTTCTTCAGGGATGTCCTCTGGGGCCTTTATGCACATTCACTTAGCATGAATTGGTGCTAATCACGTACACCACTGAATGACATTTTTTGGAATAAACTGGCTTTTACTGGAATAATTTTTTTACACTACAAGAGCAGCTGCTGCTGCTGGTATGCTCTTGTCTGCTCAACCAGTGTGTGACCCCACAGTCCGAGGTGACTTTATAATCTGAGACTATAGGAAAAGGATTATCCAGAAATGTGATGCTATCTCTGAGCCTGAGGACTTTCACAAAGATCCCAGTAAAGTATCAGTGATGCAAAGTGGTAGGAGAGAAAATCTGCAGCTGAACTCACAATGATGATTTACAAACTCTGTATATCCACTAAACCTGAGTGCAAAAATATGGTTCGCAGTCATCACTTTTTCTGTGTCAATGTCAAGAATGTTTCTGGTAAATAAAAAATGCATGGCATAAAAGACTTGAGTCCTGCAACACAGTAAACAACCTTGAAAACTTTCCTTTTATCTGTTATTTCTAAAGTCCTGAGACAGGCTGTTAAAACGTCTGGAAATATTAATGCTGAATCTCTGTAAAGTGTGTGCAATGGCTATGCATGGAGACAGAAAATTGATTCAGGCAATATTAATGCCATCTTCCAAATAAACGAGGTCAAAAACATTTTAAAAAGGATTAATATTTCTTCTTCTTTTATTTAAGCAGGCAAGGACATGATTTAGCTAACACTCTGACATGGATGCCTTATCCAGACCAAAAACTATGCTACTTCATGTTGAAACATAGCAAGAATGAATGTGTCGGTTCTTAGTTATATTTTTACTTGCTTCTGGGTTGCTTTTTTCTATTTCTTTCTAGGATATAATCCCACGCCTAGTACAGGAGAGCACAACCTGTGTGAGGTTTTCGATCCCCCAAGATTAAGCTGTTGCTTCTGGGACAAAGATAGGAATGATAAAGTGGTTCATCTGGGAGGCTCAGACTACTTTTTTTCATGCAGGCATGTGTGCAGGTGCTGCTCAAGAAACAGCAGAGCAGTTCAGCTAGCAAAACCAGTTGAACAGTCTCTGGACTTTTACCACGGACTATCTGCAGGAGTGTCTGAGTCAAAGATCAATGAGGTCAACAGGGCTTTTCATTTTGCTTCAACAAGGATTAGAGGAGGTGTTAGGGTATCTTCTTGACCTCTCTCCTTAGCAGAAGCCCAGTTTGGGGGCAACAGGGGGTAATCCTGGGTTTTCTCTGTGAGGCAGTAGTGAGGACCACTACAGGCCAAGGTCCTCTCTCTGATACCAGCTGTCTGCAGCTGTCAGTGCTCCATGAGAGTGGAAATGAGTCTACATATTTTGACAGCATAACCAGTAGGTTAGGATAGCATGGTGCAAAATTAAAATTAATTTCTGGCTATTTGGTTCAACTACATTTGTTGCTGAGATTAAGTCAATAAAAGCCATGTGGAAATGTGGAAATCAAGACCCTGATACTTCTTCTTTGCCTCATTATAAGGACACCCTAGATTTTCATAAGGATGTATGACACTCTGCATATTTCAGGTAATTTGTACCGCACACTCCTGGCTGATGAAATAGCAGTAACCAAAGTGGTATCTTATTCTGTCTCAAGAGAGAGACAGCTGCTTCAGAGATGTTAGCAGAACAGCTTGTTTCCCTCTTACAGCGTCCCACTGTTCACCTCTGCTCTGCTTTTATATTTAAGCGGTCATACCACAGGTTATCCACGGAACTGAAACTAGCTTCATTTTGTCCACTACCTGATATCACATTATGCAGAGTGTTATGAAAGATAAGGAATGGGAAGGCTCCTGTCCTACTGACCTATAAATAAAATGTTTATGTGTTAGGGCAGGATAGGTTTTTTGGCCTCAGTATGATAAAATTATACAGACTAGCCCCAGCAGACTGTGTTATCATAGATGTGCAGTGGTACGGAGGTAACTCAGCCCATCAGAAGAAACAGATGAGCAATAACCTTGCAAAAAATGTAAAGTTTGTGGAATAAGATATTAAATATGCTTTATATCTCTCTAGCCCATGTGCATACATGCACACATTCCATCCTGAGGTTCAAAGCAGGTCATTTCTTCTAACAGAATTATTAAATCCAATATCTTAAATACCTTTATAATTTTACTTTCTCCTGGCATTTTCAAAAATACTTGGTTTTTTTTCCTTAATTCTCCCATTAATATGAGTGAAACTTGCAAATTCAGAACACTTTTTAATATATTTTTCCCTGAGCTTGCACCCAAGTAGGAGTGGAGCTTTTGCTATTTTGCACTGGATTCTCACAATGAGCAGAGTGGAATAGGAAGGACATATCTACAATTTATACATTACACATAACGTAGGCCTTGTTACAAGCCCGTTCTTAAGCTCCAGTTCCCTACACCAGGGTCTGCAAATGAAAACTGCCTAATATACAAGTAACTACAGTAATGCAGCTGAAGGTATTAGTGATCCTCTGTAATTACACAACATTCAAGAAGTCACGAACTCAAGCCTGCTAAGCAGCACGGGTGAAGTTTCTACATAAGGGATCTCCTCAAGGCAGAAGATAGGTTAAAGAATATTGGCTTTTCCCCCAACCAATAACCTTCTTTTAGCAAATGGGGTATTTTTGCTAATGATAAAAGGTACGAGGAAAATTGGCTGTTGTTAAATCAGCTTTAATTAAACATAGTTAAAATTCTTGCCACTGACCTGAGCAAAAGAAACAAACCACGTAACAGATCACCCACTGTTCTGTGTTATTGATCAAGCAAAATGGATAATATGTAGCTATCTAATGTAGCACCTCATGTACTCAGAGCTGTGAACTCATTCACAAAGAGTAATTTATTTGGTTGTAGGAAAAATCTTGTAGAATTAACAAATGAATCCTCTCTTTTTCCTCTGTTCAATACTACCAGCACTGCCCTTTGTGCACAGATAAGTGCTACTTCACTTGAAATGTAAAGAAATACCATCCCCCAGCTGCCTGTACCCAGGCAGTATGCCATTAAGTGAAGCATGCCAAAACAAAGGTTTCAGCATAAAACAGCAGAAACTTGTTGCAGTGTGAGTAACAAACATGTAGAAGCCCTGCTAAACATCACTATGTTCAGTGCTACCAGTAAGGTAAGGGTAGTATATACACTTGCATTTCACAAGTTGTTATGCAATGTAGAGTAAAAGCTTTGAACTGCCAACTTCAGAGAATTTGTAATGGTTTAAACTGCACAGCAATTATATAACCATAGGCCTTGAAGGATTTCTTAACAAGTAAACCTCCCCCCTTAGTTACCAGGATTTAATTATTAAACCTTAGCTTCATTAACATGATGGTTCCCATCACTTCCAGTGTGCCTCTAAGCTTGCTAACAAAATTTCTTAGCTACCAGAGGAAAATCTGATACTGTAACTAAGAGCTGACTGCAAACATTAACAGGGTAAAATATTAATTCTCTCCTGCTGGAAAAATTCATAAGAATTTTTAAAAGAGGTGGGACTGCATCAAATTTTAATGACAGTGATATCAGGTAGCAAAAGCTCTACGCAGTTTATGCAACCAAACCTTTACAATAAGCTGCAACCAAAAAACATGTATCTGACTGCCCTTTTAACAGTGAAGATTTTAATATTGACATTGAAGCAACAACATTTCCCACAGAAATTACATTTTCTTAATATTTTTGTTTATAAAACTAGGGTATCTGGTTAAGAGAATATCCTCCCTCCAAATAATAGAGTCTATAAATATTTGGTTGTCTCTAAAAGAAACACAATAATCTATCAGCATAAAAGATTCAATTCCACTAAATACAATATGCTCTTTAAAAGCTTTATAATGCCAAATCGTTTCTCAAATCATTGCAGCTGTCAATAATGTTATGTACTATTCTTAGCACAGAAATACTGAACTTATCTCACTTAGCTCTTTCAATTATAGATTTGCCAGCATAAGGAGGCTTTTGTTTTTAACAGGGGGTTGAGTATTTTGTAGTCTGTATGTTGTTATGTACAGTATTATTTCCAATAATGATAATGCTTTTATCTGGCAGGCTAGCGGCTTTATCAATGCCATTGTGAAACAGAATGTGCCTTCTCCCACTGATACTTCATAAAATGCTGCGTTTCTCATACCTAAGGTAGTTTTAAGCTGCCAAAATGTTTGAAAAGTTTTGGAAATTGTGATTTTCTTGCTTAAAGCATAACATTAAAAATTCTGTCATGAGCTGACTGTAATGGACTGTTACAGTCCTTAACATAATGTTACGCTTCATGTTATGCAGTAAAAATTAGACGTTATGTTTCCTGTTCAGCCGCAAGTTTCACCGAACCCCGTGTATGTGTTCCAAATAACATTTCTATTTTTCCATGAATCTAGATCATTTTATGTCTGTAAGAGTGTCAAACGGTACTGCTGTGTCAAGTAAGGAAAGGGGATAATGATCCTAAATACTTCATAATTAACATTAAGTAAAAACATGACCATATGTTTATTTTATTTGCATTCATAAAAAAAGAGAAATATCTATTATCCCATTAATTTTATTATTCAGCTGCTAATAAAGAAAAAATCAGACACATCAGGTACAGGTGAGAGGGGTATACACAACCATACCAGCTTCTATTTGCTCTTGTAGCCAAAGCTGAGCTCCACAAAAAATGGGAAGCACCCCATCAGCCATGAGTACGTGGGCTTGCTAACAGCCAGGCAGTATACTTGGTGAAGAGATAGATTTGAGTTCTTTTTCTCTGTGAGTTCCAGATGCCCTTTGGAAATGACATGCCCCTGCCTGAATTCACCATTTGGTCACAAAGTATAGGTTGAAGCAGGGGAGAGGAGATCTTCCCAGCAGGGTCATGACCCTGCAAGGAGAGCCAGCTTCATCCAGCCTTTCATATGGGTCTTAATTCCTTGTGTATTGTTTACCCTCTCGCCTTCATTAACCTGTTTGGTTGGTACAGAGTGTAAGTTTTCTGAGGCAGACAATTCCCTGTCTGTATGTAGTGCCTACCATGATACAACCTCACTCATTAGTTGGGTTGCTAGACACAGCAGCAGTAACTAGAGCAGCCACCTGTTACTGGACATGTAATATTAACTGATAAAGAAGACATCCTGCACTGTGTACACCAAGAAAGATGCAGCAGCAATAAGGTCTTTAATTCTGTTGAAGGAAGGTGTTTGTGCTCTGTTGGTATTCTCTGATACTCTGAACTGAACTCATTCATTACCATTCAGGTCTTCTGCTTGCAGAGAACAGCTGAATGAAAGACATGTTTCTTCTTCTAATCTTTTTGCTGCTAACGTGCAGAAATTAGGGTTCTCATGTACATATTTTACGTGGCAGAAGAGATAAGAACCAGCAGATAAAGTTCAAAACGTCAGTGCAACAAGGTTCAACATGTCCTCCACTTCAGTAAGGGACTTATCAAGAACAGGGAGCAGTAAAGAGGGCAGCTGGCTTTCCAGATAACGTTCTTAACCTTATAGGACCTTTCAAAATATAATGCAAACATGCCAAGGGTTATTTCTTTCCGATTTTTACTTTTTATTTTATTGTGACAGAGTGGGTACAGTATCAGTACTGACATGTCCTTCTATTTAGGACTGTTACAAAAATGAGGAGACTAGAAGGGCTGACCTATAGGGCTGACCTCTATATCAGGAGTTCTTCCCATTGCAAGCCAGTCATAATGGTGTCTCCATATCTTTCTGACAGCAGGAACTGCTCCATTTCCTGTAACAATAATCTTCTGGAACAGGGCAGGAAAAAAACAAACCTCAAAGAGGTGTTGCAGTCCTATCACTCACCTTTCTCCCTTGGGTTGACTTATTCTTTCTGGAGACCATGGAGGTTGCAGCTGTGTTCCTGACAACAGTCATGCTAGAAAGCAGAGGGGTCCTTTCCCCCATTAACTACGTTGGTTATTACACAGCCAGTTTGGCCCTCAGGTACAGAACCTCACAAATATAATTTCATAAGTGAGAAGTTCAGTTTTGTGTTGGTACTGCACTGAAAATATTCCAAAGCAACATTGCAGAATGCGCATGTGTTTTAAGGCAGGCTTGGTGGCAACAGTGTCCTATCTAACAGTCAAATCAAAATCAATGGCAGTATTGCCTTAGTCAGAACTGGGTAAGACTGGAACATTGCGTGGATGTTGGAATAACGTCTTTCTTTTTTTATTTTTAATTAAATGGTTGACTTGTCCTTTTGAAGTTAGGGGAGACAGTTATTATTTCTGTAAAGACTGTATCAGCTTTTGAGACAAGGATCACTACCTGAGAAGGTAAATCTTACTCTGCGTAGCAAATGTATTTTAAGTCAGCTGATCTTGTGCCCATCAAGGTTGAGTGCACTGGCATATTTCCACCTCATAACAGTACCTATTCTGCCAGTGTCTGAAAGATAAGAAGTACATCAGGGAAGTTTACAACGTGAAATTACTCATATCTTAACAATTATCTAGGGAGTTACACTGAAAAATAGATGTTGCTGCATAAAATTTGAGTTCCTCTCCTGAAATCATCTATATGTCCCCTGTGTGCCTTTTGCATACACTAGCAAGTTATACAGACTTTAAAAAGAGAATCATAATTATAGGCAAGACTGAAAAAAAAATAATCCGTCACAGCCTTTTCCTTTTAGTGACTTCTGGATCATTTTTTTCCAGTCAAGCTGACATTTACATTTTAAATAACACTTTGTTCAAAATCACCAAGGTATGAAATAGTTGTCTTGCAAGGAACAAAAATAGCTTAGCGCATATTGTCGAAAGAGAAACAAGAGTTTCTGTTATAAAAATATGTCTCATATTATTTGGCTGTTGACCTCTCTTGTGTGATCTGAGGCTTCTTAACTAGATTCTCAGAAACTTATCATGCCGACTTGCTACTGGAAGCCGCTAACAGCTCTTACACCCTCAACTTCATACTGGATTTACATGGCAATTGATTCTACCTTTATATCATCTGTGTTGTTAATAAAGTTTTAGTGTTTCATCACTAGCAAGGTGAAACTGGGAAAACTGTAATATTTTGGGTTCCCCTGTACAAGAAAGAAATGGACAAGCTGCAGACAGTTAGCACAGATACACTAAGATTAGGGAACTAGCACAAATGCCTACAAGGAGAAATTAAGAGTCCTGGGTTTATTCAATATGGAGAAGGCTAAGCGGAGATCTAGTTGTCTCCAGTGACTAATGCGGAGTTACAGAAAAGAGAGACAGACTCTTCCCAGAGGTGCACAAGGAAAGGGTGGGAGGCAGTGGTCTCAGGCTGCAGGGAGATTCTGGTTGAATATAAAGAAAAAAGAATCCCTATGAGTGTTTGGAAGCACTGGAATGGGTTGTTCAAAGAGGCTGCAGAACCTCTGCCCTTGGAGATTATCAAGTCATGACTGGGAACGGCCCTGAACAACATGGTCTAACTTCAGATTTAGTCTTGTTTTGAGCACAAGGTTGTCTTAGATCTGTCATTCTAACAGCTACATAGGTGAAACACTCCTTACACTGTCCGCTTCCTACAGATGCTTCAGGAGACTTTCAGTATCTTTCAAATCTTGTTTATAATGATGAGTCATTAAAGCAGTGTATGGACGAGTGTCCTTCTTTACTCCAGCCTAGACTAAAAGGCATTCAAAATCGAGCCTACCACCCCAAACTCTCTTCCATCAGATGGCAACTAAATTGCTCATGTCACAGATCTGTCAGACAAAGTCACTGGAAGTATAATGCTATGTTAAGTAGAAGTTTGATCCAGACCCAGAACAAGAAAAGAAGCCAAAGCAGTGCTGGCTTTCTAAGTGCTAGCTATGCAAAATATGACTCATGTAGTGAATGCGTTTGCCATCAGTTTATGTAACACAATTTTTATAACTTTTCTATGGCTCGGGAAACATCTTTCAGCCTTACCTTGAGTGTACACACTTACATAGACCATGTATACATACATACATTTATACATATATAAGTGTGTGTGTATATATGTACATACGTATATGTATCTGTCCACATATGATATGCACATAAAGAGATATAGTGTGAGTAGATTCCTGTGGTGCTAAGCTTTGTAGGATGTCTGGAAATGGCTGAGCTCAATTCCATCTTCTTTTACACCAATATAATTACCTTTATCCACATTCCTGGAAAATCACCTTTTCTGAAATTTTGTACTCTGATAAATACTGATCATGGTCTTCTGGCAGAAAAAATTAACCTTAGCAGGGATTGCCTAATCTGTCCTCATAACACAAGCCAAATGTGGGCATCAGTCTTCCATATCACCATTTCTGTTGGTGGTAGAATATGTAGATGTCTTGCCTGGGTATAAAGATTCTGTATAAATAATGTCCTGCATGTGAGTGAGTTTAAATACATTACTCTCCCTGTGAAAAATGGTGAATTTGTTTCAGCTTCCCATCACTGACTATGCTCTGTGCATTTTTACATTGTGAACAGTATGAGTCCTAAGTCTCATGCATTTCATTAGTAGCCATGCTGGATTTATTTGCATGCATTTAAAAACCCGGAGTAGGTGTCAAAAGACAGTTTTTGAGGAGTTTGTGTGACTGTCCCCCGTTGCAGAGCTAGAAGTGTGTCTGATCCCCCAAGGAAGCCTGATGTCTTTCTTTTGACATGGTCTGTGTAGCATGGTAGCAATTCAAGACTATTGAAAATTAAAATTCTTTTTAGAAATCCATTGGTCTCATTTTAGTTAATTGTCTACATTTTTTAGGTTTTTTCTTTTTCATGGGGAAATCCTGATATCTTCTCTGGCCGTTTCCTGGGAATAGAGAATGGCATTTGCAAGGAAAACATTCTTACCAAGGTTTCCCAGGTAATGTCTCCTTTGTTACATTTTTCCCTACTCTTATATTTTGAATCACTGGATTGTTTATTTTTACTTGGATTTCTTAAGTTTGCTTACAGCACATTTGCTCTATATTCACACCTTCTTGCTCACATTTCAGGAAAAAAATTACCAGCCATCACAATTGTTTTCTAGCAGCAGTCTACAATGAAGTGCAGAGTAACAGTCACAGCATATCAGCAGTTCGATCTCCAATATACATACACGTTTAGATTGTTACTTCCAAGCTAATGCTCTGAAATATGAATGTGCTATCATAACTCCAGCTCCTGTTGGAATGGCATCAGGGCCAAGGAACAAAACTCTTCTCTCTAAATTCAGGCACACAGAAGTGTTACATAGGATCCTGAGCCACCTCGGTCCACCCTGTACAGGTGGACAGTCTACAACTCACTGCTGAGAAAACTTCCCTTTCAGTTTCTGCATCAGAGAGCAAAGTCTGTTTCCAGTTTAGCAGAGGAACTAGTGCTGCACTCAGCCGGTGTTCAAAGGGGGAATAAAACCCCTCTTTTTAGCTCAGTCCAAGAACAGCTGACCCTTGTTGGTCTGTGTAAAATGGGTTTCTATTCTGATTTATCCATAGCCACTGGGCTGTTTCCCTGCTTGGTAGGACACCAGTGTGCAGGATGGGAATGCTTTCTTTTAATTTACTGGTATCTGAACCTCAAAGTTCAGCTGTCAGCAAACATGGTGAACTCTACCCTAGTTTCACAAACCCTATGAATCTCCTGAGTTTCTTGCAAAAAGGCTAAGCAGATATGAAGTGGAGCAGAAAGGGCAGGCTGTCATACTTTAAGGAACAGTAAGTGTGATCTCTGCAATACCCCTCAGTGGGGCTTGCACAAAACTGATAGTGCTCACACAGCAAGAATTCTTCCATAAGGTATGGCAGATGCCTTCAGCACAGGACAACTGCAGTGGAGGAAATTAAAGGCAGAATTTCTTTTCATCTGGATCCAAGAATCTGTGATTGCCTGCCTGTGCACTGAAGAAAAAAAAAAAATAGAAGCTATTAAATACTTGGATATTAGTGAAGTTCTACAGTTCTGCAGCATCAGGAAGAAAAAAAAATCTTCAACTGAAGGAACACATACCATTTTCCATCACCAACGAAACAGATGGTGAACTTCCAGCTGGTTAGGAAGTATGTGCCATGAACTAACTACTTAGCATGTACAGCAGGTACAGTTTCATCTTCCCTCAATACAGAGTTTGACATAAGAAAGAATTCGGAAGGAGCTGCAGGCCACTAGACTTCCCCCAGCACGGGATGAGGAAGGTACTTGGGAGTTTGGATGAAATCCTAGCTGTACCACTTCAAGTGTAGGTAGTATTCGTTCAGGCTAAGAGTTGTCTAAAACTAATCAGCTTGAAGCCCTTCGGAAATAGTCTTCAGTGAATCAGCTTGCTTTGAGTTCATGAGCAAAACACAGATCTGGCTGCTGGCGAAATGTTATAGTGACTGGATCCTGTCTTCTGGATTCTGCTACTGTACTGAGTACACCAAATGGTACAGTTCAGAATATCACCAGGAAAGAAACATAAAAGGCTTTTCTTTGTTGCTTACTAAATTCCAGTTATGAAACTAAGCTGAAATTTGTTTACAGGGATTCCACCAAATTCAAACAAATCATTACTAAATAGAGACATAAATTATTCGACAGAACAAACAATACAGACTGGAACAACAGTCAAACAAACCACTTTCCCAGGAATTATTCTCTGTTGTGACCACACTAACTTGAGAAACTGTGCTGACCAGCAAAGAAAAGAAACCATAATGCTGTAATAGCAAACCCTAGTATTATCAGGTTACTAAAGATGACTATGAAATATTCTTTTATAGCTGTGAAACTGTTCATCACTCAGTGATGAAATACTTAAAATATTAGTCTCAGCCGAATTTGAGATGTTTCCGAGCCTCTTTTCAGACTTCAGTGCTCCTAGGGCTAAGTGAGCTATGTACACTAATTGCAGTCTAATTCTAATACAGCCCAACCCATTAAAACACTGCCATTATGTTTATTCAGTCAGCAACTCCTGACTCCTTGTGAATAGAGCATATCACACGTAGGACTTCAATACAACAGCTAACTCTCCATCTGCACAGCTGTAAGTAGAGAGTATAGAAATCTCTTTGTAGGAGACCACTAACCTGTTCTACAGGTACTTGTATGTTGTATTCCTGTGCTGTTTGTGACTCTTGCCCCTCCATAGCTAAGTCAGCAAGAACATCTCAGTGATACAGAATTAAAGCCAAATATCCACCAGGACTGATGAAAATCTACGTTGTTTTAATGTGTTTTGAATGGAGACTTTGTCTTGTAGTGATGTAATGTTATCTGCTGGCATTTTTAGTCCAGTTTCCTAGAAAGCATCTGTAATAATGCTAGAACAGGGCTAGATTTATGTATCTAATTTTTTTTAGAAATGTGTAGGGTTCATGCAAATGGGGTTGTTATCGCTATAAAAGTTTCAGGCAACTCCCAGTGACTTGGAAGAGCCTTCCAACACGTACCCAGAGGAAATAAAGCTTTTTTGTTGGGTGGTTCTTGTACTCAGGGCCTTCACCTTAATCTTCAAAGGCCTTCATTAACTCAATCTCAGTTTCATAAAAAGCACCTCTTCCCCTCCTTGTGAGGTTTATTTGTAACAGTTCCACTTCTTTGAAGTGCCAAACCCATTGACCTTAAGCACATAACATGTGAAAGCAGAACACAAAATTTTCTCAGCTACTTCCTCACATCTCTTCAGCAGAGGAAAATAAGAATGGCCGCAAACCAATCCACTTTGAGGCCAAAATGTCAACTACTTTTTTGCAATTGGTTGCACACATACCCATAGGAACAAAAATAGTGATAAATGATACAGGAAATGTCAGGGGGGAGGTGGCGGATAGAAACTGTTAGCAGAACGGGGGAGGCCTGGAGGAAGAGGTCCACAACTGCTGTGAAAGATAAGCATCAGTCTCACATGTGCTTCTGAGTGCTCCCATGGTCAATAAGAAAGCCCAACAACACAGAATGATTGCAGAAAGTGAAAGATCCTTGGAGAAAAAGGCACAATGAGCAGATGGGGAAAAGGTCACAGACACCTTGTAGGACATGAGTTGGACCCTAACCCAAAACCTGGACTACACAGCCTCTTACAGTTGCGAGATTTATTCAGAAGTGCTAGTATAGTGGTTGAAGACTGTAGCATAAGAACACATAACAAAATGACAGCTTTTTTGAGCTTGTATGAAAAATTACTGTTTTACAGAAATTATTTCCTGATGGGAGTTGAAAGGTTATTTCTTCTGCCTCTAAGGTCTTTCTGCATTTTTAGGTAGCTAAAAATAGAGCCTAATAATCCATAGTTGATACCCACAGGAGTGAAATTCAGACACTGAGTGCACAAACTGAGAAACCAGGTAGGTATTTGTGTGTGCAGTTTTCATGTTATAAATATTAATGTGTCTCTCCTTACCCGGTGTGTGTACATACGGTAAAATGCAAGACCCTCCAATGAAATGGAAAACAGAACAAAGTCAGTGTTTAGGAAATACTGAAGAAAAGAATGCAAGGTGAGATACTGGAAACCTACACTTCATTTGCATTATGCATGAGTCACTACCACAACACCTCTGCCATAAAAGTACTATATGCACAGGTAATAAAATAAACCCCAATTACTTGTATAATATAACATTTTTACAGCTTTTCTAAAGGCAGGGTAGCATGGATGATGCTGTAAATTCTTCTATGCTTTTTTTTCTGTCTTCTTACAGCTTTAGCATCTTTCACTTGTCTCTGCCTGTACACCAATCACTCTTGTCTGGTAGGTGTGTTAGTACATCTCTTCTGTCACCGGATAAAATGCTAAAGCCACTGTATTATCTACCTGCATGTATTATTACCAAAGGAAGACTGGTGAAAAACATCCTGCTTCTAGAGAAAAAATACACCAAAAAGTTGTTCTCTAAAGTGAGGCCCAGTGAGAAGAAAAACCAGCAAATTCACACAGATAGGTTAGTTTACAACAGAGGAAAGACTCCTTCCCTTCCCACAGGATAGTGCTGCAGCTATCCTGTGAAAATGTGGAATGGTGGAGATACTTATAGATGTCCAAGACATACTCTCTTGCTGCTTTTTGCTTCTTGAATGAAATCTTTAATCCTCTGTGACCAGCTATTTCTGCACTCTACAGGCTCCAGTTTAAAGTACAGAAGCTGAGTGAAGTTGGTTTTGGTTTTTTTGGTTTTTTTTCCAAGGGAATCAACATTCAGTTCAGATTTCATGCAGCCTTGTCTGATAGGGATGATCTACGAAAGCAGAAGCCCCAAGAAGGACCCCTTCTCACGGTGAGGATGTTGGCAAAGCCTACATTGCACCAGGAAAGGTGCACTGCACACCCTGTTGCTCCCCAGTCACAGCATGTGTGGAGGGTCCCTCCTTTTCCCTGCTCTGCAGGTGATGCTGTTCTTGCTTCTCGAACAGGTTTTCCAAGAGGTATTGGACCAAAATCCAGCTCTCCAGCTGAGATCATATGAATGTGTCTGGAGTTTTGTTGGGGTTTTTTTTAGGAAAATCTGTGTGTAGACTCATTATTCTCTGCTTTGTATTTTTATCAATTCTTGCATATTTTTGAGCAGCCTCTATGAAAGCCACACTTCTAAATGTTTGTTTTGCTTGCTACAGGGTATGCTAGGCCTTGTGTTCTAGGCATGCTAAGGTGATATTTTTCTTTGATCAAGTGCCTGATAATGACCAGTCTGAGAATGAGACAGCAGCTTTGCAGAGTGCATGCCTTAGCCCTCCAATCAAACAATTTAATTTCATCTCTAAACACAGGACAAGGCAAAGTAACTTACACAGAAACTGATATGGTTTTGTGCTAAATTTGATGTTTTCATCAGAAAAATGAACAAGTAAGGCTTTGAACAAAGGCTAGACCACTGCATGATGATATACCCAGAAAGTCTGTCAGGCAATAGTTGTATAATACTATGTTTCAGAAAATCAATACCTATACTTTATATAGTTCTAAAAGTATCCTGTTTACTTCTGCGGTGATAACATAATTTTGTCTGGAAAATAAACTTGATACCTAGCATTAAAGTTTAATAGATAAACAAATCCAGATTTTCCTCCTGATGTGTCTTCTCCTGTTCTTCAGTTAGTTGAAAGGCATCGCACCGTATAGCTTAAAAAGCATCTTTTTTTTTTAGCTGTCAGAGAAGGTAAAACATTTCATCTGATAGCTAAATCTAAGTAGTGTGCTGTAGTGAGTGTATTTAGGATAGAACAAAACTGAAGGGGTATAAATAAAGCAGCTTGAGTGAAACTTTAGCCCCACCGCATCCTGTAGCAAACCCCCAATTTATTTCATAGAGCCAAGACCTTATCTAGCAATCACAGCACAAAGACAGCTGACACTGCACGACTTTTAGAGGGGGACAAAAAACTAAGAACTCAGTATTCAGGATACAGTCAATTCAGCTGAACTCTGAGCTGACATCCAGCATATGGTTTATTCACCAGAGGGAAATGATAGATGTAACAGAATTTAAGTGTGGTATGAAGAACAGTCAAAATGTCAGTCAATTTTAAATCAAAATGCCAGTCTTTCTCTTTAATTTCATGCATTAAAAACCTCTCTATAATCTTCGCAGTCTACAAGAGTTCAAGGACGACCTTCTAGTCTGGTCAGTTGTGAAGTAATCTTCTGAAATACTTACCATGCCATAAGGATAGCAACAATGGGAACGGGAGGGAACTGAGGGGAAAGAATAGGGCAAAACCAGTCTGCACATCTGGGCAAAAACTGGCAGGGAAGACCAGAGTTCATTTTGGGCAAACTTAGTGAATCTTTATGTGTTTGCTTCCAGAATGCTATAGTTCTTATCATCCCAGAAATAACAGAAAAATACCTGGTTTATATGAGTTCCAAGATGCTACACCAGATTAAAGAAGAAATAGTAAATTCTTTACCAGAGAGTGCCCTGGACATACTGTGTAGCTTAAAGAAGGGAAGGATGTAAATCCTTCAGAGCAGCAAATACTGTACAGTTCCAGCTGATATGAATGGCAAAGGTCTATTGACTTCAGTATTATGGTCTGCGATCTTGAATAAGTATTTCATTGTCTTCTGGAGGCATCTGGTATAACAAACAGTGCCTAGCTTTCTGATCTGCAGAGCACTGGCATTTTTGAGCATCCTGGCAATGAAATTGAGAAAACTGTCTGTATCCTGTAACTAAATGTTATGCAGAAAATTACCTTCTTAAATTAAAAATGGTTTCCAAAAGAAAATAAGGTTTGTGCAAAAATGATAGCATTATAAATTATTTTTTATTTATACCCTTAATTTCATGTCAAAATGTACTAACTAGTACTACTACATTTCCAGGGGAATATTGAGATTTAAAATAAAACATTTTAAAAATTATTCCAAGGGAGAAGCTGATAGATTTTCTGTAAATGCATCACTAAAAGAAAGGAAAACTGGTTTATTTGGAACTGTGTAGAACAGAAATAATACTGAAGTTACAAAATTATTTTCAGTCCCCTGTAAGTGCAACGCTACATGCCACTGAGGGCATGTTCATTAAGGCCTGATTTTCATAGAACTTAATAACCACTTTCACTGCAATCACACTTAAAATCAAACCTGTGCCTTGCTGCTTGTCTGAACTAGGGCCTAAGGCTAACTGGATCTTCAGTACAGTTTTTGTACTATTCTTAGAAGAGCCATAGGAGCCAGTGCCCGGTGAGGAGCAAAGGAGGGCAGCAGCTCGGCTGAGGTGCCTGAACATCAGGCAAGGTCTCTGGGCAGGGAAGAAGATGCTGCTGGCTTCCAGAGCAAAGGGAAAAAGGAAAACAATGTCTCCAGCACTTATCTGAGAGTGAAGGAGTGGGGGCAGTGGGAATTAGATGGTTTTGTACATAGTGCAGAGCAAGAAAGACCACAGAGATTGCTTTGGAGTGTTGGAATTAACCTTTGGGTCTAATGTTCATGTAGTTTTGAAATCCCACTGAGCTTGGTGTGTTCAAGGGGACAGTTGCCATAAGAAATAATATTTTCCTTATATTTTCTGTAAAATTGACAGCATTATTTTAAACTATTTTTTAAATGCCTGTAAGCACCACTGGAAATCTGTTTTTCCAGGGGAGTTAAATGTTAGCTTTATGCTACAGACACAGTTCCTGATCCTTCAATGTAAATAATTTTGCATATATTATTAACACCATTGCTGAATATTTATTTATGTATGTAAAGATAATCACATGTACAAATGCTTTTGGTGTTGGGCACTTAAAAATTCCTAACCATAAAAAGAGGTGTGTGTGGGGTCAAATCTAATTCTACAAGGGTGATGAACATTTCGTAGCATGTGTCAAAGACTGACTTTTGATAGCTGTAAACAGAAGCAATTTCCAGGAGTCAGTCCTTTTGTTCCTCTGTATTTTTCTTAAATGAAATCAGCTGCCCTTTTCTTTCAACACTTTAATTATCATTAGCTTCAGAAATCACTTTGCAATTAATGAAAGTCTGAATTCTTCATGTTCACTGAGAAAAGCCTTAATATAAACAAACACCTATTGCAAACACATTCCGTGGTAGTTAATAATGCTAGCCTAATTTATATCTTTTTACTATCTGACATACATCTGTAACAGGCAAGTTTCTGTTCTCCCTGTTGTCCTCCTATTGCTTAAACTTGCACACTGGAAACTCATCAGTCAGCATCGGTCTAAAGTAAATTAAAAGCAATCTGCAGTAGCTGTTTTACTGAAGCCTTTTGCCTGAAGCAGCCAAAAGCAATAGTCAAGGACTTCCTTTAGATTTTGGAGAGATAGAAAGCTCATTAGGTTTCTCAGGCCATTTAAATTTCTGAAGCTCAAAAAGTTAAACCAGAAGGGGAGAAGTATCTTCCTGTCAGAACACAGATCATAGAGGTTGCCTGCAGCAGCAAAATATTCAGTAGGTGTTTTCATGAATGGTCACGAAGAGGGAGGGACAAATATCCTACAGTTTCCCCCATGTGATTGACTAATCCTCCAGGGAAGCAATGCCTCGGTAATCCTGCAGTGTGTGAGTCAGCATTACACCTCATGGAAGAACTGGTCTCTTTTTATAAAGTTCACAATATAAACTTGACAATTTGCAAAAAAAGGTTTCCAGAGTTACAAGTGCAAACTTCTGCAGGTTTTTTTTAAGTTTTCCATTATTATTGGCGACCCTTTTGCAGCATATTGGAGGCTTAAATGGATATACATACTGTAAACATGAACATGACATTGTAAATTCTGCTGTGCATTGGGAATGGGAAAGGGAAATATAATTTGCTACATCTGCTCTGAACTGAGAGGGCAGAAAAGAGGAGTTCTAAGAAAACTTTAATTGTCTATGTAGTTTCCAGAGCTTTCCTCAAATGTATGGTATAAACACCATCCCCAAGAGCACTCCCACATTAAAGAGAAAAGCAGCACGGATGTAACAGACCCTTCAACTCCTTGTCTTTTCTCTGGTGCTCTGAACGTGCACGGAGCCACGAATTGCTGTGCCTAAGTGACCCAAGAGGGTGTTTTACCCCCAGCAAGTACTGTCTCACTTTTGCATGTGAAGAAAATGGAACATAAAATAGGTACTTGAATTATCCTCCATATGCCAGCTAATCTCTGGCAGATCTGGACATGAAACTTTGACTTTCTAAATCCTAATCATATGCATGTCAACCAAGGTAGTTCCCACCCAGCCTGTCCTTTGGTGTATAGTATCTGCTAACTGTTCCCTGTACCAGAGGAGCTACAGGAAATGCTCCAGGAATGGTGACAAAGCAATACATTGCTTCTTACTGTGTGATGTATCTGATAATTTTTATTGATGACTAGTTACAATTCCAGTAGGATATGTATCTCTGAATCCTTATGTTTACATCTGTACCCATATTGCATTGGTATGTAATGGCATTACTGCACTAAGGCATTCTATCTATCACTAAATTATGCATGCATTCAGCAGCTGTTCTGATCAGCTGTACGCAGATATAGACTGACTGACAATGGGAAGCTGCCTTTGTATATGTAGTAAGGGATGACTTTATTAGTGTTACGCTTGAAAATAAAGGGCCTTCAGAAGGATATTTTTTTTTTCTGGAAAGTGGCATTACATGAAAGCAGAATGCGTCTGGTGCACAGTCCTGAGGAATCAGCCAGAAAGCTATTCCGCTTTCTGTTTATCATGTCACCTCTGGTCCATCCTTTATAGGACTCAACTATGTAACCACTTGAGACTTCTGAATACTGAATACCTCACACTAATACAGATTAGCTTGCACTCTCTATTTCTTTTAAAATTGATTTTAATGTAACTTGCAAAACTTTCTTCTCTATAAATGCAGGCTTCTGGATTTTGAATAGGTGTCCATCCACGTGCATGTGCTGATCAAGGATTTTATGAAGTAGTAGCTGGCAAAGCTCAGTGCTTCATTAGTGTTAGAGCCACATAAAAATTTTCAAAGTGCTTTTTTTACTAGCTTTATGCAACCTTTCCTGCATTCTGTGCTTCATTTGCCTCCATCATGATTTGGACTATGCCACCAGGAATACATGCACAGGCCAAATATTAAATGAAAACTCTATGTTTTAACAGTGTCACTGAGAATGACAGCTTGCAAAGAAACTAATTCTGTTAATGCTGTTTAGGTAGCAGCAATGGCAGTGCATTTCTTAGATGGTTAACATTCTCGACTAAATGTATTTTGGAAAATTGGGGTCTGGTGAAAATGAAAAAATTCCTGTGGAAATCAATTTCTTAACAGCAATAGTAAGGTTTCTATAGGGAATTCTTAAACTTTGATCTTTAAACCTTCCCCCTGCCTTTCTCCTTGTCACCTTTGGTTTTCAAAGCAGCAATGGCATTCTAAAATAGCATATTGACAATGAGTAAAAGAGAGATTTCTTACTGAAAGGTGAATGTAGTAAATATTACTGGGTTTCAAAGTTTCCCCATGAGCTGAGAGTAACTGAAGAAATGCAGCCTATCAGAAATGTTCCACGGGCACAAACTGGGACTTTTTATAAGGTGTAGTCCCTCCTTGGCCTACAGATTGGTCTGAGTGAGGCTAGACAGGAGTCAGAGTCAGCTACTCAGCATAACAAGAGCATATCAGCTGCTGAGAGAGTTCAGATCATTAAGTACTGATCCCAGGAGTTTCAGTGAAGATGTTGTTTACCAGAATTGCTTAAAGCTCAGTGTTCTGTGTGTTGAATATCATGTTTAATGATACTCAGGATTTATAAAATTTTTACTTGCATGGATAAGCTTTTTGCTTTTCTTTAGCAGTTGAGGAATCAGGGAGTTACATAAAGATAAACTAGTATTGCAATATAAATAATAACATATAGTGTGCCTCCATAAATCATTTTTTCTACCAGATATTCCACATGGCTGCTGTCATGTAATGTGTAATGTCTGACAACATAGCTCAATATATTTTCACTGGGTTTACTTCTCGTTCCAGAGCTGTGAACCATTGCTGTTCTCCTTGCTCATGTATCATAAGCATTGTCACCTGGATATAGATATAAATGGTCATCTGGTTATCAAAATAAATATCTGTCTGCCACAACCACTGGATTTAAACTTGAAAACTAGATTCAGTATTTGTTTCTCCTTCTATTTGGACCTTAACCAGCTTTGACACTTCACCCAGGTACAATCTTCAGACTCACTTTGTATTTAGCAAGCCTCATCTGCCAGGATTTGAAAAGGAAGCAAACTGCCAGATAACTGGAAAAGTTCATGTTTATTTTGGATTAAAGAATAAAACGATTAAAGCAGATTGCCAAAGAAAGCGATAGGACCAAGGGTTATTTTCATATTTTATTAGCACAATCTTTATGGTCCACACTCTTATGTGGCTATTTAATTTGTGATTACAAAGCATATGACTCTTTGAATGTTCAGATATATATGGCTAATGCAGGTTCTGACTATTCTATTTAGTATCAGTATAGCATCATAGATAATGTGTATACAAATTATTATAGTACCTAGGTTATTATTAGTCAGAGACATGGTCTCCCAGTGTCAGTAATAACATGACAAAATACAACAAAGATATTCCTCTATATTGAACAAGAAAGTGAAATCTAAAGGCCTTTTGTTAAATTTTGTTGGGGTGTTGGGTGTTTTGTGGTAAGGAGCTACAGTTCTAGATTCTGTTCTGGTGTAAAACAAGTAAAACAGTGAAATTAATGACTTTGCTTTACTCTAGACTGGCCAAGGTTCCAGCCAAAGTTCTTAAGCAAATGTACTGTAGACATTGCTATCATCTTATTTTTCATCCAGTTCTTAACAAGTGAGATATTACTTCATTTCCTAGGCTTGCATCTTACAGTGATTTTCCTTTTACTGGTGCAACACCCCAGAACAGAGCATAAATTGAACCTGCTGGTCTCTCTTAAGATGTGTTGTATGGCAGAAAAAAATATTGCGAATCTACGCAGAGCCTAGATTTAAGGGTAGCAATGTTTGCATGCAGAAGGATGTCTGTCCGTCAGATGAGCAGCGTCACCCCTGTCCGTCCTTTTCCCATGGCTTGTCTGTATCTCCCAGGGTTACAGCAGAGCCCCATTACCTGGGTTGAAGTAGGCACCTTGTAGAGACATGTCTCCTCTACCCACTCCCATTTACTTCTTTCTAGAACACCAGGAGGTATTAAACATTCACACAACCTGTTTTCTATTGTTTGGTCATTAGTGGAAATCCAAGCTGACCCCCTCACTTGTCTTCTAGACGGACCAGGACATCTGATCCACCAGCCATGGAAGATGCAGTAGGAAGCAGTGGGGAAAGCAGGGTGTCCAAGCACCCATACTGCTGTGTCTGGGCAACCGAAGCTGGTCTGAGTCCCACTGCCTTGGTCCTCCCCACTTGCTAGCCGTGTTCTAAGCCACTTCATTGCACAGCCTGGCATGCAGCTGACCAGAGGCACGCGGATTTGCACAGGAATAGTAGGGCAAGGGGGCTGAGGGAAGGCAGGAGGGGACCAGGTGGGGTGGCGGGCCGAGACCTGAAGGAACTGAAAAAGCCAGCGCTAAAAGCAGTGCAGGCTGGTGGAGAAATAACATGCAAAGAACCAAATTCTCCTCAAAAGAATCTTGCATAGTTAATAAACCTTTCACCTTTTCCTTTAAATTATCTTTTTGTTTGCATCCAGGATTGTGTTTACCGGAAGCTTTTTTTTCTTATTAATTATTTTTAGTCTGATTTTAGTCTGATCAGTCTGAAATTAAAGATGGTGAGTCAGACAGTGCTCAGCTCCATGCATTATACTGAGCTGCCACAGAGGACGGCCCATTTTTCAGACAACAGCAACACATTTTTCAGGTCTTCCTAAAAGCTTTATTTTCAATTCTGTTGTTTCCTTGCTGTAATAACAAGACTATATTGCAGTGAGGAATGCCACAGGGTTATATTAATGAGAATTTTATTAAATCATAGTGATATATAGATACACAAAACAAACCTCTGCCAGAAGACAAATCCCATTCTTAAAGCCTACAGTACCTTATTAAACTTGCTGTACATATGGTCTAGGAAAGATCTACCAAACCATGTTAAAGCATCTTACAAAACATCTGAAAGTGAGAAATGTTTATAGTTGATTTTAACTCAATAATGGGTTTGATTTTAAAGTACATCACATTCATTTGGTAGTTGTAAGATGGACTCATGAACCCTAAAGCATGGTTGTTAATAATATTGTGAAATATATATATATATATATATAACCGTAAAAACAATAACATGAGGTCTTCTGTGTTCTACACTTTTAATTGCCTAAGGTTCCTCCTATTTGTAGGTAGCCATTATTTACTGAGCTGAGAGGAAAATTATTGAGGCATCAAAACACATTCAAACATATAGAATGTGTTTTTTTCAATAAGTTTTTTATTTTATTCTGTCTCTTTCTGTTTGCCTCCTGCCAAAAAAAATACAAGTGATTCAGGAAATTTTCAAACGCTACACTTTCATTCTTCCTTTTGATGACATAGCTTCTCTAGATTAACATAGACACTCCTAATTTTTTGTTTTAACTTTTACCTCACAAAAATTCTTTTACATAAAAATCGAACTCTGTTTTACCCTTCTAATTCTTAGAGTTATTTTATCTCTTCTACTGTGTTTTGCAACTGAGAAAAATGGGAGAATAAAGAACATTTAACAAGTTCTATAAAAGATGGAAATTGATGTACTGAAGCTACAGGTTCACTCTAACTGAATGTTTATTGTAACAGAGAAAGAAAGATGATGAAAGGGAAATATTATTTAAGCTCTAACAAGGATGTGAACTTGATTCTGTTTATTTTTAATCATGATGTAATATATAGTACTTTATGGGAATTTCAACATCAGTACAGTTGTTTCAGGCTATCATATAGTAACTTACTTTTTGCCATTATTTTTTCCCCTTTGTGATCATTCATTCTTAGTCATTAAATACTCTTCTACACATTGAAAATGTTACTAGGGTCAGAATATTTCTTAATCACAAAACTAAACAGTGTGGGATTCTCAGGCATTGCTGTATTGTTATTTTAAATGTATTTTAAGTGTAACATTTTTAAACATAGTGCTTTTACTGGTTACACTGTGTTTTTCTTGCATTCATTTGGAAATCACAGTGTATATATGTTCATGATGACTAATTCTGTATCACTGCAGATTATGGAAGCAGAAATGAGTTCTTCCTGAAACCTCTGAGTTAGTGAAGGTCTAAAATATTTTTTTTTCTTTAAGAAGTTTCCATTTGAGAAGGTGACTAATGATCTCCTGTGGGACGACATATTGGAACAATTTTCTTAAGCTTATCCAAAGTAAGGGAACACAAGCTGATGCCTCTGGTATCAATGAATTAATTTTCCTTTATAAATAAATAAGTTGTAAGTATCCACATATTCTTTCATCCTTAATAAAAGTTTTGTAACAATAAAATTTACCCTTTGATTTTCATAAGACTTTATGCTGAGTAATGTCCAGCACAGTGGGGAGCTCCATTCTTATGAAAGAAGGGCAAATCTGTTCTAGAAAGATTAAGGACTGAATACTTATAATGGTTTCTACTTTTCCTTATACTGCAAAGTTAAATGATTAACAGTTTTATTTACTGGCTAGTTAATAAAACAATGCAACCTGAATGCAAGACGTGTTTCAGAGGAAGACAAGATTTTTGAGTTTTCCTTTAGGATACCAGAAAAAAATTGCAGTTGCCATAGATCACAGACTAAGTATGAATAAAAAATCTCACACTGTAGCTAATCGGGCAAATCTTACTCTGGGTTGCTTTCACAAGAGCTGACAATGATGTGGGAGGTAATTATTCCTTCTACTTAATGCCAGTAAGATGGGAAACATTTTTCTCCCTTCCGTTGCTATAGAATGTTATTGCAGAGAAGATGATTATAAATTGTTCTTCAGGGCCAATGGGGTAAGAATAAACATAAATTAGCTTAAATTTCACCAAAAGTGATCTCACTGAGTGTAAGAGAAGGCTTCTGTTTGGCTGTTAAAACACTGAAAATATTCTCCTATGGAAGTTGTGCAGTTTCCTTCACTGGAGGTTTTTAGGATGGGTTGGACAAACATCTGTCAGAAATTATCTTAGTGTAGACCATTGACCAGCTTCAGTCCAAAGGACTGGAGCAGATGTTCTTCCAAGGTTTTGTATTTCTCCCCTTCCATGAATTTGACTGAGTTTACCACCAGCTGGATCTCTTCTTGTTATACTTCCTGTGCATAAACTTCTTTCTTGCTGTACAAACTGCATGTTTATAATACTGTGAGTGTTTAATGAACTTCCTGTTATCCAAGTAATCTTCTCACTGATGATTTCTGGGGACGAATTTTCAGTTCCCCTCTCTAATTGCATGTCGCAAGTCTGAGCTGAGCTGAACTGAAGTTAAAGTAAGCAGCAACTTAAAGCTCTGATGTCTAGTGCAAGTGCTCTTGACTCTCTCCTGGCTCTGCTCCTCCTGCCAGAACCAGAAGCTTTCTGCTGCCAGATATCCCATCTCCTCCTTCGGCAGCAGGATCAAAAAAGATGTGCTATTTTCTGAGTTTCTCCTGTAATACAATCATGACTTGGCATATGAAACTGCTAGTTAAACTCCTCAAGGCATTTGGGGAAAGGTTCTTGGAGGTGCCAGTGTTTCTTTAGATGTGTTACTGTGCTACAAGTGGCTCCTCCCAGTACAAGTTACCACAGCCTGAGGGGTGCCTGCAGGGCCTCTGTGACCTGGCCCATCAGGCTGCCTCACACAGTGTGGTAGGGACAGCCCCATGCCTGCTCCATCTTGTAACACGTGTCTTTACATTGGAGGTGTGGGCAATGACAATTCAGAGCAATCTGTGGTAATTCCATGGAGAGATGACACCTGGGACACTCTCTCTTGCCGTCTGCACACAGTTCCTGACTTGTCATTGCAATGCTGAGCATAAGCAAGCTATGGTCACTTAAGACTCTTGGCCTGAATAGTACAGAAGAAATTAACTGAGATTTGCTACTTCAGTCATTAAAATGCAATATTTCACCTTATTTTGGAGTCATCCATGTCTACAGTCACTTATGTACTCATTAGAGAAGTCCCGAACGTTTTACCTTTGAGTATGCTGGAAATGCCTCATTTTTAACCATACCCAATTCTCAGGAGCCAGTGGATGCATAACTCCCTCCAGCTTTGCAGATGAGATCCTCTCCCAGTCACTTGCTCAATTGACAAGCGTTTTCCACCCACGTTTATTAGAAAAGGTCTTGTGCAAAATATAGGGGCTGGTGGTAGCTGCAGTACTTCAGAACTCTAATGACCTTCAACAGTTTAAGCCCTCACAGAATGTGGAACAAGGCCCAGAATACATTTTCCCAAGAGTACCCGATAGTAGGCTGCAGTGTAGTTCTCTTAATTTCCACTTTCCAAGGAATAACTAAATATTCATTAGGTCAGTGGAAGGAAAGAACAAGATGGGATTAACATTAAGTAGCTAAGCCTTAGGTTTCTTATGGAACAGAGTACTTCTTTTCAAATATTTAAATTTTGAATTGGAGGAGAGAGTGGAAAGTGAGATTCTTCTCTTCTCCCAGATGGGAATCATAAGAAAGCAGTGAGCTATAGTGACATGTTCACTCTTGCATTTTTTCTAGGGCACAATGAATATTTAATAAGTCTATGAGAATGGATGTAGCTTCTACAAGAGCGACTGAGAAAAAGCATCTCTTTTCCATCCCAGGATAGCACTGGCTCCAGTGGTTTGGGAGTGGAAAATATGTGTTCAACCCCCTTATAGCACAGGAATGAATCTATTCTAGCTGAACTATTTTTGCGTGAATACTCTGATAAGTCTATCTGTGGAAGAAAGTGATTACTAAGGCCATTACTTTGCGAGAAGAACTGGCACAAGGGCCTCACATCAATGTGAAGTTGAGTGGTAGGGGACTCACCACAGGACAGAGATGTGATCTTAATCTTATCAGTTTCTATGGGCTAACACGTGCCACCTGCTTAACTTGCTGGCTTTTGGGGGAATCATATGCCTAAAGCCTACAGTTTTGCATGCGCTGCATGTGAATCAATGCGTGCAACTAGCTGTGTAACTCAGGGATGAGATATCCTGGCAGTTGGGTCCTTTAACAGTGAGTTAAAACTTCCTTGTGAGCCTAGCTCACATTTTCAGTTCCCACTGTAGATGGCTGTATTTTGGAAAGAAAAGACTAGAGTGGTTGCTTTTTTGTATTGTTGCTAAGATGTCAGTGCTTCTGGATGTCTTCCAGAGGTGAGTGTTAGCTCAGTGGATCATTTGCCAAGAAGACTCTGAATCTTGTATATACAGGTTTTACTCCTGTGATTCATGGTGTCATTATTTCAATGAATGTAGCTGTCACGAAAGATTGTGGTCAGACTTACACTGCCTTTCAGGTAACATGAATCCAGGGAGCCGAAATCTTGAATGGGAGCTGGTATTTATAATCTAGTCAAATAATACTTACGCACCTGGTAAGTTTCAGGTGAGCCGTTGCAGTAGATGTTACATGTAACTGAATTGCCAACTGGTCTGAAGCCATCCAGGCTGGTGGTTTCAAGGTTATGTATAGAACACTTTTCTGAACAGTCACAAAATAATGTGGCCACAAGCGGGCCACAAGTTCACATTGGACAGGACTGTCTGCAGTCACGCACATGGAAGGAACTCTTTCCTAACTGTAAGTCTTTGAGTGTTCAGACACAGAGCTAGACATTTTCAGTGTTATTCAGCTTTTCAGGAGAACAGGAGACAAACAGGTCCTTGTCAAAATAAAAAAAAAAAAATAAAATTGAAAGAAAATAAAATGTTTGTTTAAAAAAAGACTGTCTTTCATTTAGAAAATGAGCCTGAACAAAGCATTTCAGCTCTTTAGAACTATCTGCAAGTGGATGATTCAGTTCCATATGAAAATATTGTATCAAAGAGAAGAATATTATCTTTAATTGCTCCTCCACCATGCCATTTCTGACTCTTCCCAGAGTTTGGGAAACAGTCAGCATCAGCAGGGTGAATCATCTGTGCTACACACAGCCCTGTTTGGCAAACTGCAACCAACCATCTCCTGGGACTTCGCTCCAGTTTGCACATTTATCCCTACTGGAGGCCCTAGCTAAAATAAGGAACACCACATCTGCAATGTGCATTTATTCTGCTTCCTGACAAAATAAGAGTAGATGAATATAAAATAGTCTTTGAGGGATGGAAGACGAGATGTTTGGGGAATGAAGATATATGAAGAAGAATCTTTTAAACTTTCTGAAGGTTGGTGAGGAGCACGAGGCAGAAGTGTGGTCAGAAGAGGAATTTATGTGGAAACTTACTGAACTCATTGCAGGAAGCACAAAAGGGTTTATATATTTGGAATCAAAGGTTAAATCAAACATGAACCCACTCTAGCAGAGTTTATTCCTCAGTTATAATTTGTTTACTCCTCACATATGCCAAATAAAAAAGTTTATCCATGCCTCATTTTCAATTACTCAGTTGTTTGCAGAATCACTAACCTTTTGTTGTTTCTTTCTCAAGGATGTTGAATTTACCCCAGGACTAGAAGCTGAAATTCTAGGAATTTCATTGTATGAAATATGCCATCTTAGGTGAAGTAGCTGTAGTGGAAAAAAAAAAGGTCATGTTTTCTAAAAGGCTGTTGAGCAGTGTGTGGCTAAATCTGGCAAAGAACTGAATACTTGCATTTTCCATTGATGTCGGTTCTCAGGACATCATCTTACAAATGGGAAGCTGTCTGAAGAAGTATTGCAGACTGGCAGTGAGTGGGTAGATTTAAAATAGATTAAGAATTTAATGACATAAGGGAACATGTAGCCTGAAAGGATGATGCTTTTAATGTGTCTTGGTACTTTGCTATGTGTTCAGAGCCACTCTACTAAGTGTATTGGGTGTTTTTGCAATATTTATAACCAAAAAGCTCTGCTGTATTAATCCTAAAATCCAGAATTATTTTAACTGTTCTGATGGGCAGGTAATTTTGAGGTTCTTTTTCCAGAGAGATGGAATAACATTATTTGGTTGCTTCCAAGTCTGTTCCCTTCTTGACAGGCTGCTTTCCATATATTACCCTCTACAATAGAACACTTTGGACTTCGAACTGCCAACTCTATCTAAAATTCCACGAAATCTCTGTTACCTGGAATCAGTTCATTTGCTAAGTGAAAGCCACCTTTAAATGCTCTGAATGTCTGATTCCCTCAAATATGCATTTGATGCCCTAATTCAGTGATTATTGCTTGTAACAACATTGAGATAAATGCACAAGACAAAAAGTGTGAATGATGGGCTCACAAGGGGAGGTTTCCAGCAACAGTTGGATCAAAAGAATTTAAGTCAATTTCCATTTAAGACCAGGAATAAATTGTGGAACTCTTTTTAGCTATTCCAGCTTGTGAGTCACTGTGCAAAGCAGTGTTGGCTCCAAGATATCTTTCTGTTTCACCCAGCAGTAGAACTGGCCCAGGAACTAAAGAACAGCAGGGTGCAGGGAAATATCAGCTATGAAACATCTCATAATTCATGGAACTTTTTAAAATAATAAACTGAAGCACCAAAAAGACAAAAGTTTCACTTTTGTAAATTTTTTTAAGAGGCTTCTGGTTTTCCTTGATTTCTTCTCCAAATGAAATTTACCACAGAAAATGTAGCCATTTTTCAGTTTGTTGCAGGTTGACAAAAATGTGCTGACTTACTTGCTGCTTTGCCCTAGTGCTCATTTTCTTTCATTCTGTAGAGGGCTGAGATCTTTTTTCCCCCAAAGGAAGTATTCTAGATCAGCTGGGATGAGATGTTCTCATGGAAATATTCAAATACGCCATTATAATCTGATATGTCTTTACATGTTCTTAGAGCTCACTAAGTCACATGATAGGCCGTTCTTCTGTGGAAAAGTCAGTTTATAATCTTCCCTTCCCCCTCTTTGTGGGAGATTCTAAGTCAGTTGAGATACGTGCAAAGGGTGTGGGCAATTAGGTCAAAACCAGGGATGAGGTAAGATGTTCTGTAATTTATGCATTGCTGAGTGAGTGTAAATTACACTGGATGGCTAGATCCTGTGAGTTTCTGGTAGTTACTGTCCTGAACAAAGTCCAGATACTTCATGGCAGCACACAGAGAAAAGCAGCCAGTCTCCCTGGTCCTTTTCCTCTGTCAGAGGTGTACGTGCTGATTAGACGCTATAAATAATAAAAATAAAATAAAAAAGCTTTCACATTCCCTGAAACCTTCTGGCTTTATGTCAGAGCAGGAGAAAAGTTTCCTAGGGGTCAGCTGCACGTGTGAGTATATCTTGTCTCTCCCATGAGAAGCATCCACCAAGGGCTTCCCATTCCTGGAAATGCATGGATTTAACAAACCTCTGGCATCTTCACTTCTAAAACAAGAAAACAACTCTGCCTCTTGTGTGTTACTAACAGGAATCCCCCATGTCATTCTTCCCCAAATTTCAAACCTTAAGGACTTTCTGCCCTACAAGAGTCAGATAGGCAGGTAATTGTCATTGTCTATTGCAACGTCAATGCTTTATCTCGGTGTTCTGTAAAGGTGAGAGGAGAATGTCCAAGCCATAAAGACTTTGCTTGTCCTGAATTCCTCAAGAAGGGAGCTAGCCTTGTAATCAAGCTTTACCAATCGCAATCGTGTGTTTTCATCTTTGCACCATTTCACTGCTTAAAAAAGTGGCAACCCTGTCTACACTTTTTTGGGAAATACATAATTCAAAGTCAAGAACATACATATTGAAGATATATTTAGCTTTAGGTGGCCTAATCTAAATATTTCTTTAAGAAATATTCCATTTTTTGACTATGACTTGAGTCTTCTGGGTGGTTTGTGCAATAGATAATAAACAATGCAGCTGATCACATTATCACTAGACTCTTAAACTCCAAAGGATCTCGGCCACTGGGCTGACAACCAAAATATTTCAATAAGAAAACTTTTCCAGGAGAAAGTTATACAGAGGTTTCATGAGGAACTATCAAATCCAGGAGAATATCCCTGTGTTGTCAATAATCTTTGGCCTAAGAATTATTATCCAGACTGCACAGAGAACACTTTAACTAGGGAAACTCATTTCAGTATTTTTGCACCATTCGTCCCTGGCAGTTGCATTATAACAGCTCTCTTAATAAACGCTCTTATTAACTGCTTCATGCAGTTTGTGATAGTACAGTACATTTCTACCTTAACGTTATATCACCTGTCTTCTAAGATTTTTTTCTTCTGTAGGAAAAATACCCAACAACTCATAGAAGTCGGTTTAAAAAATAGTTTCTAATCATGCTTCTTAAGTGCACTTCTTAATTCCACTAATACAGACAGAAATGATCAGAATATTTCTTTTTTGTTTGTTTGTAAAATGTCCATGGAGATATACACAGTGACTGTGACATGAAGGCGAGGCCATGATGGTGCTATTCTAGTGACAGAAACAGCTTGGGGTGCTAAGTGGGTATCAGGGAAAAAATGTAACTAAAATTAATTGTAAAAATCTTTTTTACAATGGAAATCTTTTTTCAGTTTCTACTGCAGAAGAAATAATGTATGTCTGGTAATGTTTGTTGAAAAGTGTTGATGTGAAATTATGCAGGCCAAGAAGAAAAAAATATCTCTGTGGCTTGGCTTGGCTTACAGAGTTGTGCAAGGAAAAGACATATAAGGCATGCTTCCACGCTTTCTGCTCCTTGTGCCTGTAAGAGATTACAGCCTACACACAAAAGGGGCTTCTTAGAAATGTTACTTCCAATCCTGTTCAAGAGGAGCAAGAAGGTGGTAGACCCCGACCCCATTTCCCAAGGGCCAGGTTAAAGTAGCTACTATACATTGGCGGAAGCTGGCCTGGAGGAGATCTCCTCAGATAGCTCAGTAATACCGGGATTTGGGTAAGCTCTTGTCTGCAAACGTGTCCATAAACTACGTGCTGCTCCCAGAGATGAGTACAGTGGGTTCAGGAGTAATAGATATGGAGAGAAAAGTCGATGTTAAACTGGTGCTGTAGCATGGAAGAGGTCTGGTACTGGGGGAAAGGCTCAAAAGGAATGGATGAAGATGGGTCTGCACAGAGAGGCTGGAGAGAGAAGGTACTCCAGGGTAGGTTTTCTTAGTCCACACCTGGTGCCCTTGGCTTATCCTGTTAGGAAGTCCACCAGCTTCCTATGGGTTTGGCATAGCCTACAAGTTGGGTTACTGCTCTGCTTTGAAGCCATTTTATTTTCTGGCCATTAGAAACATGTTTTTAGTAGACTGTGTCTGGCTGTGCAGTCAGATAGAGTGGGAGAGTTCATCTGGTGTAGACAGTATTCCTTGATGTTATTCATATGTGTGTGTGGGGGGGGGGGATCAGAAGAGATAGCCAATGTGAATTTACCTTCTCCATCACTTCTTAGTGAACTACCTCTGTATTAGAGGTGTTCCTTAATGAAACTGATAATCAAAGTGGATTTTTTTGAAAAAATGAGTTTATTTGGTCTTTTTATGAAAAATAAACCTTTGTTTTTATCTTGGAATTATTTATCACTAGCTTACCCTGAACATATGTTCATCTCTCAGGGATACTAGTCCCCTTTCCCTATCACACTGTGAACTTTCTTTAACCCAGCCCTTCCCATTCACGAAAATGCCTCTTTGACCCGAGTTATAAACCAGTTGACCTTTCCACCTCCACATCCCTCATCCATATGCAATTCTCCCAAGATATCTAAATGACACAGCCTGACTTTATGGGTGAATACAAAGAGCAGTTAGGCTTAACTACCTAACAACAATGCCTGTGTTTTAAAAGCGCTCAACATCTGAAATTTATTTTAGCGTGTATAAAATATGACATTGCTGGGCATCTCTGCCTCTCCACGTGACTAGGCATACAGGGAGTTGGGATGGCAGGCATATGTCCTCACCTCTGGCTAGGTGAAAACTTTGGGGTGAAGACACATGCAGGATTGTGACAAATATTCCTCCTAAAGAAGCAATCTTAAAAAAAAAAGAAAGTAGGGAAAGCATCCCACTCCCTCTGTACTTGTGTACTGTAAACTTTGTCACTTGGTACAATAAAGAAACCTAAGAGACCATAACTATTTTTAGTTTCCTTACAGTTTCCACAGACAGAGAGCTAAGGCCACAGTGCAATCCTGTCTTCTGAGGAGACACATCTTGCAGTTTTATGTGATATCAAGCTTAATGGATCTCTAACACTGTGCTGCTTTTGGAAAGGGCTTTTTTCCTTCACTGCCATAGCCTTAGATAAACATATACTTCTTAAAAATAAATATCTCAAAATGGCTGTGTTTTGTGAGTAAAACACACTTGCTTTGTACAGACATAAGTAACAGCAAAGATATAAAAGAAGGGACAAAGCTACTCAAATGCCTTTTATTTTGAGTAATATCAAGTTTGCTGCTACCAGCTGCCATGCACCATGGAGGTTCCCTGTGTTTTACACAGAAAAAAGTATGGCATGAAATAGACCAGTAAATTGCTATAGTTCTCCTTTTGGCATCTGATATCTTCTGCCACCATATGTTGATCCCACATGCTGAGACTTGTTTCCTTCATCTAAGAGTACCCTTTTTTTCCCCCTACCACCACTTTTGTTGAAGATGAGAGATCTTAGTGGCTGCTTGCATTTGTTCTGCCAGTCTCTGTTTGCTGCAATGGCATCATTATACGTCTCATTAAATAGTCAAGGTCAAACCAGCAACTAAAATCTCCTGTATGTCGTTCTCTGTGGGTGGCTAAGTAAATGGAGATTTCGATAAATGTTTGACATCTTTTGAGAGATGAGAAGCAGCTTGTTTTGTTTTTACAGAAGGTCCTAGGCTAGCACTAATTTTACGGAAAGAATCAGCCCATAAGATATGTTGAAAGGCAATTGTCTTGAATCCTTGTGCTACAATGCTGGCAGACCTTCATTTAATGACAATATTTTTGTTCATATGATCTGTAGCTCCTGATTCATGAAGTAATCTTACTTTTAGGAGCATTCCTTTCTGAAGAAACAAGACTTGCCCCCTCCCGTGCTGTTTTCTACACATGCTCTTGCATGGATGAGCATCGGCTCCTATTAGTGCCAATATCATTTAATGAGTTAATACCTGCAAATAGTGGCAGACCTTTCTTCAACTAAAATCCCTGCAAAGACATGCTCATGGTTATGGCATCCCCTTGCTGTCCTCAAGGGCCCTAAGAGAAGCAATGAGTTATTTGGGAAGTCCCTTGCCTTGAGGGAATTCTCAGATAGCCTTCTCTCTGCCACTCAGTCACAGGTTTTTTTCTGAGTAGGAGCCACTGTGACCATGCCTGAGAAGTGGTTGTGCCTGGAGTCTTGCCACATATTGAGGTCCCTGGCCATTATGTTTCCCAGAGGTATTCAAAGTTGGGTGACAAATCTGGAGCCGCTTGGGACTGTCTGGATGTAGGTGCTGAATCAAGTAGTTAAATGGCAGTATACAGTCATCTGGGTTGGGGCGGGGGGGGGGGGGGCATTCCCCCATTCTCCCCCAGAATGTTTTGTCCAGTCTCATAGAGCAGATCTCATAGGTCAGTGAGTTTTGGCCATGTCAAAATATAGCCCTGGTTCAGAATCCAGACTAGAGATTAGATTAGTTTATATTGTGTGATCAGCTGTGAAACACAGCTCTCCGACATCTGCTTCTGTTCTGCCTGATGGTCAGGGGCAAGGGATGGTGCATCCTGTGTGTATGAAGCTCAGGTAGAATTAGACCACAGAAGGCAAATAACTTCCCTTTCACCCTTCCCAGCCCCCAAAGATAATGGATGTAGAGGGTGTGCTCACTGGGATATTGCCTCAGGATTGATGATGTAGCTGTCTTTAAGATGTAAATGTTCTAAGCTTCAAAACAGAACAAAAGATGTTAATTTGATTGAGTGAGAGGCTGACCTTTGTAGACACTGCCTAAAGCACATAAGAGGATTTCCAAGGTCAATAAAAAGAATAATTAAAATTCCAGACTGGGAGTACAGGGACCCCAAAAGTGTAACTCATGGTGTAATATATATGACAAAATTTCAAAATATCTGAAGCATATTTATATGAATGCCCAATATATTAGGAATTTAAAAACAAATGTAATGAGCAATACTAGCAAAACTTGCAGTTATTTAACGTCCATTATGTTTGTTTGAGCTGCAATCTGTAGTGTCCATTTCATTCTGTGATTATTCCATTTCTAGAAGTAGACATTTTTTTGTGCTGATTTATGTAAGACTTACAATTATATGTTGAGCTACTGTAGACAGGATGGGCATGTATATCTTCATTTATGTGCTAAGTCAAAGAAGAAAAGTTACAAAACTTAGGTATCCAGTAGTTGCCACTATTCCCATAAAACTATGAGTGTTATTCTCTTGAAAATTGCAATAGAACCTCTGTTTCATTCTAAACATGAGTACAATCCCTCTCATTAAAACACCACAATTCTCTCTCACTTCTGTGGCTGGCAGAAGTTTTCTATTCCAATGAACCATGGAGACAGTGTCTCAGTCCCCACTCTGGTGTATCCCATATTAGCTTCAGGAAATATTGCATGTCTGAACCTCCATCTGGCAAAACCAAAATGAAATATTAACATAATCAAACTAATAAGTACTTCCAGAACATTATAATGGATAAATATATCCCAGTAAATTCACAGTAAGCCATTGAGTGATACTTTTGTTTCTAGCTGGACCAAAATGATTCCAAATGTGTTATATTAATTCATTTTGCCCATAACCAGAAAATCTACATTGTTTGAAACATCCAAAGAAAACATCCCTTTCTTCTTGCAGGTGGAAGCGTTATGACCATCGCAGGGCTGATTGCCCAAATTGATAAAAACCCCATATATTTAGGCCCTATGTAATGGTTTATGTTTGGGGGTTTTAATTGCAGAAAAAATGACGGAGAAAAAAAAACTATAAATTGTTTACTATACTACTATATTTTGCTACTGTGAGTAAAGTTGCTATACCTTGAGATACTGTTAGTCAGCTCTCAACCTGATGGTTGCGGTTGCTAGAGCTACTAGTTCTAACAATCATTCTCACCACTGCTGAATATGAAAGAGAAATAAAGAGAAATACGGGCAAATATGGCTGATTGACCTTGTATTACTTGGTTGGGGTGGGGGTTTTTGTTGTTTTTGTTAGGGTTTTTTATTCCTGTAGCAAAATTAAGCAAATCCTTTACAACATCCCTGAGATTTTTAATGATTTCTGCAGTGATAGATTTCTGAAAATTGCCAATCAACTTCAGGTCTGGGAGACTGAGTGAACTGAAGTTGTTTCACAGCCTTCCTGCTGTGTAGGCTGCAAAAAAAATGTCTGCAAAAAGGAGGCTGAATCACAAGCAATAGCAGGCAGCCTGCAACAGACCTTTAGAAATGAGAGACGTCTTGTACCCTTTGCCAAACAGTGGGGAAAGTGGGAAGATGACTAAGATGATTCAAAGCCCTTTTAAAAGCCCTCACATGCCTCATCACGTTCAATTTTACAGAGAGTAATTTACTCCCACCACTTTTTGCTATGAAAACCTGGAAACTGGTTTTAGTGTAGTACTAGTGGAAGATACTAGACCTAATCTTGGAAAGCTTCACTGTCCATGAAGTCTGAACGGGATTCTGAGAGCAAAGGGTATTGTTAGAAATTGATTTTATGTTCACCTCAAGAAAGCAGGCGCTGAACCTCTCTCCATGTTCATGCAGGGTGAGGACACAAGTCTGCTCACTGTAATGAATTCTTGATTAGAACCTCAGTCCCCATACCACCTCAGGAATCATCACCATAGATTTGAATTAAATTGAATGCGATTATAGGTATTAGTCTACAGTGATAAAGAGGACACTGCAAAACAGTAAGATGACAAAAAATGTTTTCCATTGCCTGTCTGGGCAACAAACAATATTTTTTTCTCATCTTACTGTTTTTTCTATTTCGATTGGATTTAAGTTAGTAACTTTCAGCAGGGGCTACAAGACTCCATTGCTCATGACCAAACCCCAGTTCAGCAGTTACTTCAGCCTGTGCATTTTCTAAGAGATAAGGACAAGTAGTATGGAAAAAAGTAGTTACTTTCAACGATAAATTACCTATTTTGTTATCAGCTCAATACACTGAGCAATACAATGCTATCTGGTTTTAGAACAGATTTCCTACTGGAGTCAATGGCAACCTCTTAAACACTGATAGCATATGAAGGTCCTTTGTACTTGTATTCTTGATTTCTAGGATGAACACCATCAAGTACTGAGGAACTGCTGAAAGTTAGTGTCCTGAGTTTTTCAGAACACGATAATGTTTTATCTTTATGGCCAAAAAGAATAATCTCAGGGTAGCAAATTTCCTGTCAGTTACTTAAAGTAATGCAGTTAATTGCCATCTTTCTTTCTTGAGTTGGTGCCTCTGTGCTTGGTTTGCTATATTCCAGAGCTTTTATTGTATAACTTACATATATTAAACACTCTTTCTAGTGTATGTTATTCTTCTACTGCTTTCAGTGCGATGATGAAACCATAGCCTAGCCAATAATAAGCCCAGGTATCGAGCATTAAATGAAAAAAAAAAAAGAGGTATAATGCATAATATCCCTTTAAAGTTTATAAACTCCAAGCTTTCTTCAGCACATGTTAATGGATGAACACTTAAAATATTTTAGCATAAGAAAGTATTAGGATTGACACTGCCAGAGTCCCAATTAGAACAAGCCCTTCAGTTTGAATAGATAAAATGTGAATTACTGAGTTTTCATTGGGTGCTATGAACCTGTTGAACAAAGCTTGAGCTTTATCAAAAGAAAAGGGATAAGGAACATGACTTGTGACACTTAGTCTTCTATAAAATGAAACAAACAGCACATTAACAGTGATAGAAGACTTGCTGGTGCATGGTTACAGCTGCTGATGTCCATAGTGTATAGCACCTATCAGAGGCTGTGGTTGCTTCAGTTCCAGGGTCTATCTTGACGTGTTATAAATAATCACAAAGTCGACCATCACCTTCTTCCACAGTGTCTGATTATGCGCCATACAACAGATCAAGTGTCTCTTGTGCTTACACCATCTGGGTTGCATTTGTCTCATGGTTATTTTGCCATCAGTCCACTTGCCAGAGTTTTTCTCTCTATCCAGAACAATTAAGAATGAAATCTCACATGAATCTGCATGCCGTCTCCTTGGGAAACAGGTTTGAACTGGGTGCAGAGTATCTTCTAATGTTTTTCTTTTTCTTGATGCTGTGGTTGTAGGAAGAAGTTTAGCTAGGTTGTCTAGATGAAGGAGTTACAGATGACCAGCAAGGGTTAAGTGGAAAAAAACACTGAAAAACATATTGACAGACATAATTGACAGTACAGTTCCTTCCAAAAACACCAGCAGGAGCTGGAGCAGACACAGAGCCACAGTCATAAAATTGACTTCAAGGTGTATGCATTTCCAGACCACATTTTAAAACCCAAACTCACAAAGCACCACAAATGGCTCTCTGTGAAGGAATTCTGTGGCATTGGTGTAGTTTATGGTCGTGTGAAAAAGCTTAGATTTTGTGTGCAAAAAACCCCTACAGAACTCATAACTGAGGGGGCTAAATAAAGGACTTTTGACTGAGACATGCAAACAGAGGTAGTCAGGCTCTAATTCGGTCGTAGCATTTTTATTTGGTGAAATTTCATTGATGCGAATCCCAGTTGTATGCCAGTTTTTGCTGCTAAATTTATTTTTATTAACGTGGAAAATGAAATAAGCTCAAGGCCCTGGAGTAATCTGCCCGGTGTTTCACACAGACCTGCAATATTTTCAGATTTGCTGAAAGAAAAATAATATGTACTTGCCTGCAGCGCTCTCCTGCCTAGCTCCATCCTGCAGTGATTAATTACAGTTGCAGTTCGGTCCCTTGGAATGGAGGATTTATAACAGAAATACTGCACAGTGTGCCACTTTTGTCAACTCTGCATATCCAGACTGGGCTTGTTGCAGCAGGTTTCATTTACGTCTTAAAATGCCTTGCAAGAACTGAAGCTGTTGAGGATATTTTCAAGCTTAAAAGTCTGCAGAGATCTTGAGTCATAGTCATCACCAGTCTGGTGGTATATACAGCAGCGTGCAGGAGAAAAGCTCTGTGATGCAAGGCTGACTGCTTAAAGAAGAGGCTTCATGGGTGGTGGTGCTACTATCTGGGTCTAACCTAGATTCCCTTGGCTGCTTCAAAGGGCTGGGAGCCCTCACTCTCTCAAGCATGTCTCTATTGCGCTTGTAATCAGTAGCTCATTTCTGACTGCTGGGAAGTAAGAATAGGCTCATAGTTAATGTATAAGCCTTGGGTTTTATTTCTGATTGTACAGAGTATGACTTTGGAGAACACTTTTATTTGTGTTTGCTTTTATTTCCTCCATTGTAAAATGCAGGTAATAGCTATTCCAAACGCTTTGATTTTATCCACACTGCTGTACAGAGCACTAAAGAAACTCAGTTAGACAGAAAAACAGAAAACCAGAGCAAAACAAACAGGAGAATCATAATCTGCTAACCATGACAAAAGAGCAGGTTGCTGTCTCTCAGTTGCTCTGCCGTAGGTTGCATTATATTGCTTTGGCAGTAGCTTTTTTCTTGTCACACAGAGTTCAACTGCTGTTTCACAGTGCCCTGGTTATCCCAGGCTCTGTATTTTTGAGATAAGGAACATGAGATGGGAATCCATACTGAGAGTATGTGGTAGGTCTAGATCACCATACTGGTGTCCTAACTGAGGATGGAGGCAAGTGCTGGAGGCTGTGCGAGTTGGGAAAGTGAGGGTTGTTGTATGAGACCTGAAGTAAGGTGCAGGCAGAAAAGCATCTGTGGTACCTGCTGAATGAAGGACAGAATGAACAAGGTACTAAGAAAAGCCTGAGAAATGTGACTGATAATTATCTGCCTCTTGAACAGCTCACTTCCCTACTGTCTGACATATGGTCAGCTTTAGATATGCCTGAGCAATTTTTTCCTGTTAAATCAGAAGGAAGTTGCTGGAGGGTTTTCAAACTGCAAGAAAGACCAATACCTTGATGATGTTATGTCAATATAGTTTTCCCTTTGTGATGTTTTGCAGTGTTGCCAACATTCACAAATGATTTGTAGTTGAAAAATAATATATCTAAGAACCACCTCTCAAAACAAAATTGTTATTTTTCCTTATCTTAGGAGACAATGCTATCACGATTAAAAAGAATGAAAATGTCCTACTCTTCATTTTAGATTTGACCATGTTATTTCTTTGCATTTACTTGTGTGTCTTTAGCACTTTTTACTTGGGGTGTTTGGACTAACGCAGTTCAGAATCCTCTTACTGATTAGCCGACACTGCTGTGAATACACACTAATAACACTGGGGCTCCATGGAGGCATAAATATCTGTCTGCCTACACTGCACTGCAGAAATAACAAGCTTAGTCAGTTTTCCTTTTTCTCTCATTATTTTCTAGCCTTTGCTTTCACAGTAGCCTAAGTTTTAACAAAATGCTAGCTCTTCTTAGCTGGCAGAACAAGCAAACAACAGATTTTGAAACTGCATGGAAGAAGTGTAATAGCTTTTTCAGAAACCCATAATTAACTAGGTCACAAGATGTGCATAGAGCGTGTACCTATTTCTGTCAACACCATGCTACCTTAAAGGTAGGCTTTTAAAGTTATTCCTGAATTGTTCATTAAATGCAGATTAAACTTGCTGTCTTACCTCATCAAGCTTGCAGGTGCTGAATTTCCTAAGAGTCTGGTGTCATCAGCTCTTCAGTCACAGGGAACACAATGACTAGGTGTGATGGCTGCCTATGACAGACCTGCTTTTTACTTGGCTCCCTGTGCCTCTTGGGCAATTAGCGTCATCTGAGTCCTTGAAACATCTTTTAATAAAGCTTTTTTTTTCAAGCCTAGTGGGAATCTCTAGTTCCTGTAAGCAACTATGAGCAAATGTATGGTGTCTGAAATGCAGGGTATTTTCTTCTGGAGCAGACATATGACCCAGTTTTTCCCTGTTATTAGTAGAGAACACTTCAAAAGGTACAGTCCTGATGAAAGTGCAAATGGTCAAAGACAAAGATAAAGCAACTTCTAACTAAATAACAAAATATTTTGTTTGGCTTGATGTGGATTATTTGTTTTGGGTGATAACTGGTATATTGGTTTTCTATTTCATATCCTGTCTAAGACAAATGGTCTCAGAATGACAAAAATAAACACTTCTTCAAAGGTTTACATTACTGAAAACATAACATGCTGAAGGAAGAAAGGCTTTTCCTTCTCGTGAATTGGGGTTGACATTTATCATGCAGCAAGACATATTGCAGCATTTAGATATGAGGCCCAGGGTCTATCAAAACATTATTCATATATTTTGCTATTATCATATAACTTTAATATTAAACACAGTATGGCAGTTGCATGACAGACCAGGTCATTATTACACTGACATTATTTCTCAAAATAAAAATCATCTCAATGTTCCACAAGCTTCAGCTTCTTTCGTTTGCTATTTTTCCTTCTGAAAGGCAAAGATATTTTCATAGTCCCCTCACTTCCTTTAACCTAGATAACTGCTCAGTGCTTGCAAAATCCTCTGAGAAATAAGAAAGGATTTTCACATAGGAATGATCTGACATTTCCTTTCACCTGGTGACTTTACAAGGATTAGATAACCAGATGGAAATAGAACAGAAATTGAGCTGGTTCCTGCAAATCGCTTAAGATCATGGCCAGCTTTCTTCACATGAACAGTCCCACCAGCCCAGCTCAGTCTCACTCAGACAGAGGCCATCTCTGGAGTGACAAATGGAGAAAGAGATTTCAGCATGGCTACATCTACCTCACTACCTGCTAGACTGTGAGCTTGTGAGATTTCAGAAAGCCAAGGTCCTAATGGAGTCTGAGGCCATGCAGAGACCACCTGTTATACAGTGCTTCATTGGTGACCTCTCTGTTGATTCTATGGGGCACTCTGTCAGCCTTGAAAAGCAGAAGCTTGCACCACCATTCATGGTTTTCTTGTCCTGTAGCCACTACAGTGGTTGTCAACTTAAAACCGGCACCTGGAGTAAGGCCTGAAAACAACCCTCCATGCACATGCTGTGCTAATGGAAGTAGCACAGCTCTTGTTCCACTTCACTTCTTTGGGGAACTCCTGTGAAGCTGGAGGAAAAATGAAGAACTTTTCCTCTAGCCACCTTTACTACAGCTGATTCCTCCATCCTGTCCCCTTCCCACTATTCCTCAGGATAAATCCCTAAACTGAAATCCAAAGGAACAAGACACCTGACCTTTCAGGCCTTCAGCCTCCCAACTCCACTTGTCATGGAAGGAGAATGGCCTTTCCTGGGCAGGAGTGTGTCAAGCCCGTTAAACTTCAAATAACGGATATGATTACTCATGTAATCATGTCAGTGATTAGTCACATGAAAGTTTTCATGATCAGGCCTTAATTTTTTATATTGCTTCTCCCACACTCTAGAGAGGGAGAACATTAGAAAAAGCAGAGCAGAAGATGATATTTAAGAAGTCACATGAGGGGCATTTTACTCATTCTGAAACTGCTGCATTTTATATCTGTAGGCTTATCACTCATTGAATGCTTGTTTATGTCTCCAAAAATCAGTTGAAATACTTCATTTTCAAAATGCCGTCTGGGTATGATCTCCATTACTAGTCAGAAAGTATTTAAGATACTCTGATGCACTTCTACAGAGAGTAGGAGGAAATGATGTTTACCACCCTCTTTTAAGCTGATATGCAAAATGCTGTCCTTTCAAATGTCTCCCAGAAACAGATTCTGAGGATGGTGTTTTTTTCAAACCTTGTTTTTCTCTTATTTTTCTGCAAAATGCTGCTCTTGTTTTCTTTAATATTTCTATTTTCCTTCTCAGGGCATAGTTATCAATCACTAATACAACCAAAAGACATGTTCAGTGCAAGTAGCTAGAGGTCTTTTGGGTTTGATTTTGATTTATGGAATATATTATTTAAGACTGTCATTTGAGATTAATGCAATTAGGCTATTTATAGTGACTTTTGGAAGAAATACAATTAATAAAGTGGTATAAAGATGCATCATCCAAATTACAATATTCTGCATCACTTGATGTGAGTATCATCCTATTAAATAGTCTTATTTTCTTCTTCTTGTATGAAGTTCAAGTCAGCTGGTTGAAGAGGAATTTAGGCAGAGGAAAGGGGAAGTTCTTCCCTGACCTTTGAGTAACTCCCCAAAAGTATTCTGCTGCTACACAGTTTTGCAAAACCAGGATCATTGGCTACCCTTCCCTCTTCACTTTGGAAAGGGCACTGTGCTTCCATTGTCCTTCCCTGCTTAGGTGCACTGGAGGAGGCCCAGCAGTGGGACAGGCAGAAAAGATCCTATGAATCCTTACACCAGCCTGCTTTTTCCTCTGTATGTGGAGGTGGCACATGATCAGCAAAGAGGAACCTTCACTGGTCATGGGTTCCCCTCCTCACATTGATGAACTTCAGTGCACCTTACTGGAGTGAGCTGAACCTTCAGACCTGGCCTCTGGGCTAGCAGATCAGCGTCCAGAAGAGAGCCTAGCTCTGCATTCTGTGAAACCTGTCAGCCTTGGCCTGTCTGTTGGGCCTCTCAGAGACACCCTTTGCGAGGTGCTGCTGCATACAGAGAAAGATCTCTACCTGTGTTAACCCTGGTCCAAAGCACCCAAGTGCCTCACAAACTCTTCCCCTGTTTTATCTCGAGGCTTCCCAGACAGAAGGCAGCCAGCACTTTGCAGCATATTTTCCAGGTCCTTGAACTGAGTGATGTCACAAGACTCATAAAACCTACCCCTCAGGAAAAATATGTAGTTAATATCCATCTGTCTTCTCCAATTACTTGTTTATTGCATATTGTCTCAGTGCATTTCTTTGTCTCAAGGTGTGAGTTCAAAACAGCAGTGACTGCCTTATCATACATATATGCCATGCCTCATACCATGCAAGAGTTTATAAAAACAGGGCTTGCCTTTTTCAAAATGTCCTGAGGATATCTTTTTGTTGTTTAATATTTTGCATTGCATTGGCATCCTCACTGGACAAAACTGATTCTATTCAGGGATCAGAGGCAACACAGCTGCACCATGCTAAGTGTGCTAACACATCGAGCCCTGCTAAGAATCTGGGTCCATCAGCTCAGGCAACATAGCTATGTTGCTTTGAGCTCTGAACTAAAGTGAGCATCCTGAAGACCTCGATGTTGGATGAACATGACAGCTTGGAGAATCACTACACTGTAATCCACAATGAGCTGGGGACATACCCAAAATAGTTTTGGTTTGTGGTTTGGATAAAAAAAAAAAAAGAAAGAAAAAAAAAAGAGCAAGACGTGGTCTAAAATTAGTCAGGGATCCCTTTAAAGTTTTGTCATTTTATCTCTCACTGTTTGGTATGGAGCCGTGGTGTCTTCAAACATGTGTCCTTTGCACTCGTACCCTTAGGAAGTCGGTGGCTGGGGAGTCTCACAGCCTGAGCGAACCGTCGGTGGTGTCCAGGCAGCACAGCCCTTTACCATCATCCTGAAAGAGGAAGGGGGACAGCAGTGGAGCATCCAGTTGCCAAATAGACTTAAAATGGAGAAACCCTCAGCGTAAGCAACTGCCATCAGGTTCTACATGACTGTATGAGATGCTATGTTTGGAGAGGAAGTGGCTGACGTTAGAGGGTCCATGGGAACTTTTTTAATAAAGCCACTGCCTGTACTTCCATCACTGGTTGTTTCTATGATATTAGATTTGACACAGCTGTTGCTTGCAGGGCATTTCTTTGAAGAGTTAGAAAAACCTAAAGCTGTCATTTAGTGAATGATACTCTTCTATAAACTATCTGGACTTCTATAAATATTGCTGACTCCATGCAGGGCATTATTATCTAATCTCCCAGGGAACATCTCTAATCACAGTCTACCCGCCCATGTCAATCTAGGACACATCCACCCCTTAGAAATAGCAGTGGAGAAATCATAAAATGTTCCAACACATGGAGTTGGCAGACAAGTGCGAGACAAGATCACAAACTGTGCAAAATGAACAGTTTGCAAGTGAACGTGTTTCTCCCTTTCCCCCATCAAAGTGCCGGCTGAGTATCTTACAATGACTTCAAATTAACACACTAGCTGCCTTTCCCCTCCCCACCCCGAAACAAATTCCACTTTAATCAAAGCTTCCTCGTTGTCAGTAACACAATTACCTGCAGTGGAACATCTTCCATTCCATGACCAAAGTGGTCTTTTTTTTTTTTTTCGTTATGAATTCATAAACTTTTTCAGTTGAAACAGGTCCGAGTGTGATGTTAGAATGCGTGTTTTATGTCTGCTGTGGAACAATGGCAAGACCTAATTATAACTTCTTCATACAGGCAGATAGTGGAGGAGAATAGAGGTCAGGGAGAACTGGATGGTTCCATTCATCTTTATCTTAATTAAACTCACTGTTCAGGAAATTGATCATGAATGCCAAGGAAATCGTTTTTTCATTTCTGGATTGGCCTTAATATACATGTCTTCCTTGAGAAGGCTATCCATTCCACAAGAGTCTAGCTGCAAAGTGTGTATTTGTGATAAGCCCATGTACCATTTTACACTGGAGAGGGGGTTTTGTGAGGATTTTGGGAGGCGGTTCTCTAAGGTGGTTTCTTAGAAGAAAGAAAGAAAAAAAAGAACAACCAATTAAGAAGAGTCTTCCCTGGTAGACCACACAGGCAACACATAGAGCAGGCTCTAACTGTACACCATGTATATGATTTATGAACACCAGCTTGCATTGTCTGGCTGAATACAAAAGTAATTCATATTCAGCAAAGGCAAACATGGCAACATGCCAGGTAAACAGGCTCGTGCAAACAAGATGATAAATATATGGCTGATGTCGATTGTCTTTGCTGTTCCTTTATGGAGCAACCTTGAAGTGCGACTGAGCATGAGATATGAAAGATTTTATTGCAGTGGTGGTCAGAACTTCGCAGGGGTTTTGAGGGTTTACCATAGCCATTAGTTCACCATAGCCAGAAGTTCACATTCTCCATCATGTACCAGCCTGGGGGCTATTTAAGCTGTACAGGTAGCAATGAGATTACCACTCCTCCGACAGTCTGATTACCTAGTAGTCAGGGTATCACAGTTGTCAAGATACGGGGTTAAAATTTGAGGCTCTCATATTTTATAACTATAGGAGTACTCATAAGATATACTCATTATGCAAAGAGTAGGGCTGCCCCCTTTCAGAGCAAGTTCTGGCATACATACACAATTTCAGGAAAAACTTTAGCATTTGTGACTGCTAACAAGCACGTCTCTTCAGCTTCAGCAAAAGCATCTAACTGTTGAAATAACTGGGTCACAAGCCCACACATCTCCATCCTTGGAGATACTCAGATGCCATCTGGGAATGGTCCTAGGCACCCTGCTCTAGATGGCCCTGCTTGAACAGAAGGGTTGGAGCAGATGACTTCTGGAGATCCTTCAAACCTCAGCCATTCTGTAACTCTGTAAGGTGTTTTGTCTTGGCTTGCTTCAACAGCTTTAGGCCACAACAGACTGGATTCATAATTCTAATCAGGCCTGCAGGTGACACTCAGAAATGTGTTCAAAACACTCAACATGAAGAACCTGAATCAGTTAGCACAGTTGTTGGAAGAGACAAGTACCTCCATAGCTACATTCAGAAAAGCTGAACTTAGAACAATGACGTGTGACAAAAGAACATTTTGGCTTTCTGTTCTGTTTTTGGGGTTTGGTTTGGTTTTTTTGGGGGGGTGTGTATATGTTTTCAGTGGGGAAGCTTTTCAAAGGGATAGATGTGACAGTGTTTTCTGGAGATGTTTGTATGCACTCTGAGAAGGATCCATTCCCATTTCACACATTTCAAGGTCCCATGAGTTTCAGAACCTAGCCCACCAAAATCTATCTTACCAAGTGACCCCTGATGGGGTAGGAAGCTTGTAATAATCTGCCTTAAAAACTAGGACCAGAACCCAGTGAGACGAGAGATTTGAAGATGGCTTTTCTCACTACAACCAGGGACTGAGAAGGAGGGTAACCCCTCATGGTATTGTTTGGATCCTGTGTATCTAGAACAGATATATATTTAGGTATCTATCGCATATGTGCTCATGAAACACAAGAAATCAGCTAGCAAGGATCCAGCAATGGAAGTTAGTGGAAGCTATTGTGTGCTTAGCAACATTTCTGTTGAAAAAATCCTCTGTTGAAATCATTTATACAATATGATACTGTGAAGCTAAAAACCAAAGGCTGGGGGGACAGCCTTGAAAGATGTGGACTAATTGGAGAAACTGATTGAATAGATGCTCTGCATAAAGATGAGGCACCTTGCTTTTTGGCTAACAAAATTTCCTAGCATATCCATATAGGTTTGCATTCATCTTCAGTGTCATTGAAACTAATTCCCAACGTATTAGATGTTTAGTAATTATGTTTAATATGCAACAATACAAACAGATTAGTGACTCATTTCCTAAATTAAAATAACAGCATGGAAGCAAAAATATAAGTATAGATTTATTAGAGAAGTTATCTAAAATACAATATTATTTTCCTCTTTAAATTAGAGCATATATTATTTCAATGAAAAGTTATTTTGTATTATTCCTATGGTAATAACAACTTTTAAAGGTAATACTTAATTTAGGACATTTTAATTAAAAAAGTCCAACACTACCATTAAGACATAATCAAGGTTGTTGATAGCATGGGTAAAAATGTAAAACAGTCTCAAAAATATTTACATGTCAGTTTCTTAAAATCTAAGAAGTCTCATTCTCAATAGTCATTTTTCTTTACTTTCCAAAATACTTTTTTTCCTAAATCATACCTAGATTCTGTATTCCTGTGCTTTTCACAAAGCTTCAAGTTTAGTTAGTTATGTGTACTATCACATCAGTGGATGAGGTTTCTTAAAATGGCTTATTTTGTTATCATCATATTCTCTCCCAAGTAGCCAACATACTGTTATACCAAAGTGTAAGTAGCAGTAATAGTCACCAAAATGCACACAACCACCACCATCACTCCATGCCTCCCCCAACCCCCACACCTTAAGAACCCTTTCCTATTTGGCCAAGAGCCTTTCACATTTCATTAGCTGGCGTTTCAGATGCAGAGCAAAAGAAAGAACGGATCTGGGAGACAAGATGTTGCCAGGGCACACAAGGCAAAGGTTTGATTTGGGCTTAGCAAAAGGGGCTCCTCACAAACACAGCAATTTCTAACACGCTCAGCACTGAGGTTACTGGAAGGAAGCTCTGACTTCTCTGCTCTTCAAAGGCTGACACGGGCGCCAGTTGTCCACCATATGGCACACAGGCTCATTCTCAGCACTGAAGCAAAGGCCACGGAGTTTGCACATCTGTGGACAAAGGCACAAACATCCTAAATGCATACTCTTGTTTCAGCAGGACTATTTGATTTATACACCCTGGGCTTGAGCCAGAGGTCCAATTCACACTTTTGCCAGCACTAATGGTCTAGAGATGGTGTCACCACCCATATGTCTTTGCATTTCCATCCACACCATTTCCTGCCCCTGACACGGGCTCTCCTGTCCACAAAACACCCTAGCAAGAAGAACTAAGAGAGCACAGAAAACAAGGACATAGGCACACATTTCCTGAACGCTGCGCACACAGAGTTGTTTGTCCTTGATCCCGATCAGAATTGAAAGCCTTTCAGAATCCTTTGCAAGTTGTATAGTTTGGGCTCTTTTGAAACTTGCATTTTTTTAATTCAGTTGAAATTTAAAACAAAAAAAAGAAGACAACCTTATTGTTGGGTCAAATTACAGCAACCAAATTCATTACAGATATCTTGATTTTCAAATACTGTGAGAGGGAAAACTATTTCACATCAATAGGAACATACTGTAGAGTTTTAGTACTTGCTTGTAAAAGTAAAATTGGTGTTTCCACAGTATGATGTAATAAAAGCACCTTTATATCTAAATGGGCATCTCCAAAACTAGTAAAAAGACTGTGCCAAAATAGTAACCCACCCAAATGTGATCTCGCACAGCTGGAACTGCTGACAGAAACACATAGGTGGGATACAGGATTTCATGCAAGTCAGGCTGCAGGCCAGGCTTTCCCTTATTCAGGGAGGAAGGCCCCCAGCGGTGACCAGCCCAGGAGAGGACTTTACCTTCACAACTGACCAGAACTAAGTTTAGAGCTCCACCTCTGCCAGGAACTCCTGTGTCACTATAGCAAATAACAGGCTCGCTGCACCATGCTGTAATATCCAGCATTTATCGACCTTTGGAAAAACAATTTCATTAAACCCAGTGTCAATACTCAACTTTATGGTTTCTTGTTTTGATCAGTTTTGGAACGAAAAGGCAAGCTGCCACACACACTGTTTTGATCTCACATCCATCTTTGAAATGTCGATGGTAATACGGAGAGGGGTGTGTGGGAGAAACAAGTGGTGTCTTTTACCACTTGTAGGTGGTTAAAGTAGGTGTAGTAGGAAAAACAACTCTATTTTGGTGAGTGTGCTCCTGCCCTATAATAAAACCAAACTGGCAAACCCTGGATTATCAATAGCAATACCAGTAGTTCAGAACAAGTTAACAGTGTCAACTTTAATGCTCCCTTGCAGTTTAATGGTAATCACTGCTGTAATTATTACTTCCGATAGTTTTCCTGTCTTTTATTCTATCTTTTATTACCTTAAGTCCCACAACAACTCAGTTGCGCATTTTTCACATCAGCTGAATAAAATCCCTAGAATTACGTGTATATTGTTAGCATGCCTGCCATTGATAAAAGGGATTTAAGAGTCTGAAGGGTAAACTAGAGCCCTTCAGGGCTAGTTTATATTTATAGGCTCTAGATTCTATTTATATCTCCCAAGCACACAGATGCAAACCCAAGGGTGGAATCTTGCCTCTATCTAATTTCATTAATGGATGGTGCAGAAAGCTAGGGCCTGGAGTGATTTAATCTGCACAAGCTCCTTCCTACTAGGAAGATTCTATACTCCTCAAGCTGCTCAACAAAATAAAGGATTTTTTCAGGCAGCAGACTTCTGGAATCTGCAAGTTTTGCCTCTTCCAAACAACACAGTTTTGTTAGGATTGTCACAATTCTGCGTGGGATTTCCCAGTCTGTTCTGTGCTGAACAGAACTTGTAAAATGAGCTCCGTGTCCTGGAAATGCTGGAAGATCAACAAACCAACCACCGATCTACAGTGTGAGACTGTGGATGCAGAATACATGCTCTTCAGATGCTTGGTAAACATGGTATTTTCAGGGCTAGTATACCCAGATGGTGATGTGTGCATGTACAGCAAACCTGCTGATGCTCACAATCCATGCTAGACTAACTCTGCATGTGCAAACGGTCCTTTCATGCATGCTGTAATTTTCCCAGATTTTTACCACATGTCAGCTCTAACCATGTATCTGGAAAGCCTGATTAAGTTTTTAAAACCCCCAAATTTTCCCTGGATTGTGTCCAAACGGAAGACAGCCTTACATTTTACAGCAAACTATATCCACACATAGAAGCAGGGTCCTGCCAAAAGAGGCTAACTAGTTCACACATATTTTTCACATGTGATACCCTGCATAGCTGTGCAGTAACACAAACTACCACTTTAAAGATCACCAGGAGGGCTGAACTGAAGCAATCAGTATGACTCCAGTACACACCTACTGGCATCACCCACTGCAGACCTACCTGCTCGGGGCTGACAGTGATGGGCTCCTTCAGAACGTGCCAGATCACACATTCGAGCAGTGGGGGAGTGGTCAGTGAGCCGGGGTACGTCCAATAGTCTCTGCATGCAGGAAGCAGTCCAGTGGGGTCAAAGTTTGTGAAGGAAGCTTGCTTCCCCTACAATAAAGAAAGCAGATGAACTAGCATCAGGGGAGAGACCACAGACACACCCCGGGCTTGCAGTAGTAAAGTCTCCTATGGGAAGCTCCATGTTATGAGAAAGGCAGAAATGGAGTTTGGCATGAAGTGCTGAGTGCCTCCTACAGTACATTTGGGATTAAAGACTCTCAGCAATGTATTTCTTACGTTATAAGACTTTCAAGACATTGTTTCTCATTCAACATCAACATTCTCATCGACACAGAGGGCAAATATTACCTTGGTTTGAATGGAGTTCAGAGCATCCACAACCTTCTGTATTTCAGGCCTGGCATTGCCTACCTGTAACACAAACCATATGAAAAGAAAACGATCATGCACTGTCACCGATACCTTTAGTTTTCTGTTACAGTTCTCAAGGAAACATTTTCCCAGCAACATTTCATTACATAACGGGAGTATTACAGCAAAAGTTACTGGAACTGTCTCTGTAAAATCATGCCAGTTGACAGGAAGCACAAATGGATCAGCCAAGGACACTGGACAGAATTAAGTTATTTACATCTACAGTGTGTGGATTTCTTTTTGGACTTGAGCTGTTCTTTTTTCATAGAAGTCACCCTCCTAACAGAACACAGCGAGGCCAGGAGAAAGCACACACTGCTGGGGCACAGCCACCTTCTCCAACCAGCTGTGAAGACAATTCAACCAAGACAAAATGCTCTGGACATTTAACAATGACAGGAAAAGGAAAATAGGTGTTATTTAAGCTGGTTCTACTGCAGATTCATACACACTGAATGTGTCTCTGTCATCACCCTTCACTGATAAGAATTACGGCAGTGTCACTGCTGTGATGATGGCAAGTATGCTGTTATAGGGCTGCCACAGTGATGGATGGCAGTCATATTTCATGACTGGTGTACAATTTTTATATGTAGAGAAAGCCAAGAATTTGGAGCACCACCCAGTTCGCTATGGGTTTAGGCAGTATAGAAGTGCTGCCTCATTCTGTATTTTAGGCTGTCAGGTCCCCCTGCAACACAATGAACATACTGGACTCATCCAAATAATACAAAGGAAAAAGTTTAACTTACCTTCATGAAGATGCCTACCACAGCCAAACCATCAGGGTGCTTCACAGCTTCAGCAAATTTACCATATTTTTCTTTCCAGTGAACAATATGGAGCTAGGAGCAAGAAAACAAGAAGCACTATTATTCCATCCACAATATTTCACAAATGAGAATGCAGGGAAGTGATTTATTAAACATTAAGAGCAGATGGCATTTTAATGCTGAAATTTAAAAACTTTTGTGTACAGTTAAGAATTTGTTGAATCATTCATCTATTTCCAAGTTTCAATTAAGCAAAGAGATTTTTGTCATGCATTTTATTTTGCTTCTCACTCTTATTCCTAGGTGAGTTTTAATTGCAAACTGTGGATATATCATTCCGCGTTTAGTCTGGTAAAACTCCTGTTATCTTCAGCATGAGTTTTTTCTGCATGCAGCCTTTAAGATATTGATGTAGTATTTTAATGCTATATATCCTGAGGTTCTTATCCACACTGAAATACATGACTGCCAGTGTGAGAAGGAGAAGAGAAGACACATTAACTACAAATCTGACCTGCAATCTAGACAGTTTTTTAAAAAACAGTCCTGTACTTTTCTGGAAAGCCTTTGAAAAGAGTATGAAATAAATCTGCAGGTCACATTAGCCAGGATGTTGCTTTATTTTTCATTTCCAAGTTATTTCTTAAGTTCATCTAGCTGCTTCCCCATATCTGCAAGTCAAGCTCAGCAAGTAATTGTGGTACTCAGAACAGATATAAGCCAACAGCAAGCTGCTCAGATAAGACAAAAGCTACTTCTACCTCACGACAACACAACAGAGCCAATGAATTTGTCAGGTCATTTCTTTTATCAATCAATGAAAATCACAAGTATGCTCAGAAAATGTGTATTTATGAAAGGGTTAAAAGTCTGTCACAGCTTCCAGAGGCAGATTTCTAAACAGGGGACAAGGAAAAGCGGGACACAAGGCGCTACTCCATTTCTGTAGTGAGACTGTAATACAGAGTCTTAAAGTTGTTCAAGGGACATCTGGAGTCTTAAGGATATTACAAAGAGCACCTGCACCTGCAAGGTCTCACTTTGCTGTCTGCCCTCTTCACAGCTCCCCTAGCTCCTTTGCTACCAAAAGGTGAAAGGGGCTGCCCCAAAATTATTCTGTTGTTGATATAAATGTCTCTGATGTTAAAAATTTAAGCCAGGAAAAGAGGATATGTGTGTGTGCAGAGGTGCTGCAGTTCTATTTCTTTGCCATTTTCAAGAGTCAACAAGAAAGTGGGGAAAACCAGGGATAATTAATGTGGGTTTTTTCTGCTTCTGTAGTTTCTTTGACATGAAGTAGCTGAAAAAACATAGTAATTATAAAAGTCCTCCAATTCTAATCTCTGCTCTTGCAAGTAGGTCCTGGGGTGGCACCGTACCAAAATCTTCTGTGGTAACCTCCACAATCTCTTGCCCTATGAAGATCTGTAGAGAAGTTGTTAGTATGGCAGAATATTGAAAAATAAAATAAAACAAAACAGTCATTATACATAAAAGACTGGAGAAGTTCAAGCATGTCCTACCTCTGCATCATACTTCACACCATCCAAAGTGTGCTCAGACCCTTGGCCCTCACAGGATCCCCAGTGAACGTGAAATTGTGCCAGCCTGTAGACTCCATCCAGCGCTCCTCCTTGCAGCACTGCAAAGCAAAGAGCCTCTATTAGCATCTCCCATAGCCTTCCTTATTGACTCTTATTTCAAACTGGAACGTCCACCTCAAGTCTTCCAAGTGAATTACAGCTCATTGCTCTACATGCTGCCATGCTACTCCAGATCAACTTAAAAGGTACATTGCTGCAATATGACAGAATTAATAAATAAACATTTAAAAACATCAGTGACTTTACAGTGAGCATCTCATCAGCGATTTAACAGGCATGCTAATATTACAGCTGACGAGGGGAGAGCTAAGGATGTAACTTTTCTGTCACCAAATAAATAAAAAAAGGCCAAGAAAAAGAATAGCCTTTGTAAGAGGCCCATATAGAGTTATTCTATGGAACTGCACTTGGAGACCAAATAATCTTTCACTTACTAATGTATTCTGTCCCTTCATTTTAGACACTTTATCCATTTAGCGCTTAATCCTGCAAATCCTGTGACAGATCGAATTGAGTAAAATGCTTTTGGTTCCAAATTAAACCTAAACACCTGTTAGCCATGGGTTGCAGCAAGGTAAAGCTCTAGGTACAGTGCAAGGCATTGTAGAAGTGTGAATTCAAATCTCTTGGCCCTCCCATCTTTTACTCCTCAAGAATGAATTTTTTAAAAAATGGTGATTAAAATGTCAATGCCTGCAGAGACAGTTTTTGAAATACAGATTGGAAATGAGGCATTTACTTACACTCTCCACTACCTGACATTACCCCTGCAGTGGGACTGCTCTAAGTGGAGTGCCCAGCCACACTTTCAATTATACAGGAGTGAGCTCCCCTGAGCTCCCTTACGCTGTTAGTTTTAACCTTGTACTTAAACTGTGACCAATTGCCATTACGATATGCAGGATCAAGCCCCATTACTGTAAAAAGCTCAAGGCACAGACAATGTCTTCTCCAGTGCAGCATAAAGCACAGAACAGTAACAAATAGTTCTACTAAATAGAGCTATTTATCTAAGTTATTAGAGCAAGGTTTCGCACTGGTTTGTGGTTGGTTTGGTTTTGTTGGTTTTGGTTGGTTTTGGTTGGATTTTTTTTTTTTTTTTGCTAAGTGTCTCAAATTCACAATTAAATCTTCAGGATGTTAATATTTAAAAAAAAATTTACAATGTAATTTGAAGTGTCATATATCGTAGAGATCAATTTATATATATACATATATATCTATATACACAATAAAGTGACAGAAGAGTGGTGACACCAGATATTACATGTAAGTGTGCTCTGTGTATGTGCCACAAACAAAACAGTTCTGTGGAGTAAAGATGCTTTCCTCTCAGTCTGCAATTAGTCTAGACACTATTACAGTACGTGCATGTGTGAAAATATACATCAAATGCATATAGGAATAGGTCACTGTCTGTTCAGGTTTCAATAATTCTGATTATATGCAAGCATAGACAACAACAGCTGTGGATACTTGGCAATGAGGTGAGAAGGATTTCAGTAAAAAACGGGAATACATCAAAATTAAATACAAGATTTCTACAAAACACATTAATTTCCACTTGTGTGCCTTACACATGCAAAATTTGGGTTCATTGGACAAATTCAGCATTTGCCTGGGGCTCCTGTGGTAAATACATTTAGAAGACTCCCAACATGTATTTCTATCTGGAAATGTGAATATATGTTCCACTGCAGTCTTTGTAATTTCTGATACTGTAGCCAACACTGAACAGTCAACAGACCAAGACTTGCCCTACCTATTGCCAAGCTATGTGACACAAAGAAGAATAGCTACTTAAAGTAATTAAATAGGAACATATCTTATTCTACTTCTATGTTTCTGCACGTGCTGGTTGCCAAGAAGCATAACTGTTTCAAGCACAAGGACTACAAACCAGAATACCTTTTTTTTCAGAACAGTGACTGTGAATGTGCATTAGATCCTTTGGAAAATGAAGTAATAGGTTGCTATGTCTTTACAGATGCAAAATCGCTTAATCCACACAATACCACGTTTCATTTAAAAATGATGCCATGGAGTTGCAATGTTTCAGTTTCAGTTCCTTTGGCTAATGGACTTGCTGCTCATTGCAGGTACAAATGGACCGAGGTTCCACCATTCTTCAACCTCAGAAAGCACTAGCACAGCACAGGTTAATCTGCCATTATCGATCAATGGAAAGCATGCTAAAAAGCAGAATCATGCAATCTTCTTAAATCCATTTGCAGTGTTGTTTCTTTACACAAAGTTTGCTCTAGTCCCATAAAACTCAACAGATGCACAAAAATCTCTTTGCAATTTTTGCTTACTTTTCTCATTCTGTGGTTCTCAAATCCAGCACTAGCTTATTTTGACTCACAGCAGAGCATTCAAAGAAAGTAATAATTAGATTAGTGTGAATGAATACAAATTCAGCAGGCTTAATTACAGAACAGCCCTTCTTGTTCTAGCCTATATTAAGCAGCTACTTTTTTAATACTTCTCAGCCTTTCCAAAGAAGTGAAATTTAGAATTAAACTTAAAAGGTAAAGTAGAAATGTTAGAGCTTCTTTTTTTTCCAGCACAAGCTTTTTAAAACCATGAATAAATGCTACCAGCTTTTCCAAATTAAATGTTCACCAAGAATCACAGCAATATTCACACTGGGAACTTTCCTGTCCTTGTCCCATGTGATGTGAACATCGATTCAGGCCATATTGACAACACAAGTCCAACCTTTCCATCCCCTTTTTTTGAGTGATGAGGAAATTCTGATCCATATTTGAGCATTTCATCATTATCTCCCTCCCTTTTGAAATTAATATTACTGAAAACAATCCTGGAAATACCTACATAGCTGTGTTCCCTTTTATTACATAGCACAGCTTCAGATGCAGGCTGCAGACAGCACAAGCCAACCTGGAAAACACGTTCTTTTCATACAGATTCAACCTACTCAACACAATCTACGTCATAAACTGGTTTCCATGGATGTGTAACAGCCCAGAGGTGACAGCTTGAAAATACAACTTTTTTTCTATTTAGCAGTTATTTGAAATGTTACAGTGACAAATTTGGAGCTACTTTGCTTAGATTAAGAAATGGTAACGGTTTTCAACCTTCTACCCTTTACTGGAGAAGTTATACTAGTAACATCCAGTAATTATATTGCACTGTTATTAAATGATCTCATAACATTTTCTAAATTAGGTGGACATAAGTATTAGCAGCATTAATTTGGAAAGTCAAATAACCACACAAACTGTTCCATTTATTTACATCTGTAGGATTTCTTGGATAAAGAAGGCAAACTCGATTTGTCTCCATTATACTTTCTTAGGATATTTAGAAACACATAGAAATCAAATGACATTTTGCTGCATTTGGGACAGCTGTTTACTGAGGCCACACAACTTCACTGTTCTACTGAAAGGCAAGTCCCTGGGTAGTTACCCTTCCCACGCAGAACAGAACAGCTTTGTCAAAAATACCATGGGCCACTTCATACCTTTTTTCAGGAAGTGGCAGCATACACATCTGTGAATTTTTGCAGGAATACTGTGGAATTACTGTCATTTAGTTACCTCCTATGGGACATTCTCTCTATACAGAGCAGGAGGCTAATAAATCTCATCAAGGCAATAAACCTGTCAAGGAAATAATCAAAATGGCTGAACTACAAGATCATTTCATGAGTTAGAATGAATTCCAAGATGAATTCCAGAAAAAAATCTACAAACTCATATGGTAAGAAAAATACTACTCTAAAGTTTGTTACTCCGAGAGAATGCAGAATGAGAAAATGTTCTTCAAATGGAAATAACTGACAGCAAAGCTCCTTCCAGCAGTTAAAATAATGGGTCCACTACAGCACAATGGATGTCCAAAGCTCTTTAGTTCTAATTAGTTCTAATTGACATTCCACCAAACAAAAACCTGGCAGCAGGACATTCAAGCATCTACCTTTGAGGACAGCCCTCTTGCACACACGTTGCTTTGGCATAAAGAAAACCATGATTTTGTATCAGCGTACAGTAGATGTGCACGTATATATGATGTTCTAGGTACATATGTAAATATATGCATAGTATATACATAAGTGTTAATGTTTTGTAAGCTTTTGTGTATACACAGACATCTGTATGATAGAAAACACGCCTTGAGGAGACAGAGTAGATGAAGCATTACTTGAGAAAAACAGTCTTGAGCACCATGCACTATTAATGGCACAAAAAATGGTTCTTATGATGATGCTCGGGGATTAGCCTTGTGTTCTTATGCAAGGATGGACTTCCCCATCTGACAGACTGAAGAGTTCAGTTAGGGTGAGCTGTCACTTCTGTGAAACGTGGAGTACAGAGCGTCACATTTTGTGAGATGTTGCCTTCCTTATGTTATCTCTTTCAGACATTCCTCCTAGGATGCTGTATCATGGCAAGCAAGAGAGCAAGACAGCACACAAGCATCTGACCAGGGGATCATACTTGCAGAAAACATCTGTAATGTGCTTCACCAAAAGAAAAACTACGTAACTGGTATCTCATAAGAAAAAAACCCACCCTACTCTGTCCTTGCTAAAGGGTTAGCCTGATAAGGCAATAAGGATGTTTCACAGAGATAGACCAGAATGAAACACCTGCCAAAATGCAGCCGGTCTGCAGACTTGTGTATTTGCAGCGGTCATTGGTTCTGATTCACCTCAGTTGAACTATTTCATCCAGACTGGGTAGCAGCCAGGGAGACTCTGACTTGCCTAAGGATACAAAGCCATTTAGGTTCTTAACTTCCCTCCCACTCCCTGGGACCAGTGGAGTTTATTTCTCATGTAGTCTCTTAAATGGAGATTCCCCAAGAGTCATAAGGTTGCAGTACTGAGTCCCTGATCAGCCTTTGATCCTCATGTTTCACACCACATGAGCTGACAATGACTTCGTAAGAGTTGGAAGCACTAAAATTCTTTTAAAAGTAATAATGGGTTTAATTTCTGATGGCAGCAGCTGTAATTCTAATCTTAGTGACTGCTTACAGCACTGAAAATTGTGTACCGACACGGTGCTCATACTACGTAGAGATCTAATGAAGGATCAACGAACTTATAGCATGAGCGTTGCCTCTAAGTACACATCAGTCCCTCACGCCTGTAAGTAAATGAACAAGCATATCGGCTGGGGCGAGTAGTGACATCTGGCACACAGCTTCATTACATCTTAAAAATAAACTTTCCCAAGTGGCCTTAGCTGATAACAGCCGACTAGTTTCTCCTGGTTTTGCACTAAAAGCGCCTCAAGAGGAGGAACTTAAAAGAAGGGAAGGAAGTTGCCATGATTTTTAAATGCACAATCCATGTCAAATTTCTGCTCAGACGTTGCATGTTAAAAAAAAAAAATTAAAAAAAGCTGATGTAAGTGAAGGGCACTTTGGGGCTCTAAAATGAAATGAAGGCCTGAAACATGCAGGACTGATCTCAAGCCCTCTCATCTTCCTTTCCAGTTCCCAGAAGCACTAGAGCTATTCTCAAGTCACTTGCTTACGTAGGGTTTGCAGCTTCTGGTGACCCAAGTTCACAAGAGAAATGACTTAAAGATCACACACCCTCTGGGACCTCGGACTTTCTAGCCAAGCAGTGCACAAAAGTACTTGTGACACATAAGCAGGTGTCTGAATACAGTCCCTTAAAGCTATAAGCAATCAGTTCACTGATTTATGATTCCAGAGGGTCATTGCATTGCTTAGGCTATACTGCATTGTGGCCCTTCAATCCATGACTGCATACTGATAACATGCAGTATTATTCTGGCATAGCTAATATTACATCTTTGGAACTTGGAAGCCTAAAAATAGACCAGTGGCAGTGACTTTGATTAAGAGTTGTTCCTTAAAGACGGCAGACCTCCGTGTTTCTTCCTCCATTTACCAGCTGAGGTGGAAGTGCAGGAAAAGAGCAACAGTGGGCACAACTTTCAGAGTAACTCATCAGCTAATGCACTGGCTCTTGAATAACCAATGTAACAAAATAAATTGGTTTGTGTACAGCAAGTCATAACTCAAGGCAGCCGAAGCATCCTCATTAATATTTACCATTATAGGAAGAATTGGGTAATGTATTTGATTACAACTACTGAAAGCCTCCCAAGGGGTGCTAGCATCCAAGCCAGTACAGTATTTTCATTTCCCTAGGTCTCTCTCAATTTTACAGTTCTACTATGATTTAATATTTGCAAAAATATGAGATTTACTTGGGACCCTGTCTGGAATTTCAATATTCTCTCTAGCTCAGTAGCAAGGAAGGAAAAGGAAACAACTAAGACACTGATCCACAAGCAGACATTACCAGTACATTTAGTAATGTCTCTAGAGCCTTACACCGTAGCTGCAATTCACTTGTGCCAGGTTCTAGAGATAAAATACGATATTCTAAAATTCTTGTTATGAATAAGTTAATTGCAGATTTACTTCTTCCTTTTATATGTTCATCAAAACACAACATCAGAAAACACAGAATACAGTGCCTGCTGCCGTGTGCACTTCCCATTTGAACCTCAGGTTTTAGGTGATTTCTAAAAACTTTTCTGGGAAACCTACATAGAGAACATATTGTAAGTATGTTACAAAATCTTCTTCAGACTCTTGAGGTTTTCTTGAGCAAAGTCACTTCCTGTGGTTTTACAGCTCTGAGAAGTCACTCTTTACTTCTGTCTTCTAAAGCAAGTGAAACAACACACGTGTCCTTAACAGCAGACTATAATATGAAGCGCTTAATATGATAAAATAAGTACCCTTAATGAGACACTCCTTTGCTGTAAAGGTCCTGAAATAAGGTGCGTTATCAGTTATCGGCACCATTTACTTCACTTATATGTGGAAGGTCATGTCCCAGGATATAAGAGTGGATGAACCTGAATTTGGAGGGTTTTTTCCTAGTGACACATATCATAGTGATTTTTTGGTTTTATTTAAAGTTACAGAAATGTTAAAGATTTATGCCTACAAATACTTTAATTTTCACTACTATTAAGACAGTGGACATGAACTAAGAAAGCAACTAAAGCTGCCAGAACTGAAGGAGAAGGGAGACGAACTAACAACTGGAAGAGGAAGTTCATTGTTCACTTTCTACATACAAATCCAAAAAAACATTCCGAAAGACTGCAAGGAAATGAGACAGAAGATAGCCTTTTATCCAAGAGAAAATAATGGAATTTCAGCAAACAAAAAAAATGTTCATAAACATGGCAATGCTGGCTTGTGAATTTTCTTTCCATACACCATTTCTACCAACCAGCAACTGAAATATGAAGGGGCTTCACCTTGGGAATTGACTGAGTGCTCAGAAGTGTATTCTAGAATATAACATCTGTCACATAACCCAAGAAAGAAATTTGAAGGCTGTACTACAAGAACTGAAATTGAAGATTTGGGCGTAATTGCTTAGGAAGAGGGGTTTTCTAAGCATGGATAGTAACATCTAAGCATATCTAGGAAAATTAAAAAGAAAGTAAAAGTCAGGTTCTAAAGATATCACAAGATGTTAACATCATTTCTCTGTTAAAACATCATTGTAAGCAAACATTGTATAGGACATAGGCATAATTACAACCTCCATCAAGAATTAGGTCATTAAAGCTCCACCTATCAGTAAAGAGACCTAAGAGCAGAGAAGAAAACATTTTCTTTTGTGAAGATACATTAGTCACATAAACTGCACATAAATTACTTTTGTTTAAAAAGTTAAACTTTTATTTTACATCCTTACTATGCTACAGAATATAGAGGGGATATAATTTCAAGAAAACCCGTTTTTTCTTTTAGATTTTTAGTTTTTCACAGATACGGGCAGCAGCTTTATCCTACATATTTTTGTATGTACAGACATAATGTAACAAATATACATATTGGGAGAAGAGCCTTTTATTTAAGGAACAACAATTTACATCAAAATTTTTTATGATTCCAATATCTACTTGTTGTTACTTATGATCAACAGTATTCACATTACATGTTTTCTGAATAGAAGACCTAAGTAACAACTACTTTCAAGAATTTTTATCCAAACATGCATCTCAGCTTTCTTACTTATTTTTACTATGCTATTACTACCTGTTATTTTTTTATTGCAAGAACTCATTTTGCATACTCTGAAGAGCAGGAGTCAAACAGACTTTAATACCTAGAACTGCTGTGCAATTTACTTCAGTGTCGTTAGTTACGAGCCTGAAGATTCTTAATGAATGGATCTCCTACTAAGTCCTGAAGATCGCACACAAACAATATCTCATTACTTAATTTTGTGCCTACTACCACAGATAATTCATACTGCATATGGGACAGCTCATAGGAGCAAGCAATACAGTCTGTGGGAAGCATTCACAGGATTTTCTTCCATTGTCTTCTGTAAAATATACCAGCACATCATATACTCTCACAGTTTCGCCTTGTGACTGTTGCATAATGTCTAACGAAGAATTTGGTACACACATTATAGTTAGTCTCAAATTCAGAAACGGGAGTGAATCAAGCACAGTCAAGTCAAAGACAGCTCTATTTTGTGTAAGGAAAGTAGGTTACCTAGTTAACTGCATACAAATGAAGCCATTAAGTGTGCTGCCAGGTAGATCCCATGCATTGTAGTTTTCAATAGGAAGTGGGATACTGAAGGATCCACCCTTACCTGGCTTCACAGAGATCTGTTTAATGGTGAGGGTTTTTTCCTAAAGAATAAGCAGTTTCTGATTCACTAATAGAGCTACTGAGAATATTTCTACTTGCATCTCCTGTCCTCCCACTCGGAAAGCTGTGTCACAGCGTATCTGTCAGAGGATCCCTGTCACAGATGTTCTGGTTCTGCACTGACTTTTCTCATAAAGAGCATTCTTCCTACAAACATTTCTTTAGATTATTGTATGTTCTTGCCATTTTTTCCTCCCAAATTACCCAATACAACCTAATTTTCACTATCTTTCCAAACTTATGCACACACAACTCAAACCTGAACCTGTTCCCCTTGGGTTCAGTAATATCAGGATGACAGCAAGAGCAGACTCGCACGTATCTGTTGAAAACATAATCCCTTTTATTGTACTCTGAATCATTTACCTTATTCCCCATAACACTGGTAAAATGAACATGCATTCAGCTCTTTTAGCTCCTCAGTGCTTCAGAAAAACAAACACTAACAAGTCAGAATACCTTTTTCTTTTTTAAAAACCATGCAAATATTAATGTGGATGCTCTGTGTGAATTATGCATGGACCCGTGTATTCATATAGCTGCGAAGACTTACAGCTGGCCACTTAATACTGTTCAGTATAAAGACTGTAATTAAAACAGAGTCAAAATCTTAATGCAATGCTGCATACCTGTTATGCGGTTACATTACCTGCAAAAACCTCACATTTTTAGGAAGCACAGATCATTTGTTGTCGGCACCATTCTCTAAATGGCATTGTTAACAAAACGCTTAGGAAAAATAGGGCACTTGCTCAAGCAAGTTGAATCATGCAGTGTCTACAGAAGGCAGAGACAACGGGATTGGTTTTGCTATCTAAATGAAAAACAGAGGCACATTCATTGTAGCAGGGCTATGACTTCTGCAAACTCAACCAGCTGAAAAAATACAATTAAAAGACAACCTACAAAACCCTTGTTGCAAGTGCAGCTTGGATTCCATCTGCCCATTAATGTGGCCATTCCTTTCAGAAAAGATTATTAAAAGGTTTCCAGGATTCAGTACTTAATTTCACCACACAGTACGATGAACAGCAAGATGCTGTGGAAGGACTGGCTGCTAGCAAACTTTGTAGGAATGTGTCAGACACATTATCTTTATCTAGAAAGCCCAGCATCAAGAAATGTCAGGGATAATGCTTGTTTAAATTACAAAAGAACAAAGAGGTATTTCTGAATCATTCCTCTGTTTCTGTACTAACCTGGGAGCATATTGGCTTCAAAAATATGAAATAATATTTTGATAACCAAAGAAACTATTTTCAAACTATTTCTACTTCAAGTTGTTAACTGTAATCCTTTGTTATTCTAAGGCAAATTTCTTCCTGTGATGTATTTTGCCCCTTCTTTTAACCATTTGTTCGGTAGTTTATGATGAGCTATTGAGCTATGCCTGAAGTTGTTCAAATAATCATCTTTTTTTTTTTCCTTTTTCTTCTCTCCACAGCTGAGCCTTTCTACAAATCCTTCCGATTTAAACAAAAATAAAGCAATTCACTTTTCTGGAGTTTAGATTAAGGCAACTCAAAACTGCCTAGTTTTCTTCTAACGGAAGCTCAGTTTCCCTCTAGCCTAAAGGAGCCCTGTGGGATGCTGAATCCTTAAGGGCTCAATCCTGACCTTACTGCAACCGAAACACTTCGGTCTTTTCTTGTCTTTAAAAAACCCCTATGCCCTCAGTAGGCATTTCAGTAGCTGTGTCAGTAGCTGGGTCTCCCATCTCCACCCCTGCACACGAAGATGAAATCTCACCTGACTTGTTGGAGGAATCATCAAACTCCACGTTGAAGGAGTGCCCGTTGTTGACTATGTTTCTAGCTGTGCTGGCATCGTAACTGAAGCTGAGAGGCTTCAGCGAGGAGTCGTACTTGGCGGACTTGCTGCTAATAGCAATAGGGGACTGGCGCTCTCCATTGGCGATGGGGAAGTGCTCGTGCCAGTGAGCAGGTCCTGCAAGACAGCGTAAAGCAGCTCAGTGGGAAAAGACAGGAGGCTCCAGGGACATAAATGACAGCCCGCACTCCACTAGCATCAGCACTTAATAATGTAGCATCCGCGCAGGGTGCCAGTGCTGGCAACTGAGGCGAGGTGCAATCCCACCTGGGGACCAAGGCAGGGCCCACAGCGGTCCCTGAGCCTTGGAGGCTGACGCTGGGGTTTTACCGGGGAGTCCTTCCAGAGGCCACCCCGTCCTGCTGGAGCAGCGCCCCGTCCTCCCCTCTGCCTTGAGCCTTTACCGAAGTAAAGGAATGACAACAGGGAAGGAGATGCTCCGGGCGAGCCGCGCGCCGCGCCGCCGCGCCGCTCGGGCGCAGGTGGCATCTCAAGGTTAAAAGAAAAAAGAAAGAAGAAGAAGAAGAAAAAAAGAAAAATAATAAAAGCAGGCAGCGCCACCCAGCCCGTTCCCGCTCAGGGCAAGGGCTCGGCACGACGCGCAGCGGGCACGTCCCGGGCGCGGCGAGCGGGGACCTGCCGGCAGGTGTCCCGTGCCGTGCCGGAGCCCCGCACCCCGCCGGGCACTCACCGTCGTGGCTGCCGTATCCCCAGTGGTGGGACATGGTGCGCGGCCCGGCTGCGTCCGCGCAGGCTGTCGCAGCGCCGTGGCCCCGGCGGGCTCTCAGGGGCTTTTATAGGCTCTCGGCAACTCCATGCCCTTCTCCGCGGCCGGAGGAAGGGGTGGGGAGCGCGGGCGGGGGCGGAGGGAGACTCCGCTGGGGGCGGAGAGAGCGGTCCCTTTTAATCCGCGATCCGCCGCGGCCGCGGAGCTGCGCCGGGCCGGGCCGGGCCGGGCCGGCAGCGCCCCCGGGAGCCGGGCGGCACGGCGCGGCCGCAGCCAGGGCGGGCGGCGTGGGGGCGCCCCTCCCCGCATTGCGCACCTGAGGGCGCCCGGCCGCTGTGCGGGGCGCTGCGGGGCGCCGTGACCTTGGGGAGGTGCCGGGGGCCGCGCGGCGGGTGCGCGCCTCCGTGCGCCGGTGCGAGCGAGGGAGCGCGTGTCTGTCCGTGCGCGCGTGTGTGTGTGCGCGCGGCTCGGCGCGTGTGCGGGGCCCGCGCCGCGGTCTCGTGCTGCGCCCTGCTGGGGGCGGAGTGAAGGGCCCGGCGGCCGGCGGGGCAGGCAGCGGGGGGGGCGCCGGCACCCCGCCGCGCCGGGGGGCTGAGTCCTGGGCGCCGGGCTTCGGGGGGGATTAGCGGGGATTTAGAGGCGGAGATCAACGGACTTAGCGGGGGGGGAGCTGCGGCCGCTCATCAGCAGAACGAGGACGCTGTTGCTTATTACCGCACAGTGCATTTTATTTTTTTCCTGATCGCTTTCGGAGGAGGCGGCCGGTAGAGCGCTGCTCGCGTTCGCTTCTTAACACTCAGGAAATACACACTTATCGTGAGAGCGCGTCGACTACCGCTCCCGAGGATGGACTTGCGAGAATAAAATTGAGCAATGCATATTTCGGATGTTTTTATATTGCTCAACGCTCTGTGCTTTGCCGCCGGACAGGGGGCCCAGCCCTCGCCGGCCCCTTTGCGAAGGGCCGAACCGCGGCGCTGTGCCGGGCCCACGTGCCCCGGCGGGGCGGCCGCCCCCCAGCAGGAGCTCGCACCCGGGCGGGTTTGCAGGTGGTCGCTTTCCAAGGCTTCTCAGTGTCCTCTTGCTCCGAGCAATTTTTGGTACGGGAATGACATTGTGACCGTAGTATTGGTTTATCCCATTTTCCTAAGACGGCTTATTCAAACACGGGTCTAATTTTATTATGTTGCGGTTCAACCACAGGGGTCTAAATTCTGCTGTCGGTGAGGTCATTGTGAACGTAGAACACCATGACTCCATCATTTACATTCAACATTGTAAAATATCTGTCATTTGTTTTTATTTGTTAAGCAGGGGGGGAAAAGTCTATTTGTACAATGTGGTTACTGTTGCTAATAGCCGAAGAAACCACCTGGGAAATTGCTTATAAAAATTAAAGGCATTTATCAGTCCCCTTTGCATATAAGCAGAAAATATTTAAAGCTTATTACTAATAAACACAGTGTGCATCCTCTCGCATTTGCATGCCTCTACTCAAGATGGTTTAGCGACCACAAAATGGAAATGTGAAGGCAAAACTGTGTACACAGAAGTTTTTCAGAAGTGGCTGTGGTGTATGTGATGTAGCACAGCAAACAGAAATGCACATTAGACATTTATTAGGAATTCCATGTTTGCCCATTATAGATACTTTCCAGCAATCACTTTTTAAGTCTGCTGGTTGTGCTGTCCAAGTCTCTCAAACACACACATATATACAAATCCATGCAGGTAAGAATCCTTGAAGAATAAAGCAGAAAACATCCCTTCATGTTGTAGGAAGGAATAAGATTTCTGTACATTTCAGAAGGCTTCCTTCCACTTTATATTAAGATTAAAGAATCAGTTCAGCCTGATTCCTTTGCACTCTCACATGTCATTTCCACTGACGTCAGCAGGAGCACCACACAAAGGACAAGTACAGGGTTAAGCACAACACAACGTTTGGCATCGTAGGCTTCCTAGAAGATCTACTTGAGGTTCTTAACAGGGAAATAACGTCAGCCAGCAGCAGCACTGAGGGAATGGCGTTTTAATTACGTGAATCTTCATTTTATCACGCTATTTCTAGCAGTAGGTATGTGGTACATGCTAAGCACACACAGACATACATCCACAAATAGAAGTTCCATTGCTCTTAAAATCAAATACCTATTTTCTTTGATTATTCAGCAGTTAATATTTGTAGGCTTGAGCCCATGTCAAGAAGCTGCTGTTGAGAGCCTGGCATTGACTAGGGCTCATCTCTTCCAGCCTCCTTCTTTTCTGTCTTCTACCCACATCAGACCGCTCTAATCTGCGACAGTGGTTTTATGGCAGAATGCAGTGCCTCAAAGAAAGTCATAAGCTAGCTTTGAAAAGAAGTTGGATACTGGAAGCAGTCCAGTCCAGATAATATTGCACACTGGTAAAGCTACTTAGCAGTGACAAAAAGCAAGTCATGTTAGCAACAGCAGAAGGACATAATACACATCAGCATGGTACCTGCGCTAGCTCAAGCATCTCACATAAATCCACACTATGCTCCATAAACCTGCCCTCCTCTGCCACAGCTCTGCTGAAATCAGTGGAATGACGCATAACAGTAAGGCCTACTTGCACGTACAGAATGTGTAGGAGCAGTTCCTAAAGCAAATGTTCACAAATCCTGTGGTGACAGAAGCATTATAAATACATTTCAAGCAATACAAATACAGGGAACAGATTAGATAATTACTGTAGCCATTTGATTACTCATGGCTCTGACATTAACATTTTGGGTAGAAAAGATGCCAGTGTAATCTCGTCTCCCATTTCTGTCATTACTGGTACCACATACTGTGAGGGTTTTTAGAAACTAATAAAGACAGATACCTTTCTTCATCTCCTCTATTTCTTAGTGTTAGATCACACCTGAATATAGTAAACAAACAGGTGTTTATAAAGTTGATGGTACTTTTGAATCATATTAGGAAATACAAATAGAAGGAGCAGCAGTGGTTTCAGTAAGTGCAAACTGTTCACTCACTCGGACACCTCCGCACTGTTTGGGGTACTCATTCCTGGGCAAAGGACAGTGCAAAGCCTGTAATCACTTAGGCCCCATTTGAACACTTCTTTGAAAGCTTATGTGTCACAGCACGTTTGTTGACTCTGTGCACAGGAAGGAAAGCATCCTGTTTGCGTAAGTTTTATGAAGTTTCCTGGAATATATTTTTATGATCATTATAATCATTTGCGAGGTACTGCAAATGTCAGTACAGATGGAAAAACGGCACAGATCCTTCCATATCAAAGTTTTTGTCTCCTTAGTAGTCAACTGCCAACGACTAGTTGTATTCTGGCTGCATCAACTTGCAAGATGGTTTCAGCAGAAGTGCATACAATGGTCATGTTGTAAATCCACCTTTTAATTTTCATTGTAGATTTTCAACTCTGTCTGAAAATCTAGTTGCAGTCATTTTTAACACCTTCATCTGTGTTTCTGTTCAGTGCTGAGCAAGATCCAGAAGAACCCTGCATCATTCTGATTCATTCTAGCTATTCTGTGAAAGTTAAATGCAATTATGAAAATAAAAATATCTTTTTGGTCCTTCAGTGAGGTCAGGTTAGAGCCCTTCCTTGTATTACAAAAATGATGCTTTACTACTAATTTCTAATGAGAGAATAATACAAGCATCAACAACGGTAGCTTCATGGCATATCAGTGCAGTAGAAAAAGCCCACCTGCCACTCTGCTGACTTCTGGCCATTGTTGATACAATCTGCTTTGAAATACACATTTTGATACACTTTGAAATACACCATGTTTAAGTAACCTGTTATGTAAAAACGAATAAGCCTGACTACAGAAATAAGCTTAGTTTCCAGACTGAAGTTGTTTGCCATGATGCAATGAAAATGACATCCACATGATAAAGCCCTGCACAGTTTAAATCTGATGTCAACAAGGGCATTTCAGTCTTTGTTTTAGTTAATTCTCACAACTATAGCAAAATATTTGTGTACATGCCTTCACATTCCAGGCTAATGTATTGGTTCACCAACTGTATTCCATGATATTTTGAACTGTCTCACAATCTGGCCTTTACCTGTCTGGTTTTTACAGCTCCAGATGCTATTTCCCTGTTTCTGTGCTAGTGTGCCTTCCTCTTTACGTATGAATGTGTCAGCGGTCATCATCCTGACTTCTCACCCATGCACCTTTTTGCAAGTACGCTCTGTTAGTCTTACAAACTACCTTGTGACTTCTGCAACTGAGGTCGCACCATGCAGTAAGCTTGTAGCAACTCACACTCCAAGTCTGTTACCAGGACACACATAAGAGTATCGCAAGGCAATGGCAGCAGAAGCTCACCAGCATGACTCAGTACAACACTGCACAAGCAAAGGACTTAGAAGTGGTTTATAAACTAATTAAAGCCATCAGCTTCCAGCTGGTCACCAGGCAAGTCACTTCCTATTCCTCTGAGAAGAAAATCTTGGCAAGAGATGCCAGCACTGCTTGGACGATACAGGAGATAACCCACATTGTCACTCCAGAGTTCCTGCTCACCAAAGCCAGCAAGTTAGAGATTTCTCCTTTAAAAAAGTTCCCAGCAGACAAAAGGTTCTTTCTTCTGAGGTCCTTAGTGAACTGACCTGGCCCAGTGCAGAGCCCTCACATTGAGGAGGCTATGCAGAACACCATGATTAGCTAGCTTTTTAGACAGAAGATGCTGGAAATTCTAGCCTCAGGTTATTGTCTATACTCAGCCTGCAGAGATGATAACGCACTTCACATGGTCATCAGCTGCGATTTTTGCACAGAGGAGAACTATTTCTAAATGCCATGCCTTGGCTCAAGTAGAGAGAAGGAGACTTCTGTCAGCAGTTGATGCAGTCTGGGAACCCCAGACTTGCAGAGCTTTTCTCTGGCCCCAAAATAATCATCCACAAGGTGTAAGTGCCTCAGCAGTACTATCGCCTGGATCATATTCTGCATATAGTCATCTTAGTCTTCTTTTCTCTCAGCTTTTAAGGTACTCCTTGTGTTCCTAAAATAATAGATAGTGGCTATCTGATGTGAGCAATATTAGGTGCTTCCCAGTCCAAATACCACCATTTGGCAACTGCTCAGGATGTATGGGGTGAGCTGGTCCTGCACAGCACTGTGAGGTGTTTGTTGTATGGCTGATTTAGGGGTAAACCTATTATGTGGAAATAATTAACATTGCTGAGGTAACAAGTGGCTTTTTGCATGCATTTATGTCAAACTCTTATCTCCAAGCTCCCAGTTCAATGTTTTCTTCTTCAAAATAAACCTGTTCATGTCACCAAAATCCTCAATTACATACATTACATGCACAGGATCAGGAGAATATGCTTGCACTGAACGGAATCAAGAACAGAACATAATTGCAGTGGAGGATTTAGGTAAAGACAATATAAATACCTAAGTCAAAACATCATTAGATTATTACAATTGTTACCTCTATACAGAACCCCAAAAATGTGAACTTTTCAATTGATATCTGGGCCAAAATGTTACATCTTGTTAGAACATAAATTGTTTTTATTGTATTAGTACACTAAGTGCTGGTCCTGATGAAAATGACCAGGCTGTCCTCTCCTCTTGTCAAACATAGTTCAAGTAGCACATAAGTGCTCATAGTTGGACTCACCAAATGTTCTGGCTATACAAACTCTGGAGTAAGTGTGGCATGAGTTAGAAGGGAATTCTCAAAAGACAGAACAGCAAGTTCTCAGGGAAACTTTTGTATCTTCCCAACAACAAAGGAAAAGGTGGGAGATAACTTATGAAACTGAAATACAGAGGAGAGAAACAGAAACAAAAGGAGGACTACCTAAGAAAAAATGCTAGGAGATAGCTGTAGGAAAAGGATCTAACCTTACCTCTAAGTACAGCTGAAAGAAATTATAGAAAATATGTTTTGTGAGAAAGTTTAGTGTTTGGTTTGGTATCAACTGTTATCATACAAATGTTCATATGCTTGAGTAATTTTATGTATGTGAGTAATTCCATTGGGTTCTCTGATGAGCTTATTAATGCCATCTGCCCTGTTAAATGCAAATCAGCTAAATCACTTGCACTTTAAAAAAACCTAAGCAACAACCATATCCCTTTCACCTTCGCTGCAGGTAAAAATGTAAAATTTAGGAAGAGATGAGGTTTCAACTTCTGTGATGTATTTAATTTGTGTTATTAGAGACCATGGCATACTATGCTTTTTTTTGCTTAGTGTATGAAGTGAAGACACTGAAAATAGTATTCAACCGGATACCCATGTAATGGGCATTCTAAGATTTACTTTATGTGAGATCCTACTAAGCTCTTGATTTGAACACAGGAACGTTGCTTCTCAGGGTAACAGAGAATGGTGACATTCTCCTCGTCTACTTTTTGAAAGAATTTTCTACCCCAGTTATAAACAGTGTCATGAAAATGCTCATGGATTGGGAAAAACAGTGCTGGGTATGCAAATGGACCGTGACTGCTGTGTGTAGAGCAGTGACCAAGGAGAGGTTGCACAGGAGCCCTGTGAGTTGCCTGCAGGATAGGAGTTGGGGCGGAAAGCCATAGCTTTCAGAAATGGCTTTTGTTTGCACAGAGGTGGATGGTGAGTGAACACCGATGACTACTGTGCAAAGCTGCCAAGTGTCATGTCACAAGGTAATAAATGCTCTATTGATTTTGCTAGTTTCTCTTGCTAAAGTTTCACATCCAAATGAGCAGGAAACTGCAGATCAAAACCTGTTAATAACAACAGACTTGCACCTAGTTTTCTCCAAAAGCTATTCACATGAATCTCTGGGTTTTTGCCATTGATGTGTGCAGAAAAGAATGATAAATACAAACCCTAGCTTTTGATCCAAAGCCTACAGCTGAGGCCTCTAATTCTAATGAAAAATTGCAAATAGGACTGGGTAATTCTAGCAGCTGCGTGAATCTGTTGCTGAATTGGATGTGGTTTCAAAGCAGTATCAAAACCTGCCAAGGTTTGGAAATACTTAATAAATCAATGAAATAGCCATATAAGCTTACATCTTTTATTTCTTTGGAAAATAATTAAGCTTTGTTTTGTCAAAATGTTTGATGGTTTGTTTAAATTTCTGTCTAGGGCTAACTAACAGTAAGATACTGAGAAATCTATTTTGCTATATATTCCTATGTCAAGTTGCCACTAAATGAAGGCTTCTGTATTCCCAAGAAATCCTCTGATTGACTTATTGAGCAAAAGATCCTCAGATTTTTTAGGGTTAAGTAAAAGTCTAATTTGTAATAGGAAGTAAACCTCAGTCTTCTGTCTCTAACTAATATTTCTGTCCCTACACTATTACCAGCTCACTCATTCTCTTCTACCTGGGTAAAACATTAACGTTATTATTATTATTAACAAACCAACAGGAAGTACATGTTGCCATAGGCTGGTTTTGTTTGTGTTTCTTCTCAACCTTTTCATCTTCCTTTCTCTTATTCCAGAAATGTACGAGATGTGCACACACACAGACACAGACATAACTTTTCAGCAGAATGTTACATGATTCCAATGTTGGGCTTTTTTAAATTCTGTTTTAGGGAGGGGAGAGCTACACTGCATTCAGCAGTGATGAACAGTGACTTCACTCATGAAAAATGAAAATAAAATCACCCGCCTCATTTTTAGTTCTCCTTTATTGGTAGGATACTTCAGTATCTGACAATAGAAAATTTGGTATTGGAAAAGCTGGCAGTGAAATGTTGTTGATTTAAAAATAAATTATCTCCACTGAAATTGAAAAAGGAAAGCTCATTATGGGCGCTATGTATGGTTAAGGCTTTGTATTTACTCAACCAAGGTTTAAGCCTAAATTGGTGGTTTAAAATAGCTTAGTACAACAGCTGCTATCCGTCTCACAAAGTTCAAATCAGTTCAACCTTTTCACTGGCATGTGGAGTCAAAGCAAACTAAGACCAGGCTTGTAGGTCTAGCTAAACTGTTTTCAGCACAGACTGAAAAAGTAAAGCAAAGGCGTTTTCATACCAGTTTTCTGAATTTTGACCCATGGGGCTGCTGATGGCTTCCTCACCCACTGACACAATTTCAGGTATGATATGTCTCAAACAATTTAAAATGGGGATAATACTTCATCTCCTACTCAGAGCATGACTCCAGAATGACTTCTGCAGGTCAGGGGATGAAGTAGTGTGAAAAGAAAAAGCAGTTTGAGTTGGCTGAATCAATTTTCAGTCATTTCTTTAACAGCTGTCAGGTAGTTAGAGAAAAATTCAGCCCCTGGGAGTGGATAACATCACTGGTTAAACCAAACACATTTAAGGCTTTGTGTTGTCTGCAATCCGCTCTGTTCCCTTCTGTGAAAATCCTCTATGTGCTCTTCCATCCCAGAGAGCAGTGATGTAGATTTCATGTGATATCTTTTCTATTTGCTTAGGATGAAAATCACTGTGCAGTTACACTGCAAACTGCCAGGCTAATTAGAGATATTAGTATCATCCTGCAGCACTCCCTGCAAATGGTTAAAACACAGTAGTGACAGAAGTCAGCTTTGCCACAGCTTTTTCTACGGAAAAGACAGTTTTAGGTAAAATGAGGTTGGCTACCTGCTGCTATCAGAGGAAAATGGTAATTAGCTTCAGAAACAAGCAATGGGATGACAATGTTTTCAAACAGCATAGGAAAATGTAGGGGAAAAAAAGATTATTCATGGCTTTTCATGTTTTTAGCATTCTAAGATGTTTACGTTGGGTATGTGAATTAACACCTATTAAAATTAATGAAAAGATTTATGTTGGAAGCTCATCAGAGTTTCAGAATCTCTACAAAGTCAGGATGTGCAAACTGCTACTGCAAAGTTCCTTTTGTTCTTTGTATAAGCTCTACATTTTTATTTTTCAGAAGAGATAGAAAATGGAGGAAAACTAAAAATTACTACATTAGTCTCTGGTTTACAGCCAGAAGATGACCTTACTTCTAAGTGGAATGCGAGGACATGGTCTTTTACAAGAATGAATACAAAGCAGAGGTTTTGAATTTGGATTGTTCTAAACTAATCAAAATTGAAAATTTTAATGCTATCTGAATACTTCTAATTTATCATATTTGAATTTATGACATAGGTCACAAAATGGACTTTTCAATTCAGAAATCAAAGTTCAGTAATGTAGCTACTGTTTTCCTATTTCATCATTTTTGGTTGTATTTCTCACATGCAGCTCTGAAAATTTCAATTCAGCAAGCATTAGCATTACTCAATCCTCTTAAGGATTCTGACAAGATTAGTATTCTCCCAGGATTGATATACTACACAAAACTGGTTTGATAATGCAGCTCATTGTAAAAAGCATTTCAAAATGTACAAATAACTGTATGTTGTGTACCAAATTGTCTGTTACAGATATCAACTGCAAATAAATGAGGGGCAGCTACTGCTTATTTTATATCAAAATATTACATAAACTATGTTTGCATTTAAATTCTAAGCTTTCTTTCTATATTGGACTGGCAGCAGGATATCAGCTATTTCCCACCACTTCTTCTGACCTGAATATTCTTCCAAGAATGGAACTCAAAATTAATTCAGACCATAGGAATTAATTACATCTTATTGCCAGAGTTCAGATGAGAAATAGTCTTGATCCCCTGAAAGACAATGTACAGATTTCCTGGAACTAAATTACTAGCACTGAGAACAGCTGTACCTTCATCTTCTTGTTCTTCTTGCTTACAAAAGCTGACTTCCATGTTTCATTCCATTATCAAGAACATGACTTTTCATAGTCATGATATTGTCTGTCAGCAATTCCCTGGGAAACAGGCTTGACTCACCAGTTAAACCATGTATGTGGCTTTGTCAGAATGTGCAGCTGAGATTTTTCTGAATAAGTTTAATTTTAACATGCAAATTGTAGGTTATGAAAATGGTAAAAAGGCCTATATAATAAGTTCACAGCAGTGGAGACACTTAGCACAGTGATGTATTGACCCAGAAAAAGGTCCATGATATTGCTGTATAAGCCATTATAGCTCTTTCAGTGGCAGCGATGTGTTGCAATTGCCAGTGCTGGGGAGAAATTCTGTAGAAAGGGAAGAGAGCAGAGGGGTGGAAATGTGAGGATAAAGCTGTGTACAGCCAGCCTAGAATACAGGGTGCTGTGTTAAAATTAACAAAAAGACAACAGCACTGTTTTGTGGCTTCACAGATAACTTCATGTTGTGAATTACGACTACTGACCAACCTTCTGCAATGGGAAAGATTTACAAATGGCTTGTTTTCCTAGAAGACGTCACATGCTGTGTCTGCTGAATCCTTCCTTGCTACGATCAAACCCAAGCATTATGGCAGTCAATTACAGATACCACTTGAAATTTCTGTACAGAGGAGAAAATTATGAAACCACCTTCCAGAATGCAAAGTAATACTGAAGGGCAACTGACATAGCTGCTGCACTGAATAAAAATAGCTGCTGAGGTTGACTGTGCAAAGTCACACAGGCTAAGTTTTATTTGAAGAATGTACTCAGAGGAGGCTTGTCGTTTAGCACCGGGATGGTTTTACAATATGAAGTGGAAGCATCCAAGCTGATTTGCTGGCAGTAATAAGACCAGTCATTTTCTGTTTGAAAAGGAAAGAAGCACTCCTCAGAATGCATTATCTTGGTCAGACATACCTGCTGACAGAGCAGATTAAAGTCCATTTGTCAATGAATCCAGATCAAGTTGTGTGAGATGAAAGATCTCTGTGGTAGAGCACCAGTGTTACTGTATTCATAAGCTGCCAATACTTATTTTAAGAAAACAAAAAGCACTTTTCAGGCAAACAATGGAACACGTTCCATATACTATAGGCAGGAAAAGGAAGTAAACCCTAGACTTTTACAAAGCTTCCACGAGCCTATTAAAACCTCTGATGCAATCAAAAACCCAGACTGAAGATTCCTGGAAAGTCTCTCTTGTTCAAGAGCAGCTATTAACTTTGAAACATCTCCGTGATGAGATGCAAGGCACAGTAAAGGTCAGTCAAGCTTTTTCAAGCACTTTGTTGTTATAAGGAACATCAAAAGAGGATGCATCTTAGAGCATGTCCTTCTTGTCCTGCTTAGGACATGAGGCATGATGGTCTGTAACCTCCAAAATAGGTCCTCAGACTCAATTCGGAGTGCAAAAAATCTATTTTTTTCATACAGCTTTGTAGAGGGGTTAATAGGAACTGTTGATACTAATGATTTACTTACTGATGGTCTACCTGTAGCAACATTTTACACCTATACTTGCTTTGGAACATCTCAGAACAAATCGCTAAGACTGTTTCTCAGAAAGTTCTGTAAAGGAGTACCTCTCTTTTTGTATCCATCAATCGACTGAATTTTAAGTCATTAATGAGTTCACTTCATTTACAAGCACTTTGAGTGACAATGTCGTTAGAGACACACAGGTGATATCCTGCAAAAGGAAAGAACCATCACTTCTGGCAAACATTCACAGTGCATATGTAGTCAGCATAGGATCAAGCTCCCTACTAGACCAAAGCTGTACCAAGCTATTGTACCTACCTCTCTGCCAGACAAACGTGGCTGCTTAACAGAAGATAACTTTCCTTGCAGCCAACATGGGCTAATTTATAAGTGGTATAACAAGATGATCTATGATGAAGTTTTGCAGCATTCTTACTGTGATGCCATCAAGACATTATTAATAGTTCCACCATGACAGGCAAAACACATAACACATTTTTATGCTTGAAGGACTAAGCAGCTCATTAGGGAAAGTGAGAATGTGAAAAGAAAATCTGTAGCTGATAGGAAAGAACTCCAGGAATCTGTTAGCCACAACCCAAAGCTTCATTTGACTGGTACATGAGACACGTACCGGATCCTTTGAAAAGCTGAAGGAAGGAAGAATTCTAGGGATAGTTCATGTAAGGCAGCAGCTTCTCACTGTGGACAGGGCCAGGCTGGGCTTGCTGCATGCACACCAAGCGCTGGTGTGACTAGCTGGATTCATCAACTTGTACTAGCTTACCTCCCACAGCTAGGGGCTACTCATGAGACTTTATGCTAGCACAGACTCATTGGCAGTCATATGGCACACCCCTCTAGCATGGAAGCTGTGCTTGAATTGCTTGTAGGTTACAAGGAACTCACACGCCAAAGTATAGCTATGTCTACCCAGAAAGACACATTTGACTAGGTGCAGTTAACGTCAAATCGTATCGGGTATTTGCTGCACAGAGTAATAGAGACTAGGATGAGGCAAAAGCCCCTCTGACCAGGAACGGCTTGCTTTTGGACTAGAAAGCCCACAAGACAAAGGACTGATCAATAGTGTCCACAGAAACAACAGCTGCAAACAGAAGAGCTCTGAACACCATTGCAAGTTGTGCAATACGGGGTGTTTATTGCATATAGGCCTGCAAAGTCATTTGTACACTCACTGACCTTGTTAACTCACCCTTTCTGCTTCATGATTATTCTTTACAAGTGGTGTATAACAACAACAGTCTGACATTACCCCACAACAAGGGTTCTGGGGAAAAGGTTACCCAGAATCCACTATGTAGTTAAACTTTTCCAAACTCAAGAAGCTACTACTAAACTGAAAGATGCTCTGGACAGCAGGTATATGGTGCTTCACAAACAAGTTACTGTTTTGTCAAATTGTATAATTTGCCCAGTTACAATATTTTGGGTAAAAAAAAAATAAAAAAATAAATTCCACTGGCAGCATCAAACCTACACAAACAGTGAATTGCATTTATCATTACTTGTAGAAGAATCTGTAATTGTGCTTACCAAAGAATTTCAATAGCACTAAGTTCAGAATCCATGGATTTTTTGAATATGTCTATTATATAATGAAAATATGCTCCATACTGTATTAAGGGCAAAAACATACAGTGACATTTCAAAGCCTAAATAGTCTTATATACAAAGTGTTTTAAAACTACCTCTTAAAATAATTTTATCAGAATATACCTAAATTTAAATGAGGCTTAATTCAATGTTCTCTGAACTTTTTGATTGAATGGATTTTTATGCATTATCTGTATAGGTTTTGACAATAAATTCCTTTAGATGATAACCAAGCTGAATTTTTTTCTGAAAGAATCACTCACGTCGTTTCCAGAAGGACAACAACGAACATCATCCTTAAATCCCTCCCACTTCTGTGTTTGACTGTACCTTATGCAAGAGTAAAGCAGTGGGTGTGGATAGCTCAGAATTAGGTATATGGGATAATCGTATCTTGGTCTTCATTAAAATTCAAGGCACTGAATGTTGTTAGCACTTGAAAAGTAGATTTTATTCAACTACTTCAGTTTAGGCATTTCATGTAAATTTGTGTCCTCTTGCCTGGCAGAATTAGGAAAAGTGACACTAACTTACCTTGTCAGGCTTAGGTTTGGTCAGAACTGAGACAGAACTCGGGAAAGGAATTTATATTATTAAAGTCTATCTGCTTTACCTGTTCTACAGCCTGCATATTAATATTTCCATGCCAGCATCAAACCTATATAAATGCTATGCTGTATTTATCCATCATTACATACCAGGAAGAGTTTATATAATGGCAGCAGCACATGACTGCAATGACCTAATTAAAAAGGAATTCTTTTTCCTTAAGAAGACAGATAAAAGATGACAGCGTAACCTCTAGTGTTACTAAAACTCTAAATAAACTTGTCTGCGTGAGATTTACCTCTGAAACAAAGAAAATATTTTGTTTGATTACAAGGCATGTGATAGCTTGTGGATGTGGTATTGATCTGAGCTATCTTCCATTGTATGTTAATATTTATACAGGGGATGAGCAGAGTTTTTAGCTTAAGTGTCCTTAATATAAAAGTCAGGATGATTAGGGTATAGAATAAACACATAAGATTTACTACCTTTTCTCCTAACTGGCTCCTACTTTAATTTCCAGGATTCATGAACTACTAGCTTTCTCATACTATATGCTGGAATTAGTATTTCATGTTTTCTGTGAGTATTGTCCTTCAGGTTTCTTCTACTTACAAACTACAGTTTCTCCAGTAAACACTATCTTTCCCCAGAAATAACCAAATTTCTTATGAAGCATCTCAGTCTCTGTTTTGGTCCCACTCTTGATTCAGTCTTTCTGATCTCCTCATGTGTTTTATCCTCATTCTACAATCTAGAAGGGCCAATTTTGGAGCAGACATTTCCCTTTCAACCAATTCTCCACTACATCATTATCCTCTCCCTTAAGAATCCTCTTTCCTTTCCCACTTCAACTCTCCTTCTGTGGTGATTTCATCCAAATAAACCAGCTCTTTTGCCTCTCTTTCTACAAACATTCAGCAGTTCATCTTGCTCTGTTCTTCACTGTGATTTAATTAATTTCTGTTAATACCAGTTCATGCCTTATTTTTCAAGCATTTTAGCCCTGCTTTTGATGTTCCTGGCTGTTTCCTAGAGAGGTCTGCTAGAAGTAAATGTGCATTTCTACCTCATTTCTCCCTTACCTTTTCCATAGTACACATGCGGCTTTTGAATCTTCTGGGAGGACATCTAAACTCTTCAAATAAGACTCCTCTACATTGCAAGCACTTTTCCTGTGAAGTGCCATCCATACTCCATTCCCACAACTAAGATTCCAAAGCCTTTATGCTTTGATGTAGTGCTACAATGATAGTAGCCTGAGTTAGCTGACTTACCTAATGGGATAATAAGATCTGAATTAACAAAGGAATCTTAAAAGAATAATTCTGAGTTAGAAAACTAAAATATGCCTTTTTTCCTATAATATCTCAGGTTAAATGTAACAGAGACAGAAATAACCAGGATCAAGCAGACTGATCACACTTCTGTGCCTTCCAGGCCTTCTATAAACCAGCTATTCGTTTCCCCTGATGCTCCTCTGTTTTCTGAAAACTGTATAGCCATACCATACCGGTAGTTAATCTCAGTTTTTCCACAAAGACTTTCATCATTAGTATTAATTCTTGCCCTCTCAAATCAAGCAAAACTCCCAACCTGAAACTCATTGACAGTGGAAGTATACTAGATTCCTAGTAGGTAGATGGGAAGAGCATCCCTGGAAGAATGACTTTAGCAGGAGCTCCAGGCACCATCGTGCCATCATCTTGCAACACCAGGTGCAGCTGAGTATCTACAGGTTGCTCTATCAATGACATCAGCAGATATGCAGCAAGGTCAGCCTAAGGACATCAGCCAAATGTTTCTTACAGACATCATGAGCCCTTCTACAACTTTTCAGTAAGGTCCTGTCCAGTGCATGGAGCACAAACATCTCTATCTCAATATCATTCTCTGGAAAGTCTGACTTACAAGAAAAGGATGTTTCTGAACAGCAGACTACGATCATGTGAGATCAGCATGCATCTAACCAGGAACAATAGCTTAATATTTTTTTTCCAACACTCTGCTCTAAAATGGACATCTTGCAATTTTGCGGGGCAGGCCTGAAATTTTTAGAGGTGATCTGGGAAAAGAGGAATCACAAGACTGTAAAAGCTCCATAAGCTGTAGCGTTAATGGGTTCAAGCTTCCTGCTTTCACAAAAGTTGTCTGTTATTTCTGTACAAAAAGTTTTGACACAGAAGGGATGACAGCATAGTTAACTGCTATTTTCATGAAAGTTATTGTTTCCCATATGGAACACTTAGTTTTAGCTAAGAGGAAAAGACAAGTAAGTACCTTCTCATACTTCTTTTCCTTTCCTCACTCTGCTGATCCCCCCTAAGCTACATGCTTTCCTACCAGAAAGTGAAAGTGGAAAAAAATTCAGCACCCAAACCCTTCCTGCATGATAATACCACTGCATTATAATACCACTGTTGCAATTTTACATGAATAAGCACTTTGTAAGTGAAGCCAACAATTTTCTAAAATTGGTGAGAGCCAGTGAGTGTAGAAAAACGCACACCATGACATGTACGTCTGTTTAATGTGTCACAGTTTTCAGTCCTACAGTTATCAGGCATCACAGTCTTGAGTTGCACGGAAAATGTCCAGGAAGACAGGATGAGTAAAAGCAAGACAGTGTTGATAAAGTATTTCCAAACTCGTAGATCACCATGGCTGAAATGCTCGTTTTGACCCACTCTTATGAAATCTGGATACTAGTCTGCAGGTTTCACTCCTTGTTCTCTTTGCATGTTCAAGTGTCATGGCTTTTCAGCCCTAAGACCACTGCCGACCATACAAGACATTATTGCATATTGCAAAGTGCAGGACTGATTTGGACGCCCCTGGGGTTGCTGGGTAACCAGAAATTCCAGGCATTTGGAGAAGGTCAGTACAAACAGCAAAACAATGAAGTCATGTGCTCAGGTCCCTGCTGCATTATACAAGGTGTGCTAAACATTTTACCAGGGGGGCAAAAAAAAAAAAAAAAAAAAAGAAGGGCTGTGCAGGCAGGCAACAATTTATTGCTGTTATAGAACTGCTGTTGTGCAGGCTGCCTGCAAGCCTTTGTTGAACCTCAGTTTCATGAATTTAGGGTTAACTGTTTCACTTTTGAAATTATTAATATGTCCTGGCTACTCTTGCTATATTTATTTGCTTAACATCTTCTGTTTTCTTGTAGAGTTTTAGGCTTACAAGGAAATAAATATCAATACTTAAGGATAAGAGTTTCATGAAAATTTAAGGAAACGTCAGTGCCTTGGAATATGAATCTAAAGGTACCCCCTTTACACAAAGTCTGTAAGAGAATTCAACATAGACTGATGCTAACAGAAAAAAAAGAAAAAAAAGAAAACACCCCACAACAATATGTAGATACAAAAAGCAAGAAAATCTTTTTTCCATAAAATGCAAAGACAGTGCAAAGAATGCAAAGATATACCTAGTCACAGTTAAAGCAGCTCCATTTTCTAGGCTTCCTACATAATTTGAAAACTAAGCAACATACAGATAACATAACATTGTCAGTACAAACATACATGTCACTCAGACATTCAGTCACTCACAGACTTCACCTCGTGGTGACACCTCGTACATTCCATGCCTTTGTTTCTTGGCCTTAAACAAGTATTGAATAGTATAAGCCACCTTGAGTGCACTCTTAAAAACTATTGGTGTACAGACCCCATCAAATCAGATAATCAGAAAATAACATAAATAGTTTGTCTTCTCATAAACAAGGAAAGGAGAAACGTGGTAATAAGCTCACTGAGGCACAAAGTCACAGATTTAGGGGAAGTAGGCAAGACATTGTATAGGGTAAAAAGTCATACACAAGAAATCACGCTAAGTTTTATGGCATGTTAATGTTTGTTCCTGATGACAGAAAAAAGCAGTGACTTGGCCAGCCCCAGGTGCACTCTGGCTCTCTCTGGTTTTCCTCCTGCCTGCCCTGAGAGACCTCACAAATGAAAGCAGGGTAGAACATTTCTCCCTTGGCTGTGCAAAGGTCCCACGAGGAGAGCTTCTACAATCACCTGCCACTGCTGCTGGAGTCTGCCAGGGAACAACTGGAGGGGAACTCTTCCTACAGCTTTACTAGGGGCACTCCTCAATTTAGATCAACTTTAAATCAATCTACATTGAGCAAAGGAGATGCTGACTCAGAATTATTCCTGAAGTTATAGAAAATGTGACTTATATAATAGAAATAGTTAATCCATTATTTGGGGATTTATCTTGATTCCTTTCCCCCTCCTTAGACCCCTAACGATTAAAGGGTTTGGATAAATGTGATAGATAAAACTGTCTCGTTTACTCCCTGAAACACAGCAAAGCATACCGTATCAGATTGCGACTCTGGAAGCCTGACCCTGCTGGACCTACAACATGAGTTTCATCCAGGACTACTGCGAGTCCCTGAATTTTCAGCCCTGTTGGCCTGTACCAGAAAACACTTGGTAGCCCTTCTGCTGATTTAGGCTTTGTGTTTTAATCCCTGCCATCTAACAACAGTAAGTCTTACTCCTGCCTATAACAGGGTTTATAAGGTTTGTTTCTGGTTCCATCCTGGAAATTTAATTACTTGGATACAGTGTGCATAGCACAGGGCATACAGATCAGGAGAGAACATCTGAAGGGCTACAGGGAAATGCACAATAGGGCTGACCCCAGAAGACTCCTGGAGCTCAAAACCACAGCGTGATCAGGAGGCACAAGCTCTGCTGCATTTGCCTGCGTGCTGCCTGTTATTACTGTCATTCGATGTGCATATAAACGTGGTTTATGTTCCACCTCTACTGCAGTGGATCTTGTGATGTATAGAGCTGTATCAGTGACGACAGCTCTATGGTGATGAGAAGTTTCTCTGTAAGGTGAAGGCAAAGGACAACATTTGTGCAATTAAATACAACCTGCACAGAAGGGGGAGCAGATTGTACCAAACATAAACACATGGCAAAAAAACCCCCACCTCTGCACATCCCCTGCAATTCCTTCTGTAGTGAGCTCAAATACCCATAGATGTGCTCCCTGCTGTCAGCTCACTACGCAATCACATCTCCCAGTACACCGCATTCCTCAGTGGTATGCTCGGCCATGGCAGGGTGGACGTGCACCCCAGTGTGACCAGAGCCCGCTGTCCTCCCTGTTCCCACAGCGGCTGGCAGAGATGGCAGGGCCTGTGCTCTGGCAGAGGCCGGGGTTTACACTCGCTCTGTGTAATATATGTGTATACTGTCACAGCTGTGATGAAATGGCATAGTTGAGCATCAGGTAACCCCTGACAGGTAACAGGAACGGATAACCGTTTAGGACACCAGGCATGCTTGTGCCTACATCCGCCAATCCCTGCGTTCACTTCGCTGTATAAATAAAATACAGTACTAAAACAGGCAGCTAGCGCTGCTTACAGACTGCCAGGAGCGCTGTCACCGGCAAGGCAGGCTAACCACAGGGTTTGGTGTAACTCCTGTCAGGGCCGCCTGCGGTCAGAGGGCTGGTGGCGCCGGCCCCCGCGGCTCACCTCAGCGCGGCGGGCAGCCGGGCGGCGGGAGCGGGTGGCGGGAGGGGCGCTGCTGCCGCTTGGCGGGAGGCGCGCGGACTGCCCCGGCCGCGCGGGCTGGGTCCTCCGCGGCAAATGGCGCCGCCTCCCGCCTGGCCGGGGGTGGTCTGAGGCGCCCAGCGGTTCGGTAGCGGCACGGAACGCGACGTGACAAGAGACGTCCCTCGGTTTAACCTCTCTCAGTGAGAGGTGCGGGCCGCCCGGCGCCCGGGCACGGATGGCTCTGCTCAGGGCTGAACCCGTAGCCAGCGCTGCCTCTCACCGAGCCCGCGTTAGACATCACTAGGCCTGCATTTCCGAGATTCAAAACATCAGCACGTAAAAGAAGTACAAACAAACTGCCGTGAATGACTTTCCAAATAAAAGAGACTTGCTCAAAACTGTCCTGCCTGCCATCTCCAGCCAGAGAGAGGTGATGGGTCACTGAAGAAATACCAGGCTCTCTCACCCGAGCAATGAACCTGCAGTTACCAGAACAACACCTCTGCAAAATCGCTTCATCATTTAGAACCAAGAGACTCTCCGCTGCTCTCGTTTGGAAATCGAGATGGAGATCGCAGGCGGTGGTGAAAAGAGGACTTTCATGTATAAATCCTGCCCTTCCGTGATGCAGCGTGCTAGATGCTCCGGGCGGTACTGGCAGCTCACAGCCAGTCATTCTGTGCAGGGTGCGGGAGCTGCCACAAGGCATACGGCACTCAGCCCCATGGCAGTTCACAGGGAGGATTTCTTCTTTTACTGAGCTGTGTAAGGCAAAAACTGTGCTTGTAATCTGGACATTAATGCGTATTCTTTGGCCCACTTCATAAAATATTTTCATCTGAAAAAGAGAGCAAAGTTTCTTGAAGGTGTGATGTTTTTCACTTAGAGTGTGATACCAGTGGGCTGGAAATTTGCTGAGCATGACCAGAAATGTTTCTCCACACTTATTTGTATGCTGAATGCTGCTGCAAAAATGGGGGGATTTGTTCGTATAACTACCTCTAGTACACCCCTACTTTTATCTACCCTCTTCATTTTCATCAACTATAAGCAGCTCTTCTACACATTCAAGACTCACTGCAACTGACTCCTGTGCTGCTTCTCATCTATCATTGACCATTTAGCGCTACCTAAATACCTGACCCAATGGACCAATTCCAGTCACATCTACCTAAAAATTCATGGTTTGTGGTAGAATAACTGCTGGTCTCAGAAATAAGGAAAAAACCACAATGTGAGCTCAGTTTTGCTGAGGTCCTGTAGAACATAAATCTCCTAGAGAACATCCTTGGAATACATATGCCTTAATGACCTCATTAGAGCTCACATCTCAGAAACCAAAGATAGTGTTGGCAGAACTGTCTTAGGTATAAGCTCTCTCTTCTCACCCTAACCCAAGATAGAATTTCAGGAAATAGGAGAAGAAAAAACCCATCGTTCCCATGTAAGAAAGGTTAAGGCAGGGTTACCTAGCAAGTCCACCACGTCAGCAGTGGGCAGAGACAGAATATTGAATGTATTATAGTGTAGCACATAATATCTGGTATTATAGACTACAGTGTCAAAGCAAAATGGCAATTTGATCAAGCCTTTGAGCAGCTGTAAACAGAGCTTCTGGTTTATTTCATTTTTATGAGAAAGCTCAAAATTCCCTAGCTGGTGTGATGAAAGCCACAGGTAGCATTTTGCATCTCTTTCTTAGGACTCCTGCTACATTTTTCTCAAGCCTCATTTTCAGTGCAACCCATGCCTGTTCTACCTGCTTGCAGCCACTTTTCTCTGTATTCGTGGGTGCATGCATCTGCCACTGCTAGCAGTGCCACACACAGGGGGGGATTGCAGCAGCCAGCCTACAGATTGGGTTAGTATGTGGCACTGATGGACCGCCTGGTGTGAAGACGTTGTTCCCAGAGCACTTGCTGCACAGCCCTAAATATCTGACCCAGTGTCCCCATCCTACAACAAGGAGGGCATTGTTTTATTCTCTAAGGCAAAGTCCTGAATGCTCCAAATCTTACCAGAAAGCAAATCATCTGGGACCTGGTGTTGGATAGTAAAGTCATTTGAGGGCAAGGACCTTATATTTATTCCATGTGTATACAGCACCTACGTACCTGCTATAGCTGGTTAATGACTCCTGATTGAAGGTGTTGCTACCATACACACAGATAAATAAATGAATGAGCAGTAACTATCTCTGAAACACTGAAACCCGATATATGGGCGAGGCAATGCCAGATCATCGTTATTAAATGGTAAAATCCTAAAAGAAAAGAAAATGCCAAACAACTCCTCATTTATTATTTTCCTCACAAGAATAATATTAACAATTTTGAATTGTCTTTGGCTAATATCATTCTTGATGTCCTCTATACGTACGTGCTGTATTTTTTTGGGGGGAGGGTAATTGGCCTTTCAAGGTCATTCGTGGATGATTATTTGTCATGTGGGTTTTTACACATAAAAACAATGTACCTGCTATTTGGTTAAGTAAAGCAATTCAAGCTGAAATCTTTCCCAGGCAATTCTGGGACAGAAAATTCTTCTTCTACTGCCTGTTTCAAATACATTGATTTTTTTCCAAATAATTCCTGAGTTGTCGTTAATCATTGACTAATGAGAAAGGCTTTAGTTAAACAAAACCTACCTTGGCACAATGCCTGAAACTTACCTGTTAATATAGTACTGCCTAAAGTTACTCTGCTATTCTTCCAGACCAGCCACGCTCATTCATTCAAATCCCTCTGCATGGCTCAGAACTGGCACCTGAACTTGTCTTATCCACCTCTCAGGAAAGAGGCTTCACCAGCAGTTTAGACAGTCAGGAAACAGGTTTCTCTTAATTTCTTCTTTTGGAACTCTTCCCCATGGATACACTCAATTACACATTAATTGTTTCCAGTGAATAAAAAAATAGAGAGAGGGTGACTTCTACTGGGTGAAAGTGGGAAAGTCTCTGCTCTGATGGGTGTATGCAAAGCAGGGCAGTTTTTTAACAGGCAACAGAAATAATTCTGGGGGAGCCCAGGTGCAACAGTTCAGCTTTCCACCAGTATCTCTCTCATTGGGAATATTTCCCCTGTTAAAAGAACTGGAAGATACAGATGCAGCATTAATAGTGTGATCTCTGGGCTTTTTGTACAGGACTAAGCATATTCCAAGCCTGGCCCACAAGTTACAGTAAGAGAACAATACTCCATCTTTTTAGACACTGTTCAACCATATATAGAGGGCTCTGCTTCATAGATAACAACAGAAATAGGAGGTAACTGATGGATAAGAGAAAACACACAAGTGAACTCCAGTTGATAAAAATTTTCCACAGAGCACTTTCTCACGCTGAAAATGGAAAGACAGATTTGGAACACTTTTATTTCGAATTTATCAGATTGGCTTAGCCTCCCCAAAACTGAAACTGAACTTCAAAACAAGTTAAAATGTTTCAGTTTGACATTTTGAATTTTTTTCCACTTTTGTCATTCTGAAATATTTTGTTTAAAATTTGTTTTTCTTAGAATCAGCTAGACAGCAAGATAATTTGAGGAAACACAAGCCCCTATTATCCCTGTCCTCCTGAAAAAAATGGAAAAGTCTTTTTTCAGACAGAAACTGAATTTTGGGTTCATTTTGGTGAAAAAAAACTTTTAAAAAAATTTATTTTGGTTAACTTTTTTAGTATTATTTGAATTCAGCTATAGAACTGAAAATACAGAGCTACAAATTAAGATGACAGTGCTTTAGTACTGCACAAATCAGCAGTAGCAGCCCATCAGTGTTGATGGGTTTGTAGAAATCACAGAAATTAGCTTTCAGGAGAGCTTAGAAGGAGAGCAACCTGGAACTTGGCAAGGGAAAGCATGAAAGACCTGGATGTGGGTTTGGTGGAGGACAGGATCATAACAAAAGCAGAGAAAAGGCTGATTCTTTTCACTCTGGAGAAACAGATTGCATCCAGCTGAACTGCCATCGTCGTCCCAAGGCAAAGCCCATGGCAGTAGGTTGATGATAACATCCCCTCAGATTCAACAGGAAATGGGTAAAGCAGCAAAGGTTTGCAAATTCAGCTTAAATAAGCATCCAGAAGACCAGAAACTTTATCCAAACTAACTGAGACTGCAAAGCAGAACTAGAAATTACCCCAGAGCAAACCTCTTCTGTGAGCTTCCCGGTGCTTTTCCCAGGTCATGGAACCAGCTCTCAACTCTGCCAGCTGGCGGGCTTGTGCTTGTAGAGCTAACTAACCAGCCAGCAAAGCCTCCTGCCAGAGAGAGAGGATGCCTCTTGTGTCGTCTGCACTCCCACTGCAAGGTGTAGGACAGACAGCATAGGTCTCAACACTGCCCTCATGCCTGCAGTGTCATCCCAAAGGACTGTTTTCCCTTTTGTGTAGCAGGCAGGTAGGTCTGAGGAAGGTGTGGTAGAGCGCTCAGCCCTGGCGTCTGGTGGGCAGGTGCCCTGCCTTTTCCTTTTTTGTGGCGGCTCTTGTGTGTGAATGAAATCTGCTGGCAAGAGCAGCAGGGCACAGGTGCCTCTTCTCACTTCTCCTTGCCTCTGCCAAGAAGGTGACAGGGCCGCATTGTGTCCCTGGTAGCTCGAGTCACAGCTCAGCTGGGAAATCCAGCCAATAAAAATAAATCAACACCTACAATGATAGATTCAGAAAGCACTGATGGAACCATCAAGGTGGGAATAGGCATAACATAGTTCCTCTTTCTTAGGGAAATACAACGCAAAAGGCATTTGCTATAGCACAGAAGAACGAACTCTTACCAGCAGTGACTACAGTATTGCTTGGCCCCTTCTAACAATGTGTAATAACCTCAAAGAACTGTAAGTTTACAGAGATTTACAGGGCCCCTTTGTTGTGCAGTAGGGCTCGACACAGAGCCTCTGGGTCGCTATGATGTAGTCCTTTCCAAAACCTGAGCAGCATAATCCCTTGCTGTCTCTTGCTACCAACCCAGTTTTACAGGTCACACACAACCTTCAGGCAGAGACACCGAGCTGGCTATGATGCTGCAGCTTCCAGGACTTAAGCCCCTCTTTCTGTACAACACCCTTCTGAGCTGTCTGGTTTAATCAGTTTGCACTGAGCTACCCTAGACTGCCTTGCTCTGTAATGAACAGTGCAGAAAGAAATACAGAAGCACCACCTGAGTGGACAGCCACTAACAGGACGGCTCTAATGGGATCATGGCACCAAGTGCAAAGGCAAACCTCCATCAGCCTTACTCTTAACTTTTGCTGAGCTGCAGACTGATGACCTTGCTTGCCCTTGCATCATGGGATTTTAGTCCACAGCAAGAATGAAGTCCTTTCTTAAAAGACACAAATGCATAGGACCAGCTGAAGAGGCCCAACCGTTTCTCACCTGTGCTAGTAACATGACACTCTTACTTTGCAGTCCACACTTGTCTGCTTTGTTTCTGTTCCAGAGGCACAAGTTCAGGGCATTCAACAACTTTCAATTTTTTCTTGTTATGTGTCATTCTGGGGTAGAAAACACCTAATGCCAGGAAGAGACATGGCAGCTACTTGAAGTCTGTTTCTGCTGGGTTTTGTGCCTACACTGGAGACAGTTATGCCTCAGCACAGGAATTCCTAGTTGAGAGAAGGAAAACCACTGCTTATGCAGAAGCAAACACTTGCCTGCCTTTTGCCATTCACCTCATACTAGAAATTGTAGTATATTTCATTCCTGCTCCCAGTGAGAAGACCCCATACATTTCAGCCTCAGCTTTAAACACCACAGGCTATACTGTTATGCATGAGACATATTGTCGCAGTGTTTGCAGACCTGACATACCTCTCCTGTTTCTGCTTCCACCAAAGTATCTCCCCCTGCTTCTTGGAGGAGAATGAGCAGAGACAGTGGTGCATCCACAAATGTCTCTGCCTCGTGATCTAGATCTGCTTCTCCTACATGGCTATTTTACTTTTCCAAACACAGCTCTAGAAAGCAAAGGCCTGTGCTGAAATAACTTGGACTGAAAAACAACTAAAGCAATACGCACATGAAGCCCTACACCAGTTTTCTTCTTTGCCCTCTGATGCCCTATTTTCTGCCATGTCTGCTGTGCTGAATGGAAATTATTTAGAAAATGGCATCTCAGTCAGTGGATTACAAAGGTCAGTCAAGGCCGCCAGGCTTGAGCTCATCCTGAAGAATAAACTTTTCATGCCCTGAGAGGCAGTGGCCAAAGAGAGGCCATGGGACAAGCAGGACTGACAGAACAACACTCTATGTCCAGGCCCACCAGAAGCAATGTCAAGGTAAGAGCATCACTCTCAAACATCTGCTTGATGTGGAAGTGCAAAGCAGATGCAGGAGAGCAGCTGTGATGTTTGCTTTGTGAATCCTGCCACTCTGAACACGTGGGAAGCCTTCCAGTAAGAAAGCACCTCTGTCAACTCTCGAACACTCAGCTCTATTTGCACAGATGACCACCATGAACACACTAAGGAACAGGACAAGAAGCATCAACCTGTGACAGTCCTCAGTCCATCCTCATACCCGTGGAACTGATGATGGGTGCTGCTGATTCTTTAGCTGAGGGCCTGAAAAGGCCACACATATCCTCTCCAAAGATTTCTCTGCAGTTCTCAATGAGAAACTTCACCTGCACACATCAAACCATCGGTTCAACCCATTTGGCTGAAAACATATCAAACAGCCTTTCCCATTTCTGACTCCTGCTTTTGCACAGAATGCTGCGGCAGTGGGGCTGCTTTTTCAGGCAGCTACTCCCCACAAGCATTTGTTCAAGAGAGGAGGCAGCAAGGTACTTCTCAACAGCAAAGCTCTGATGAGCCTGGAAGGCTGCAGCTGGCTGGTAAATCCAGGGCTTTTTTCCCTCTATTTCTACAGTTCACGAGTGGTGGAAGAGCTGTGTCACCTCCACTAGCACTTCCAGCAGGTTGTCCTTGGCTAGGCTCAGTATATTTGGCCCAATATGGATGGCCAGATTGCTGGAGCTCATCCTGCTGGTGGAACAGTTTTGGCTGATGTGGTGGAGCAGGAAGAACGACCACTTGAGGAGGAGGAGATTGGCTGCAGGTGATTTGTTGTCATTCTGAGGGAATGGGAACATAATGTTAATAAAGTAGAAGCTACCTACGCAGGTCACCCAGGATCGCCTAGGGCACCTGGAAGCCAGCGGCTGTGTCGTGTAGCTATCCAGATGCTCTCAGCCAGTTTTTAATACTCCTGTGCGTCAGGAAGAGGGGGTAGTATTGCTTCCCAGTTTCTGATTTCAGCCAAGCCCACTGAAGGAGAGGCTCCCCAGCCACATGTGCTCTACAGCAGAGGGATGACCTTTACTGAGACACGTCCCTCACCTTCTGACACAAGTCGATTAATGGAGCAATCTCCAATGCCTTCAGGAAGTGCTGTAACAAGAGAAATGCTTCTCTGTGTCAATTTCCCCCGAAATGCAACCACAGAGCATCAATAGTGAGCTGGCAGAAAACATAGCTTTTTCAAGGAGACAGTCACTTTGCAGGCAAGTCCCTGGCCTCCCCCAGTCCCACTGGAGCAGGCAGACCACTCACCACGCTCTTTTCATTCTGCCACCTTTTCCTGCTTTCTTGGCTTCTACAGAGTGCACATGCACTCCTCATACAGGTCAGCTGAGAGGAGCTTGACGGGGATGTTTCAGGGGAAGTCCTGCAATGCCAAGGGCTCCAAGGGAGGCTTTCAGCACTTGCACCAGCACCACAAGGAGCAACCCTGGGATTCTGGCTCATGAGGAAGCCAGGTGGGTTTCAGCTACTTGCTCTCACATGTACCCATCAGCACTGACAGAGCAAGGAGCTGCTAGGCTCCAGGCCAAGCAAACTCCCATTCATCTATAACTGAAACTCGCTCTCCCCTGACTTCTGGTCACCCCTAAATCTCCATGTGCCTCTCTGAGGATGCTGCAGAGGAGGAAAAGGACGTGAGTTTTCCAAGGGCATGCCAGAAACCAGGGGCAGAATAAGAGGAACAGAAAAGAAGACAGAACAGAGAAACACCCCACACAGAATTCAAAGTCTGCAGAAGTGGTCCCTGGCAGGCCAACAAGGAGCTCTTCCAGCTCCAGGTCAGAGGCATTCACCTTCAAGATGACTGCCAACAGATATGCAGGCTGGCTTCCCAGGTGGACATCCCCTTTGCTGTCAAGGGCCACCCCCAGTTCCCAACCAGCTCTCTTGCTGTCTGCAAGCCTGAGTATCCCCTTGGTGGATGGTCCTTGCGTCTGGCAGGATCGGCAGCTGTTCCTGCAGAGGTCATGGGATGACAGTTATTTCTCTGAAGACAGGCCCAGGGCAGCTGAACCGTCCTCGTAGACAGACCTCAGAGACGGGAGCAAGTGGGGATGGCTCTGCTTTCATTGGGGCAGGATCAAGGGGTGGCTGCTGGTAGCTGATGTGGGGAGGAGTCAGCTTTAGCCATGACCCCCACTTGCACTGGTCTGGTAAACCCATAGTCCTTCTGCTGGGGACACTGCCTCTCAGGAGAAGCCAGAGGGATAGGACCCTCTTTCCAGGCTTGCTTATCTGGAGGGGCTAGGGCAGCATGCCATTTTCCTGCAGAGAGCTGCCAGGGGCTGGCTAAAGAGAGCCCCTCTGCAGCCAGACTCTGGGAGCCTCTGCAGTATCTGAGGTCTCTCCCAGTGCAATGGGTCAGGGCAACGACCTCCTCCTCCTCTGTCTGGTGCTGCCTGCTCCAAAGGAAAACAAAGAAAAAGACATACAGGAAAACTGCCAAGAGAGTGCTCGTGGACCCTCTCAGCACTGTCTGCTGGGAGTGACTGATGCGCCCTGCAAGAAGGTCAGTAGCCGCCCCAGAGCAGTAGAAGCACCCATTTGCAAGAGGAGAAAAGGTCCTACCTGCCTTTCTTCTCAAAACTCACCTGCAAAGTGGCCAAGCCCACTGTCATTGCCAGATGGGACCAGTGGAGGCCATTGCTTGGGTCCAGCCTGCAAGAAACCTGCTGCACTTACCAAGCAGCCCTGCAGCAGAAAGGGCCACCAGTAAGCTACATCAGCCATCTGGCAATATCTGAGAGGTAGGGAGAGCCAAGAAGCTTTGCTGTAGGCAGCAAACCATGATGTGCCCAGCAACCCACAACATCCACACTTGGAGGCTGGGACACAGGACCCTCCAACAGAAGCTCACACCACTTGCTTGGCACAGCAAGAAGTGGGTGAAGTGGAATAATGCTCACCTTTGCTTGGCCCTTGACCAACATCTTCAGGTTCCTGGCATCTATTGTCACTGACTAGGCAAGAGAAAAAAAGTGGAAGGTGAGAAGTGAGACATGTGAAGCTTGGCTGGAGAACCAGTGATGCTCAAAGGTGCTCTGGTGGCAGAGCAGAGACAGGAGAGACCTTCATGTCATTGTGAGGTTCAGCTCTTTCACTAGAGGCTTAATGAAGGACAGCTGGGTCGCCCTGGCGCTCTCTCCTCCTTCTAGTCATCTGTTCACAGGGAAGGACAGAAAAAAAGCTCTGTTAGACTTAAACGTGATCCTGAAACACCTGGATATTACTTAGTAGTCAAGCAGACAGCAGAGCCAGTGGTGAGAACAAGGCTGGGTAGGTGTTGGCTGGACACACATGGCCAAGCAGCTCAGCCAGCTCTGCTCAAGAGCTGCCCACAGCCGGGGGGGCACCTCTCCCCACCCTGGGAGCTGTGTTTCCATGTATGGCTACACCTGGAGCATCCCCCACATGTGGGCATTTACCCCATAGACGGGCTCGCTAGGAAGGGCCTACCTAAAGGAGTGTGTCCACCCACAGCTCTTTCACCACTCATGAACTGTAGAAATAGAGGGGGAAAAAAACCATTAGGCTCTGCTGCTCCCCAGCCTCTGGGCAGACGTAGGCACCTGCACAGCTCTGACCCATGGGGACAGCCACAGAAGCAGGATGAAGCCTCATGAGGCAGGACAGAGGTGAAAAGCCAAAGCCCTAACTCCCTCTTTCCTTGCAGAGGAGCTGCTGTTTGGGTGGCAGTAAGGCATCACTCTGGCCATGCGCTGGAGAACATAGAATGCCCCCTTCTCCCTCTTGTTCCAGCTGCCTGTATACCCGTGTCTCAGCCCCCACCTGAAAAACCCAGCCTCCATCCCTCTCGGCATGCTGCCCACTCCCTGCCCAGGCAGTGCACAGAGGGCAGAGGAACCTCTCCTGCCACTTGCCACCCCCTGACTGAAGCTGCCAGACCCCAGAGAGGACAGGAGGTGATCATCACACTGCACCACCCAGCCTTGTTGTGGGACATGGCACCAAAACTCCCAGAAAGTGGCAATGCAGGACCAGATAGGGATGAGGGATTTGCCGTTCTCAGCACTGCCTTACTCTTCCTCTTCATCCCTGGCTGCCTCCTGCCTCCTGCCCACCACCCACAGCTTGTCCAGGGCTAAGCAGAGCGGTGGGTACAAGGTAGTGCCAGGTCTGCAGAGAGGAACAGCAGGGAGTGACCTCGATGTGGCCTGCTTTGGACCTCTGGGGGGTCCTGCCCAGCAGATGCCTCCAGGCTCTTGTGGCAGCAACTGCCCACAGGCACTGCCCCTTGGGCACACGCTGGCTGCTAAGAGCCTGGTCACTCACCTCTACCATACGTCTGCCATTGGGGCAGACACTGGTGCATCCAGCACCAAGGTCAGGCTGCTCCCAGGGTGTCCCTGTCCTGGTCTCAGGGCCATGGATTGGGAAGAGGAAGCTCTGGCCTGGCAGTCTTTACCTTGGTGATGAGCAGTGACTCCCTGAAGAGGAGAAGGTGCCTGTCCCTTGTCATGTGGCCTCACGTCACCTGCATGCCCTCACGACACACCGGCTGGGAGCTGCCATTGGGCAATGCTGAGAGGGCACACACCATCCCATGGGGCCAGAGTCTCCCTGCAGGGCAGACAGCGGCAGGCGTGAGAAGCACTGCTGCGGCGGGGCACACCTGTGCCAGTGTGTCCCTGAGCCACCGCGGGAGCTCACCTGGAGCTGCGGTAGCACCTGGCCCATCCTGCTGAGGCCAGGAGGTCTGTCCCATGAAACACACTTGTGGGGCTCAGGACAATGCCCAGCTGGCCCGAGCCTTGCTCAGGAAGTAGGGTCCCGGTGCCAGGCAGTGCTGCTTGGCCAGAGCCTGCCATTCCCTAACACTGCTCCATGTCGGCCTGATGCCATCCCTGCAGGCACTGGGGTCATGGCTGGGGCCAGTGCTCGATCAACAGAGCAACGTTTCTAAACCCAGAAGTTGTGCTGAGGGTCCTATCTTCCAGTGTTCAGCACAGATGGTCTTCATTTTTCTGTCAGCAATTTAGTGATGAAGCTGTGGCCTGGGTTTCAAATCAGCAGGAATGTGGCGTTGCAACATGCTTAGCAAGGAGGTGCCCAAGCTACTGTGCTTTTTCATAAGTATATGTGGCTTTACATGAAATCTTCATGTCTAGATCTCTGCCATCCACAGTCAGTCCCACTGTCTTGCTGCAGGTCTCCTTGTGCTGCTGCCACAAGGATCAAAAGTGCGTGTTGTCTCTAGCCAAAGGAGTGGTCCAAATGGAAAGGCTATCTTTTGTTACGGGACAGGGAGAGAGAGGGTGAACTTTGGCAACAGAGTCCAGTGATTCATTTTCCACAGAAATTTGTATCTTTTTGCATGTGTACCATATGTATCTTTTTTAACACCAACTTTGTACTTCTTCATAAAACATCCAAGTAGAAGGTAGTGGTAGTCACTCTCATGAAAAACTAGTCTGCCTTTGCTAGCTGCAATAGAAACAGCAGCTGCCTCCTTCAGTGAGCAACTGTCTGAAGAACCCCAGTATCTAAAACATGGAGTGGGGGCAAACTAAGAAGCAGGGCAGGCCCTAAGACATGTCCTGCCTACTTCCCACCCTTCCTGGGATGTTTTACATGGTAGGCAGAGAGGACAAAGAAGTCCCTCTGCCTGCTCGTGCCAACCCTGTTGTCTCTTCAGCTCAGAACTTATAAGGTACAGTACAGTATGAAGTCAACGTTGCATCATATACTTTGCCCCGTAACTATCCTGGAAAGCAATTACTATAAAATTTACCTGGAGGTTTCACTACCTGCTGTGCTGTCTGATTAAATATGAACATATAGATTCACACACTTCTGTGATTTCAGTGTTTGACACTAATGCCTGTGTAAATGGTAGAGGGCAGGGGAAGGGTAGAGACGTGTTATTGGTCAGAAATCAGGGCTGTACTGGTCAGCATGTCACAGCAGTGACTGTTGCTGATTTCTGTGACCTGAGACGCTGGCCCCACTGTTCACAAGGCTCTCCCCTGGTGAAATGCTTCTCCCAAGGAAGATTGCCATGGTTGGCCCAGGAAAGCCACTTAGATGTCAGTCCCCACTCTGACTGCAGATGTGGCACTACCTTCTGGCTGAAGCAGAGGATGCTTCTCAGCAAGCTGTGGGGGGTAGCAGCAAGAGGGCAGCAAGCAGGCTCCACTAAAAGGAGAGAAGCCATAGCCTTTGCAGAGATGCTGTACTCCATGATGCTTTGCCCCATGTCTGTCTTTCCCATGGCGTGGAATGGTTTAGAAGCCTGTGTGTGTCCCATAGGTTAGCAGTAATAGGGTATGATGTTATTTCCCCTTTTCTTTGATGTTCTGGGAGTATGAAAAAGCTCTAGCTGAATGCAGTTCTCAAGTAAGTCTTTTGGGGCAATTAAACCTTTGGTGCCAGTGTTGGAGCCCCGTACTGCCTAACGTATCTGGAAGACCCAGCAACTGGGTCAATCTGAGACAAGGCACCTGCAGCTGGTCCCCAGCTTTGTCCTAGTCACTTTACCCTGCCACATTTTGCAACGTGACCTGCTCTTGCTGGGTAGTGTCAGGAAATGGGCTGATGCTATAGCATGCTGGACTGGTCTCTGCTCAAGGCTGGATTGAGTGTTTCCTCTTTCAAAACTTTGCTGTGTCCTGGATTTCAAACAAGAACATACCATTAATGTACAGTCATTGTTTACTGACTCCCTCCAGGTCTTAATGAGGAAAAAATGTTCGTACCAGATAGAGACGGCTATAACAGGGATTGTGGTCATGAATTAAAAGTGGAGTATAGGTCAGTGTCTAGGGCTTCCCTCCTCTGAGACTGAACAAGTGTGCCTTTGTAGATTTAAGTTATCAGGCTGTAACCCGGATTACGATCTACATCTGTTTAATGTAGCATGAAGACAGAATAATATTGCTCTCCAAGTGGTTTTGGTAATGTGGGTACAATAATCTGTGTTTTTCCAGATGTATCAAGCGCATTTTCTTCAGGTGGCTTCAGTTTCATTTTGTTTCATATAGACTGTCACAAAGCATAAAGCAGAGGTACAGGAGCATGGTTATCTGTGCACTAGGAACCTCACTTCACTCACAGAAAGTGTGCTGGAGCTGTGCTGCCGCATAAAGGGATTTACCTCCAGAGGACTGAGTGTGTGCCAAAAGATGTGCTTGATAGCTGTGGGATAAACCCACACCTTCTCAAATGCTTGTATTTCACTGCTGGCTATTGAGCAAAACTAGATGTATAATTTTGACTAGGCACTGACTTTCCATGAAGGTGAAGGGGGGGAACAGGAATCCAGCAACCCAGTTGCTATCAAATGAGGTTAACTCTCCTCCTTGCTACCAAATGCCCAGTGTTTGAGCCACAGCATCTGAGGAGTGCTTGGGTACACCAGGTATATTGTGTATCTACTGTCAATACACATGTATGGAGGAATTCACAAAACAAAGCTTCATGCTAGAGACAAGTAATTTAACTGTTCTTTAAGATGATGCAGAACACTTCAAAGTTTCTTTATAGGTTAATCCTAAGAGGCAGTGTCTGTTTCCACAGCCATTGTAGGGATACCAGAATTGTTGACATTTTGTTAAATTCAACTTCTGGCAATTGTTTCTCCAATTCAGATGATTCTTGTCCACCAAAATTTGCACTGCGTGACTGCTCAAAAATTTACATACTTTGTCTGGCACAGTGGGAATATGAACTTCCATTTATTTTAGTTAGAAGACGTTTTCTCTGTTTTTATACTATTGTATGTACAACTTATGTCTCATGATGATTAATGGGTACTGTACAAGTAAGCTAGGGTCAGCAATTTTGCCACTGTGTAAAAATCTTGGCTTACATTAGTATGTCATACAAATACGCCTGCTTATTTTCTATGAAAAACGCATAACAATGATATCTCTTGAGTGCAAAAACGATGTGAACTGTAGTCTTTAGGGTAAAGGTAACACAAGCTATTGCACAGCATGTTTAAATACCAGTATTCACCTAGCTCATTTGAATGTAGAGCCACCCAGAAGGCATTTCTCCATTTCTTATTCATGGTACTGAAATTATTTGGTATTTGGAAACTTGTCTTTGTGTGCTGGTGTGATCTCATCAGCTTCTGGCTGCAAAACACGTATCTGTTTAGAGCCTTAATTCTGATTCAGCTATCTACATTGCATAGCACCGGCTACAGATTTAACTGTGTGGCTTAGACAAAAGCAAAGTCATTACTGAGTCACTGTTGCCTCAGGGATAAAAATGTCAATATCCTGTAATCTTGCCACCTTAATATATCCATTTTATTATGAAATTAATTTAAAATACAATAGATAAGTGCATGACTCATTAGTCCAGCTTTCTGCAGCATGCTTTTTATCTCAGCTGGAATTCAGGTGGCACTCTTTTTTCAGTATTATCATTAGTAGATTTGAAAGAGGAAGGGATCATCAGTCTGGTAGCTGGCCAGAGCTGTGCATAGTGTCCAGAAGAACACTTGGCATGAAACAGAGAGGAAAATGACCACTTTGCTGGATATTTAATAAAAGTAGCTGGGACTGCCACATATATTTGGGGTTTCATTATTTCAGAGACAGTTATCTGTCCTTCATATACTAATCTATATGTATGGCAGCAACACCTTCAATCATGAGTCTTTATCCAGCTATAGCATGTACTTAGGGCTGGGGTGGGTTGGGCTTGGCTTGGCTTGCTTCCCACAGTGTCTCCAGGCTGAACAACCCCAACTCTCTCAGCCTTTCTTCATAGGAGAGTTGTTCCATCTCTGCGATCATTTTTGTGGCCCTCCTCTGAACATCTTTCAACAGGTCTATGTGTGTCCTGTACTGAAGACCCCAGAGCTGGATGCAGGACTCCAGGTGGGGTCTCACCAGAGTGGAATAGGGGAGCAGAATCACCTCCCTCAACCTGCTGGCCATGCTTCTTCTGATGCAGCCCAGGATACAGCTGGCTTTCTGGGCTGCAAGTGCACACTGTCAGCTCATATTCAGGTTCTTATCCATCAGTACCCCCATATCCTTCTCTGCAGGGCTGCTTTCAACCCCTTCATCCCCCAGCCTGTATTAACACTGGGGGTTGCCCTGACCCAGGTGCAGAATCTTGCACCTGGCCTTGCTGAACCTCATGAGGTTCACATAAGCCCACTTGAGCTTGCTTAGGTCCCTCTGAATGGCATCCTGTCTCTCAGGTCTTTCAACCGTACCACTCAGCTTGGTGTCATCTGCCAACTTGCTGAGCATGCACTTGATCCCACTATGTCATTTATGAGACATTAAACAGTATTGGTTCCCATACAGACCCTTACGGGACACCACTCATTACTGGTCTTCATTCAGACATTGAGCCATTGACCACAGTTTATGCCCTAAGACACAACAAGCTTAATATATAATAGTACAAACATGCATAAAAAATATTTTACCTGAAATAAATGGAAGTTCATATTCCCACTGTACCAGACATCGTATTTAAAATCTGAGCACTTACGTAGTGCAAATTTCAGTGGAAAAGAATGAGCTTTTGGGTATGCTTAAAAGAAAAAAAACAAAAAACAAAAAACAAACAAACAAAAAAGCATAACACCAATGGAAAGGCAGCCAAATACCCATCAAGGACTACAAAAAACTGCTAGGGCATGCAGAGGTGCAAACAGGGAGGCCAAGGCTCACCTAGAACTGAAGATTGCCAGAGATGTCAGGAACAACAAGAAAGGGTTCTTCAGATATGTGATTAGTAAGCAGAAGCATAGGGAAGACACAGGTACATTGCTAAACAGGGCAAGGAAACTAGTTAGTAATAATGCTGGCCTGGTAAAGGTTCCCAATACCATCTTTGCCTCTACCTTTACTGGTGTAGCTGGTCCCAGATCGCAGGATCAAGCAGCTACAACAATGCATGTGTTAACCCCACAGTAGTAGAGGAATGGCTCGTCTGCAGCCTTTTGCAAGGGCTCAACCCACAAACCTGATCACCTTCTACAACAAAACATCTTCTGTTGACTTGGGGAGAGCAGTGCATGTTGTTTACATGGACTTCCGCAAAGTCTTTGACTGTTTCCCACACCCTTCTCCTGGACAGACAGACAAGATACAGATTGGGTGGGTGGTCTGTAAGATGGGTAGAAAACTGGTTCACAGGTCACACTCAGAGGTTGGGTATCAATGTTTTTTTACTCAAGCTGGCAACCTGTCACAAGTGGGGTCCCCCAGGGATAGTTACAGGGTCCCCTGCTGTTCAACATCTTCATAAACGATCTTGACAATGGCATTGAAAGCACCCTCAAGTTTGCTGATGACAGCAAACTGGGTGGAGAGGCGGACACATCAAAAGGGACAGCCATCTTACAGATAGACCTAGGCAGGCGGAAAAGTGCTGGAAAGAACAGTAGGAAGTTTAAGAAAGACAAATGCAAAGTCCTGCACCTTGGATGAATTAACTAAAGAGCCCAGTACAGGCTAAGATCCTGTCCCTGAGACACGGTATGTGTTCATATTGATTTAAAAGCATTCTTTGTCCTTTCTTTGCTAACCTTTTTGTATCAGGCAATGACAAAGAAAATGTTATTTGGAAATTTCATGTGAGCCAGGACACCTTCTGTTGTCTCTTGCCCTCATATTCCCCAGCATCTACAATTATTACGTAAGTGATTTTACAAGGCACATTCCCGCTTAGTCCTTCCATTGTCCTTTTACAGAGTTCCTGTCTATGAATTTGACTAACTGCTGTGTCAGTACATTCCAGAAGTTATGAATTTTAATAGAATTTTACATAGACCAACAAGAAATAATAATAATAAAAGAAGTTACATAGTGAGATTAGCAGTGTTTCTTACAGCAAAATGACAACTTTCACTTTGGACCATCTGCTACTCTAAAACCAAGACCTGTTTCTGTTGCATAGTTCATTCCAGCCACAATGTGACCAATGATCTGCAGAGAAACCCAACAGAAATAAATCTAATGCAGCTTATAGGTTTTGGAGTTGGCCCACTATAATGAAGTTTTTTTCATGAGCATCTGGAGGAAGCAGTTCAGGGAGTAGAAAATAATGTTTCCAAAAGTTTAGTTAAGGTGTAACAACAAAGACAAGATTTCCATACTGAGTGTTTGGCAGTTGTAGAAGGATGTTAGGTGTAGACATACAAGACAGTGTTAAAACTTCCACCAGATACCAGTTCTGCAGACTGAGGTGATAGCCCATGGTTTGAACTAAACAGCATGATTATTCAATGTATAAAAAGTTGTCTGTGCTGCTCCTTTATAATATGGAAAAGGAGCTGCAGAGTAAAAAAACCAAAGTTAAGTAGGTACAATTAAAATCTAAAACATAATCCTGTTGTATTAATGAACCTCTAGGGGGCACTTTGTCTCCCAAAGCTGTTATAAATATTAGTAAAGGAAAAGTAACTAGAAATGTCAAAGGAGCTACCAGATGCAATTCTACATGTTTCCCCTTCTTCAGTAGCTGCATTGGGATCATAACTAACCAAACTAGAACAAAGGATCATAACACAATTTGTCATTGAAATGAAGACATGACCTTGTGTCCTGTGGTAATAGGGTAAATTTTTGCCACTGTTCACATGCAAAAAAATTATAGAAAGGACTGGTTTTAAAAGGATCTACATTTTACTGTTGATAACAATTGCAAACAATGCTATAAATTATTTGTGGTTAGTCATTTCACAGATGTGTTTACTCAGTCCTCATGAGCACCTATTTAATTTGTTTTCAGACAGAAGCAATAAAGGTTTACTTGTGACTTTGTGACCTATTTTTAAAAGTAATGTTTTGCTTGGCTATAAAACACCAAAATCCCTTATTATAAACTTGACTTTAGTGTTACATTACATTGTGTAGTTTTATAGCTTTATAATTATTGTTTCACAGAGAACTTTTTCCCCTGGGCTGTGTCTCAGTGTCCTGATCTAAGGCTCAGATGAGAGCCAAGTCTATGGTTAAGGTAGGGGTTAGGATTGGAAGGAATGGAAAGAATATTCTATGAGGAGCGGTTCAGGACTTTGGGCTTGTCTAGTTTGGAGAAAAGGAGGCTGAGGGGTGTCCTCACTACTCTCTACATCTTCCTGAGAAGGGTAAGTGGAGAGGGAGATGCTGATCTCTCCTCCTGGGTATCCAGTGATAGGACATGTGGGAATGGTTCAAAGCTGCTCCAGGGGAGGTTTAGACTGGACATCAGGAAGCATTTCTTTACCAAGAGGGTGGTCAAACACTGGAACAGGCTTTCTGGAGAGGTGTTTGATGCTCCAAGCCTGTCAGCGTTTAAGAGGTGTTTGGACAATGCCCTTAATCACAGAACCACAAAATGGTCAGGGCTGGAAGGGACCTCTGGAGGTCATGTAATCCAAACTCCTGCTAAAGCAGGTTCACCCTCAGCAGGTTGCACAGAGTCATGTCTAGGTGGGTTTTGAATGTCCCCAAACCTCTCTTGGCAGCCTGTGCCAGTGGTCTGTCACCCTCAAGGTAAAGAAGTTCTTCCTCATATTCAGAAGGAACAGCCTGTGCTGCAGTTTGTGCCTGTTGCCCCTTGTCCTGTTGCTGGGCACCACCAAAAAGAGCCTGGCCTCATCCTCTTGGTGCTTACCCTTTAAAATATTTGTAGACATTGATAAGATCCCGTCTCAGCCTTCTCTTCTCCAGGATAAACAGGCCCAGCTCCCTCAGCCTTTCCTCAGAAGCGAGATGTTCCAGTCTCATCATCTTTGCAGCCCTCTGCTGGACCCTCCTCAGCAGTTCCCTGCTCCTCTTGATCTGGGGAGCCCAGCACTGGACACAGCACTCCAGATGTGGCCTCACCAGGGCAGAGCAGAGGGGCAGGATCACCTCCCTTGACCTGCTGGCCACAGTCCTCCTAATGCCCCCCAGGATCCCACTGGCCTTCTTGGCCACCAGGGCACACTGCTGGCTCATGGGCACCTTGCTGACCACCAGCACTCCCAGGTCCTTCTCTGCAGAGCTGCCTTCCAGCAGGCCAACCCCTAGCCTTTAACTTGGTCAGCTCTGAATTGGTCGGGCAGCTGGACTAGGCAATCATTGTAGGTCCCTTCCAACTGAAATAGTCTATTCTGTTCTGTTCTATTCTGTTCTATTCTATGCCATACTTAGCGGTCTGGGTCAAGGCTCAGCTGTGGCAAAGGTCTAAGGCTTAGGGCTAGGAAGCATGCTAAGTCAGGAGTTGCGGCCTCCCCCTTCCATTAGCAGCCCCTTTGCAGCCCCCTCCGATGGCAGCTGTACCCGTTGTCCCTCTTTCAAGCCCAACCCTCTCCCTAAGCCCTGCTCCTCCCGCTTGCCTTCTCCAAGTCTGCATTTTCCCTCCAGGCAGCGGCCACCCCCAGGAGGGATGCAGTCATTCACAGCAGCCAGCTCTGTGCCCTGGGCTCTGCTGTGAGGTCTCCTGCGGTTTCCAGCACCTTCTCTGCTCAGAGCCACAGCCAGTGCCCGTTCCACGGGGAGCACGGTGGGGCAGCACGGCCGCCGCTGGGGCAGGGCAGCCCGCGGGAATCGGGCAACGCGTGAGCGCGGTGGGGCCAGGAGCCACTGACAGTCAATATCCGAAAAACGTGAATGACACTGAGCTGGGCTTTCCTCACATACTACACAAGAGATTTCAAGCCTTTGTCAAGATCTGGTCATATTGCTGAGGCGAGGCCCCTTCCGGAACAGGGGGATATCGGTTGTGGCTGATGCCATAGAAGGTGAATGGCAGAAAATGAGCATGTACAGGGCAGTGATGAAAGGAGGTGCTGAATGCCCTGAACTTGTGCCTCTGGAACAGAAACAAAGCAGACAAGTGTGGACTGCAAAGTAAGAGTGTCATGTTACTAGCACAGGTGAGAAACGGTTGGGCCTCTTCAGCTGGTCCTATGCATTTGTGTCTTTTAAGAAAGGACTTCATTCTTGCTGTGGACTAAAATCCCATGATGCAAGGGCAAGCAAGGTCATCAGTCTGCAGCTCAGCAAAAGTTAAGAGTAAGGCTGATGGAGGTTTGCCTTTGCACTTGGTGCCATGATCCCATTAGAGCCGTCCCGTTAGTGGCTGTCCACTTCAGAATAGTTGAGCCGAGATCCTACTTCTTCAGAGCTCCAGGAAGTCTGTTTTGGGATGGGGGACTGCGCAAACTGGGAGTAATGCAAACCAATCCCAGTGATCAGCTTTTAAGATCTAAGCTAGAAATGTGGCAAGCAGTGGCTTACTACTCCAGGGAGGCCCTTGCCAGTGTTAACTTCTCCATTTTCATTTTAGGTGCCTGTAGCTTTGCCTCCAGTCACTGCAGAAAGCGTGGCAGACTCCCTCATGTGCCTCGAACAACTGAAGAGCTTGTCAGTGGAAAGAAGGTAAAATGAGCTGCCTTTGATTAAAATAAGAGTTTGAGCGAAGTTTACTATGGCTTTACCTATGTAATAAAACTGTTGAACAGAAAGGTCTGCAGGCTTTTCCCAAGAAGACAAAACCAGCAGAAACAAAAGGAGAAAACAGACCTGTGAAGATGGGAGCAAAAGGAAACCAGGAAAGAAGGGGTGAAAGACAGAAAAAAAGATTTCAGCGGTCAGCAAGTAAAATTGAAAGGGCAGCAAGGTCACACTTATTCCTGCCTTTATGGTTCCACAGGTGCTTTCTGACTTTCCACTGTAGGTGCCAATTTATTTCCTATTGGCTGGATTTCCTGGCTGTGCTGTTACTCCTGGGCTACCAGGGCATGATGTGGTCCAGGCACCTTTTTGGCAGAGGTGAGGAGAGGTGAGGTGTGGTGACGCAAGTTGAGGCGGACTTAAAAGAAACACTATGCCTGCGTGGCTGCGTTCGGACAAAATGGCCTTTATTTTTTATACAAACTATTTATATATCTTAGACAGTGCAGGTGCTAGACCCTGATAGGTTTTTGTGTCCTTCTTCTTGCTTGCTATTTGCTGTTGCTGTAGGTGCCCATATGCTGTGGTTCTAAGTTCTGGTTCTTCACATCCTGTTTACATACCTGACAATTTGTGGCTGTCTTAAAGGTACACGGCCAAGTCTTTGAAGTCAACTAACTTGTCTGCACACCCGCTGCAGACCCCAACAGTGAGGTGTCCATGCCTTGCTCCTCTTGCCCGCAGATTTCATTCTCATAAGACTGAGATGGAATGGTATACGGCACCATGGGACACCTGCTCACCAGCCACTGGGTATGAGCACTTCTGCCGCTCCAGGGCAGCCCACGTGGGCCTCAGACCCATGTGCGAAAGGAAAAAGGTCCCTCGTTCAACACTTTGGGTGCAAGGCACTGAGGCCTGTGCTGCTTGTCCTCTGCCTTGTACTGGGGGTGCAGCGGATGCAAAAGCCATCATGCCCCTGCTGGGAGGCTTTGCTGATTGGTTCATCAGCTTTGTGAACAGATGAAAGATGGCTCAATGACCAAGCTGCAGTTCCCAAGGTCGAGGTTAATAATTTCCTACCAAAATTAGTACGATTCCTTTACCCACTGGCATTTTTCAACAAAAAAAAAGAGAGAAAATACTAACAAATAAGATTTATAAGAAGAATACTAATGAAGAAAGACTTCCATTAGATAAAAGGAATGTCTCCAGTCTCTTTATCAAGGCCTGCAAACTAATCTATGATGGAAGAAGAATTTTTCATGTCCTAAAGTATTTTCTCATTAATCTTATTTTAAGAAAAGTAACATAACGAGGATTTATTTTAGGCTCTTTGTATACTTCTTCTAAAGCTAGACAAAAAGGGAAATCTCATATTTGTTTTATTTCGACTGTAGCACTTCATCTGTCAGCTTGACGTGACAACAAACATGACAGTGTGTAGGTCATTTGTCTGTGTATAAGATATTTGTCTTTAAAGAATCACAAACCATTTATTCTCCAAATTATCAAACACAGTCTCTGATTGGCCAGCATGGATCCTGTGTCTAAAAACAGTTTGGAAAAGCTGTTCTTGTAGCAGGGTGGTATTTTTTTCTGGGATCTACTTTTAGATGTTTTTATTAGCTAGCTCTGTTGGGTTTTTTCCAGGTTGTTTAATATGTCTTTGAAAACTCTCATTCCTCATATTCTGTTTCCTGACAGCGAACTTCAACAGTGACCAAGGAAAAGCAATATGGCTTGAGTGGAATTTGAGAAAGCTACTGCCCCAGAAAAATAAGAATTGCTTTATGAGTGTATCTCACAGTCTTGTGGCTGGGTATTTAGGTAGACTTTTGAAAGCTGTGAGTAGACAGTGACCCATGGGCTCACCAGGGTAGCTCTAAGACTGTCACACTGTTACCCCTGTCGCAGCCTGGGTCAGATTAAGGGCTACAGAGGGGTGCATGCTCTGACATACAATCAGAGCATTCAGCCATATGTTAGATATGCAAAATACCTTTCTGAATTCAGTGAGATAACCCATGGCATTTAATGGGTTTTGACTTGGGATGACAACATGAAAAACCTTGTGAGTCCTGTGACAGAAATACAGTTTTCCTCATCCCTTCCCTGATATACACCAGAAGAAAAACACCAGGTGTAGATATTAGGCTACTAGAAAGGCCATAAAAATGCTGTAGTGTTGAGAAATACATTAAAAAGCAACTTTGACATTTAAGAAATGGATAAATTCCACTGATTGTATTTTGCTGCTTTATCTGAAACCTCTTCAGTTTTGTGTTCCAAATGTCAGGCGTATTAGGTAGGTTTCTTGAAACCTCAGAGCAAAATAAGCTGTCAGATTTCCTCTTCATCATATGTTTGCATAAGGTCTTTTTCCCATTTGATCTCTGCTAGGGTTACTGGTTTCTTTAGTTTCAGCTGGAGGTACTCCTGTGGAGTCTTTCTGTGGTTCTGTAGTATGATAATTAACTGTTTAGGGTATTTTCTTTTTTTAAACAGATTTGTTGAGGGGATACTACCCCTGCAACATTAGGGTTTTTTTTCCTGATGCCCCAGCAAGCTGCTGGCATCCCAGGTAATCCCAGCATGTCACTTCCTCCTGGCTCCTTGGCCCCCTGTGCCAGATACCACTGCCTGCCTGGAGCAAGGTGGAGGCTGTCCCACTCTACCACATGGTCACAGCCACCTTCTCCTCGCTGCCAGCCTCCCCAGCTCACAGCAGCCTCATGCCTGTCTCTGTGGGAATGGGTCTGGGTAGATATATGCAAGTGAGAGGAGTCAGAGAAGCTGGGCGCACAGAAAATGAAAAATATTTGGAGAAATTAATGAGCAGTTGCTACAAGGGAGTCACCAAAGTATGCATGCTGTCACAGAGTGAGGTCTGTACTCTGCTGGGGAACCAGCTATCTGAAGTGTAAATGCCCAAGCTTTTGCAATAACATCCCCTAGACAGCCTTATATTGTCCTGCAGTGGTCTGATAGTCTCCTCCAGCCCCTGTTTGGGAATCCCATGCCTTGCTGCAGGAGGGAGCCCAGCCTCCACTTGGAGCTTTGCAGGAGCCTGCTGCACACTGTGAGCCTACCAGCAGATCTGTGGGAGCACTGGGGCTGCACCGAGCACTGTGGTAAACTGGGATCATCAGGGAAGTTGTGCACAGCCTTCAGGCCTGATCCAGAGTTTGCCAAAGTCAATAGGAGTCACTCCATGGACTGCCTGGCCATGTAGCTCTGGGGCAATATGGGTCCCAATGGGCTACTTGCATGAAACAAACGCCACGTTTGTGGGGCTCATGGCAGGACCAACTGCTTTTCTTCTGTTACTACTACCTTTTAGTGGCAAGGATTCAGGGAGAAACAAACAGCCTATCTGGATCTGTATACGTCTGTGACAGAACATTTTGAATGGCAATTCCCTTCCTGAGCATGGACAAGAGAAACAACGTTGATGTTAGCTACAATTCAATTTCCCATACAGCAGATGGAGTTCTCTGTTTTGAAATGCAAAAGCTTTCAGAGAAACAAGAGATGGCATAAACCCAACCAAACCACTTGAGCCAAGCACCCATGAAAGTTGCCTTCTGGACCCAAGTGATGGAGAGCTCTGGCAGACCCACCTATCGCAGAAACAGATGTCAGTAATTAATGACCAACTCAAGCTAGGTGGCCCATCCTAGATGAAATGCTTGAATATTAATCACAAGGTTCTGAATATTACTTTTTAGTATTTTATTACCTGACCTCTTGTGCGATGTATACCACATGTGGGAGGAATATCAGGACTGTGACATGCAAGGAAACTACACAGGCAGTATCTCACTGTCACCCTGAAGTGTTTGGTGCTGGGACAGGTAATGATTAGGGGTCAAAGTGGTGCGACAACAGATCTGCACACAGAATAGTCTGTTCTTGGACAGATTTAATGGGGGAAAATGAAGAGGTAAATAATTGTCTTATGTGCTCCAATATGTGAATCAGTAATAATGCTACTAATTGGTCCCAGGCAGCTTCATATATGCCCTAACCTTTCCGTTCATGATTCAGATCTATCTCATTTTCCTCCAGGTTTCAATCAGAGAAGTGAATTCACATGAAGCAGTGTTCTGAGATAATATACAGCTCTTCATCTATGGCTGAATGTCAATACCCATGAAAAAAAAAAAATCATTGCATCGGTCACTCATATATGCAAGTGTAGATCCTCTGAAATCACTCAAACTGAAATGGAGCTACAGCAGCCAAGTGTTTGATCAACAAAGTTCATTGGCATCATGGGGATGCAAAGCACTGCTTCAAGATGATTAATTATTAGTACATTGTAGTGCTCCTGGCCAATTGGTTACTGTTAGGTACATCTAAAAGTAAATTATTATAATAGAATATACATTATTCACCTTGGTGTATGTTTTGAAAAAATGGTGGAAGAGGGTTGAAATTTCACTATAACCATGGCTTGTTCTGTTGTCCTGGGAATTTTGCATCAGTTCAAGATGACTTCTCTTCTGTTTTAAGCTTTACAGTGTCCATAAACCTTACAGATTTATTAGATTATTTTTTTATTGTGGAAGAGAATCCTGTTATCAATTACCAGCAAAATCTTGCAATTAAGTACACAGCTGCAATCACAACATATGTAATGACCCCCTAAACCCCAGGCAGGAGAAGGGCAATGTGCTGAAGAGTATTAATCTTACTAGCATCGCTCCTTACTTAACTGCTTTCATTAACATTTGTTGAGCTATCTGTCCTCAGGTGCCAATACTTTTAACGTTTAATAAGATTCCATTAAAACCTCCATTAAATGAGTGGTGAGGCTGCAAGATAAAGCACTCATTAGTATGTGGTGTCAAAGGTAAGTTTGCCCATACGATAAAAGATTTGCATTTTGCATTTGAGAAGCTGGACTACAGTCCTTCAAGTAATGATGTAATCACATGCTGCATCTTTCACAGCCTTAACGAGCATAAGGGCAAAACTGTGTTCATTGGCCAAAGCAGTACTCAACAGTCACTTTTTATCCTTTCTGTCCAATATCCAGTAGCACATCTTTCAAACGTTCAGACCCAGGAAAGCTGGGGAAAATCACTAGTAAATTGGATGGGGAGTACGGCTTCATTTATCTGCTAGGGCCCGTACTAAGCACAATATGACCCTGTCAGTGTTTCAGCCAGGGCAAACCATCCATGGTGATGGTGAGGCAGAAATATTGATGTATCAGTTTCACTCACTCTGCTCTCCAGTGGACTGTCTGAGCTAATTAACATACCAGAGAAGTGTCTCTTAGGCCTTACACACAGAAGAAAGTCCATCTATTTGTGTCTGGCCCACTCTTTCATGCCCTCAGCCTCCTAACCCAAAAGCTGCTGGTGTGCCCAGCCTCTCACAGAGAGGGAAAAGGAAGGAATGTGTGCTTTGGGAGAGTGTTGGCACTGGGGCTGTGCATGCTCTCTTCCTTCTCTCATACAGCAGCACCCTTCTGCAGGCTGTAGAGGAAGAATTTGGGGGCTGCAAGGACAGCATAGGACACACTTTGGGGATCCTGTTGCTATAGTGCAGTGTAACTGTAATATTATCCAAAGCCTGCAATAGTGAAGTAACACCATCCTGCATTCCATAATTGCCAAGGGTTTCTGGTAATTGCTGTCTCTAGAGAGTCAAGGGGTGATAACCCTCACCACAGGTGGCTGCAAGTTTAAACCAGTTGTTTGTACTACACTGGAGATACTCAAATCTGACTTCAGACACACTGACCTTGCTGATCTAAATTCTGAAGTATTATAAAGTGTAGGATCAATATAGTCTGTTGTACTGGTTTTGGCCATGATGGAGTTAATTTCTTCATACGAGCTGGTATGGTGTTATGCTTTGGATTTGTGACCAAACCAGTGTTAATGACAGAGGGATGTTTTAGCTATGGCTACTCAGTGCTGCCCAGTCATCTGTGCAACACACCACTTACTAATACACCATCGGGAGCTGTCAAGCAACAGTTTTCAGACTAGTAGAGGGAGCATCAGGATAAGCCCAGTGGTTCCCTCTGTCTCCATGTGTAAGGAAAGGACACTGGATCCCACCTGCATGACAGTCCCTCCAGCCAGATCAGAGAGCTGAGCCTGCTCTACTTCTCTGCTGTGTTCTCCTTAGGAGTTTTGAATGTAGCAGGCAAATGAGAACTTCTTTCTTTCTCCTACTCCATTTTCTGATCCAACTACACCAGATCCCTAGTGATCATTCAAGGGAATTCAGTCCTGCAACTGACATGTTATAATTATCTGAGTATGAATCTCCCTGCCTCCCTCCATCTCTTTATCTCAGGATACAGGATCTATAAATTAGAAAGGAAGACAGGTGTAGCTATTGCTCCATAGTTTGCTGTATATCTGTGATTTGAAATAAGTAAATAGAATTTTTATAAAAGATACTAGACACATCTTAAAAAATTCAGGAATTTCAATGAGAATACCTAGGCACTTTAATATGCATGTTTGTGTTGATATATATGTGCATTAACATTTTTAATTGCAATCCATGTGACCCACATGAAGTGAGATGATAAATGTGGCCATACCAATGTGGTAATTCTGCTGGCAATAACATGATCTCTCATTGCTATGTTGATAAGTGTCTGAGAAGAAAATTTATGTCTGGAGTTTGTTGTGCCACGCACTACATAAATCACTGTACACGTCAGTAGCAGGTAAAAAAAAAAAAAAAAAAAAGACTGAATTACAGTTAAACATTTATTTAATCTCATTCTTTTCCATCTGATGATCACATACATGCTTTTCTACATAGTTGTTTGGGTTTTTTTAATGAATGCAAGCAATATATAACCAGCACCATGCATTTGTTACCCCTACTGTTATCCTTGGCCCTGTCCTCTGGAGCTTTTACCTTTTTATTCTGTCTATTGGTAAACCTTTCCACCCTATGTTTCTTGTCCATCCATAGTAACACTGAACATATACAAATCCCTACATATCTTTAAGAACATGTATCTAGCTTCTCTACATTATTTTCAGAAAGCTTCGAAATTACTTACAGCAAAGGAGATATGTAAGTATTCCATAAAGTTAACCATTTTTAGGTACCAAATATTACAGAAACTGTCTAATCCCGTGTCCTCAGTTTTTGACTAGGAATCTCTTACCTGAAAATTCACCTTCCCCCAGCAGTGCAGATTGGCTTTCTCATGTTTTGCACATTGCAGCCATCAGCATTTTCTAAAGAAAAAGAACACTAACGGGAGAAGAGGTGAAATGGGCCATGTGGAGCAGAAATACATAAGAACGATACGGGGTTGAGTGATCTAGAGCTAAACACAGTTTAGTCAGGAGGTGATTGTGTGCAGCTCACAACAGTGGAAGCCCAAGTACTGAGGAAGCGCTGAAGTACTTATGGACATTTCTCCACAGTTTTATTCATCTATAGCCTCTGCCCATGGATGAGTCTCTCTGGAGCGCTTCACCAGGAAAGCAAAGAATGAAAACTGAGCAAAACATTTCTTAGATACACTTTATTAAAGGCTTAATATACACTTAATAAAACCTAAGAAATGTTATAGATGTTGAGGAAGAAAAAAGATTAGATAGTGTGTCAGTGATCCCCAACCTGTCTATAAAACCAGTGTTGCACTTAACTTGTAATTGACTCCTTTAAAACAAAAGCATGCAGAGCTCATGCATAGTGCATACTCTCTTTCCTTAGGTGATGATTGCCATGCTCTCATATGTACCCACTTGAATGGTGTGCTTGCTGAAATTCAAGGCTCCAGTCAAGAATGAAAATCTGATCTGAGCTGTCTGCACACAAACGTGCTCTGGCACAGCCTTCTTGGAGTAATCCAGGAATGAAAGTTTGACCTAAGCTTGTTTGGTTTTATCAACCCCAGACTCACTCACTTTGAAATTCTAGTGGACTGGTGGCTCTCCTCTCCCAAGATAAAGCTTAAGTTTGACCTTCAGGTGTAGTCTGAAGGGAATACTGAGTCCAATAGGAACAGGAAGAAAATAGAAAACGAGGGATGCAAAGAACTGGGATGAAAAGAACTTGAAGGCTCGGAGTGCAAGTAAGGCTGTCACTTCTTCACAATCCTTAACACCAACTGATTTGTCAAAACAGGCTTAAGACCACGACGCTTACTGAGACTAATAGAAAAATAACCTTTTCTAAATTTAAGAAATTATCACAAACACTAATCTATTCCTATAACTTGCCAGTATCCATATTTTGTCAGAGGGAGTCTATCTGGTAATCTTCAGTGCAACATCTGCTAGGAGGCACATAGAATTTATATGCAAACATAAAAGTAACTTTTTTTTAGAATTGTATGCAAATTCCTGTGTCCTCCCTATCTTTCTGAATGCAGACAGCTGAAGTATATGGGAAGTGAGATGGTTCTGGCATAGCTGCTAATGAGAAAGTGAATCCACATTCCCTATTTGCTATGGAAAACTACTCAGTGTACCTCACCCCTGAAGAACTTAAGAAGAGCTAAACCCCAGTATTTATACAGGTGATACTGTCCACTGTTTGTGTTACCGTTACAGAGGAACCATTTTAGACAAGTGATCACAGGGTGGATATGCTGGAAATTCATTGTGCATTCAGAGCTTACCACTGGAGAGTGCAGGAGAAGAACACTCCTAAAAATCCTGAACAAATAGCGATTCTGCTTAAATGCCTTCCCTTGGACTGTGCTCAGGAGACAGGGCTTATAGTCCACTAAGCATTCGAGTGCTGATTTCTGTATTTCATTCATGATGCAAACAATTATAAATGCACATCTCGCCTAGACATACAGAACATAGGATCCATTAACTAAGAGCTTGTAGGAGCTTGAAACAAATGCAATTGCAATTCTGGTGTGTAAGGAGAGACTATTTGCTATCAGGTCAAGGATAAATTTTATTCTCATATATTTCTTGATTATACCTAAACACTAAACAAAACAGTCAAATATAGGCGCCCAAGTACAAAATTTAAATTAAAAAAATTCTGCAAATAGAGAGGCCTTCATATCTGCACTGACACTTGCACTTATAACCCAGGCTCAGAATTTTGCTGCAATTCTTGCTAGACACAAGAAGCCACATAGTAAGCATTTCTTTCAACAAACCTAATACAACGTGCAGAAGAAAACCTTCTCCAAATGCAGATTTTGCCACTGTTATTCAAAAGGGACACTGCTGGGACATTGTGCATCTATGAGACCTTGCAGTTGTCCAGCCAGAGGGCGTTGAGACTTAAAACTTTTGCCAGCCAAGGTTAATAGGCTAATAACTAGGTCCTGGGAGATTCTTTGTCCTCCAAGGATTGAAGCTGCTGAGTTCCTGAAGAAAAACTTGAAGTATTCAGAGGTCTAGAGAGAGGACAGAAAAAACCCAAAGCTCAACTCCCTTACCAGACAGTTGGGAATTTCACATGGATATGAGGACACCCATGTCCCAGTTCCCAAGATGCTGTGTTCATTATGCTCAGTGACTGCTTACCTTAAGTCATTCCTTGGGCTGAGTACTGGCATGACTCTACATGCCTTCTCCTGGGACAAGTTTCTGTGTTCCAGCTTCCAGATGAAAAGAAGAACCTGGCAGAGGCCATGAAGTACCTTAGTGGCTTGAGCCATTGGGCTCTACTCATAGGCTGAATTATTACGCCACGTAAGACTAATTAATATCAGTGTTAGTCTGAGGGCTATGTTACACTCCGTAAAGACACTGTGGGAAACTCATTCTGGCCTGGCTGGACAGAGCAAGACACTGGAAGACACTGAAGTATCGGAGGCGAAACCCGTCTGTATCTCGTCATAGGTCTGCCAGAATAAACAAAGGAATATATGTCAGTTATGTGGCGTGCATGTAGAGCAAATATACACTTAATCTTCTAGTGAATCACCTTTTTCACACAAAGATCATCAGTGATCCCTAGCAGAACAGCTGCTCAGACACATTCGGCTCTGGCCTCAGAAACCTCCCACACCAATGCCATGAGTGAAAAGCTATAAAAGAGTTGGTCTGCCAGATTGGAGGGTCAAATAGCAGCCTGTAAATGCTTGTAATAGGGGACAGTGTGACTACTGATGCTCATTCCTCTTAATGGCCTTATGCAGAAGCAAACAGCTAGGAGAAAATTTTTTATGAGAAAGTAAAAACTAGGTGACCTTCACAAGACATTAAATCATTTCCGTCACACTTTCTCTTTCATATTGTGGGAGTATGTGCCTCAGCTAAGAATTTGCCTTGATTGTATTATTTTTTATTATGAAAAAAAAAATACTGGGAAGTGTCAGCTCCTGAAACACTGATCTAGAAAGATCTGCCTATTATCACAGCCTCTTCTAAAGAATCTCATTGTTTTCATTTCCTTATAAGAGACCCAGGCAAGGGAAAGCAAGAGTGATTTAAAAATCTCAGTACCAAAGAACAGGAACTTATCAGTTTCAGACAAGAATCACTAAGTAAAACAAGCTCACTTTTTTATATACCATTGATTAAATGCATTATCTCATGTTTTGTCTTCAGCTCGTATCTATGGAAGTTATATTATTGGATTTTGAATTCATAACTTTTAGCAAAACAGTAAGCCCACAGTGTCTTTATCACCTTATAGGAGATAGAAACATTTTTGTGATCATGAAATTTCGTGTGGACTGGCTTGTATTTTTCTGTTCTTTATAATGGCCATTTTGATCTTTAAGGCCTGACAAACTGAGTTGCTTTGCTTACCAAAACAAAATATCCATATGTGCATGTATCTGGCAGTCAGCCCCTCCTAGACATGTTTGAATCTGTTGGCCAAATTTGACAAAGGAGTAAGTTGTCTCAATGTTTTTATTTCCTGCAGGTTGCATGGAGCAGTCAAGAAGGGAGGAGACCCACGCACACTCCCTCTGGGGAAGGGCTACAACCTTTCTTGATGTTCAGGGAATCCACCTAGGGATGCATCTCCAGGCATAGCTGTGGAGGACGCAATGGTTCAGTGTTTTGCTGCTGAGCCATTTGTTTCAAAGACAGGCCAGAGAAATCATTTTCCACTGACAATTCTCTCACAAAGGCTTCTGAAATTTGTGTGTAGTGAATTTTACCCTGATTCACTGCAAAATGAATTATTCACAAATGGTCCAGTAGTGTTATCTTTAACCTGAGATGTACAAAAACCTAATCAATAGCAAAGCATTAAGGTAGTGTGTAAGGATTGGTGAGTCACTATGGGGCAGCGCCAACAGTGTTTGTCTGTTTATCTCTTCCTCTGGTTTTGCATTTATCATTAAATGGGCAAAATAAGGACATGACATTTTAAATTGTATATACAGGTACCTACAGTATTTTTCCTAGGGCATCTGCGCAAGTGTCTCTTCAGATGTTCTTTCCGGAGTTTATTAGAAATTCTTTTTGAACTGATACCTGCTTTACTCACTTTTAATGAAGACTATTAGGAATAGCAACATGCATGCCAACTAACCACAGGAGCTATCATTAGCTGAGTGACCAAACCAGTCAATTTAAGTAGAAACTAGATAGGTCAAGAGTTCACAGTTACTTTGCAGCCCTTTGCTCGTTTCATTAAAACCATCAAGGAATTAAAGCAGCAAGTTATCTAATAACGCAACTTCCAGAAGAAACATGATAGCAAAAGTCAAGGGCGTTTCAAGCAGGAACAGGACCACTACTGCAAGGTTTATGAGCTTTTGACTAAGTAATTGACTTACCTCCCAGTATTTCAGGTCCAGGCACATCATCGTCATTACAGAAAGTATCCCTTTCTCAACTAGCAGTATTTCTGTGTCCTTCTCAGCATTTGGATAGGATGGAAGGCAGAAATAATTTAGAGGTGAGATTTGCAAAGCTGGCTACATGAACTTGTGATTTTGAATATCCCTCCTAGATGTGATTTGCATGGGGATACAAAAGAAGGCAGTAGAACAGGAAAGAAATGAAGAGTAAGGATTTCTGCCTTGAAGAGAAGACGATGCCAAAGAACATGATCCTGTACAATAATGCCAAGTGGTAGCACCTCAAGAAATGTGGTTTGAAGGTCTGATGAGACAATAATAAAACCTAATTGAAGGAAAAGTTGGGACTGCTAGAAGAGAAGCTAAAATTGGGGCGGGTGGGGGGATGGAAAGAAGGGCAGTTCTGAAATTAAGTGGAACAAAGAAGAAAACACATTTCACCAGCAGCATTGATGTTTAGATTTGAAAATACTGGAAACTTTGATATTCCTTTTCTGCTGTTGTTTTTAAAATTAAACCCCAACATAATTAATTGTCCATTGGTCACAACCAGGCTATATTCAATAAAGGTTAAATATGGAGTTTTACTTCCCATAAACTGTATTTGTGTCATGATTATAAAGATTTTGATGCCAAAACATAAAACAGGATTTGAGAAGACCATTATTTTTGGCTTACAGATTTACATCAAAGTACTGTGAAGACAAGTGGCGAGAAAAATTAGCTGATTTATTGCTAAAGTGGTATCTTGTCTTTGAAGAAATTACTTTTGGAGATCTTCACCTCCTCTCTGCACATGCAAGATAACAGAGGCTGTAAATGTCAGGCATGTTAAGTGCTTGAAATAGCTTTTGTGCTTATCTGCAACACAAAAAAGTCACCCAGATGCAGGATAACGATACACACCATTTCTATGACTTGAAAAAGGAAACTGTTCAGCTAGAGTTGAGAGTTGCTCATTCACTCTACTTCTGTGAATAGTCCTGACATTAGCTTACAAAGATGCAGTGTTTCAAGGGTTGTGTTAAGCAAACACATAGCATACTCCTCAGATGCTGAGCTGGCTGATCTCTCAAAGCCTTATGCTGATGTTGATGATGGCATTTCTCTGGGTATCTGTTCAGATGTAAGATAATGTTATACTACCCCCTCTGATCTGTTTATCTGTAAAGGTCAGGTAATGTTCTAATGGGATATAACGCAGGCAATATTTTAAGTATTAATGGGGCATAACACCTTCCCACATCACAGTACCTAAATGTCATTAGCCCTGTTGAAGATAATGGGGCTTCTCACTTGAATAAGATTGGGAGGATATGAACTTGCAAACTTTATTTAAACATCTTGGCCCAGAAAATTATATAAGAGAATGGAAAATTACTACTATACGTATGAGAAAAGCTACACAACTTTCTGTCCTGTAGGACACCGACACCTAGCTTGTATATGAATATGGGAGAGATATGCCATGCTGTGCCACACTGTGAAATGCCAAGGTTTCAGGTTATAGCTAAAAACCTCAGATGGGTGCCAAACTATGGAAAATATCACAAATGTGTATGGAAATCCCAGCGACAGACAAAAACTTTCTGGACTATCTGCCAGAGCAAAAAGAGCTGAAGTCTGGTTCTGCAGGGCCTGTCTGCAGAAATGTTGTTAGCTTCCACTATAACTACCTTGAAGACGTCCAACTGCATCTTTCTTTGTCTTTTGCTCCTTTCTGTGGCATGGCAACAGGTACCCTAACGCCCAAAAGCTCTGGCATAGGCCTCTTAATATTATAGACCGAACAAGATCCAAAAGATGCTGTTAGTACGGATGCTGTTACATTAATATATGTGGTCATTGACAAGACTATTCTCAGTTCTGCTAGGCAGAGTGAAAACTCTCATGCTCAGCACTATGTTATCATAAGCCAGATGTACCCTGGTGAATAAAACACTCATACTGGCAGAGAAAATGTGTTAACATAAGAATAAAATAAACACGGCACCAGTGCTGATCCATATTCACCTGTAAAATGAATCAGTTCAACACATTATAGGGCTTCCACTGTACAACCATTAACATACACACAAGACGTAACAGCATTTAATGTCAGAAACTCCAAGACCATTACAGTTTTATTAAAGTAATTCACTTGTACTGAAATTCAAACCTTTATCGAGGAATGGGAAACTGAGTCTGTACCTCTTTAAGCATTCAGGCACAGAATAACTGGAACAAAAAAATCCCAAGAATGAAAATTTTACTGGAACTATTTGATTATAAAAACTCTGGATACATCTCTTGTGAGCTTTCATCAGACTGATATTTTTTCTCTCCTGAGATATGTTTGATCTTGGCCCTTGGAAGCCTAGACCTGATGTTCAACCCTGGGCCCAGAACACAAGAACATTCAAACCACCTGAAGTTAGTTCTAATAAAAAAAAAAAAATGTGAGAAGAAAGTCCAATAAGCAGGAGAGTGGAATAGGTAATTAATGGCTCCAATGATTTCAGAAAGAAGCAAAGCTGCTCCAAGCTGATGAGTTTCTTTTGTTCTTGGAAAAGGAGGGAAAGGGAGCTGTTTCCTCAGCGACTTTATCCTGGAAGACAGTCTGACATGGCAGGCAGCCAACCAGAGACACGTTTGATAAAATGCAGACTACACTAGAATGATGCATTTTTTCCTATGAGTCTGAAATTAGTTGTAGTTTCAGTCAAAATGCTATCCCACATTAACCAAAAAAAAAACCCAAAACAAAACAGAATGTGTATTTACATAGCATGTATGTGTTGTGTGTATATGTTGATATATATCTATATAGAAACAGACAGCAAGCTACAACAACAGAGGCATAGGTCTATTCAATGGGAAAAAGGCTTTGAGGCAAGGAAGTAAAACATTGTCCAAAACAAGCCAGACTTCAGCACGTTCGGTTAGACATGTGATGCATCCCCTAATGACCAGGGCTAGGGATTAGCTGCATGTCCCTCTGGAGGGGTGGCTTTCCCTGGCTGACAGACAGGAGAAGTCAGCCCTGGTGAGCCATCACTGCTGCCACATGGCCACTGGACAGGGCAGAATGTCTGCAACAATCATTTCTTGTGATCCCAAACATTCCCCACAAGATGCTTTATTAGAAGGAGTAGAAAAATGCATGGCAGCCTGATTCTAGCCACAAGCACTATGTTTTTGATGAAATGATGTCATAGAAAACCTCTCCTTTTTCTTTCAGCTTAAAGCCACAAAATCCAGAATTTTGGGAGTGAAGTTAGCAAGTCATATTTTGCAGCATTGTTTCAGATATTACTGTATAGTCATATTTAAATTTTCAAGATTCCTTCACTGTGAGGAGAAATGTTTAGGCAAAATAGTTCAGAATTCTTCTCACGGTCTTAACAGCCATGCACGTATTTTGTAAAATACTGTCTTATTATAAAATAAGGGGTCTAAAGATCTGTCCATTTTTTTATAGATGACTAATGAAATTTCCAAGTCATAAATTTTGATATAGAATAAATCCAATGTAATCAAATGTAGTCCCGAACTAAAAGATTTTGTAAGTCTGAATTCTTCAAAAATATCCATCACCTGAATGATTTTGACTCTCCTCCACTAAAATCCATGTCTATTTTTTTATAAAATTTCAGAGATCTCCATCTGCTTCCTCTTGCCTGCCTCACAGACCTCCATAAAGTGAGACTGCCAGCTGATTGTTTCATGCCCAGCTGCTTACAGGTAACCTAAGGATAGCTTCTCCAGTCAGCACGATGCTGGGGCTAGAGAAGAGGCTCTCCCAATAAGCAGCATGAGAAAATGGACTTCCCACATGTTTACCATGGATACCTTTCAGTCCACCCATTCAGACAGGCAGATCTCACCTAAAATTGATGGCAATTCACCTTCATTGTTGATGAGCATAGTAGTGCCTCTGGTGCTATGGCAGCTGTGATTTCATTCCACATGTACCCTCATGTTCAAGACTGCCCGTGACGTGGACGCAGGTACAGCCATCCCTTTACAATGTTTCAAGTTTCAGGAAGACTGACAGCACCACAAAGCTAGGCCAAGTCACATTATTTTTAACATCTGCAGCAGATGAAAAGTAACTTGGAGAAGACGCTGTCAATCAGCCATGCAAAGTGGCTGCATGTCTCAGGTCTGCATTTCTGTTTCACAGGAGCTGCTCCTAATTAACGCTGATATCACCAAGTATAGTCAAGCATACACGGCATGTAAAGTCAAATATAGTAGTAAGTCATTGCCTTCTACCCCACCCAGACAAAAATTTGATGCCTTCCCTTTTCACCAGGTGCTTCTGAACTTAGGGCTCCCTGCTCGTGCTGTGCAGAGAACTGTACCTCACAGTGGAAATGTGCAGGTACAAGTGAGATGCGTGGGATGTTATTACTACAGTGCCCTTCAGTGACCTGACTTCCATCATGCCAGTGATTAATTTTTCTTGTACTTAGAGAAACTGCAAGGTAAAAGCAAGGGGGAATCACTGCAAAATAACAATGAGGACAACCAGAGAGAAAAGAAAATTGCATCAGACATGAACACATCCCAAATGCTGACTCACAGCACCCCATATTTCCTCGCTTGCTGCCTTCAAAACTCTCCCTCCTCATACTTTCATCTTACAGCTCAATTTATGGCGCACCTGAAGTGCCCCCCTATTCTTTGTCTTTCTGTTTTCCTTCTACTCTTACACTTTCCATTTTTTTCTGATGTCTGCTTAATGACTGTTTTCTTGATCTGTCATAATTACTTCAGATAGCCCCTTAAACACTGGAAGGGGCTCTGTAAAACAACTGCCAAAACCCATATTCACATGCTTCCTCCTATCTGCGACTGAGTCAACACGGTCCTCAGCCTAATTTAGAGTCTACATTTTACTAATTATACAGATATTATGAAATCAACTCCATGAAGAAGTCAAATGACACTTTCTTTAGAGAGATTATCTTAAGTTTAAAAGTTAATAAACATGGCTCTAGGGGATGGCGCTTACCTCAGCCTTAACTGACAGAACCCAGACAGCTCCTTTGCAAGCATGACTGGGAAATCACCGTATCATTAAAAAACCCCTGAGATTACATGTTCCAGATTTGCAACATTATAAATTGCATTAAAGATAAAGCCTGCTCTGAGCTCTAAGACATGCAACTGATCTTAATAAAGCACATGATAAAATAACTTATATTGTAATTCAGAGCAAGTTACACATTGTAGAAAAATATTCTTTCCTTCAAAATTAATGAAGCAACGTATCAGCAAACAGATATGCTAATATACTGCCGAACTGACTGGAGAAAACCAAGTGAAAAGTAGAAATGTATTTATAGTATTGTTTTCTCACATTTTCACACATCGGGAAATTGCCGCCTTCACCTGAAGGCAGGAAACACTGGGTATTCTATCAGAACCCTGTCCTGCATGGTCAATGATGCTCTGTGACTTGCGTTCCTGTTCAGAGTAACATCAGTTACCAGATACAGATTCCTTCCTGATACTGTTTTAGATATTTACTTATAAGTTTATGAGAAAAAGGAATCTTTATGGACTAAACCTTTCTCTACAGTATAAAGCACAATCCAGCAGCATGTTCTTATCCCTACAGCTAACACTGTGTTGGATACTGGCGGTCAAACACAAAGCTATGCTTTGAACTGTCCTGGAATGACTCAGCTGGGAAGAAATCACATTTAACCAAGTTTTTTTTGAAAAAAATATGTTTTCAACCTGCATAGACTTTATTGGTGTAAGTCATGCATCTGAGTAAGTGTAAGTATATACATGTAAGACAATCTGTGTCAAAGTCAGCAGTATGTGCATGCAATGTAAACAGATGTTAACTCATCTGAATATTTCACATGTGGCTACAAATGAAAAATGCAAACATGAACTGAAACTTCCAGCCAAAACACTACCTATTCGAAGGAAGAAAACAAAATGAGGACACAGGCCAGAAACTTTCACAGTGGGGATCCTGAAGACAGGGAGCATAACCCTTGTCTCCTCACCAAGTTCAGGAACATCCTCCTGCCCTAGAACGTGGCACCTAAGAGTGCAGCCACTGCCAGAACAGCAGCTACTTCTCAGATTCCCAGAGCTCAGTGTAAATTACCATTCAGATTAATGATTTGAAATACACACTGAACTTTTCCATTGTGCGATCAACTTGTGAAAGAGTTGATTCATGTGACACCACAAGAAAGCCACTGTCAGAATAGGGTGATCGCACTAAAAGAATAGCTGTGGATGTCTCAATGAGGTAGCATATTTAAGATGCTATTTCCTTACTTGCTGTCACATGAAATACAATGAGTACTCTTGTAATTCAAACAAAGATCTGAAAAAGGTACCACCCATCATCAATTTCCATGAAGGTGTATTACAGAAGACACGGACAAGTCCTTCTTTAAAATTCTGTTATTTTTACATGTTTCTAAAACCAAAAAAAACCATACAGAACAAAAAATTCTTAAGTAAATGTATTTATTATTGTTGGATTTTTTAATGCAGAAATACTGTTATTTCAAGTATAGGCTTACAATGCTGTTTCACTGTTCTTCATGCCAAAACAATGCACGTTTGGCCAACATGGCCAACAAAAAATGGTCAACTGCATTCTGCTCAGGAGGGTCAAACGGTGGTTTCAGATATTTATGTCCAAATCTCATTGACAGCAGGATCAATTACATTTGCACATGAAGTGAGAATGTGCCTCAAAAAAACCCCACTAAGATTAAGAACTCTTGCTATCTTAACACCTTTTTTATACAGAAAAGTCACTTGTATACATGGAGAAAATACATATTCAGGGTACGAAGATGAAGTTCTTAAAATCCATGTCGCTTTGATTGTTACAACATTAAAATGCAAATTAGTCTTTTAATATGGACTACAGTTGTGACACCCACCAGAAACAGCTCTTCCCCTACTCCACAGTTTTAACTACGTATAGCTCAGTTAATACAATTTTCAGAACAGACCTCTGTTTCACCTGTCCATTGTTTTCAGTTAAAAGCTTAGTTCTTTTATCAATGGCTGTGAAGCAATTTTCTATCCTTTTATATTTTATGTGAGTATCAAATACCAAAAGAGTGCTTTCGTATGTTTCCAAGAATGCCTTGTGCATTAACCGGTGCAGCTTAGAGCAGAATATGAATAATGCTGAAAACAACTAATGAAAAATATGGCTTTATGCTGAAAAAAATTACTTCTTTTAACTGCAGCCTCTTTAGCATGGAATAAGGCAAGCACCAATGGACATGTGGGCAATAGCAAATGGTTTTGTAGCCATTAGTAGCATCTTCTATCATCCTCTTTACTATTAACAAAAGCTAATGTTAAAGCAGTTATGAAAAGCCAAGTAGATGTCTACTTGCATTTTAATGATAGGATTTGCCTAAGTAAATGTTATCCTCTGAAAGTGAAATTCACATTTCATGACTCAAAGTTTCAGCCTCCAGACTTACAGCTGGAGTTCTGTCTAAATGCAACAGAGGGCACAAAACAAAACCATCTCTTAGTTCTAGTTCTAGAGGTCACCTCGCTCAGGGACACCCAACCTGAGTCAGGTCCTAGAGGAATGATGCGCTCACCATCCTGAAATACCGAGGCTGCGTCGGGCGCCAGTTATCAACCAGGGGGAGATCAGGTTCATTCTCAGCATTCTTGGATAGGCTGCGGAGCTTCGCCATCTGCAGGAGAGCAAAAATCAAAGTGTCCTGATGGAAATCCCTCGGGATCAAATCCACAGCCCAACAATTAAACCAAGCTGGAGAGAGTGTCTCCTTCAAAGTTGTGAAGATATCCTTCACCTCATTATCACAAGAATGGTATTCATGTTCTTTTCCTAGCCACAATATTCTTAGAAATAGTGAAGACAGAAAAAAAGGGTCCTATCTGAACAGAACTGTGAAATGTAAGGTCATTTATGTACTGTCTGCAGAACTGTGTACAGTCACAGAAACTGAGCAAAGTCCTCAGAAAATGCAACTAGAACAGCCTATGTCCTAATAAACCTCTCCTACTCTAACCTAACCCTGCCTTAGTGGCTGACAGCTAAGAAGCCTCTGGAATTGCAAGGTGTTAAGGCTAAATTTAAACTAATTGTTGATTTCCATGGTGGATCTGTAGCAGAGGACATATTCTGCTGCAGTGACACAAAAAAATCCATTATCAATAACAGGAAAGTAAAACCAGATAATGACTTGGTCAAAGTTTCAAATGGTTTGTAAACAGGGCCTGCAGCCTGACTCTCCCTGGCCTTTTTATTTTTTAACCAAGGTATGGTTTTTTGGGGGGATGCCATGAGTTCTGTCCATGCTCTTCAAATAATGCTCTTCCTCTACTGCTTTTCAGTTTTCAGAGGATGCAACACATATACCCACTTACAGATACATAATCTTCATTTGCTGTCACTGGCATGCACAAGATTGGACAGAAAGTGCATCAGCTCTGATTCAGACACTTGAGACCTCCCTGTTTGGCTTATTGTGAAAAGGATGCATACACTTTCCTGCGTGTACACTTGAATGGCACACATCAGCTTTGTTTGCAAGTAGCTTCGATATGCTGATGTATCTAGCAGAGTTCAAGTCCAATAGAAGCAGAACCTCTGTCTGGGCTGTAAAAGCTGGGTTCACTGTGATGATAATAATTCCAGTTTAGGGACTGAACTAGCTCAGGCATCTCAGCACTGATCTTCACTACAAGGCTCAGAAAAGCCAGCTATCTCAAGTTTGCCTGAATAATGATGAGGTCACATTTATAACCAGAATAATATGCACCAGCTGGATTATTCACCTGAAATTAAATTTCAGATTTCAGATGAAGAATAATTTGTATGGGAACAGCAGGAGATAAAAATAGTTTATCAGTTTTGTTAATACTGAAAGTACTATTGGAGAAGAGATTACTAGGTTTTATTATTATTTGTGGAATATCTGCCCTACTTAGAAAAAAAAAAAAAAGCACATATTCAGGCTATAGCTACATAAAGGTGAAAAAATGTGTCTGCAATTGGATAGTTATTCCACAGTTAAATTCCCATCCTTTCGTCAAAACTAATCTAAACAGATAGACCACCAACACTGTAGCTCACAGGGATTTCTGGTAAATTAAGTTTTCCTGTAGAGTACTGATTTGCAGTGACTGCACTTATCCATGTGGCTAATATACTATTACCATCTGGCTGCAAAAGCATCCAAGCAATCCACTGTAAATGCACAGGCACTTGAAATAATTACTATTAATGAGGCTGACATGGCAGTACACTTTCTAGGATTAGAAATAATTGGCAACACAATCCTCTTTCATAAATACATTATTTAGACTGCAGGCATGCTGGAGTGAGAAAAGGCTTTCATTGTATTTGTATACAGTACCTCGCATACACTGCCAATTCTGCCTGAAAAGTGGTTATCCTGGGATAAGACCCAATCTATATGTCTATATAACTATACTACATCTATATGTATGTACATCCTTTTTATGTTAAATGCTCCATTTTTTCTACAGTAGGGCCAGTTAGAGAACAGCCTGTATGTCTCCCCAAATTCACTAACTTTAGATAAGCTGAAAAAAAGGCCATGACCAAAATACAGCAGTGATCAAAAAGTGTTTGCACAAAGCTGGATCAATGATGTGATTAGTTATTCCTTTAGAAACACCTTTTAAATCAGAGATGCTTGGTAACGACGACACTTTTCCCAACAAAATCTGTAGCTGATCTTCTGTAATATAAACCCCTAAGCAGATTTAGTTTGTGGAAACCAGTCAGACCATACTTCTATTTTTCACACAAGTACCAGCTTCAAAATAGCCCACATATTTTAATTTTCAAATGGGCAGGGAAACAGGAGGCAGATCAATTCAGTAAGCTGTGAAAATTAAGCTGTAAATGAACACATTACCATATTTCATCTCTTGCCACCTAAGCTTCTCATCATACCCAAATTCTATTCTTCAAAAGGTAAAGAGCCACATAAATACAAAGTACTAGAAAATAGTCAGTCACTTGATTAATGTTCATGTTCTCACTACCCTGGAGTCTTGAAATTTGTGATATTTTATGATTATAGTCTGCTGAGTAGAGGAACAATCTCAGATGAGAAAACTGACTTGTGTGGTACGAGTAGAATCACAGGCTGAAATGATTGTGATGAAAGAGGGCATTTGAATTTCTATAAATGGGATTGAAGGAGAATGAGGATTAACAATAAATACTTCTTTATGGTAAGTGACCAGAGAAGGCTTTCAAATTAACAAGAAATTATAGTTATCTGATGCTGCTCCTGTTTGTGAAAATTTCGCTGGTATACCTTCCAGAAAAAAAGGGTTATTAAGCACCTGATACAACACTTCTGTAATTTTCTTGGTTATGTGGTGCCGTCTAGAATATGGGGCAGACAGAATCACCAATCCCATTGAATGAGTATTCTGATAAAAAATATTTGGGAAAGAAGCATGCTATAAAAGATGTATTTGCAAAGTAGAATGTTCAAGAAGTCAGAAATGCTCAGCTGCATTAGGTGAGAACACTGGACTCCTGCTTCATTCAGTGCACAATATAGTTAGAGTACCTGACCATCCCACTGCATTTCATTCCAGATGGTCATTTTTTCACTGCAGCTTTATTTCATAACTTGTCTAGTGACTACGCTCAAGCATTCAGCACGGTAAGCAATGAACACTTTATGTGAGGAAGCTTGAGCCAACAGAAATGGTTGAAAAAATCATGCATAATCAAAGTTGTTGGTGGAAGCTTAACATAAGCTTTAGCTAAATGTGTCAATGTCCTGCTCTAAATGGTTGCAGGAGAATACAAGTTAATGGCTTGAGCTCGCCTACACTGGCTCTTGGTGTAATGCAGTGTTTTGAGCTCTGCGTAAAATACAGGGTATGAGCCACATCCAGCTCCATCCTTTCCTACTAGCAAAAGTTAGTATCGTGGGAACACAGGGACTGGGAAACAGAGAACTACTCCTTTCTTTAGCTGATGCCACAAGAGCTCTCTTGCCCACAGGAGCAAGAACTCTCATATATAGTAACTACTGCTTGCTGTCAGTCACACTCCAAACTGCTGAAAACCCTTACCATCTACACTGTGTTATGATTTTACTGATTTATAAAGCTCTCTGATATCTGTGGATTTGAACCACCATGATGTCTGACATGGGCTAGGAAACAATGAGCCCTTCCAAGTAGAGAAGGTCATTATCTCTGCTCTATTAGTTAATGTAGGAGTCATACAGAGGCGGATAAGAGATGTGTCTAACAGGTTGATTGCATGTACTAGGTTGTAGACTGCAGTCATCTGAAGATTTTTACAGGTTCCTTATGGAGTCCCAGAGTAGTTTCTAAGGCATTCAGTTCTTCACTGTGATCTTAAGCATGCAATCTCTCACAGAATCCAACGAGCATTTTCGCTTTTAAAAGAGTAAGATCAGATTATGGCATGTAACTAAAATGAAGTAGGTAAAATATAATCTATTTGACGTTTACCTGGTCTGAGCTGACTATGATAGGCTCTCTAAGAATAATCCAGGTGATGCACTCTTCGCAAGGTGGAGTAGTAAAAGACCCATGGTAGGTCCAGTAGTCACGAGATTTAGGGAAAAGAATTGAAGGATCGAAGTTTGTAAAAGGAGCTTCTTTCCCCTTTAAATAAAACACAACAAAAACAAACACAAAACTCTTCAATAGCTCCAGTCAAAGTCAGGCCCAGATGCAGCTCTGTTTTTTTAACAAACAGAGAGACTCAGATACTTCAAAGGAACAAACTAAGAAAACTAAGCAAACATCTACACAAGACATAATGATGCAGTGTAAAGTAAGTGGACTGAATGACCCTCACAGATGGGCCCAGAGAAGCATGACACAACATAAACTCCATGATGCTACTTCTTGTTCCTGAGCTAACTCCTCTGAAGCAGTGTCCAGTACTAACGTGCTTCACCCATTTCTGTGCAGAAATTGTCCTCCTTCTGGCCTCCTTTCTTATGGAAATTCTGCCTATCTATTGAATATTGGATTAGGCCACCATGCAATGAAGGAGGCAGGTACTCTAGATTTATAATATTTCTGCTAACAACAAACAAGACAGCCTATGAAATGTGAGATTCTTATCACATAATGTTATCTGAGACACAGATGTCTATACTCAGTGGCATTTCCAAAGGTCCATTAGGCAACCTATTCCAAGGCCAAATGGACCAATTGATAAAGGCGCCTTTCTTTTGTCAGTGACCACTGAGGGAATAAGACTCCATGCCTAGCTTTTAGGTGAGTAAAGTCTGGCAAGATGACTCTCATTTTCACAAAAATATAAGGCCCATGAAAGCCAAAGAAGGCTCATATGTAAATGGAAGAAATTACTTTTCTTGTTAAGGAAAAGCTACACATGTTTTTGTTCACAAGGATATTCTGGCAATGTTGCAGAGTAGAATTTGAACACTAGAAAGTCATGCCTCTTGATTTTTTCTTTTTTTCCTGAGAATTTTAAGCAATCTTCCTATAGTGAAAAGCCAATATAACTACCTTTGTTTTGATGGCATTTATTTCTTCAAGAATTCTCTTCATCTCTGGTTTGGGAGTTTCCCCTACCTGTAAAGAAGAAAGCATCAGCTAACCAAAGAGTTCTGCTTGGTCAGTTCTCTTCCTGATCCTATTTTTTTTATACATGCATCTAAACATGCATCAACCATAAAATTACCATGCATTAACCCAATCTATCACCAATCTATCACCAATCTACAACCCTACCAGCTTAGTAAGCTATGTCTTCTGTCTGTACCCCAACAGATATTATGATCCAAACAAGGAAATTGTATCAGTACAGAAACTCATGGTTAATTTCACAATACAGCTACTTCTGTTGACATTGAATTTTCTAACAAAGATAAACAACTCTTCAGACTCAAGTACAGAAGTTGGAAAAAGTTTCATTCTAGTTTAAAAACTGGATTTCATGGTCAGATCTACTGTTCGCAATTGCTGATCTCAACACAGTCATCCATCTATCTCTAGTGAATATTAATTAAACAAGAAAGAGTAAAGGCCAGTATTTCAGGCTAAGACTGCATGCCCCCAAAAGGGTTTTTAAAAAGGACGAGTTACATTTATTGTCTGTGAGTTAGTTTTGCCTGTGAGAAAGTTCATTAAAAGCCCAGGAGTGGCATCTGTCCTTGAAATCAGTCCATGACTGGCATAGAACACAGCTGATTGCTATTTGTCAGAGGGCTACTATTGACATTGTGTCCCCAAAGCAGAAGCAAATACATCTGGATTTACAGTTTCCACCAGCCAAATAGTGACACAATAGCTGATGGGAGAAGTGTGTGTAGTACTGGATACCATTTGAAATAACATGACTCGTGCTCTATAACTTGTAAAGCATGCGTTACTGAAAGTCAAGACCTTCAATGTGCTATGATCCCTAGAAAATATATTCAGAGGGTTTTGCTTTTTTAACCTTGCAAGAATAGAAAACTCTATAGCAGCAGTACAAAGAAGGGTTGCACACTTCTACTTACCTGCAAAAATATGGCCAAAACAGCTATTCCATCAGTTCTTCTCACAGCATCAAGGTAATTACTGTATTTGGGATTCCAGTGTAACAAATGTAGCTAGAAACAATGACAAATGTAAAAACCCCACCCTTATCAGCCATGAGAGGTTGAATTTAGAGTTCTTTGTATAAATGAGAGAGTAGTTTGGGGCAACAAACAATGAGGATTAGGCCTTCAAAAAAAAAAAAAAAAGGGACAGCAATTCATGTATGAGATATATCAGCCATATATTAACATTTAGACTACTATTTTCTTTATAATAACCCATAAACATCTCAATACAGAAATTGCAAAAAAGAACAGTAATCTCAAAGCTGAACACAGAAAAGATGCTTAAGCAAGCAGGTGGAACATGCATTTCAGAAGTCATTACTGATACGATTCGTTTCCACGTGGCTTTCAAATTACAGCATTTCTAACGAAGAATCTGTATGAATGTAAGCGCTGTGTATTGATAGTCTACAGTTCTCATCTTCCCCTACAACCCTGAAGTGGTAAAAATAAAGGTAACACATTCTTCCTCCTTTCTGTCACAATAATTTTAGACTTCTGCTATAATACTGTACTTTTAGAATACTGTTTTAGTAAGTTTGCATTGCTTCTCGGTGATTTAGTCTTGCTACCTCATGTTTCAAGCCATATTGGTTTGAGAACATGCAAACTTTTGTTTCATATAGTACTTTTCCTTATGCTGTGAGAATTACTTCAACCTGATTCACATTTATAAGAATCGATGGGAGTAAGAATAAAATGTCACAGATAAATAAACAGAAAGAACACCTTGAAAAGCAGAGAAATGACAAATTTTGTCCCACCTGAATGATAATGCAAATGTTGTTTTACACCCTATTTCAAAGTAAAAAGCAGCGACTCTTACCTCTCCTGCATATCTCACTCCATTCACAACATGCTCAGAGCCATGGTCATCAGATGAACCCCAGTGAAAGTGAAGCTGACGCAGCCTGTAGACTCCAGGAAGTGGCCCACCTCTCAGCACTGCAATTGATAATCTGCAACAGCATTAGACTCTAGTATCTTCTAATTCTTTTAAAAGAAATAGATATGCATTTAAAGTATTTATATACATATTTACTGTACAGATGCTCTACATTTTGAGTACTGAGTACCTCTTGGAAATCTGCACTGAATTTAGTACCACCTCAGGCAATCATCTTCAGCTATATGCAAAGACACCCGGACAAGACTGAAAAATGTGATACAAGATCTATAGAAGAACTATACTTTTCTAAAGTATTATCTGGAGGCATAGTGAAATACATTAGGTTATCAAAAATGGCAGGAGATGTCTAAGCCCCTAATCAGAACAGTCAAGACTCTAGAATTATTCTTCTTGCCTTAAGGTAGACATTCAACAGATGGTGACCCAAATCACTCTCCGGACTCCACTGATTAAATGTGACTCCTCTGTTGACTAGAATGGGAATTTTGAGACATAATCCACCTACTTTTAAAAGCCCACATAAGACACCTAAATTTGGATGCCTTAATCTTCCCCTGAATGCCATCTAATATCTACCTATATCAAAGCACAGAAAAATAGCCACGATTAAGATCAACTGCTGAAGTGCTAGTTGATAAACAAATTCCCACAAAACACTACAAACTATGTTTCTTACTGCAGGCTATGACTTATTTGTTTTAAAAGCTATAAAATTACTTATGCTATGATGGCTGCTCCCTCTGGCTGTGGAAAAGGAAAAAGAAAACAGCAAATGACTCAGAAAAGCAATTGCTGAGAATGCAAGCTATTTTCCTGATGAATAGTGCAGCCGGTGATGCACAATACCTGTACTCTAAATAATCTTAACATTTTTACATTCTGTGTTAAACGAAGGTGATGTATTTGAAAGGATCTCACAATAAAAAGGGAATAACTGCTTCACGTTCATAAAATACTAATTAATATTAAGTTCTCATTCACTTTATTTGGAGATAGGAGTTACAGCATTCCTATAAACTATTCAGCAGTTCTAAACAGGTCCTTATATACTACAGGAAAAATCCTTAAATCTGAAAAGGAACTAAATCTATTCTCATCTCAAGAAATGAAGTACTGAGAGTATTTTTTACTGAACATTAAGAGCAAGCTGTTATTTAAAAAAAATTCTTTTTACTTGTTCCCACAGACAGTCAGTACTGTGGTCAACGCAGACGCGGTAACAGTAGTAACTGGCAAGGCCATCAACTCTCCATTAAAATAGATCTGTAAGTCCAAATAATCCAGTTTAAGGTAAAAACGTGTCATTATTTCCACTGATGGGCCATCAGCAGACATTTTTGATTGGGCATTAGGTGCAGCCCTGTATCACCTTGTGCCAACACATTCCTGCTTTACTCATCTATACTATAAATAGACAGTAGCTTTTACTTAGCACACTTTAAGCAGACAGAATGATGCAAAGAATAAGATGCCTATAAACCAACATATCCTGCAGGAAATTTCTTTTAATGCAGGTTTATTTCTTTTAATTTCAAATGTGTAATATAAAACACAGAAATACATGAAATTACAACACAAGTAAATGTAATATCCTTATGCTTTAAGAATAAAAGAGTTACAAGAATAAAGTTCTCCAGTATTTAAAACATAAAAAATCCCAAACTGTCTGCACTGCTCAAAGTTAGTAAAATAAATATTTTTTTTTAAACATGTGGCTTGGAACTTAATTTCTAAAGGTATCTTTATCCTCTTGGGTTTTTGTTTTCAGAAAATACTAACACAAAGAAATACACACCCATATAACAGGAAAAGAATATGAAGTAAAATTTTATAAAAGAAACTATGGTATCTTAAAATTACTTTTTAGTGGTGTTAAAATACAGCTTTATTTTTATACATCTACATTTTTATATGTAACAATGAATCATTCTAACAATTTTTACATAGGAAATGTTCACCTTAAATGTCTGACTCTCCCAATTTTAAGGCTGTGATAGGTGTTTTCCTACCATGAAACACAAAATGATGCTTTTCTAGAAGGCCCCATGACTCACTCTGAGCTTCTATGACACTGCATGAAATGAAAAGCAAAAGCTTTAAAAAAGGAGCCTGCAGGCTCACTTCCTGATATATGGGCAGCCAGCTTTTCTCTTAGTCCTCTGAAACACTGTGTAATCCTTTCACATGGCTAGCTGAATGGCTGGACTTACTTCTGACTACTGGAAGTGTTACTTCTGACTATTGGAAGTGTGGCATTTCTCTTCCTGTTTCTGCTCTACAGGAAGTAAGAGGATGGCCACAGCAGCCGTACTAAAATGCAACTCCCTCAAACATGCTGTCATTGAAGTAACATGGCTCAGCTGCTGGAATATACAAAGCAGTCCCGGAAGGCAGGAAAAAATTATTTGCTCCTTTTTGGCACCTTACTATTGCAAACTCTCATTCCACTGCTCAGTGACTGACTCTTTTTATATGGGTTTTCACATCACTCTCCACTAGTTCCTGACACCAGACATAAAAATGTCATGTCAGCCTGAAGTACTTGCTCAAATGCCGTGTGTCTCCCCACCCACACTGAAGAACGGTCTATCACAGAACAATCCTACATGGACACACACATGGGCATCATTTCCAGTAAAAAAGCTCACCTTTTATTCAACCCATCATAAACTGAGCAGCATGAGACAGAACTGGCTAATAAAAGAATAGATTTTTTTCCACTATCAGTGTAATCACCGAGGCAGATGTTTGGCCCCAGAGAGGGCAAGTGCTGCACAGAAGGATGTAACCAAGGAGAGAAAAAACTGTATCTGTCTGTTTACACAGCAAAATGAAGCTGTCAAACAGCTTGAGTGGAGATGGCTGCTCCACTCACTTTGCTTTAGGTAGCAGGGTGATTTTAACAACAGAAATGTTACAAGAAGGTTTTGAAGTAAGCGCATCCATTTGCTGAGAAGCTTAGGCAGAGGTCTGATTTTTAATCTGTGCTAATGTCAATTGTCACCTCTCCTCACTAAGGTAAAATTGGCAGAGTTATGCCTACACAAATGTCCTCCCTGTTTCCTGTGAAGGTATACCATGAAAGTGCGGTGGAAAAACACAAGGAGCACCAGACAGACTTACGAGGTGAGTTGTTTATAAACGTGAGAAGAAATAACTGTTCTTACAAGATTTACGATCCTCACATCCTGCCAAATCCACAAAATGAACTGGTGAACCACAGTGAAATTAAATTAGTAAGGTATTACTGCGTGACAATTGAAAAAGACACATTACCTTTGTTATGCTGCTTTATAACAGAATCTAACAGTGCAGTATAAAACCCTCAGCTTTTTAATGTCACTGCCACATTTCGCATGTTATTAAAAGGCCTCTGCTCAGAAGAGGTTCTCTGTACCAAAACAGTCTGGTTAACTGCAGGAATAAAATGTGTTTCCTGAAGGGTTTTGGAACTGAAATTTCAGTTCTCACTGAAATTTTCTTTAAGCAAGCACTGAATAGATAGCCAGAATTACTTTTGTTTGTATTTGAACTTTGTACTCTTACAGGGACAGACTGGGAAAGAGAAGTGTCTAACAGAAGTCTGTCAGGGTGCCACCCACTCTCAGCTGCACTGTAACACAACCTTTCCAGTTTTGTGCCTCTTGATCACAGCCTGTTCATGTGAGGTCCCAAATCATCTTTGTTTGTGATCTATGCTAGGGCTGAAAACTGAGAGACCACTGCATAACTGTAGCCTCAGCATGTCCTTGAATGTTCAAGCATTTTTACCTCTAACAATGGAATTTCAAAGTTAACAGAAAGTCATCTCCTAAATTCCCTGTATCCAGGCTCTGCAGTGCTCATGTTAATGCTCAGTACATTCACACAGACACTGTAAATGGTAGATGTGTTAAACACTGAAGGAAGAATTTAACTTTGCTGCTTTTTGTGGTATGCAGCATAGCCATCAAGTGGCATGTACCACAGCTACATAAGCGCTGGGATTTAGCTGTGCTATTCTTGTAATGGCTACTGGCTTGTTCCAGTGTAAATTCAGTACACAAAATGTTAAGTAACTTTTTGCCAGAATCAATGAAAACGTAAGTGTCTATGGACAGACTTCACCCAGTTTTAATTAAAGTGACTGGGTTCTGTAGTCACTGTTTTAGAACCAGTCAACAAATAAATGTTTATTCACCAGAAGTTCATAATTAAAATCTCATTTGCAAAGACAGATGAGATTTCCCACAAAGTGGTACTCTAGGAACTGCTGTCCAAAAGCACTAATGATGCTAAGAGATCAATATGCAACAAGCTCTCACTACTTACAGTAACTGGCTCTAATGGTTTGGGGTTTGGGGTTTTTTTTGCATCATCCACTTCCAAAGGCACACATTCCTTTGAGAAGAAATCGAAAGATTCTGCAAGCAGCATCAAGGTAACCTTGTACGAAAGTGTGCCTGCACTGAGGTGTTGCAAGGCATTAAATGTCATCTATCAGAAAGAAAAAAAAAGGAGAAGTAGGAATCTGTTTGGCTGGTGAACCTCCATAGAAAGTGACAAGGAGGTAACAAAAACTGTGAAGATGGAAGAAGGTATCCATTTGACGTAGCCTTGGTGTACCTCTCCTTAGTCGATGTGTCTGGGTTCCAGTACAAGCGTTATGTATCTTTACTGTTTTATTAAACTGAACACCTTGATCTAACTATCTAATGAAGGTATTACAAAGAAAGCCAAAAGGTTATTAATTGCAAGGAAGTCACAAGCTATGTAAGTCACACAGCATCATGACAATGGTCCCAGCAGTTAGGTGCTCTCAGGAAAGTTCCCCGGCACAAGTATTTTTGGAATTTTAAAAGCAAATGGATTCTGCTAGTAGAAATAAGATTGCAGCCCTAATTCAAAACAAAACCAGTCACTGCTGGATCTAAAGGAGTATCTGAGTTGCCATTCAGACCAAAACACATAGCAGGGTTATGCTGCCAAAGTACGTAAGTTCTGGTGTGGGTTTTATTTGGCACAGCCACCTAGGAGGTTTTAATTTCAGCTCTCATTTCTTTCCTGGATTTTGAGACTCCAGCCTCCACCTGCAATGGTTTTACAGTGTTTAAGGTCCTTCTTCCACATAGATATGGAAAGACAGGCTACAGAGTCCACAACAATCCATTAACTTGTAGGAACAGGCAGCAGCGGCATGACACACCTCCTACAGCAAGTATCTGTCATCAAAGCCTTCAATTGGATAGCAGATTCTTAAAGTCAACCAGACTTTATAAATAACTGGAGATAAATTCTCCAATTCCTTCCACTAGACTAATTCCAAAGATAACAGTAATAAGGTCTCTTTCAACATAACACGCGAATTACATTGGATGGCACTCTTCCCAGGAGCTTCTCTCTAACCATTTCAGTGTAAGAAACTGTCCCAATGGCAAATAGTCAAAGTATTCCAGGCAGAGAAGACACAATGGAGGTAAAACTTAGAGATATCCGAACTAATTTGGTTTACCACTCACCTTTGCAATTTATTCAGCAATTTATATCATCTACCACTAAAGAAAATCTAGATAGCACTACAGATAGTGCATGACCACTCTAACTGAAAAAGTCAGGAAAATAAAAGGAAGCCCTCAGTTTTCTGATTATCTCAGAAATAATTAAGGTAGATACGACAGAGTGATAAACAGGAAGACAGACAGATAGAATGTCTTTGTTCCAAAGGAATAAAAGCTTAATTCCTTTATGATTGCTATTATATATGTACATATATATGTATTATGCAGCTCATGGTACTTTTACAAAAAAATAAGTCACTGTACATATCCTAAAAACCTTAAAACATGCTCAAGTCAGAAGGATTATGCACAGTGGAATCTGTCCTGCAATTAGCATTATATTAGAGAAGGAACACCACCCACAGACTCTGCAGGCAATGGTATAACGAAGGAGACATAACAATAAACACTGAATGATTCTTGCCTTCAAAGAGTTGAGAAATACACCTACTTTTTTCCAGTGAGTCACTTTTTATTTCTGAGATCAGAACACAACAGTTAGTGAGCAGTTCATCTGAAAAAAATTTTCAGAATATTCCAAAACTTTCTGCTTTTTGTGGTCAGTGTTGCATCCATGCTGTCGATTGCTCTGCCTGGATACTCACTCCTGTGCAAAATCTGAGTAATTATAACAATTATTACTTTGACATTTATGCAGAAGATGCAACCATTGATGTATCTGATTCTGTTCCAACAAATACGAGAGATGGTAAAAAATGGTAAGCAATTACTACCAAAAAAATGGTCATGGAAGTCTTCTCATATGCCACAGCTACATCTCTTTACTGATTGATGTATTGTGTTATCTGACACTAATAACATTATTATTCAAATAACATCAAAGATTCCCACTTTGCTAGAAAATTAATCAAACTCTTGACTGCATAGTCATTTATGAGTTTTGATAGTATATTAGCTAGTCCAGCTTCCATACATTTTGATCCTCAGTTTTCACGAAACACAAGTCATTCATTAAAAATCCATTAAATTAAATCCATGCCCATAAATATTTAAGATCAATCAACCTATTAGTAAAATTCCTCCTAGTAATTATAGCTGTCAATCCCAGTGATATTGTAAATTGGAACTTTTCATGCAGTTAAGAAATAAGTCTGTACACTGGAAGACAGATTTTTCAATATTTTACTGAAACCAGTATTTCTTTCTCTTACCAACCCATGTACTATAAATAATAACAAAATTCTGATGACCTTGGTACAAGAATAGAGTGAGGTATGCATTTGGTTATTCCTTTTTATCACAGTACTAATGCAATTTCATACATATTTCAGTAATGATTTTTCCTTTGAAATATGGCCAACAGTATTAACATGAAACGTCAGTGGTTCTGCCAACATAAACTAAATATTTCTAGCACCTGTTAAAGAGAACAGACATATCTCTTCAAAATACGTAACAAACAACCTCTTAAAAGCTATGCATTATATATGCAGCACATTGTGTGTTGTCATAACTACGAGTGGATAAAATATTTTGGACATTAAAGCTTAAACACTGGAGTTTCTCAGCCCTATAATCCTCATTAAGACAAAATCTCATGAATGCCAAAGGGAGTTTTAACTGATTAAATACCGTGACTTTGTGGCAACATCTGGTTCATTACTTCATTTATCAGTAATTACATGGGTACAGTTTTCAAATATTGTAACTTCAGCCACATACATAATTAAAGACATTCTGCTGGGCCTCTCAAATAGTGTGAATGGAATTCAGTCCTCATAGATAAAACCTAAAACCTGGACTCTTTTTTTCCTGGACAGCAACTCAACTGCAGTGGCTTTTGCAAGCTCAGAAATTCACCTTACACCTTAACTCATCCTGCATCAAGCTTCTTTACAGCTCTCTCCACTCCCTAGGATTTTTTACCTACGAACTTTAAAAGTAGGCCCAAGCCTTTTCCAGCAGTTGAGCAGGGCACTGGAGTCACGGATACTGGTACATCACACACAGGCAGTACACAAAAACCTTCCGACAGACGTGAACATTCAGAGCACACACTGTCTTCCAAGCAACTTGAGGAACAGTCATTGATGTATAATGACAGCTTGAGATTAAAACAAAACTAACCTGATCTATCGAATGAATCATCAAATACAACTCTGCAGGTTTTCCCATTATTGAGGATGGTCTTAGCTGCACCAGGATCATAACTAGCAAACCATGGTAGTAGGGAGCGATCATAATGCACGTCTTTGTTATTGATTTCAATAGGTGACTGATGGCGTCCTTTGGCAATTGGGTAATTTTTGTGCCACTGCTCTGGTCCTAGGAAAAAATACAGAGAAACATCATGAAAACCCTCTCCAGCCAAGTATGAATTATAGTTCTGTTACAATGAATGCAAGCTCGGCTTTGCTTAGTTACAGAACATCAATTAAATGTATTAATAAGCAGGTTACTAATCACCTGGTTGTTAGTCATGCTCTGTCAAGAGTTTCACTGTATAAAAGCTATTAGATTATTCTAGCTGGAATACTGGATATTGCAAGTCATTCAACTGAACCTGAAATCTCATAGCAACCTCTAGACTTTACTTATTAGAAGACTGACAATACACCAAGAAAGGAAACCAGAGGTGTACGCTCCCAAATCCAGCCGTGGCTAGAAATAGGATGAGGTATACCCAAGCGATTCAAATGTGGCACCATGTACCCATCTGGAGAGAGAAAAGGCCACCGATACCTGAAGAAGACAGGAATTTGAAATGTGGAACAATTATCTGCATGGTTTTATCAAGAACTTCACGTGGAAAAAAGCTGACCAAGGGAGGCCGCGCGCAGCCCACCGGGATTCCCATCCCTGCACGTGGGAGGGACAGTGGCTGCGCCGCTGACCGGCACCGCTCTTCCTGCACCAAGGCCAGCCTCAGGCTGGCTTGTAGAGCTGTGTCAAATTTTGAATTCTATTAACAGTAGGCAAACTGACGTTACTTAACCTAGAGACATCTGCCACCGCCTCTCCTTTCACCAGCCTCGCCTCCTGCGCACTGCGAGCCACCACCTAGGGGCCGCGCTGCCGCACAGGCCCCGGCCCGCCTGCAGCCCGTGTCCCCCCCGGCCGGGCCCAGCCCGGGGGCCTCCCGCCGTGCCTGGAGTCTGCCCTGACCCGCAGCCGCGGAGCAGCCGGGCCGGGCGGCGGCCCCGCGCCCCCGCTCACCGTTGTCGCTGTCGTAGCCCCACGGATAGTAGTTGGGGTTGATCATGGTGTGGCTGCCCCCCGCGCCGCGCCTCTGCCTCTCCCGACGGCTCTGGCAGGACGGTGGCCTCGTCTCACGGAAGCTTTTTATAGACTCCCGCCAACTCCGTGCCCTTCCCCGGCGGCGGGCCGGGGGGGACAGCAGGGCCCCGGCCGCCGGGGGCGGGGAGAGCCGCGCTGCCTCGCACCGCCCTGCCTCGCACCGCCCGGCCGCCGCCCCGCCGCTCCCGCCGGGCAGCCGGGCGCCCCCGCCCCGGCCCGCCGCCCCCCGCCCGCTGCGGCCGCCGCGGCTCCTCAGAGCTGCCGCGGGGGACGGGGGCTGCGGGGGTCCCGCAGGGTGCGGGGTGCAGCGGGTGATCCCGGCGTGGGGGACCCGGCACGGCTGCCCAGCGGCCCGGGAGCTGCGGGGAAGGGAGCCCAGCCGGGCGGGCGCTGGGAAGGCCTGGTGAGGGGAAGGGGCTGCTGCCGCCTGCCCCGGCGCCCAACAAGCTGGAATATAGAAAAGCGCGAGTGTCCAGAGCTAGGTACAGGCAAGGTACCGAGTTTGTCAGGTTCAGCTAACGTCCACATAACGCAGACAGACATGCCAAGCTTAGCCTGGCTGGTTTCTGAAATCAAATTTACGTGTTACTGGCAGGCAGGATGGGCTTTTTGTGGCTGGTTGCAGAAAGCCTGTTGGCCATCAAGACCGCATCAGTTAGGAGAGGCTGGGTCCCTCCCGCGGAGACGGCATTGGGATGTGTTTCCCACTGGATGTGCAGCATAACCCTGATGGGGAGGTCAGCTGGGGATGAGGGGATGAGTCCAGCAGCTTCTGTGTGCGAATGGCTATCACAGGTTCACACCCTTCTCCATGAAATTCCCACATACACGCCTGGGTTCCAGCTCTGCTCCCTGCTGCGCTGTCTCCCACTGCCTTCATAAACAGCTTCCTGCAAAAATTCCGTAGCATTAATTGCCCCTGGCCTTTAAAAAGGTGCTGCTTCCTACTGCAAGGATTCTTGGAAACTGCAAATCATTAAACTACCCAAAAATCCAGTTCCTGCCAGCTCCAGATAAAATCTTTATTATCAAATTAAGCACAGGATCAGTTTGCTTTGCTTCTAATTCTCATCATTTAGCAGGGTGTTATGCATCAAATGGCACTTAGAATTGTAAGCATACTTGTTAGCGTGATGTGTTCTTTGTGCGACGCCCATGTGACATAGACGCCTAAAAAATATTTGTTATTCGCACACATAGGAAATTACCAGATGAGTTAGAGAAGACAGAGGTTAGTACCGGTGGCATAAAACAGGTGAGGGACTCACTAGGCAGAAGACAGGATGATGGACTGAAAGGTGAATTATTGTGATTTAAAATTTGGTAGACTTTCTATCTCAGAAGAAGTGAGATGATTTTATTTGATAGTAGTAAGTGGGGACAACAGTACAAGTTGGTTAAAGCAAAATGCAAGTGGTGCAGTTGGAAGCATGGGGTTGTCATACAGAAAAGTTTGGTACCCCTGGACGTTGTGTAAACCACAGTGGGTGAAGTTTAGTAGCAGAAAGTGCAACGCAGGGGTCTTGTGAATCGTGGTCTTGGCTGATAATGTTTTTTCTGCTCTGAAGTGACAGTGAAAGAGAAGGGGGAAGAGTGGGATTCGTTGGTGATAAAATGTCAATAAGTATTACCAGGCAGGAACGGCTCACAAATAAACAGGCACAAACCAGGGGCGTGTCACTGGTGCTGGAGAGACCCTGGTATGACCTCCTCTGAAACAGGTCTCTCATCCTCATAAATCTGAATTAGGATGAATTGGAACAGGTGCAGGGGAGACAAGGGAACTAAAGAGCCTCTTTTACAAGAGGAGACTGTAAAAGCTTAGTGTGCTTTGCATAGCGAACAAATGGTAACAGGGGAAATGACAGCTGTCTGTATATATGCATCATCAGAGAGGTAAACACCAAGGAATGAGAAGAGTTAGTTATTGAGGCTAATGAGCAATGTTAGCCAAGGAACAATTACATATTCTCGTGCCATGAAAAAATTGAGGCAAGATAACAGATAAAGGTTTGGAACCTACCAAGGTATTTCAGTAACTTTGCAATATTAAAAGTGGAGACATGAACAAGGTATACAGGAGCTATGTTTTTATGCCCTACAGAGCACCTACTATTGCCCACCTCTTTCTCAATTTTCACTTCTATTTCCCAACATATTCTCACTGCTGTGACCCACAGACAAATCTCCAAATCCAGAGCATCTCTCAGTGACTCAGTACACTTGCCAGACTTGCAGATGGAGCTATATTGCAAACATGACCATAGCCTACCTGTAGTAGCCCGGGACCATGCACCTCTATTTCCAGTCCAACATTTGCTCAGATGGAACCCAGCTCTCTTTACTTTTTCCAGTTTCTCAGTTTATTTTCATAAATTTGCTCCTGAAAACCAAATTTTTGTTAAATCAGGGGAACAATAATGAAAAACTGTCTCTGGGAAGAGGAGAGGAAAAGAAATAAGAAATGGAGTTTTGGTGCTGCCTCTGCTCATGTGTTGATGATGATTAGTTGGTCTCACCTGCCACATAGAAAGCCTCCCACATTCTCCCCAATTTTCCAATATGTGCCCTGCACCCACCAGAAGAACTTCGTTGTCCAGCCAGAAGGATGGCAAGAAGACAAAGCCCTAGTCAATCTAATCTGATCTAATCTAATCTAATCTAATCTGATCTGATCTGATATAATCTTTTAAATTCATTCTGCTTTAAACAGGGGCTGTTCTAGATGAGCTCCTTCCAGAATGCTTTTTAAAAAATATTTTATGACTACATCACAGAATCATTGAAACTCCCCCAATCAGATCTGAAGGCCTGTCACAACTTCACATCCACATCAGGACAGGAATCATACCAGTGTCATATAAACTGCAAGGCAGGTAGTTTATAAGCCTGGTTGGACACAAACCAGTTTTGTGCATGAAGACATCACTTACGTATGCCAAATCCTGGAAGACTCCCACAAGGAGGAGAGGCATCATTACCAACAAGATCTGCCATGGAAGGTGTAGGGAAACTAGCAAACATCACAGGTAGGCAAAAACAGGGATTAGAGTATTTTGAAAGAATATATGAACTAAGCTGAAGCTCAGCATGGACAGTTTTAACACACTACCTTAGCTACCACAGTTTTTTCAATATCAGTACTAATTCATTTAAAGCTAGTCTTCTTCAACACTCTTTCCCACTATCTGTAATTGCACTCAGAGAAATGATTAATGCTTTTCACTGATATTTACTTACCCACATCTTGAAAGGAATATTTTGATTATAAGGGTAACAGTAAAGAAAGAAAGAAAGAGGGGGGAAAGCCCAACCCCACCCGCAGTAGTTGTTTACTTCCATTGTTTTAGAGCAATTAGTAATTTCTAAGGACAAGTTATAGCCTCACCCAGTTTTCTTAATAAATAGTCATATGTAATATAAAACACTGTATCTTTTACACCTACTAAAATGGACAAATTTGAGGTTGTGCTTTACTGCCCGAGTAGGAAGACTTAGTAGATACAGAACTTTCTGTCCTGAGCTCTAAGACACACATTGTATTTTTTCCAGTCACTGTTTGTTCTGAACTCCTTGGTATTTAGACAGCCTAAAAGGGACTGTGGGAGGAAGGAAGAAGTAATCTAAGAAAAAGTTTTAACTGTAAACACCTTAACTTAGACCTTTAAATCAAGTAAGTTATTTCTGAGGGGAGGGGTGGGAGTGGGGGTGGGGAAAGATGTCCTATGTGTATCAGCTTTCACTGAGCTCTCTTTCTGTGGGATTTGAGGGTCATCAAGAGTACCAAATGAGACAGGAGACTTCCTCCTGTCTTCTTCCTCTCTGAATCTCTTCCTCTTTTCAGACAGTGTTCTTACCCCTTTGCTCTGGATTTCCCTGCTTTCCCCCAGCCTGACACTGTGTCAATGCCTCTCTCCAGGTGAAATACTTAACGTGCTTCCTTCTCAGAAAAGCAGGATCTCTTAAAAAAACTGGCCTTACTAGCAGGTGATCTGCTCTTCCAGTAAAAGAATGACTTTAAAGGTCTGCTGGGCTTTTCATTATCTAACATGGCCTAAGTTCCCTGCACGTTATAGAGAAGTATTTTAAGTTTATACACAGATGGCATAGAAGACAACAGTCAAAATTAAATTTGGCCTAAAGGAGAGGCTGAAGTGAAAAAGCTTTCACAGAGCAAAGTGCTATTCACCATTGGACAAAAGCATATCCCAGTCTGCCACAGACCACAATATACTCAGCTATATTTCCAACTCAGAGGCTGCTGGATTCAATGAAGTACATTTTCAGGCGATATGTCAATAAATGCTGTTGAAGTACTGGATAATATATTTTAGGTTATTGAAGTAAAATAAGCAATATATTGTACATATAAACATGTTTTCTATGTGATCTCTAGGGCACTTGAACAAATCTTCTCCCCAAAATACTGATATTTCAATGAGCAAAATGCTCAGATATTTGCCTTCCCTGTGAAATTCTGATTAGTCTTTCAGGGTTTTTATTCCTATACCACAGATTTTCTCTACATGTATTGCTAAGACTAACATTACATTTTAAAGAGGATGGTTTTAATTTGACAGCAAAAGATAATACCTTTGGATCCCAGCGAGGCTTTTTGGGTTTTTTTGAAAATGTGTATTTTCTGCACATATGTTTATAGATTGTATTAGGTCATAGAGTTATTATTGTTGGTATTTGCTCTTTATATAACAGTAGCAGTCAAAGGACCTATCTTGCTAGATATTGTATAAACATCTAATAAAGCTTTCTTCAGAGGCCTGTGAGACAGATGAGAAGCAGGTAGGCAGTCAGGAGCACTGAGAGTAGCTCATAATTACAAAGCAGAATAATGAGACAGTTAGAAATAGGATTCCAGGATTCCTGGTGATTCATCCCATGCAAAACATCACTAGAACCTTGACTTCCAAAAAGTTTTTTTGTCCTTGTTTCTCAATGAGATACAGACATTTATTTCAGGGCAGACCACAGGTCACAATTTGGTGATCCTGTCTGTGTGTTGTAACTAATTAAATCTACTGCTGCTGCAGATAATGGTAAAGTCAGATTTACAAATTTACAACAGACTTGGTCACTAATTTAAAATTGATTTTAAGAAAAACAGTCAGGTTCAGAGATGAAAAGCAGTCAAGAAGTGAGGTTAAAATTCACCAGACAACATCTATCCATTTAAAAAGTAAACAGGCAAATTCAACACACAGGATCGTATAAACTTTCTAGTTTATAGCTAGCTAGCTAGCTATAAACTATCTAGATAGCTATTACAATGTTACTGTAAGTATTACCCAGACAACATATACGTGCTGAAATGTAGGTCTCCATTCAAGAGTGGAGCAATCTGCTCATGTGTGCTCTGGCATTGAGGCTTAGAACAGTAAGAATTTGACCTCATCTCTTCATAAAGGCAAAATCTGAACATCTGCCGTGAGATTGCCACAATTTGGTGGCTCCTCTCCACTAATGTATAGTTTATATTTATATTTAGTTTACATTGACCTTAAACTGTACATCTAAAGTGAAAATGGCTAGTCAAATGTTAAACAGGTGATTAAGTATTAAGTTTACCAGGATAATTTTCTAAAACTTACACAAACAACTTATTCTCAATCCTTGGTATTAACTGATTAACATACCTTTTTAGAAGAACTGAAATATATCAAAACTTAAATAGTTCTGCAGTACATCTAGTGAGAGACAAAGTCCTAGGACAGAAAGTGCAGCATGAATCCACATTCCTTACGTGTCATGGAGATATGCTCAACAAAAGTATCTTCTGTGTCAGTAAACTAAAAACTCTGAGCAACATGGTGGGAGGGTAGATGTGCAATTGTGAGGATACATCAGCCAAAACCTTGATGCTGCTGATGGTGGTGGGGACAAAGATACAAAATTGATTTCCAGAAATAGATAAGAGGTTGTTTGCTCATGTTTTGTAACTCACTTCCAGAGGGTGGAGGAGGTTGGTATTTCTAGCAATCCTGACATAGCAAATCCTCCCAAATTACTTTATTTAGGCTTTGCTCAAGAGACCAGGAATTAGTGCAAGATCCTTGACTATCAGACTATCACGCCTAATATTGTTTCCATCCCTCATGATTATTCACTTCTTAAAGATACATAAGACAAAAGATTATTAACCCAAGGGTATGTAGTCTCATTTTGAACAAGTACAATAATTCCCATTCAAAGAGGCAAAGGCACATAGTTGGCCAAGAGATTTAGACTGGGCAGTTATATTCACTTCTCATACATATATTTGGACTTCATACTTCAGCTAGATGGTTTTCCACATAATACTAATCACCATCAAAACTAGGGCTTTGTCAGAAGGGATGAAGAAACTACTTGAAGCTTATTCTGAATTTAGGTACAGGACATGCACAGAAAATGTTTTAATAAAAGGCTATGTACATTCAAAATCATAAAAATCACATAAAAATCAGCATATTTCTCTGTAGCATACTTTATATCCATTCTTGGATTTAGACATATGCATTTCCAAAACTCATCAAATCAGAATGTGTAAATTTGCTTTCATTATAAATATAAAGGTGTATTTAATCTTCTGAGTTATTCACATATTTCACAGAAACCTCAGCAACTAAGATGCTTTCATCTCCAACTACAGAAATTTCCCATATTGACATTTTATTTAGAACATGAGAAAGAAGCTATCAAGCTATGGCACTAGCCAGACACACAGCGGGTCAAATTACAGAGCTAGCAAAAAGACTTTTAATGTATAACCACAGACATTAATGTAAATGCCAGCCTCCTTTCACAAAAAAAAAGAGTAAAGCTTGAGAGATTTCTGTGGTACTGTAAGGTCTGGGAAGAATGAGTTCCTGCTGCATTAGGTTGTTACAGGATTCTCATTCAAAGAATCTTACTCCTTGCATGTTTTATTTTCAGAACTAAGTGAAGAAAGAAATACAAAGATTGAGAAAGTCCACTATTAAAGCAGAAAAAGGCCTTCTTCCATTATGAAGAAGATCATTAGCAATTCCAAGATCAGGTTTATCTTTCTTCACATGCTGCCACTTACATAGCATACCCTGATCCCACTTTTGGCTTATTCGTATAAACACTGGTATGTACTGTGTGTTTAATTCAAACATTTTTTTCCCAGGCATTAATTCTTTCCTTTTCTCTTTGCCTCTTCCTCCTCATACCTACACTGTTTGTATGAGGGCAAACACGGCAATGGAAAATCATTGCTCTCAAGAGCTGAGCCTTTGCCAAAAGGCTATGCTTACTAAGGCCATGCTTACTTCTCTAGAGCTGTATCTATATTTGTAATATTGAATTGCTTCTGCAAGAGACTGAGAATGCCAACTCACCCATTTACATCTGTTTTACCCCCAAAATAACCTTTGAATATAGTATGTACAAAAAGGAATACAGAGCAGAAGGAACAGGTAAGAGATCTATGGGAAAATTATCCAACCTATTTGTGGTTCCCAAATTGCAAGCAATGAGACTATGGCAGGTGTTTCACACCATCTTCAGAGATTGTATCCAGAGCCTTTAAGTGTGAATTTGGTGGTAAGTGTAGATAACAGCTTAAGCAGAGAGAATTTGAGAGCTGAAGGTCCTCTGGATATTTTATGGACCACCAGAAGACAGCAGTGAAGTCATACTTCAGAAGAACGGCTAACAGCTGCTTCTAAAGAAAGCTGGCAAAGTTATCTATTATTTTTCTTGAAGAAAGAAAGATGCTCAAATACTTCAGTTGTTTGACCTTTATTGAATATAACACACACACACACACAACTTGAAAATCAGCTGGTGACATCCAGAAAAGTAATTGGCTTAAGAAATATTAAATAGACAATATTTTCCCATTTGTCATTTCATTATTGCAACTGAACGTAGTAGTGTATTGATGATTAAATGTAGATAGAAATGATACCATAAGGATTTCATATTTTATCTTCAAAAATAATAAAAGATATTGCTGCTGACAATGACATGATCTTTTAAGGGAGTGAATGAAGCACTGCTTTTCAAAAAGATTTAGTCAGAAAGTGTCATTTCAGCCTCATATCTATACATGACAAACATCCAAAGGGGATAATATCTTAGTATTATTAGCTACCAGGAAAGCCCTCTTACTGAACTACTGGTCAGCTACGGTGTTACAGGTCTTTGTCCACTAGGCATGTTATTTAGTAAATCAGAAAAATACATGTATGCACTAGAATAAAAATATGAGGGAAATGTCGTGGTGACAAAAGGGAGGCATTTTAGTACATGCTTATATACATAAGCTTGCCTAAAAGTAGCCTAGAAAGATCCAACTTCAGAACTGCAGCATATTTCAAAAATGTGTTGGGATTAGCATCACATAAACCAGTTGGCTAAGCATTATGACATCATCTTGATGACATTTCTTTCTCTGTTTGCTTGGAAGTAATGCGATAACTATGGAATGGGTAGCACCACAGCACTCTAGCAGCTTAAATACCTCTGCAGTTTTCTGCAGATCAAATAAACAGCCAGCTGGTCACACCAGTTAATACCATACTGCCCAGCTATAAACATTGTTTTCCCTATTCATCTTCCCACTTAGGCATATTTACTGATAAATCACTGAGTGATTTATTGGCTGAGCAGGAAAAAAGAAGAGGGAGATAAAAGGAAGAAGAGAGATATGAAGCCTCTATTCTGTGGCAGGGAGAATAGGCTGGGCAAGGGACATATGGAGCCCTTGCTGGAAGGAGAATGGGAGCCGAGTATGGGAAAAGGGTAACAGAGACTGATATAGATGCCTGGGGCAAGCAGAAAAGAGAAAGAGAACTGAATAGGAAGGGGCAGCAGTGAAGAAAAAGGTGAAAAAAGATTTGTGTCACAAGAATTATTTGCATGATAGATAATAGGCTGGTTGCTGGGAGTCTGTAAAACAGAAAGGAGAAAAGGAAGGCAGCTTACAATGCCTGTGAGTGGGGAGGTGAAAAGAGCCAATGGCAAGGTCAATAAATATGTCCAGTAAGAGCAGTGATACATTGGTACAATCCTCCAGTATACATAGAGCCCCCATCCTTGAAATTTTGTACATATATGACCAAAAAGAAAGAGGTAAGTTAAAGAGATTATGCTAATTTAAATGAAATTGAGATAGCAACTTATTTAGATACTATGAACAAGATTTGGTCCAGTAGAGTATCCATTACTCTGCTGGACTGAAATTTAATTTGTTTGATTTGCTGGCAAAACTTTAATGACCTGAGCAGTGGCACAAAACACACCCTCAGCAAGTTCAAGGATACAATCACAAGCTGCGATCCAGAGGAACCCAGACAGAAGCCTCATGCAAGTATGACAAAGGCAGTGCCAAGAAAGTCCTGCATCTGGGGAGGAACAGCCTCCCTGCACCAGGACTGGCCAGTGGCTGGCTGGCTGGCCGGCACCTTTGTGCAAAAGGACATGGAGATCCTGGTGGACAACAAATGGAGCATGAGCCAGTGGTCTGCCCTTGCTGTGGTACACGCTGAACTGCATTAACGAAAGCGTAGCAAGCAGGCCGATGTGAGTGGCAATTTCCCCCTTCAACACTCGTGCAACTGGTTCTGGAGTCCAGTTTTGAGCCTGCTAGTACAAGAAAAACATTGAATAAATGTGAGTACAGTGGAGGGCTGGGAAGACAGTTAGTGGCCTGCAGGACTCGACAGGCAAGAAGCTGAGTGCGTTGCGTTTATTCAGTCAGTACAGCAGGCTAAGATATGCCTGCTTTAATTCTGTTTCACTTTAGTGCCTGACTGCAGAACAACTGCACCATATTACGGAACAGTTTTAGAATTATTGTTTTGTGCCTAGTACAAATATTAATATAACATACCATCTACTTTAATTAGGAATTTGTGGAAAATAATACAACAAAAAAAGCTGCAGAACACACCATATTGTTTTGCAGCTGATTGTGCATAGCACGCCTGGCAGTGTGCAAAAGACATTCACACAGTGCTTTTCATTGAGCATGCCATAGTTGGTGCGACATGTCACAGCCAAGAAGCCAGTTTGTCATATGCCTTCCACTTCACTGAAATTCGTGCCAGACTATGGAAAACATGGTAGGCATGAATGGAAACCTATTAACAGCCAGATCTTTGTCTGCCAAAATAAAAACCACCCTACTGAGTTAAATTATGTTACTATTATGACACAATTCCTGTTTTTTCCCACAGTTTCTGTTGTCAAAGTACAGGATCTGATACTTACAGACTACAAGTATATAGCTCTATAAAATACCTTTCTGCCCGGATTTATTCTATCTTTATTGCTACTCATCTGCAAAATCCCACAGCTGCTATGGCATACTCTGCTCCACCACTTATGTTATTTAAAAGTCCACGTGAACAAAAATTCATACTGAAACAAGAAAAAATACCAGTTTAGATAGCATCAGTAATTTTGTCACATTCTTAGGTAAGGATTTTTAATATGTGGATGAACTAGGAAAGAAAACCCAAGTAAACACATCTAGGTGAATGTTAAAAACGTGTTGGCAGTCTTGGTTGGAACGCTGGGTAAACACTTGCCGTATTTCAGCATATGTTCCCATCTACCCACTTTGCAATGCAATGCAGCTACAACACATAATTGTGAGCTCATTTGGATACTTTCTGAATGCCATCCAGCCGTTTCTGTTGACTGCATTGTTTTGCCTGCTACCTTTCAATTCCTTTCAAAGCCCTGGAAAATATTTGCTTCTGTATGTGCATGCACACACACCACCCATGCTTAGTTGCCAAAGAGAACAGGTTTGCTTCATTGAATATACATAAGCTGAACAACCAAAAGATGCTGAAGAAGTGTATTACTAGGTGGGCAGAAGGCTGCATTAGGTTTGGGGTAATGGCTTGTATAACTACAGTAGTGGCGATGGTAATGCAAGATAAACGAGAAACATGCATTTCTGTAGAAAGATCTCATCTGCAAAAGTCTACCTGATGCTCACGAGATGGGTCAGCCAGACTGCTGCTTAGTGCAGGGAGCTCATGAAGTACTCCAACAAGTTTGGCAACACTTTTGTAGACTGCTTGTACAAAAAAGTCCAAGTCCACATTTGCTCTGCCAGTACCGTTTGCAGCCTGCAGTGACTATCTCCGGTGCAAAGAAAAGCATGATTTTCTAGACCAGACATAGGTAAGACAGAAAGCATCAAAGACTGATGATGGAAGGGCCCCCCAAAATCCTGCCAAACTGAAAAAAAAAAAAAGAAAAAAGTTATGAGAGCAAACTCTAGAACAGAGCCTGTTACTGGAAACAACCCTGGCACAAGTTAAGCGGTAAGATAGAAAGCCATTGAGACAGACTGCTAAAACACTCTAGATCTTATCAAGGACATGTAGATAGAGAAGCATGAGGGGGAACCATGCCCACAGCGAAGCCTGATGCTGGATACATAACACTGAGCCACAGATTATTTTGGAAACAAGGGAGAGACCCTTTTGGGCTGTGGCCAGTGTAATTGTGTGTATGGAGTTGGATTTAGCTTCCATTATGGTGAGGGCCATGCCATTTCCTTCCCCAGGTGCAACCCAGGGCATATTCCAAATGGAGTTGTGTAGCATTGTTTGTATGCTTTAACTAAGTGTCCATATAGTGACAGCAAAAAATAGGATCAGGTCATAAATTCCAACAAACACTAACAACGCAGATGGATTATTCAGAGATTCCCAGTGACAAGGAGTAGATGGGAAAGCTTTCGTCAGGTAATGCTGCCTTGTGCCCTATCCATCTGGGCCGTTTGGTGAAACTCCATATCCCCATTAAAGATTATGTGAATGTTCTCACATATTACTTCCACCCGTTCCAACTAGGGAAGCTTGACATTTTTTGTGCATCAGACAGACCAGACAGTGAGTCAGAAGCTGAGGCAAGGAGACATTCAACAGCTTGCCTTCTTCTGACGCGTTATAACCATGCATTGCTATCATGTTTATTTAGCAGTTGTGAATTTTTTCTCTATGCATGCATAAATGGAATTCATTTACCTATTTTCCTGCCACATAAGGTATTCTTGAGTTCCCTTGCTGACATGGAAATACATGCGCTTACTTTCATGATGTCTATCCAGGCAACAAGTTTTAAAGGATGTTTTCTATTCAACAGCTCAGTCACAGTAAATATTGCCAAATGAAGAGGCTACTTACTTGAACAGGTGCATTATGAACTGGACCTTACAATTTTGTAATATGAAGATAAAAATGCAAATATAAAGAAATGGACCCACTGTTTAACTTAAAGATGTATGGTTCTACATGTAGTATTACCTAAATGCTACTGCGAAGCTGTTCCAGGCAAATCTTTTCTGAATCATGTGACTTCATTTCCTGATTAAAGACATTTCAATACAGCAAGAAAGAAATAATAATAATAATTAAAAAGAGCTCAAATGTAGTGTTGCTTTTTGTTCAGCATTTAGATAATTACAGAGCAAGTGAATACCAGTATTTAAAAATGGCTAAGCCGTCAGTCAGGTCCTGTGACAAGTGAACACCATGCTTCTAGCACGGGTGGCAAAGAGTAACTAGGTCAGCCGAGCTCGGCAAAGTAGCATGAGCAGCAGATTTTGTCAGGTTTCTGAAAATAACTATTGACTGGCAATGTTCACTTCTATTGAATTTAACTAATACAATTTTAATTATTTTAAACTGTTAAATATTAACTATTAAAAGTTCAAGTTGATCGGAATATGTGCAACTCAGGTCATATCCCTGGGTAAAAGGTCACAAGCAAGAAGTTGCTTTTATAAAGAACTGCCAGGCAGGATTCTCTGCATTAGGCTTTTGCTCCCCATCACCTCTAAGAGAACAAGTAGATACCTGTATAGACAGCAAATATTATGATTTTTTGTTTTTAAGGCTACGGGAAGCACATATAGGAACTCTGGTTGGGAACTTTCGAAATATTTTATGGTACTTCTTAGGGTGGCATTGAAATAGGCTGACGATGGACATCAATATAAGAACATAACTATATCCCTGTTAATTAATACTCCACTGTATTCTTTTAAATCTAAGTGCTTCCACAATTACTACCTTAAAGGCAGAAGACAAGTTCCATATCCTCAACTTTATTTAGATCACACTGACTCCATGCCTTTTTCAGAATTTTTCATTGGTGGCAATTATAGTAAAGTGTTCTAAGTCATTAGGCTTGGAAAATATTGTTTCTAAACTCGCATCCCCTACCTTTCCCAACACAGACAATGAAATCAGTGTTTCAATTATAGGTCTTACATACTGTTGGGCAACAAATCATCTTTCATCTGTTTATTCAAGGGTCAGTAGCATTTGTTTGGCTGTAAATTTAGGTATGCTGCAGACACTGATGCCATCCATTGTTCAATGATATCTTAAGAAGAAAAATTATTTCTTCATTATACTTTTTCTCCAAAGAGATTTATTACACAGACAATGCACAACACTGTGAGAGCTCTTAAATTAGGGCTTAATGGCTGGCAACCTGTAGTGTTAAGACAAAAAAAATATCACTGTTCTCTGAAAGAAGCAAACTTTAATGGAAATGTCTTAGTTTGTTAGTTCAGTGAAGAAATTACCATAACCATGAAGGATGATTGAGACATCATGTGCAGAGAGAAAAGGGGTGTGTAGACTGAAAGAGCGAGTCAGGCAGGCTATCACTAGTGTGCAGGGCGATGTGTCCTGCAGTCCTGGTCTTGTAATTACTCAAATCAGCAAGCAATTTGGTGCATATCAGTGGGAGATTTTAATCTGTAGCTCCTCTTACCTTATGATAGGATTCCTTGGAACTGTAATAATGGAATTAGCTGGACTTTTCTCAGATTACAGAAGCAAAAGCACTTATATATGTAGATTTTGCATGAATAAACATGCAGGCAAAATATGAAAGCTTTATAGATTGAAATGGGCACCAGTCTATTACTATCAATATTTATTTATTTAAGCACAGGCCCTTATAGCTCAATAATAACTTGGATAAACGGCATTTGTTTCAATGCTTATTTAGTTACTCTTGCTGGACTAGAGAACCTGCACCGTGTAGGAGCTCGGGCTTCGTGTTGGCTGCAAGTGATGTCAGGAAAGTGACTGTTGAGGAACTGGCTCCACCGTGTGGGCTGTGGAAAAGGAACATTACAAGTCCAGCAAGAAGACGCGTTCTTCACTTCAGTTTTCAGTAAGGATGTTTGCATTTTTTTTCCATTTCCATTTCATTTCCCATGAATAGTGGGAATGTCAGTAAAAAAAAAAAAATACTGGGAGGAATTGGAAGAATTAAAAATCTTAATACAATAAAGCTTTATTATCACCATCATACAGGCCTGAGACAACTGCCCCATGGTCTTTCTGGTCTAGCCCAGTGAGGAAGCTGGTCTAACTCCAGGAAGGACTTTTGAGTTTTTCAAAAGTTTTCTAACAGATCTTCTGTGAGATATTAGTAACAGTAAAAGAGTGACAGTGTGCTACTCAAATTCACCAAAGGCATATTTTTTCCTAACACCTACTACAGGTTCTGCTTACTGATGGCATGACAGAATTGCAAAAGCACGTGTTAATGTAAACCTCTGGCTTGGATAATTAGCCCAGTAAGTGAGACCTCCTTTAAGAATTCCCATACTGCTAACATTCTGTGTAAGCGCTTCTGCTTGTGCGAAGTGCAGGTATGGTTCAGTAGTGCAACCACTTCTGCATATCAGATGGTCTTATCACTTCCAACCTTCCTGTTGGATTTTCTCCTAGAAAGGCAGGATGCCATCTTCAGGAGATCTTGTTAAATAGTGTTCATAACGGAAGTGTTGCAATTTATTATGCCAATCTTTTCAGTATTCTGAAGCAGAGACAACTCCTTCACCTGGATGGAGTTTGCTCTACTGTCCTACTTAATTTACCATCTCAGTTAATGATAGTTTTCATTCTCACATATATATATTCCTATCAGTCCTTGTTCATCTGCAGTTGTGTTCTTCAGTCATCCTTATTGAAAGTGAGGCATTCATTTATATCATGGACTTAGATTATATTTGCCTCATCCTGATTGCATAGAAGTTGCATTTCTTTCTTCTCTATCTTCCTTTTTCATGGCCGATTTTCCATCCACTACGTTATTTTTTTCAAAAGTAAAAATTGACATGACTTCTCTGACAAAGTTCACTGTACTTAAATGATCTCTGACATCAGAGATACAATTTTCTTGGCTAATGATTTGCCTTTCAATTTCTTACTGTCATTTACTCCCAACAGCCTTTTTGGTCATTATTCATCATCAAGCAACATGTGGTTTGCAGAAGTTTTTGCTTTAAAAAACAGTAAGCTCTTTACTTGTGCAAAGCATTTGACACTGTCCCTCACAAACATGCTTGTGTCTAAACTGGAGACACGGATTTGATGGATGGACCATTTGGTGGATAAGGAATTGGCTGGATGGTTGCACTCAAAGAGTTGCATTCAACAGCTCAATGTCCAAGTGGGGACCAGTAACGAGGGGAGTTCCTCAGGGGTCTCTAGTGGGACCAGCACTGTTTAACATCTCTGTCAGTGACATGTACAGTGGGATTGAGTGCACCCTTAGCAAGTTTGCCAGTGACACCAAGCTGTGTGGTGTGGCTGACACGCTGGAGGGAAGGGATGCCATCCAGAGGAAACTTGAAAAAGCTTGAGATGTGGGCCCATGAAAACCTTGTGAAGTTCAATAAGGCCAAGCACAAGGTGCTGCACATGAATTGGGGCAATCTCAAGCATAAATACAGGCTGGGCAGAGAATGGATTGGGAACCATCCTGAGGAGAAGGACTTGGGGGTGTTGGTGGATGAGAAGCTCAACATGACCCGGCAATGTGTGCTTGCAGCCCAGAAAGCCAACTGTATCCTGGGCTGCATCAAAAGAGGCATGACCAGCAGGTCGAGGGAGGTGATTCTCCACGCTGCTCTGCTCTGTTCTGCTGAGACCCCACCTGGAGTACTGTGTCCAGCTCTGGGGTCCCCAGCACAAGAGATGAACTTATTGAAGCAAGTCCAGAGGAGGCCACAAAGATGATGAGAGGGCTGGAGCACCTCTCCTATGAAGACAAGCTGAGAGAGTTGGGGTTGTTCAGCCTGGAAGAGAGAAGGTTGTGGGGAGACCTTCCAGTACCTAAAGGGGGCCTACAAGAAAGCTGGAGATGGACTTTTTACAAGGGCGTGTAGTGACAGAACAAAGGTTAGTGGCTTTAAACTGAAAGAGGGTAGGTTTAGAAAGAGGGTAGGTTTAGATTAGATTAGTAAATAAATTATTTACTGTGAGGGTGGTGAGCCCCTGGCACAGGTTGCCCAGAGGAGTTATGGGTGCCCCATCCCTGGAAGTGTTCCTGGTCAGGCTGGATGGGGCTTTGGGCAGCCTGGTTTAGTGCAAGGTGTCCCTGCCCATGGCAGGGGGGTTGGAACTAGATGATATTTGAGGTCCCTTCCTACACAAACCATTCTATGATTCTATGATTCTGTAAGTTTTCCTCATTTAAGTGCATGGACTTTTTCAGTTCAGTTAACTTGCGTTTACATGAATAGTGAATACTTGCCTATTTTGAAATTTAAAACTTCGAAGATGCAATTTTCTCTGTTCTTCTTTTACTTTGAATGGAAGCAACTTGCAATAATCAACACAAGGACAAGCACACTTACTCACTGAAATCCAAACTGTAATTGTATAGCACATAATCTGCTGTTGGATTCATTATTAACTGATAAAGAAATCTGGCATTTGTTACATACAGGATTAAGTGGATTCTACACATTCTTGCAAGTATTTTGCTGTACAGTCCAAATATAGAAAGTTAACAATTTCTGTAATAACAATACTCTGTTGGTGTTCATTTTCCTAGTAATATCATAAGGTCCCCATCTGTACTGAAATCTGTTTCTGTGTTTTAATTAACACAAAACTTTACAGCCTTTCTGTCTCTCCCTCACAAATAACCCTGAACTGGTCCATTTCATTTTACTGCACATTTTTGCAAATCAACATGTACAGCAGCCCTAAACTGAAAAGAAGATACTTTATTTATAAATAGAGTCTTGAGGAAAAGGTGAGTCTGATTTGATCTGTAACTCATCATTAGCTGTACCCGTTGTGTTTTGGTTTTGTTGGTTGTTGGTTGTTTTTTTTGGGGGGGGGAGGGGGGCGGGGGGAGGGAATGTTATAATATGTTTTCTTAAAGTTTTGGATTTGGAATTAAAATAATTCCCGAATGCATGCTTTGTGCTGCAATATTGACAAAGGTAAATGCCAGAATTCATCGAGATGAAAGGCAGATAGATGAAGTGGAACATACACTGTATAGCTGCTTCCTTTGCTGAGGCATGGGGCAACATGCCTCAGGAAGTAGGTATTGTTTTATTTTACTAAACTCACTGACAATATGAACATTCTTTAACTCTGATTACTCAGCAGATAAAACACCAGCAAGCAAATTCAGGAGAGTCTTTCTTTGAGATCCAGTAAAAATAATGTTTTCTTTTAATTTTGTAGTAGAAATGCATAACCATAGCTGGCTGTATACCAAGGGTCATACCAGGAATTCACAGTTCAGTTATGAATTTACATCCAACTGAAACATGGCCACAGCTGGTGGGAAACTTGTTTCAGTTAATAAAAAAAGCTTTGGAACTGTAGGAATAAGCTTTTAGTTTTCTATTAATTGCTTTTGTGAGATGTGGGAAGCTGGGAGAGACTCAGTGTCTGTCAAAGCCTAATGGGTGATAATTCAACTTCAATCATTTGCCTGCCCTGCTGAAACTAATAGATATATACACATTAGTAAAAAATTTAGTGCACCACAGATTAGGGTAATTTTTACTTTTTTGAAAATTCATCAGTGCCCAGAGGCTTTTTTCTCTCTTTATGATAGATGAGGCAGCAGGATTAGAGTCCACATAACATATTCTTTTCTCATTACCAAGGTAATTAATACTAAGGTACACTATTCATCAAATAGAGAAATACTAAGGTACACTATTCATCAAATAGAGAAAGGCAATGGAACAAAACCTATGTACACTTTATTCTTTAAGAGAAAAACAGAAGCGTAAAGCATATTTGCAATGAGGTTGATGCTTTTATGTAATTTAGCGGACAAAATGGAATCAGAGCAAACGCATGAGGGAATTCTATAAATGTCACACTGTATATTCCTTTGTGTGAACATACAAAGCACATGTTTGCTGTTGGAACCAAAACTACTATGTCAGTAGTTGATAAACTTCTGCCTATTCTGCCTTTCAAAAGCAGTGGAGGAAACATGCAAATAAAAGAAAGTGCACTCAGTATCCGATTTTGTGGGCAATTCAGGTATTATTCCACTTTAACAAGTTTAATTATGTGCTTAGAAAGTATGTATTAATCAGAAAATTTCAGAATGTGTTCACTCCAACAAGTTTAATTATGTGCTTAGAAAGTATGTATTAATCAGAAAATTTCAGAATGATGTAACATTTCAGTTAAATGATCCATGTGCTTCTTGCAAGAAACCAAAATTCATATCCAGGTTAGTGACATTTGAGATCAGACATGAATGTATGAATTTTGGGAAGATGTAAGACAATGTGTCCAGGCAAGGAATAAACACTTTTTATGTACCTGAAACAGAGAACAAGTGATACTGTTCTGTTGTCTCATATTTTTGAGGATCTGTTTAATTGGAAACACAGAAACCAGGATGAGATATTAAACTAAACTCCAACTGCTAAAAAGGTTATTACTAGAGTATCCTTCCACCCTTGTATTACAAGCATATGTATCAAAGAAGAGAGAAACAAGGTTTTCTAGTAAGTTCTTGTTATTTTTAATCATCACTCAGCATTAGAAATAAAACCAGAAATCAATTTTTTATTTATGCCCATTTATTGCTTCTCTGAAGACACAAAAGCTGTTATTTCAAGTGCAGGCAACTCATCTTGTTTTATTGCCCCAATAACAAGAGATTAAAATATTACAGTCAATGGCTTTTAGATAGAAAGGCTCAAACTCTTGTCTCAGTTAATTGTGTTGAAATTTTCTCAACACCAAGATCAACTGCATAGGGTTATAAGAAATCTTACATGTAAGACATAGTACAGTAGGAAAAAATGTTGCTTATGAGCTTTCTGTAGAAACATTTCTATGTGTTGAGAAGATGTACAGATTCAGGAGTTTAGGGATCTAAGAGACTCAATACCATCCCAAGTGCTGCACTGGTAACGTCAAAAGCTGATCTTCTGATAAGATTAAGCCAACACCAAAATATTTGTAAACAGGTTTCAATCAATACTTTAGTTTCTGCTGACATGAACTTGGTTTTTAAAATGAAACTGCTTTACACTAAGCAAAATACCCTTCTAATAAACCGAAATATTAACTCTCAACGGGAATTCAGTAATTCTTTGAACATTTCTAAATGAATGCAAAGGATCAAACTCTTCCCTCAGTTTCATTCCTGAATTCTCACAGAACCATGCTGATAATAACAGCAGAATTTGTCCAGTGTTGCCCTTTCATTTCTTCCCTGTTGGAGCACCATTTTTCTAGTAAAGGTGAAAAGTGAAATAGTGAAGGAGAACTGGGAAATGCCTATTCTAGCCATTTGTAACCCTGCTTTTTTCAGATTTTGACATATCCCTTAAAAATATTGCTGTGAACATGTTTGTGGCAACATCTCCAGAAGAATGCCCTCTGTCACCTACTGATGAGTTAGAGGAATACAGATAATCCAGCAGCTTCATTTGCCGGAGGCTTTACACACTGCCTTTGACCACCCGATCTCCTGTATGTACAATGCTGAATAATCACCCTGGTGGTGAATATAACGTAGCAGATCTTCACTCACATCATCTGCATGTGGGCTCAACCTAGATGGTATTTGTGTTACGCTGTCTAGGAAGCATGCTGAAATGATAAAGTTTACATGATGAAGGACTGGGGAAGGCGATTTAGAAGTTTCTGTCTGCCAGTGATTCCTTGCTTGGATCATATGTGCAAGCTGGTGTGTCTCCCCAGAAAGGAACACAGCTAAACAGACTCCACTTAGAATCTCTAACTACAGAGTCACAATAAACAAACACTTAAATGACTTAATCTTCATTTTTCAGTAGTGAGAAAGAGAAATGACACATATGACTTATCCACAAAGACCCTCTCCATTTGCAACAAAATTCCTAATAGGTGAAATCATAAATGTGCAGACTATGATGTCAAAAATGAAAAAACAGGCTGAGCATCAAAACTAAAAATCCATCATTCTGGGAGGTAACATAGTCTGAGCAGCAGAAGAAAGGCACTTCCCCCTCAGCCATACTAAAGCTACTATACTAAATACAAGGCAACGTGATACCAGCAGCACTCTACAGCTGGATGGGTGAAGTAACAGCAGCAGTGAAAGAAGAAAAGATAAGTGGGCAGCAGCAGGACATGGCAGACAGCAAATGCTGAAATGCAAGGTATCTTTTCTTCTTGACCAACAGAAGCTGAGTATGCCAGATTGTATCTCCAGAACACTAATGTAATCTTGGATAACAAACTATGAACAAGAGAGGGAAGGAAAAATCTGGTATGTTCAAGGGGAACATATTATTTGGATGTTTGCACTGGAGGTGGGATATCTGAGGAAAATAACTACTAGAGATGCTGTAGAAGCAGACATTTTACCTCCTGTTCATCTACTGTTGACCCACTGCTGTCTCTGCTTTCCTAAACTACTGGTTCATTTTTCTGCCTTCACTACATTTCCTTTGAAATTAGTTTTAAATACGGGAACTGAGCCCATTTTTCATCCAAGACCACATGGCAGAGAAGTGACACTATCACAAATGCTGAGGCATTTGTGGTCAAGAATCACATGTATCTCATTTCCTTATTAAGGTTAGTATTTGCATACAGTATCCTTTCTGCTTTCAAAATCAGATTCAGTTTTACCACTCAGAATTTCAAGCTGAGAAACACAGATCTGGATCCAGAGGAAAAGCAGTAGACAGCAAAAACTAACTACACTTTGGGATGCAAAGATTTTCTCACTCAGGTTCAGCAGAGACTTGAGACGTCACTTGAACGAGGCTTTCACTATCCTGCCCTTCACAGGCTGAGGTGGGCGCCAGTTATCAACTAGTGGGTTAAGAGGTTCATTCTCACTGTTCTTGGAAAGGCTGCGGAGCTTCACCATCTGCAAGGAAGAAAAATTAAAGTGTCTTGTGAATTCACCTGGAAGCAGTGTGGACCTTGATGCCTAGAACAAACTGAGACAGAAAAGGAATTTTCTTCTACAATGACAAGGTAGAGATCACTACAGCCCAACAGCTAGCATGGTTTCTGTGGATCTTTACACTCTTAATCTACAGAGCAGTGCATCATTTGACCCTTGCCAAGGCTTCTTTTAGATTTTCCCTTGACCCACACTCACAACGTGGAAAAATAATAGGGGCCTCCTGTGACCCTGCTGGAGCTGGACTGCAGTCAAATCACTTGAGAAATATGGCTGTCCGTGACGGAGGATGCACATCTAAGTCTATGCAAGGTAGTCTGTTAAAAAAAGCTGGTCTGCAGAAGTTCATGTGTTGTTCTGTGAGGCAGAGGAAGTTATGTCAACTGGATTATTAAGTTCAATCATGAACTCAGCACTTAGCTGTTGTTTTCCAAATTAATTCAAATTCAGTGTTGCTTTGTTAATTGTTACCCTTTCACGAGAATGCAAAATAAACCTGTTCCGAAAACAGCCAAATAAAAAGACTATACCCTGACTTGTACTGCTGAAGCAGTACAGAAAACAGTATAAATAACCAGAAGTTTTAACGCAAGAGCTAAAAGGAAGGTCACCTTATTCAGACTGGCTCTCTTCTTTTTTTCTGTGTAAATGCACATTTGAGCTACATGAATACAATTAGTACATTAATTTGTATTAACATTTAGGTTTGCAGGTTCTAGCTAGTTCTAGCCTTCTCGCTAACAGTTTTTAGGAAGTCAAGATCTGGACCAGCAATTTCTTTGCCTGGGAAACCAGCTAAATGTTAGTCTCACATGCCTCTTAATGCTGAAGCACAGAGAATGAACTCGGGCTGCTGTGATGGCTGAATCTTGTGGCTCAGGGGCACCTCTGCCTGCACAGGTTTTCAGGATCCCAAGAACACTCCTGCTGAAGCTATTCCAGGAGGTGCCCAGGAAGAGAGCCTGATTCTCAGTCAGTTTTACAGTCCATTTCAACAGTCCATTCTACAGTCAGTTTCCCACAGTTCTTGGCTAAAGCTTTCCTTATCAAAAAGCACAGGTAACACAGGGCTTGAAAATCATCACATTGACATATTGAGACACTGTTGAGAACGGGTAAAGGAGCAGCAGAACTAGCTGCAGTTTACCTGATCTGAGCTGACTTCAATCGGCTCCCTTAAGAGAATCCAAGTGATGCACTCCTCACAGGGAGGTGTAGTGAACGAACCATGGTAGGTCCAGTAGTCCCGAGATTTGGGGAAAAGAATTGAAGGATCAAAGTGCTGAAAAGGAGCTTCTTTCCCCTTAAAGAAAGAAAAAATAATTCTCTGCAGTAACTCTAGGGATATGCATCTTAAAAGACATCACTATCTATGTTATTATAAAGGAAGTAATTATACATCAAGATCCATACAAGAGATCAATCTCCTTTTCTTCCTGTCAAGCAATTGCCCTGCAATTAATAGTACTGACATTTTGGTTCCATTAATAAATTAGAAGAAATTACAAACTGAATTGTGCAGGACCAAACCAAATTCATTGTTACATTTTTCTGTTCTGGAATTATCAAAATTTTGTTTTATTTTGGGTCACTTGGGATATAAATTAAAGGCTGTGGCACCACAGGTACTGGCACACTTTTAATCCAATAGAACAATAGCCAGGCATTTACCCTAGATTCCTTAGTGCCTTCTTGTCTGAAGGAATTTAAATCTGCATCTCTCTCCTCCCAAAATTGTGAGCTCATTACATGGTCATGGTGACACTCTCAACCTTTTTGTTGGCACTATTACACTTAATGTAAAAAACGAAAGCATTTCCTGGAAGAGTACCGGGTCCTGATTGTCTTACAACCAAAGTTAATTATCACTCCATCAAGGCTGACATACATTTCCTGAGAAATTTTGCTTTTCCACCAAACAGGATACTCGAAAGAGTATCTCCACACCTTGTCCCCTCAGGGCAACAAGAACTAAGCAAGAAAGTTCAGTTCTCTACTGGTATTTAGGATGCAGTTCTGGAAAGCAAAATCTATTATGCCTAATTCCTTCTCGTATCACAGAGAATCTTCTCTAAATGGGAACAGAGTATTACCCTACAAAGTGCAATGGGAGGAGCTAAAATACTTTTCCTTCCTCACATCCTTGCACAAAATATGGGTAGAAAGAATTAACATCAAGACTCCAAATACATCTTATTTCAGGCTAACTAAATTTTTACTCAATTATATGTGTTTGGTTTGGCCACTGCTGTCCTCAAATTCAAAAAAGCTTTAAATTTCTTCTTGATATTTGCACACTAGCATATTTTTACAGAGCGGTATCGATAAGACTATCAATTGTACATGCAAGGATTGATAAAAAATCCTCTACCACAAGAACACTTACAGAAGTGAGGAGTTGTATGTTTACTTAAGTAAAAGAAAATGTCCAGCTCCACAGTCCAATGCATCACCTCTGGTGCTACTGTTAGGCATCAGAATGATGCCAAAAAGTGAATCTGAACTTCTGATTTCTGCTTCTGCTGCTTTTCAACTACATTATATCACAAAAATTGTTTTTGTACCTTGGTCTTAATGTTATCAATTTCTTCAAGAATTCTCTTCATCTCTGGTTTGGGAGTTTTTCCAACCTGTAATGCAAAGCAGAAGTACTGTATTTTTTCATCATGTTCCACAGTGTTTGAAAGAAATTCAGTACATCCCATTTATCAAGTTAAGTAGCAGTACTCTCAGAGCATCTGGTACAGACTGACACAAAATCATGTGTTACAAGAACACCTGGAATAGCAGACTCAAGTAACTGGCTTTGGAATTCAAAAATATGTTGAAGGACTCTACAAGCCATCTCCCACTCTGAGGAGCAAACTGCATGCTCAGTGTCATCTATACCCTCCAGGGCCTAGCCCTTGGCTCCTGGTTTGAAAGCGACCCACAACCACTGTGAGATGTATGAGCACTCAGCAAAGTTCTTGATAGTCTGAAGAGCCAGAGCTCCTGCAGACATTTCAAACATTCTACAGCACATACACAGTCAGATCAGATTTGACGTAGGACATATAATGGCATTCATGTCCTGACCTCCTCAGGTTATGGGGTCACTTTATTGCTTGTGTTCATGACGTTCAGCCCCTCCAAAGGCTTTGACATGGCTCTGCACCCAGAAAAGCAGACAGTATACACAAGACATGCTGTTATTGCCATGTCTTGTTTCAAAATAGATTAAATTCTTCAGGAAATAATTCAATCTCTGTTGGAGCAATAGGCAAAAACCCAGTCATGGAACATGACAAACCCAAAGCAAAACAATGGCTCCTACACCAAAGAACAAGAGGGAAATGAGGAAAGGCAGCCAGAGAAGATACAGTGATGATACTTACTTTTCTAGACCTTTTAGCTGACCTTACCATGGTTAATAGGAACATAATGTTATGCTTTGTAAGTTGTGTTTTACAAGATAAAGTTCTGCCTAAAACAGATCAAAAGAAATGACAAAGGAAGAATAACTGAAGGATATAGTCATAGGGGAGAATCTGGACATGTGCTGACCTTCAGTTTAAACTACCACAAGAAAAAAGGTCAGGCTGGCTCACAGGGTAACAGAATTAAAATGACATTGCATCTAGCCTGTCCAGGGACACTGTGGTAAAATTAATTACATCCACTTGCTTGTACGAATGCAGCTTCCTAGTGATAAAACAATAAAAGGAGAGCTATTCTCTGACACTGTGTTCAAGCTGAAATGCCCACCTGCAGGTAAAATGACAGCCACATAGCTGAAATTTGCATAATTTATCATTATTAGGCTGTCTGCCTGTCGGTGTTTCTCAGTGTCCTAGACCACACAGAGATTTGATACTAGGATTGCTTTCTTTCTGTTAAGTTTATTAAAAAATCAATTGGAAAATATCAGTATTGTATTATTTTGTTAAGAAGCTGCTGTATTTCAAGGTTAAAATGTTCAGTGAACTTATTTTACCATCAACTCTTTCTTTTTGGAGCAGGTTCATTGAACTCCTTTTGATTCCCAGCTTATGTTGGGATCAGCAAGAGATCAAGGAAGGGAATCAGTCAACATAAGCTTGCTGACAGGCAGACACAATGCCTGCTAGCAGACAAAGGGCAGGAGGAAACGCTCTTCCTATGCAGACTGTCCTCTTCACTCAGTACACACCACAGCAAAGAGCTGGTCAGCTATCAGGGACAAAGTTAGCAAGTGTTCCAGGCTTGAAGTTGTGTGTCTCTTGTTCAATACCACTCGTGATATAGGCCATTGGTGTCATGAATGGTGTCAGAAGTTCGCTCTGAAGGGGTTAGTGCATGGAATCTGGAGGGCTCAGGGACATATGTGACTTCAGTCTGCACATCACTTTGAATGTTTTCCTGTAACATGATACAGTGCAGGGGAAAATGATGGGAACTTTTCCCCTGGCACTAAAGAAAGATAAAAATACATCTTTAAGACGAAAATGATGAAGACTGAACATTTGCCACTTACTTTCAGAAAAATGCCCACAACAGCCACGCCATCAGGTTGTTTCAAAGCTCCAGCAAAATTACCATGTTTTGGATTCCAGTGTACCATATGTAACTAAAAATCAATGAAGCCTCAGTTATAAATGCAAGAAATTGACAACAGCACAATCTTACAAGCTTTAAAATTAAGAAAAGTTTCCAGTACACAGTAACTAAAGGAATTGACATGAAAAAGAAAACTATATGTAAGTATTTCTGACTGCTGTTCCCATGCTTCCATATGCTCATACTTTCTATAAAGCATCACTTCACATTTAAGTGAAGCATAAAAGAAAATGCAGTTTACCACAAAATACATTTAAAAATTAATCAGACAATGCAACCATAAACAGTTCAATCCAAGCATGTCATGCACACATGCAGTGTATAAACCACCTACTGACATGCACTTAACCTCAAGCAGATTTTTAGATCTTCAGGTTACACAGATATCAGCTCAAGGATTTACACTGGGTTGTATGTAATGCATACTCTCAGCACATTGTACTGGAAAGGAGTGGAGATAGGAACGTGATATTTCTTTTTCATTTCTACTTTAGACAATGCTGTATTTTCAGGATATATTTCAAGTTTTTACATCTCCCTCCAGAAAATCTCTGGCTCCTGCATATTGCTAGAAATGCTGCAACCAGCAGTGTGGAATCTCAAAATAAGTAGCATTTGGAACACAGCACCATGCACACACAAAAAAAAAAGTAGTCTGGTGCATATTTTGAATGCAAATTTTTAACTTCTTTTTTTTAAAGTAGTTTATTTAAAATATCAACAAAATAATTTGCCCTGAATATAAATTACTATATTGTTCTCTGTTTCTTTTCTCTTGAAGATAAGGTTATCACTGCCAAGGATAAAGGTGGAGAACTAACCAAGAAATAGCTTAAGGAAGCTGAATTTTCTGTTTAGTTAGCCACAGGAAGTAGAACACAAAGTCTGGCTGTGGCTAAGGAATGAGGAAAAAAACCAAACCATCACCCACAGTCATCTCTGTCTGCCATGTTTGTGCACACTGACCCTGCAAAACATCTGCCCCAATGTTCTCCTATGACAGGTGGGCAAAGCCCCTGTAAACTCTGCACCTTGAGGGTGTAGGAAGAAGGCAGAAAAACAGTACGGCAGATCATTTGTGGGTGTAGGCACATATTTTGAGCCTATTCTCAAATCATATGGAGGAAGGAGGTAACATTTGCTAGTAATTCACTAGCATAGAGATTGAATTTACTTATATTTATTACCAAAGTAGTCTTCAGGGTCTAAAGCAGCCATTAATTTTAGCAAATTGGGACAACAGTAGTGCAGTAGTTTACATGTGAAAAAAGAAAAGCAAACCCAAACATCTGTTTTCCACAGTTCCCGAAAATAAACACAGAGATTTTAAAGCACAGATGTTCAAAATCTGGAAGATATCCTTTACCACTCTGAACCATTTTTAAGGTGGATCTCATTTTGAATGTCAGTTCACCAAATGCGATTTTGGTGAGTTTTTCTGTTCATTACTAACGCTTTCTTAAACTAGCTTAGTAATTCAAGCTATACAAGAAACTGCTAAAAGCTGAAAAACATCAGCAGAAAACAGATCTTCCTATTTGGAAATAACAGACTGCTTTGTCTCAAATATTTTTAAAACATTCTAAAATACCAGCAAAAACTCTTGCTTGAAGAAGCAAATTCCATGTTAGTATACACTTGCAAAGATACGTTTGTTGGCAGATGCAACTTATCCCACTGCATGCTGATGAATACTCACAAATTTCATAGACAGATTTTAGAGAAAAATCCACACCAAATACTTGCAAAAGGGAGAATGTTTTTTCTGTTCAGATGCACAGTCAATCAAATTCCAGTTAGTAAGGAATACTGCTATTAAAAATAAGTCCTACCTCTGCTGCATATTTCACCCCATCTATAACATGCTCAGAGCCATGGTCATCAGAGGAACCCCAATGCAAGTGAAGCTGACGCAGCCTGTAGGCTCCTGTGAGTGGCCCACCTCTCAGCACTGCAATTGATAATCTGCATCAACAGTAGCCTACAAAATGCTGACATACACGTTTATTGAATGGGGATGCACACTTTAAAAGTGTGGATCACCTCTTCTAAATCCAACTGATTGCAGTGGGTATCACAACGCTCATCAGTTTACAAGATCGAGGCTGAATTCTGTTATCACTCAGGAGCAGTCCTGTTTGATGTGGAAACTGTGGAAGCTGCTGTGAGTCAAGCACAGATTCAACCCCAGCTGCCCAACCCTTCTCTACTGGCAAGTGGACACACTATAGTTCCTGATGTGGAAAGAGAAGGAAGGTATTCACAGCTAATTCTTGTCAAGAAATGCTCTGTTGTGAAATGACTGGGGACAGGACTGTGACATTAACCTAAAGGTGCTTTGAAGCATACCCCTAGTCCATGACTGGCATACCTTTTAAGTTCAGACAACTAATCAATGTTTACAGCGTATTTTGCTGCTAAAAAAAAAAAAAAAAAAGTCTATTTCTTGAAAGTGATGGAAGAGAAGAAAGTTCAGGTCAAATGAGTAAGAAAAGTGTTCTTGAGCAAGCAAAAGCTATAGCTGACATTTAACATTGCCACCAACAAAAAAATTAAGAGGCTATTATTTCTGCTGTTCTTAGCCAAATAATGCTGACCATGCATCAGGCTGACGGTTGATATCAACTCTGACTTTCAAAACATCACACCTGCTCTTTCAGTTTGGGGATTCTTTCAAGCGGGGACTGCTCAGAGGTTAAGCACTCAAATATATTTTTCATTCATTACCTAAGGCAGGAATGAGACGTGTTTCCTTACACAGAAAGCTGATAATGCAGTTCACAACTGCAGTGCCAGAAGACCTTGTTTAAATAGCATTCAAGTTTGAACTTCTACCAATAGCTTTGAAGTTCAAAGTTAACACTGAAATAATATTTAAAACCTCTTGTACCCAATGGTTTCAAATTAATTCTTGATATCATATGTGTTGGAATACCTACAGAGAGCAAGAGGTTTAACTTTGCAGTTTCCCTTTTTAGTTGGTAGGTGTCCCAGCCATTGGGGGAGCAGAAACAAAGCACTGCATTGAGTTTTAGGCATGCAGTTGCTCTTATTTTTTAGTTTGTTCATACAAAAATAAATAATCATAACTGACTCAATACAGTATTGAGTAAGCCTTCTGCAGAAGCCTTCAATGGAAAATATGTCACGTTACTATTATTATTATTTCACTTTGGAATGTAGGAAAAATAAGGCATAGACTCTAAGGCCCAAATCCTCACAAGTATTTGGTTACCACCTCACACTGGAACGCAGCAACTGCATCTTTGTGATCTACCTACATTTACAAGCTAAATCAGTATCAGAGTTGGAAACTCATTTAGCAGTCATTTCTTACAGGTGGCCCTTTCCAGAGCTCAAATACTGTGAAGTGCTTGGGAACAGCACTTCATAACAGTATATAGGTCTCTCTAGCCTAAAAATAAATCTTAACATTTAAGTTATTAACACATTAACATGTGATTAGCTCAAAAAAAAAGGCTATCTTCAAGCTAGATGTCTTTTTCCAATTAAAATTAATCTGTCACTACTACTTATCCTCAGCTGCTGCCACCACAGAAGCCAACAAATGAAGGTACTAAAATGTTTATGATGCTTTCCATGTGTTTTTTCAGTGTTTTAAACATTGTATTTGATTCCAATCAGACACATTCCTGTGAAAGGCTTGAGTCCTGAACTACTGTCCAGCAGCAGGCAGAAAGCTGGTAACAGCAGCAGGAAGTGATGTTTCCACTGGATGACCAGGGAAACAACAGAGATGATGGGGAGGGGAGAGGCAGGGAGGGAATGGAGGGAAGGTGATTTAGAGGAAGGGCTGCACCAAGGGCTGCACTCTGCTTGGCCAAATCAAGGTCTTCCTCCAACACGGTTCCTTGGGCAGACATGTTCTTGAGCAGCCTCTGTGTAAACATTTCAGTCTTTAGGAAGCTGCAATGACAGAGCAGAACTGCCATGTGAAAAGACTTAAAATCAATTCACTTCCCATGCACTCAGCCACGGTATTTATGTAGTGCTAGTGAAAGAGCATTCCGTGTTATTAACAAAAGTGCAATTCATGATTTGTCTGAGGCCACTGTGTAAAAACTGCAGTAATAAATACTAAACCCCAATACAAATACGTAACAGAGAGATGGTCCCTGTTAAATAGTTTAGATTCCATCTGGGAGATGTGGAACAGTAACAGGTAGCTGTAACAGTAAATAAAAGAGTTCAGGAAACCGTGTGCTCATCAAGATACACAAAAGACAGTGATCTTTCAATGTACTGCCATTTCATTAGTTATATAGCTTACTAAGAACAAAATGCCAATGCAGATGCCATCAGATGCAGAAAAATACAATGGAAATTAACTCTGCTTTCCATTAATTAGGCTGCTTTCCTTCTTGATAAAGGACTGCTTGATACTGTATGCTCTTGAGATGCCTTTGCATTATATGGTATGGTGATCAATTATTCATTTTGATGGTTGTTGTCTGCCTGCATTCAGAGCTACACACTGATACAGTTCTGGAATCAAGTTTGGAACAATTTAACTTAGAGATGCAAGACTGGTCTCTCTCAATTAAATAACAAAGCCATTTCATAGCTTTCCAGAAGCTGTGGAACACTGTTGTCATAAATTCTGTTTTCAGAGGTTTTTTCAGGCTGTGGAAGTATCTAAAGAATTCCCATACAAACACAAGACATCAAGATCGCAGTCAGTGGAAACGTATATGAAGAGTTTTTCACTTACAAAGCGCCTCAGAGTGCACATTAACCCCCCTGGGTGACACCATCCCCTCACACACAACCTGAGGATGCAGTGCCTGCGCTGAAGGAGGTGGCTCAGGGAGAAGTCCACCTTCCAGCTCAGCCTGCATTCCAGGGTGCCCCAGCCGCTACAGCCTCCCTTTCCCACCTGCGGTGGACCTAAAACCAGCCAGATCCACCCGAATAAACTCTGGGAGCACCTTTTCTATGTGCCCAAATTACTTTTCCCTGCAAGCCTGAGCAGGTCAGGTACCACAAGATATGCTCTGATTCCCGGTGCTTTGGAAACCTCAATCGCTAACGACGCCCAAAAGCCAAACCAAAAACCGACCTGATCGATCAAAAGTGTCGTCAAAGACGACTCGGCAGGTGCGCCCGTTGTTCAGGATGGTTTTCGCTGCGCCGGGATCGTAACTGGCATGCCAAGTGGCGAGAGAGGGGTCGTGCTGCACGTCTTTGCTGTTGATCTCGATGGGCGACTGCTTGTCTCCCTTGGCCATGGGGTAGTTCTCATGCCAGCGCTCGGGCCCTGCAGGGGGGAAAGGTAAGGAGGTGCCGCCCCGGCTCAGCAGCGGCCGCCCGCCGGCCCCACTCACCGTTGTCGCTGTCGTAGCCCCACACGGACTGGGCCATGGTGCCGCCGCCCGCCCTCCGCTTCAGCCCCCTCCCGCCTGGCCTCCCGCCCCGGGGGGCTTTTTATAGACCGCCGCGGCCTCCCGGCCTCCCCTGAGGGGTGGGCAGCGGGAGGGCGGCGGCGAGGGGCGACGAGGCGGGCCGGACTGTGGGTGGGTGGGTGAGTGGGGGGGGGCCTCGGGGCGGCGGGGAGCCGCGGGGGAGGGCAGAGCCGCGTTCTCCCCTCCCCGGCCGAGGCAGCGGGACGCCGGCGGGGCTCAGCGGCCGCCTTCGCCCCCCCTCCGGCAGGGCACGCCCCAGCCCGCCCTGGCCCGGGACCGGGAGAGCGGGGGCCGCGCCGCACCCGGGGCCCGGCGGGCCGGGCGGCTGCTGGTGCTGAACCCGCGGCAGAAAGGGCGGGAGCGCCCTGCAGCCCCCGCGGGGGGCGAGGAGCCAGGCTGGGGCGGGGAAGCGGCCGTGTGGAGGGCCACCCAGCTACGCACACGGGGAGCCCGCCGGGAGGGAGCGCGGTGCCTCCGCCGGCGCGGTTTGCCCCTCTGCGGGCCGCCTCGCAGGCGTGAAGCCCGCCGGCATGGCTCCGGGTGGGCCGGCGTGCTCCGGGTGGGCCACCAGGCGGGCGGGCCGCAGAGCTCCGGCTTCGCAGCCCTCACCAGTGCGCCCGTGTGAGGGCTCTGAAAGCCACCGCCTGAAAGCACATAGCTTCCCAGAAGCTGTGGAACACTGTTTTCATAAATTTGTTTTTCAGAGTTTTTTCAGGCTGCGGGAGTATATATGGCTATACCTACCAGGTGAGGCCATTCCTGGCTGTTCGGTCAAATTTGGGTTTGGCGTTGCCTGGTCGATTGTCCTCTGTGCAGGGAGCTTTACACCATTGTGTTTCTCAGGCAACTTAGCAGTTGATATTTCGATCAGGAAAACGGCTGTTGTTCAGATGATGGGGAGTTAGCGGCTGGTATGGTTTTATTAGTTGGTTTTGTCTCTGCATCTATGTTGAATACTCAAAGCTTTTCTTCCCAACACCACCTTCGCTGCCATCTCCCTTGGCTTTGTCAGCCCGTGGTACCACTGCTGCAACTGTATCTACCTCAAGCTAAACACTACCTGAAACTACATACCTTGAGCTAAATAATATCCCAAGCTAAATGTTTGGGAATCAGCCTGGAGATTCCCAGCGCTGTTGCAGCAAACTTGCTCAAATGTTCCTTGTACCCATCAGCACTGGAAAGTGGCATGGAAATAAATCTGCATCTTTGAGAGGCTGTAAACCCTTTGTACTGGTGAGGTACAGGGAAAAGGCTGAGAAGCTGCAATATTCAGAGCCCAAGATTAATTGGGTTGTATTTCATGTCCCCACACTAGCTGGAAGGTAAAGGTTCCCATTTTAACTTACCTATATAGCTAGGCTAATAAATAACTGAATATGGACTTTGTTTAGGGTAACTACAATGATTTCTTTAAACTTGTAATAACAAAGATGAGGTAATTACCAAAGTGTTCTTAAGAAAACCTGGTTCCACTTATCTTCCTTAGGCAGAACTCAATTAGGAAAATACTAAGAGGTGATTTAGGTACAATGGTATGGAAAATTACATCTTTTCACTTTCAAAAGAGAACTCTGAAACAGAAGAAAATACAGTCTTTTACTCTGTCATCAATCAAATGGATAATGTCACATTTATTGTAATGACAGGCATGTAAAATCGACACCTGTTGCAATATTAATTCAGAAAGCTTAGACATTAATCCTTTTGAAATGGTTTCTACCTCATCTTCCTGGAGAGAGACATCTGTGAGCTCATGAAATTAGAGCAGCTCATTTTCTGTCTGTATAAATGGACAGCTTTAGTGGGCTTGTTTATTGAGGGATCAGAGAGACTTTTAAACAACTTCATATATACAAGGAATGCCTATTGGAGCCGTTTATGGAACTAAGGGACACGATCGGTATTACACACAAAAAGGTGCAAGTCAGTTCTTTCCCTAGTATTCATTGTCTGTGTGAGAATTTACACAATCTTCTCTATTAAGGAGCCCCATGCCTACAGAAGAAATCTTCATATTTTAGCTCTGCAGTGAGGTGGTCCTGTTGCACCCAGAGCAGAAGCTCTTTGTCAGCTTCTGCACGTTGCAGCTTCTAGGCACTGACTTACGCATAGGTGACAAATGCTAGCATCAGCAGGGTAGGTACTTGGAGTCAGCCCCAGGCACTGAGTCATTTCACGGTGTCTCACTGACTTTCTGGTGGTGGTATTCTTTTCCTGTCGCTTTCATCATCAGAGGTTGAGCAAAAAGAAAACGTAGTATCTTTATCTGCATGAAAAGATAACCACAATAAATTATTTTTGCATCCCTTAGGACATACCTTTGCACTTACCCTTTCCTTCTGATATTGGCTCAAAAATTCATTATTGTCTAAATTGCATGATATTGCTTTCTCTAGGGAGTAAATATTTCTGTCATGAAAAGTCATCGTAACTAAGAAGAGGCCACAGTTTTAAACAGTTAAAAGCAGTGTTACCTAGTGCATGCGTAGCTGCATTGCAGTGATTTATTTCTATTTTCTAAACTTCTGACACATTTACAAAGCAGACAGCCAGCTGAAATAGCAAAGATGAGAGCATGATCAGCCTTATACCATTCATTAAAAACTTCAGGATTTCTGTGAGCCCAGCAGCAGAAACCTTCACCCATAGTACCTCAGTATGCTACTGATGAAAGTATCTTCCCAATATCTTCTGAAAATAAATGTTATTACACCCATTGTTCAGGTGGAGAATTCAGGTACAGCATTTTTAAGGATGGCTTTCGTAAAAGTCATCCTACATCTCTTACACATTTTTAAAAAATCCTGTATGGAATTGTTTACTCTGAGTAGGCAAGAAGACTGCAAAACAGCAGGGAATCCAATACAGGCCTCCTTACTCTATGCCTTAATCAGGTCACACTCGCTTAGGGACAGATCTGCATTCCGTAATATTCAGTAGCACTGTAAAACATAGTAAGTTGACATCTGCTTCATCCGAAAAATAAGGTTTGAGAAATCAGGGAAGGAAAGGTAAGAGGAAAACTGGTGAACTGAAACAAACTGACCAAAGCAAATAGCAGATTTCAGAAGCATCGTTAATGGCTGGGGCTACAAAGGAAGGAAAGCTGTGCATCTGTTCAGAGTTCTGCTTTTGTCCTTAAAGGCAGAATTGATGTGAGCATCAAATGGAGATTGATAGGTGAAGTGCAGGCTGAATAAGTACTGTATCTGTCTTCCCTTAGACTGTCCTTTTGTTTGATCCAACAATGCAGCACATGTAATGTAAGGACATACGTAAAAAGCAAGCGATGTGGCATGGGAAGAGATGTCATTGAGAAGTGCTGCTGAGGTTACAGCTTTGAAAGATGCCTGCCAGACAGCTTCCTATCACTGCTGTATCTGTAAAAATGTAATACCAAAAGTAGAATAATCCAGTCCCAGTGGATACAAACCAGCAATCTTCATGCTAAACTTCTCTGTTACAGTAAGAAACCCACCCATGTAGACAAATGCATGCATCACACGTGCCTGTAACTGAACTGCAGAATGCAATGCAATGAAATGAGACTGAAAGTGAGAGGTTTTAGCCTACACAGTAATTTCAGACACGCTTTTGTCTGAAACTGGTACCAAATCACAGGATCACAGCTGGGCACCTGGTGACAACTTTTTTTTTACTTCAAAAGCTTATCAGAATAAATAAAACATAGTGGTCCTGTTGGGTACTTAATCAATAAGGTACTTTTCATCCAAAGGAGGGTTTTGTGCATTTGTCACCTAAATAAAGGATTGAAACAGAGGGACCAGAACTAATTAACTTGCTATAGCTATGGGACACTGTTGGACTTGCAGTTCAGATGCAGTATTTGCTTCTGCTAAACAGCCAAAGGCATGATTATGTTCATCTTTCTTATGAAAATACCTTTCCTGAAACGATAGATGCTTTCTTTGAGAATGGAAAGCAGGAATAATCACGAGTCTGGAAAATGTCTCAGAGTCATGGCTTTATCCAGACCACAAAGCACGTACAGAAGAATGATGCATGGGAAAGTGACTTACAGCAGCTTTGGGCTCTGCCAGCCATGACTGGCTTGGCCAATACCTTGACATAATTAGAACAACCAAAGTGCTGCTCCACCTCAGCATACCAGTTTCCAGGGGCCAGTGTGACAGCTAGGAATGGCTGACTTTAAGGGGACACATAGAAGTAAATATGCCAGCAGGATGTAATTCAAGAATCCCCCTGCTCAAAGCTAAGTTTTCCAGGTTCCACCATGCTCAGGGCTATTTCCCATGGGTGATTTCATGCAACTTTACCGGAGCACAGAACGTGCCCACAATGAGCACATTGTTAAATGAGCAAAAGCATTTACTCAATGCCTGTGGCCAATCTAAATATAAAATGTCTTCCACTATATTTAATAGCTTGTGGAAGAAAACAATACAACAGAAAGGAATTTGATAATACACAATATGGAAGGTGCAGCAATGTTTTTTGACATATTGAACACTGCATGCCAGGCAGTGCAAGAAAGGCATGTCACTCGGTGCTTTTGATTGAGGGATGCCATGGTGGCATGCCATAGCCAAAAAGCCAAATTGTCATATGTCTTCCACTTCACTGAGATGCCATGCTATGGAAAACATTGTAGGCACGAATGGAAACCCCCATTGACGGCCAGACACATGTTGGAAGATCTGCCAAATGAAAATGAGAAGCATATTGGGTCAGTTTGTTGGTTTTATACACACCGAGCTCTTTAGCTACATTTATTTTATTTGATGAAAAGCAGAGTGTAGCACCTCTAGACAAACAAGAGGCAGACTTTTAATGCATCTTTCCACTTCAGAAGGCATATAACTCAGCAGTCTGTGGTTTGGATGCTAGGACTTTGCTTGCAAAATCCCATCATTCTCCTGTTGTGGCTCAGAACCTATATTACCATTTGCAGAACTTAGTATTTAGTCCATGAGATACAATAAACTTGAAAACAATAAACCAGAATTTGGATTTAGCGAAAGGAACTAAAAGATGAACAAGTTTTCCTTGTGACAATCTATTAAAATGGGCATAGACTTAAAAGGCTATCAGTAGCAAAATAATAAAAAAGTAAATCTATTCAATATCACATAGAGATCTGATACAACAATATTCTGCCTGTTTAAAATCCATCTTCCAGATGTAAAAAACCTAAACTGATAAACACTACAGGAAGATGACTCTTTTCTCATAATGATTTTCCTATATAGTACTCACACTGAAATCCAAATCTGAGCTGGGCTGTCTACTTTTATACACACTGGCACAGTGTGACTTGCAATAATCCAAGTATGAGAATTTGACCTATACTGTTTGCTTTTATAAGATCTGGACGTGCCTGTTTGAAGATTCCAGCAGACTGGCAACTCTTCTATATCAAGGTGGAGTTTTATGTACGACCTTCATCTTGAGTGATACTCTGGCAGTAACATCTACCTGGGAACAGTCCTAACCAGACCACAGAAATGCTATGATGAGGCTGGAGGAGTTCATGAGAGTTTTACAGAAGACATGACAATGGTATATGTCACATAGTTAACAATGCAGCAAATTCTAAATACTTCATACATATTTTCCAGTGACACTCATTCTTCTAAAAGAGAACTTTATAAGAAAATCATTGCACGTGTTTCCAGTCCTTGAAGTATGCCCTTTGCAGGCACAGATTGTTCAGTTCATAATAATTTTACAGAAATCCCTTGGGGTGCCTGTTTCCCAAAGCCCTACAAGAAGCTGAATTCATACCATTTGTGCACTTCTGAAGGTCGGAGCATAACACCCCATTTCTATCAACACCCATGCTTGTCTTTGATGAAGTCAAGATTTCACTCTGAGACCACAGAACAACTTTGAAAGCATAATCTATCGGTCATAAAAAGATAACTTAATGTATGGAAGTATAAATCTTTATATGTGTACAGCAAGTGTAAAGAATATGTAATTAAAAAGGAGTCAGTACAAGGACTTATGCTTATCAAATATGTCAAATTTCAGCAACACATATTGAAGAGCAGGTATTACCAGAAGAGAGGGAAAAATTGCATAATAAAAAGCCTTCAGTAACTGAGAAACAATATTATCTGGAAATGTTAATGTTCTTATCAGAAGAACAGTTTAAGAAATTAACAATATATCAAAAGCATTTTATTTTTTAACAAACCCCACAAAAACAGACTAAAAGAATGGCATGCGGTGATCCTAAGATGTAATCTTTAAAAATCTGTCTGAGGATACAGTAATAGAGCAGTACCTCATTTTGTAGTTGGTGGTATATTACAGTCTTACGGACAAAATCCTCAGCTTCCATCCTCTGCATTCTAGGTCTCATTTCTGTGAATTCATACTGATGCATCTCCATGGGCTCCTCTGCAATATTCAGCTTTCTCTAGCATGACCACTTAAAGCTTGGGCTATGGAATACAACATGTCTGCTCTTTGAAGTTGCCAGTACAACTAACTGAAATGCTGTTGGTCTGACAGTTCAGCATGACTCAGTACAGTGGTCTGTCTAGCACAAAAGATTTTGCTAGTTTCTTTCCCTCCATCCCTACCCTTCTTTATCTTTCTGTTCCTCAGTCTCTTCAAATTAACTTTCTCTGTGGTGTGACTCTACATTATCTACAAATGTAATAGTTAGTCGATGTATCTTTACATTATGTATTTTGGAAAAAAACCTATGTTTTTTTCTCCTGAATGGATGCCAAGACTTTGTGATTGGTTTTGATGATCGATGCTAGACATATTTCATGTGATCCAATTCTGCCATTCAAATCTTGTAGTCATTTCAGTGACCATAGTAGTGCTGAGGTATACAGAAATACATTTGAAGAATGGAGCCAAGTACTCAGACGCTTTCAGAACTAAGCTCTTGACTCTTGACCTTAAGGATGCTTCAGTGTTACTTATAAAAGCAGCAAAATGTATCAGTGCAACACTACCTTTTAGATATTTTAATTTATATTTTAATATTTAATTAATATTTTAAATAATAAACCTTTATGTCACTGTGGAACTATTCTTCCTAGACAAGGACAGAATATTTCCTGGCACAAACACTCCACATCTGCAAAGAAGACTAGTAAGGGCCTTGATGTGATAAGATAGAGGTAAATAAGGAATTTATGTTTCATGCTTGCAATGAAGACAGTGGCTACTGTTATACTGTGCTGTGCTTCAGGCTTTTTTGGAAGCAGTGACAGCATCATACCAAGGAGTGACACTGAGAGGTGCCCTCTGGTACTTGCTGCTTCTGCCACTACAATAATGGTCACAGCTTATAATCAACATGTAAAGAGCTCAGTAACAATGAACACTGGAACTCTTTTTGCTATCCTAGCTTGGGACCCCTCACCCAGAACATGCAAGCACTGTCTGCTGGCAGCTACATGTGCAATCTGGAACTACAGACTTTGGCCCTCCCAACAGCGATCATTGTATATCCTCTCCAGACTGTCACAGGCACAGATCCTAATCACTGTCATCGTAGGAGATCACAATTTTGACTGTGGAAAGTGGTTAAGAATACAAATAATTGTCTTTGGTCCTTCACATTTCCTTGGTGCTGTGTTGCTGTTTTTCCCTCAGTTCTAGTGATTTCAGGAAGCTCTCCTTTCCACATCATTCTAGACTTCATAAATGCTTTGGTTTCTCAGAGTTAAGACCAATGAAACCTTCATGTTCAGGATGCACACTGAGGTGTACTTGCTGAAGACATGAATGATGCACCAGTTCACTATTGCACAACCCAGGTACAAAATGTAATTGATCTAATTCCTTAGTAGATCTTATTGCTTAGTTTTAAGAAATAATGATGCGTTGAAATGGAGAAATGAGGATTAAATAAATGATAATGAAAAATCACAGATCAGGAAATACCAGTAAGTCTCAGGCCAGTCAATACTAGCAGTTTATACAACCAGGCAGTATCTGCCAGTTTCTTAAACATCCCCACATGGACACAGCAGAGATTTCCCAGCTATTCAGAAAGCAAATTCCTCCAGGACAGCGCAACTGTAGTGAAAGGCATATGACAAGAAACAAGAAGCCATTATATCTGGTCCTGTCTCTAACACTAATGTCCTCTGAGGACCTGTGGGTGTCACTCCCTGGCCAGTGTTCACATCACTGTCATTGTGCAGAGAGTGCAGCACCCTACTCCCTATCTCATAAGACTTTGTTAAAAATGAATAATATGATTCCTGCAATCTCTTTTCTTCATCAAAAGCCACACAAAAGCTAAATGTTAGCTACCTACTTACTGAAGGGGGCAAATCTAATCTGTTCTGGGTATCCGCACTGCACAGCATCACCAATCTATTTCATTATTTTCTTGTAGAGTTACAGTCTGCAAGTAGCATGCTGGGTGGAAAGAACAGCAAGTTACATAACTGCAGCAACCTAAAATTTATGTTAATATTTCTGAGTTTGCATCCATAAACATTACTGTTTGTAAAGCTAGTTTCACTATTCAGTCACCTTCTGTGTGCTTCTGCCTGGGCATTCCAGCTTTAACTACGTGCTTTTTGCAAAGGTTCTCTACAGAAATTCTAGCAAAGTATTTTAAGGCATTAGACATGGAAAACATTTTTCTAACCTTGCATCACTGTACCATTTTAACAAGGGCAATGAACCTAGTGTTTCAATTATAGGTCTTGCACAACAGGCCAACAATTTTCATCTGTGTATTCCAAGACCAGTTGCATTTGTTTAGCTATAAATTCAGAGATGCTGTAGGTTATGATCTGTATACAGATGTATACAAGTAACTTCTTAATACTGGATTCTGAGTAATGAAAAATATGAAATTTTGAATAAACATTAGTGGTACCAGAATGAGTATCCCAAGTCAAATTCTCTGAATTAATGTCAGATGTCAGTTGCTAAACAGAACATTAAAATCAAAAACAAGGTAAGAAAAAATTTATTTCACTGACATAATTTTCATCATTTGGTTTATTTTGAATTTTAAAAATAAATCTAATTTGAAAATACACTGTTGCTAACAAAATTAATGTGTCAAAACAAAATGTTTTATTTTCTAGTGTTTCTTCCATTTCTTTCAACAATCCCTATCACCAGGTTGATTTTAACCCCCTGATGAAAAACTATATAATCTACCTGCCTAAAAGAATTTGTTCAGCTCTGCTCTAATTTGTATTGCATTACTACAAAACCCAGGGAATTGTATGATATTCCAAACAGACTTAGCCTTCTAGATGCAGCAAATGAATGAGTGTCTGTAAACTCAAATACCTAATTTCAAAGATGAAATTTCAGTTTCTGGGCTCTTAATTTTTACCAAAATCATACTATCACCCACAGATCCTATGACCCATCACCCACCCTTTCTCAACTGGAAAGTCCAGTGACTTGTTTTTATATGCCTTCACCTATGATGGTCTGGGAAAGAAAGGCAGAAAAGGTTTTTCCTCTGTCAGCCAAACAGTGCTTACTTCAGCAACTTGTTAATGCTTTTTAAGAGGGATTTTTCCCTCTTGGAAATTAGTCAAAAAGAATTTCTGATCAGCAGTTTAGATCAGCTGAAAGGCAGTAGTACAGCTGGTACTACTGCAAGCTTGTGCAACTGTAAACAATTAATCCTGGCACATGCTTTCACGGAGTGCTACTAACAGTTTCCTGAAAACCTGTTTCCCAAAGGTGAAGGAAATCATGGTCCTGTAGTGCCATCGCTCTTTTCAAAAGGTTTATGTTCCAAACAAGCCTGTCAGTTTGCAAAGAATCACAGAAACCAAAGCAGGAAAAAGAGAGAGTTTTATACTATTGATAGAAAATTTGATGCCCAGATAAAACTGCAGAACTTTAAGAACAGTTTTTTAATAAAAGAGCTAGTTATGATATGTATTAATGCTAATATTTTATACCGAAATCCAGCAAACTAAGCTCCTCAATGTGAAAGGACAATAAAACAAACCTGATAAAAGTTACCTTGTCACAAAGAAGTGTAAGATCACGCTTGTCTTGCATTAAAAAAGCCCCAGTCTTATATCTTTTGTTCAATAGTCGGTTACCCTGGGCCTTGGGCTGGTAACTGGAGTGTTGGGAAAAACTGTAAACACGACTCCTAAAAGATTTCCTTCTGTTGGAAGGAGTGGGGAGGGCAATATTTCAGTTTTATAAGTAAGTTCTGTTTTACTTAGCTATTTTGCTGCAGTACTCCACATTGCCCTCAATGAAAAAAAAAATGTAAATAATGCCATCATATGAGTATCCAATGCATTGCTCTTTTTATTGCTACTTACCTGAATTTAATAAAGGTCTGAGCTTAATGTAGGTCTGTGTTTAACTACATCTTTGAGTATAATTGTAATCTTGTAAAGAAATGTATTTAGTATGGTAAAATAGCAGATAATCTACCCAAACCACAGAAGCCAATAAAAAGAATTCAATTTAAATAACTGGATGCATAGTCCAGTAACCATAAGTAACCCTTAACCAACACAATCTCTAAACTGAGGGCTTAAGTCATCTGATATGGACTATCAGTGCTCTAATCCCAAAAGTTTTTTGAAAAGAAGTTTGCTTAAGTCTCTTTTTCATTATGCACAGGACACTGCCTTCATTAAGCCCTCCTGAATTTATCAGCTTTGATAGCAGTCTTTTGCATTTGGTAATAATATATGGCTTTCCTTTTCTTGGTGGTAGCCTACTGACTAACATCTAATAACACTGGCTACTAAGCATCTTGAAATGCTGGAAAGCGGACATTCTGGATGTGCAGAGTAATTGGATACCCACACAATGTACTGTCATTCTGCCGGTGTTTGATCTGTCTGCTCTGTTGGGTGTGCAGCGAGTTGGTTGGGCACATACAAACGCATCGGTCAGTAGTGCAGTACACTTGCAGCAGGTTTGACATTTTCTGCATTTACTGCCTATGCACTGCACAGAGGCACTGGGAGCACACCACATGGCTATACTGGACTAACTCCTGACCCACTGGAGATTTATGTTGTCTTGGGGGGGTTGATTGTTTTCATAGAATGCCTTCTTAAGATCCTTCATACACAGAATGGGTACAAATGCCTAAGGAAGCATTAATTATCTCCTTACCCTGCTGTTGGGGGTTTTCTTGTAGTGGAATGAAGCTGGGTTAATTACCATTGATAATATACAGCTGTGGGCTGGCTTCAGGGGCGGTGGGTTGGCTGATGTGGATAAGGTGCAGGTGTGGCTGGTTAAGTTAAGTTGTTGAGAGGCAATGAAGAGAGAGCAGCCGAGGAAGGGAAAGGAGCAGAGAGAAAACACGTGCCCTAGATGAGGACAGACTAGGAGAAGGCAGCAGAGGGACTGGTATGAAGAGTGTGTTGGTATGAGATGGTAAAAGGCCTTGTTGCAGCTTGATAGTTTGGAGAGTGCTGTGACGTTTTCTCATTCCACAGTCAACTTAGCAGGCTATTGGTGTTGATGGTCCTCCTCATATGAACATACTTACCTCAAGCTGTGGTTCATGAAGCCCAAGGTCACATATACAAAATTGTTTCTCCACCAAAAGTTTATATTTTAATAGTCAGCCATGCTTGTATACAGAACCCAACTGCAGGAGTGGTGCTAAACAGGAGTTATTTGGTATTATGAGAGTTTTGCTGGTTTTCAGAGAGAAGATGCATTGGAGACTGAGGTCTCTCCTTCAACAGTCACTGTTGTAGCTCCAGTGCCTCAGTGAAGGCAAGTCGCGCTCCCTGCAGGGAAAACCTCCTTAAGGATCACATAAGATATACTTATCATCTATCATCCAAACAGAACCTAAGTCTTAGCATTGATGCTAAAAGACTAAGATTTGCTGTTACTAGACAGTCACTTAGATGTTCCGTGGGTCATTTGCTTCTATGGTAATAAGTAAAGCTTTCATTTATTTATACAATGAGGAAGAAAGCAGGAGTTCAATGGACCACTGATACACTGTCACGATGACTGATTTGTGCTATAGAGGACAAAATGTTGCAAGATAGTCTCACACCTTCCTCTGTCTCCTAAATTAGAGAAAAGGGCTGCTGTTGGCCAGCTAAGCCATCTAGCATACAAGCCCAGTTTAGCAGAGAATTTAAGCATAAGCAATATTTATGTTTATAACCAGTTCTTTTGAATTCAGTTGGAGTGTTCACACTCTAAAGATGCTTGTACACTAGACACAGTTCAGGTGGGTAACATTTTTTGTCAGAGATATTGGAGTTTTATTTTAAATAACAGTGGTCTGTTTTTAAAGTCACATAAAATTTCAGTTTTGAAGAAACCATGAATTTGTTTCAAAAATTAATGTAACTTGATCTTGTTATGGAATTAGCTTACCAGATGTTCTCTGGGTGTGCTGGGGTGGACTTGGGAGAATCAAGCCTGCGCTTTCCTCTTTAGTCAATGCATGTGTCATCAAAGCACTTTATTTGTGTTCTCCTGCATCTCTAGCAGATGGTACTAACTGCCTATCCTTTGTAAGACAGCATTAACCATATTCCTGAAAAGCCTTTGCATTGCTAGTAGTCCTGCTTCTTCTCTGGTGCTTCCCTCTGTTACCCACCTGTTGACATCAAAGGCCAAGGCACATTTGCTGATCCTCTGTGAGAGGAAGGATCTCCCATGCCCCTTCATTTATTCTCTGTTAGGGTTTGAACTGTTGTATATTTGTGCACTTTTTTAGCTCTTGGGACAGAGGGTGAGTTTCATGCAGAGCAGACACAATCATCCTTCATCAGGTTATTACGTTAATGCCATGGATACTTGTAAACAGTAAGTAAAACAGCAATGAAACCACTTCTGAGAAAAGTAAACTTGCTTTTAAGAGGCAAGGTATTCTGTTGTCTTCGGCAATCCATCTGCTTTCTTCAGAATTTGCAGCACAGATTAGAAATTAAAGAAGCATCACCTGTGGGCATGTAAATAAAGTTAACATAAATTGGTGGCAATTAATTGTGATGTGCTCATTATATTCCAATATAATAAGTAAAAAGTCCTTCATCAATCACAGCGTCATTAAAGGAAAAGTATGTTTCAGAGAGTTTGCAAGATTGTCCTGAAATAATGGCAGACAATACCATGTTTATAAGATTTGTTTCTCTGTCTGCATTTACTACATGATACTTGATCTCACTATGGTATTGCACTTTGGAATGGAAAAAACCCAACAGTTTAGTTAGGCTTTTAGGAAGCATTAGCTAATTATAGCTTTTATAATCCCCTTCATTTAGAACTAGTCTCCTGTTTGTAATAGCTGAGATCATCCCCATCTTGCAACATCCCACGTGGTCACTTGATGGATACTCTGTTTTTGCTACAAAATATTCATATCTGAACTCTCAATTCTATTTGTTTATCTTAACAAAGTGATAGATTCTGGACTATTTACTGTTATACTTTATTCACATGATTGATTTCACCACAGATAAAAATTCAGAGAACAGCCATTATCTATATATGTCTTAATCCAAATGTGATGAGTTACAAAAATCATTACACAACAATACTCAAAATTCCCCAGGCAGTGCCCACATCTCAGATCTTCTTATCTTTAACTCTGGACATATTCTCTAGAAACACATTCTTTGATTCCTATATCTGATCATAGAAAATAAACTGAAAATAGACCAGCTTTGTTGAAACTCAATATAATTCTTACCTAGTGTTCCAGTATTTTCCTAGTGACGAAGAAATGTTTTATAACATTCCAGACAAAACTTCAGCCACACAACCATAAAAACACTCAGATTGGAAGGAGTATCAGGCAGTCATCTAGTCCAACCTTCTGCACAAATAGCAACCCCAAAATATCTCACTTATGTTTCAGAACATATATTAAGATGACATATATTAGTTTTCCTTAGCATATGACCTGCTTGCAAAATGTATTCATAAAGTGGTTGCTAAAATTTCATTTCACTTACTGATACAAACTGGGGAAAGAAGCAGAGGAACCAGTGGTCTCAGTAGTCTCTGGATGAAATAAATATACTTCCAGAATGGTTGGCCATGTAGCAAGAAATGTGTAGTGTTAATGTACAAGAGATATCCAGGTACATCGTATGCTGATGTTCAATAATAGTGAAACAATAACAGAAAATAATATATCTCAAGTTCAAAGTCTCACATTAGATGAGGTTACCCTTCCTACAAGGACAGCATGTTTTAGTGCAAGGGCAACAACAGCATCAAATAAGAAAACGTCCATAGCACTACTTCTGTAAGAAAAATAGTGAACAGAAATTCAATGGTTCCTGTATTTGGCAAGGAGCAATAAAAAGATGAGAAAAAGAAGGACCAACCTTCACTTAACATTAGTATCCCCATCAAAGTACAGAATTATTATTATAGAGGTCGGAAATATTTTATTGCTAACATCAAGCAGCACTAAGCTAGCCTTGTTCTATGCATCTGCATTAGAGGTACTCAAGGTGTGTAAGGGAGCCACAGTCTAGAACTCTTAGCCCACCAGGTTGTGCTACACAGCTATTTCCTTTCCATCTTCCCACATCTTCAGTTCCAGTCTGGCCCTATGTTATTCTGCACCTCTCAGGTTTTTTTCTTCATCCCTAATACTTCTTCAGGTCCTCTATTTCCTGTTGGCATCTTACAGCCTCACCCCAGACTCGTCACAATTTCTTGTTCAGTTTCTAAAACACAGAACCCAAAATATCTTTATTTAGAACTGTTTTCTTGTCACTTCAGAAAGCTGTCAAAGAGTGCTGTTATTGAGATCATCTGAGTGGTTTTAATCTTCCACTAAAGAAACACAAGGATATAGTTATTTTGAATAAAAGCAGGCATTTTTTAAGACAGTGCTACTGGGAAGTGCAAAATTGGGGAAAACTGCAAAGAAACACACAGAATGTGAATTCTTCATGAAAGTAATAATTCCAGCTTTTTACTGTCTATCCTGCTGAGTAAAGAAAGATGTTCTTCAGAGCTGAAGTGAAACAGCTGGGAGATTCTTTCATAACCTCCCACATCCCTGCTCACTCCGTGTGCAATGGGATGGGCAATGGCCAGGGGGGAGGTAAGGGATAAAGAGACCTTTTCAGGATTTCTTCTTCACTCCTCTGTAGGGGTAAGAGCATGAATGCGCGGGTGTGCTGTCATACAGTTGTCTCCTTTCAGTAACACTCTTGCTTTCCGTCTGTTGTCAAGCTGAGATCAGCTCACTGGCTCCTTTCCTCCATCTCAGTCTGTTTACATCGTTTCAAGTTTTCAAGGCCATCTCTGCACAGCAAAGGGCTGGAAAACTTTTCTTTTTTTAAACTGAGAGGAGATCTGCGGTCTGCTCTGTTGACCTGGGATTCACATGGTTCTCTCTGATCCCTTGCCAGTACACCAGAGTTTATTTTTTTGTTGCCTCTGTGAGAGGAGTAGGATAACTAGGTAGTACAGAGTGTGATTTCATGGTGGCAGGGAGCATGGAACATGCAGTTAATCTACGCTGCTACAAAAACTAGGGGAAACGGGGTAAGCAGGTCCTGGTTTTGACATTTTCAGGCACGTCAGGCTTTTATCAGGAATTTGGGAAAGATGCTATTCTTTTAAGAATAGTAAAGACACAATAATTTATCTATAAAAAAACATTTCCTCTTAGTTCTGTTTAGTATCATGGGGCTCTGTTACGTCCTGGTGGCATGCCCAGTAGTGTAGATGGTTATGGAGTAAATATGTGTATTTTCTTGCAAAAAAACCCTTGCTCCATTTCTATACAATTTGCATTAAATTTTGATCGTTCATCGCATTCCCATATTTCTGGTTTACACACTGGGATGTCCCAGCTGGGATACCTGCTAGTTTCACTGCTGTCAGAACTCTACAGGGGCCTAAGGTGGGATTTCTTAGTGCAGATACAGAAGTGGCGCGTGCCTGTAGGTGGCAGAGTTGGTCCAACGGCTCGGGGTACTGGTGAATTCTGTAGCATTCCTGAAACCGTTGCCGTTTCTTAACAAATATAATTGCAATTGTTAGTTGCAGTAGGTTTCAAACATGCCGCAGTGCAAAAGGAAAGGTACCGACAAGTCGCGCCTGCCCATGTGCCATCAAGCAGCAGCGTATGTTTGGATACTTCTACAACTTGCGTTATGCTTGTGGGGTTTAGCATGGCGTATACAAAGAACACTGCTAGCATAGTAATATCTTTAGAATGGAAATCAGTGAAACTATACCTATGGTACATAAATATGCTTATCTGCATAGGTACATATCCATACATTTGTAACAAAACTTGCATTTCTTACTTGTGCAGGTGTTTTTTCAGCAGTTCAGTAGCTCAAGGAGAGAAATACTTTTGCAAAACAGCTGACACTGAAATTATGGGGGTTTCCCCGGTCCCTTGGTTAAGGGCGGGGGGGGGGGGGAAACTCCTTTTGAGAAACTGTGACAGAAGCACTGCATCCCTAACTGACTCACAGAAATTATTCTTTGTGACTATCACTGATGTGGACAGTAACATTAAAAGGTATGGCAAATTAAAGTCAGAATAGCCAGCCAGAAGTATAGCCAAATAAGTTTTGAATCAAGTTTTAAGCAGTATTTGATGAAAAAGGATTCAACAATAATAAAAAGAACAATTACTTTTTCAGTAGCCACATACCATTTGTTTTTCTACTGCTGTTTTGATAGAAGAGTAAGCGCTTTTTTACCCACTCTTTCTGAAGAAAGCATGAATTCTAATGCTTCATCACTGATGAAACGAAAAAAACAAACCTCCTCAAAAGTTCTGCTACTCCTGTTTTTCACTGCTTAGTCTTTCAGGAGACTGGAAACAAAAAATATTCTCAGCCATCCAACGCAGCTTACAAGGAAACACTAATAAAACTTTCTGTAGCATTGTGACAAAAAATCTAATATGAGAAATTGCTTTCAAACAACAACGTTACCCTATAAAACCAGCTATGTTAGAAGATGCCTTTGAATTGTCCCATTCCACCCACGTTTCAGGTCAAAGGTATACAGCTAGGTTTCTAACTGCTACTTCTTCACTGTGCTTAAGCAAGCAGCAGAGGGCACAGCTCCCTGCTGAAATTCAGCCTTCCAAGCAGGAGGTTGTGTGACTATGTCTCATTCTGCTTAAAAAGTTTTCTGTCTATCAGAAGTGATGTTTTGAGTAAAACACTGCAGTTTCCACAATCAGTAATACCTTTGAAAGAAGGTGTTTCTTTTTGGCTATTTATCCAACAGTCAAATCTGTACAAAATCATGAGATTCTATGATTCTATTTAGTTATGTCTAATGCAACTTCCAGAATACAAGTGTTATCACAGACCACTGAACCAATGATTTACATACTGTTTTGTACAGAACTCCAAAAATTGAATACATTTGGTTACCTTAGACAAAAATCTGCTCCATACATACAGCTCAAATTTGTTCACAAGCAATAGCAGCAATACTTGCTAAAGCTATATTCAAACTGATCAGCTGCTCCAACTGAAGGGTCCAAATCCTGAAAATGTATGATGCAGGGAACAATTTTCAGCAGTCTCATGGCACACAAATGTGATTTTCAATTATTGCCCCAAATGCTGGGGTCTGTGGATACTTTTCAAAATGAAAGACAACCACGAAGTGCAAGCCTGCTTTCAGTAGGCTTTGGTTTTCTGTATCTTTGCTGGTAGGTAAGCATCTAGAAATCAAAGGGCTGAAAACCTCTAATGTAGGGCAAGTAAAACATCATAGCAGTCTGTCGTATGTTATATCTATAAATCAGACTAGGTCTGTTGCAGCTGTATATGCTGCTTTCATATTAAGGTACAGAATTCAATGGAAAAAAACTCCATAGATCTACCCCATCGTTTCTGATATAGACTGTTTAATGCTGTATCAGTATAACTGCAAATAATAAAATTTTTAATTTTTACTGTGCCATCTCCACCTAAAAATCTGTTCTAGTAGCTAGATTTATTAGTTGAAATTCAATATATTCCCTGAATATGAGATGCATAATGACATTTCTGAAGTTTTGTTGGTATTTGCTAGAAAATATGGACTACATATGCTCACAGAACACCTGGGAACAAGAAAATATTATGGATACTTCATTATTTGGACATGACTTTTTTTTTCCTTGCTTCAGACTTTGGCTGTTCTCGTAACTAGGACAAAGAGTTACAGGACACACCATTTTATGTTTTAGAGGTCTGTCTTCAAATAAAAGTAGACAGATGTATTATCTTTCACCACTTAAAATAAATTCTCAGTTAGTATTAAAAGCCTAAAACTGTAGCCGATAGCAGGTAAAACTCCACAATAACCAGCCTTGCTTAGACAAATTAAGCTGTATCTCAGGAAGGAGACAGGTGTGAGGTAATATGAGACAAGAGCTCTTTCACAACCATTGGGGTCCCATTATCTCATACCTTTATGCCACAGGCCAATATTTACTATGTTTTATCTTATTTTTAAGGCGATACTTATCTCTTGCACCCTATGCAATACTTTGAATAAGGATGGCCAGAGCTTCCTCAAATCAAGTAATGCCTGATGGTTTGGAAGCACCCTCCTTCTAGTCACTCCAAAACTTGCATAACTGCAACTTTCCTCCCACTAGTTTATTTACAGTAGCTATAAGGGAAGATTATCTAATGCAACTTACTTAATTTTGATCAGAGCATTACAAATAAAAATATCTCAATTCTCTGTAAACAATACCTAAAAAGGTTCACTGTGAGAGCTACTGAAATATTTTTGAAGCCTTTTGTAGGATTTTTTTCAGAAATCAATTCACTATCAAGATAGTGTATTGAGTGTCCAAGTATTTGGCACTTAAGAATGAAAAATTTCCTTTGAATTTTCTTATAATTTAATATATTTCAGAAGAATATTCTGTTTTTCTAGCCAGTGTCCTTAAAATAAGACTCTTTTGCAGTCATTCCTATACTATGTTCATTTTTAATTTCATACTCACAGTTAAGGTCAATAGGTGTCTTGCTATGCATAAAGTTAGACACATGTATAGTGGTTTGCTAGTTTAGAGCTTTAGACATTACAACTTTGTCCACGCGCATTTTGAAAGCCAGGGATCCACTTCTATTTATATTGTGAAGGTTTTGCCAAGGATATCACATTTCTTTAATCCTAGTTTCCTGGAAAGGTGCTAACACTTTCCCTGCAGAGTGTGGATAGCCTAAAATGTGGAGGCAATAATAAGTGATTGATGGAATACAGGCCTGTGTTTTAAGAAGTTAGTTACTATCCATGATACTCAGCCTTCTTATGCCCTGTGCTGCTGGGACATTTTTTGTGGTTGCTGTCTCAGCAATTCAGTCCCATAGTTCTAATGCATTAGTATAATGTGACAATGTCTGGACTACAAGTACTCTGGAGGAATGCACAAGAGCCACAAAACCAATTATAAAATGCTTTAGATTAGATTATTTTAACTTACATTTATAGATAATTTACTTCGATCCCTATTGTAATTTGCAAAAAGTTTTTATTTTGGAAAAAGATTCAGTGCTTTTTGAGTTCAGGAGTCTTTCCTCCTAGCATGAAGTTGTAAAAGCCTTGAAAAGTTTTTGGTCAAGTAGAAGAGAGAAATGAAAGAAGTCATCCAAATGGCAAGTGCTGTGCAACAACCAGTAAGATATCAGCCAGCCTTCCTAAGTTGCATCACCTTAGTTCCTGGGATTTTGTTTAAAGTCAAACCTAGTTTCTTTGTCATCTAGATAAAGGTTGATTGTACAGCCGAACAGTAACTTCAAGAATTAAAAAAAGGGGTAAGTCTATTCAAACGAATACTGGACTCTTTTCCTTTGAATCCTGGTTGATGAGCTCCTCATGAGTTCAAAAGCTCCTTCATAACAATAAGCTTACTCTCTACATTCATGCACAAAAACCTATGATTTTGACAGGTTTGAATTTAAAGTTGTAAGAACCAACAGATTAAACTTTAATTAAGAAATACTAGTTATAAAACATTTTAACAACAGTGAAAGGGTCATAGTTAAAAGTTGAAGTGCACTTAGGGAGGTATAAAATGGTGTAATGGGAGGAATCATAAGCCAGTTGTGTTGGGTTTCAAGAAGCAAACCAGCTGTTGTGTCAGTCACACACAGTCTGCTGCATTTAAATCAGAGGTCTAGAATTATTTTAGGGTCTGGCTGATGAGACAGAAAAAAGGTCACAATACTGAAATCTTGGCTTCTCTTCCAAGAGATCATTTTACTGAATCTCTGCCATGCTCACCTCGCTCAGAAAGAATATTTTTCATAGTCAGAAAATTGACATTGATTATCTGATCAAGCAAAACATACTATGGCAATTTTTCCACATTATATTCCCATTGCATCTGTCTAACAAGACAAGATTTATATTTCTTTTGGCCATTATTCCTAGAACTTTGTTAGAAATTTCAAGATTATCTTGCCACACTCTTCTGTAATCTTTATCACTGAATTTCTTTATATTATGTTGTCCCCATATCATGCTGGAATGTACCATCTGTTTCACTCAAACCATAAACACAATTTCAGATCTCTCTGGATTAGTCCTAACTAGTCTGTTGTTTTTTTCAGTGGTCCAGTCAGTAGTTCTTGACTACTGACAGAAGGTCTTTGATATTATCTATATAACTAATGCACAGTGACCAACGCTGTCTACAGATGACTGACTTCAGACAAGGAACTGAGGGGACTCTGGTTCTTTCACCCTGCCATGACTGTGAACAACTGCAGTTGATTTGGTGCTGTGGCTCTCATAGGAGTGAAGGAGCTTATCCTACATTATTCCAAAGGAATGATGATAGTTGACATCAGAACTGGTCAATAGTCAGCACTTCTGCAAGAAACACATTCTGTTTCAAAACGGTTCTTTAAAGAATTTGAGAATTTTACTGATGGCTGCTCAGTCCTCTCACAAATACATTCAAAAGAGTTCTGATTCTCAAAGCGAAAAACTCTTGAGCCATGAACACCTTTGCACCAATGTGCCAGGCTGAAGCTGGGAGGCTTACATCTCACTAATAACTGTGTAACTTGAAGTCAAACCCCAAATCTTCTGTAGCAGCAGAGAGGCTGCAAGTCCCGAGTGCCTGGCATGAAGGTGGCCTTTTGAGGGCTCCTGGGCTGCCTGCTGTATGCCTCCATTCTCCAGAGCAGTGGATCGGATCTTTTTAGCATCTGGTGCCAGGTCTTGTTTCTGAAGCCTCAAAACACAGTCATCAACACCAGCCTGAGTCTGTTTCAGCGCTAAACATGGCAGTAATTTATCACAGCCATTCCAGACCGTAGCAGCCAAGACAGTAGCAGGCCCCTCAGTTCCCCTTGCCCCAACAGGGTGCTGAAGGCTTGACAAGCCTGGGTACCCAGCTCGTCAGACTCCCTGCTGCAGAGAGACGAGTTCATAACTGCCCAGGGCCAGCATACCTAGTATTTCCAGCTGATCTGTTAGTTTTGCTATTTTCATTTCCCACATAGTTTACACATCAAAGTTGCCCAAGGCCCATAAATTGTGCACCCTTCACTTCAAGCAGAAATTTCATGATGTAGTGAAACTGATATCATCTGAGTAATCTGACTAGGAAATTGATCAGGGACTAAGCAGGTGAAGCTGTCTCTCTTCCAGCAGAAGTTTGTGGTGGTAATTTTCCTTTGAAAATTTTTCCATTCTGACAAAATGTAATTTCTGAACAATGACAAAAAATTAACAAAAAATTGCAATCTCTCTATAACTGAGATGCACCTAAAACCTGCCGTATTCCTAGGCATCAATGACACAAGTTTTACAGGTTATAACATTACTTGCATAATGGTATCTGAAATTCCTGACGCAAGTTGCAGACATCTGCAAAGGCAGATATCAGCAGTTTCCTATTACTGAGAGTAGTCTGTGAGAAAAACAGGAAAATGTCAACAGGTTCCATTTTTGCAACGCAGGATGACAAGGCAATGCTTACATAGTCTATGCTAAACCTTATTTTATATAGAAATAAGTACTCCATACACTCAGTTCAAATGGTTACAAATATAGATAATACCACAACTATTTAATTATGCTGCAGTACTCGTTAAGCATATGGTCCTAAAAATACAATCCTGCTTTTAAGCATGTATGAGACAGTGTTTAAGCTAGGCAAAATCCCATGTGTTAGTAGAACTTAGCTTTAAAACAGAGGGTCAGGGCATGGTATCTTATTACTGAAGAAGTAAGTGACTGTGTATAAATATTCTTGAACTACAAGATAGGACCTGCTTACAGAGAGAACTCTGGAAGTTGGACTTCAATCACGCACTTATTCAGTCCCCCAAAAGTCTACCTTGAAGATTCCTAGCAGTACAAAAATGACTTGAGATAATTTCCAAAACATCTGAAGCTGGTAGGACTTAGTAGGCTTTGGGCCTCCTCTTTTATTAATGAGAACATTGCTAGTCATATTAATGTAATATTTAATAATATGTTGACCATTTTTTTTCACGCTGATGTTGTTAATTGTTTTCCACAGCTAAAAGCTACTGAGATTGACTGTTTTTTTAGTGATTGTCAAAATTAATGTTCTAAAATCTACACACAGATGGCTAAAATCATTGATACGGATTTTCAAAAGGGCTGAGCATCCATTGCTTTCTGTGTAGTCTGCCCTTTTATACCATAGTTATCCTTTGGATTGTGAAGATTTAGTGTAAACATCTTTGGACAACATCTGAACAGTTAAAAGTGCTGTATATTTTAATTTGGCATCTAAGTCATGTCTGTCTTAATACATATACTAAATCAAAAAGTAAACAGATTACAAACCACATTGTTTCCTTATTCCTTTCTCTTATCACAGTTTATCATGCCATTCTGAAATTACATTAAATCAGTAGATGTTGGTTCGAAAATATTACTGTCTTTACTGTTTAAGCAGGCATATAAAAGCCCAGGCATTACTTAGAAATTCGAAAGAAAAATCAAAGCAGAAATCTTGTCTTAACAGCTTTCATCAGCACCAGTAGTTTCTTTTTAAAGAAAACACTACCTTACAAGCAGAAAAAAATGGCAAATTTGAACTGGAGTTATCAAGGCAACAATGGTAAAAGCCATCTTTAATAGAAAATCAGATTTCTTTATAAAATATTGAATATTTCTTTCTTTTCCTCATAAAAATTCTTCAGAATTACATGGTTGATTAACATAAGTGTCTGTATTATGTATTCAATTGGCTCCAAGGGAAAGTGTCAGGAATTCAGTATTGGTGCAGAATTAGAAGTAGAAAACTTCAATTATTTATGTATTTTGCCTAGGACCTGACCACTGGCCAAGTTATACGCTATTGCCAACAGAGACCATCAATCTATTGGTATTGAAACCAAGGAAGTAAAAAAAGATGCATTTCTGGGGCTTTTCTGGATTACTAGGAAACTTTCCACAGGTAAAGAGAGCATCAATGTCAGACATTCATTCCACATGAATTTTGAGGATAAGGACAATCAATCAGCTTAGTAAAAGGGGGATCTAGAGAGGGGGCTGTGAGATATTTTTTATTTTCCTTCTCTTTTTCTCTAATTTATATAGAAAACAGGACTAGTTGCCTTTCAGGAGTATTTATGTAGATTAGGGTATGCTTGCTAATTTTGTTATACTAGTTGGCAGCACCCTTTGTCACAGAAGATCCAAGTGATATTCTTTAAAATTAGAACTTGTTGGCAAGTGTTTTTGTGTTAATGGCAAAAGAACTGGTAATTTCCCAGTAGGAAACCTCCAGGATAGTCACTGATTTGGGGAGGGGAAGGTAGGAGGAGAGATTCTAAAGACAGTTACTCAATTTAAAAAAAAAAAAAAGTCAACATGCAGTAGGAGACTTATACATATGCAAAAGTTACGCACAGTGTAACTCCATATGGAATCACACTGGGCTAGCTTTTTTTCCTCAGAGAGTCTTATTGCCTTGGTAGCAAAGGAGGATATTTCTTTGTGCTGATGTATAATATTGCAAATGCTCCAAGAACTCCAGGCACATATTTCTAAGCATCATGCACAATCACAGGTGCCTATCACTAAAATGGGAATCAATACACACTTATGTGCTCGTAAGCAAGGAATTAATGATAATGACCAATAAACAGTGTCAATAACATCTGAGTACCTTTGTGGCATCTCATAATCTAAATTCAGAAAACATCAATGATAATGACCAATAAACAGTGTCAATAACATCTGAGTACCTTTGTGGCATCTCATAATCTAAATTCAGAAAACATCAAGTACCTATTAACTGTTAGTTCTATGAAGAAAGAGACCTTTAAAATGCTGTCATAAATACCACAAATTTTAGCATGAAGTGAATTCCATGAGGTAGGACAATTTGTTCTGCAGTTATTAAAATCCAATTACTGTTTCTGGCAAGCTGCTGGTTTTCGGCATTATTTTTTCTTTTGTTTTCTCTCTGGAGTAAAACTTGTATTCACAAATATTTTACCTGAACTTTGTACCTGTATTGAGCAGACATGCAGATTTGCCAATACACTCATGTGTATACCTGGAATTAAAACCTTAAATACCTTTGGCTTAATTGCACAAACTGTTGTTTGTTTTCTTTTTCTCCAGATGTTTAAAAATAGTCTAGTATCAAATCACGTTAATATTTTAACATGGAGGAAACTGCTTGCATGTTATAAAATCTTTGAAATCTATAATTTGCCTGTCAGGAAGACTTAATTGATTGATATTTTTACCATACTTCATGCATTTGCTGGCAGACCTCTCAACGAAACATATAGATTGCAGCAGTTTCATTTCTATGGGGGCCAAATGGATGAGTAAGACTCAGAGCACACAGTGGATAGAAGGAAATACACCTCAGAGGCAGAGTCAATAAAAGAAAAGTTAAAGTCAGGTTTTCGAAGTCCAGTCACACATATCATCCCTAGGGGTAAAAAAAAAAAAAAAGAAAAGAAAAAAAAAGGCATATGTAGATAGCTTTTATAGTTATTTTATTTTGCAAAAGCAATACCATCTCTGTGTCTGCAAAGCTGACTCTGCAAGAGCAAATTGGGTTTTGTGCTCAGTACTTATTAATAAAAATTTAGATAATCTAAATCCATCTTTAAATATTGAAATAGGGCTGAAAGGTGCAGGTGTAAAAGTAAGTAACATCTGCTAAATGTAAATGTCAGCTGTAAAAGTACCTTCAGCTTAATACTAAATCAACTGCTTTTTAGAGAGTCTGATCACCCAGTACCCCACTACAGTAGTAGCTGGATCTCCTCAAAGCTACAAGTATGCTGATCACTGTAAGGTGGTTTTTTTCTGACTTTTCAAGAACAGAAAAAAAGGAAACCCAGAAGAAATTAATGAAGAGAAAGAAGTAAAAAAGCTGTTTAGTAAGGGCCCCAGCAAATGTCAAGTACAAGGTTCTTTTTACAAAAATTAAAAACCACCTCTAAAGTAACAGATTTTATTCATTTTCCAGTGTCTTAGTGTCCTGCTAATAGTCATCAACATGCCAACAAATAATTCATGTTCAATCCGTGTAATGTTATCTTTGGCAGCTTTTTAGATTTTAGGAACATTACAACATGACAAACTAATGGGATGGATTACACATTTTTAATTTAGGCATTAGGAACACATAGCCAGAAGTGTGTTCCTAATAGGAAATTTTCCACTGTAGAGAGTGTAAAGCTATCTCATTTGATACAGCCAAGACAAGAAAGGGGTGTCCCTTTAGAATTGCTTTCTGCTGTAAAGAGATAGTGCAATAGTGCACTTAAGCTGTGTTTAAACAGCACACGATTAAGTGTTTATTAGTTTGCTTTGAATCAATAGTTTAAAATAAGTTGAAACAGTTAAGATGGTAAGTTGAAAAGACAGCAATTCAGCTTTAAAAAATACCAGATTTTTTTTAAAAAATTATGTAAATCACAATTTTAAGATTATGTGCATTATATGAAAATTTCCATGTTCTGTTTCTCTATTTTAGGATCTCCTTCTTGCATTTTATAAGTTTTGATATTTTTTGTGACTATGTTTCTGAAACATTATGCAAATAATCCAGGACCAGACTATTGCCATAGAGTTACATAGTTGCTAAGTAATTGGTAAGCATATTCATAGATGAGAAGGCATTTTAAGAAATTCTTATGATTTCCAAGTTCTGTAAGTTTTGGATATTTATATTTCACAAAAAAATAGCTCACAATGCAATATGCAACATACTAAGCTGAACAAAAGTTCCTTAAAACCCTATTAAAGCAAATACTGTCAAATACTGGTTGAAAGATCTGTGTTGAATATAAACCATCCACAGCCATGATGTTCATGGCCATACCTTCAATCTTTTGCAGTAAATGAGACTATTGTGAATAAATATTGCATGCTGTATAACAAAGTGGTTACACTCCTCAAAATGCTAAGTAATGTATTACATTTTTAAAGGCATGGAAATAAAAGCATACACAGGAGACTGTTAGCAATAGAGTTAGAAAAAAAATGTCCCTTGTAAGCTGTGATTTTCCACATCTCTGTGTACTTACCTCTAAACTGCTTTCAGGAATATGTGCAGTTCTGCCTACCCCAAGATAAAGCCTGGGTATGAGTCCTGACAATGCCAGGGCAATTCAGCAAAACACCATAAATCTGCAGGCGTCCACAAGCATGTTCTCAGTTTCACGGTCAGACCCTAAATGTGCAGTGGCATTTCTAACTATTTCACTCTATGGCGGCATTTCTTTGTAATAGAACCAGCAAAAATGAACCTGTCAATTGCTTTTTAGTGTCATCTCATTCTCTGGAATGCAGACAAGTATTCAAATGTAGCTGAGGCTTTTAACAAACCAGATGGCTTGGCAATTGTCACTGTTGTCCTGAAGGTCAGTTACTGACATACTGAAAACACATGTCAATCTTCCCTTTCCTTACTAAAACTGCAGTCAGTGATGAGGACTAGGAAAAACACTTATTATTTGTGTAAAATTGGTGGAGATGACTGTCCCTTACCCTGATTTAGCCCGTATTTCCAACTTTGCCCATGCTGCTACATGGATGTTTTACCCAAATCCCCTTCTCATCCACAGGCCCTTGAGCAGCTGTGTTTTAAAGCATGGGTGCTAGTGAGCTTGAGGTGTTTTGCCCACCTTTGTAACAGGCAATGCTTGCACATTTTATGTTTGTTTTCCACTCCATTTACAGCAATGTAAACTTTCACAGATAGATGGTTCGAGTCCCATGTGCTATTACTGTCTATCAATCAGAAAAAAAAGCTAAATCAGAACTCCAAGAAATCTTAGATCCATACATATGACATATTTAGCCTTTCAAACGCTATTGAGGCAGGAAAAAGAATTCCTTATTATTAAGGACTTTTTTATATTAAGGAAGTATCATAAAATAATATTATATATTGTTATGTACTGCTGAAATATAATTACTCATAGTTCACATTGCAAAAAAGATACCAGCAAAACCATCTCGCTGAATACTTTCAAAGTGAATTTCAAGGCTGAGCACATATGATCAAAGCAATCATATACTTCTGAACCACAGACTATTTTCACACTACTGTTTGCATTACTTTCTAAAGCAGAAGCAAAACTTCCCATTGTTTCCTCAAAAGTTCTAAATTTTGCCTCATTCATAGTGGGTTTGCAAAGCTAAACTAATGAACATTTATAAAGCATACTCTTATTCTTGATTCTGTCAGACTAATACTATTGTTATGTATTTAGGATTTTAAAGTATTCTTTTATTTACAGCTTGGCTTATGCAATGAGAACCTGAAGGGTGTCTTGAAGGCCTTGGATTCAGTAAAGACTGAGGTAAACGTCATCATAGCCTGATCATGATAATATATAGAGTAGTTAAATTAAAAGCTACACAGTGTTTCATCTGCCTTTTTGAAGACTTCACAATAATGCAGGGTTTCAGCGGAAGGAGGCTGTTGAGATGTAGGAGCTGAAAGTATGATCCTGGACATGAGTTTATGGGATCCCATAAGATATTTTGTATTGTGGGGCTCCACCCTGTAGACGGCTATGGGCTCTTTGTGTAAGATTCCTACCTAATCCTACACTTCCATCCATCTGTCTGTCTATTTAAAATTACCCCTGGTATCCATCACCAACACAGACTTACAGTAACCAAACTCAAGTTTTTCTTAGTTAAAGGAAAGGAAAAAAGGGGAGAAATAACACCAGAACTGCACTTTTCTTAAGCTGTCTTGCTTACTTACAATGACTATACCCACCAAGCCTCTCATAAAGGCACAGGATAGGCAGAGATAGAATCTGAATATCTGAATTTTAGTGAAGTATGTTAAAAAAACAATACAGCATCTCCCACAGGATTTTAAAAAGGAGTGTAGAGTTTGACCCTGAAGATGCAAACATTATCAATGTGCATGATTTTCCCTTTAGCTTCAACAGACAGCTGAAAATTATACACAGAAGTGTTTTGCTTGTTCAGGAGCACAGAGTTCAGTATTTTGAAAACAAACAAACAAACAAACAAACCCCACAACCATTTAGTCAGTGATGACTGAACTCTTTGGTACATGATACCATTTGGTGGGGGGAAGCTGTTCTGTGTTTTGTTTTTGGAGTGACACTGCTCATTGTCAGCAGTGATAGCTTAGATGTATCTCAGCATCAAATGTATCACCAGGGCAAGAAACTCACCTCTAATACTATGAGAAAACACTGGAGTTTTGAAATTTCCTCCTCTGATTTAGCAACACACTCACTTGTAGACTGAGATGTAAATCCTATTTTACTCATGGGTTTCATTAACCCAGCGTATTTCCCACAGGGTAAACAAGTTTGCTTTTGCAATTTTCGTCCTTCAGGCCTACTGCCTAAATATTCTAAATACAGGTATTACTGGATCTACAGTGGCTCTGATTCATCCTCCCCTCCATGACAGTGTCATCTGGATTATCCTTAAAGAGCCAATTACTATCACCTCAGAGCAGGTATGGTATTACAAAGAACAAGACCCTTCTCATCTTTTAGTTTCAGGAACATTATCACTTTACATTGTGTTGCTGTATTGTTTCAGGTTTATTTGTCTCATTTGTACTGTAAAATGAGTACTACCTTTACACCACATTATTGCTGTTAATAAATTTTTATGATTCTGCCTTAGCCAGGTCAGGCTACTCACATCTTACAAAGTCTTAAGTGAATTGAAATAAGATGACTTCAGATTAGTGGAGTTGCTTCCATTGCTCTAGTAAAGGTGATTTGCTTATTTAAACTTCCTTGTGTGTCTCCTAAAGCAGAAGCCAGGCAACAAAGATGAATTCTTTCCATCTTCATTCCTACAAGACTCCCCAAAAGAAATTCATATTCTCATCAAATCTCAGCCGGAAACCTGCCTGAGCAGGGAGTTTTGTGATGTGCCACAAGACCAAACAGCTATAGTTCTCCATTCAGTGCTGTTGTAGAGTGGTTAGGAGCTGTACCAATTGCTTTATTATTGCATTATTTCCTAACAATGTCTGTAGGACAAGTTAAATATCCCTCACTGGCCTTTTCAATGTAAGTATTCTTTCTGTTCTAAACTCTTAAAAAATTTTCTTACACAATTCAGTTATTGCCATCTGTCCTTCCAAAGAAGTTTGAATTAATATCTTTCCAGATAAGGTTAGTTAAGTACTTCATATGAAGATCCTTAATATTTCTTATTAATTGGGCTACTCAGTGTATAGGGAACAGAAATTAAGTACAGATAGTTTAAGATAAAAAGCAACATATAAAGCAAAGTTGAATTAGTTCTAAGGCATTGGGTTTTATTTTCACAATTGGCAATAATTTTAATTTATCAAACCCCAGTTTATTTACATAGGTGATAACCAAGTGTTACCGGTATCTAAAAGTTTCTGTGATAGCTGGATATAGGAATAAATAGGATATTCAAAAAGAGTTGTTTGTTCCAGTACTTCTGTGGCAGCATAAATCCTGACACACCACTGGATTAATTCACCGTTATGAAGCTTAATTTTTTTAAAGAATAGAAAGTTACTTGGAAAGTATAATGATTTCTCACTAATATGCAGTTCAAAAGTCAAAAGCTAAATATACCCCTTCCTTCCTTCCTCCATTTAGCTGGCTTAATTCCACACGATCTGGTCTTTCGCAGAAGGGGAAGCACCTTGTCCCATACTGAGCAATCACTGGCAACCCCAACTGCTGAAAGGCAGAGTGGTGAGAGGCTAATTCCAGACAACAAAAGCAAATCTGGACCACAGTTTAGCAACGCATCCAGACAAAGACTATGGAAAAATCTATGAAAGAAATAACAACATGCATATGTCCTTAGCTGCAATATTCCTGTCCTGCCAGAAGCTGTTGCAATTCACTGTGGCATTTGGCTAATGCTTTTACTACTTTTAATCTATATCTTTTTGTGGCAGGCAACTGATCTGTTTCAATGCAAGACTTCTAACAGTGAAATGTACTTTAAATTATTTAATGAATCACATTCCTTCTGATGTACTAAGTAAACCATGGTGATAAGAAGCAAAGTTCAGAATGAAATTTATTAGTATGCAGCTTCCCACGAGAAGAGTTTATGCAACTGTATGAGCTGTCTGTTGCTTTTTGCAGTGAAATTGCTACTGTTAAAGGCAATTACTAATGCGTTGTTGTTGATTTGGCTAATAAAAATGTTTTCTTTTTCTAGTTTAGCTGATACATGCCAGATTAAAACTAAATTAATAAAGAAAGTGCTTTGACATGAAGCAGTATTGTAACAGTGCTATGCTATCAGTATTTTAAAAGAAATTATATGATAACTGCTGGTTTATTTCACTGGCAGACCTAATAAAGGATTATTAGACATATGTCCACAGGAAAGGAACGCACCTTGGTCTAGCTGTACACCTAAGTCACACTTACAGCACCAGTTTCACTCTTTCTTAAGCAGAGCAGTACTCAGCTTTGCAAATGGCACTGGCAGTGACAACTGAATAATTTAATAGCCAGCAGGGGCAAAGGTCTGAAGAAGATAAAGTCAGACTTTACAAGGATACAAATGTAAAGCATTAGAACAGAAATGGGGTTTCCGGTTGACCCCATTATGTAACTTAAATGTTATTTGACTGAAATGATGAAGTACCTTCACTAAATTACGTGACTATTATCTGTTGGGGTTTTGCAGCACATGTTGCTACAGATACAGTTTCTTCTTTAACATTTGCATGCCCTTGACTATACAGTAAAAGCAGTGCTGTAAGCATTTACAGTGCCTCACACTTCCTCTATAAATTAAAGACATTTTTCAAATCCATATTCCCAACATACTCAAAAGCTGGATTGCTTTGTATGGAAAATGCCACCTCTGCTGCAGTGAGCTGCATTCAGTGAGACGTACTCCTAGGTTCACCTTTTCAGCTAACCAGCGTGTGTATCTAGCAACAGGATCAATAAGGCCTTGGTCTGTGACTCACCACCATAATGTAGTGGCAACAATTATCATAACAAAACATGTGAAATGAATAACCAATAACTTGCCCCAATCAGATTACCTTATACCTGCCTGGTTTATGCATCCTTGCTGTCTTTTGCCATTAGCCTGTTAAGCATGATGACAGGAGTCAAGACTAACTTACTTTGATGCAATGCATTTGTAAGAAATACAATAAAATCATACCAAGATATTTCTTTATTCCATTGCAAAACAGGTGCCACATTTACAGCTAACTTTCTGTATGAAGTAGGTTTTCAGATATCACAAGCAATTTACACCAGAAATAATGGAAAGATAATTTAGTTTTATTCTCCTGTCTTGGAATTAAGGGGAAAATGTTAATTGCAAGTACAGAAGAGTAAGCACAAACATGGCAGCTAAAATGCAATACTTCAGCTTAGTCTGAGACCTCCACCTTTATGAACAAGAATCTCCCTTTTGTCAGAAGAGCTTCTTTCCTAATAATATCAATCCCTGATGCAGAATCATTAACAAAATGGGAGATCATCCATGAGCATGGGAATGAGGACCTCAGTATTCAAAAGCAGTCTCTGCTTCTGTGCTAATTAAAAAGCAGACAAATCAACATTCAGTCAGATTTCCTGCCATCTTTATTAGTAATACCTATTCCTATTACCTTAATAAGCAAAGCCAGTAAAATGCCTCTTTCTGTTCATAAGCTTACAAAAAGAATTACAAAGAGGCCAATAATTCCCTCAGATAACTGATACCTTCTTAATGAATGATCCTGAAGCCACACCATTTGTCTCTGCCTTAGTACAAGAACTGCATCATCCCTTTAACAGCCGTGAACAGGAAAATAACCATTTTCAATCCTCTCAGTTCTCCAGAAAAGAATCTGATGGTGCCTGTGGGAAAAGTGAGAACAGAGGCACAGCTATATCACTTTGGTTTTGGAGGAGGCATCTTCCTTGTGATGGGAAAAAATTAAAATTCACAAACAGACCACAACAGGCACACATTTGAGAAATGGCAACAAATCTGTTAGGCAGAACAACAGCTTCCTATACAAATCTGTTTCATTCAAAGTCTATTAAAAAAGCGCTCTAACTATTGTCCCAAGATATAATTTCCCTGATTTAGATTAGGCCTGAGCTGCAGAGCTGCGGGTTCCATCATTTAAAGACCTTTGCATGTGTGCACAAGGGTGACGGGATGTGGGCAGCTGTATCTACTGGTTTGTCTCAAGTTCATCTCCAACATAAATGATGTTACCCTGCTTCTTTCTGTGTAACTCCTTCAGAAAGTTACTTTAATAAAATACAAGTGAAAATAGCAAGTAGGAACAACTGTGAAAATCAAATGGACCTGATTACAACAGCCAAGAAAATAAATAAGCAATTCATAGGCTAGGAAATGGCAAGGCAGAGGAAATGTCTGACTTGATCAAGGAAAGGCAAGGTCATTTCATAGTATCTCTAGACTTTGCCTACCGGTGAAGGAGAGATCTCTTACCTGTATAGCAAGGAAAGAGAACAAAATACAAACAAAAAAACAAAAAGGATTTTATTTTCCGACATAAAGCTATCACTTCATTGACATCTAATGGCAGTTGCTGGCAATATAAAGGAGATGGAAGGGAAAATTTCCCAGTGCCAGTAGTTTGAATGAGTGATTTCTCAATGCCAAAGACTTGAGGAAACAAACAGAAAACCATAAATATTTTAAGGCTAATTTTAAGAATACTGCTTCTGCCTTTTACCAGAATGAATAATTTCCTCATTTGCTGCTCAGTATTTTATTTTTATATAAAAATGTTGGTATCTGTGTGCTGTGTGTCAATAGCCAAACCCCACAGTAAATCACCTTTAGTCTCAAATGACAAACAGGCAAATGCGAGATACCACAGACACAACTCATCTAGAGAACTTCTGCTAAGCTTCTTCTCATCTTGCAAAGGCTTTCAAAATACAGTAACTCTGCTAAAATAAAGTTCCCTTGCGTAGCTCCAGAGCTCTGAAAAAGTAGTTAGCATTTAGCATCTGATTAGCAGAATGGGCTCCAGGACAGGCTCCAGCAATCCCTTCCATCTTCACCTCTGTTGGGCATCTTAACTAGGACTCCTTTGTTGGGGTTATAAGAGAAAACTAGGTTGATTAATGTTCCACATTCATTTTTTCTTTATAAAATCCTTCCTAGTTCAACTTTTCCCTCAAGGGAAGAAGTGTACTGTTATAACCACAAAGGTGTCAGCTGGTAAGTGTACTTTGAGAATGCCCAGATAAACCCTGTAGATGAGAGAGATAGCATGAGCAGGCCTAGTTAATAACTCCTGATATAGCTTAGGGCTTTTACTGTAGGCTCTGTAGATCTTTTGGAAAAGGTAAGACCTCATACAACAAGTCTCACTTCTTTCACAAGACTTTCTGGGAATCCTCTGCATCTTTAATCCCATCTATAACAGGCACAGAAATGCAGGGCTCCAGTGCTGAGCAAGCCCAATGGCACAGGGTGGGAAACGTGGGACTTCAAATCAGCTAGCAACAACATTGGGCAGTGGAAGAAACCACTTAATTTTTAAGTCAGTCACAGCAAACCATTTAGAAAACTTCCAGATGTAATACCACATCCTGAAACTTTAAGAATTGTTTTTCAAACAAAACTGCTTGTCAATATCAATACATTATCTAGCTATTCTGAATTTCTTGATTACGTTATTTACCACAGAAAAGAAAAGAAAAAGAAATGCTAAAAAAATCCCACCAGGGTTAATGGTATACTGCTGCCTATGCTATGGTAATGCATTATAGCTTCCTTGCATGCCTTATTCAAGTTTTTCTGCATGAGCACAGAGCTCACATAAAATGCATTTATTTTTTGACCACTTAAGCCATTAAGTCTTTTGCAATGCACTGAGGTAACCAAGAGATCACACCATAAAAACTTTAAAATCAACAAACATTTTTGCCACAAATTTCACCATAGCGTAGCTAGAACCAGCTCAGCCTAAATAGTGTATGCATAGGAAATATACACCAATGGGATTGTTCATGCCAGTACAGTATACTGTGACTGATTTCTTTAAGAGCTATCCATTGCAGCCAAGTCCACCAAAGGCGTAAGGTTCCTCTCAGAAGGGTGACAACAAGGCAGCTGCTCCCCTGAGGGACAAGGTGCCCTTTGTCCCCAAGGCATCCCGGTTGCTTCCAGCAGATGACCAAAACACAGCGCTGCCGTGGGGCGCTGGCCTGCTGGGATCCAGGGAGCCTGGGTGGATGCAGGACCAAGCTGTGCCATTTTGGGAGTGGTAACAGCAGCAGCACTTTCTGTTACTGCCGCCTGAAATGAGCACTTCCCTCACCACCAAACTATTGCCACCTGATCATCCCCTTTTAGATATCCATTACGTTCGCTTCCTATTTTGTATGTGGAGAGCTACTGCTCACATTTGGATAAATCTGTGAAATCCAGAGGTTGTAATATCTTGTCCCTGGTATTTGCTGTATTGGGCAATGTGTAGCCTCTACTTTATTTTCTTATAAATATACACACACAGAGTTCAGGGTGGAAATTTAAAAGCGAGCTGGCAAAGACCCAAGCTTCCCTCTCTTTTCCCATCCCAGAGGGGTTTCAGCTTCATTCTTCGCATACCCTTGGAACAGCATTTACCCCTCCTCAGGACACCCCTGAGCTTAAATCCAGCCTGCCCAAGCAAGAGAAACCTGAGGATGGCTGAGGGGTGGCTGAGCATGTCGCATGCCCGGGTCTTGGTGTATGTGGCGGGTGGGATGACGGCTGCCAGAGCCGTGCTCAGTAACCAGATATGGTGGGGCGGGGGGCAGCGCATCTGCCGACACGCCGCCGCAGAGCACGGCCCGCTGCAGCGCCTGGTTGCAGCTGCACCCCAAATTCAGCCCCGGCCAGGGCTGCTGGCCGGGGGGCTCACCCGCCGCAGGGCTCACCCCCACACAGGCAAGCATGGCCTTCATCAGCGTAGCATAAGGCAGTTTCTCAAGCAGTGTGTTTGATCTTTTGGTCACAAAAACATCAGACCCGCGCAGGAATCCTGGCAGCGTGAGGACATGCTTTTTTGAGACACCATATATTTGATTTGTGGTGATGATGTAGCTGCCCTTATCCTCGCTGAGATCTTTAGCAAACCGCCTGTTGACTGAAGTCGAACAGGACAAAGCAGTGAATGAGCCTGAAAGACTGGAAAAAAATAGAGTCTGTCATGACAAAATCTAATGCAATAAAACCTCATCTCTACTGGGACGTTCCGTTACCAGAGCAATGTCATAATATGAGCCAACATAAAAGACCAAGTCATGCACTGCCAATACTTTTATAAATGTTACCTCTGAACATACCCGTTCCTGCCCTGCTGTAAACTCGCTCCTTCTGGAGGGGTGTTAATCAAGAGAAAGTGGAAGGCCGGGGCAATCTGGTCATCTGGGCCACCCCTTGAAACCAGACTGCTTCCTCATGATAAGGAGACACTAACCCCTGGCACAGCAACAACCTGCTGTCAGGAAACGTTTAGATTTACCCTTGAAAAATGTGTCAGGACAGATTTGGTAGTAGTGGCACAAAAAGCTGTCAGCAACTGACAACACCTCTGTCTTATCAGGAGGTTCCCCATGAGGTAAAGCAAGGAGGGGGACATCCACAGCTGCTTCTGTGCAAGCAATTAGGCTTCCCTGCAGTCCTCTGAGGGTGGCCAGATCTGCACGTCTTCCTCCTCTGTCCCTCACCAAACTGTGCACTCTTCCACTGATTCGCACTGTTGTGAAGCGTGGCCTAGTATCTTTTCACAGATCCTTGTTTCTTAATTATCTTCATGGAACCGTACAAGCCTTTTTCGCAATGGCAACATACTTTGGAGGCATGGTCCAATGGAGCCATTGTGTCTGTGAAAATGTATATATTCAAGAGGAATGCCTGTAAAGGTCACACTCCAACTTCAGAGTGGCTTCATTCCTTGAACAAGTCCTGTAGGATTAACATTAGGCAGCATTTTCCAAGGCTGCCGGCTAACTATGTTGCGTGTTGCATTTCCATTACATATCCCACAGCAAAGTTTGTAACATGGATTCTTTCGTTATAGGGACAAAGGAGAGAAAAGCTCCAGGGGAAGCCTCCAGACAGCTTTAGACAATTATTGCAAAGGAAAGCTCTGCCAAGACCTACAGAACTGTTTCTCATCTCACTTGTATCCTGCTTCTGGCCTCCATGGTTTTCCTGGTATGAACATTGCTGACCTTTCCTGTCATCCTTTAGCCCTCCTTCCAAGTATTTGTTGTATGCTTATTTCTTTCTTCAAGTGACATTTTAACTCATTGCAGCTTATCTGATGGATGAGAGGGAGACTGAGAACAGATATTTGGCTCAAGCAGGTGCAAGACCAGACATTTGCCTACAGGAGATCAAGCTCTAGACCTGTTACTGAAATCTCATTTCTGTGACACTACGGCAAGTTGGGCCAGTTGTGAAGGAAGCATAGACTAAGTTCAAGTAAATGACTCAACAAAACAATATTGTGAGTATAAAGGAGTATATCTTAAAACCTAATTGTGTTCAAGGCTGTGACATACAGAGCGTTCATACTCATGTTCTTCTGTGGGTCTGCAAGCACACAGGGATATAGTTATTCCAATAGGATGGTTAGATTAATGGCAAAACTCAGCAGCTACTGCTGAGCTTTTGTTCCCAAAGTTTATGCTTTGAAATCTCTAAATGTCACAACAGAAGTGACCCAGCTTGCCACAGGGCTGGCGCTTCCATTAACTAGGAAATCTCTTAGGTATTCAGTACTTCAAGCAAATTAAAAGCTTATTTTTAAATGGTGAAACAAGAGTTAAGTACCATTTGAAAACAGTGACTTGATGTGACTACTGCAAAGCCACAAAGAAAAGTGGTGCAAAGTTAGGAACAGAACAGAGTTTCTGTGCAGGGCTCCCATGCTAGAGGTGGCTCAATCCCCTAGAACAAACCTACCATTAAACCACAGCTTTCCAAAATCACTTTCCACTGCTCTTCCCATGACAGATATGTGACCTGCTCCTGACCTAAAGTCAACTTCTACGTATCCAGTTTTCCAGGCTGCAAACCAGAAGGCTCCTCTTTCCTCACAGAGGACAAAGCGGGGGCTCAATTTCTGCCTGTTCCTATCCTGCTTAATCTCACCTGCATGGTCCTGGCTTTGACCACAGGGCCCGTTGGTTCTAGTTTGACCACATACTTAACAAAGCTGGCTGTTTCCATAGTTAAATCAGCATTCACTTATGTGCTGGCTTCTGTGATGCAGAAGTCACAAAAACCTTTAATTTCTGCTGAAAGACAAGAGACTGATGAAGCATCAATCCACCTGTTTTGCAAATATGGAGAGGCACAAGAAAGGCTTACAATAGGATTCAGAAGATGCATTTTGGCACCCGTAATGAAACTTAGGATGAATGCCAGTGGCTAAATTCGGTAGAGAACTCCAGAAAGCAGATGCCAGCCTGCCTCTCTCATTTACGAGACATCTAAATACCACTGTCACACAGGAATACCATGTGCAGTGGTGCCCACAGAGCAGCCAGCTTATGGAGACTTAAGTGTCCAGACTGAGTGGGGACAAGGTGTCACGCAGCTGCTCCAGTGGGATTCAGAAAGGAGAGAGGTGCTGGTGAAGCCCTGGGTCATGCTGCTGCACATGGCACTCCTAGCACAGACCAGAAGTGTTAGCCATGCCCACGCAAGCAACGAGAGGGACAGGACTTGGCCATGGTCAAGTGGAAGCTCCCCAGCATGATTTTGGCGAATGTCAGCTAGACCCTTCTGCGAGAGGGCCCAAACTGGGTGAAATGATAATCCCTAATAGACTGTATGGAGGAAAGTATGCAGGAAAGATCAGTTGTATGGACTCAAGACTTGTTACAACCCTTGTTCCAGGGCTGGAAAGTGGGCCCTGGCTTGTTTTATTTACCACAATAGGCGCAGCTATTAAGTTCTCTGCAAAGCACAGCAGATACACCCCGTTTCCCACTCGAGAAGCAGGGGATGTTGGTAGTTCACACACTCATTCAAGAAGTAGGCATCCTTTCCATGCTCAGCCCGAGGGATCCTTGTTGCCTCTGAAGGTGTCTTGATGGGCAGCAACACTGGCTTTTAACATGAACACTTCACTGCTCTAACTGGATTGTACTCACATTATGGGTGTGATATTATGCCTCTCTGTAAATGCACAAAATAAAGTGATAGCAACAAGAATATGCAACTAAGCTATTTCTTTTTAAATATCTAGCCGTTCATTTGGTTAGTGGTTTTATACCTTGGCTGGGTAGCTTTTTCCTTGCCAAAGAGAATGGTAACTCTTGGTGCCAGTAAGAAGCATGAGCTAATGTTTGTACAGTGCCTACCAATGCAAGAGTGCTAAGTACTAGAACTGAAGCACATCTTAGCACTCAAAGACCTGCATGCTGAATAGTTGACCCAGTGCCCAGACTGGGATGAATACTGACTTTGAAGAGGCTGAATATAGCTTTAACCCACAACAGAAAAGAAGTCCAGTACAGACATATAAGTAACAATATGTAAAGTGTAACTAAACAGCAATACACACTTTTCAGAAAATGAAATGGAGCTTTCTCTATTTCAATACAAAGCAGTCCAGTTATTCACATTTTCCTCTTGCATGAATTATTGGATGTAAGATGAGAAAATTCTTCAGTTTAATCTTTTTTTTTAATCTCAACCCCTTATAGTAGGATCTTAGTAGAAGTGACTCTGCAAACACCCCTGAAGACATTGTCATAATGCAACACAGTGCCAGTCACTAAGGCGAAGTGAAGTGAAATCATGAGACTTCTGTATTATTTAAGCAGTATCTCACTGAAGCTGTGTGCATACCTGAGTGCTGTTCAGCTCTGATATCCTGGGTGTTCCCACTCCCCTGCTAGATGGCTGTGCTGCAGGGCTAGATTACTAGATTACTTCCTGATTGCCATAGCTCAGAGGTGGGGGCTGTTAAGGCTGTACGTACCCTCTGTACACTGACATAGAGGGTGAAATCCAGAGGAGTAAAAATTATAGTTATCCAATAAATAATTAAATAAAAAGAAAGAAAAAAAGAAGAAGCAGGCCAGAGAAGACCATTTTGGTAGTGCATTTTCCCACCTATAGTTACAATTCTCATCTTTCTGTAGTGGTGAAGATCTTTTTCCACCTAACATACATTTACAGAGTGCTTGTGTGAACCAAGAAGCCTGTCTTCAGTCCTAGAAGTGATATTTAGATAGCTCATAACCAAGAGACAGGTAGGCAAATGTTTTCTGGGACCTCACACAGAGAGTGAGGCGAGAGTGGTGCCACAGCTGAAGCAAATTCATCAGCAGAAGCTGGTTTCAAATAGTTGGTCAGATTGTCTATATGAATCTTTACTGTTCCCTTTGCAAAAAAACTGCTCAATGATGATCACCTACACTCAGTTGTATTTACTGCATGTGTGAACTTGCCCTTGCACAGAACTTGCTCCCAGAGCTTCAGGCACCAGCAGAGTCCAACCTGCTGCCCATGCTCTGCCCAGCGGCTTCCCATGTGCTCTGAGAAGTCCAGCCAAGCCAGACCATGCTGGACCTCCAGAACCTCCTTGGCAGCACTGACGTGGCCATGCGCAGTCCAGGCTCCTTATACACAACTGACTTAGATGGGTTTTTTTGTTTGTTTTTTTTTTTTAACAGCTGGGGAAACTTCCAGCTTGAAGCAAACACTGAAAAACTTACCTTGCACCAACAAGTGGTTGTTTCTGGCGTGTGGTTTTTAGACGTGTAGAACTAGGTGAGGCTAATTGCTTATAGGAAACAGGGGAGCATTTGAATGCACAGATTCACCTAAATATGATCTTTTAAACGTGAACATCTTTTGCTAATATCTGAAAGTAATCTTTTTTTTTCATAATCCATGTTTCACTTTTAAGAAAGGGAGTAAAGTCACAATCAACAGCACATCCTTAACACGTGAGTTATGTTCCATACTCTTCTTCCACAGGCTGAGACTTCAGGACACTGTGAGTGTCATTCCAGCTGTCGTCAGTGGGAAGGCGACACCCAGACTATTGCCTTATTTACAGTGACATCTACCGTCAAAAGCAATCTGCAGAGGGCCTCTTTTTCTATCAGAAGGTTTGTTCTGTCTTTGGCATTTCTCTTCTCCTTCTCCAGTTCTCACTGCTCAGTTGTTCACAGTCAGTTCAACATTTTAAATTACTGAATGTAGTTTAGTCCGCTATTATCTTTTCAAACCCAATATCCCTGTCCTCAATCATTCCTCTGTCTCCAGAGTATATGTCAAAATAGAAGGTTTTGTATCATCAGTACATTTGCTGGTGCATTTAAGAGTGCTGGGCATCTCCAGCATCCAGAAGACACAGTATCTGCTGGGGTAGCATCATCTCAACACCGTATATTTAGCATTCCCACATAGCTGCCTACTGAGTGTGGCTATCCCTGACACCATCCACACACCAAAACCGAGGCCACTCTGGGCACAGGACCCTGTCTGCAGACTTCAAGAGGTTGGTGGAGTCCAGTGACAGCTCAGTTCCATAGGACTCGACAGAATCTGCTGTGCTCTAGAGTCATGATCCAGCTCTCCCTGTGTACTCTACGGTGTATGTGTGTATATATACATACACATAACATGTATATCATATATTGTGTATTTACTTATAAACATATATACAGACAGAATATATACATAGGTGGTTTAGTGTAGTTGCTAAACATTTTAGGAACAATACGTAGGAAGAGTAATTATATTAATACCATCAGACTGTGAGTACAGAAGAGAATATTTCAAGGATTTGCTCAGGACACCTGCTGAAAACACCACACACCATGTTACGGCTACTGAAATAATGTTAATTAGTAAATAGTGTTTTGCTTTTATTTTGTCATATACAATCATTGCTCTGTATCATCCAGTTCAAAACTAATTTGGTCAAACAGGTTTGCTGCAGCAGACATTCACGAAGGGCTTTGCTCCTCATACAAAGGTCCCCTGAACCAGTCAGGAAGATGAGCTAAACTGCTTTGAGAAATTCAAGGTTTCTTTTAGGTATTGGGCCAACAGGCTGGAAGTTCTTTGGGTAGTCTCTACAGACATTTTTAACAGACTTAAAAATTAATATGTTATTGAATAGCAGAGTACCATGACTCTTGTATTATTTAGTTTCATACAGCAGTAAGATATTGCTCTTATTTATAACTGTATTGGCAATTAAATAGGTAACAAATGCTATATAAATAGTCTTCAGCAATTTTTGGATTGTCGTTGCTATCTGCAGGCCTGGGGACACAGGATTCTTTCAGCTATTCATACATAGGTACCTATGCCTTCTACAATGACAGCTTTAAAATGATTTTGGAATATAAGTTTGGGTGCTGAGATTCTTGGCGATTTCCACATAAACTGCTTATTCATGAAATCACAAACTACATAAGCAGCTGGAGTTTAAACAGGACAAAGGAAAAACAGAAATCAAGAACAAACTCTCTGAAAAACACCAAGGATGACTGGGTTCCTTTTTTCCCTCAAAAATGTCAAAGTGCTGGTTTTTTAAACATCTGAAAAATGGAACTGTCATGAGCATCTGAAATTGTTCAAATTTATGTACTCAGGTATGAGGGTGAAATTTGCTACAATACAAGTGACACAGGAATTGGCTGTGCAGCACATCAGTACTGTTAAGCTGAGTCAGAGAACCGGTTTTCACGCGACAACCCAGTACTCTGTCAGAGACATTCCCTGTCCTTAAATACTGCTGCACGAGAGAAGCCAACACAGATCAGATGTGCAAATGTTCCACCACAGTGAAAACTTGTACTTGGCATGAATGATGGAGAGGTTGACAGAAACAGGAAATAAAACATTAATTTAGAAACGTTTTTGTTTAAGCACTTCAGCATTACCTCCTGTCTCACAAAGACTGCGGGCACCCAGAAAAGGCCATTTGTCCATAGAGTAAGTACTTAATGAATAAAACATGGCATCTCACCATTAGAATTACTGTGAATGATGTCTTCTAAAACTTACTTGCATAACTCTATAAAAAATAGTCAATAGTTCAAAGAAGCGCTATCAGAAACTTTATGTACAAATGACTGCATGTATTACCACTGCCAAAGACATTTTACTTGAGAGATAATAAAGATACCTAACACTACACTGCCCAAATACAGACTTCAAATGAGGGGTGACAATTTTTTGCAAAACTTGAGCTGGAGGCACTAGTTATAAAACTGCAGCTTTCTCTGTAAAATTTCAATCTCTTCAATAGAAAATACAGGACACATTCATAAAATCCATTTTTTATTTTGCTAAAATCCTTATAAATATGAAAGCAGTGGATCAACTCCACTGTTTTCAATATGTAAAAAACATGTAAAACTTTTGTTTCTGATACAAAGCAGTAGCCTTATTACTTTCTCTTCCGAGGCAAACAAACTTCATAACCTTCATGCAATCTGTAAACATTTTGTCCACATTCTGCAGCTACTCACATGACAGGGAAACATCAGATCCAACACTAAGCCTAAAAAAGGGTATGAAAACACGCAACACACTTCTGCTCTCCCCACGCACATTTTCCAGATGTCCTCATTCAGAAAGAACCAACCTGAGGTCTTTTCAGCTACATTCTTCTCCCTATGCCAGAAAACAAAAAGTGCCTAGAATTTTTTCCCCTTTGGTTAATGCTTGTACTTACTGCCACTGCCAAATATCTTTTATTTCTCCCATGGTCTACTGTGTTCTTTCCTTCAGAAAACATTCAGAAGGCATCGAGAGGCCTTGCAACAATAGTAGCTATATGCTGGGGAGGAGAAAACAAACAAAAAATCCACCTACCTTAAACTAAGCTAAATATCTATGTCTCTATGTCTAATTTATTCAGTTATAAGAAGGTATATAAAGATAAAAAATCAATCCTGATTCAGATTTCCCTCGTTTGTCCATCTAAGATCAAAAGACCTGTTGAGGTAAAAGGCACAGCCTAGAAAACCTATAAAAATCCTCAGATTCATGGAGAGCAGTCATCAAAGATGAGCCGGTCAGAATTACTACAGAGATTGCTGGTAGGTGCTGCCCCTGTAACCTCTAGCTGCCTCTTCCAGGTACCACTGTTTTTCACTACCTAGTTCTCACAATCTGAGGGTAAATCTAATCCTATACTAAGCTATATCCTATAGCAAGTTCATTAAAAATAATAAAAATAAATTTTGTGTAAAATGAGCAATTATATTCAGATAACAAAAGCTCCTGAGAGAAACACACGCTCAAGTCAATTCATAAAGCCAGACGTTTCAATGCATCGCTGTTGAGGGCTGACCTTTTATTAGATTTTGACTTGATTCTGATTTCTTTGGCTAGTTCTAACTGCTGTCTTTGGTCTTGGAATGTAAGTGCAACCACACAAGTTCAGCTATGGCAGCAGAACATCAGCCAGTACTTAGGAGACACTACACACCTGAGTAGTGCTGTGCTCCACTGCAAGATGTGAGGTATGCGGCATGGGTTTCATTCATACTGCAGCAGGCAACGCGTCTAAGCATGAAACGGGCTGGAGCAACAGCTACCTCTGCCTCCTGATTTTAAGTGGTAGGAGCCTGATGCTCCATGGATATAGTGTTACGGTCCCTTACTGTTCACCAACTGCAACAGACTGGATTTAGGAACAAACGGTTCCCTCTGTGCTCTTCCACCTTGCAGTTTTCAGGTTTCAGGACAATTTCACCACTATACATGGTGGAATTCAGGAATACCTAATCCATCAATATACAAAATCCTTACTATTTGCTTTAAAGGAAAAAATCGATCAGCACATCATTACTGCTATGAAGCAGTCAGAATAACAGGATCATATGAATAATCTTGTTTTACTTAAACCCTGTTAGTCATTACTGCTTGTTGTAGGAAGACAAGCATGACATTGTAGAAGTCAGCAATGAAATGATATTAGGCTTAAAATATTTTTTTCTTCAGAATTACAGTGTGAAGTCTTATATAGAAGCTAAATGTGTTAGAGACCGAAAGAATAATCTCAGAACATCCTTCACCGACAGTAATATCAGGGATCCTGTTCAGTAATTTGGTGGCAAATTCTGGACAACTCCTTCACCACACCTCACCCTTGCGATCAGCACTGCCAGCTCTGTGCATCCAACCCTAGTGCCTCAACGCTCCCAAACCAATGCACTCAAACACAGTCAGACCTCTTAACACTGATGAACCTGCAACAACCCAGGACACACGCCTCTGTCAGAAATGACTGCATGGTAACCAGTAATAAAACACCTATTTGTTAAAACAACTCACAAAACAAACAAACAAACAAAAAATCACAAAGTGTATTAACTATTAAAATTAATTCAGCCTTTGGTTTCAGAGGGAGACTACTCTGGCTTTACTCTAATTTCTTCTGACTTCTCGTCCCTTTAAGGGCTGGGGAGGTCGGTAGTTTCTCAGCAAGCAGCAGGCGACCTCATCCTCAGCAGTGCTCAGGAGACTGCGGAATTTGGCTAGCTGCAATCAAAAGAGACATACAGGTCAGCAGAAAACCCTCACACCATACCAATGAAAAAGCACGTAGTAAATATTAAAGCTACTTGTCACCTTTTTTCTGCCAGAAAGAATGAAACTTTATTTTTCTATGGCATGTGGCGAATGACAATTTCACCATTTCTGTCCTTGCAAATGAAAACGATGACTACTGAGAAAATCTCCCAAAATATGTGTATGAACAAAACTCTGCATAAGGACTATTTGTTTCCTATATTCACACTTTGTCTTCTATAACCTGATCTAAACCAGGGATTTTTAAATTTTTTAGTTTGATTATATAGTTTGAAGATTCTGGAATGTTTCATGCAAAAAATTGGATTTCTCAAGTACACCTGTGTACATCTTCTTGTTTAAATAGTATATTCACAATTAACCTGGAATGGTAGGTGTGGTGGTATAAAAAACTTCTGAAATTAGCACTTTTCATATATTAAACATATCTGTATTCAGACCAGGAGAGAGAGATTTCAAATTTTTCCCCTATGAAGACACGGAACTAGCAGTTATTCGTACCTCAGCATAAACTTCTCTGCTTAAGCTGATCTCAGCAGAAACCCACATCAGAGCTCCACCTCTAAACCTTGGGAAATCTGAGTCTGATTTATGGCCTGAGGTTTAGTATTTGGTCTAATTTCTAATATTTCTAATATTTACTATTTCTATATACCACTTCCCCTCTAGGTTACCAAAGGTAGGACAGAACAAAAATCATTCCATTACAATAGAGCATTTAGTTGTATGGCACATGGCATCTTAATTGTATTAAGAGCAAAAAAAGTCAATACTATCTTACTTCACTCCATTCTAAAGCTAACATTTGTAAATCAGGCTTCCTGTCAGTTTCTAAAAACTTAAAATTTATTTTTAATTTCTTTTAACCTGAAAAGTTAAAAGTGCACCAAAAAGTAGGTAGTAAACTGTAAAGCCTGGAAGAAATACAAACTGGCAGAATAAAATTAAATGGCAAAACAGCATCAGTTATGGTGATGACTGATCAGACACAATGGTGGACATTACTGGAAACAAATATGTTTAGCTACATGCAAGCTTATAAGAATGAAGCACATTTATACTTTAATACATAAGATATAGCTACAGTCTGTGTAAGACAACTAGTAAAGAATCACTGTATTTGACATTGTTTCTGACAACATATCCTCTGAACCTGTTAGACATGGGTGTTTGCATACAGTATTTCACATTTTAGAATGTATTAATTATAGATTAGCCCAAATAAGAACATTTTAACCTGAACAATGTCTTGTCTTTGGGAAGCTGGTATCTTAAACCAAAATGTCAATCCTAGATCCATACGCATTGCAGTGAGTCTTACAAAGGCAGACTGAGGGGAGGGGGGGAAGAGATACAAATGAGAAAAATGCACACGTTGAGAAAATAGATTACTTAAATCAGTTACAAACAGAATTTGAGGTTTCCTGACCAACAGGTATCCCATTCAGTGCGCCGTCAACATTTTGCACAAAGACATCGCCATTTCTGCTCAGTATGTGGGCCGGGGTACTGAATTTTCTGAGGTATTTGTAATACTGACCATGAATGAGACAAATGCTGCGGTGCAAAAATCTTAACGGTTGCAGTGTGCCAAGAATATCAATAACATGTTGCAGGTGACGTATTTATCAACATCTGATATCAGAAGGTATAATTTGACATAACTTCAGTGTCTCCAGCAGGAAAAACTCTTTATACCTGAGATGATCGGCCCACTGGGTGTCACTGTTGCAACATTAATATATAGCATGAAGCTTAATTTAACAAGAAATTTAAGTAGATGATGTGGTATCACACTTTTCCTAAGATAGCCTAACATAAAAAACAACTTATTACCATTGTATTTGCTTTTCATTATTCTAGTAAATTCACCAAGTTTTACATCTCGTGGTATGAAGAAGGAATTTACTAGTGATCTGCCAAAAAAAATGCCAGAGGAGAGGATTGAGCAGGATATGCAAATGATGGAAGCGAATGGAATTCCAGGATTTCTAAGTGTCACCAGAACCCTTTTTTCCATAAGTTCCTTGTGGGTTATTTTTAATAGTTAATTTTTAGAGTATGCAGATTCTTTTTAAAAAATAGGTAATAAATAGCTGTTAGGTAAAGAAAGGCAACAAGAAGTCAGGATAAATTTTATAGACTTATTTTATCCTTTGAAAAATTGATAAAGTATGCAATGCCAAGGTCTGCAAAAAAAATATATATATTTGGGTGACGCTTCCAGTTTCAAGTCTTACAATAGCAACATTTTTACAGCAGTGAAAAAACAAAAATACCTGTTCAGAACAAACACTTATGGGCTCTCTCAGAACAATCCAGATGACACTCTCAAGAAGAGGTGGAACAGTGAGAGAGCCAAAGTAAGTCCAGTAGTCCAGGGACTTGGGAAGCAGACAGCTAGGATCAAAGTTTGTGAACAGTGCTCTTTTACCCTGGAAAGAGAAAAAAACTAGCTCACTGAGATTCTAGATTAGATATATTTATAAATTTATTACTTACACAAAGTTTTTTTTAAAAAAGGACAATACTATTTAAAAGCAAGATGCTAAGATAAACCATGCCAAAGAGGTAGAGATTGTTCCACTATCAGGTGGGCTGGCAGCATCCTGGGTGAGCCAGTGCCCTTCTGGTGAGGTCCTACCTCTTGGGACAGCTTTGCTGCTGCTACCCTGGATGACAGCAGGCCACCATCAAAGGTGTCATGTTAGTGTAGGCTCCCCATAGTTACAAGTGACTATGAGATGCAAGTTGGAGGGAGAGGTGAGATGATGTGAAGACACCCACAGGCTACTGCCAGCTGCTCCCCTCCCTACTCACTCCTCCCAGGCCCACAGGTTACTTCTTCTCCCTGTTCCAGCTACCAGGCCAGAGATGCCTGGACAAAACATGATGTTGTGAGTCAGCTGACGTCTCTCATAGAAACAATAGCTTACTTCTCACCTTGTACCTCAGCAAAACAGGGAAGGAAACCTTTCCCTCATCTTTTTCACAACTTCCCATAAAATAGGTTCTTCCCCTGTTATTATTCTCACAGCAAGAGATTTTTCAGAGACTGGGTTCTATGAGGTATTAGCCTTTTCCTCTGATCTCTTACTGTATAAAAATTATTCTTTGTCTCCTTAGTTTTCAACTTTACTTAACAAGAATGTGCCTAAACTGTCCCAAATCAGAGTTAGATATGCACAGCTATGAAACTAGGGATTAGGGAACATGAAGGTAAAGAGAGTAGCAGCCAGGTTACAAAAAAAACCCACAAAACAAAACAACAAAAGCAACCACAAGTATTAGTATTCTTTAGAAGCATTCGTTCACCTTGATTCTGATGGTGTCCAAGCGGTCAGTAATCTTATTCAGCTGAGGGTTGCATTCACCAATCTAGTAACACCAGAGAAAAAAGAAATAGTTGAGCTCCAGAGAAAAATAGCAAAAATAAATAATCAAAAAGCAAATGCGTAATGAAATGGTTGTATTTAACTTTACTGAAATAATAGCTGATTTAAAAAACTCACAGATTTTGTGAGTACGAGCCTGTGACTAGCTGGACCTTAGAAACAGCACTGGTCATAAAGAAGATCCACTCCCTTGCTGACAGTATTTATTCTGGCTACTTACAGTAATTATTTCAGCTACAAAAGATTCACAAGCTTTACAGCACAGGGGAACACAAGCAATTCATTTTTCAAGTTTTATATGCGGGATATTAGAAGTTGCAGGCGTACACCTGAAAATTAAATTGCTTAAAATAGTCAAAACGTCATTCTTACATATCCCAAGCAGATCTGTGTGCTAATAAACCCAGTGAAATTTCCCTTGAATCATTGTAATGTAAACTGGAAAGACAGAATTACTGAAGCGGTTCTTTGCAACAGCTGCACATAATGGCTCCCTGGCTGTGCCAGCCCCAGCACCAGGACCAGCTGTGCTCAGGAAGATGTGGCACCCAGACAGAAACCACAGATTTGACCAAAGCCCTATCCTTTGTCATGGATTGTGTGAATTCTCTATCATACAGAAGTCAGTGAAGCTGTTGCAAGAGTTTAATTTCATCTTGTAACAGGTACAGAAGGCAAAGGGGTATATAACAATTACAAGGAAATTCTCCAGTTTCTGATTTTGGGGCAGTTTATTAATTATTATTTTTCAGGAGAAACTACCAGGTCAGAAACAAACCATTAAAGAAGCGTTCAAATAAAATCAGATCACCTTTCTAAAGAAACCTGTTAGTCAAATACAAGTTACTGGGATCCATATAGGGGCAGCAGAATTAAGTTCCTCATCTTACATTGTACAGGAGTGCAGGCTAGGTAAACTGAAGAGTCTCACTGTCTTGAAAATCTATTAATCTGATATTTTTAATCTTCCAGGAAGCACAGCTTTCTGTATTAGCAAGTAAACAGCAAGAAGGAAACAGTATAATTTAATGCCCATATAAAACGGGTATCTCTTTAGCAGCACTTATACCAACCACTGCCATTATCCTTTTGGACTCATAATGCAGATTTATCAGGAGGGCTGAGGCATTCTTTTCTTACCTGTAGAAATACAGCCATGACTGCTAATCCATCTGACTGACGAGCTGCCTCGACGAAACTGGAATACTTCTCCGAGTTCCAATGGACCACGTGAAGCTGGAAAGCAAGAAACACAAACAGCATCAACTCCCGCTGAACTCAAATAGTCACAAATTAATACTACAACTTTACTGGTATTGATACTCTACTTCTCTCTTTTGTATTCAAAGCCATTCATTTTTCTAAATGCAAATACTTCATTAAATCGGTAAATGTGTAGCTCACGCAAATGTCAAAAGCATTTCCAGTGACTGGGATGATTCAAAACTGAGCAGTGATCAGCACACCCTGGCAAATTGCTCTTGGGTCCGCAGATTTTGAACAGAGAAGCTAAAACAAGATGTCCAATGGTTATATAACTAAAGTTTTTAAATCCATTTTAGCATAGCTGATTTTTAAAAGTGATTGAAAATCATGAAGATGCCATTAGTATTTTGCTCCTCTTTTTCTTTAATCAAGCTTTCAGTAGCATCAATCAGCCACATAAATAGCTAGAAAACAGGCAGAGGAACACACATTAAACTTGCGCTGACCCCTTTTCCCTCATTTAGTTTAAGCTGAACATCAGATCTCATTTTTAAGTTTGTCCAAATGTAATTTTCTATGATTACCGGTAGTCTGGCAATTACAAGCAACTTGATTATCTCAGGTTTGAGCATTTGCATTTCCAACATGCTATTCTGGAACTGTCCTGTGGTAGTTGCTTAAGCAGCTTAAAGAGGCCACCTAGCCAGGTGGGAAAAGGAAGAGCCCGTGTTGTCTACCCCCATACCACCTCAGTCCCTCCTGCTAAGCCAGGTTTCCTAAATCCTGGCCACGCTCCACAGCGGGAGCTCCCGGTTCTTGGGAAGCGCCAGGACATCCCAGCCTTGAGCAACGGTCCGACCACCAAACTGGAGAGAGTACAAACACACAGCGCTTAAGACTAAGTACTTCACAAACATTAATTACTCTCACAAATCCTCAGTGCATTAGTAAATCTTATTTCCCATAGTTTTTAGATAAGGAAAGAGAGGCTAAGAAGCAGGGCGTGAGACTGGCTTTTCTAAAATTGGTGACCATCTTTTCAGACTTTGAACTTTACTCTTTAGGAACACTGGAAAGCAGCTGCACTGAATGGCTTAAACTGGGATGAACCCCTGGGGGGGGGAAAAAAAAAAAAAAAAAAAAAAAAAAGGCTTCCTTTCACAATACAGCACTTCAAGGTCTCTAAAGTAAAAGCAATCTAGGACAGATGCAATTTGCTTTAAAAGTTTTCTGCGGAAAGCAACATAGCTGTGTGGTTGAAATAGGGATCTAGGACTGTAAAAATTTTGACTCTGAATCTCAATCCTTGCTTAATCTCTATGAGTTTCAATTTTCCATATCTGTAAAATGGAGCTCTTACTTGGTGTTATAGAGTATAATTCATGTTTGTTAAGCACTTGGGCTCTGAAGTGCTGAAACATTACTTCCAGCAAGTAAGGAATCCAACTGAATTAATAATAATACAGATATACTCACAATGAAACACATGCTGGCCCACAGCTTCAGAGATCCTTGAAGGAAAGTTGCTAAGAATATTATAAATTAAACCAGGAAGACAATATAGTCTGCTAAACCATTCTCGGGTGCATTAGTATCCTGGAGCTCATAGTGCCTACACCACTCACTATCATACATTCACTCACTATTATACATTGAACAACTTTTAAATGATTACATTTTTACATACACAAAAAGGAAACAGATACTCTCAGTCAGAATTGACTTTTATTGCGGATTTTTAAAAAAGAAAAAAACCAACAAAGAACAAAAAGAAAAATTCCCACAACTAAATAAAGCCCACTCCCTCATAGCTTTGCCAAAAAAACCCACCCCAGACCACCCCCATCCAACCCCAAAATCCCCCAACAAACAGAGCTGTGAAACACTTTTGGGTACAGCCCCATTCTCAATGTCTTGTGACTTCTCTTTAAGGAATATATCCCGTCTTACCACCGCTCTGTCACTGCAGCTCGTGAAGAGACCTTGATCAGACCATATGTTGTCACAAAGAATGGAGTCACGGATCCCTTCTGCTTCCCGGTGGGCTTAGAGGGCTGAACCTTGCAGTCTTCTTTACCTGTATGCTAAGTCTTTCTTCAACTCGGTCGATGCTTTTTCTTGAAATCTTACACATCTTCCTTATGAAGATGAGCACTGAAACCATCTTCATGTCTCCTTCTGAGGTATTTTCTTTTGTGTGAACAGTGCTCAGAAGCCTTGATCTTAATTCTGGGTTTCTTATTGCAAAGCCAAAGTGACTTCTAGAGAGCTTCTTGTGGAGGGTTACCCAACCAACAGGTAACAGAAAGGTTTTTAGACTGGCTAGAAATTCAGAGATATTTTCTCCTTCCATTTGGTTTCTTAGATGGGAAACATATATATATTTTCTCAGCTAGAAATTTGGTTTTGGTACTTAATGGTTTTAAAGTACCTCTATTAATTCTTTATATTCCATCTCACCTGGATCCTGTGGAAAACATAAGCCTTTAAACACTGCAAATGTAACTTTTCCCCGTTAGTGTTAGAAAACTGATTTTTTTTCTGACTGCTATCTTTTATAGCATTTCCAGTAAAATCTGATCACACCACTGTGCACACATTTCATTTTTTTTTCTTCTTTAGCATTACGGGTTTTATTTGTCCATTACCATTTATTTTTATATTTTTTACATCTTTTTAACCCCAAAACCTCTTCCACTGTCTGAACTATGTGTTGTTAAAGATCTCATCCTCATCAAAATACTCCATGTTACTTCCATTTGCAAAGATGAGTCGGACACTGAATACTTTTTAGTGCGGACTACTCAAATGCACCGAAGGAGACAGAGCCGGAGCGAACTGTCCGTGCCAGAGCAGACGGTGCATTTCTCCCCGTGGCATGCTGCCTCCAAGCGCAGTACCTCCACGGACAGCAGGCACCCCACCGATATTAAGGTGTGGTTCTCAAAGTCATAACCATCATGTTGTTAAATGCACCACAAAATGCAACACTCTTAAGTCTTGCGTAAGCTCTGTGCTGCACAGGCCCCAAATCAAATAATTCTGTGGTCTGTAACTGAAGCTGACTTTGAAAATATTCTCCAAAGAAGAAACAGTGAAAGATAAAGTTTAGAGTAACTCTTGAACCATTAAATCTTGCTCTTATCAAGCTCTTGTCTTCTGTACTCCTTTTTTAATCCTCTCCAAAGCTTTCAAATAGGTTCTCCTTTGAGATAGGACCACACATGAACACTTCAGGAAGACCGCTTGTCTTTTGACAAGATGGGGGGAGAATGAGAAGTGGGACAAGGAGAGGCAGCATTATTCTTACAATGGAAAACTAGTCACAAGCTCAGAGGTGCAGACGACTCCATGTAAAGCCTTACCTCTGCTGCGTACTTCATCCCATCCACTGCATGCTCAGAGCCAGCCTCGTCGTTGGAGCCCCAGTGGAAGTGGATCTGGCGCAGCCTGTAGGTCCCGCTGAGTGGCCCCCCGGTCAGCACTGGAAACCCAAGCAGAGGGAAAGGCTTCACTGCAGGAACGGGAGCCGCCACCCACATCCTCTAAACTCACGCTGGCCTTCAGTCTTTGGACAGTCCCCTTACTCCTTCTCAAAAGCTGTCTCTGATGGCTTCCCATTTCTTTGAAGTGCTACGGAAACCCTCACTTGTCCAGGATCCAACTTTCAAAATTTCATTTATGTACCGATTAGTGGGTTGTGGCCCACTGAAGGATATGTTGTTATCACCAGGTTTGTCTTGCTATGGGTTGGATATTTCTCAGAAGATGGGAAAATATTTCTACTTTGCAAGTGGTTTCCTCTCTTGAACGTACTTAAAATAATCAATGAGAAATTAAGCTTCAAATATAGGCTTTATGAATAAATGGGAGGATCAGAAAAATATAATGTGAACATAATTTCTTCTCCTCTTTGAAATTTGGAGGACAGTAGGTGGAGCTTAAAAAAAAAAAATCAGGCTCTTTCCTTCGTTTGCAACTAGAGCCAGTTACATCAGATTGAAGTCTGAGAAAAAGGAGCATATATTAACATAAATAAAATGAAGCCAACACAACATGTGCACTGTACAACTGCAGTATTACTGACTTAATTATCCAGGGCTGGAAGGGATGTCCTGTGAGGAGCAGCTAAGGACTTTGGGCTTGTCTAGGTCGGAGAAAAGGAGGCTGAGGGCTGGCCTCACTGCTCTCTGCAGCTTCCTGAGGTGGGGAGGTGGAAAGGGAGGTGCTGATCTCTTCTCCTGGGCATCCAGTGACAGGACTTGTGGAAATGGCTCAAAGCTGCACCGGGGGAGGTTTAGACTGGACGTTTTTTACCAAGAGGGTGATCAAACACAGGAACAGGCTTCCTACGGAGGTGATTGATGCCCCAAGCCTGTCAGCATTTAAGAGGCATTTGGACAATGCCCTTAACAACATTCTTTAGCTTCTGGTCAGTCCCAGATTGCCCAGATAGTTGGACTAGATGATTGTTGTAGGTCCCTTCTGATCTGAATATTCTACTCTACTCTATCCTATCCCATCCTTCACCCTAACATATGTGTGGGCTTTTCATTGTTTTGCTTTCACAAGTACTTGTCTTTTGCTAATCAAAGTTGGAACCAAACTATCTCTGCACAGAGACTTGAATGTGAATCGCATTCAGAAAGATTCCTTATTAATCGCAAAACAAATCACCCCACTCTCCCAGCTCCAAATCTCCTTTGAGGGTTTGGGAATTAGTCTGGGCTGGTTTACTGCTCATTAGAAAGATTTTAACGGGATAGGATGGGAGCTTTAACCAGATGGTTTTTAATTTAAGAGCACCAGGGAGGAAAAAAGTAATTTTTTCTCTCTTCTAGGTTTAGTCCAAAACCTAAACTTTGTTAGGAACAAAACATACAAAATAAAGATAAAAGAACTTCTTAAGTTGCATATCTGCTAACACAAATAGCCTGGCTGATGAAAAGGAACTGCAACTGTTTTTCTGTAGGGAAAAATATTTGACCTCCTTAAAACTTCAACTCAAAACCACGCTTTTACAGAGCCTATAAACCTAGCGAACAAAGGGGATGGGGAAGTGGCACTCCTAAAACAAATTCCTTCTTTCAAGAACTGAAAATCTGTAGGGAAATGACCCTAGAAATGTGTACAGATTAGTGTTCTAACTGGCTGAGGGAAAACAATTATGTAGAAATGCATCAGCATTCAATGAAATACTTCTGATGAAAAATGTGGAAAATGGCCTGACGATTTATCTGTGCCACATCATACGGTGATGGTAAAACCTTTCCATTCCGACAGTAATTAAGTAAGAGGTTAGTCAAAAGCTGTTTAAGGCAAATATCAGTATTTCAAAGTTTGAAAAGAGCTGGAAGAAGAGGTCTTTGAAACATCAACAGACCAATCTCAGAGAATGGAGCTAATGTGGAAGCGAAGAATAACAGAATTACAGTTACAGACTTCACAGCCCAGATTCAATGCTGGCCAAAGTGAAGAAATAGTTCATATGGAAGTCAGTTAATAATGGATTAAAAGATGCCAATGTATTTGGTACCAATTAATTTGATGAATTTTTTTTCATAGACCCAACATATGGCAGGAGTGCTTACTTCACAGGGGTGCCCCATAGGCCAAATTTTGGCCCTAGAAAATTCAGTATTTTTTGATCAATGACCTGAAAGAAAACAAAAACATTACTGATAAAGTTTGTCAGTGACAAATATTAGGGAAATTAGTGAATAACTCAGTTTATGGGTACAGGAGGATTTGAATTCTTTGACAAGTAAGGCATGATAATAGCCAAAATGTAAAGCCATTTATGCTGACTGAAGAATCTAGTCCATACATAGAAGATACGGAGTCTCCTGAAGGAGACTGGGGATTACATTTTTAATTATCTGATCAACATCTGTCAGTGCTTTGCCATGACATGAACTATATCCTTGGAGATATGGCCTGAGGAAAGCAGTAAGAAGAGGATCACAATACTAGTTCAGGCCCTGTCACTTCAAATTAGAAAGTGAAAGACATTCTTGGTGTATTCATATTCACTTTTTTTTTTTTAAAAAAAAGAGGAGTTTAAAGGCTGAGCTGATCCAACTCACACCAGAAATAAAGTGTTATTTATTTTTTTTTTTCAATTGTGAAGATTATTAACAATCAGAACAACTTACCAAAGGCTGTGGTAGGTTCATCATCGCTGGAAATTTTGAAATCAAGATTGTATGTTTTTCTAAGAGATGTGCTTTAGTTCACCCACGCCTACTAGGCTTGAAGCAGAGATTAATTCTGGGAAGTCCCGTGGCATCTGACCCACACGAGGTCAGACCAGATCACTGACGGTCAGCTGATGGCTTTCAGGCAACATCCAATGTTGCTTGTATCGACAGGAATTCTAAGAATTAAACTAAGACTGTCCAGGAAAGCAAAGTATGATGGTGTCTCCATCTATGTTTCTCCCTGTTGCCACTGTAAGCTAATAGGTCCTCAGGACTAATGGACAGGGTGTTCACAAATTAGTCTTCCTCTGGCTTCGACCCTTGTGAGAGCATCATATGGGCTTGGATCCTCAGCTAACCCTCACACAACCACAAGACGATTTTATTGCTTGAAGAATCTACACTCCTGCAGTTTCAAGGGGAGGTGTGCTAGCTTGCCTGCCATCCAAGAGAAGGCTTTAAAGATGAAGGCACTAACATTAAAAAGACTATGCTAAAACAGAGAACTTCTAAATAAGAATTCTTGCTTGCCAAAAGGGAAGCTACATATTCCTAGATGAGACTGGGACAGTAACGCTTTTCAGTGAAGAAAAGGGATCGCTTGGGATATATATTTCATTTGTTCTGTATTGGCTCTTTCCTGACACAAGAGGTCCAGGTATGGATTGTAAAAAGGGTAAAAATATATAACCAAACCTGCAGCTAAAGTCAGATAAGAGACTTGAGCGATTCGGTTGGAATGAACCTGTAATGAGACACAAAGGATTCATCTGCAGTGAGAGAGAGCAGCATTTGAAAAATTGTACACAACACTGTTCAAACAGGGGGGCTGGCACTATCTAGCTGGTTGAGGTGGATCAAAGCATTCCTGTGAAAAGGGAATACTAGTGCTTTCTGAGAAATGCAGCCTCAAACTCATGTCCAAATATGTTCCCACATTGTATCATGCTGAAAGACAGGGGAAAAAGGAATCTCTCATCCGGAGGAGCAAAGCCTTACTCTTTATGAGGAGCTCATACCCAGCAGCAAGACATGCCCAGGCTGGATGCACTCTATTCAGGAAATGGTGGAAGAAGACATAGTGTCTGCCACAGGAAAGGAACAAACCTGATTTGTTGACGGTATCATCAAACTCAACACAGGTGGAGTGCCCGTTGTTAAGGATGATTTTAGCAGAAGCTGGATCGTAATTGGGATTTAGAGGACGGAGAGAGGGATCATACTTGGTTTCCTCAGTTTTGATGTCGATGGGTGACTGACGGTCTCCATTAGCAACAGGAAAAACTTCCTTCCAGTGGGCAGGCCCTGCAATGCATTGGAGTAGAAGTCTAAAATGATGACAGCGCCCTGCTTCATACGAAAGAAAACTCTACCTTAATAGTTCTTGTTTGCATCTTTTAAATTCAAAAAGGGTACATCAGGAAAAGATCAAAATATTCAGCTACTTTTTCTGCACCGCACTGCAACAACAGCTCTCAGGACCCCTTTATCTACCTTGCATGGTGTATCTAACTGAATTTGGCCTTTGAACAAGGACATGTGCAGCAGGTAGATATTCAGTTATTCACAATTAAGAATCAACTATGCATAAGACACATCCAATAAATGCTCATTTAAATCAAGCATCCTGTATCCAACAGGCACCGTGCCGCAAAAAAATTTTGACGTGCCATTTTTGACTAATATCATGTCTCATTATGTCTTTAAGGATTACCTCTTACCCACCCAACCCCCCTGCATTAAGGGTTTTTTTATACCTAAGTCATTGGCTGTAAAAGACCTGAGAACACACCTTCTACTGACTATGCTGAATGAGACGGGGAGATGTCAAAAAAAGATAAAACATCTGACCGGTGTGCCGGCTCTGCTGCGGCCTGATGGCAGCGCCTGTTACCTAAGCACCACTGCACAACCCACCACCTTCTCCCAGCCCATCAGCTCTGCACACCAGCTGTCACAACCAAAGAGAGACCGTCACCCTCGAACCGTGAAGTCTGCACGTACACATGCACAGAAACACACACACTAGTGTTGTTGCACTGACAAAAGCAGCAAAGCACAGGAATACTCTGGACAGTGGTGCCTGCAAAAGGTTTGGATTTCTATCACCTCCTGCTGATAAACGTGAGTAGGTCTTCCAGACACAGACTTGTACCACCACTCACTAGAGTTAGCTAGAAATTAAAACACTATAGAAGCTGTTAATCAGTTAACCTTCCTCTCTCCGTGCAAGCTAAACCAAAAGCCAGCTGAAAAGCGTTGTCTCTGTAAATCAACAATATAGATATGAGAAAAATGGCAAATGCCATTCTAAACTAGCAACAAAAGCTTCATTGATGAGATGTGTGAGGTGAGGTGTCTGCTCTTATCTATCAAACATCAGAGTTCTAAGTAAGAATATTTGTGCCACTGTTAAACCATATTTGAATAATAAACAATGTGGAAAGAAGCCACAGAAGAAAAAGAGGAACAATAAGCTGTTTGGGGAATATGTTCTGTAAGGTAAAGACAGCAAACAATGTTTAGGATGAAAAAGAGGGTGGGGTAAAAGAAAAGGGCATAGGGGCAAGTCTGGAGGGTAATGAGCATAGCACTTGTTCTTTCTTCAGGCTTATCATGGTAAGAAGCATAATAAATCAACTAAGAGAGACTGGATATCAGAAAAACTTAAATATGAGCATCAGAATCTGATTTTGTAAAATCTGTGTCACTGGAAATCCTCATAATGCCCTATACTAGAAGGTAACTGGGGGGGGGGGGAAACACAGTCTAAAAATCAGCCTGTTGGTTTGGATCTTTCTGGATGGCTTAGCACTTAAATAAACATGACAACAAGAAAGAATTAACATGTACAACACTGTGATTAATAGCCTGACATCAAAATTTGTTAGATGGGTTTCTCTCCTCAACTTCAATAGAAGTAAACCTAGCTCAGAAACTCACAGGTGCTAAAATAACCCCAGCGCCCCAGCAGTGGATCAGGGAGGGAAGCGCCCTGCAGCACTGTGGGGACGCAGCTTGCACAGCACCTGGACAGAGACGGATGGATTCTCCTCTAAGCAGCACCAAAAAAATGGAACAGGGAAGGAGTAGCTTGTAAAGACCACCCTGAGACTTAAACCTCGCATAGAACAAAGGCAAGGGCCTTCAGTCCTGAGTTTGCTAAAAAGTTCTTGTTAATGACTTCAATAATTAAACTCATTAAGGGAACAGCTTCTAAGGCAGAAGATAAAAATCCTACTGGTTTGAAATATAAAGCTGTTTAAACTTAATTCTTCTCACTTCACAAATGATCAAAGCTATTCAATATTTTAATGACATACAGTTTAGCAGGTGATATAATTTTTATTGTTTAGCTCCTCGTACCCTGTAGTTGGAGATGCAATGCATAATTTTATTCATAAGAAGCACCACTCCGTCATTTATACCTAACTACTGTCATTTGGGATGCCTAGAAAAAGCTTCTTGCTACTTAATTTTAATGTTTCAGATGTTCCTTAACTGAGGAAAGGCAAAATACATTTATGGGTTTAACTATTGGGTCCTATTGGTCTATCTCAGAAATAACTATAGTTATTATACATTAAATAATATGAATGATTTGCATTCAGAAATAGTATGTGCCAAAAAGAGGACCCAAGGCTGTGATTCTGCTGTTAGCTAATTATTCAACAACAAACTTCACTTCTAAAAAGACATAGTACCTGCTTTTGTACTTGTCTTAAGCTTCAATGACCAAAATCATGTTTTGCTATGGTGATTAAACATCTATCAGCAACACAAGACTGCCAGAACTCTGACCTCTCCAAATACGCAGAAAAACATCAAGAAACTTCAGTTCACTTTGTACCAATAGGTTCTATCAAGTGGTATTCCTTACAGGGTTAACTACCAGCAACCTAATACAATTATCATATACTCTTGCTACCCTAGGAAAACTGTGACTCAGTTCATTACTAGAGACCGCACCTCAAAGCAAACTTTGTATATGACTGTTGGAAAATAAGTCATTACAGTTGGAAGAGATGCTCAAATGCATGCCATACAATTAGATTTAAGCCAATGGGATGTCCAGGGTGAAAATTCCTTCTGGATATGGACCTGAATGATATGCCTCCATCTCAACATAATGTACACTTTAGTTTTCTAGAGATGTACTTTATGACATATCCGGTATGTTGATGGGGAAATGTTCTGTTGCTAGAGGAAATTACCTCGTAGCTCTTAACAATCAAAGCCATTGGGACCAAGATTTAGGACAAAAAAAATGATCCATCTGCTCTCAAGATTGCATGCCTTTATTTTGGACACAGAATTACCAAATGTGATGCACACCTCTGTCACTTTTAGATCGGACTATTGCTACTTATAGTACCCACCAGCATTGCACACATTCAGTTCATTAAATAGATCTCATAATGAAAGCAGTTATGAATTTATTAGGAAACAGAACTCTCTAGAGCACCTAACATTAGTGCTGGTGTTTATCCAGCTCAAGTTAAAGATGATGAGTTTCATCAAAAGGAAACCTGAAACAAGCCTAGCTGAGATATTGCAGGATACAGTTCGGTTGCGGTGAGCCTCTACACTTGCATAAATAGAGCATGTACAGGTAAAAAAGTGGATTCTGGTTTTGGACAGTTTCCTATTAAATGCAGAAAGTTCATTAGTTTGGTGTGGTTTGACCTTGGCAGGATCACATGCTCATGTATTGCTAAAGAGAATCCATTGCCCACTTCATCACATGTAAAATGCTTAAATTTATGAAGTTAGGCTTGTGAGTAGTTTAGTTGCATATTATGTTGCAATAAGATTAGCTCAAGTAAAACCAAATCAAAATTCATAATGGGTAAAATTAAGTGCTGTTTTTTTAAAGCAGGCATCAAAATTACATGATTTTCAGGGAGAAAAAAAGTATAAGAAATTACAGTTGGACTCAATGTTATTAAACTTCTTTTCTAACCTAAATGATTCTATGAATTCACACCCCTTTTTATTTATAAAATGCCTCAGTGTTACAGTAGTAACTAGATCAAGGGATATTTTTGCTGTAAACCACAATACACGAAAGTACTTTCCATATAATTTATTAAACAAATAGCAAACTGAAGGCAATTTATCCTTGCTTTCTCTTTTAAGTAAGGCAATTGAATAGTTAACTAAAAAGATTGTTTCTGTGAAGGGGTAAGAACATTTCCCTCTTCACAGGAACCTTGAGCAGCAAAGAAAAGCACGCATGATGCCACACTGCAGCCAGTTTTCAAGACCTCAGTATTACGCCTCCCTACATAAGCACCATCAAAACTGAAAGGTAAGAACAATGGCAAGAAAGCAAAGGCCAAGGTTTGCATAGAAATGAAATAATGCCTCTTTCGATTTCATAAATATGTGCATCAAAGCAGAGGAGAACATTTGTATTGGCTTTGTGGGGGGGGCTACAGGGGTGGCTTCTGTGGGAAGCTGCTAGAAGCTTCCCCTGTGTCCAACAGAGCCAATGCCAGCCAGCTCCAAGACAGACCCACTGCCGGCCAAGGCTGAGCCCATCAGTGATGGTGGTAGCGCCTTATGGGATAATATATTTAAGAATGAGGGGAAAACCCTGCGCAACACCAGCAGCAGCCAGAGGAGAGAGACTGTGTGAGAGCAACAGCCCTGCAGACACCCAGGTCAGTGCAGGAGGGCAGGGGGTGCTCCAGGGGCTGGAGCAGAGGTTCCCCTGCAGCCCATGGTGAAGCCCACGGTGAGGCAGGCTGTGCCCCTGCAGCCTGTGGAGGTCCACGCCAGAACAGGTGGGTGCCCAAAGGAGGCTGTGCCCCCACGGGCAGCCCACGCTGGAGCAGCTCCTGGCAGGGCCTGTGGCCCCGTGGAGAGGAGCCCAGGCTGGGGCAGGGCTGCTGGCCGGGCTGTGACCCCACAGGGGACCCACACTGGAGCCGGCTGTGCCTGAAGGACGGCACCCCATGGGGGGACCCATGCTGGAGCAGTTCATGAAGAACTGTAGCCCATGGGAAGGACTGACATTGCACAAGTTCATGCAGAACTGTCTCCTGTGGAAATGACCCCAGGCTGGAGCAGGGCAGTGTGAGGAGCCTCCCCCTGAGGGGGCAGGAGCAGCAGGGACAGCGTGTGAGGGACTGACCCCAGCCCCATTCCCTGTCCCCTGCGCTGCTGGAGGGAGGAGGGAGAGAAAATCAGGAGTGAAGTCAATCCTGGGAAGAAGGGAGGGGTGGGGGAAAGGTGTTTTTAAGATTTGGTTTTCTTTTTCATTACCCCACTCTGATTTTATTGGTAATATTTTTTTTCCCCACAAGTCGAGTCTGTTTTGCCCGTGATAGTAAGTGGTGAGTGGTCTCTCCCTGTCCTTATCTCAACACACCAGCCTTTCATCACATTTTTTCTCCTCTGTCCAGCTGAGGAGGGGAGTGATAGAGTGGGTTTGGTAGGCACCTGGTGCCCAGCCAGGGTCAACTCACCACAACATTTAATTCTGTATATAACAGCCAGCCCATGTCCTCCTATATAGATACACCATATATGCAGATAGGTATGTGTAATATTTGACAGTATGCTTTACATACATCATGATTTATGTTGCAGTTATTATTGCTAAGGGGCACATGAGTTTTCCCCTGGTTTAAAAAAAACAGCACTTTTATCGCTGCAAGTAACAAATGCAGTACTCAGAGTGAATGCAGATGTCTTTCCAAAGTCAACTTCAATATATGACTGCACCAGATTGAACTAGTTTCACTTTGTTTCTGCCACATTAGTTGCAAAACTTAATCTTAGTTCCCAGGAAATTATTTTCAGGGCCATGCAGGGCAACAATATTTTTCAAGAATCAGAGCAATCTCCTGCATCTGCGATTCAGCCAAACAAGAAACAAGCGAACCCAATAAAATAAATGCACAAAAATTAAAACTGATAGCTAGGGAAGAGCTGTGAAGTGTTGGATATCCACACTTCTCTCCTTTGGCCTCCTGTGAGAGGTAGGGGGAAGGGGGTGGGCTGATGAGGAATTACCTACCCCCGGCAGCTGCTGGGGGCTCCAAAGAAGGAGAGGGAGAAAGCCAAAGGCCACCCCTAGTATGGTGTTACGCAGTAAACAGAGCTTTATAGGAGAAATGGGGCCTCAAGTGAAGTCCAGGGCCACCCCGATAGAAATTCTGGTGCCCTCCCCTTCCTAGAAGTTGAGAATAGCAAAGGAGGAAGGATAGGATAAGGGAGGGAAAAGGGGCTTCTTATCTGGATGGTGCAGGTGAAGTCCACAGCACTCTTGGAAAACATACAGAGAAACAAATTTGAAAAACAAGACCCATTTACGTCTTAAAGGGAGGGGTAGAGTAGACTGCACAACAGTAGATAACACACGTAATCATTGCAACATCGCCGTGATCCACCACCTCCCAGTTTTTCAGGAAAAGTATATCCATCCAGAAAAGATGGAACAAAAGGACCAGGAAGGAAAGGTAATCCTTGTGCAAACAATATTCCAAACCCTAAGTAATAATACACATGAAGCATACTCCTCTAGGCATTAGTAAATGCAAATATATAGCTTTCTCCTTTTACTATCATGGTGTTTTATTTCTCTGTGTATCATAACAGACAACGGAAGTTATTCCATTTTTTTTTTTATCAGGGCTGAGTCTCCAATTTACAAAAGTGCTTTCATTTCTACTTGCACAACCTGTGAGCCGGTCTGCACACAGAAGCAGCGTTTGCATGACTTACAATGCAAAACAGAGGAAAGTCTTTGAGACTGCTGATGAGGACACCTTGGGACTTCAAAGACTGATGAGATGAAGGAAACTATGAAACAACCAAAAACCAAAAGCATCTCCTCTTAGGTGCACAGTTGCACATTCAAATGTCCGATCCTAGTACCTAGTATGTCCCACTGCCTTACAGAAGCAGAACATAGCAAGAATCGGGAAGAAACTGCTGGTGCGGCAGCTCCGGTCAGTGTGACCGTCTAATAAATACCCGGTAGGCAGCTGAGCAGCTGCAGGAGCACGCGAAATCCCAGCGGGGAACGAGACGGATCCCGCGCAGAGCCCGCCCCTGTCCCGGTCCTGCCAGGCGCCGCCGCAGGCACGACCCCCTCGCTCGGCAGCCAGCCTGGCATCGCTCCGAGACAAAAGTCTGTTCGCTCTCACGCTGCAAAGCCTCGACGGCATTTCAGCGCGTTCCGCTTGCCCACGGGCTCGGAGCTGCCGGAGGCGGTGCCCTGGCGGTGCCCCGGCCGCCCCGACGGCCCCGCAGGAAGCACCGCGGCCGCCCCCCTGGCCCCCCGCCCGCCTCCCGCCGCCGCCCTACCGTTGTGCTCGTCGTATCCCCAGTGCAGCATGGCTCCGGTCTGCTGCCGGCACGGGCTGCGACGGGCTGCGACGGGAGAGGCGGCCGTGCCGTCACCGCCGCCCGCTTTGAAGGCGACGGGCGGCGACGCCCCGATGCTCGGGCGCCGATAAGGAGCCAGCAGCGCTCCGCGCCCGCGCAGCCTGGCCCCGGCCCCCGGCCCCCCCGGCCCCGTTCTTGCCCCGAGGCCCCGCCGTGCCCCCAGCGCAGCGCCCTCGGGGCGGCCCGGGGGCGGTGGCCAGCCGGCAGCGGCGGTGCTGCCTCGCCGGGGGCCGCTCCGACGGCGCTGAGGTGTTACCCCGCCGCTAGCCGCCCGTCCGCCGGCGGCATGGGGACATCAGTACCTGGGCCGGGGGTCGCCCGGCGCGGCCGCCCCCCAGAGCAAAGCGAGGGGCGCCCCGCCGCCCGCTCCCGCCGGGCCCCGAGGGGAGCCGACCCGGAGATGGAACCGGCCGGAAAAACAGGCCCGTTTTACCGGCGAGGCGCAGGAGTCAGAAGGGTTTCCCACAACACACTCGATTTTATTTTTCTTTTTAATTGTTTATTATTTTAAACCCTGTGTTTCAGGGACTGTCACGCACGTGCCGTGGTACCGTGGCACAGCGCGGCTTCCCCCGTTGGAAGCAGCCTGCGGACACGGGAGCCTGCGCGGCAAGCGGGGAGTGCACGCTGGGACGGGGACGTCGCCCCCCTGCTCCCCGTCCCCCCTGCTCCCCACGCCCCGCCGCTCCCCGTCCCCCCTGCTCCCCGTCTCCGTCCCGGCTCCCCACGCCCCGCCGCTCCTCGTCCCCGCTCCCCATTCCCGCCGCTCCCCATCCCCGTCCCCCGCTCCCCACGCCGCGCCGCTCCCCGGTGGCCGCCGCGGGGCCGGGCAGGAGACAGGCGGGGGGCACAGCGCCCCCTGCCGGCCCAGCCTCCCAATGTCGGTGCTGGCGGGGGATCGGCGGCTTCCCCGGCGCGCGGGTGTGACGTCAGCCGGGCGGCCGGTCGCGCGCTGCCGCCGCCATGGGGAAGAGCCGGCCGCGCGCGGGGAAGGCGGGCAGTGTTTTCCGCATCGCTCGCAGCGGCGCCGCCAAGGCCAAGGCCAAGGGCAAGGCGCGGCCCGTCACCTCCGGGCTGAAGCAGGTGAGCGGCGCGGGGGGAGGGGGCCGGCCGGGGCCGCGGCGTGGCGGCTCCGCGCCGGAGGGCCGAGGCCTGCGGGCCCCGCTTGAGGCTTCGGCCTGGCGCGCCGGGCCGGGCCGGGCGGCCTCGCCGCCTCTGCGGCCCGCGGCGAGCGCTTGTGGCCGGGCGCGGAGAGCTGAGGTGGGCTGTGCTTTGCCGGGCGCAGAACTGCAAAGTACGCGGTTTCCACCCGAAAAATAGGTGTGTACGGGGACGTCGTCGTCTTCAGAAAGCAAAGCACAAGAAGTTGATTTGACGAATCTCCCGCAAGCACCTGCCACAAAAGGCTTCAAGCTGTTCCCCTTGACGGAAATACTTAGAAAGTATTCAGTGAGCTCAGGTCGGCTAGACCACGCGTGCGGCATCACTGTTGCTGTAATTCAGGGTATAGTTTAACAAAATGGCTTGATGCAGACCACCAGGCACAGATGCTGCAGGGGGAAGACCTGTTCCTTCCGCCGTGCTCCGAACCCCAGCCCACTTTACCAGGTTCTGGGCACTGTTCCCACAGCTCTCCTTGATGCTGGCTTGGGAGCTCAGTGCATACTAGGTGATTCAACTTGCTAAATCAACAGCAAAAGCAATTAAAAATGTGGTTTGTGTTTTTCTGTGCTGGGTTGACAAGTTGAACAAATTTCATTTTGAATGAGCACAATCAGAAACATTTTGGGGAGGAAGAACCAGAAAGAATGGAGCCTTTTCTGGTCTAGTAGCTGTTTATTTGTCCCAGCTGTGAAATAAAACCATGCCGGTGAGACACAGTGAATAGCTCTAAGGGCACACACTGCCTTATGTTTTACTCTTAATTCCTCTTTTCCCCCTTCTTGCACCTTAGATGGGCTGTGATGCTCTGCAGACCCTTCTGTGAGCTGATTTAACACACTAAAGCAATGGAAAAGTGAACAAGCAAAAATAATATTCAGCCGCTTTTGTGTCTGGAGAGTACGGCAGCCCAGAGGAGGGAGGGAGTGGGTCGTGTGACTGGGAGTGATGCAGGGAAAGAGGGATGTGGGTGATCTGATCAAGAGTTTTCCTCTTGGTAGCATTAAATAATTAAAACAGTATCTTCTTCTCAAACTTTCCCTCCAGCCTGAGTTGTGTGATCTGCTGAGACTTCAGCTGGTTCCTTTATAAGGGTATCTGATAATAAAAGCAGAAAGTTGGTGGTTTACTGTTCGCATCAGATTTGGTTGCAGTCTACTGGGCAAACAGAGTTAAATAGCAGCTCCAACAAAAGGCCCTTTGAGATCTTCTGCAAGCTAAAGCCACTTGACAGGCTAATCTGGTAGACAGACAGGAACGTAACAAACTTTGGAAATAAACATATTTTATGTTGCTGCTGTCACATCTCTACTTTGTCTAGAGGGTTCTGTATAATAAAGGGAGAAACAGGTTTTAAAAACATATTCATGAAAAGTCAGTAGGTTGTTAGGAGTAAAATTTTATTCTCTGTGTTTAAAACTGTTCTTTAATTCATTAAGCCTTTTGGGATTTACTAAGCTTTATAGGAAGATGATCAGAAAAAAAGATGTTAAAATACATTATTCTTTAATAGATAAGAGCCCATTAAAACTATTCAAACAACTTCTGATATAGATACACTTGCTAGTTATAGAGCCTCTTTCTTTGTACAAGTCCTGCTGGAGTAGCTGAGGATGTCGGGTATTAAAACTGACTGGATCCTTTCAGCACCCCTGTGAATCTGCAAAATGGTAACGAGCCCTGAGGGGAAACCTAAGATCTTTGTAAATTGGGTTGGCCACAGCTGCATCAACTCTGATTTGAGCTAGGAGCCGAGTCGATGTTTCTGGAGTCACTGTTCAGTTTATTATAAATTAAAGCGCTAATCTGAGTAGACTTGTTTTGTCAGCCTCTTGCCACTGCTTTCTTACTACTGGTTCTCCTAGTCATTCAGGATAAATGGAATTGTTATTAATGTATACGTGTTCTGAAATTATGGAAGCATTTGAAAGCAAAATGAATATGTGTAACCATTCACAGTTTGCTTCTGCCTGTGTAAATAGCTGAGAGGTGAATTACAGGGGGAGCCTTTGGAAGACCAGTAGGTATCCTGAAACTTCGGGTCACCTGAAGACAACGAGCATGCCTCTGGAACATTTGCAGTGCAATGGGCCAGTATCTGGAGGTGCTCCAGGCACTGGAGCAGAGGTTCCCCTGCAGCCTGTCATGGAGACCACGGTGAGGCAGGCTGTGCCCCTGCAGCCCATGGGAGTCCATGGCAGAGCAGATACCCACCTGCAGCCCATGCAGGACCCCACACCAGAGCAGCTGGGTGCCCAAAGGAGGCCGTGACCTCATGGGCAGCCCGCGTTGGAGCAGCTCCTGGCAGGGCCTGTGGCCCCGTGGGTAGAGGAGCCCAGGCTGGGGCAGGTTTGCTGGCCGGGCTGTGACCCCGCGGGGGACCCACACTGGAGCTGGCTGTGCCTGAAGGACGGCACCTGGTGGGGGGGACCCACGCTGGGGCAGTTCGTGAAGAACTGCAGCCTGTGGGAAAGACCCACATTGGAAGTTTGTAGAGAACTGTCTCCTGTGGAAATGACACCATGCTGGAGCAGGGGAAGAGTGTGAGGAGTGTTCCCTCTGAGGGGGAAGGAAAGCAGAGACAACATGATGAACTGACTGCAACACCTCTTCCCTGTCCCCCTGTGCTGCAGGAGGGGAAGGAGGTAGAGAAAATAAGGAGTGAAGTTGGTCCCAGGAAGAAGGGAGGGGTGGGAGGAAGGTGTTTTTAAGATTTGGTTTTATTTATCATTACCTTACTCTGATTTGATTGGTAATTATTTTTTTCCCCAAGTCAAATTTGTTTTGCACATGACAGTAGTTGGTGTGATTTCCCTGTCTTTCTCTCAACCCACAAGCCTTTTGTTGTATTTTCTCCCCTGTCCAGTTGAGGAGGGGGAATGATAGAATGGCTTTGGTGTGCAGCCAAAGCCAACCCACCACACAAATGAAGGAAGAAACCTTTCCTGGAACTCCACTACAGCTGAGAAGCTGAGGGTGGTGTAACAGGGCTTGGCTTTTGTTTTCTCTGTGTTCTGTTTCTGGATCACTATGGGCTCCATTTCCAATAGAACAAGTTTAACTGCTTTCATAATTTCCAGTTTATTAGAACATTAGTATCACATGACTAGAAAGTGTAATTAAGTAACAGATAAATCCACTAAAAAGATATTTTGGAAGATACGTATGTAACACTGGCTGTACAAGTTGTACAAAAATGGTGTAATTGTGCATGCTAATAGAATTTCTCTTAAAAATACCAATGTGTTTTGTTTTGTTTTTTCCCTCCCAGCTAAACATTAGAAATGCTGAGAAAGTTAGCACAATAAATAAAGCATTTGCTGAAGTTCAGAAAGAAATACAGCAACTATCAAAAGGCACTGCAGCAGAACCTCAGAAGAATGATCAGGTAATTTCCCTTTGTAAAAATCTGAGGAGGGAAATGAAAGGAGTGTGCATGTTCAAAGCATATATTCTGGCTCTAAGACTGCAGGCAATTCATGCAGTTGCTTTAAAGCTATAAACCCAGCTTTATTAATTTAAGTTGTGTTGTAATGTTGCAATCTGGTTCGCATATTCAAGTGCTAGGTAGCTACTAAAGTAGAGAGAAGAGGGTGGTTAACCAAGCCAGAGCATGCTTCTAAAACATATTTTTAAATTATGTTCTCACCGGTTTTTAATTGATTTTTTAAAAAAGTCAGTTCCAGCTCCAGCTCTTTGAGACTTATATGTCAACATGAAGAGACATAGAAAGGAAAGATGAACCTTGCTAATTCCCTACCCAAAGCATCTGATAGTGTTTTGAACCAAACAGTTCTGCCTCTTTTTGTTCCCGATTCCTAAACCTTCGTATTCCCTAATCAGAAGTACCAACACCTGCAACAGCAATTTCTGTACTGGAGCTCTTGCCTGTGAAATGCTGTCTTGAACCCGAAGTGCACTTATCTTCCTTTCTCAAGTCTTACACAGGGCTACGTGCAGTTTTGTGCAAGAAATAATTCACAGAGTGTAATTGCAGGCAAGCTCCTCCATATAAACTCTTTATGCTGACTCTGATGCTCTGGGCATGGTTTGGGGTAGAGAAAGCAGCGGGCTAGGATGAGGTACAGATGAAGCCATCCTGGCTGCTGGAGAAGCGGACATGAATTTTGTGTTATTTACTGTGCCTGGAGTGAAGAACTTTCTGTATAGCTGGGAGCAACAAAACAGGTGTCAGATACCTTAAGGAGAGGCTGAGGGGCAAAATGAAACAGGTGCCAGTACTGCCAGCGCAGGATGAGGCCAAGCAAGGGTTTCAAGGCAGTTGGTGGAAGCTGACCTGTCCCTGCTGGCTTGCTATTGCGTGCAGCCAGGAATTCGGACTATACCACTGCTTCTGTGCTAGTAGGGCTGTATGTGATCATGCACGCTGTAATAGTACTTTCTCCGAAGTTGCAGAAGTGTTGTCAAGAGCACTTCTGAACTAAAAGCTGAGCCTATTTCCATTTGGCCATGTATGTTATATTACTGGTGTGATGCTTTGTCTTTTTCCTGTGGCATAAAGTATTGGCTACTTATCTGTCAAGTTCAGTGAATCCTGTAATCCCCCAAATCACTCAATTATGACTGAAAAATTAGCCTCAATCAAATATATAAAGACAAACTAATCTTCTAGACAATGGATGTTTACTACTGGAGTAAAAATAAATTGCTTTCTACTTTAAACTTGAACTTGTTTTTTTCAGGTTTCCACAAACCTGGAAGAGGAACCGGCAAACGTGGATGCTGCCACAAACCTATTATCTCAGTTGTAATACATAATGGATGATGAAGGGATCACAAGAAATGAAGATAACAGATACCAATGGCTTTGTTTGTACAATTTTATTTAAAAAATCTTGTTAATATACAAGTATTGGCACACTTTAATACAAACTACAAACAGACCTTTCCTATCATCTAGGAAAGTGGAATGTCAGAAGTCAGTGTGAGAAACTTAAAGTGCTAAAACAGAAGGCACTTCACAAAATTGGTTCACTGAAACAATTTAGCATAACTCAAGTTGATATCCTTCACTTTTCAGCTTGGCAGTGAAAGCTTCAAAACTGATTGAAAGGTTAAAGACAAAAAATACAGAAAGCTTCTTGGCAGTAAAGCTTCAAAGAAAATGCTGTTAACTGTGAGCAAGAAGTCTAATTGTGGTTTTTTTTTTTTAATGATCAAAAGGCTATAAAGCATTTTCACTTCTCTTACTGAAGGAAACTCCAAAAAATTGGATTACACAGAAGACACTCGGATGAAAAAACGTGCCAGAATTTTTTATAAAAGCCCTTTTTTCTGGTTGTTAAATTTGTTTTGTGAAGTCGTTAAAGGAAGCAAAAGGAAATATACTCCCAGAGTCAGTGAACTAAGAAGTTATACATTCAGTATTCAAATACTTAGGTTATGAAGAAGTCTAGAATGTTATAGTTAGAGGTAGATAAGTAGTCTGGTTGATACAATATCTAATAATTTAGTATCTGCACATCAAAGAGATCACAGACTCCTTCATTATCATCCAGGTTAAAGTTGTAGTCATCTCCGGGAGTAGGAGAGAGTCGTAAGAGAGGAAAAACTGTAAAGCAGGAATAGTTTAGTTTAAATTAAAACACTTTTGGAATATCAGCCCTATCTCATTCAGTATGTTTGTCATCACCAGTATTGGGGTTAGTCTTAATAATTAAACCAGTCTTTATGACCTGACAAGCATACTAAGATACATACTGTGAATACCTGTATCGCCTTCAAACTAAGGCAAAGACAGTGACGGGTCTACATATTTTTGCTTAGTATTTTAAATGAATTTGCTGGAATAGAGTGATAGCTGTGGAATATGGACTTAATTTCTCCTTCTGCAGCAAAGAAGCTCCTGAGCAGCTTTTGAGACTTTCATCAGAAAGCCATCATTTATATTTATATTTCAATATTGCGTATGTCAGCCTTCAAATACTTATCAGTTTAAGTAAGGAAGTTACCATTATCCTTATTTTACAGATGAAAAATGGAGGCTAGCAGTTTCCTTGTGTGATGGATTTCAAGCGTGGATTTCAAGCTGTCTTTGGGGAGGAAATGCAAGACAACTCTCAGCTCTCATGCTGCACCTCAGGAGCAACACTAACCTAGTACCTCCTAAAAGCAGAGACTATTTCCATTTTAGCTACGTTCTGGCACATTCACATAATCCCATCTTGCCCCTCAGATCTTATAATTACATGGGGGTTTTTTGGGTAAGCTCTGAGGTCGTCTGCTTGAAGGGCAGATACAGGCTACCTACAGAGCACAGGGCAAGAGGAACAACCTCAGCCGAGTTCACCTGGCACCTCAGTGAGACAAAGCAGAGAGGCAAGGAGCATGTGAACTTCCTAGCTGTGGTTCAGCTCTGCATTTTTGGCCACTGAGGCGCAAGAGCAGAAACGGGTAACATTTGTCTGTTCTGTTAGTGTACCACAGCTGGTCATGTATCTGTCTGCATGCAGGCATGTATATGTTCTGAAATGTTTACTGAAAGCACCTGCAGGAAGCCTTAGGCAGAACAGAATTAAACCAGGTATTATTTTTTTCAAGGCAGCACTCTAGTTATCGGCCTGTTCTTTGTTCCTGACTTAAGGATTGGTGGGTTACTCATGCATGTAAGTATTTGCTGGATTAAAGCTTTCATATTTTGATTGTTAAATAAAACTGTTGCAGGGAATGGAAAGGGGAGCAAAGACAAGAATGACAAAGATAGAGAAGGCAGTACAGGGGAAAGAAGTAGTTTCATACTGACTCTTGGTATCAGATTTAACATACACCTACTAAGAGTGCTGTTCACACAAACCCCATGCTGCTACTTGTAATTGTAGAAAAGTAAAGATGCTAAATACTTACCATCAGAAGACATGAGTTCATCAATAATATCCCCACTGATATTTCCTGTGAAAGACATAAGCATGTGTTTATGGAAGCCAACATATATTCTCTGCGTTAAAACACTGAATTACAAAGCACAGTATGGCTCGTGCAGTGTAGAAGCTGTACGGATAGCATGCCATATGTATGTAAAATATACTCATCTTTGTATCCCTCAGGTTCTCCTGATACATTTCTCACACCAATCCCTTATAACCCTAGAGCCATGTACAGCATGAAGTTTATTTGGTGGCAGAGACCAGTATTTGCTCAAAACAAGTTTGCTACACAGAGCTGGCTCAGTGGCTTCATTAGGAGATGAAGAGGCCTGTCATTTCCTCTGTGTAACCCATCGGTAACGTGGTCACAAAGAAGGGCTCAGGAAACTAATAAAAACATTTAAGCATAACTGTTGCTTCCTACCTGCGGGTTCTTCCATCTTTGCTATGTCGAATGAGTTTGGCTTGAGAATGCAGTTAACATCCAGGGGCAGCAAGGTTTGGTAGTCACTTGAACTAGCTGTAGCTTGGGCGACATCTCCGGAGAGGCTGGGGTACAACACCGACTCTGGAAGGCTGGAGTAAGGGGCTGCCGGGGTTGCACTGTCCTGCTGCACGCTGCCGTCTGCAAAGCCGGAAAGGCATGGGATACAGTCCGCTACGGTAAAGGGAACACAAAACGCCCGCACCCAGCTTTGTCTTTTGAGGAGAACACGGCCGATGTCTGGGAGGAGGTGAAAGGAGTCTTCCCCCTTCTGAAGTCACGGGCACAATTTAATCAGGACCCCTCAGAAATGCAGTCTGTAACACCACCAGCATTTTCTTAAACCTTTTCCTATTCCCTTACTATTGTGGAAAAAACGCCTGATATTCAGGCAGTCTCTCACTGTGGCTATGTGGAAGAAGGTAAGTGACCTTGTGGCACAAAAGCTGGAACCGGTGCCTCTATTATCTGTCCCATTACAAGCTACATGTTCAAATCATACCCTGTCAGAGGCTGGTTTTGTCCCACGCTGCAATCTGAGAAGCACCTCAGAACAACTAACAGGATCCCACCCAGAAGCTGCTCAGTATGAGATGCTAAGCTACGCGGGAAGAATCTGTTTCACCAGAGAGAAGAGGAAGAGGCTTTTCTGTTAACCTCGCGAGAACTGTGAGTAAGCCCTTAGGGTAGTTTCTTAACAGGCAGGTGCTCACTATGCAAATTCTTGATCTTTCCTTTACCTACTACCTTTTCTAACAGTTTCTTCTTTCCCTCCAGTTCCCTTCCCCCCCATCTGAGGCAGGCAAAACCCTGGACCCACCTGATGGTGTGTCTGCAACTGATGTTTGCGGTAACTCTTGTCCTTGGTTGGGATCATGTTCTGGTGGATTTTGAGGAGCTGCAGCAGGTTTAAGGGGAGTAACTGGAGCTGCAGGTTGAGATGGGGGCTGTGCAAGGTCATCGGGCGGAGGAACTGGAAACACCATGGGCTTGGAGGAGCTCGATTCTTTATTTATAAGCAGCACATGGATAGGTCCTGAACTACTTTTAAGATGGATCTGGTATTTCTTCTGTCCATTCTGTCCCTGTGGAGGTGGTATATTATGAAAGTTACTGTTCCTTGAGAACTTGGAACTTTACAAAATTTAATAGTAACTGCATAGTTATTTCCCATAGAAAGTAATGAAGATTTTTGAACCTAATTCTCAAACTGATGCAGAAGATAAATACGGTGCTCTTCCAGTTAGATCACCAGGAAGAGCTGAGAACTGGCATAAACTTACCAAACCATACTCAGGAAAAAAAAAAAAAAAAAAGTATTTAAAACTAACACATCATCTAATAAAAAACCACAAGCCAGATCACAAACCTGCAATGTATTTACCTGACCAGAACACAGCTACAGAGGACACAAATATCCAATTCTTCAAAGTGCTTAACTAAATAAAATTCAAGTTACATGAGACTTATAGCAGGGCTTATATATTACCTCTTATCAGTAACAACAATGACAAGTTCAGAATGATCTTGGTTGGGATCAAGCATCCTATAAAATATTTGGATCTCTCACCCATACTGAGCGAACACTGGATCACAAGTTAGTGGAAATAATTTCTTAGCTGATTTGCCAGGCCTACTTTTGGCAAGTTACTTAATACAACTGGGACTAGCTTCCTGTAGCCCAGTCTCAATGAGACCACTGACTCTGCAGTGGCTAATTCAGCAAACAGGTTTTCAGCAAGTATGTTCTAGGAAAAACATGAGCATGAGAAAAGTGGGAAAGAAGCCTCAGGGCAGGGGAACCAAAGCAAAAGCATCCAGCTTGAACTCGGTGCTAAAGACCTCAACAAAAAGTCAGAAAAACCCCAAACCCCCAACATCGCAGCAGCTAACTTTGGTCCCACAGAGAACCTTACCGTTCCCTGAACTGATTTCAGCAGAGATGGACAAAGATAGTACCACTGATAAGCTTCACAGTTCTAGCTCTGGATGCTTTTACAATATTACACTGTGCTTAGCCTCACTTAAAAATAGCTTGTGAAACCTCTCAGGTGAATTTCAGCCTTCTACAAGCATAGTGGCTATCGTGCTTTATACAATGCCCTCTCCCAACTATGTAAGCCCTATTTAAAACAGAGCACTGCAACAACAACAAAACTGAAGATGGACAGAGGCAAATAATTTGGCCTCCTATTTTAATCCTGCCCGTTTAAGCCTTTTGCCTAAAGTGAGACTGCAGTTTGTTTCTCTATCCAGTCTAGTACTACAAGACTAAATGTAAAACCTACAACTAAATCTAAAAGGCCTTTTCATAAGGTATCTGTGTTAACAATACAATAGAGAAATTTGACACATAAAAGTCACTGCTAATAAGTTCTCAAGGGAATTCATGACAATTAAGCCTGTTTCGGAAGGTTGCAACATTTAAAAGCAAGACGGAAGAAGAGAGGGCAAAGAAACCCACTATTCTATCTTGTTCTTAATAGAAGACAGAGTTACCATTAGTTTATCTAGGTGTAGAAAAACCACTTTTCCCTACCCAGCCTCTCCCTTCTCAAGTGAAACAATCTTAATTTATTTTTTTTTCCCCCTCACACACAGATAGAGGTAAATTCTCTGCTCTAATGTAGCTCTTCTTTTCCACTGCCCCTCTAGAACACTTAATAAAAAAAAGAAACAAGTACGTACCATTTCGGGTATAGGTACTTCTAACTGTGTGCCACAAGGTGCTTGAATTGCTAGAAGTGTGTCTCCTGGTTAAATAGCAATTTTTAAGAAAGTGTTAATTGTGAATATTTTTCTTAAGTCTTGCATGGTATCCACTCACATGAGATATGGTTATCCAAGGGTACTTAAAATACTGCATAATTCTAGCATAAATAAACTTGTGGTGGGACTTGCATAGTCCCTATAAGATCCAAGTATATCACATCATATAAATCACAGAATTCCAATACTTAGATCACAGTCGCAAGAACCTTTTCTCATAGCAGTACAAGATCTACCACTTCCTTTACCTGTTTGTTACTGTCCCTGAATCTTCTAGTTGTATACGTAACGTCAGGTAAAAATACTTAACTAGTTTCTTTTTAGCTAAAACAGCTCTCTGGTCCAGCTCACTTTGTGGCTTTGAAGAATGGTGGGAGTAGAGACATTTAACAGAAGGAAGAAAAGGTATTAATGATTGTCTTCAGTGCCAGCACTTCCAAGTGTCTGAGCTCACGCCTTCTGCAGAGCATACAACTGGGATGTAACAGCTGGCTATCAAACTCACCTGTGGCTTACTACGCACACTAGAACGTGCTAAATGACTACAAGTCAGGAGATCACAATTACATTAACAGGACTGCTACAACCAGCCACACGTTGCAGGTCACTCACCTACCTACACAGCGTTGCCCCTCTGTCCATCACTTGGGAATAATGCTTTTCCTTCTCTGCCTCCTAAGAGGCACTTAGATGAAGTACTGTGTGACTGCTGTACTAGATGCCTCCACATTTTGTAGTAACGACTAACTTTTTAGTAATGGCTCATTTTTGTTAAATTCTGCAATAGTTGTCTAATCTTACATTTTTACTGAAAAATTAATCCAACCTTCCTTGTGGCAAAGAGATGGTTCTGGGCCTAGCTGGAGGCTGAACAACAATCTTCCCTTGGGTGACCCAGGATCAGGAGAGGATGTCAAGGGGAGTAACTTCTGCCAGCAATTCTTGGCCATTTCTTCAAACCTCCTGTACAGAAGGAATCCTTTTGATTTAGTAGCAATGCTCCATCATTGAACTCCAGCTGGGTTCCATTTATACAGCATCATCAGGAGCTCGCTCTGGCCACAGCTGCCACCAGAAATTGTTATGAAATTTGGACCTGCTTGGTTTTTCTGGTGGGTTGGATCAAGATGTCCTGTCCCTGGTTCTGTTAAACAGCCTAAGGCAAGCTGCTACAAACTGAATACAAAAAGACATCCAAAACCAGTACTCCAAAACCACCTGAGCTTCCATTCCATACAATCTGTGACTACAACTAGAAAATGCCAGAACTTGCTAGTCATGAACATTGTGAAGGACATCTACTTAGTATTGATCACTATTGAGTACTTCAAAATGCTTGCAGGGAAAAAAGCAGGTTAGTTAAGAAGTTAGTTTTCAAGACGAAGATCATGAAATCCCTCAATTTAAGAAATACAGCCTAGTAACAACTTACCATTGAAGCAGTTGCAGATATCTTCATGGGTGACATATGAAAATGTAATTTATGTTAAGGAACATTTTTCTTAAAGCAACATGTAACCGTTATTGGTTGCCCTTTAAAAGAAGTTTGTTCAAACTGAGCCTAAGTAACAACTTATGTTGTTACTGAGAGGTGTAATCAAGGCATGACACTTGATTTTCAGAATGCCTAGTTAAAAATAGCAGAGTTCTGTCTTTTAAAGAAAAAAAATCTGTGAAGAAAATACAAAAAGTTGCATAGCTTGAATGGGAAGATTCTTCTAAAAAAACATGTATAATCTTGTGTTGAAGAATACCACTTACCTCACTAACTTGACACTACAGAATTAATGTATCAGGGCTTCCAAGAATCACACAAAAATACTGTCAGAGGGGACTTGAGAGTTCATCTGCCATCCGATTCCCCCGCCTCAAGGTAGGATGAACTGTTAAGACATTCCAGACAGATGTTTGCCTCCCCACTTCTGGAAAACCTCCCATGATGGATATTCCACCACCTCTCTGGGGGGTCACTTCCAGTGCTAGCTCTCCCAAAGGAAAATTTCTCATAACATCTAACTTGAGTCTCCCTTGCTACAAAATCCATTTTACAGGAACAGTTTCTGTAGAGCAACTCCAGTAATTTTTAAGTACTTACCACTGGCGCTATAGATAAGAAGGGCACTTTCCTGCTCCCAATCTCAGGTGTCTATTTTTCTCAGTATCTTGCAAGACAGCTAAACACATGGCTACAAGTGATGTAGCTGGAATTCTCTGCTGATGGGGTATTTACACACAGGATTTTTTTCCAGTTTCAAACACAAGCTTCGGGACTTTGTCAACTCAATTCATCTTTGGGTAGTAACTTAATCTTTTTAAGAGAAGGAAGCAACACAAAAGAAGATTCATGTAAAGCACTAGTAAGAAAGTATAAATTCAATTGCCAGAAACACCAGGGTTATATTTTGGACTTAAAAAATACTGACATATATACATATATATATATATATATCTGTGCTACATTATTTTCAGGTTACCGATCATAACAGTCACAGAAGTTAAAAAGTCATGTAAATAAGATTTGTATTTTCTTTCTTTTTGAACCAAAACCTGAAAAAAATATTTGCCTTTCCTTGCTTCTGGATAACGTGGACTACATTATGCTTTATCCATTACCTACACTCTAACCATTGCTTTAATTCTATTTACAAGATGCACACAATTAATTTAAAAGGATATTGGTAGTTTGTAGAATCATCCATAACATTCTTGATACTTTGCTGAAGCCACAGTTTCTGCTGATCCAATTCTTTTTCTTTTAGCTCTAGATCTTCAATTTCAGCTTCCAGATACCTCAGCCTGTCTATGACTTCTTTTGTATTGCAGCCAGCACCTACTCCTCTTAAAAAGGTATAAGGGTTCATGAAACCACAAGTGAAAAACTAAAGTAAACATGCAAAGAATTTCTTAAGACTATACTTTCAACATTTTTGAAGTCTACTGATATTCAATATGACAGAAATGAGTGTTTACCCTCCCAGAAGTTTTTGAACAGAAAAATGAAAATTCTTAAGATCGAATTTAGAATTCCCCTCTACCAAAATTTATTTTCTTTTGGAATGCAGGCTTTTTCTGCATTGGAGCTGATTTATAGGCCCTTTCTCACTCTCCTCTAACTCTTAGCTTGGGCTTGTGACCTTCTGTCACAGAAGAGAAAATAGGCAAGGACTACAGGAGGGTAGATAGGTGGAGACAGTGTGTCCCAATAGGCCTCCCAGATTCATCAAGAGTAAACTTTTCAACTACAAGTGCTAGTTATAAAGTAGCACCACTAGTTTTCTGAACATTTCTCTCCTGTGTGCTTTCAACTTGGTATTATGTATCAAAGACATAAGTTAAAAGGAAGACAAATACAGTTCAGTTACAACTTTACTATAATTCTAAAATGTCATACTGCTCATTGATGAGCATCAATTTTGCGGTGTCATATTTAGTCAGGAGAAGTGGGAAGAAGCATTTTTTGTTGCTTTTGAGCACATGAAGATTTTTAGAACTGAGAAGGCTTACTTCCACTGAATGCTGTTTTTTGACTTCTTCTCAATGAGATCAATCCCCTCCAAAACATTGGTGATATCATAAATCCTCCTCTTCTGCCTCACAGCAAGTGTATCAGCAGCCTGCCAAGAGAACAAGTATCAGCAGCTTGCATGCTGAGGGCAAAAGACAGTTAAGGCATTCCCTTGGAAAAATGCCAACTAATGTCATTTTTAAGTGAGAAGGTTTAGCTCTTTGAGAAACAGACACCCAATCATGAATTCAAAAGCTCAGCACCTGCATGTAGCGCTACAAAGCATGCCGAGAGGAGTCACCTCTGAAGGCCAGCAGGCCTACCCTCATCAGGGAGGAGTTCATGTGTGTTGCAAAGACTGTGTTTGGTACTTGGACTATGCACAGAAGAGCTTGCAATGCGTGTTTTGAAGGTAGGGAAAAGAAGGGAAGGCAGACAGCAATGCCCTGCAGTGGAGCAAGCCTCTCAAGCCAATGACGTATGAAGTTTATCATCCCTTCTGCTGACACTCGAGGTATTGCAGTCTTTGGACTAAACGGTGCCAGGATACGAAATGACAGGGCTGTAATTTCACAAAGTGGCTGAAGGAGAGCTGCGATACTTCACGCCAGCATCATCCTCTAATGCATGAATCCACCTCACAGTGTACCTGGGCTTGCTCAGTCTGTCACACTGAGAACCAAGAGCTGTTTCACAGCCACGAGGACCTTGGTAGAGCTCACAGGGATGCTTGCTGCTGTCACACTATCCCTTTTACGTTACAGCTAGCTATGCCGTGTGCTTGTGTGCTGTCACAGCTCGCCAAAGCAAAGCAGACTGCCAGGCAGAGAAAACAGTCTGCTTCATGCCATAATTCTTTCCATGGTGGCTTTTATGTACCTGATGCAAAGACCTAAGATAATGTAAGCAAACCTGAGCCAGTCATGCCTTCCGCACCTTCAGCAGTTTGATGCTGTGAAGTGGCTCAAGTTCAAAGAATATTAGTTAAAGGTGAGAAAGCGAAGAGAAGTCCAGCTCAGATACAATGATTACAAGGGCTTACATGTATTAACCAGATTAAAATAAAAAAAAGAAGAAAAATAAAGAGATGGCTGGCTAGAAAAGACTTCTGCATCCCAAATTTGAACTAATGCATAAAGCAAACTAATTTCCACTATAAGCACATGATGACTTGTTTCAGTTTTTCCAGCAATCAAATTAATGCTTTTAGTGACGTAGCCTATATGAAGAGTACAACCCGAGACAACTGCAATTAGGAAGGAAAACCAAATCCATTTTATAGCAAAGTACATAAAACTCACAGTATTTTCTGAACCATGAACTCACTAATCTTCCAAAGAAATGACATTTTCCTACTAGCAAGTTAATTACTAGAACTTAGAAATACATATTTTTTTTGTTAGTGAAGTAAAATTAAAAGGAAAAAAATGGAAGAAGAATGTAGATTAAAAAAAAATACTCTCATAGCCATAAAGCATAAACACTGTTCTTTCGCCTTAACAGTGATGTACCTACTAAACTGTTTCTACTGATACGGTTATCGACATTTATCTTTTGCATGTTCTTCTGTTAAAACCTTTTCCTATCTAACAAAACAAAATACAGACAAATACATACAAAGCACACACTTTAGTTCTCTCCAAGGAAACAGGCTCTTCAATCATTTATATCAGCAAGTACACGCCTGCTAGCTTAACCTGCTCTTTTTGGTGCATGCATACACACCACTTACAATGATTGTAAGAGAAGCCTTCAAAATCTAGGAAGTGGCAAAACTGATGCCACCTGCACAACGTTTAACCAACACCTCATATATCGCATAGTCTTCAGAGGCTTAATTTCTACAAGCTCTTGGCATTATTCGGTGCAAGGAATGGACAGCACACACTTACTTAATCAGCTGTTATTCAGCTTTCTGCTTTTTCTGCTTTTTTGCCATTGCTCTACAGATGGATGTAGGATTAGTCTACTGCTCACAGTCCGAGCAATGAAGAAACTGCTCTGGAGACAGATTTCATTACCTCTTGAGATCTTCCAAAAGGTGTGCCTGTACAATATATAAATGCTTTACTAATCTTAATGTATTTTCAAACTGTGCTGGTGGTAAAATATACCAATGTACATAAATTTGTAGCTAAGATACCAAAGTTTAAGAATGAAAAAACAGCCACTAATTTTGAGTGCCCAACTTCAGATGTTTCAAAGCTGGCGTAATCTCAATGCTATTATTGCATTTCTTACGCCCAAAGCATGGCTCCCATGAACACCAGCAGTGCAGACTCACCACGGCTGCAAACCATGCTCCGAGGACTGAGGAAAAGTACGCCACAGTTAGATACATACTCAGCTTGACTAGCCCTGTGTATAATTCGATCACAGCTACAAAGTCCAACTACTTACACCAAGAATTCAAGCAAAGATGTCAAACTGGGGCCAGTCTGGGAAGTTTAATACAGACATTCACCAGCTTTCTGGTGCTGGTCTCGTAACCTAATTATCTTTCCAAAATTTTATGGGGTGTTTCACAGATATTTTCAAAACCAATTGAAAAGTTCCTGCTTGACACTCTAGCAGTACCAGTGTGACACCTTCCAATAGGCTTACTGCTCAGACATTAAGTTCAAGCACTCAGTTCCTCCACAAAAATCACCCACTACTGACTTCAGTAATTAAAAGAGCCTGCTGAGACAAACCTCCTGTTGTCAAAACCACTTCTAAAACTTATCATTTCTCAGCTGACATCAAACTGTTGAAGCAGATCCAGCAGCACAAGAAAGGGACATCTACCACAGTGGCTCTGCTAACATGGTTTGACACAGCTTCCACATTCCTTCCTCTGAATCATTTGTATTTGAAGTTCCCTCAGAAAATCTTTTCAATGTGAAGCTGCTGCACTCTAGCTACTCCTTCTAGCATCTCCTCATACTTTGATTAAGTACATATCCAAGACAAGCACTATATGAGTGTCTCACCAACAGGTTTGGAAGTGAAAGAAAAACGTCTGAGCGCAGGGCTTTGGATCCATGTGCATTCAGACCGTGTAACTTCTGGAATACAGAAAACACGCTGTTCGGCACAGTTTCAGCTGCAGGCATGCACACACACACAACCCTGCCCAGAAATAAAACAACCAGCCAGAAAAAGTGTTCGGGTGCACTCTCACACAACTTCTTCTTTGCTCCCAGGCAGCTGACAAAAGGCGGCAGGAATCATCAGCTGCACATTCGCTGCGTTAGCACTGAAGAGCAGAGGAATTTGCTAGAACACCATGACAGTCATTAGTGAAAAGCTTAACAAAGCAGAAGGGCCAGCAAGGCCTGCTTGCTCTCCATGTGTCAAAGCAAAGAGGTCCTGCATCTCCTGGACTATGCTGGTAGCAGATGATAATGTCTTCTCCCCAAGATGACTGTCAACAGTTTGGTGTGAGTTTTAAACTGAACGGCACGCTTGGCAATCTATACGTGCAGTACTGAGTATCACTGCATCCATAAAGTTTAAGTGAATGCAAAATTTAATAGACAGGCTTTTTCTTCTTCTGTGGAATAGGGCAAATGTAAGGCAGTTGTCATGTGCACCTGATCAACACATTTCTAAAGGCAGAGGCAAACAAGCAGATTTTAAAGTACCTCATGTTTCGCACTGATGATCAGAAACATTACTTAATCATCAGTATAGCAGGGGTGGCATTCTGCTAGAAACCAAGCTCTTTTAAGAAATCAAGGAAGGAGAAATTGTATGCAACTGAAAAGAAAGAATACACGATGTTTTGGGCATCATTTCAGGTGGATTATCCCTTATTTGCTCATTGTGCTTTTTTCCTCTCTTCCCTGCAATTTGTGAGTTGCTGCCTATAGGAACTTTCTTTCCCCTCTATCTCATCCCTTAATATTTTATTCACGTAACTAGATTTCTTTATACAGGGTTATTCAGAGACAGCTATGCCGTTATTTGAGAACAGCTGTTTGATTTTAAAGTAAGCACTGTAGAATTCAAATTTCAAGTAAAGAAAATCCTCACTTCTGCTCCCACAGTTTGTCACATGTTAGCAGAGAAGTATCTGGCGCTAAAACATTTCAAAAAAAAGTTCAGCATACAGAACTCGCAGACTCCCTGCACCTCAAGTGAGGAACAGTGCCCCACATAGGATGATGCATCACTTCTGCTTCGTAACGGGTCAGCACACACATCCCAAAGCACCCTCCTACAGACCGCTTAACTATAATTATAGATGTATCCAAAGATCACGAGGAAATGTCCTATAGAACAGCTTTTCATTCTCAATGGCTAAATAACAAAGTTAGGAGTACACTTAATGTTTCCGAATTTTATTTTCTCCATAGTGCCCTGCTGGTTTTGCTACAGAAATACTATTCAGCAGCACATCAGTCAATACTTGTCAGTAGGGAGACTTCTGAAGATGTTCCCTGCATGAATCATTTCTTGGAACACAGTTCTATTTCAAGACTGTCCTATTCTTCAGTACCCCAAGCACACCGACATAACGTGTGTGCTGGTTTTCATTTTTCCTTAGGTATGTGGCATACTTATGAGAAATACTGGTTAAAAAACATACGTTCTGACTCACTGTTTATGAAAGTACCAATGACTTATGTACTGCAGTTAGCATTTACTTCCAACAAACAGCACCCTGTAATTCAGAAACCAGTCTCCAATAGGTCTTGAGCAGAAACATCTATGACTTGCTGCCATGCCCACCTACTTTTCCCTGGCTATCAACCCTTCCATTCCCGCTGGGTTGATACCTTCCTCACAAAAGGGAATCAGAAGTGTCATTCCTTCCCCACACACAGCCCGACTTTATTGTTCATACCCATCCCCTTTGGCCCTTTAAGCTGAGCTTTTTGGCCTGATGTCTTGCAAAGTGAGTATGTTTTGCTTCTCAAACTCACTTGCAACACCTCGCAGCATGCGACTGGTAATACACCCAGCTGCACAACAATCCCTGAGGTGGGGGCAGCCTAGTTCCGTCAGAGACAGTTAGATACTAAGAAGTTAATCAACTTGTCCAGACCACAGTGTAACTAGAGGAGGAATACAAAACCTATCGGTGTCTTCCCAGCTCACCCTGAAGTTGCACAAGCCGCAGTACCATCACTGAAGTGCTTGCTCTCTGACCAGAGATGCGCAAAAGAGCCCTGAGAACACCATTCACCTTCTGGAGCCCATTAAGCATCATCAACAAATAAGGCCAGTTTTCCAGAAAGGGCTTCAAGTCCCCAAAACAGCAAACCAGCTGCTCACTGAGCTGCGCTTGACTCCTCAGCAGTTCACGGAGGACCTCAGCCGGCCAGCAAAACGTGCCTTTGCCTCGACGCGGGGGCTGACAGCCGGAGGGCCCGGGCCGAGCCCCAGCCCCCTGCGGCGCGACAGCACGCCGGGGCTCCGGCCAGAGGGGGCTGGCACCCAGGGCCTCCCGCCACCCAGCCCCCGCCCGGCCCGGGGCTGGCACATGGTGGGCCCGGCCGGGGACGCCCTCCCACCGCTGACGCCACACGCCTTCACGCCGCCGAGTCTGCAGGTGGCAAAAGCGGGTGATGACGACGTGCCGCTCACCCCGCCAATTAAGCGCCTTTTATACACATTTTTAGAAGTACTAAAGAGGCGACGGTCGGGTTTTCAGGATGGTTTTCCCTGGCCAGAAGGGCATCGAGGGGGCCAGGTGACAAACGGCTTCAGGCAAGGGCCAGCGCCCCGGCGGTGCGGAGCGCGGCGGGACAGCGCGGCGGCTGTCCCCCTTCCCCGGCGAGCCACCTCCGCGCACGGCGCCCATCTTAGCCGCTTTCCGCGCGGGCGGCCGCCGGCCACCACCGCGCACCGGCAGCCCGCAGCGGCCCCGCCGCCCGGGGAGGCGGGGAGCTGGCGGCCCGGCCCGGCCCCGGGCTGCGCCGCCCCCGGCAGCGCGGCGGGGCTGTGCGCACCGGCCAGGCCCGGCGGTGCCGCGGGCTCCGTCCCCCCGCGGCGGGCAGGCCGCCGCCGCCGCCCCGGCCCGCCCTCGCACCGCTTTGAGGTCCAGCACGCCGTCCTTGGCCTCCTGCAGCAGCGACACGAACTTGGTGGTCAGCAGCCCCAGGCTCTTCTCGTGGCGGCTGCTGCCGCCGCCGCCGCCCGCCGCCTCGGCCGCCGCGGCCATGCCGGCAGCGGGGCCGCCCCACCGCGCCACGTGTCGCGGCCGCTGCAACGGCCCGAGCCCGGAACGGAGCCTCGGCCCGAGGGCTGCGGCGGGAGGGGCGGCGCCGCAGGAAGTGACGCCGCCGCCGTTGCCTGGACACCGGCATGTTTCGGCCGCGGGGGGCGAAGGGCCGCCCGCGGGGAGGGGGCCGCGGCCGCACCGCGGGGCCGCGGCGCAGGTGATGGGGCCGCGGCGGGGCCCGACCCCCGGGAGCGCGGCGGGGCGGCGCGACAGCCCGGCGGTCTCCAGCCGGCAGCGCCGCGGCGGACGGGCAGCCCCGGCACTCGGCGGGCGCCGGCCGCGCCAGGCTTCGGCTCGGGCTTCCCCGGTGCGGGTGGCGCAGGCCGGGAGCGCCTGCGGAGGGGAGAACCGGGCCGCCGGCGACCCGTCCCGGTGCCTGGCGTGCCCCGCCCGCCTCTCCCCTGCGCCGTAGCAGCTCCCTGTCACTCATTTCACCGGCCGCGTTTGACAGAAAAACGCCGAGATCGATTATAACTTAGGTCCTCAAGTCTCCTGAGGCCACCAGGCACGGGACACGCGGGTGGTCTGGCGAGGGGCGACCCTTCGGGCGCTTCCCCAGCCCCTTGCGCTGGTGTCCAAATACACCCGGCCTTAACCTTGCTCCAGGTGCGCTGCTTCCTCCGGTTACCGTCACACGGAGGTGAGAAGGCCCTGCAGTCCGTATGGCGTAAGGGTTCAAGAGATGCACTTCAAGAAGGAAACGCTGTTGGGAAAGAGGCACATGGATACCCTTTCACACCAGGCAGCGGAGTACGTTACGGAGGGACACTACAGCAAATGTGCTGTGTCACGTAGGAGCTGTACCTTCACAGATAATAGCATGTTCAGGGCAATATATGTATGTATAGAAGTAAGGAGCAAGCAGGGATGTGCTCTCTCTCTGGACCTTGAATCGTATTCCTCCTGATCTCAGGTGACAGGAATTTCCTGACTCCTTACACATTCAATATTGACTTAAATAAACCCATTATCTTGTCTGGAAGTGAAAACACAACAGAATCCAATAATGTGATTGATTTTAAATTGTCATGATGAATGCAGAACATGCCTTGCATCTGACAAGGTCAGAGTTCACATTTTGTTTGTATTTATTTGTTTTACACCTTTCAGTAACCTCAGGCTGAATTTTATCCTGGTGAACAGGGGATTTTGGCACAGCCTTGACCTACACCATATATTTATTATTTTATCATTTTGAAGGTAGAAATAAAAGCTTTAAGGAAGCCATGCAAGCACAAAGAGGGAAACAATGCCAAAGGCAGAATTAGCCAGAAGACAGACAAATCCAAACACTAGCCATGCATGTACCAAGTACTGTCATGTGGGATTTCTGAGTCAAGAGCCAAGGAATAGAAGAATTTACACTAAAAGCAGTAAAAACTCCCTATGATGAAGTAAAAAAATAATTTCAGAATTAAAAATTTGGAGGAAAAACGCTGAGCCAATATTCCTAAATTGAATCAAGGTAAGAGGAAGTTCTACCACCTTCCTGGTGCATTCCAGGTATTCATCACTTCGCCCAAAGTGTAGCTTGGTTGATTAAGAAGCAAAGAAAAAAGAAGTGCCCAAGGAAACGCTTGATAAATGTGACAAAAAAGCATTCTGAAGCAGTACAACCTTTCTGTGTCAGGGTTATCCATTTAAATACTATAGAACAGCTTTCCAGGTATTTCCTCACATAACGTGGCCTCTGAAGAAGCAGGAATATGTAGAGGGCAAAGTAAGAATGAGAAATAATTTTCTTCTGCATTTAGATAACATTGATAGATTCCTATTAGGAATGAAGAGATCACTGGGATGCTAGTAGACCAATAAATTTGGTTGATTTTAAACACCACAGCAAAATTTACTACACTGACATTCATTAACCCAATTGTGCTAAGCACTGGCTCTTACACCTTGCTAACTTACCACTATGTATTAATTTTTAAAGATTATCAACTGTTAGTACAGATTCAAAGCAGTCGGTCCTCGGCAGCTCTGCCCCACCTTAGCTGCGGGTATACAGTACCGCAGAGCGGATGCCTCCTCACTAGCACCGATGGCTCCCGTCCTTGCTCTCAGGGGCCAGGGGCAGGAACTCTCGATGCAGGGAGCCAGGGCTGAAGCAGATACCTGCTTTCTGCCTCCTCTCATGAAACTGGGCTCTTACCTGTTTATAAGGCTATGCAACCTGTAGCTAATTCCCAGCCCTCCACCTCCACCCTCAGACAAAGTTACTGTGCGAAGCGGGGCAGGGGGTCTTGTTTTCCCAGGCCCCTGCAGGTGCCTTATAGTTGTTGGGCTGTTGGGGTTTTTTTTATTATTATTATTTTGTTTCGCTGCTGCTTCCTTTCTTAAAGCAAAAGCAGTCTGTTCCCATCTATCAAGGTTGTGCTTTGCCAAAGACCAGTCACTGACCATCAGTGAGTTGTTTTTGCTGCTCTGGCTCCACTTTCAACTCGTGCTTGCGTTTTTCAAGGCCTTTGTTACATCCCACACTTAAGCTGCACCTTGTAACAACAGGCTACTGGTATCAAGCTCTGGTTCACACAGAAAGTTTTGTAACACGTTGATAACAAGCCCAACGGGCTTTGCACAGTTACCTAAACAAAGGCCAGGGCCTTTTACTAGCAGCAGTGCTTTTAAGGGGCACAAAACCGCATTACGCCTGGGGCCTGAACCAGCTGCTGGCACAGGCGGCTTAGGGGCTTCTACCGTCACTGGAGCAACAGGACTGCTGTAGCTACTGCGAGGGGGGAAGAAATAGCTCCACCTGGTGGACCAACAAATAACTGCCGTCACTATTTTACTTCTACTGCAAAATTAAACACTTCAGAGTATGGTATAGTACAGTAACAGTTTAGGATCTTCTGGGAAGATTCACACAAATGAAAAAAATGCCCGAACACAGTGGAGATGGCAGTCTCCATCATGAAAGAAGTATACCAATCATATTAACACAAGGCTTATGATTAGCTTCCATAAGAAACTGCTGATCTCCTGTTTTTCAAAAGCCACTCCAGATTGCAAAGTCATGCATCCTTCATCAACAGTGCAGATTAAACATACTTTCCGGTAAATTCTTGGATCTCTCATTACAAGACTCTTTACCCCAGCGAAGCAAACCATCAAGCTCCTGTCTTAGAAGCAAAGGCCCAACCTTCTTTTCTCTTATTAAACACACTAATTCTCATTTCGTATAATGCTTTTAATCTATAAATGTGTTTTGACCCGTTTTGACAAAACAGTGAAATAGTGAAAAGTAACAAAAAGCTAGAAATAACCATTACGAAAATAATGTAAAAATTTGTCTGATTGCTAAACCATCAAAATATATCACAAAGAATTTATTTCCTAGAAAACAAGGAAAAGTGCATTGTAGCATATGAATTTGCATATGTATAATACACATTTTTAGTGTATATATTAATAATCTTCAAAGATCTTGTTGAATATCATTCAGTGCATGTGTAAGTCGTCTTATTTTGTTTTCCATGGCTTTTTTATTGTTTGCCATTTCCTGCAGAAGCTGCCGCATTTCTTCTTCAACATAGTAAACCTGAAAGAGCACATGGAGATCAAATAGAATTCTTGCTTTTCCTTAATATACCTAAAACCATATAATCTTGGCAATTTTTAACACTGATGAGCTATGCAAGAGTGATATGCTTATGTTTAAATAAGCAATGCACTACTTTTGACGCTGGATGCAGTAGCAGAATTTTGCTTTAAAAAAGGTATTAGTTTGCTAGGAGATAGTAATGTATCAAACCAAAATACCTACTATGCAGAGAAAGCACCAGTTGTCACACTAAGGAAGAATGCAGTATATGACAGGAACAGCAACTGTTAACACTGGCCTAGGTGAGTGAAATTAATTACCTGGCATAATCATCATTATTCTTGCCTGTATAGATTAGGAAATATTAAGCTATCGACTCGTAACAGCTACATAGCATGGCAACTTTACTTTGCTTCGATACAGAACTTCATGATGGTACAGTTTGAGTAGTAAACTGAACTGCTGGTTGACAGCCAGCTGAACATGAGCCAGCAGTGTGCCCAGGTGGCCAAGCCCGGCTTGTATCCACAACAGTGTGGCCAGCAGGACAAGGGAAGCGATTGTCCCCCTCGACTTGGCATTGGTGAGGTCACACCTCGAATACTGCATAGTTTTGGGCCCCTCACTACAAGACAGACAGACACTGAGGTGCTGGAGCGTGTCCACAGAAGGGCAACAAAACTGGTGAAGGGTCTGGAGCACAGGTCTTGTGAGAAGCGGCTGAGGGAAGTGGTGGTGTTCAGCCTGGAGAAGAGGAGGCTCGGGGGGGACCTTATTGCTCTCTACAGCTACCTGGAAGGAGGCTGTAGCCAGGTGTGTGTGTCTGTCTCTTCTCCCAGATAATAAGCAAAAGGACAAGAGCAAACAGCCTCCGGTTACACCAGGGGAGGTTTAGGAGGATATTAGGAAAAATTTCTTTGCTGAAAGGGTGGTCAAGCATTGGGACAGGCTGCCCAGGGAGGTGGTGGAGTCTCCATCCCTGTAGGTGTTTAAAAAACACCTAGATGTGGTGCTTAGGGATGTGGTTTAGTGATGGATTTGGCAGCCTTGGGTTAACGGTTGGAACTGATAATCTCAAAGGCCTTTTCCAACCTACATGATTCTGTGATTAAGCCAGGGCTGTTTCCAGCCAGAGATTAGCCAGGTAGATACAAACAGGTGACTTCCAAGCACCACTGTTGTAGCAGCTTTAGAATAAAAATTCAAATACAGTAAACATTTAAGTTTAGTATTAAAATTACTTTCTCATTTGCTGCTTCTATTTGTTTTTCCTTTTCGTTTGCCAGCTGCAATAGTTCTTCCTGATGGGCTGCCAACATTGACTCAAGTTGTTTTCTAAAAGCATTATCCATTTCATGAAGCTTTTCCACAGCAATCCTAAAAAATGATAAAAAAAATTTTAAAGAAAATCACATTCCTGCAAACAACTGAAGTATTTTGCTTTGCTCAATTCTGCCTTTGATAAGGCTTTAATAACACAGGCACGAAGACAATTATTTCAATATCTAGCATCAGAACATGTCATTTTTTCAAGCATGTGTTCTAGTTTCATGCACTGTGTTTAGGGCTTCTGGCACTCCTCTCAGCAGAAAGAGTTTAATTACTAGCAAAGAATACGAAGATTTGAGCTTCCTACTGTCAATATGGGTAAGAACTCCACCTATTTTCAAACATCTACTTAGGCTTTTGCTTCCTGAGAAGTCAATGACAGAACTATGCAACCCTGTAAATGGCCTGTAAGCCTGTGTCTCACAGAAAGAGAGAAGTGTCTGCTTCACAGTAGAAGTATTTCCTTGACTGCAAGCAAATTCTGCTTTTAGAGGATAATTCTATCATATGTAGCAATAGAAGGCAAGGCAAATTATTCCACTACACAACTGATTTACCACAAAATTTTGAAGCAAAACAGAATTATTTGGGACAGAATTTCAGCTTCACTACTGATCATCTAACAATTTCAAAACCTGGTACTACTGACTATTTGAGGTGGTTGGTTTTTGCTTAATTGTGGTTTTTTTTGTTTGTTTGCTTTTTAAATCAAACTCAACCATCAAGTTATTTTCTTTCATTTATTAATCAATAACCTTCCTTAAAATAATATTGAAAGTATAATTCATCAAAGTATTTAATTTAAAATTGTAAAGCAAAAAATCTTCATCATACTAGCTTATTCCTTCAGTAACACTGTGGTTATCACTGCTAGATAAATATGTAGTAAATAATTAACTAGCTATTCTTTTCTTAAGAATAGTTGGGAGGAAAGAAGAAAAGAGAAAGGGGCCAAAGAGTACAGTAAAAATCATACTAACAATCTGAGCTTATCACAGGCAGCAGTCTACCATACTTCTCTATAATTGAACACATAAAATAACTGAGCATCATCTAAGGCCCTGTTTTCTGGGTTATGAGTATTTGTTTCTGTATCATCTTGTATTTACTATTAACTGCTCAAAAAAATTGACAGTACAAGAGAAACAATAAAAGAAACTTAAAACTTGTTGCTACTTGTATGAGAAGAGAATGACAGGTAACTTATAAACAGTCTGTTTATCACAGGCTGAAATATTAATTGACACCAAGCTGGGGGGAGTGTCGCTCTGCTGGAGGGCAGGAGGCTCTGCAGAGGGATCTGGGCAGGCTGGACCGATGGGCCGAGCCCAGTTGTAGGAGGTTCAACCAGGCTCAGTGCCGGGCCCTGCCCTTGGGTCACAGCAGCCCCAGGCAGCGCTGCAGGCTGGGGCAGAGCGGCTGGGAAGCTGCCTGGGGGAAAAGGGCCTGGGGGAGCTGGCTGACGGCCGGCTGGGCATGAGCCAGCAGTGTGCCCCGGGGGGCAAGGGGGCCCACAGCATCCTGGCCTGTATCAGAAACTGTGTGGCCAGCAGGACTATACTTGGCACTGGTGAGGCCGCACCTTGAATATTGTGTTCAGTTTTGGGCCCCTCACTTCAAGAGGGATGTAGAGGTGCTGGAGTGTGTCCAGAGAAGGACGGCGGGGCTGGTGAAGGGTCTGGAGCACAAGTCTTAGGAGGAGTGGCTGAGAACCATGGGTTGTTTGGTCTGGAGAAAAGGAGGCTCAGGGGAGACTGTATAGCTGTCTACAATTACCTGAAATGAGGTTGTAGCGAGGTGTGTGTCTGTCTCTTCTCCCAGATAACAAACAAAAGGACAAGAGGAAAGAAACAGCCTCAAGCCGCACCAGGGGAGGTGCAACTGGGTATTGGATATTAGGAAAAATTTAGATTGGATATTAGGAAATATTTCTTCACTGAAAGGGTTGTCAAGTACTGGAGGGAGGTGGTGGAGTCACCTTCACTGGAAGTGTTTAAAAGACGTTTAGAGGTAGCACTTAGGGACATGGTTTAGTGGTGGACTTGGCAGTGCCAGGTTAACAGTTGGACTCAATGATCTTAAAGATCTTTTCCAGCCTAAACAATTCTATGATTTATTAGTATTCTTGTGACAAATATTGAGGATCAGTCCTCAATTTCCTCCAAAGTGCATGAGGTATTTTCATTATCCTGCAGAGACATTAGCCAAGCACTGTGGCCCCCCTTCTAAGCCCACATGCAAGCCACAGCTGCTTGGCTTGACCTGCAATTTGCAACCAATTTGTCCCACATGTTCTGGTTACAAGCTAAAAGGTTGACAGGCTCATGCTCAACGAAACTCTGCTACAGACTGTCCCTCACGTGTACAAGCATCTTCACTGCATGCCTCCAGCCAGCATGTTTGATGACTGTATAAGAGTCCCTATCATGCAAACGTGACATCAAGTTTCCTCACAGAGGTAAATCAAAAGCATTGTGGTGGAATGAGCATATTAGGGAGGAAGGACTGTAGAGTCCAAGTATTTTCAAAGAAAATAGGAACATAGCTAAGTTACAAGGAAAAAATACTGTAGCTGGATGCTAGTTTCACAAAGTCAGTCACCTGTATAGCAAGAATTATGTCTATGCACACAGAGTTTGCGGCAACTGGGCTCATCAAGTACTTAAAAAGGCATTATGCATTTTTTTCACTAAATAATCACACATTTCTGTACTATTATTAACAGGGCAACTCTATACCAACTGAGCAGTCACAAAATAAGCTATTAAGGTGCTCACCTCTGAGTTTGAAGACTTTTGTTTCTCTCTTCAATCAACCGTTTCTCTTTGATATCAAAGCTCTCCTTCATTTGTTTAACCTGCACCTCCAGCTGACTTAATAGGTCTCCTTTACCTTGCCACTTCTTTTTCAGTGCACTGAAAAATAAAACGCACACATTTACAATGGATATAGATACCACTTCTTAGAAGGGAGTAAAAAAGTTTTCCATGCTTCCATTTTTCTATATTTCTGTGGGTTTTAATAGCCAGCAAGTACTCTCTGACCATAGAATAACTTCAGAGCAGTGTTGCATACTATGATGATCTCAAAGGATTATTGCCACTTTTGTCACCTGTGTGCATTCTTAATGTCATCAAGTTCTACTTCTTTTTCTTCTAGCAGTTGCTTTAATTCCTCTTTTCTTCCATTTAGCCTTTCTAATTTTCCCATTAGCTCTTCAAGTTCAGCAGCCTTTTCATCCAACTGTACTTGAAAAAGTTTCCGAGCTTCCAGATTTTCTTCATGCTGTTTTCTGATTTGTTTATCTTTTTCTTGTAAGCCCTTTAGGAGACAAATATTTTTGAACACAAACTCCCTTCATTTTAACTTTATTGTTAAATATACTATATTCAATAATATAACTATATTGTTAAATACCCTTTAAGAATATGTGTTTAGTCTATGCTGGAAAAAAGCAGAGAGGGACATGTGAAAGTTTGCTCTTTAAACATATAATTATATGAAAAACACTTAGTAAAGTGATAGCCAGTTAAATAATCTTCATCTGAAAGACGTTAGAATTAAAAAACAACAAAACATCAAAACATAAATCTGAAGTTGAAAGCAAGTTCAGAAAAAAGTTTATAACTAATACAACAATTCACATACACAAATCACTGAGCTCACATTCTTTTACGTGGCTATATAGCTTAATGAGTAACGCATCTAACCTTGACTGATGTAACATGCTATAAAACTTTGATTAATAATCTAAAGTCTTAAGTTTCTAAATGACATGAATGGAATTAATAGAAGAAAACATAGTAGCTCTTCTGTTAAAATACTGATTTACAAGAACATAATAAAGAAAAAAATATTTACATTGTGAAATAGATCTGAAGCAAACTTTTTTTTCCTTTTCTTCTAAACACACAGGAAAAATTACGCTACCCTAGCTTTTCCTCTTACAAAATCATTATCAAGAATAAGTTGAAGCAAGGCAAAGAGAAGAAAGTCTTCACATACATATGGCTCAAAGAGATATTTTAAGTAGCATCTCTGTACACCAAGTTAAAACAAGGCCCTCATCTGCACTCAGTGAAATCAATTGCCACTGACAGCCTGATCGTGCTTGCTAAACTAGGAGTGCAGAGCCAGCTTTCATTACAGCCTTTTACAACAACTTTCACTGCAAGTCTTAATTTTAACTAAGCACACAAACTGTCAGACATGGCACTTACTTCTTTTAATTTCCTAATTGTTTCTGTCTGATCGTCCACTATTTTGTTTTTAATTTTTATTGTATCACTGTCATGTTCCTTTTGCTTTTTTAACATCTCAATCTCATTCGTTAAAACTTCAATTTTTGCCTCCAGTTTTCCCCGATCCTGAGCAAGATGAGCTCCTAGATAAAACAGGATATTCACACTACAGCACTCATTTTACAAATGACTTCAAGATGTAAAATGTTGGAGGAGGGGGAGGGAGGCGAAGGTAATAACCACCTTAAAAATCAAACATGACCGTTTTGCCCACTAGAAACACTGCAGGGCTTTAATCTGTAGGTGGGTAAAACTTAAAGAGGAAATGTAGAACTGAAGGTCTGTATTTTATCCTTTGTGAAATTCTCTGATAAAAGTCCAGTAATTCTTACAGACCCAGCTAATCTCAAACAACCCACAAGGTGGTGCTGAGTTACATGAATAGTGAAAAGTGATAAAAGCCCAAGCTTTTTTTCACCCAGCAGTTAACACTTTTTTTTTTTTAACATATATACTGAGATTTTCCCATTAGACTTATCTGATAGAAAAGTAGCATTACATAACAATATTTACAAATCCATGTTTTCCTAGTTTCATATTTGAAAGTTTTTTGCATAACATCATGGTTTTTTGATATTTTTGGGAAATAGGTAAACTGTATTTGCAATTACCTCCCACTACTGCTGTTATAGTTCCTATAATGGCCTGTGTACTACAGAAGATTATTTTAGCATGCCATCTTTACAACTGCATAAGATCAACAAGGCATCCTTTAAAAGGTATGACACTGAATACCAACAATTTCTTTCTACAAAAGAAAAAAAAAAAATTACCCTGTTGTGCCAACTCCTGCCCCCATATTTTCCTTTCCATTTTTAACCCGTCTATCACAGATTCCTGGGCTGTCAGCTGAGAAATAAGCTTTCCATTTTCCTTTTTCAGAAGTTCAACCTGAATAGCCTTCTGTTTGTGCTCCTCAATCACAGTTTCAAGTTCTCCAGTTCGACACTATGAACAAATATTAGAAAAACACAATTAGATCTTTTAAAACAGCTATTCAAAATTTCACACCAATATAAGTGGCTAGGAAAGTAGTACTTACATGTGACAAAAGAAGAATATACTGCTTGCATACAGTGTTCTATCTGCATCTCTTCCCAGTAATAAAACACAAACGATTTGCTTCAAATAGACATATTTCAATCCCAGAAAACTGTAAAGCTGATTTCTAAATACCCACCTTAAATTATGCAGTTATGCAGGCTACTTTTTGTTTTACAGATTACAGCTGTTTAACGTAGCTATTTTTTAACTTTGTTTTTAGCAACATCACTGATGGGCAGAATCTTATTCTGTACAGCAACACGCAGTGTTTGTACACCCCAACAGCAACATGTAGGGGAGGAGATGAGAAACAGCTGCGCAGGGGTTGTACTGCACAGAAGGTTTAACATAAAGAGGGACTGGATACATACATGGACTGGTTCACACAACAGTTTAAAGGTTGTGTTTCCAAGATTTTTAAGGATCTACTTACTACAGTATGTTACTATACAGTGATCAATAGTAGAAGATAAAGCAACTGTGCCCACAGTATTTAACCTTAAAATTAGACAATTAGTAGATTAATGACTAATACTGCTAATTTTATGCAACTCTTAGATATTAAGCTGCTAATAACTACACTTGATTATTTATTCAATTTCATCTTTACCTCACATACAGCGGCCACTGCAGAACTGTATTTCATTACTTTGTATTTACAGAGGGTCAGGGCGATTAATATAGGTTTTTAAATCTCAGTGAAGAGTGGCCACTTGATTATACACAAACTGTTAGTGCAAACAAGGCAAGAAGTGCACTTCTGAAGACATGAGTCTAGATTTTGCTTTATGAGGAACAGTGTTTGTGAGAAACAGAAGTGCAAGATGCAAGAAAAAAAGGGTGATGTGGAGTACTAGGTTTTAGTGCAACAGGAAACTTAACGTCTTTCAGTCAATCTACCTCGTATGGAATTGTTAGCTTTTATAGATAAAATATTACCAAAATATCATGTAGGTAGTTGAAATGTTTTGAAACAAGTACCTTAAGGTTTGCTGTAGCTTCTTCGTTTGTTTTTGTTAATTCTGCAATCTTTGCTTTCTGTTCTTTCACTATACTTGTCAGGTCTTGGATCAGACTTGCCATCTCCTTTTCCTTTTGTTCCAACTCAAAGCGGGCTCGTTTATGTTCAGCTAGATCAGCAGCAACACTGTCAAAACCCTCTTTTACCTAAAGTTTTATAAGATAAGACTTGAAAAATGCTAACATTTGGAAAAAGTGTGAATACATACACACAAATGATGTTGGAATTTCAAATAAAGAAGGAAACTGAGGTTCCTCAACAGTATGGGAAATCAGTTAATATCTGAGACTAGTTTTCTACCAGTTTGTTGGTGATACCTCAACTCTAAAAACTGGTTCTTTTCAGCTACAAGTTGGTAAAAACAGAATGAAAAAAACAAATCAATGGGTAGATGGGAAGTAGAGCAGAAAACATATCTTAGGAAAAGAAAACAATGCCTTGACTTAATCTTATTGTTAAGATTAACATTAAAATCTGGACAGAAGAATTTAGAATTAATTATATTTTTTTCCCTTGCAAGAGAAAGCTTTGAAGGGTGAAACCCCAGTCTTTTCTTTCCCCTCTTCTCCCATGTATTAAGTCAAGATGAAGCATTTAAAATTTTATTTAACATATAAAATAATGTGAACACTAGCCATAGAAATAAGTTATCTAAGGAATTTCATAACAAGTTTTGAATTTGAATTTCAAAATGCTATCCAAAATTCAGTTTTGAAAATTTAAACAATAGAGAACTTTATTATTAACTACATTAGAATATATGTAACCATAACCTTAGCAAAACATGAGGGAGTTTTTACAATAATTTAGTATGTTCTAATAGGTCAACATCTTTTAAAAGATATTAATACCATCAGACAGAAGGTTTTCTAAATTCTTTTGATTAACTTTTACTTATGAACAAAAATGCTGGGCTTTTTGAGTGCTGACTTGGCATTTCCTCTCTGTGTTCCAATCATTGATATTCCAAGGCTTACTACCCATACTTTTAGATGAATCCTTGAAGGAGAGACTTTGGATCAAAAAAACCTCAAAACAACTGCCCCCTCAAACCCTACACGTTTAAGAAAACTACAGCTACATTTAGCTTGAGATTAAATGTTCTCTTAGTCTCACCTCTTTAAACCTTTTTGCTTCAATGGTTAAAGCTAAACGAAACTCATCTTCTAACTCTTTGTACTTCTGGTTTAACGTATTAATTTTCTCCTGAAATTCTTTAACACGCTGTTCATGCCTCTGCTCCTCTTTAGCCACTTCCTTTGACAAAGCATCTTGAAATTCAGGTCCATTTAAAGCAACTCGGGTTTCAAGTTCTTTCCTGAAGTTAAACATATACTTGAGACAAGACCTGCAGTATCTCACAATACTGTTTCATTTTCATAGAATTTCTTAAAAAGGACAATAAATTACGTAATAAATGGAGTAAATGCCTCAGTTTCACAGACAGATTTCAGTCTTGTATGACAATGGCCCTGGGATGAGGAAAACTGTGCTGAGTACTGTTAAAAACACCCAAAGGAATAACCTTACTTTTAAATTCAAACTGCTGTAGAAATTGTTCAATTGCTCTTTTGCTGTTAGCGTTTGTTTGCTTTGCTGTTAACAAAGATCTGGAAAAGACATTGGAATCGGGGGAAAAAGAACTGTATAACCTCTTCTGCAGTCATTCTCTTCACCCTCACTCAACTGTTTCTCCTTGTTCAGACCCAAAATCTGAAAAGCAACAGCAGTGGAGACCTAAAGAGTTCCAGAATATGTCCTTCCTGTCTGAAAGCATCCCTATAGGAGAATGTTATAGCAAAAGTACCTGTACTTTAAGACTATTCTGTTCATCTGTCTTAAAGCACAAACACAAAATATACCTGCTGTCCTTCACATTACGTCTTTTGGAGATGTATGAGATAATAACTGGAAGTTCTCAAAACACAGCTATCAGATTCTTCCCATCTAAACCTGCAGTTATCTTGGTATTGGAATAAATTTATCCTTCTAAAATTAAAGAACTGTAACCAACTTATTTTATGAACAACTTCCTTCACATACTAGTATACCACACACCACTTGTTGCTTTAGTTTGCACACATATTTAATTGTATTAGCTAAATAGCACAGATCTGGTGTTCAAGTATTCTCCAAGAAACAGGAAATTTTGAAATGAATGAGGAAAACAGCCAAGTTTTCCTCTTCAAACCAAATGGGCAAGTCGCCAACCCACCCTAAAACAAGATACTATAGAAGCTGACTTTTATTTTTTTTTAAACTTCGTGTTATGTAGTATATGCAGACCTTCAGACAATAAATCATATGTGATTTATTTTTATCTGATTCTTTCCTCAATTGAAATATTTAAAAGGAATTCAGCCATATAATAAGACAAGAACCTATCAAATGAAAGGCTGGAAAAACACAGTTGCCTACACTGTCTTTATGAGTCAGGAATCTACAAGATATGAAGATATGCTTAAGTGAGCAAGAAAATGGGTGGGAAAACATCTACATTTTTACAAAGACCATCTCTCCCATTAACAAAAGAGCAAACTACCAAAACCACAGCCACACTTTGCAGAATGGCTTTAAACAAAACACATTTGCAACACTAGCATCTCCATTAACTTCTGAAAAGAAAATAGAAGACCCCATACCTTTGCTCTTGCTCTCTTAATATAAGAAGTTCATGTAGTTGTTTTATCTTCTCCTTCTGTTGTCGAAAGGATATTCTAAGTAACTGTACTTCTCTTTCATTTGCTGATGCTTTAAGCTCTGCTTCTTGCACCTGTTTCATCTGTGTTGAATTAATAGAAAGAGAAACAAGATTTTCTTAAAACTGTAATCTGTTCTTCATGTCTTATACTAGAGTACAAAGGAACAGGTGCTTTATTAAGTTTTACACATGTCTACCTGGGCCATTATGTTTACAGCAAACACCACAACTGTATTTTTCACAAAATGTTATGGAATGTTATTATGTTACCTAGCCCAAGACAAAGGAATGTTTTGTGGTGTGTGTTTGGGTTTTTTTTAGCTTAATTTGTTTTGTTACACTTGCAGAAATTTAAGACAAGATTTTAAAAATTAAGTCTTAGATTAACTTACTACAACACACACAAAAAAAAAGCAACTTTCAGGAAGAACCAAGGACATTTACTTAATTTGTATGAAGACCCCAAAAGTGGAGAAGTGGAACAAATATATCTGCAGAATGATTTCCTCAGTTAGAATCTCTGGTATTGTAATACTTGCATTAGTTTCAAGCAAAATATTTTTAGATGCATCCAATATAACTTTTTTAAACACCACAGTTACCAAAATCTGTATCTTATTGTTTTACAGTTTAAAGTTGCTGAACAGAGCTTCTTTCTAATGATTTAATATATATTATTAAATAATATATATTAAATATTATAAATACCAGGTGACATAGTCCACTTTTTCCATTTGATGCAAATTTTTATGAATAAATCCATCATATAATCTTAAGCCTTTTACATACAAAGCTGTCTTTTCTGATGCAACAAGTAGGAAAAAAATATGAAAAAAGTTATAAAAAAAGGTTTTAATTACTCATGAAATGGTAATTCAGAATCAAGACACTTCAGAAGGCTCCAGATTAGAATGTGTAACAGAAACAGCGGAAGTGATATTAATGGAGATTTTCTTACTCTTAATCATTACTTGTAGCATTCATTTCAATCCTATTGTGATCAAGTAGCGAGCAGTAACAACTATCTTGTCAATCTGTCCTCCTAAGCAAAGCAAAGGGCCTCCAAATTCTGTACTTCCACAATTCTAATCTCTCTGCTTTCCAGAGTTATCAAATCTGTGAATGGTTAATGGACTACTCAAGATTAGTTTTAAGTGTCAGTTATCTAACGGCAGAGCTAGAATGCCAGAAACAACTGGTCTGATTTCCAACACTCACAATAAAACAAACAAACCCCAATCTCCACAAAACAAAAAAGACCAAGTAATAAAAAAATCCCAACCTAAATCTGTTTTCTTTCAGAATTCTATCACATCTGTTCCTGCAACTTGATTTTTGAACAATTAATCAAAATGAAAAATTAAAAAAAAAAAAATAAAAAATTAAGGAACATGTAAGGCATGTCCTGCACTGATAAATAAAACATTGTTTCCAATGTTTATCATCTCCTGCAACGTCCCTTAAGATACATAAGCGCTGCTGCATGTTATGAGTTCTAGCTTCAAAGTGCTAGAGGTACCTAAAGTTCATACAGTAACTTCAGTTGTATGAAAATCGTTATGAGGCTTGAGTATGAACTTAAGTTCTCATGTTCTACATATTAAGCCTCTTCATAAGCAACACTTAAACTCATCCCCACTGCATTCCTGTTGTTTTGCGGATGAAGTGAAGCAATTCTCTCCTAAACTGCAGTATTTAAAAACAAAAATTTCAAGTGAGAACACATACAAATTTAAAGACTGCTAGAAAATAGGGTACAATTTAGATCCATTGTAACTTATTTATCTTGAACCCCTTAAAGAAGTAATCTAGTAATGTTGACTGGAATCCTTGAACAGTGACTACCATAAGTAACCAAAATTTACCACTGAAGCTAACTGCCAATGTGTACTATAAGAAAGCTCTATAAAATATTCTAGAGTTTGTTAGGCTTAGAGAATCATGATTATTCTTTTAAACATAATTATTAAAGAATATTTCCTACAGAATCTTAAAGACAGGAACAAAGGCCTTCCCTTAAAATTCTGCAGTTAATAAAAAAGATGTTACTACTATCAAAAGAGATTACTTCTACAAACTCAAAGAAAAAATAAAAACCTCATACATAAATATTTACTTTCTTATAGAAAAAGAAAAAAACCCAAAAAAACCAAAGGCCCCAAAACCATCCACTCTTCTCTAAATCACTAATTTAGCAGTTTTCAAAATGACAAGCAGATACCTGATCTAAACTGAAGGTCACTTCTAGATCCGTAATAGCTTCAGGGTCTTTACAGGTACGGAAGGAAATGGAAGAGCCACTCAGGTGCCTAAACAAACCTAAAGTGGAGGGTGGCTAATCCATAACTTGAATGGCTCTTACAGTTTGGCTGCCAGCACCCTCCCCAATTCTGTTTCCTTTCAGGGTATCTGAGCAACAACACGCCCTACAGCACCACACTAGCAGTTCAGACACTTTTCCCAATGGATATATTAGGATTCAATTTCTGTAAGTGGATGCACTCAGTGACACAGGAATAAGAATCAAACAACAGGAACATTTACTGGAGGATGGAGCATTTGACCACTGAAAATTCATCAGTTAGTCAGTCAGAAATAGTGGCAGTATCTGGTCCAGCATCTTGATTTTACGTATTAGTATACTGAACAAAGTGCCTGTGGCAACAAAAGCATCATTATCTTCTCCAGCTGTAAAAACAAAACCAAAAATTCCAAGCAAACAAATAAACAACAACAAAAAACAACCCAAAACAACCAGAATCTTTAAGTTCTCAGCAATTTTTATGGTCACAATTAAAATAATCTGATTCTTTAGATCAGCAAAACAAACAGAACCACCAGATTTTCATACCAATAGTAAAATCTTTACTGATTTCAGCAACATTTTTAAAAAGTTGATTTTCAGAAAATATCAACTCTCAGTGTTAAGTACATAGGACTTATTCTCCTTTATCTTAAAACCACATCCATGACATATTTATAAAAAACGTTAATTGACAATTAAAAAGGATACTTGTCTTTTTGTGGCAAACTCAGACTTAAGGCTCGTAAAATATAGCATGTATTAATATCTAGGACTATAGTAGCCATCCTGCTGTCATTGTGTTATTTACTCATGGAAAATATTTACCTCTGTTGTTCGTTGCTGCAGCCTCTGTGTCTCCATCTTGGACAGTGTTTCTTCTAAAGCTTGCATGGCCTTCTGATGTTCTACTTCTTTGTTTCTTGCCTGATTTAACTCATTAGTCAGTCTTTCAGTTTCACCTTTCAACTGTTGGACATCTGCCTGCAGTCTTGCTTTAATATCTCTCTCTCTCAATATCAGTTCCTTTAGCCTGAGAATAAATGCCACTAAAGTATTACAAACATTTTAGTATTTAGTTTGATGCCAAATACATTGAGAAAAAGACATTAGTAAGTATTGTAGCACTATATCTTGTTCTTTGCTGAGTTTTACTATTTAAAGCACTGTCATGTAAACCTGTTTAAAAATACGTAAAATATTACTGAAGTAATGTGTATCATTTCTAGATGAAGTTTCATTTTGAAAGAAACTAAGCTGGAGACAACCTCATAGACAGGTCTTTAAGGAAATGACATTCCAGTACCACTTTGCTTTATACAGTAGTCAGACATATAGTATCAATTTGTAATTTAATAATTTTCTTCAGAAAACTTTAAAATATCCTTAAATATTCTAGTAATTTTTGACATAAGATCTATTTCAAATGAAAAGGAACATAATAAGCCTCTTATACAAGGTAGTAACAAGTAAAGGTGCAAAGTGGACCTAAAACAAAAAGAAAAAAAGGAAACAATCAGAGCCAGACATGAATGGCAACTCAGGAAGCACTTGGCTTGTTTCCTCCTTACAAAAAGGAAAATGTAACTTTGATAACTACAATGCAGTTAAGAAAAAAATATAAATACAGCAGACATCTCCAGTCTTAGCTGAGAACAAACAATATGTTGTTAAAAGAGAGAACTCCCTGGGGGGGGGGGGAGAAGATGCTGCTCAGAACTCACAAGGATAATGGTAGCAGTCTATGGGAGATACCCTAGGCCTGACCTGCACAACATATTGCCTATTGGCCAACTCTACCCTGACACAAACATCTTTGCTCAAGTGCACCATACAGGAAAAAAAGAACACTGTATGTATAAGTGGAAAGGGAGACTGGGAACTGGAAGATGAAAACACGACACGAGACAGCTACTAGGGCTTGAGCTGCAAGGTAAAGTGTAATTATGATAGAGACTGCTTGCAAAGTAACAGCTAGAAATGGAGGTAAATTGACATACTGGTACTGTTCTGAGACAGGAACAGGAAGAAAGCTGCAGAAAGGAATTTCATTAGGCAATACTGAGAGAAATTCTAGCACTATGTCATGATGCATTATTTTCCAAGCATATTGTTTAAAGCTGTTCTCATTTCTTCAGTCTATAAATTGAATTGTCTTGAATTAATAAAACCAAAACAAACTTTTATGCTACAGCACTGTTTCCCCACCTGTCTGAAGTGTATACAGCCATACTTTGAATATTCTTTTCTTCTTTTGCATGTCTCTGTAGCTCTCTGACATGTTCTATTAATTTCTTCTCTGCTTGCTCTGCTTTCCATCTCTTTTCTTTCTCCTGATCCAGTTCTCGAATCAGTACCTAAACAATAAGGCGGCAAGCATCAGCTTAATAGAAAACATTCCAGTGTGGCCAAAAAGGACAAACAATATTCGTAATTGTAGAATAAGATATTTTGTCTTTCTGGAATTCATGGATGACAAAGGGAAGTGCAAGCAACCAGGCCAAAAATCACCATAAAATGAAATAAATTCTCTCCCAAAGACAGTGCAAGAACTCCACAACTTTTTTGATACTATCTACATGCAATTATTTTTGTCACTTCCCACGTTAAAATTTCACCAGGAGACATATAGTTGTCTTCAGGTGAAGACATACTCATATTTAACTTGAAATGATGCAAAACATACTCGGTATGTTGATTCCTCTGTGGCATCTGAATTCATTTCTTCTACTCTTTCTATATTGCTCTGTATTCCAGTTAACTTTTCAGCTTTTCTTCCCACTACTTCTAAGTCTCGAGTATCGGATGATGAATTGGGATAAGCGTGTCTCTGACTGGAGCGTGGACACTTTGAGGAACTCTTCTTCTCTTCCCTATAACCGCAGGACATCAAGGTGTGTTTAAAAAACAACAGGGGATTCAGACACTTTATAACAGGTCAAAATTTTAGAGTTCTGTGTAGAAGTTGAATTGTACAGAGTACAAAACCACACAGAAAGTAACTTGCAAGCAAATCATAAAACAAACAGCTAAATTCAAATCTTCAGGTGTAAAAAAAGTAGGACTAGCAGATGCTACCTGAGAAACACCTTATGATCATGTAGCTATTAAACAATTTTAGAGAAGCAGAGTAGCTGTAGAGCTGCAGTGGCTGACTAAACTAAAATATTCCAATTTATATCACCTTTTATTCATCACTTCCGATATTTACTATATAAATCAAACTACTATAGCATTCTCAGTTTCATCACCAAATATGGGCAGTTATATCCTTGACCATCGTTCTGACATCATAAATCTTATTATTATTTTTTAATGACTCAGTTCCTCTGTCTGTGGAGAATTTGTCTGTAACCACAATTTAAAACAAAGATGAAAATGTAAATTGTTAGAATTCTGAAAGTGTTAATTTTGGAAACTTCAGATCAATTTCCTTTTCACCTCAAGACAGAAAATGCTCGTATAGGGAAATGACCAAGCAAAGGCTCGGCAGCTAGTAGTTTTCACAGCATTATTAACAGAGCTAGTTTACCCAATCTACCACTTTCAGCCAAATGTTTCAAGTCAAACTACTAGTTCACTCTGACAATATTAATCTTAATTAATTTTAGCTTTATACTGCGAACACTGGGATACCTGTCAATTATTTTATTCTTAAGATGATTTGCATGACACCTAGTAGATAAGGTAGTTCTACGGTAAGTAGGGATCTTGCTTCTTTTCACAATCTTTCTGTTGTTCTCTTTCCCACTCTCATTTTCGCTCTCAGAAGTTGGATCTGTGTCCCTCTTAGCTTTCAGAACATTTGGAGGAGCTTCCCTTCTTGAGGTATCAGATACCTAATAACAGATCAAAGTTTTATCCATACAAGTTGCAATTTCTAACGGGTTAGTTTCTCACACTTATTCAGGTGCTGTTTTTAAAAAGTTCACACAAAATAATTTTGATAGAAAAGTAAACAATTGCTCCCAAACAACCTCCTCCCCCCTTGCTAAAACATTTCATTGCTTTGAAGACAATATAAACCAAACAGAACAGCATGTTTGAGAACACAGCTGTATCTTTGAAATACCTGAAGTTTGGCAAAATCCCTAGGCAGAGCAGCTTGGTGCAATATATAAAACAAATAAGCAAGGTACACCACGAACTGTTACAAAAACATTCCTGACAAACATATGAGACCAACTTAGACTATTAGCAAAATTAATTTTCACCAACCCTGTAAGTCAGGTATTTTGCTGTGTTTCATATTTTACTCTGGTTCAGTTACTATATTGATGGCTTCAGAGTAAAAACCAGAAGACAATTTTCCAATATACTACGATCAGTAGTTCTCCCAGTCCCAAACACTAGGGTTTTTATTCAGTATGAAAGTTTTCATGATTCAAAGTGCAATCAAAAGGTACACCTCATTTTACAAACAAAACTTTCTGTGCAATCACAGAAAAACATTCACCTTTTGCAGTATCTGTGAAATCTGATCTTCTATTTTTTTAATCCTCATCTCACTGAATATTTTATCAAGTTCAGCCTTCTCTGGTTCTGAAGATGAGACAAGCTCTGTAGAGGAGCTGATGGCACTTTGTACTGGTATTCTTGTACGCTGATGAAAATGAGCTAATGCCTGGTCAATATGAGGTGTCAACACCGGTAAGGTAACATAGTCCTATCAAAAGGAAAGACAATCCTTGTAACATTAATGAGTTGCATGCAATATAAAAATGAAATGTATCAATTTTAAAAACAGTACACACAAACTATGGCACCTGGTCTCTGGATAAGGGGAACCCAGATGAAACCGAACAGCCTAAAATGTCTTCTAAACACTGCAAATCTGAACAGTTTTCTTCTGCTGGGTCCGCTGGTTCAGCAGAAATATTTCTTCCATCTAGAGTTGTTAGCTGAGGCAACGCCTGAAGAACAATTTCTCTATAACCTTGAGGAAAAGACCAGATTTAAATTGAAATTAATCTCCAAAGGCAATATCTAGTGTATGTCATCTTAAATTATGCATTGCATTTTTAACAGAAGACAAAAAGGAGTGAGTTATTTGCAAGTGTCTCATCTTTCCCAACCCACAAGACTTTCAATAGACAACATTACAAAACAAATTAACTGGGAAGCTGCCTGCCTAGTCCTGGTCCATATGGGGATTTCCCCACCAACATCAGCATGTTGCAGTTGCACAGACAACCTTTTAATATTGGCCTACTGCACCAAAACAGTTGTATCAAGTATAAGGATAGACAAATATAAGGTAAAGGCAAGTTCTAAAAGGCTTACGTAACCTCATGCTTCTTCAGTTAATGAAGTAAGGCGTTATGAAACTGTAAAGCACTGAAAACAGATTTATTTAAAAACTAATAGAATTTTGGCTTCTGAATGCTGCAGCTTTGAAAGCAAGTGCCACCAAAAAGGCAGATATGAAGAGGTACGTAAACACTTACAGAAGAAAATTAGTGGAATTTCCTAAGTTATCCTGGTAACTTTATAATAGCCTGTTACTGCATCCATGGTGCCTGAATTCATTTGTAAAACTTGTTCATGGGTGCTTTTGAAAACCTCAATTATCTCTGAAGTTTCTTTCTAAGAACTGTACACATACTATACCTGTATCAGTTACATGCTCATGATATGGTTGCTATTTTGTAATATTGTAGTTCCTACTGTTCTACTCTTTGTAATGAGACTATCTTTGAGCTGTCTCGGAAGTACCAATCCTCCACTTCTATGTTCCTGTGAGAGATTTCCCCCTCTCTTATACAGAAAGAAAACAAACAAAACCTGCAGCAAAACAGGATGCTACAGTTTAACTTGTTTGAACACAAGGTGTAACATTTGAACAGTGAAAAAAACCTATCCCAAACCCAGAAACCCAACACGACTGGAAGTGATGTATCCACACATACTCCTCCAGGTTGGCTCCATGCTGCTAGTGAAACCACTGCCTATTTTGATGAAAATGCTGATTACTGCAGAGCGTCTTAGTCTATCACTGCTTACTGAAGCTGTGGGACAAGGACAAAAGGCTAACAGTGCTTATTACTGATCTTCCTCTTGTGGTCTCTATCAGCAGACAAACATCTACTTCCCATGCCTGCCCGCATTCTATATAGTTCAATATCTCTATCGCCATTCTTCACATTCTCCACCCACCCACATTATAATATTAATACTCCTTCCCTCCTATTTCTGCAATACTTTCTCTTCCCATCACTCTTTACCTATCTCCAGCCTTAACCTAAAATAATATGTGTAAAGTTGAGCCTTACCAAAGCATACAAGTAGATAAAATGTTGAGAATATGCCCAGGGGGAAGAAAAAAATAATATTTTTTTTAATGGCAAACAGATTAATTTTGACAGAATTTAGATTCCTGCGGGCCGGTCAGTTTACAAAAGGGTTTGCAAGCTTCAGAACCTGGCTCACAGCTTAAGGGAAATCACTGACATAATGAGCACAAATTATTTACCTAACAGGAGACCCATACCTGCTCTGTGACAAACTGGATTGGCTTTTCCATTTTTTTCCAGTGTCAGATTTGTCAAACAGCGCAGCCCCTTTGTGCACTGAAGTAAGTGATTAATATTGTTTACACAGTTGCTATGTAGGTCAATATGGCTAATCTTATGACTGGTTCCATGAAGGCACTGAAGTCCTGAAAATTTGAGAAAAACCACAAAATAACGATTTCTGAAGCAATCCTAGACTATTGGGTTTAGAACAAATAGCATCCTGTTGAAAAATATTCAGCAAATAATATATCATAACTGGAAATGATCTAACAACTTTTGCTCCATATCCTTGTCTACATATATTAATTAGCTACGGTACACTACCACACAGTGCAATGCTTAAGCTAGTTACAAGAGCTAACTTCAAAGAAATAGATTAGTTTAACTGCTAAGCAGCATGTAAAAATAAACATTTTGCTTGAAGTTCCTTTTTGTTACTCAGTTCATTAACAAAATTGTTACCAATGTTCTTTTAAATCTTCTATTACAAACTCCCTTGATTCTACAGCTTAAAAATCTTACAAGTAAAAATCCACCATTTCAACAAATAGATTTAGAAAAGAACTTTCACATCATATCCAGAGTTGCATTTTTGTCCTACAAAAAGGAAATATATGAATCTTTTGGAAATATCTTCCGAAATGCTTCCAAAAGCATTTTTTTTGAAATGTTTAGTATACTACTTAGTGAACAAGCTTGGCCTCGCCGTATACAGGAGAAAAAAATCCAGTTCTGAACAATCCTTGATGTTAGAAACTTGAAAGCTGATAGTAGCAGCAATTGCACCTTTAGTAGCATTACTCAGTCAATTGGCTGAACAACTAGAAGCTTCTAAAAATAAACTTGGTCAAGTTTTTAAAAATTAATGTCCGGCAAATGCTTTTTACTGCACTGCACATGCTAAAGTCACTTACCAGAGAGATCATGTATGTGATTATATGACAAATTCAGTGTAGTTAAATTAAAGAGCTTTTCCAGTCCTAAACAAAATGAGGGGAAAAAAACAACAAACAGTAAGAATTTCAGAAGAACGCTCTGCTTTCATCAAATCAAAACCTGCAAAGTAAGCCTTTAAAAAGCATAACCACAAATTACAACAATAAACTACAATAAATCTAAAAAATATATAAACTGTTTCCCTTATAAATTAACACCATATTGCTATGATAAATCATACAAAGACTACATATTTTTTTAAAATTTACACAATAGTATGGTTAGCAGCTCACTAACTTCGCATAACCTTAATTATATGCATACTTTCCAGAAGCAAGCTTTAATGCAACTCTTAGAAAAGCTTCACGAGTTGCTGAATAGACATAAATAAATATTGCAGACCTTCCACTTTCGTTATCAGGTTACAGGATAAACTTAGGGTGCGCAGGTTTGCCAAGGAATCTAACCCCTCGATCCGGCGGATTTCGTTTGATGACAGATCTAAATGCTGCAGATTCCGGAGGTGGCTGAGCCCTTCGATTCTGGAGATGCGGTTACAGTGCACGTTGAGCGTGTGCAGGCCCGGGCTCAGGGACACGTCCAGCAGGCTGCGAAGGAAAGGCCCCTGTCGCCACCGGGCAGCTTCACCCCCAGGCCGCTCCACCCGCCCCCGCCCAGCGCCCCGCTCCGGCCTCCCCTCATCCCGAGCGCCCCGCTCCCAGTGCCGGCTGCTGCGGGACGCCATTACGCTCCTCACCTCTTAACGCCCTTATCCATGAGGCTGAGCTCGCCAGCGATGGCGCGGCCCCCCGCCATACCGCCGGCCCGCCCGCACAAACCGCCGCTTCACTTCAAACTGCCCCCGCCTCCCACGGGCGACGCTCCGCGCTTTACGGCTAAGACGCAAAGCCCTCACAACGACGTGGCCGCCAAGCAGCGCCTCCCCGCTCCCCCCCGGGCCCCGGGAGCCTGCGCTAGGCGGCGGGCGTGGGCCGCCTGCCAGCGGCGGGGTAGCCGTGGGGCAGGGCCCTCCCGGCGGCCTGAGCGTATGAACAGCGCTCACGGTGTGGAGGTTTTGGGTTTGTTTAGGGCTGGTGCAGCATTAAGAGTTTACCCCAGCCGTGGCTCGAAGCTGGGCCCTGGCGCAGGCGGGCCTGGCCTGGCCTCGGCAGGGGGCCACAGATTCACTCTGTAGAACGGCATTTTCTAACGCACTGGAGCCCTGGCAGCACTTCAGAGCGTTGGTTCAGTACTTGCCCACAGGCTGGCCTGCTCGGGGTCCGTGTGCGGAAATCAGGGGTCCCACCGCGGTATTTGTGCGTGGTGGGACCCCTGCTGGGTCCTGAGGAGCAGGTGAGGCACGGCACTGTGTTCAGCTGCTGGCGGCCTTCCGCCGGCCATGACTCTGGGATCTTGCTTGGCCTGCGTGGCTGGGGAGAGCCTCTGGCTGACTGTAACTACTGACAAGGCACTGGCTGTTACAGTACAACCAGGAATTTGAAGAGAAATGTAGCTGAAGGTGAAGTTTGGTTAAACAATTTCAGTAAGGCTGGACTATATGTCCTAATGGGCTTCTTACTTGGACTGGGCACCGTGCATGCCTTTTAATATCAGTGCTATTGTAGTACACCTTTAAAATACCACATTGACGTTTCTTCATGAGTAACTTAATTTTTCATGGCATTATAGCATCACTGTATAACTTTACAGTGCAACACTAAGCATTTACAGTGCAATGCTGAGCATTTGATGTAGAAAATGCAAACCTGTCCTGATAGAGTAGATTCATCTAACCATCTAAAAGTAGGAGGGGAATCATTTTCAGTGGGCAGTTAATACAGCCATTGCTGGGACTGGGTGAGTTTCAACTCATGTCTCGCACATAACAAAGACTAGACACTTAATTTTTAAATATCTGCATTTACACAGATGAGTGCTATTGTTGGACATGCTCGCTAGCCAGTGATTATTAATACCTGTTTACTGAAAAAAATCCATCATGCTTTTCTTCACACTTCGCAGCCCCAAAAATGGATGTATACAGTAGCTCATGCAAATGAACCTACATTGATGTTTTATCAAAGAGAAATACTTCAGTAAACTCTACAGCTAGTATGAACACCTGTATAGGATGCAAGTGCAAACATCATAGCATGTCACAGAACAATGACTTTTCCCATGTTTTTTGGTTTGCCAATAGCTGACTGCTGTGTGAGGTCTGTTTCATGATCAATAATAAAAGTAGAATGATGTATCTGCCAGGGAAACAAATAGATCCTTAAGACTTTTAGTAAAAACCAGATGTGCAATAAGTTTGGCAGAGTACCAGGAACAGGAAAACAGGAATATTGCCAAGGCAGTAGTTTGTCACATGTCTCTTATGTGCAGACTCATATTCTAAATAAGTTTGTGAATATGGTCATGGGGTCTGGTGTGGCAAATAGTAAACTGTCTCCCCTCTAATGGAACTTAACAGAAGTCCTTGAATAGCTGTTGAACTCCTTTCAGAAGGCAAGACAAAACTACTTTGAAATGTAATGTTCCCCACAAAAGGTGAGCTGAAGAAGAGGAGACCAAAAGGGAGGATCAAATTCATCGGTCATATTAAATACAGTATGTTCCTGGGTGTCTGCCAAGGAAGAATAACACTGACTTTTTTCCCTAGAAGGTTTCTTCAGGTGTTTCTTTTGTTCCATTGCTTCTTTATCCTTGGTGAATGTCAGCAACAGAAAGCTTTTTCAGAGGCAACACAGGAGAGTTATTGAAACTTTGCAAGCCAAAGTGGTTTCTAATTTTTGCTATATCTTCTCCCCTTAAAAGATTTGTGATGGTGCAGTGATAAGTCAATACCATGCTTGAAACACTGTAGTTGATTGAAAAGGAAATAAATAAATGCTTTAAAATCTGACATTGTTTAGACAGATGGGGTTCTTTCTAGTCCATCTAATCAGTGAGTGGATCATAAGAAGGACTAGTGAGTACACGCAGAAAATTCTTGACAAGATTGAAATCGAGGCTTCTCATCCAAGTACATTGAAATTCAGTTAATCACAATTACAAAATATGACATATCGATTTTAGGCAACAAAAATACTCTTCCATTACTTTTCTAAACTGGTTTCTTTTCAGTCTAGAGAAACTACAGTGACTGAAGGTATCATTCCTGATAAGAATTAGCTAGTTGATAATTAAAAACTTGACATTGAAGGCTAAAAGAATTTTAAAAGAAAATTTAAAGGGAAGGTCCTAAATGCTAGGAACACTAGAAATGATTAGCTGAAGTTTCAGCTTTCAACCATAGCTGTTACATAGCACTCTCTTGACCTCATTTTAGCTGGCACTCAAGAGAAATGTCGCTCCCTATTGACTATAAAAATTGTGATATTTTGGCGTTTTATTTTGATGATGATACAACCTTTTGGTCTACTCCATGTATCAGGGGAATCTTAGGCTTGTCTTACAGATGTGTCTAGGTTATTTTAATCATTTATCTTTGCCCTATATCCAGTGATTGAGTCTCTGGATACTGTCATCAAAGTGAATTTGTCCAGGTATTGAGTACGTAGTTGGGTGTGAGGCAGGAGACACTGACGTATGACACCCTGACATAATCATACAGACTGTGGCAATTTATCCTCTTAGCCAGAGGGAGGAGTTTGACATTTTACAGAAAAACTGGGACGTGAATATTTATGGCATGCTTCAGAAGGCTCTGCCCTTACATATTAAAAAAGAAAACAGTTTGGCTGAAAACTACCTGTTGTTGTGTAACCAGCTGTATTTTACTAGGTTCTGCCCTGGTAATGCTCATGTTAGCGTGCTGTTGCCAGAATGTCAGTTTTTGTTGGATTTGTAGGAATGTTGTCATTACCTCTGCTCTTACTTCCTCCTACTCTGGCAGCAACACACCGAAATGAGAAGCATACTTTGCATGAATCTCCAAAGCATTTCACTGAAAGTCTTTAAACATTTATCTGAGGTAGGCAGAAAGCACATGCAAGAAAGTAGTAATCTCAGTGGGGTTTTCTGAAATTGGGCAGCTTTGTCAGAAGTAAAAAATCCTTATTAATATGCTGCTTGGGAGATTTTGGAAATGCTTCTGTTGTACAACAAATTAATGTACTGTAGGATGAACAGTGTAACAAAATCAATTGCATCTGTACTTTAAGCTGCCATTTAGTGTAATACTGATTTGTTTTAAAATAGTAATCCAAATCCAGCTGTACATGGCTGAACACCTAAAATAAAGAGTTAGAAGATTGTGGGATATCAAAAAATATATGTGCCTTCACAGAGAAGGAGACTTAGAAAAGGCACGGAAATTAAACAGGAAATTACATATTTTAACCATTTAAAACATTTGTCACACTTAAGTTCCGATTAATGAATACTGGTGAATAAATATTTGTTTTATTATGAATTATTCATAATACATGGTAAATGCATACTTAAATACATATTGCAATTTATAAATTGAATAAATGCAATTTAAAATGCATGCAAATTTTTATAAATAGAGGTGTATTTCATGTAGAACTAAATTTTTGTAGTCTGTAGGACTTGCTGTTTTTTAAGGTGAAAGTATATAGTTGTCCTGGTTGTGGTACAATGATTTGCAGAAGATGGAAGAATTGTCTTATGGTTAAAAGCTTCTCTGGAGCTGTGGATTCTGTCACTGACCACGCTGCACAGCTTCTGTGTGCTGATGGAAACCTACTTTAACCAAGTCATTGAAAAAATTAAGAAATAACAGTCTGTGCACATGCCTACTTTAACTAGAGGTCTTTCATATGATGACATATTACGTAAACCTAATTTTCCACACTAATTTATTTTGCATTTGAGTGAAAATCATGCTGTTCAGGACTTACCTGAAGCACTGTGTCTTTCAGGTTGGACCCTGTAAAAGCCATGAGTAAATTGGTTCTGCGACTTGACTGGCAAAACGTAAGAACTATGTAGCTACTAGTTGGGCACTTAACAACCCTTAAGGTATATGCTTAGCTTCTTTTTCAGTTAGTTTCCTTCTTTTTGCCCATTTTCCTCTATATCTCTTTAAAAAACACCAACATTTTTCTTGGGGCAGAAACCTGCGGCAATGATATATCCACATCTGATTGAAGAGAAGCTCCTTTTCTGTATTTTGAAGATAAAATGTACCAACGATTGGTAAATACATAGAAAAATCAGTGGCTGCACCTTAAAAGGCACACACCAAACTGGTGGGAACTTTCAGCTTTCTGTTCCACAGCCGCCATACAGACAATGGAAATGGTCGTACAGCCCTTCCCCTCAGTGCAGTGTCCAAAGATTGATACTTGCTTAGGAAGTGCTTGGGTACTACTATAACGATGAATGCTCAAGAAAAGCTGGGAAAAAAATTGGTAATTTTTTTTCTGGGGCAGTGTTTGATCAGTATAAACTAAAAATTAAATAAACAAGCTCCAGTATACCCATTGAGTGATGAGGATTTGGCAAATCATACTGGCGATGACTGGTTATCACTGTTCATTTTATGTATTGATGGTGGAAAAATAGTACAGGCTGTTCAACTAATGCCCATGTCACTGTCAATAATGTAAGGAGGGCTGATTTCTTTCTTCAGGCTGCTATACCCTTCCCCTTTCCCTAGGCCTGATGCAAAGGTCACATTTACCCACCTCTCGCAGTTGTCTCTGAAGACACGTAAAAAAATTGAAATCTGTTGCTGATAAGCAGATGAGAAATGAGCATTTACTGTGCATTATTCGTTACACCATTTTCTGTAAAAATACCTCCAGACCTTAATAAATTCTGAAGTACATATTAAACCAACATGTACATGATTTGCCAGTGTTTCTTTAAGTATTTGGTTAATCATCTTCACACAGAAGGCATCAGAACCCAAAGTATGCTTTTATTCTGAATGATTAAGCCAGGCTTCCTGTAACATTTCACTAGCAAGTAGGACCATGACAGTCTGCTAAGAACAAAGCGAAAGGGCAATACATGTAATCCAGCCTCTGGAGTCATATAATCTGCTGTGAAAAAACAGAAAAAAATGGGGAAAGGAAAAAGCAATGATCCCAAAGATGTGAAAAGAAAAGAAAAAGCCAAGATAGAACTCAAAAGAAATATAGGTTATTTAGATGGGGTAAGTTTTATTATAGGATCAATCGTTGGGGCAGGGATCTTTGTGTCTCCCACAGGAGTGCTAAAGCATTCCTTACTCAATGTCGGCGTTGCGCTAACGATCTGGATTGCGTCTGGGCTGGTCTCTCTGATGGGTTCCCTCTGCTATGCGGAGCTGGGAACTGCGCTGCCCTTCTCTGGAGGAGAGTACAGCCATATTAAAAGAGGCCTTGGATCCCTGCCTGCCTTCATGTTTATCTGGACGTCAACATTTACCAAGCCAGCTTCGAATGCTGCTCGTGCCTTGCTGTTTGCTGAGTATGCCACCCAGCCCTTCTACGGCATTTGCCCTGCACCTGAAGCACTGAAGAAATGCTTGGCCTTGGCCGTTCTCTGGTCCCTGGGCGTTTTGAATGGCTGCAGTGTCAAAATGGCTGCATGGGTGCAGACAGTTTTCACTCTGCTGAAGATGATGGCCTTGTCTGTGATTGCTGTCGGTGGCGTAGTGCTCCTCGTTGGTGGGGGAAAGGAGAGTCTGGCCAGGTTTGAGGATGCATTCAGCTCAGAAATGCCCAACCCATCAGAGGTTGCTGAAGCCTTCTTCCAAGGACTGTACGCGTATGGTGGCTGGTGGTCCCTCAATTATATGGCAGGTATCTCACTGTTCTTTAGATTTTGTTCTGCAGTTGCCATTCTTACTATGTTCCTCAGCTCATCTTGATAGAACTTGTTTCAAGACCATAGGATCTCATGTTTTACATGAGTCCTGTGTTTGTTGGAGCTGGTAGAAGAGGCATTGTTGGTCTCTCTAGGGAGGTTTCTTGCTTCTTGTGGAGTCTCCAGAATCAGACTGACATTTCCGGAGGAGTACAAGAGAAATCAAAATAGTTAATTTAAAATCTCATGCATAAACTTGGGGTTTTTTCATACTTTAAAAGGTTACATTTTGTCTCTCTCAGTGTCAGTGTCAGTGCGTTTTTAGAAAAGAATTAAGGTACCCGTGCCAAGCTGCGTGCACAGTAAGGACCAAATTAAAAAAAAGATGAATGATTTATTTGCATTTAAATATCTGTACCTTCTCTGAGGTTATGCAGCTGGTTTGTACATGAACAAAGTCACTTTTAATTGTGTTAAAATATTGTAATTTTATGGAATATATAGGGTGGTCAGTAATCACTTCTGTGGGAAAATAGGAGTTTTGTACAGGAGGTGAGGAAGAATCTAAGGGAAGTAGTATAAATCCTTTCATATATCTTGTGTTCAATTTTAAACATTCTAAACCTTTTTGAATATCTGTTTACTTTTTCTGTGTCTGGTGACACGTGGCAGTAATAAATAGGGCAGTTTTTCATGGAAGCTGCAGAGATAATGTTCATAATGTTAATTATGCACATCATGAGTTAAATGAACAGTTTAATAGTATCATCAGATTTATAGAATTGAATTGTAAGCAACTGGATGTTGCTCTTATATCTTTAACTCTATTTATCCATTGACCTCTATCACATGTAAAACATTAAATAAAGTGAATGTGTGAAATGGATGACACAAAGTTCAATGGTGAGAACAGTGTGAAAAGTGGGTTAATGTTTAAGAAAATGACTTAGTATTCCAGCATTACAATATGCTGCAATAAAAGAAGTTATATATATCAGCAAAGTATAATTTTGAAATATTAGGATTTCCTTAAATGGAAACATTTAGCATTTTAAGCCCAAGAAAATAATTTTAAAAAATTGGTAAAATATTAGTTTTCTGATCAGTTAGCAGTAATAATAAATAGGATACACTGGGCAGCACAGTTGTTTACACAGATGCAACCTGTGCAATAGTCCCCTTCTGAACTGAATTTCCTATTCTTTAACAATAACTTCATTCCTGTGAGCTTTGGCTACAGCATCAGGTGCCAGCTGGATGGCAGGACTGTAATGAGCAACAAAACAAATGGAAAGATAAATTTAAATTGGCAATTTTGGTGATTGTCCTCTTTTGGGCTCAAAATTACAAAGTGTATTTCTTACATTTGAAATAAATCTCAAATTCTTGGATAGTTCATGTCTGAATTTTACTGTTGTGCTCATTCAGTCCCTCTGGCTCTGCGCGCTGCAGCTGGCGCTGGGGCCAGCTCAAAGCTGATGTTCTGAGCAGGAGACAGAAATTATATTTGAGGGCGGAAAGGGATTTCTCTCCCCAAAAAAGAGCTTAAGTAAACTGCACATTTGACTTTGCACTTCTTCCCCCTTGTGAATTATTGATTGGTAATACTCAGGAATTCTTCTTTAAATGCTGAGGGAAGTGGGGAGGGGAGAGGGAGCGAGAGGGAAGGGATGAAGGACTGAAAGAGATGAGGAAGACCCTTTTTGACTGAGATGAGGATGAATTATTAGGGTTCTGGAAACCAGCTTCGTCTTTTGCTGGGACGATCACATGATCAGAAATGTTTGTGAGTGCCTCAGTTGTTCAGCGGCAAAAATTGGAGTTTTTCCTTATTTGGTAAGAGTAGTTTTAAGTTAAGATGCCAGGCTTAGCACTAAAAAGTTTTCCTCTTCAATTTATGCCCTGGAAAATACAGTAGAATCCAGCTGGGAATGGACCGCTTTTAAAGCCACTGCATTACTACTCTTCTGTCAATACCTCCAGCCTCTCCCTTTACCTTGTATGCATTTCCTGATATAAGGGCGAAGAGAAAGCTTTTGTGCAGAAATAGGAAAATACACTCAGAAAGTTTCTCATCGGGTCTCATAAGGTGGTGTAAGAATAAATAGTCTTGCTTTAGACTCTCATATTTAAACTAGTGACTTAAAAGTATAGCTACTTGAAAATTTCCTACCAAATCGATTTTCTAATGTAAATCAAATATGTCTTTAATCAAATCAAATCAAATCAAATTTATCAGTCCTTTTGTCATTTTTTTATCAGACCTCCATCCATCTCTCTTCCCAGGTAGTTAAAAAAAAAAGAAAGCTGAATAAGAAAAAAAAAATGAAAAGAATTGTTTAGGCTTCTCTCATAAACTATTTGATAACCACTGTAGGACCTCACAAGGAACTTAGCTTAGCAGCCATGATTAGGGGTTGCGGCAGGACTTCGGTATCAGTGTTGTCAAGCTCTGTGCAGATTCACTACTAAAACACACTTGCAGAAGCCACACTGCTTGCTTCATTAATCTTTTTAAATTGTGTTTTTCAGAAGAGATGAAAAACCCTAGCAGAAATATCCCCTTAACTGTGATGACTGCTGTTCCTGCAGTAATTATTTTTTATTTACTGGTGAACATCTCATATCTGACTGTCCTAACACCTAAGGAAATTGTCTCTTCAGGTATGGATTTGACATTTTTTGTTAAAAAGATATGGTCCATTAGCATACCCATTTGATGTGAATTTACTGGGTTATTCCTGCTGATCTAAGTTTTCGTTCTAAGTTTTAACAGAGGATTCTTGTTTAATTTTAACTGTATGACACAAGTTGGACTGAATGCAGAAAGAATTTATTATGTGCTGAAAAAGTTGGCTTATACCTGCACTGTCTAAAAAGAAATCAGAAGTGTATTAAAACCTGGAAAATCAGGTGGAGATCGGGTCCCTGTTGAGCATAGAGAAGACCTTTGTTTTCCTGTAGTTTTAATCCTCTCTTCTTCTTCCTCCCCTACCTCATGGTGTCTCAGGCTAAAGCTGTTACTGTTTAGGAGGTGAACAAGTCTACCTTTAGTAGCTAGCAATATAGAAAAGACTATGGACGCAAAAATGTAACCATTTTGTGGGTGGGTGGATTCATGATAAATATTATGAATCCTTAGAAGAGCCTATACAAAAGTCCAGTGTATGTAAAGCCTCTCTCAGATCTTGTACCAATAAGCTGCCCATGAATAGGTCCAAGAGGGGCTGTATTTCTCCGTGATTGTCCAAACAGCACCTTTTAAATACCACTGTAATGAGACTGAGCTCTTAGACCTTGCCTCCAGGAGTGACAAAAAACATACCATCATTTGGATGGATCAGTTAATTTTTTTCCTGTGAAAACAGCTCAATAACATAAATGGGAGCAGTATAACTGTCACTCAGCAGCCCTTTATTATTGCTCAGCCATTGGCAGGCTATGTGTTGGGAGGGATGCATACATTTTCAGAGCCACCCTACAATGAAAGAGGCAGTGAATACCAGGGTATTTGTGTATAGCAGCTGCCCAGCTGGCATGACCAGCTCCAAACATCCCAGGGGAGCTGTGCTTATCTGTGTCAGCTGAGGAGACAGCTTTACAATTATATCTCTTGTTTCAAACGTTGCTATGCATTGCTGCGGTTCTTATTCTTTCACTATGGGTTTTTTTTGGGCGGGTAGTAGGTGGTGGGGTGGTGTTTTCCCCATCTGTAATTAAACTTCCTATGGTACACAGGTCACTGCAAGACCTATATTCCTCATAGCTATTGGTTATAGCCCCACTAAATATTAGTCCTCACTACAATATGGGCTATAGCTAATTTCCTAGCATTATTGAATGTCTCTTGTTCAGAAATAATCTTTTACCTTTCTCAGTTCCACCCAAAGCAAAACCTCATCAATAACAAGCTCTCTGACCCATCTCTGCTCATACGTGCACTCGTGTTGGCAATTCCCTCATAACAGTAGATCATGTCACCACTGTGGCCACACTGGGGACTAATGCATTCATTTTCCTTCTCTGCATGGCCTTGCCCATGTGTGCACGTTTGTGATTCATGGCAGTGAGATGCAGCTTGCTCCTGCTGGGCAGTCCATCACTATGGTATTGGCCCCAGCAGGTTTACCTGGCTTGCTCTGGCTGGCAGCACTCCTTCTTGCTGTCACCCCCCCACCCTGAAAATTTTTAGCTCCTGAATTAAATACCCTTAGGGTTCCATTAATCATGTTTGACTACTGTAACAAAAAACCCAGGCATTGCTGGTAAATAATAGGTGTTTCTTGTATTTTGTTTTGTTTCTGTTGAGTCTGTTAGTAATTCAAAACATGATGCCTACGCTACACTAATGCTTTGCTTTCTTGCAGTTGCTGTGGCAGTCACTTGGGCTGATCGAGTGATCCCTTCTGTTGCCTGGATCATTCCTCTCTCTGTTGCTGTCTCAATATTTGGTGCCCTCAACAGCAGCATGTTCACACTAGGGCGATTAAGCTATGCTGGAAGTCAGTCAGGACATCTACCTGTTTTAATATCTATGCTTAATGTCCACTCCTGTACTCCAGCACCAGCCATGATTTTTTCAACCACCATCGCATCCATTTTTATCATCCCCTCTGACCTTATTACGTTAACAAATTACTTTGGATTTTCTGCCTGGCTTATGATTGGATTGACTTGTGCGAGCCTGATTGTACTTCGATACCGGGAACCTCATCTACATCGACCATACAAAGTAAATGGAAATAAGTTACAAAATAGTTTTACAGATATTTTTGAGTCATGGGTAGCATGCAAAAGTTACAGGACAAGTGCAGGTAAAAACTGGATAGTCACTTCAAAAATACAAATAATAATCACAATGTTTAGAGCCTTATTCAAAAACTTGCTTTATTGTAGAAGGAAAAGAACAAACAGATAATCTCTGCCCCAGAGAGCTTGCACTTAAAAGCAAGAGATGAATATATGCAGAATGGGGGAGACGTACAAACATGAAACCATACCAGTATCAAGCAGTAACCAGAACAGTGTGGGATCCAGGCTGGCCATTCATGGTTAATTAAACCTTCATCTACTCTCATCTTTCCTGACACAAACTCAGACATTAACGATATGTTTAATTTCCTCTCAACCTAGCTTTCAGAAAGCTGGGTTAGGAGTGTATGATTGTTGTGAAGTCTTCTTCCAGGCATCGAACCCTGAGTTTCTTTTAGAAGTTTGTAGTATCATGTGTGGACAAATGGTTTTCAGGTGCTACCTGTCTCTCCACCTTAACAATAGAAGACGTCTGAACAAGTGTTTTAGAAAAGATGCCTATCTTGTAGGCATTTTGAGGTCAGATGAATCTTGTCATGGGTGAGATTGCAACAACATGAGAAATGGTGCTCTAGTGTGGCAAAGAATGCATTATTACTCTTATGAATGAGGCATATAATCACGTGGTCAGTTTATTTCCTAAACCAGTCTTTTTCTTTCTCTTGCAGGTGTTTCTACCAGTACCATTTGTGATGGTGGCAGTGTCTTTCTTCTTAGTTTTAGCTCCCATAGTCTGGTCCCCAAACCTGCAATATGTTTATGCTTTCTTGTTTATGCTGGGAAGTCTTATTATTTATTTACCTTTTATACATTATAAATTGCATTTTGCATTTCTTGATAAAATTACTTGCCACTTACAGCTCCTGTTGGAAGTTTCTCCTGCTGATGGATCTGCAGAGGGCAAATGTGAATAATGGCAAATGTTTAATCCCAGTACAACTAAAAACCAAGAGACAATTTTGTTTAACTGAGATTGTAGAAGGTACACATTAGATTTTAAGTGTGATACATAGGTGTGCATGCATGTGCATGTATTTATATGTATGCACATACATAGATGAATACACATATATTGCATACATATATACATGTGTATATATATGCATATGTATATATATATGCATATGTATATATAGACGTTAGCATAATGAATGTATATATATTTCTGTGTGTCTGTGTGTACACATACATATATGTAGGTGTTTATGCATACTTATTTAATAGGTGCAAAGAATCTCTCTTAAAAGGTAAAATCTGTAAAATGCTGTCATGCTCCTGAAGGCACAGTTAAAGTTGCAATGATGGAAGTAAGACTAAATTACAGCACAAATAATTACTGATATTATTATATAATAAATGAGTAAATACATATTTAACAGCATCATTATATAAATACACTTTTGGTCTCCAAACTAATTTATCTGCATTATTTTTAGTTTGTAGTCAAGTTTATTAGAACTTCTGGTTTTAAAGGCTTTATACTTCTGTTCATCTGCTACCTCTTTTTTCTGAATTTATTTCTGATAAAAACCTTTGAAGAACGTCATAAAATTGTCTGCGACCTTTCTTAATCCCAAGAAAACCATACATGGTGCATTTCAGCTATTTTAGAACAATATATTTAGAACATACAAAATCAAGATGAAATGTTATGAAACATCAAATAAGGCAATGAGAGCTATTTATCCTCTTTATCACAGCAAAACTAAAGATGTATGGATTACTTTACTAAATTGTTTACATCTTGGCATTAATATTACCTTGTTCCTTTGTTTCTTGTCAGTGTTACTGAGAAATAAGAGCTTTTTTAGCCCCCCTCCCCTCCATTTTTATTTTGTTTATGAAAGCCAGATAAATAAATTATTTTTTATTTTGATAATTGGGCTATATTAAGTTTCCTGGCATCTAAACTTGAACACAGAGAACCAGTACACAAGAAACACCACATACTTAGATGATTCATATATTAATATATGCTGTTACTTTTGTAATTACAATAAAACTACATGTGTAAAGTGGGTTTTCAAATCTGTCTATTAAAGTTCAGCAATATAACCCATAGATGGCTCCAGACTAACATCTCTCTTACACTGTGGTATTCTGGCTTGCTGGATGCTGCATTGGTGAGAGAATTTGTTTCGCAGAGTATTGTATTATAACACTTCTAGTAGTATGAAAAAAACCTTGCTAGAATATGCAATTCTCTGATATATCAAAAAGTTAGAGTTGAGAATGATAGGCAAAGACTTTATACACAGCTACCCGAAGTATAGGGTACACATCCAATAATGCTGGGAACTGAAGGTTTAAGAGGATTTGACTTTGCACTGGAACAAACCCCCAGACGAACACAAGTTCTTGAAGAAAATGGCTTTTCTCACAGCTGGTGGTGTACACAGAATGGAAATTTGAAGTAAAAATTAGACCTTTCCAAATGCCGTAAGAAAAGTCTATGCAAGTAAGGAGTGAAGTCAGTACAGTTGAGCTGGAGACTGGATCCTGCTGAAAGCAAGGCAGGAATCAATGTTTAATTTCAATGAGTAGTGCTATCAGAAGAGCATTTATTTTGCTATTTAGATTTTCAAAATCACAAGTCTTGTCAAAATTTTATCAGAGTAATATTTTAAGAACTGAATTCTGATGAGTATTGAAAGGATGGAAGGATTTTATTGTGACTAAAACACCAACCAGGGATTTGTAAATGCAGGTGTGGTGCCTAGCAGTGCCACAGGTTTTCAACTGATCTTGAACAAGTCACTTATGTAAACCCATGTTTTAATATGTAAACAAAAATGAAAGCCATAAGAAAAACAAAAGTGTGTAGAACAATTAATATTGTGTTGTAGACCGCATGGTTAGAAAAAGCAGGCATCAGGGGGATGTTGCTCAACTGGATGTGTAATTTCCATGTAATTTCTTGTCAGTAGATCTACTTGAGCTTGTTTGTACACTTGAATTCCTTAAGGAGTTGGTTATGTAGTGAATACATGTGTCAAAATGTAATTGGAGCATGTATCAATGATACAAACTTTGAATTCAGAGGTTTAGCAGTTTCAACAAATTAGGGAACTCAGAAGTCCCGGTGAAATATATTATGAAATAAATTGCACCTATGTATCTTTTTATAATATGAAGTAGATAATTTTTCTATGGCACATAGAAACAGGCATGCACATGCCCCACAGTTTTAATGGTTATTGCCAAAGGATCAGCAAAGTTGCGAACACTTAGAACACAACAGGTCAGAATGAAAACTGCCCATGCAAACCCAACCTCCCTGCTCTGTGAGGGCACATTACAATGGCCTTTGATTATCAGATCATAAACTATTCTTTCCTTTCCTCATACACTGGATTGAATGGATGGTGGCTAGATAATTCACTATTATTTTCTTCCTATTTCAGTGTGTGAGCTTGCACTTTATTTATCACTCTGCTCGGATGCTGTTCTCAATAGACATTCTTAATTTCTTACAGACTTTTCTATGGCGTTCCCATTGAAGCATCTGAGCATTTCACAAACAACTAATAATTTGTCTTTGCTCTCATGAGCTGAATCAGCAGTATCATCTTTGCTTTGCATAAAGTGAATTAAGCAGATGTGTAGGTTGCACAACAAATGCAATTTGTGATGTTCCTTGTGATCCGTCAGTTCATATCAGGCACCTTGATGGAGAACCATTGATGGAGATTCAGAACCAACTGTGGATGTTTCTTTATTTTAGGAAGCAGGGCAAAGAACCAGAGAATTGGTGAATATACACTTTGTATAGATATTCACCCTCTATATAGAGAATTCAGTTCTTCCACATCTTTCAGATGGAAAGAAGGGAAATATGGCCAAAATAATTCATGAACTTTGGATGCCTAAGATGAGGTACCTTGGACCTGATTTTTCATAGTAATTAAAAAGTTCAGAGTGCCTATAGTCTTCTGGAATTAAGTTCCAAGAATAGTAAAAAAAGGAAAGAAGGACAAATTATCACAGTCATTTTGGTTTTGATGAATAGCAGATACCCTATAACTCAACTTCTGACTGTGGGTAGCTGCAATTCCTTTAAGATAGTCGATGAAATATTAAATTACAACTATGAGAGTTTAAAATTCCACCAAATCAAGCCCTGAGGATTTAAGATGGGGTATAGAAAATGAGAAAAACAGAATTAATGACATTTTTTAAAAAAACATTTGTTTAAATCATTACAGTATGACCTTGGAATTTTATAGGGGAAGAAAAGTTTGAGTTCTTCTGGGCAATATTCAGATTCCTTAATCCAGCAACCCTTCTGCAAGTGCCACCTCGTTCACTATGTCAGATTCCATTTGTACAGCAAATGAGGGATTGGTCACTCACATTTAGTGTCTTCTTCAACACAGACCGTTGACTTACTCCCAGATCTGGGTGAGATAGAGGTCTTCTGAAAAAGAATGCTCTCATTAAATAACCCGCTGTTTGGAAAGGGACACACACAGCTGAGCTCAATTAACATTATAGAAGTGATCTTAGATATGGTATTGTCACTTGATGTTCTCTTAATGCGGCCTTTTTTTTTGCCTGTTTAGAATGCTAAATCACAAAGAATCGAGTACAGTATTCAGTTTATATAGACTTTATATTGTTGCTGGACCAATCCACATTTACAAGCACTAAGCATAAAGGAACAGAATTCAAATTTATAACTCATATTAGCTACTCTGGCTAAGAGCAATTCAATATTTTAATATTATAGCTTGTTTTCAGTGACACTAGTTGGTCTCACCTGCTTTCCTACTTGGAATATATCTCAGAAAATGCTATATAGAAGTGTGACTGCTTTAGTACTAGACTATATCAGACATTTATTTAAATTTTTAATTTATTTTTTTACCTTTGACTTTATAATGTTAAGCTTATGCATACTTGCATGTTTCATGTTTCGGAAGTTCATCCTTACAACAAATAAACTTAAGATGTGGATATTTGTTTTTCAATACCGTACTGGCCCAGTTTAGCATGCAACATCCCTAGGTGTTTTTGTAGGTTCCTAATGCAATATTTGTATGTATGTGTGCATTGCTTTGTTGTTGTTAGTTGTTTTTTTTTTTTTTACCATTATCTCCATTAAAAAAAACCCATAAAACCCCAAATGATTATGTCTTATTTTAAAAATTACTTGTTGTTATATATCCTACTAATTCCATGTGTGCTAACTGCTTTACAAAAAAAAGAAAAAAATTACTGAGGCAAACCACAGCAATTGTACAGAAGAAATTTACTTCCCTTTTCATAGTGTTAACCTTGATTTCAGTAAAAAGATAATCAACTAAAAATGAAGTTGTACATTTTTGTTTCTGCCTTGATGTGGTGACTATTGGCTGGAACCTCTGGTTTACACAGGGAAGGATTGTGTGAGGATGTGTGAGGAGCTGCCTGTAGCCGTTAGGCATGGAGGGGCTCAGAACTTCTGACTTCTAATCTTAGGTTTGATCGCTGCACTGTGGATGTTGCTAAGGTTCCCCGTATCACAGTTTCTACATCTGCTAAAACAGAAACAGTTGCGTTTTAACAGCTTACAGGTCAAAGAGTATTTGCTTGTCACCTTCTCTTCTGGAGAGTCAGACATAATTCTTGTCATTATTCTTTATGACTTTTTCCAAGTGAAGGGGGACCCTGAGCATCCCAGTTCTTACTGGCTTGATTTGGTGGGGTAAGAGCTGTGTGCGCATCAGGGACTTTGAAGCTGTTTCTGTTCTGCTTTGGAACAGGAAATTAAACAGTTTCAAATTAGCAGGTTTGGATAACCTGTATCCGACAGGTTTAAAGGCACCATTGAGGAGCTTGACTATTAATGTTGATTTTCAATAACTCTTGCAACACAGGGGAAGTATCAGGAGAGCAAAAGAAAGTTAACATGCCAATATTTAAAATGAATAAAAGAGATGACCCAAGTAATTATAGGCTTGTCAGTATGACATAAATCCTTGGAAAAATAATGGAACAGCTAATAAGAAACTGAATTAATACATAATTGAAAGAGGGTAGCATAATTAATACCAGTTCATTTGTGTTTATGGAAAATAATCCTATCAAACCAGCTTCACTTTATATTTTCTGTAATTTTGGTTGATTAAAGGATAATAATGTTGATGTATAATACTCAAACTTCTTTACTTGAAATGAGATGAGAAAAGTCTTATGAAATATCTTGAAGATGACAAAATCAACATGACACACATTAAATGCTTTAGAAACTGGCAAATGAGATCTCGGTTTAACCTGTGAAAAGGAGCCCCACAGCGATCAGACTTTGATTCTACCGTTCAGTGTGCCTGTCAGCGGTCTGTAAAAATGGAGCAATCGCTGGAAAAGTTTATACGTGACTGAAATGGAAAATGGCAAACAAAAAGTTAAGAGGACAGGGTTTTGGTCAATTACTGAACAGGAATACCGTGTGGAGATGAGGAAGTTCAGAGAGGCAGCTGGTAAAGGCTCTCTGGCAGAGAGAAATAATGCATGGAAGAACTTGCAGGAAAAAATATTTTCCTATATAATGTAGATTTTTTTATTCATGAATGCTTTAGCTAAGTATCCAAAGAGCCACAAAAATCAGGATTCTGTGATCAGCTGGGCAGAAGCAAAAAAATATGCTCTGCAAAAATTACCATCATATGTGTAACAGGCAGAACCACTGCCCCCTTTCTGGCGGCAGCAGGCTCTTAGATCAGTTTTGTTGCCGGCGACCATGAGAAGTGATCCACAGTTGTCGTGAAAGGTCAACTGAACTGAGCTTCAGTGAGATCCTGCTTCTCTGTGTTGCATGGGCAGCAAGGCTTAGACCTCCTCTGAAGAACTGGTTCCAGTTGTCTCTCCACAACAGGAGGAGTGGCTGTGATTTCTCTCTCAATCCTTTCCAACAGCAGACAGTTAATGACAGAAAACCAACCATGCACGATGGCTCGAACTTGGATATTTTAGCTTAGCCAAATGGAAATTTTTTTAATTGATGCCAAGCAAAGTATTACTAAGTGGCTTTTAAATTTAGCAGATAAAGACACTGCAAGATCCTGGACCTCAAAGTTGAAGCAATTCAGACTAAATTTGAAGTACATATATACATTATTTTTTTAGGCTCAATATGTTCATTCAGACCTCGTTAAAAATAAAATTATATTCAGGAAACATGAAAGTAACTTTTATTTCTCCCGTTTCTTCTTAATCCCTTTTTGCAACAAGTAAGTTGCAGCCTTTGACGTACTTTCCAGCAGAAATTTCTGTCAAAGCCATTGCTATCAATGTTTAAACCTTTCTTTTATGCAGCACATTTTGACAGGTCTTATGTTGTTTTTTTTTTCCAAAATTGTCTAATCATTTCACTTTGTGGTCTTGAGCTCCTTCTAAGCCAAAAAGGTTATGGCATCATTTTGAATTTACTTTCAAAAGCTGCTGAGGATAAACACAACAGCTGCCAAAATGTGTCAGTTGAGTTAGATCATATGTATTTCAGTCTTTGCAAAAGACGCCTTTCTGATCTGCAGTTTACCCTCATAGCAGACAGTGGTTGGACTAAGTTTGGCAGAACTGCTGCGGCAAGTGCATGTGAAATACTCAAAAAGTCACCCAAACGTGAAAACACGCAGGGCACTGAATTGTGGTTTTCAGCTTTGTCTCCAGCATAAGAAGTTTTAAAATCTGCTGTCAGAAATGGCATCTTCTCTGTGCGTTCATTGCCATGCAAGTTTACTGCCTGTTATCTTACACTTGCTAGTTGATTAAGTTTTTGTTTCCACTAATAGTCAAGCCTGGGTAATTGTTCTAAAGTGTAAAAAATGCATTGCTAGAGGTATTTCCCTTCTGGATTTGTCTCCTTTGACTTCCTGGTTTGGTTTTAGCTCTTTCTTTGTTTGCTGTTACTGAATTTCTGTTCACCGTATAGATTTTACTAAACTGACCAAGTCATTACCAGTTCACAGGGGGGACTCTTCACTAAAATCATTCTTTTTTTTTTTTTTTTTTTTTCCAGTTTATTTGATGAGATTTATTATGTGAATCTTTCTTCATTTTCAGTTAAGTGAGGACGATCAGCATTCTCTGAGGGCGCTAAAACTGGGCTTAGTATCAGCAGCAGTCACACAAATGATGTAATGTAGAGTTCTTGTAGGGTGAAACAGAGGAATTTTTACTTGGACTGCAGAAATTATATTCCAAGTCTGACCATGGCATCACTCTAAGGAGTTATTCTTAGCTAGTTATGTGCCAAGGCTTCTAACATCTGCAAAGCAGCAATTCCCAGGAGAGACACCCACATCCTAGAAACAAGATTAGTATTTCTTGTTTTGGATGGGTGATACAGAAATTCATATTTCAGTGTCTACGCCCAGATTATTCAGCATGCCTTATAGCAGCAACATGCCATTTCATTACCTGTGATTTTCCTCAACTTTGTCAGACCCAGAGTATGTCAGGGATAGCTTTGTGGTTTTGCTCCAGGCTAGATAAAATATTTTAAGGAGCCTAAGGCCAAAAGGTGATACATGAGAGACTCCACTAGGAATACAACTGCTGGAGGATACATTCTTGTTCACAATTACATTTTGTGATTTACTGGCTTTTACTCCATGCAGCGTATGGTGTGGTAGTTTTGTGTAATTCCTGTTCTTGGAATTTAAATGTAAAGTAAGACAAAGCTAAACACTTTAAAAAATTGTAACCTTATTGCATTGTTATTACTACATTTAACTTGGGTAATCCCATACATAGTTCATAATAACTTTCCCAGTGCAATGGAAGAGTGCATTGCATTTGTGGTATGTGATTGTGCTTGCAATAATTTGACTTAATGTATTTCAGGGAAAAACTCTGATTCTTCTTGATTCTCTTAGTGTCATCCAGGTATTTTAATATGGGCTTTTTTCAGCCCTCTTCCTGTAATCAAGATAATGCCTCTGTTTTAGTTGGGGGAAACACTAAATATTCTCTGGAGCTGAAACCTACTGACACATTCCTTGCTTAGTATTAACTTCAGACTTACTAACTTTAGCCGTACAGCCTTTGAAAAAATTGCACAATCGGAAGAATCAATATTTAGGGCATCATCACTATAAGCATAATTAACCTTTGGGGTTTTATATATAATCAATATCAACATTAACTGCTAGAGATGAGGCTTTTCCTTAAGGGGAAAAAAAAACCCCAAAACAACAACTGATCAGCTTTTTAATTGATCTTTTAGTCTGACAAATCCTCATTTCCTGAAATGCTTGGCAACATATGGTTCTTACTCAACTATTTGAAACCAGGCATTTAATTTGAAGCCTAAATTAAGGTCTTATGTTGGTTTTGCTCTTTATTTTCAGAACTTGCATGCATAACAATACTGGCCAGATATTTCAATAAGTTATGCAAAATTATGTCTATGCTGAAGTGAGTGGCAGATCCACTGTAAAGCTGCAATCAGATTCATAACCTTAACTGGGACCTAGCTGAGGTGCATCCAGTCCTTGATCATGTCACAATATTTCTTCTGAAGATCCTGATCAAGTAATGCAGACCTGGGGGTCGGTTTTCAGAAAGGTATGTTGAGATCTTGGCATCATGTGGAGATGTCTGGAAAAGTTTTAGATGACCTGCCACCATGATTTCTGCATCGTCAATGGTGCAGCGTAGCCACCTTCAGCTGAGAGCCTCATAAACCAGCACCTTCGGGTAGGAGGTGTCAGCAGCAACCCTCAAAGGCAAGGGCATGTCTCAGATCACAGTTCCCTTTGTGTCTGGTCTAGTGGAAGCATCTCCCTTCACTGATGGTTAACGTAACAGTCTTCAATTAAGTGCTGAAGGTCTTTCATCAGAGAAATCCATCAAGAGCAAGGTGCAGGAGCTTAAATTCAGCTTAAATTCTTCCATTTAAGCAGCACTGGAAACAGAGGAGCCTCTTTCCTCTCTGATCCCATACTTGACTGGTTAGAAAGCTCACAGATTTAGTCTTGCAGCCTTTAGCTGTGCTTTCCAAGTGCTCTAGACAGTAATCTAGAAAAAGAAAAAGCCAATGAATTTACCTAATATAGGTATATATATTTACATATAGGTAATAATAGGTATATAGGTATATATATACCTACATATACAATATAGATATATTATATACCTAATAAAGGACAAATTTACCATTTCTCCAACCTGTCCATACCTTTTCAGCCACTTAAGCTGAAGGCTAGGTGGGTATCAGTACTTGCATATTCCTTGTCTGGGACTTCGTGTGAGGGCCAGGCAGCCTTCATCTGCACTGGCATGGCAGTGAAGCCCTCTGAGAGGAGGTGTCCTGGGACCAGTGGAGGTGCCAGGAGCCAGCAGCCTTAGGTAAGTCACCACAGCCGCAGTTCTGACCCCATCCTCTGTGCATTTGTTATAAGAAGTGTAATTTCCCAGGTTGTGATCTAACACCCGCTGAGGTGGTCAAACAGTTGACAAATGAACGGTTAATTCCCTTGGAGCCAGAAGGCTTTTCTGCTCCAGACCCAAGCTGGGATAAGCTGAATTTAGTGTAAGCTAACAGTGCAAAACAGAGATCAGTGATGTGGCAAAAGAACAGGCAGAAAAAAACCTGCAGGTAACCGCAGAGTGATGCTGATCAGTGAGCAGCTGGCTGTGAGCTGATCTGAAGCATGTAAAAAGCGAGAAACCGGGAGACGAGCAGGAAAGCAGCGTTTATCTTTGTCTGCTGGGTTCCAATACAGCGTAAGAAATCATCATCAAATAAAAAGCACCAATGTGAGTTTGCGAATTCAACTTTAAATTAAAGTAGGACTATATCTGAGGCTTGCTGGAGTGAAATCCCAGTGAAACCAATGGGTAGGCTGCCATTAACACAGCAAGGTTTTATTTCTTTATGGGCTTGAATCATACATAGGATGGAAGGGTCTCATTTGAACTTTCATTCCACATAAATGTTAATGCATTTAGGAACACCCTGCCTACATTTTAACTCCTTGAAGATCCTCTGAGGTTGTTTTCTTAAGTTTCTAAAATATTCTCATTAAATTTATTAAAATGAATCTCTTAGATCACTTTCATGTATTAAAATGGAACATTTGTTCCGTCACACTGTAATAATCAATTAAACCAATTAAACAATGACATTTTTAAAAATTAACCTGTTGCAGTAGTCTCTTTTGACACCAGATTTTGTCTCTTGAAAATTTTCCTTAGTGTATTTTTTTGAGACTTTTCAGCTTCTTTCCTCTTACTGTGCTTGGATGTAACATTTCTTCTTTTCAGTCCCTTTGCGCACTGAGGACCCACAGTAACTGCTGCAGTATCCAGTACTCCAACACTGCTCTGCACGCCTTCCTGCAAGCAGTAGCTGCTGTAATCTGCTCTTGGACTGCATGACAGCATACGATTCTCAGAAGGACAAACTGAAAGCTTGTGACACAAATACACTGATCAACACCACTAATAAGCCTTTTTTTTTCCCTGTGGCCTCTCTGACGGTTTCAGCAGCCTGAGTTGGAGTAGGAGCAGCAGCTTTACCTGAGCTTTTTTTTTTCTCCCAGGATGTGGTGTCCCTGTAGTCCCTTAAGCACCCATTGCAGGTGTGTTGCACCGCTTCGTTGCTGGAAGCCAGCTGGAAATCTGCTGCTCAGGGAGCTGCCACTTCCACTGACATACGGGGAGCCTCTGCTGGGAAAGCTGACTTCACTAGTTTTACATCACCCACTCGCTGTCTCTGTGTACAGGGTGTTTTGGAGGTGAGAATGGAGCAGAAAGCTTCAGGGCAGCTCTGATGGCCCCATAGATGCTCCTGGGCCAGTTGCAAGGCTGCTGCCCTGGAGCGCCTGGTGCTGGAGCTCTCCATTTAGAGTGCCTCGGCCCCCAGCCTGCACCTGCTTTTCTGCTCTGTGATTTCTGTTCCAGAAAAAACTTGTAGCACATTTGCCAAGGCTTTCCTAGCCTTTGTCCTCCTCATCATAATCAGTTTCACCCTTGGAGATGTGATGCTGTTCTGTAAAAGGGGCCAGGCCGGATTTGTGTCACTGGTGACTGCTGCCTCCTGTGAGAACGTTGTTTTTTTAAAGGGTGAAGGGGGTGGAGAAAGGACCCCTCCAAGGGCTTCGGGCAAGATGACTGTCCTGTTAAATCTCCACATTTCTGGCTCATCAACTTGAAAAGAAACAAAGCAGGGAATCGCTCTTTTGTCTTTCAACATGTGTAGAGAGAGAGGTGTTTCCCCCTTCTCAATTGAACCATTGGCTGCCAAGGTATGCCAGCATGGGCTTGCACATCATCTCACCACTATGTGAGATAACACAGCTAAAGTAAAGCTTAAACTTAACATAGCGAAAATTATGTTGAGGGCCATTTCAGCCCCTATTACCTGAGAAATGGTAGAATTTATCATGTAGAGGCATCATTTTGCAATAACTTGCCTAAATTTTGCAGAGGTGTGAAATAATAACGTCAGTGAAGTGTTTATTCTTACCAGTGCCACTTACTATGCACTTGCGGAAGTATTTGCTTTCACCTGAAAGAAGTCCGTGACTCCAAAATCACAACAGAATAGCATCATATGTTTTCATTTTCATTTTAAAATTATTTTGTCTTGTTCTTATCTGCACCTCTTTTTGCATTTCCTATGTATATCTGGCAATTGAACTGCCTGGTAAACAGCTAGTTTTAAGCAAACATTGCAGTGTTTAATGAATTAAATTAATAAATGAATTTTTAATTTTCTGCTGCTTCTATTCACACCATGAACCTAATTTTAAAAATTACCACAATCAAATCAGATAATGAAATACTCTGTGTGCAGTGAAAGCATTACCATGGTAAATTTTTTGCTACTCCTGAAGAGCAAGTTAAAGGGCAATATTTGTAAAAACTTTGGAAATAGTGTGGAAAAAAAACTAAGAAAGGAGCAGAAAAAAATCAGACAGAATGCAAAACTTACTGCATTATTGACAATGAATTTTGTTCCTAGAAGTGAAGTACTGTTCAATGCAAACAGGCACATGACCTATCCTGTGGTTATTTTTCTTGAAAAATATTTTTCTGTCCTGGTAAGTACAATAATCTTTATTTTTTCCTTAACATAATATAAAGTTTTATACTTATAAAACATTTTTGGTTGCATATTCATAAAGATGCATACATTAAATGTGTCTTACAAACTTAAATGTTATCTTCAGACACACACTTTGCAGTATTTTCTGTAAAATTTCCTCTCTTCATACCAATGTTGAGAGAAGTTGTTTTTCACTAATAGAAACCAGAAGAAGAATTTTTTGCATTCACACTTGAATATATGCTAGAAATGCTTTTCTAGTAATTTCTTTGCTGCAACGGGAATTAAAATAAAAGCAGCCAGGAGAAGATAGAAGAGTAAATTTTATATTGTGAATAAGACAAAATAAAACTGATTGTGAAGTCTGATTACTGGAAATAAATCTGATATATTACTGTCTCTTTTCTTTAGTACTGAGAGAAAACAGCTATTTTTAAAACATGAGTCCATGAACCTTACTAAATGCAATATAAACTCTTGGGAAGGAGTTGACAGAAAAATATTCTAATATTTAAAACTTTTGAGACCTGCTTACTCCAGCCCTGAAAGTTTCAAAGCCTTCAGCATCTCCCATGCTTGCAATGCACTGAATCAGCCAGCGAAAGGAATGGGGATCCCTTTATCTGCCTGGCTGGTGGCTTAAATCACATTGTGTGAGTTGTGCTGATCAATCGCAGTGGTTAAGTGCTAAAGACACTTCAAAAGTTCTCTCTTTAAAGATGCAAAGACACAAATGCTCTTATATGAATATTTTTAAAAGATGTAAAATCTTAGGGATGAAGCATTGTCAATTCAAACAATTTTTTTGCTGCAACTGTGTAAGCTCTATGAAATAATACAGTATTTCACTGGGATTTTTCACTGCTTCTTCTAGTATCCTCTAAAGCTCAGGGATTTGTCTTTTTAAAGCCAGGATGCATAGCTACAGGCACCTAATTAAGCTGAATACTCATTAAGATATTCAGTTAGCTTTGCTGCACCATTAACTCAAGAAAAGACCAGCAAATATAGTACCCATTGTAAAAACTGTAAAATCATTCAATCACAGACTTACAGCAATGTTTGCTGGGAGAACCTCTGGCTCCTCATCAAGTCCAACCTGCTGCTCAAAGCGTGACCATCACCAACAGCAGACCAAGTCAGCCGTGTTGATGTCTAGGCGCAAATCATGGAAACTTCCAAGGGTGCAGATATCACAGCCTTTCCACAAAGCCTGCACTACATTCCCAGTGAAAGGGTTCTTTCTAATATCCGACCTCAGTCTCACTTGCTGCAGCACGTGGCCCCGGTTGTATCCTTTTGCCGCTACTGAGGAGTCGTTGGCTTTGTCACCTTTGCAACTACCCTTCAAGCAACTGCTGGTTGCTTTTGCAGTTTCGCCTCTATGTCCAGCTCCTGCAGCCCCTTCTGGTAGTGCTTTCATCCCTCTCACAGCCCTCCCCTGCCTTGCCACTTTCTCAACACTCTTAAACTGGGGAGCCCCAGATGAGACCCTGGTGCTGAGGAGCACAGGAAATTTCCTTGATCTTCTGGCCATGGTCTTCATGAAGGAGTCCAGTATGCAGTTTGCCTTATATATGATGAGAATAATAAAATAGTACACACTGGGAAAAAATTATCCTTATTTTAAAACGTTGGAAAACAATGGGATATGAGCAGGCTTCAGAAAGTGACCTTGGGGTTAAAAGAAGTCCTTTTGATGAAAGTATCGTCTCTGAGCCCAATAGCAGTTACAGAATGAAGGAAATATCATGTCAGAGGGATGATCAGAAAAGGAACAGAGAACAAAACAGAGCACAGCACCATGCCCTTTTGTAAGTTAAAACCAGTATGTGCAGTTTCAGTCCTTTTCCAGAAGGACGTACTAAAAGGAGAAAAGATACAAAGGTTGCAAGGGTAAACAAAGACTGACTCCTTATACTAGTCATAGCTAATAAGTAGTTTAGAATTTGTCAGCCTGGAAAAGAGACAAATGAGCGAAAGTGCAAAAAGAGGCTTGTGAAATTGTGAATGGCATAGACAAAGTGAACAGGGAAAAAGTTTTCTTTGTGTTTTTCAAGACAACGACTAGTAGATATCAAATTATATTATCAGTTGGCAGCAAAAGCAAAAATGAAGGCGTTTTTCACACAATGAATAGTTAATCAGTGGAATTTCTTACCACTGGATTTGTGAATGCTTGAATTTTACCACAGTTCAAAAGACCCCTGGACAAATTAGGAAAGGAAATTCCCTTGTGTACTATTAGAAGTTGTATCTCTAACTCAATAAGTTAGATTGCTAGAGGCTGAGAAAGCACCCTGGGAAAATATTCACGACATGCTTGCTCCTTTCTATAATTTTATTAAGCATTTGCCACTGGCCAGTGTTGGAGGTAGGACACTAGAAGCTAGAATATCCTTTCGTGATCCAGTACAACTGTTTGATATATACCTCTTGTGTTCTTATAAAAATCGTATTTACAATATTCATATTTTTTTCCTCCTGAATTTAAATTAAATCAAAATGACCATGATACATAGATTTTTAAATCCTCCACATGAAGAGCACTTCTGTCCTGTTAACACCAGTGCACCTCGTAAGTCCAGTGGTGTGAACGGCAAGATGTGAGCTGACTTTATGGTAAAGTCCAGTGGGCATACGCTAAGTGACAGGCATTTTGGAAAATTCACAACACTGTCAATATCTTAATCCCGCTGAAGCCTCTCCTGTAGGGAAGTAAAATTAAATAAAAACACCTCTCTATTCTTTTTGCTGTGAGTGTTGCTGTTCACAATAAGCAAAAGTTTCCCCTTCCATGTACAGACTTTTAGTTTATGGGCTCTATTCACTTACAGACAAGACTTTCAAATAGCTGATGACAGGTGTTTACATGAAAGGGGGGAAGATTTTCTTGACCCCTAGTGTTTGATCTGTCTATCAGTGCCCCAGGAAAGCCGAGACCCTTGTGCCCAGCCAGTCTGTCAGCGTACTGTTACAGGGACCCTTCACCGAACAGTCCTGCTGGATCAGAGGGTGATTCAACTGACTTATTCAGGGAAAAGGTGCCAAGAGCATCAGGGGGAGCCCTCAGTGGGTCTTCTCACTTTATTTGAATATTTTACCTGCTGCCGGTGACTGCTAGCGCCCATGAAGGACTATCACTAGCAGTTTATGGAATAACACTCTTTCTAATATAAAGTCATGACATATTAAGGTTCTCGATTGACAGTGATAGAGACTGCCCACAAAAAAACCCCAAGCTTGAAGTGATATACCACGAAACTACAATCACTAATAACAGCTAGCGCGAGTTAGTTATTTAGTGCGCATTAGATAAAGTTCTTACCCCGTAGGCATCCCGGGGGGGTGGGGGGGGTGGGGTGGGGGTGCAGAAGACAGGTTCAACCCGTTGACTGATCCCAGAAGTTACGATGGAGTCCTCTCATTTGTCCACTTTTTATACTTCATAGCATTCATCATACACGGGACTGGTTACAAGTTTCTCACTTCTAATGCAAATCAGTGTGCATCCTCAGACAGCACTACTGAAGCTTTCTTCTAACTACACATGCTCTCCAAGTGGGGTTTTGCCCTCTCTCAGGGGGGCTATTTGAGTTGGATTTCACAATTCCCCATTACCACAATTACCTTTGTCCTATTTTCAATTAATTTTCTGTTGAAATCAGTAGATTGCAACACCTTATCATCTGATCTCCTCTTATAGCTAGAACTTTCCTCACTTGAAAGCTTCTTTCTGTGTAACATAGATAACGGTGTTCTTTTCACTATCTGTTCTTTGTCTCTCATCGTTCCCAAGGCTGACTCCCTTGATTAGAAGTCTCTTAGATCATAACAGCTTTAGAGAGTGCGCCAGCTTGACCTAACTTAGTGAACACTAAGTCAGCGTTGGGTAATCTGGGAGTTTAACAACAATTCCCCCCACCTTCGGACTTCATTCCAGGACCAGTCAATTTCCTTCACACTTAGGTGGAGCTTGAGTGACTCTAGTCGTACATATTGTTACTTACTGGTATCATGTGCCCAGTGAGGTGTAAGTAGCACCTTGGAGGCAGGTAACTTTGGGAGGGAGGTGTGTGTTAGTATTACAATAAGATTATTTAATCTGAAGAAAGTCATTTTGCCACAACAGTTGGCTCAGCCACAGGCATCTCATAGATTCTTCATGTGACAACTGCTATACAGCTTGTCAGCTGCATGGTGCCATCAAATTCCGATTCCTGCATGGAGCAAAACAGAACCTGGCTGCGGTGTCTCCACTCTGCTCCATCCTCCATCACTCCTATCAGCATGTGCTGAGCTGGCAGGATGTGTTTCTTAAGGAAACTCTGGTGATGTAGGTTCCGTGCATGCCAACCATTCTGAAAGCAATAGCTGTATTTTACCCTAAAAAATGCCTTATGTAATACAATGCTTCTATTAGGTCCCAGTTTTCTCTAATTCCCCCCCTCAAAGTAATTATCCCGCAACAGGTTTGCAGGGGTTGGAAAAGATTTTTTTTGGGGGGACACCGTTTCTGAAACTGAAAACAACACTGTTCTTCCTAATATCAGTACATGCTTCAATTTTTACATCAGCTATAGTCCCCTTCAATACTATGAAAGTGAGTTCTTTTATGCTCTCAATACAACGGTGAGACAGTTTTCCCCTTGCTTTTCAGTGAAAACTACTAAATAAAAGCAGCAGAACAAATTCCAAAATGCAACTTGAAGACATGCAAACCCTGTGCTTTCAATTAACTTAAGAGTATGAAGCCATACTCTTAGAGCATACTACACAAAAGCTGGATCAGGATTTGCAGTCCGACAGCTTTTTCCTCTCTGTGGCCAGGACTGAAAGCCATTGAAGTTCTTGAGGAACTTTATATTTGATGTCAAAGGGCTTTGTATCCAAACGTATTGTGGGATGGGACTAATCCCTGTAGCAACTGTGAAATGCATTTTTAGCCCATTTTGCAGTTTCTGTTGTGTGTGTGTCTTCATGGCTCTTGGTCTTCCATGGGCATACTTTTTGTGCAGACAGTTTAGCCTTTTTGCTAATGTGAGCATCTTAGTTTCATGTATTTGGCTCCCAAGGCAGGCAGGAGCTACTATGAGCTTGTGCCTTCCTGGGCTGGCCAGACCCATCTAAATGCAGCAGTTAATGTGCTGGGAACCATCCGTGCTGAGCATCAGGGCTGAGTCTTTCCCGACCTTGGGCTGCCAGGCCACGGGGTGCAATCCAGCCCACCATGGGGTGAAGTCCAGCCCACCATGTCTGTCTGGAGAGGGTCCCTCCCCTGACAGCCTGTAGTTAGAGCCATCTCTTAGGTCAGCAAGAGCTGTTCATGTGGATGGGTCTGTTGTCCTTCTACAACTTTTACTCACCCATCAGCAAGTGGTCTGGTTTCCAGATCATATCTTCCCCCCTGCATGTGCCTGCATGTGTGCTTGCTTAGTGCTGTTACTGTGCAACACAGACTTTGGAACAGTGCTAGAATTTAAAGAAATAAACAGATAGCAACCTATCCATAACTACTTCAAGAATGGACTTTTTGTTTTTAAAATGTGATCCTGGGTTCTTATAAATACCATTTAAAAACCAATAGAGAAAACCCCAAAACTAATGAAGAGCAAAAAAGACATTATTAAGCTTTGCATTTCAGCTGTACAAAGTGGAACCTGTCATATAGAAGGTCTGTAGTGTAGTAATATTATTATATTGCTGTTAGTGCTTAAATATAGTTCATGTCCACACAATCAATATCACTTTTTAGAGTTCTCCTCATATTTTGGATCAGAAAGAAGGAAGAAAATATATTTCAGCTTTTTACACCTCTCTGGCAAAGACTATAAATCGTTTTCCCTTTGGGGACAAATATGTAATCTCCTGTATAATCTCTGACCTTAATAAGAAGACAGAACAACCAAAAGCAATTTCTCTAGTTATAAAACTGTGAATACATAACCAGTTTCAGAGAACCTGGTAACTTTTGATAGGAGTATCTGAAGAAAGGCAGAATTCTCAGAGAGACAATGAATTTCTATTACTAGGCACAAGAGGAAACTGCTTTGAATGTTTTCAGAGATAAATTAGTAGGATGTGGAAATCGTCTATTTGGAGTCCTGTGCATTTCCTACCAATTACTGACTTCCTAAGAAGAAAAAAATACTTCTCTGCTATACAGGTGGCAATGTTGTGGTCAGGTTTTGTGGTGCAAATCCATACCTTACTTCTGCCTAGGATGCCTCCTTCAGAGAATTGGAAGAAGAGAACTTTTCCAAACCTGGGCATACATTAAAGGAGCTGAGGAATAGTAAGTTTTTAGTGCAGAGCCCTGAGTTCAAAGTACAAAGACTCTCAGCATGACATACCCAGAGTGACCCTCTGAAAAGTGCATTAGTGAACTATATTGCATGCTGCCAGCAATTACAAAAGAGGCAATAATAGCTGTATTCTTGATAATGCCCTTTTTTCATGCAAATGAAAACTGAGCCTTGGGTCTATTTTCTAGTCTTAATTCCATATTACTGTGGGCCATGTACAAAATGCAGAGCTGCAGTAAATCAAGTTAGGTAATGTATACGTGTATAGATATTTTTATAATTTTAGCCTGAAATTTGCTGTTCCTCCTTTGCTTTCTCTATTGGTAGTAAATTCCCAAGGTTTGAGGCTCACATAGGATGCTATTCAGTATTCTTTACTTAACAGAAAACCTCCACAGTAAAAGAGATTTGCCGCTCAATGATGCACTGTGAAACCTCTTCAGAAACAACTTCAAATAGAGATTCATTAAGTTTGACTAATCATTCACTTGTGTCACTGCAAGTTAAGCAGGATTCATTTAAATTTACAGTAGGTTTAAGCAAGAGGAAAAGCTGACCAATGTGGGCCTTTAAAGACCACGGTGCTCAAAGTGGCTTCAGCTTCAAGGCCGGCTTACTCCCCAGAACCAGCTCACGGTTTTGTAGTGGTGCAGGCAGAGTGGAAGTTCTGCCCCAAGGTGATGGTTTTCATGACCTTATCCTTCACCTCTGTGGATGGCACTGTTCAGCATGTGGAACAGAGAGTGAATCTCAGGAGGAGCTGCGGGAGGGAGGATGTGGGTGGCAGAGAGAGATTTCAGGGGGCGGTAGGTGACTACCATGAAGTGACAGAGCATGGAGGTGGGCTGGACTCACAGTGCTCCAGGAAGGAAGGAGCTCTGTGTGTCTCCACTAACTTAATATGTATTACCATCTCCGCTGAGTGGGTGTCTCTTCCCAGCCCTTGGCAGCATGCAGTTCATTCCCCCTGCTGCAAGGTGGGAGCAGGGCTGAGAGCTGCCCTTCTTCTCTCCCAAACTAGCCCCTACACCTGGGGCGGGCAGTAGCAGAGGCTGTGTGGGCAGCAGACACCGTGCCCTCAGGCTTGTGAATGTCCTCGGCAGCCACCTACTCCATCTACTTCTGTTTGCAATTATAAAGATTTTATGCTCTCAAATTGTCTATTTCATACCTAAGTGGTTCTAATCTTTTTTTTGCAAGAATAACTGTAATTGCAGTGCTTTTCTTGGATTCATCTACGGTATCATTATCCAGAGCAAAAGACTGGATTCAGCAAACGTAAGTGTTGAAAAGATTGTGGGCTTGGGGTGGAATTCATGTGAAAATGTGAATATGATAGAAGCAGCAGATTATTTGATTTTCTTTTCATGAGTTTGTCCAGATTCTTATTTCACTTGTGATGATGCTGACACCTGGACTTCAGATATTTTTTGTTTGTAAGTCAAGGAAGTTTTTCCCAGTAGAATGACACCTAGGAAAGACATTAGGTATTGTAGAACTATAATAGGAAGAGTAAAAGATTTGGTAAATGCAACCTCAACCCCCAGAAATAAATTAAATTAAACACATTTATATCAAATGTTTTCATGACAAGAAATTAAAGCTATTGTATCTATAACAACACATCAATCAAATCCCATGAATTTGCTTATGTATACATACTTTAACTCTTAAACTTTTTCAAGGAATGGATAAATCCCTCCCACATTAAAGTTGAAAGATGATGAAGCTGTAGTTATAATTTAAAAACCCATGTGTTTACATTTCATTATTTTAAGAGCTAAATTCAGTTTTGCATTACATATCTAACTTCCTTTTTCCAGGTAATATGTGTATACGTATAGTATATATGTGAGTATATATCTCATTCATAATATCAGATGGTAATATCAGTTTACAACTAAAACTTAAATATTTTAAAGCTGTTAATGTAGTTGAAGATACATCAGAAGAAAAAGTTCACATATTTATTAAACATATTCCATTCTGAAAATCAGTGAATTGATCAAAGCATAGGGCAAGAAGGACAACAATGACAAGGGAAAAAAAGGTGGGGGTTTTTGTAATTTTTTTCACTCTGATACCCTCTTTTTTAATAGGCGTTAGCATTAAATGGATGTGAGACTCACAGTATAGGTCAACATCACTCAGATCCTCCTATCTTAGACAACCCCCCATCTTTGATCTTTATTTCAAGTCTTATACTGCAGTGCAAAAAAATCCCATATCTTTTGTGAAGATACTTGCCGCTGCATTACAGATGACAGTCTTCTATGCCTAGAAAGCTCATGGCTTGTTCTTGTCTGAGTTGGCTCTCCAAGAGAAACAGCAGTTGTCTCGAAGGCAAATCTGGTCCTTAGTTTGCTCAATGGTATAGGTTGCCTTTAGTGTTTAAAGATCAATATCTTAAATGCTTTATATCTATATGTATATTAATATCTATAATGTTTTGAGTTTTCATGAAGGCTCACATCATCCAGATTGATGCTGAGCTGCACACAACAGCCAGAAATAACAGTAATTAGAAACATGATTAAGTATTAAAAATTGAATATATTCTTTTCAATATGTCAACTTGTCATGGTTTAACCCCAGCTGACAACCAAGCCCCACCGCAGCCACTCACTCACTTTCCCCCTGGTGGGATGGGGAGAGAATTAGAAGGGTAAAGTGAGAAAAATCATGGGTGGAGATAAAGACAGTTTAACAGGTAAAGCAAAAGCTGCACACACAAGCAAAGCAAAACAAGGAATTCATTCACCACTTCCCGCTGGCAGGCGGGTGTCTGGCCATCTCCAGGAAAGCTGAGCTCCGTCACATGTAGCAGTTACTTGGGAAGACAAACTCCATAATGCTGAATGTCCCCAGCCCCCTTCCTCCTTCTTCCCTCAGCTTATATACTAAGCATGACATCATATGGTCATATATCATAGAATATCACTTTGGCTATTTTAGGTCACCTGGCCTGGCTGTCCCCCCTCCCAACTCCTTGTGCCCCTCCAGCCCTCTCGCTGGCAAGGCCCAAGAAACTGAAACGTCCTTGACTTGGTATAAACATGACCCAGCAACAATTAAAGACATCAGTGTGTTATCAAAATTGTTTTCATACTAAATCCAAAACACAGCACTGTACCAGCTACTAAGAAGAAAATTAACTCTGTCCTAGTGAAAACCAGGACACAACTTCTTCAGTCTGAGCAATATTGTTTGGGTGGTTGGCAAGACTATAGTGTTCTTTTGGCTAGTACCCACTTTCTCAATACATAGCAAATCAGCTTAAATCTTTCTGTCTTTTGATGTAAATCCAGAATACTTCAGTTCCCATCCTCTACTGCTGTGTTGTCACTCTGCTCTTAAATTGATGCTATGATCCATCAAAACAGTGGATGTATTTCACCAGAAAATAAAGTGATGAAATATGACTAAACACAGAGTTTGTAAAAGCAGTTGGAGATCTGTCATGATGAAAGTGCTATGCTGTAAGTTATATATTTGCTGGCCTAAATAAACACTACTTTTTGATTTGATCAGCTCAAAGGTACAGATAAGTTGACTACAGCTTGTACATAACAGAATAGATCTCTGGAGATTACCCAAACTGATATGAAAACAGATACTTTCATTTGAAATTTTTTTTTTCACCTTAAATTAAAAAAGGAAGGAGGATATTTAAAATCTCTATCTGGATACACACATAGAAACTCATATTCATCCTGCTATTCAGGTTATTCAGTGTTTCTTCTGAGTAATGTGGCCTTTTCAGTATTCTTGTGTAAAAAAAGATTGGAAGTTCATATTTTATTGCTTTGGCTTCAGTTCCCATATTTGAAAAGATTGATAACACAAGGCAAACAGCCAGTGCTACACTGCAATATAGAATGTCCTTTTCCTTTGCCAAAATGCTGATTAAATGAGTTCTGACCTATATTGTTTTTTACTTCAGTGCCCTTTCACATACATGAAAAAATGGAAATAGAGATAATTAACCTCAATGAAGTGTGACTTAAATGAGGAACCAGATTTTTATAGGTTCCTAAGTGAAATATTCTTTTCTTCTTAAAATCCCTGTGGCTGCTTTGTGTGTTGTGCTGTACACCCAAAGGTTCAGGCTAGAGGTTAGATTGGGAGAGATGCTTTTTTCAGAGACAAAGCAGGTGACTCTGTAAATATTTTACTCCATGGCTTCAGATTAATGTTTGAAACAAGTGCTTCGAGTCACTTCCTACCCAAAATGTTTTATGAGTCTAAGTCGATGAGGTTAACTTTTTTGCATCATTAGTCTGTAAGTGTACTGACTACAGAAGTGCTCAAATTAAGTCACTATAACCAATCACTTACAGATCCATGAGAGGCTGAAGTTTGACCCCAGACCCCAGTTTACAAATCATCCTTTTTTATTATATTAGGTAAAAAAACCCTGTGCATGTGAACCCTACAGAGTTTGTTTTGGGGCATTACAATTTGAAGATGAATTTTGTGGCATGGGTCCAACATCCAATATTTATGCTTGGCTGATGAAAGCAGCAGCTGTGAACAATCAAATCTGAATAATAAATATCTGGTTTCTCTATTGTGTTGTTGGGGAAGAAGCAGTTTAGTGTAGTGCATGTGCAGCTGGCCTTTTGTCAGCGTATTTTAAATGGAATGGTTGTGGGGAATGAATTAGTCAATCAGTTTGTAAAGTTGGCTCTTGCAGGAGAAAGGTGCCCGCTGAAAAATATATTCCTATAAAACAATATTTGTAAATTTTCAGTCTGTTGGAAAAGGTAGAAAAAATGTCCTAAAATTAACTGGGAGACAAACTGATGATTTTGGATATATCAAAGTGGCAGAAGAGATTAAGACAATTAATATCATGACCATTATCACAGCTGTGACTGTGTTGAATTTTGCAATTCAGCAAAGGAACAACATTTGTACATAGATACGAGTGCATGTCCAACATCTGGGAAAAAACTAATGTTTCTTCCTATCCAGTGCACTATCAAGTACAAATAGTCAACTAAGTTTTAATGCAAAAGACAAAGGTACCTCTTCATATATTGCAAATAGAAAATTAAAATACTGTCAGGAAGTTCTGGGTGAAGTTTATAAAGTGTATAAAGTATATAGAGAGGATGGCTATCTTTTTTTCTTTTTCTTTTTTTGCCAGAAGCAGTCCTTTTCCACTTGAAACAATAGATTGGAAAGTTTCCTTGTATTACATGGAGATCCCACACACACTTTCAACAAAGCAAAATAACTGATCTCCTAGGAATTAAAAAGAAGTAAGTATATCAAGGCAGGTATAGATCAGTGCTCTTGTTCTTTTCTGGTCTTTTTTGATTTCCCTTTACAATCAGGGCAACTTGAAGAGCTTTTTCCTGGATCTCCATAGAACACATTTTACAGAAACTAAATTCAGATTGTGATTATTTTAGACTCTCTGCTATATGTCATGATTTGTAAATATTGCTTTATCAATTACAACTGCAACTCAGTAAGTCTTAAAAAAATGTATTTCATAATGCATAATGCTATCCCAGTCATTGCATATGAAGAAGTCTGTAGAGTGCCTACAGCTTCTTGTAGCTGAAGGAATGTTTCACTTCCTTACTCTTTATAGTCCTAGTTACTGCCAGCCAATTTTAATGAAGTTGAACAAGATTTAATTATGGCATATTGTCTGTTGGTCCCCCTGCATACCAGTCTGCATAGCTATGACAGTTATGCACGTGTGACAGAAGTGCCTCATGCACATCACGTGGAGTAACACATTTCCCTCTGGCACGAGTGTTCAAAGCCCAGACGGGCCAACATGGTTTTAGCTCTGGTCAGCATGCCACCACAACTCCCACTGCTTTGTACATTGTCACTCTCTGTTGCTAAAGGTGACTTCTCTGAGGTTTACTATTTGAACACTACTGCAATATCAAAACTTAAGTCAAACAGTTCTACGCTTTTTCCTCTCTTACAATTTTGTTTTGTTTAAAGAGGAACTGATGGTACTACTTCTACAACTTTCAGAAGGAGATACATATATTCAACAATGAAAGTCCCTTGATTCTCTTTTCCTGACTTGTCTAGAAAAAGTCTGAGTTGTATTGGGTATCTCTGAATATACAAAAATAATGTGGGAACGTAATCTGAATTCACCTCTCACAAGGAAAATAGACATCTCTGCTCCACTTATTTTTGAAAGTGAACTCTGAGCTCACCAAGCAGGATCTACATTAAATAGATTTGGGACAGAGAATCTGGCCTGTATCCAACAACATTTCAGGTTGGATAGTTGATAGTTATTAAGATATTGTCGTGGTTTAACCCCAGCTGGCAACCAAGCACCACACAGCCGTGTACTCATTCCCCCCACCCAGAGGGATGGGAAGGACGACCGGAAAGGAATGTAAAACTCAAGGGTTGAGATAAGAACAATTTAATAGGTAAAGCAAAAGCCATGCACACAAGCAAAGCAAGGCAAGGAATTCATTCACCACTTCCCATGGGCAGGCAGGTGTTCAGCCATCCCCAGGAAAGCTGGGCTCCATCACACGTAATGATTACTTGGGAAGACAAATGCCATAATGCCAAATGTCCCCTGCTTCCTTCTTCTTCCCCCAGTTATAAACTCAGCATGACGCCATATGGTATGGAATACCTCTTTGGCTAGCTTGGGTCACCTGTCCTGGCTGTGTCCCCTCCCAATTCCCAGTGCCCCTCCAGCCCTCTTGCTGGCAGGGCCCAAGGAACTGAAAAGTCCTTGATTCGGTATAAACATCACCCAGTAACAACTAAAAACATCAGTGTGCTATCAACATTGTTCTCACACCAAATCCAAAACACAGCACTGTACTAGCTACTAAGAAGAAAATTAACTCTATCCCAGCTGAAAACAGGACAGACGTGTTGTTTGATCAACATCTGCTTCCACAGATGATGTCACTAAAAGCAGAAGGTTCTTATTGTTACCTGTGTGTTTTGTTTGGCTTGTCTTTAAACCAGCAGTTGAATTTTGTCCACTTCCTATACACTATGACATGCATTGCATAGCTTCATCTTTCAAGTCAGTCTTATTATGCAGTAACGTTTGAAAGTCAAGCAACTTCTCTAAACATAGGGACATTATCAACTAGTAGCTATTGAATTAAACAGCCTGTAAATATTAGCATGCTTCACAGATTTAAATAATCAGAAACCAGTAAATCTGAAAAAAACAGCTGTATTAATCTAATCTTACTTGATAACAGGAACGACAATCTGAACAATTATCTGGAATCAATCATACAAAGTATGAATTATTGTTGAAATTAGGAAAATGTTTATGCTGCTGTTATAAAAATGGCTCCTCAAGAATCACTGTGTGCCATTGTGTTTTCCACTCACATAGCCAGCAATTCTTTCATGTCTTATTCCAATATAATGAGGAAAGGTGGTGACAGAAACAGCTTAGGACAATGAACAAGCCTGTTAGCCACTTTCTGGGCTAAGCTGAACTATGGAATAAGGCCAATGATGCCAGGAGAAGCGAGTCATCCAGCTTAGAGATTGACAAGGTGCTTGATTGGTTTTTGGTTTTTTTATTATGATATAAAGCAAAATGAAACACCTAAGTTAAAAGGAAACTACATCTAAAGAAGAAAAAAATTATTTTAAAAAAAGATACAGATGGAGCAGCAGAAGTCTGTGGAAGGGGATAAAACCTGTTTCAGAGACAAGAGAAGGAAATTCTTGAAATTACATGAACAAAAATGTACGTCCAGAAATGTGTTGCTGCATTGAGAGAAGGTGTGTTGACAGGTAAAGAGATGTTTTAGGCTCTTAAGAGGATACCATTGCATGGATGAAGAAATGTTGTATCAGCATCATTATCTTTTTGAGCCAAACTTGAAAGATCATTAAACTTCTAAGATTAGTTACACCGCATTTACTGTGTATGAAGCAGAAAAACAGATGAGACAGACACAAAGCATAGAAATCAAATACACTTTCATCAGATTCCCTCATTTCCCTCCATTTAAACCAGTATGTTCCTAAACAAATGGAATTTGAGTTAGCTGTTTAATTTTGTTAGGCAAAGAACTGTGTTCTCATGTTCCACAAAATCCATTCAAGTCCCAACTGCAGAATTTCCCTCTTCTTGCAATCCAGTCAAAATACCAATTAAGCACCTAAACTTGTTAATCTTTAATCAAGAAAATGAATGCTACTTTTAAACTCTTATTCAGGTCTCATACTGTAGCATAACAACAATAATTCCGTTTGTTTATGAGGATTTTAATGTTGCATGCAGCTGCTCTACTAATGCAACAGCTATGCCCTACTGCCTGGTTATCTGCATTCTTTTTGGTGTAATTTATGTGGTAGTAGAGATGACTGAAATAGCTTGCTTCAAGTATTTAAATAATTCAATGTTTCATCACTTCTTTGAGATAAGCACCTAGTATTTTCCATCACTTTACTATAATTTATTTTGCTGTGTGTGTCAAGCTTTCCTTGCTAATGGATTCTGATACAATTTTTGGTTTTAGTTAGGTTTTATTTATTTTTTTGTTCTGTGAACAGTGAATGACTAAAATCAGATGAACTACTGCCAAGATTCCCCAGTGCATGTGTGCAAGATATATGTAACTGCGTATGGGTAGTATTAATTTCACCTAACTTTTATATGGCAAAGATCAGTGGGGCAGTGTGAGATATCTGGGTGGGCCCTTTCTGTCACGGTGGAGAGGGATAAGCATCTCCAGAAAGCAGGCGATTAAGACCTGTGGGATAAATAAAGGACTCTCTTGGAGACTGACTAGGTATTTGGCTTAGACCAGAGACCTGCCTTGCAGATGGTTATGTTTGACCATGTTTGATATGGAGACAGAGGCACACTGTGATAACCATTCAGGGGTTGGCTCTAGAGAACCGGCCAAAGCTATGTCTCGGTTATATGACTCTAAACAGTAAGTTTCCAGTAAGCTGTACCCATACCAGTGTCACACAAGCTTCAAGTATCTTCTCAATCTTACTATTCATGCCCTGTCACAGAAAGTCTTAGCTCTGGGGCCATGACTTAAAGGGCCTAGGAATGGTTGCGTCAACACAGTAGTCACACAGTAGTGGCTACAGGCAAAATGTGCTAAATAACAACTGGATTTTCTCTAGTAACAGTAATTTATAGATATACAAATCTTTTTAAGCTATGCTCCACACTAAAAGGCAAATCCAGGCATGTATCCAGGCATATAGTTTTCTTCCTCAAATAAATGTCACAGCTGTCAATTATAATTTTGCACTGAAAAAGTGGTGTTCGAGATGTGAGGTATATACCTAATGATAAGTTTTTGCTACCATCGTATTCTAAGCATGTAAATGAGGAAGGAACTGCAGTGAGGAGTGATACCTTTAATCAAGCCAATAAAATAAACAAGAATTTGGATATAAAAGCCATCTTTCAGGTATATTTTTTGCCTTTGTCTTCTAGAAGGAGGATGGCTTTCCTGTAAAAGTAAAAAATTATATCCTTCTGCTGAAAGGTGAATAAGGCATTTTCATTGAGAGCTGAACTTGATTTCATAGAATAGAATGCATGGTCTTTTCTAAAATTTGGTTTTGAGAGATAATTGTTTCTTTGTCAGTATTGCCCATTTTTCAGTGGATGAACAAACAGGAAACAGTTGGCAGAAAATCCCATCATTAACAGCCTTAATAAACTTAGGTTGTGAGGGTTTTCTTTTTAAGTGTTCCTCTTTAAAATTATTTTTTATTTTAGCACTTTATACTAGAGTTCTTCACTTATATCTGGTTTCCTGAAACCTTCATTACGGATCCTGTGTTTCATGACACATCTTTTTGCTCTTTTAAATTGAAAACGTGTTATTCTCAGCTGTTGCTCAAAGCTACAAAGAATGCCTGTCAAAAAACCTGTACCAGTTAAATAATTACCTCGCTTTACATTATCAAAATAGCTGTGCGGAATAATTTCCATTAATTCATGAAATATTCACTGAAGTGCATCCATGACATGGGTTAATGGCTATGCAATGAAAATACACCTTGGAATTTTGTCTGTCTGTTTCCTTCTTCTGATACCACAAGTGCTCTGGAATCTGGCAAGAGATTCTGCATTTTTGGGTAGTTTGCTTCATCTAATTTGTATTTACCATCTCTGTCTCTGAAAAAGCTAGCACTATTCCCATTCCCTATGTTATTAATGAACACAGAAGAAAAATTCTATTTATTGTCTCAGACTAATGCTATTTTACAGCTTTCAAAGATCCTCTACATCCTGTCATTTTGATCATGGAAAATCTGGGGGTTTTGCATTACCAGGCTTGGCTTGCATCTTAGCCAGGCACTCATGACTGAAAAGCATGCCACGTCACTCAATAAAGATGAGATAATGAAGTGTAATCAGCTTTCGCAATAAATGGCAAACCTCCCAGTGACTGGCAGGTTTTGTATTTAGTACTGTTATAATTTTTTCATGAGCTCAGTTTGCAAAAACATCGTGCAGCTTTTATTTCTGATCCTGCTCTGTGTGTAGTTTTCTTGCAGGCTGAGCTCAGCCCTCTGGGCACCACTGCAGTCAGCCTTAGCTGCCTTCTTCAGGATTTTGACTTCAGTTACTCTGTGGTGAAAAAACCTTTGTATTTACTCTTCTGCACTTCCACATAGCTCCTCCCGAAACCCAATTTGATCTTTGCTATTCAAGGGCAACTTTTTCCAAGAGTTGACTTGTCCTTTCAAGAACATTAAAAAAAAAAAGCCAGACAACTTTTGGCTTTATAAAGGAAACTCTTTCTAAGAAAGTTAATGGAATTTTTCAGACTGTCTGAAAAAAATTGCAAGTTTTTTCTTTCCCATGTTTGATCTCTAATGAAGTCCCTTTTACTGGTTTAAGTAATATATCTGTGTCTGCAGGCCGTGCTATCAGAAGTTGGTCCCAGCAGCAATGGCCCAGCCTGTTGCACTGCACCTCATTCATCATTGTGTGCAAAAATATCTTTTTCACAATTACACCAAGTCCCTGAAATCTACCTAGCTCTGCTGACAGCAACTCTGGCTTATCAGCTGCTGGCATCTCCACTGGCTGGTGCTGGTTTCCAGTGGTTTCCCAACCTCTTTGATGCTGTCAGGCCCACCACTGATGCCCTCACACTTTTGTTGCCTGTGGAGTGACCAGAAATCAAGCGCCATGTTACAGCCCCTAGGATTACTGCCATGGTCAGGGTGGCCAATGCAAAGAGTTCCAGCACCCTTCAAGTGCAAACAAACTGCTATGCCCCACTTTTCTCTCTGTTCATTACGGACTCCTTCATTTGGCTCTTTGGCAGCCTTTAGCCCCCATATGCTGTATCATTTACATCCAAGTGACATTCTTCCTGTTCCCAGTCTTCAATAGAGGAGCTACAACTCCCCACAGTCCTCTTTTTGGGTGGATGGAAACCCCCTTGAAGAAGAGCTATCCCTACCTGTCTTGCTTGAACCCTGGTCAGCAGCCAAGCCCCACACAGCTGCTTGCTCCTCTCTGCTTGCTCCTCTCTCTCCTCAGCTGCTCCCTCTTCATTGGCTCTCAACCACTTAACAGAAACAGCCACACCTACAATTTATCTACACCTGCACTTTATCTACATCAGCCCACCCTGCCCCTCCCACCCCGCCCCTGAAGCCAGCCCACAGCTGTATATTATCAATGTTAATTAACCTACCTTCATTCTGCTACATTTGCTCACCTCCAGGAAAGTCAGGCTCCATCATGCATAACTTCCAGTTACTTGGGAAGACAAACATCATAATGCCAAATGTGCCCCCCCCCTTCTTCTTCCCCCAGCTTATATATGCTAAGCATGACATCATGTGGTATAGAATATCACTTTGGCCAGTTTGGGTCAGCTGTCCTGGCTGTGTCCCCTTACCAATGTCCCGTGCCCCTCCAGCTCTCTCGCTGGCAGGGCCCAAGAAACTGAAGAGTCCTTGACTGAGTATAAACATTACTTAGCAAAATTAAAGACATCAGTGTGTTATCCAAATTATTCTTACACTAAATCCAAACCACGAAACTGCACCAGCTACTAAGAAGAAAATTAACTCTTATCCCCATAGAAGTCACAGATAACGAGAAAACCAAGGCACTACCCTTTTTGGCTTCTCTCCAGGCATGCTCATCAAGTCACGCAGCCCACACTTTTCCCATGCCTATGACATGACTTGCAGAAATATAGTGCATTCATTGCTAACAGCATAGGGTCCTGTCCTTCAAATCTGTCCAAGTGGCCACCGTGGTGAAAGACCAGAAGAACAGAATGTGAAGTTTTGAGGTAGACATGACCAGCATGATCTTTGCGTTACATAGTGTCAAAGAATTACAGAAGGTTGTAGCTGTTATAACTTGGTCAAATTTGGGCAACTTTGGTCACAATAGGCTAGATGAATTAAAGTAGCTGTGGAATAACAATTGAAATCTATAGACTGTTCCAAAACATTTGTGCCACAGAACAGTTATAAAGAAAACAGTATAAAGAAAAAAAATAAAAATTAGAAAACCTGTGCTAAAATGTTATTTTCAAAATTCTAAGACCATTATGGCACATGTAGTCATTTGTTTTTGTTATCAAGCCAATGCTTGCTTGCTTAATTAACTGGTTTCAGTTAAAGCTGCTGAGAAGGGTGATTCTCTGTTGACTCTCATTTTCCAAATAATTCCACAACTCTAAAAAAATCCACATCATCTCTTGCTTTCCTCTGAGTAATGAATGAAAAAGAATTATAATTCACAGTAACATTATGGTCCCATGATGTGAGTTTATATAAAAACTCCGTGCTCAAGATAATGACCCCACAAGGCTTTCATCTTTTACTGGGATGCATGTTTTTAATGCTACATATTAAATCATCAATATTAGATCATCAGTTCCTGGTATTAAATCATCAATAAGCTTTTCCCTCAAAAGTTGAAAATGTACTTGATCTGCCACTTAATTAAAAGGTATATTTCTTTCATTCAATGATTTGTTCATCCTTCCAGCCTTCCTAAACTTGCTGTCATGTTCCCTAAACATAAACCAACACTTTTTAAGATGAGCATGACAAATTTAGGGCCCAGAGGTATCACTGGTGTTGTCTCCAAAAACATTGCTCATATTCAACTCTACAGTAGCCTTAGCTTTTGATTGGAGGCCCTTTGATAGCATTTTAAGAACTAGATTTTATTCTTCCTGGCATAAACAATTGGCCACCCGTTTCCTCCTGAATCTCAACAGCATAGTCACAAATCCAAGGTGGAGTTATTCGCTTTCACACATCCTTCTACTGTGCTTCCTAACAGACCAGACAACAGATGGGGGGGGGGGGGGAAGGGAAGAAGTGAATTTATGTTCCCTCTCTATGAATGCTACAGGAATTTGAAAGTCACCCAGAAGAAGCAAAGAGGATGTTTCATTACTCACAGAGGCCTTGTGTAGATGGGATGGCCAAGGTGCCCTGCCTTGCTCTTGACACCCAGTCTGAGTGATTACTTGTCCCCCATCTCCAGCGGCCGATTGAGCACACTTGGGTGGAATTGCAGATCCTGCTCCTTAGTTCCCCACTCTGCAGGGAGGCAGAAACATTGTCCTCTGCCCACCTATCTCGACTGTTCCCTCAGAGGAAGAAATGCAGATCTTCTGCTTAAACCATTCTCTTTCCCCAGCCCCCTTTCATGAAAAGATTTTTGAAAACTTTGATTTTGACTAGGGGCCAGATACTGACATCTTTCTTTCACAGTAACACTTACCCCACGATTATCTGTTGACTTCAGTAGTATCCCCTGTGGGATAAGGCACTACTCAGTTAAAAAACCCTGTATCACGTGTTACTCAAAGTTAATATCCTGAGAGACCTTTGGAATTCTTCGGAGTAGTAGCCATTGATTTTTACATCACTGTAAAAATAGTGGTGGAAGGAAGGATCTGTTTCTTGTTTTGAATCAAGAAGGGCATTTCATTAGCTATTTCCTTCCTGGCATTTTTTTGTCTGTGTCCTGGCTGGCAGATCATAAGGGAATTTGGAAGGCCTATATCCAAGTGCACATACTGGCCCAGTCCTGACAGTATCAAGGCCAGGCCCTGGGTGAGCATCGGCCTGATGCTGTCCCATGCCAGGGACCAGAAGCCTGAGTCCCAAGGGCACAGAGTACATGTGCGTTAGCTGGTGCTGTCCAGCTCTCACAACCTGGCTGGGCATCTGGGTGAATGTATGAGCCTATTTTAAGATACATGATAAGGGCCTCTATGGGGAGCAGACAGGACTTGTAAAATTACCTAATTACAAGAACTCTTTTGACATTCAGATTTTGATAAGGGCATTTATCAGGATTCAGCTCTAACATTAGGTACATTCACTACTTTATTGCCTTGGATACAGGACAATTCTTCATTTGGATAAACGTCTTTCATGTATGGAGAATGTATACAGTATGTGATTTACTGTGGCAGAAGTAGTTTTATCCACTTTTGGTTTTCTTTAGCCTACAGACCACTGAATGACTTTTCAAGTCTCCTAGCAGTAAACAGTCAATATGACTTTAAAGCAAAAGAATCAACTTGCTTTCTCTTAAATTCCTAGGTATTCTTACTGGGTTTTACTATTTGATTTTTAAAAGCATTGATAATCTGATATCATTAGCCAGACATACGTTAAATTATGTGATAATGACTAGCATTTATGTTATCATAAATTATAGATTTCAGTCTTTAATAAATAAAGTAAAGGTTGCACAGTTTTAACAAAACATTGTAGGTTTATAACTGCTGGTAAATAATGAGGCAACACGGACTTCAGTGTGTCCAAGATTTTACCCCACATATGCCTCATGTCTGTTTTACTCAAACTGTCTGTATTGCTCATGTAAACATGGATAAAATATTTTTGGGAATAAACCAGACTAGAATCTAGGCCTGAGGCATTATGTTACTAAATATCCACAAAATAAGACTTCTCCAGAAAGCTATAGCTACTGCTGAGTGAAGGAGGAATACAAAAATAGCTGTTTATCTTTAAAGAGGAAATTTTAGGGTAAAATATTTGTTTCACTAGTTTGTATTTCATAAGTTTGTTTTATTATATTTTCATTTTAATAACAAAAGTGTTTGTTTGCACAACAGTTTCAAAAGTTTTCATTAAAATACTTTTGACAAATAGTGCTTTATCCAGAACTAAATTATAGAGAAGAGAATGACAATTACACAGAATCACTTAACAGCTGATAGGCACTTCTGACACTAATTATTAAAATGAAGTTTTGTTAAAAAGAAAAGCTAATAAGCACTGGGAAGCAAACTTCACTATGATATTTATGAAGAAAAGTAGTTCATCCTTTTAGAGCTTATTCTTTAAGGTCTCCATCCAACAAGACTGTTTAATCATTATGGCTAAAACTGAATGTTTTGGTATCTGTAATATAAAATACTGAAACAAGACTTTTGTCAGTTTAATGCTGTTAATGTTATGTTATTGCTTTCACTCATAAAGTGTCATGAAGACTTAAGGTTTATTGAAACTATTACTTAATGTTTGATGCAAAACCTGTTTCCAGAGAAAAGGAATCTTCCCTCTCCATCTCTTCTCCTCACCTCTCCCTCTCCCCTTCACTTCTTGCCTTTGCTCACTTTTTCTTTTAAGGCCTTCCTCTAGCTGTCAAAGTTATAAAGCAACACTTAAGGTTTGTGACCAGAGTACACATGAAAAATCTCTGCAAAGCCCCGAAGAGAAAAATGCAACATCTATATGCATGTCCACATGCATTTATTTTTCATGAGTGTTAATCAGGAGCCCTGCTTACAAATATTTAAGGTTGACCTCTTCTTGCATCCCATAGTATCTTTCTTCTCTTCACATGTGCATTCAAATGTAGACTGTTTTATTTTTAACTGCTCAAACAGCATCTCCCTCACCTCTCTGCTCTTGCATCTTACTGCGTCTCGTGCTATCCCATGTCACATGCACAGATAACAAGGACTTTCCTTGCATGGTGTCTACCCAAAGGCCATGAACTAAGGTTCATCAAAAGCATCCTATCTTATACTCTGTGCTGCATTTTTCACCCAGAGGGAAGATTGCAGAGCAGACGTGTAAAAGGAAAGAAACACATTGCCTAATCTTCTGCTGAGAGTTGCTCACATGACATGGAGATTTGTGTGGTTAGGAGAAGCTTCGTAAAGAGCAGAAGTTAGTTTTCTAATTTTCGTGCTGAGGTCTCTATACAGTTCCTCACACTGGGGTCCACAGTGTGCATGAGATTGGTCACTGCTGGGGCTTCACAGACCCCAGGGGGAGCTGAGCTCACCCAATGGTCGGGTGTGAATTGAGCTAGTTCCTCCAGAGGTGTGCCACTGGCCCTTTCATCTCTTCCCAGAGCCAACTAACAACAGCTTCTGTAATGCACACTGTATACCTCTCTGTCTGCCAGCCATTGTGCATGTCTTCAGCTAGGAGATCCCAATGGAGACGAGCAGAGAGCAGCTGTGCAGTGAGAACCAGCTGGAAGCAAAGCTCACAGCCAGCATCTTGGCTGCTTGTGCTGCTCAAAGCCCTGGGTGGTTGCTCACACTCTCCCCAGCAGAGGGACCATGCTTGTGTCAGAAACAGGCAATCGTGAATGCCCAAGGAAAAGCACACGTAAAACCTAGTCAGGACAGGCTTTACAGGTCAGTGAAAAGAATAAGGAATTCTGAAGAAAATAGGGTCTAGCAGTGGAATTATTCTGTGAAGCTCAAGGGCCTCTAGGTTTTAGAAGTCAGCCATGTCCCATGCTAACTGGAAGCATCTGCTTGTTCAGAACTGTAGAATCCCTGAGAGTATGAGACAGAATCGGGCATCTATGCCAGTATGTGAGCAAACTGCAGGGTCATTTTTCACAGTCAGCTTCAAAGTTAAAGTAAGGATATAGGACATTTGAGTCATTAATAAAGTAATCTTTTTGTCTTTAAGGTGGATGGTAATTTCTTTTCTATTTGGGCTTTTCTGCTATAGTGTAAGCATTCTGATGGCTTTCAAGAATTTTATCTGGGGATCAGTTTTGTTTCTGGTACAGAGAAGAGTTTGTGTTGTCCTTGCTAGGTGGAGACTATTTATGTGCATTTGTGTGATTTGAGTGGTCCAATTCTTTATCACTTTATGGATCATTAAGATGTGATGATGAAATTGAAAATAGTCAGAGCTGATCTTTTAAAATGAGTTCCAATAGACTTAGATTTCTTACTGACCCTCTGTGCTAACTCATTTTTAAAGACTACCTGTAGAAGTGAGAACTTAGAGAAACAAAGCGATAAGCTAAGAACCGTGACAGCTTAACTATATTTAATCTCAATGATGTAGCACACTCATCTTGAGGGAAAAATGAATCTGCCAAATTGCAAGTGCTTCATCTATGTTCAAATCCTGAGAACATTTTACAACCTGTTTTTAAACTGTATTTCAAAATAATGCTTCCACTATCCTTAAAGAGGAAACAGCCTTAGCAAAAATGTAAGGGAAACCTCTAGCACTGACATCTTGAAATAACAGATTAAATTATTTCAGTGAAGGCTGTGGACATGGCAGTCTTGGGCCAGTTTTACAGGATGAGTGAAACTATCTTGCATCATCACCTACCAGTGGCTACCACAACCAGTTAGTTGGTCTGAACCAGTCTTTAAATTGGACATGGGTGATTTATTATAATATCAACCCAAAATCTCTCCAAAGTACCACAAGCTTTTTGGTGGCATGACACAGTGATGTGTAAAGCTAGTGCCTTTTGCCCATTGTGCCTTGAAACATTCGAACCAGAAGCGTTCCTTGCCGTTATGAGGCATACTGAGGAGATTTGTAGCTGGCAGTTGTTTTAAGAAACAGCTCGCTCTACAGTTCAAGTTTGTTTTTTAGAAAGCAAGTCATTATGCTTAGCAACTTTACCATGCAGAAGTTTTCTATTTTAAATTCAAAAGAGATATTAATAAATTCTGTCATATTTACTACCTTGTTGTACTTAATTGATTGTTATTTAAAATTTTAATGGCAGGGTTCTGCACTGAGTAGGACAGCATGAGATGTGCTATGAGAAATGGGCACAGCAATAAAATTCAAAAGGGATAATTTTTTATTTTTAATGAACAATATATACATTTGAAAAGACACTACATACTCAAGAGCAAGAACTAGCACTGGATTTTGTTCGTTGGTTAAAACATTTCTCAAAGTGGGAAGTAGAAATAATATACTCTGACTTAGGTGATTAGTCATAAACATGCAGGACAAATAGATACCAACAAATCAGTGTATCATTTATTCAAGGTATTTGGCAAATATGAGTATCAAACATACACAGAAATCAAGGTCTGTTTATGACTTGCATGTGAACAGAAAAGAAAATTTGTCAATATATTAATAATTAGACCTGTTGTATTCTATAGTTACTTGTTCTATAATTTCCTGTAAACCGCAGTCAAGTGTAACACACAATTTGCTGAAAATACTGCTGACCATTGGTTCTTGGAAGAATATGTCACCCAGCCTAATGAAGCATAAAATAACTATAACTTTTTCTTCTATAGTTTTGTAGGGAAAAAAATTATCTAGAAAGATTAGAAAAAAAGAAACATGAAAATCCAAACCCCAAGCGACAACCTTTTGTTCTATTATTTTGTTGGGAAAAGCATTAAAAGGAAACACAAGAAGCCTAATTCTAACCACCTTATGAACATAGTTATAAACTATTTCAAAAACTGAAGTCTAGTTTCAGAGAAAGTTCAAAAAACTTTTGACAATATATAAGGTACAACAGAGCAAAGACACTTCAGTGAGTGTGTCCTTCCATTACCCCTATGTATACATATAGTTAAAAGTGCATAAATACATTATTCATATGTATTTTACGGGGAATCATGGCATGACTGTATTCCTTCAGTAAATCCCAACCTCCTTCAGCTTTTTCTAATGAGCACCGAAGATGTTCAGTGCATTACAGATGGAGATCCTCAGAGTTTAGAGTGCATCCAAATTATTGAACAAAGGAGGAACCCCTGTGACATTTTCCCAAAGAAACAGCAGCATGTCTGTGAACACTTGTTATTTTAAAAGTTACATTCCCTAATTTATAGTTTTGCAACACACCATTAGTTTTCTTTAATCAGTTACATGAAAGACCATATAAGTAGTTTTATCTAGTAAAGAACAGATTTTTTAGCACACACAGTGGCTGGTGGTGTGCAAAACAGCAGACAGCCCCACAGGTTCAGTGAACTTGGCAAATAGGCTTCAGCAGCCTTCACTTAAAATTTCAGATGGTTTGCCACCCTCTGTCAGTTCATCTCATCTTCTTCTCCTAATGATCCCTGTTGCATTGTGTGGTATTGACAGTGTTCCACAGAAATTAAAGTGTCAACTGTGAATCTGTAAATGCAGGAAGAAATGTTTTCTCCAATTCTTCTGTTCTCATAAATGTGTGCCTTGTAGACATAATTAGGGGAATAAAACGTGTCTTAATAAATATTCTGTAGTGGTTGTAAGTGTTGTGATAAAATACATTTGTCATCAGGAGATGAGAACTGACATACTCATTTGAAGGAACAATATTATCTCTATAAATATGAATGTGCTTGTATCTTGCTATATTTGAAACAGTCTCTAAATAATTTGACTTTCCAGTTTTCCTGCTATGAAATCAGGAGGCAGAATGTTCAGCTACTATAAAGTGAAAATAATGTTATTTTTTTTTATGGTTTGAAAACTGCCATTTATCACCAGCTTTCTGGTACTGTAGTTTGAAAGGATTAAGACATCAATACATGTGTTTTTTTGCTTATTCCTCTCATATCTAATCGCTTTTCACTCTAGCTGCTGACTTATGTTGGAAAGCTAAATACCTTTTTCATATGAAAGAAGTGAGCTTCCAGTAATCTGTAGATAAGTGCATTGCAGCAGGCTTCTTAGAAACAGGGCAACCAAAGGTTTTAATGGCTTTGGAAGGAGGCAAAAGGTGCTTAAAGGTTAACTTATCTCTGAAAGCTCTGAAAAATACACAAAATATGTAAAGGCATTCCCTGAGTTATGAAGGCTGCTTCCAGAGACATAGGGAGAAAAGTGCTTAAAAGAAAAATGTGATGTGGGCTGCTTGGCAGTCATCTGGACTATGTGTACAGGCCTTGTGCTAATTTTAAGAACTTTATCCATAATCTAAAGAGAAGACAGTGAGGTATAAAGCAGAGGCTTATAGATGGACAGGTCTTCCATGAGTCTGGAGTGGCATGTAGTGACAATGATCCAGCTCCAAAGGAAAGATACTGTTAGTAAAAAGCAATTGGGGTGGCAGACTGAATGCATTGGTCAGCACAGTTTCTTAAATGCAAGCATTTAGTAGTGAGCAGTTAGATTTTTTTTTCTTACTTTTGGTATTTGTCAGAAAATATCTATTTAGTTGGCTAAAGTTTTTCAGAGGAACAAACCTGAAAACATGGAACACATCAAAAATAATACTGTCCCCAAACACCTAGTGGTCTGGTGGCTATGGCACTCAGTGTGGGTGTAGCAGACACAGATTCCACTGACTGCTTTGCTGGGTACTTTCTTATAAGAGAGAATAGCTCTGACACATTAGGCTTAGGAACGTACATCTCTGGTATTGTGGTGAGTAGGGCACTGCCTTAATCATTAAGAGAAGATATCAACCAAGGACAGCATTGTCTCACCCACATTCAGCTAACTAGCATTTGAGAATGAAGTATAAAATTTTCATTTAGACAGCTACTTTACTAAATGGACAAAAATCTTTCCTGATAACTGTCTTGGGTGAATTATCTCCTGGATACACTTATTTGTCTCTGTTGGCTATAGGAGAAGTCTGGGCATATCCTCTGTAGTAGGTTATATACTTTGACAAAGGAACCGGTGCTGAAGATCAGAACCCTTTTTCATGCCAGGGTGGAGGAATAGATTAGCAATTGTATCAAACCTTAATGTCCAGTCAGCCTAGGTAATTTTAACTCTGAAAAAGCTATAAAGCTTTGCTTATTCTCATGGAAAGCAGAGGTGAAGGTGCCTGCCACTGTCATGGTCTGCAAAAAGCTTTTTGTGATTGCATTTGGATATTGAATGAAAACATTTTTTACCCCCACAATACTTCTTCTTTGTTTACACCACTAAATATTCATGAAACATGAAATGTAGTGTAAAAGGAAGGACACAGCACAACGTCTAATGATCAGACAGTTTACACAATACAAAATGCTGTAGGCAGAGGGCTGTCAGCTGTAGAGTTTGGCCCAAAATTCCTCTTCACTTATAATAGCATTCACTTAATCATTGTGATTTTTTTCAAACACAAGTCTTTTCCAGAAGATTATTTTTAATGGCTTGATCAGATTTATGGGATTTTCTCTACTTTACATATGTGCCATATATAATGCAACTCAGCATTCAGTCACACCAGTATCCCTCAAGGGAGTGCAAAGTTTAAGTGAAGCTGTATAACTTTCCACTCAAAAGTTTCTCAAATAATTTAGTACCTTCCTCAGAAATAAATATACTATGGTCTAGAGCTGGCTGAATAATGAAAATGTTATTAATGGGTAATTATTCTGTGAGAAATGGCCAAATTTACAATAGGTTTTATTCACAATAGATTGTTTGACCAGTTTCTCTGGGGACTGCTGTGAATCATATTTTCTCAGCAGTGAGGCTATGTTCTGTATGAAATGCACATCTCAATGCTGTTAAATGAAATTAAGCATTTCTGCAATATTATTCATGGTTCACTGTAGCCAAAGAAATACCTGTGCTTTGCAGCAGTTTTTATGGTGATATAAAATACTTTGAATACCTTTAAAACTATCGGAGTGTTATCTTGAGATTTGTCTGCAGTTAAATACCTTCTTTTCTGCATCACCATTTCTGTATCATTTTAATATTTGCATTTTACAGTGCCTGCACGATGGCAGTCAATACGCTGGCTTCATGAATAAATAATTTATTTGCAGACTGTTCTCTGATTATATGTCTTATATCTCATATACCTATCAGATCTGAGGGGTTTATTGTACTTCAGTTATGTACAAGTATATTTTATTGCTATTTACTTATATCTTCTAACATCTTCCAGTATGAAGAATACTGTGGTGACAGGTAACAGAGATTTCAGGTGATAAAATACACAGTTTCCTTTTTAAGAGTAGGTAAGTGACCTGAAAGGTGTCAGGTCTTGCCTGAACTGCAAAAAGCCACACTGCACCCTCACTGAGCTTGTGAAGAGATCTGAGGAAGCATGTGGTAACAGTGTAAACAGAGCTAGGAACTGTGTATTTTTTTAAAAAAAATAATTTGGTTCGTTCTGCTGGTGTGGAATGGTTCCTTGAACTGCAGTCAGTGGCACTACACAAGGAAAAGCTGCCTGGCAGTCTTACCAAGTACAGGTATCCTAGCTGAAGTTTTCTTTGGATGGTATGATTAAAATGCACATATTTGAGAAAAGTGACATCAAAGGTTCAAGCCCAAAATAATCAGTGTTACAAAGTTTTTGGTTTTTTTTTTTTTTCCTTTAAGGAAATGAAGAGGAAAGATTACACTCTGAATTTATTATTACAATTTTAGATCCAATGAAAGCTATTGTGTAATCTTTCCCCACCTGCAGGAAAATAAACCAGTTTTTACTATGTCACTATGAGTGCACAGATTTTTACCTGGTATCTGTAGGGAGAAAATCATTAAAAAATATTAATTGCAAAAACCAAGAGGAAAATTAGCGTTACCCTAAGTTGGAAAGAGTTTATGTCTAATAAAAAGAAAACCTTCAAAACCCAAGTCTCGGTTCCTTCTTTTTAATTGTCTTTCATTTCCAGTTTCATAAACATAGACTTTGTCTAAATGGCAACATTGGCTTAAGTTCTCTAATTGACTGTATTTTGAGTTTTAGTCTTGGACTTTGCTACAGAATAGTTTTTAGTCAGTCCTTCTTGGTGCCCCATTTTAGTTAGAAGTTACTACATTTCCAGTGTGCTTAAAGAAAAATAATGCCTTATTTCTGTTCTGTCTTTGAAAAGGCCAAAATAGTAAAATTACCCAGACTGCTGGTGCTTCCTTATTTGCCCTTTACCTTCCATAACTGGCATCATTTTCTGCAGCATCAGAACTTTGAAAATATAAAATATAAATATATATCTGCACCTTTCCTCCTCACTGACCAAAGAAATACCTGATCTATTTACAATGAATGTAGGATCTACATGTAGCATCTTAAAATAGATGCTTGGTGATAATTATTTTTTCCCCCCCATGAAACGTCTTTGCTGGCTCACTGCACTTATCAGGACTGTGATTCAGCAGAAGCCCTTTGGATCACTGTGGCAAAGCCCTCATACTTTATAGCCCAATAGTTAATACACTTCTTGTGGGCTATGGGAAAAATGGGCCAAGACCCTCCAGCTGGTGCTTTACAAATTTGTTCTCTGTCTTCTGCATCCAGGGCAACCTGAGCTTGAACCCCATCTCCTAAAATCCTGTTGCTCAGGAACTGGGGCACTCTTCTGAGTGTCGAGAGCCTTGGTCTGTGTCCTCAAGGAAAAGAGCAGGTCTCCTTTTATGAAAAATTAAGCAAAAAATTGACTCTACTATGTTTAGAAAACGAATTTCCTTTGCTTTTGTGAGTGCTGTCTGGAAACTGCTTGCCCCTGAAATTTCTCTTTCTTTCTGCATCTTCATTGTTTTTGTTAAACTAACCTTTTTAAAAGCCTCTAATAGAAAATGCAGAGATGCTGTCATGGTTACTAACATATCAGTTCAGAATTATTTTGAGAAGTCAAAAGTATTCTCCTTCCTCCAAATACTTAATATTTACTGTAATTTTGAAATGTTTTCATTGATCTGTTGGAAAGTAAAGAAAGACATCACCTCACTATTTTCACAGATTTACCAAGGCTTAGGTGGCCTAATTTTACCTCAAAGCAAAAGTAAGGAAGTTGAAATCCAGCATCTTATTCCTCACAACTTGGGAAAGAAAACTTAATGCTGAATGCAGCAATGGTTTATGGATAACCACTAATGAGAAAAAAAAAAGTTAAAATCTAACAATCCAATTCAATTTTTGGCTGTTCTCAAAGGAGGCTATCAATCCAATTTCAGGAAAGGAAAATGAAGGCCATTGATATATGGGCTGTCACTTCCTTGGTTTACACATCTATGTATGTCTGGTTCATTTGACTATATTACTTCAGTGCTTGTAAAAATATTTAAAAATAAATTAGAGAAGGAATTAGCTCAATGTAACAGGAAACTGATGATTGCCATTATTTGCCAAAACTATTTGGGGAGACAAGGGTATAAGCAAAAGGAACTGAATCACATGGATCTTGAAGTGGATTTTTACTGGCCCACATGATGTCTTGTGATAAGATAACAAGTGGGCAGCAAAGTAGAACAGTTGGATGTCGTTGTTTTGCTGGTGGTCAGCATAGTTCAATTTACAGTGCTGGCTACATTATTTCTCCTATATCTCATTCTGAATATGATCTATAACTGCTCCAGGGGAAATACAGATATAAAAGATCCAGAAAAACTTGAGAACACAGCTTGTGGATATGCATCGTAGGGGGCTCTGATATTTTAAACTATTTACAAGACCATTCAGTGAAAGTAAGAAGTATCACTGTTGAGTGGTGTCATGCATAGAAAGCTACTACAGCTGTCTTCTGTAAATCTGGTTCTTGCTCTTACCTGTGTAATTTATGAATGAAAAGAGAGACTCTGAAACCTCAGGGGAACCCTCCAGGTCATGGAAATAAGGTTGTATGGTTATGTGTCTTTTAAAGAGTGAGCAGCCAATAAGACGTAACAGCTAACTCACAGAAGAACACAGAGGCTTACATTTGATATTTTAAGCCATTCACTGAAGAACTGTGTCAAACAGCATATTAAAAAACCAAAATGAACCAGCAGTCTATTTATGGCTGTTTTACTGAAGAGTATAAGTTGTAGCTTGGCTTAATTTGCTCCCTCCCTGAAGCACTGGTGAGATAGGACTCTACAAGTTTTACTGTGTCACGTAATGTGTCTGGATGCAGCTGGACACCTTTGCTGGCATGCTAATCATGCTTCCAAATAAACTGCTATTTAGCCTGTGCTCCACGAAGCTAAAGGAGGTAACTCTCATAAAAATACCTTTTTCTCCAGTTCATGACAAAATGGAGGGAGAGACATCAAAGGATGTCAGGGGCACGAAGGGTTTAAACAATGGCCATGAGTTGCAAAGGAGTAAATAAGCCTAAGGAACTATTCCTCCACCCCACCCTGATTGCATTTTTGAAAGCAGTATTTTGGCCTACAGGATCTGACTTCACTGACTTTCCTGTGCGTGCTGGCAGAAGAGAGATGGATCTTAGCTGTGCTGTATGTTCCTGAATTTCCCACAAAGTGAGAAATTAGGTAAACTGAAGTGTGTATTGCAACCTGGCTTAATTTGTTCCCTTTCTAGGGCATTTCCTGGAGAAATTATGATTCTATGAGTCAAACTACTTGTAGATGATTCAGATTACTCACAGACCTGCTGCAGTAGCACCACACTGCCACTTGCCTGGAAGCTGCTTGGTGCTTTTATGAATTCCTAGTAAAGCACTTGAATGAAAATGGTAACATGCTCTGGATTCACATACAAAGCATATTTTAAAATTAAACTCTTGCATCTTTTATGTGGAAATGCATGCAGTCCTGGTAAATCATTGGGCAGATTTCTGGGAATAAATTCCTCTGAATTATTAGGCATGTACACGCTATGTTGAAAGTGTCATTATAATGCATATAATTTCAACAAAATTATAGGTAGACATAGTGAAGTGCTGGGTGGGGTTTTTTTGTTCTTTCTTCAGTAATTGGAATAATTGCCAGAGATTTCAGTTCTTAGCATTGTGTCTGGGGTGTTTCATATTATTCATGCTGGGGTCCCTGAGGTGAAAGTGAAATTCCTTTACAAAACTGGTGACAACACTTGCTGAGATAAAAGGAGGAGGTAGCGGTATTGGCTGTCAAAGTAGTGCTACAGCGTAAAAGAGAAAGACAAATAAAATTGTGTTATTCTGAAGGTCAGACGGAAAAAAAGGAAGAGTTATATGGTTTTGATGTTCTAAAGAGGAAAAATGAAAAAAGTTGGGAATACTAAATCACAGCATTTGATACCCAGTTTTTTTAGTAGTTGCCTTGGTCCAGTTTACTCATGGAGGTTTGTGAATGTGCATGAAAACTTGGTAGAAATTGTCTTAAGTTTCTTATTAATTGCAAGATGAAGGACAACGTGTGAAAGCTGGTAGTCTCAAGGGGTTACTAAGGCAGGCCTTAGTTTTGCAAAACTCTTGCATACTTATGCAAGCGTATGTATACATACATATTCAGCCTGACATCCTTGATGCCAAAGCAACTACTCAGGATAATGGTGTTGACCTCAGAGGTAGGCTCAGGAGAAGCATATATTGGGATTGTGGGCTGTTGGTCTGGGCCCACAGTGGCATTTCATACAGCATACATAGAATTTTAGAGTATTAACCAGAATAACATATAATTAGGAAACTTTATTTGACTAATCAATGTTCCTAATCCATTTTAAATTAATTAAGCTAGAGTAATATTTTCTGTCAAAGCTGATGTTATGATCTCTAGCTTCATACTATACTGAAGAAAATGGGATTACTTTATAGCAATAGATGTACAGGCATTTTCAGAGCACTTGTTATTATAATTTTCCCTAAAAGTTAGTAGCAACTTTCAGAAAACCTCAAATAAGCTAAAATAAGAGAATCCAGACAGGTAACGTGATAATAATTTATCTCCTATCTCTCCTGTAACAATCCTTCTCTTCAAGCAGTGCTAGAGATTTAACACTGAAAAAAGATAAAATTATAAAGAAGTTGCAGTTTTCAGAAATATGGGGGCAGTAACATGTAGTATAAACCCAGAACATAAAAATCTGAGAGAAATAGGTGCATTCATTTCTTGTCTAAAGTAACTGCAACTACTTTCCTCTCAGCTTTACTTGCCTAATGATCCATAAATTTTGCTGCTTCTCCTGGTACAGTAAAAATATGAGTATTGCCTTAAAAACTAATTGGAAGCCTTGCTGGGTAAAGCCTGATATGATCCTGTTTTAAATCTCTCAGCCACAGTTAAGACTGTAAAGGATTTAGAGAAAGAAGAATTATAATAGTTTTTTCTTTCAAAGGACACTATTCAATAAGTCTGTATCTCTGTCTTTTTTTAGTTAAATGTACAAGTCAGTGGCACTTGAGAAGAGTGCAAGGCAGGGGGGCTGGAACTAGACAGTCTTTAAGGTCCCTCCCAACCCAACCCATTCTATGATTCTATGAATTAGGACCTTGGTTTCTTGATAAAGCAGACTATTTATCAGGATATGCAAAAGTCCAAACCACAGGGCATTGGATTACATGAAATTTAAAAATTCTGGGCTGTAAATTCAACTGATGTAAATCAACATACATCTTGATTCCAGTGATTCCAGGTGGATCTACATCTGTTGGGGATCGTCTGGTTCCATTCCCCACTCGTGAGTCTATATACGTGTGTTAAAGAGCAAAGGTAAATTTCCTGATTTACTGTTTGAATTGCACCTGAAGCTCCATAAAATTCAAGAGTCTCTATCAACAGCTTATGCTGTCCAAGGAGGAAACTAGCAGCATTATGTATTGTTAATGTTTTCAGTGTCACATGTACCTCTAACATTTAAATAGACAGGAAGAATTCATCTCAGTGAACAGGCATATGCTGCTAATCTTTATTTTGTTCCAGAAAAGACTGATAATGCTTGAAGTATTTAGTCTGTATAGGAGTGTCCTGCGGCCTGGCACATCAGACCTAGTGGGTACTGGTATACAGTGTACCTTAGTGCCATCAACTTTTAAGGGGACAGGACCCATTTGTATTTCTGGAGTGACGCAGGGATCTCAACAGCTAACTGTATCGGAGGCTGAAATAAGCTTGGCTGGGAATGAGTGGCAGAAGCACCCCATTGTGGCTGGCCCAGAGGGTCCGTGCATCTTTGGCATAGACTATGGAGAGGGTATTTTAAGGACCCAAAGTAGTACTGGTGGGCTTTCTGTATAGATGCCTTGGAGACAGAGGAAATTAAGCATTTGTCTATTACCCGGTCTCTCAGGTCATCCTATTGTGAGGTTACTGAAGGTCTAAGAACAACAGGTGCTGATTGCTACCACAGTGGGCACCAGTGGCAATATCACACCAACCGAAACTCCCTGATTCCCATCCATAAGCTGATTTGCTGACTAGAGAGCCAAGGAGTGATTAGCAGGACCCGCTCACCCTTTAATAGCCCAGTGTGAAATGGCTAAAGGAGAATGGAGACTAGCAGTGGACTATCATGGCCTGAATGCAGTCATGCTGCTGTGACTTCAGTATGAACTTCAGTATGAACTGGAATCAAAGGCAACCAAGTGCTCTGCCACCACTGATATTGCAGATGTGTTTTTCTCAATCCCTTTGGCAGCAGAGTGCAGGCCACAGTTCTCTTTCACTTGGAAGGGTGTCCAATACACCTGGATTCGATTGCCCCAGGGTGGAAATACAACCTTACCATCTGCTGTAGACTGATCTAGGCTGCACTGGAACAGGGTGGAACTCTGGAACATCTGCGGTATATTGGTGACATCATTGTATGGAACAATACAGCAGAAGTTTTTGAGAAATGGTAGAAAGTAGTCCAAATCCTTCTGAAAGCTGGTTCTGCCATAAAACAAAGTAAGATCAAGTGACCCACACAGGAGATCCAGTTTTGGGGAATAAAATGGCAAGATGGACGTCATGAGAATCCAATGGATGTAATCAACAAAATGACAGCTATGACTCCACCAACTAATAAGAAGGCTTTCTTAGGCATGATGGGTTTTTAGAGAATGTACATTCCAAAAATAGTGGATGAATTAAATTGTGTGATGTTAATTACTATAAAACACTATATACTGTTACTTCTCTATGCCCACTGTTGCACTGGGCACCTCATGGCACCTGTCTCTGCCATTCCGGATTTGGAAAGCTGAACCTGACTCCCTTCCAATTGCTGCATTAATGAAGAATGGACTTTGATGAAACCAGACCAACACAGCAGTGATAGAATAAGAGCAGGCTTCCACATGCAACAGTCCCACAGCACACACCATCTTTCCTGCTCTGAAAGACTGGTAATGGCAGATGGAGCCCAACATTGTAGACTAAATAAGCTCAATGGACTTCTAGAGGGATGGTGCATAGACTAAGGGAATGATACCTGTGTGTTTATATCAAAAGCCAGGAAAGGTGATGGTGTATTGGAAAGTGTAGCATAACATAAATGGTATGAAATAAGATGTGGATACTGTCCTGGTTTCAGCTGGGATAGTATTAATTTTTTTCTTAGTAGCTAGTACAGTGCTGTGGTTTGGATCTATTATAAGAATAACGTTGATAACACACTGATGTTTTTAATTGTTGCTAAGTAACATTTATACTAAGTCAAGGACTTCTCAGCTTTTCAGGCCCTCCCAGTGAGAAGGCTGGAGGGGCACAAGATGCTGGGAGGGGACACAGCCAGGACAGCTGACCCAAACTGGGCAAAGGGGTATTCTGTATCATATGTCATGTCCAGTATATAAACTTGGAGCAGTTGGCTGGTGGTGGTGGTTGCTGCTCAGGAACTGGCTGGGCGTCTGTCAGCAGGTGGTGAGCATGTGTACTGTGCATCACTTCGTGGGCTTTTTTTGTTTTTGTTTCTTTTGTTTTTCCTTTTGGGTTTTATTCCTCTCTTTTTCTCTTTCCTTTTCATGACAATTGTTGTTGTTATTGTATTTTATTTTATTTCAATTATTAAGTTGTTCTTATCTCAATCCACAAGTTTTACCTTTTTCTTGATTCTCCTCCCCATCCTGCTGGGGGTTGCGGGAAAGTGAGTTAGTGGCTGCGTGGTACTTAGTTGCCAGCTGGGGTTAAACCACAACTAATGAGACACTTCAGTAACTTCACTTATTAACTTCAATAACTTAGATTATTGGGAAGTTTAGCGGGATCTCCCCAAAATATTAAAGAGTTACAGCAGAGAAATTAGAAATATATTTCAAAGCATGAACCAGCCACTTGCAGGTGAGACTCAAGGTGGACTGTCTACATCAGGATTTTATTCCAGAGCAACCTACCCTTAAGCATCTTGTGGCTGCCTTGAAACACATAAGGATCTCTTGAGGATGCCTGTGTTCCTAAAAATACATGTCTGTTCTGCTGCCTTTGAGGAAGAAGCATGTCAGTTTGTCATAAGATTTATTTCTGTTAAAGCAGAGAAACTATTTCACAGCAGCAAATGCACACAGTTTAGTTTCTCCACTTGAACACATTAAAAATGAGAAACATGCACTGTGAGTTATGCTTCACCCCAAAATAGAGAGAAAAATCTCTTCTGCTCTGCTAGATTTCAGAGATGCCCAGCACATACTCCCACCATAGGACACCAGCTCATTAGCTTTTGCTCTCCCTACAGGCACAGCTGGATGGATTTCAGCTTTTGCCTTTCAGCAATAAAAAGCAGGCTTTACACATGTGATGCTCTCTCTTTCTCTGCAAGTTTAGACTGACACTGGAGAATTTAAACAAAATTTCTTCCTACACACCTCCTTCTTCTGTGTTCTTCACAGCTGGAAAAGGATTCTACTTCACACATAATTAAAGAGAAGGAGAAACTATTGTAGACCATAGATTTTAAGTACACAGGTAACTGTGAAGTCAGCTAGTCTGATTTCCCATCTGCGTAAGCAAGGCAATTTCATCCACATTGCATGTCGGTATTCCTGGAGGCTGGATTTCGGACTGAAAAATGAAACAAGGGAACCCAAGAACCAGATTCTTTGTTCAGATTCTGAACCAGAGCTACTTCGTGCTTTCCTTCAGTTCATTAAACCCAGAAAAAAAAATACTTGCCAAGAAATGAGGAGCCCTTCTATCAAGAATGACAGATGAGACAGTGATACCATCTTCAAGAGACTCTGCTGAGGCAGGAGCCACCTTGAGGGTGGGAAGGCAATGCAGGAGCAGCAAGAGGACACTCACTCAGCAGGATGTAAGCCTGTGGCTTCTGGCAGTGGGAAGAAGACTCCATATCAACCTGCAGCTATTTAACCGAAAATATAGCTTCAGTGCCCTGGCAGCAGAGGAGAAACAAATCCTGTTGAAGAAAGATCCTGAGATCTTGTAAAAGATATCTCAGCTTTTACAATTAAGATCAGTGCTACAAAGAGATGAGTGCAAGTGGAAGAGGGGTGGCATGAGCAAGTGGAGTACAGGCATGGATGAAAGGCTGTTCAGCCTGGACAGGAGGGCAGGAAAAGGAGGCAGCACCCTTTGTTAAGGAGACCCTTGAACGTTGAAAAACTCCAGTAAGAAACCAGAGGTCAAGGTGAGATGGGATGGATTTTGAGAGTTGTGGTGGAGGTCTGTAACAGATCACCCAGGGTAGAGAAGGTGGTGGATAAGCCTTAAACAGCTATTTTTTGTCCTCATGGAGGACTGCAGGGAGGGTACCATGGCACTGAGCAAATCAGGAAGCTGAAATACTCAGCATGTAATTTTGTCTCGGTTCTAATAGGCAAAGCCCTCTTCTGGGACCTCTGCTTCTGTCAATATGATTGGGAAGGAGAGAAGTGGATGGCAGTTGGGAAGCAAAAGCTTTAGAGGGCTATTTAGAGCAGCTGAATGTCTTCAGATCCATGTGAATGGATGGGATATGGCTGGGGATAGTATGTGAAGGGGTTAGCTGAAACGGTGATGAGACTAACCTAAGAAAATTCATGTTGATCACAGGAAGTTCCTGCTGGCTGGAAAAAAGCCAGTACTGCATCCTTCTTTGAGACAGGCAAGGAGGAGGAGGTGGAGAAATACAGCATTCTCACTGCAAAGCTGATGAATTCCAGTCTGGATGAATGAGCAGTTTTCAACCCAGATAGCAGTCCAGTGTTCTCTGTTGAGACCAGATGTTTAGAAACTGGAGAGAGAAAAGAGGAGGGCTACCACTGGCCAGAGACATAGAGCATATAGTCCACAAAAAGCAGATAAGGCATCTGGGTTTATTTAGTCTGCCAAAGAGGAGATAAGGGGCAATAGGATAGCAGCATACAACTACTTGAATGGGGATTAGAAAGATAACAGAACCAGTAGTGACAAGTAACGTAAGAGGCAATGATCAGAAATTGCTACTTTGCAGGTTTAGACCGGACATTGGGAAAAGCCTTTTCAACAGAGTAGCACAGCAGTGAAACAGGGTCACCAGAGAGGCTATAAACCTCCATTCCTGGTTGTTTTGAAGACCGAGATATGGCTACAGCTAACCTGATGTAGTTGTGGGAACAGTCTTGCTCGTAATAGCATGATGGACTAGATGACCTCCAAAGGTCCTTCACGCCAACATTTCTAAGGGACTGTGACAATAGAAAGACAAAAATCGGTAGTGTAATTATGCATGGCCTGGCAGAATAGCTTACACTCATGTTTTCTAAAGGGTACTACCATGTAGGTGTGGTGCCTGACAATATATGGGTCCTGATGTAGTTTTTAATTAGAGACACAGTATTTCCACCAAGAACACACACTTCCAATAGCACGTAAAACTATCTCATTGTGAATGCTTTGGAGTCTGTTGGATGAAACAAACAATGTGGTGTTCTATAATATAAGGGAAGATACCAGGTCATAAAATTGTTCATTTACATAACCAGCTACACTGGAAAGCATTAGCTGATATTAGTTGCAAAATAAGTTATCCTTATTTTGTCGTGATCATTCTGCTTTGTTTATACAGTTTTATACACCTTGAAGACTGGAATTAAATTTATCTTCTGCCTGAAAAAAATATTTTACCTTGTAAGTGTTCATGTGCAACAGAACAACTTTACTTCACAAAAGACTTTATTTGGTTCTGTAACAGCTTTTTATTTTTGCAGATCTGAGTTATGGATGTACCTGTAGCCTACAAGAATAAATTCAGTAAGCCCTTCAGATAATGGTGTTGACCACAGAGAGAAACATATAAATAACCCAGGTATCACATCTGTAAAAGGAGACCCTGGAGTATAATTAGGTCAGTAACAGCAACACGTTGATTATACTTACTAGATAAGAAGGAGCAATAGGCTTTTAAAATAATTTGTTGTAAAGTTCCTGGATTCATATATACAGTTAAAGGAACAGAGTTCAGGGAAATGGAAGCATTTCTCTAACAGAGAGAACACTTTTGTAATTTTGGTATGTATCCATACCTTTAAATTAAATTTTACACACCTGATAGTGAATCAAATGACTGCTTTTACAAGACCAAGCATTATGGTTCAAGTGTATTCTTAATTTTCTCCCATATTTTTATACTATATTTACTTTAGAAAAAATACATACAAGGTTACCCAGCATCAAGTGATATCACTGTAGGAAAAGAACTGCGGAATAGCATCAATGTTGTCCTTCAAATGTACCTTTATGGGAATGGGCATGTTGTCATGCAGCAGTAAAACAACTATTACCTGTGCTATATTCTTTGCTTCCTCAGGTGGGTAGTAAGAAATGGAACTTAGGTTCTACAAATATGTGTGTAGATAGCAATTTGCTATTGCTGGAGGGCAAACACATGTGATTAACCATGCCAAGGTCATACACTGGCTCTGGGACTCATAGACTATCCCCAAAAGGTCACAAGTCAGAGGAAAACAACGCCTTCATTTCAGATGGATTTAAACATTTTTTGTTTTTTCTTTTTCAAAATATATCTTTAGTGTGATGTAATATCCCACTCAAATCCATCAAAGTAAAACATTAGTGTTGAAGTAGAGGTTTATCTTCAACCACTGTGTCTTTCTTCCTGTGAGATCTGTAGTGATAGTGTAAAGCAATAGAACAGAGGTATCTAAGGGTCTGGCTCAAAGCCAAGACTAAAAATGACTTTAACAAAAATCTCGCTACATAACATCTGAAGCAATGCCATGGATAAAAATAAATTCCTAGACAAAATGTTTCCATATTTGCTTAAAATGTGGCAGTCCAACCATCATGCCAAGCAAGATTTGGAAGTGTTTTTCTGCGCTGCACTGCACATAGCCATTCCAATGCTAATTGGAAGTGATTTCCTAACTGGCATGAGTTACAAAGAACTGCATACACTTTTTCAGACTGAGGACTGCACTGTAGAACACAGTAGAGTGCAAACTGCCCAAGGCAGCACCACTATTGTATTTCAGCAACTGTGTCAATTCTGCAACATCTCTACCAACTCAGTGCTTGGCCTTTATTTCACAGGAAAGATGGATTATCCAGAATTCCTTGGGTGTATACTTGTGACAAAAATATTGATGAAATACAATCAGACATAGCTTCCAAAATTTATTAAAGACCAGTAATTTTTTTTTTCTACCACCTCCACCCCCATTACCCTCTTACTTTTTGTCTTGTTCAAGTCATAAATTGCAGTAAGGCAAAATAATTTTCATTATATGCTGTATCCCTCACATAGAGAAATTTGGACTTGATGGGTCTTAAAAGATTGGGTTTTATGCAGCATAGCTAACCTGTCTCAGAGAAAATCAAGTACTATGACCAAATAATTCAAAATAAAAGAAATTAGTATCTGTACCTCAGCGTATGCTATAAATACCTGTATCAGATGAGAATGCATTCCTGTTGAGCCAAAGATTTTAATAAGAAATCTTCATTGTTTTGAAAGAAGTAAAATGCAGTACAAGCAAAAAGTGGATTTAGATGAAGGTGACTATCTTCTGAAGGCCAGGAGTTGTTATATTAATAATTAGGTAGTAATTGTTCAACAAGACAGCTAATTTGAAAATATGACTAAATACCTACCTTTTCTTATTAACCACATTTTCATATTTATCTTCCTCATTATGAAATTTTTCAAAATCCTGAATATTATAGGAGACTATGAACTACATTGAAAGGATTTGATGACTATACTTTGACATGGTATGGTTTTGCAAAAGAAACTTTCTGTATCTATTCAGAATTTAAAATGCTTCACTATTTGCAGCTTCTTAAGGCAACATGAAAATATTCCTAGACCTATTTCTCAATACCATGTGGCATTGATAGCTGTGCTGATTTTAGGTACCAGACATCACTTACTATCCACTTATTACTCAGGGTTACTATAGAACTTTTGCACAATTTCATTTCTAATGTTTTCACCAACTTCCCCACCCCCAGATTTTATACAGAACCTTAAGAACAGCCTTCTGTGTCAGGGGCTGTTTGCAGATCTCATCACACCTGTACAGGTAGCTTGCCTACTCACAGCAATGCTGCCTCTACCTAGGCAAAGGGAGAAGGTGAAGCCACAAGCAGCTTTTCTGAAATATCCGGCACTAGCCACTCTTGGAAATCAGATGCTAAATAAACAGGCTGCTGGTCTGCCTCAGTATACGGACTTGTATTTGCAGATCCATCTTGGCAACAGTCAATGATGATTCAGCATATCTTTGTTTTGAACCCTTTACTCCACCTGCATACAGCACACCAGCTATCTAACACTCTTGGAAATGTTGGCTTAAAATGGTTTGATCAATAATGAAAGAAAAAGTTCACTTCCTCTGAGATAAAAACAGAGCAGCTTCACATATTTACTTCACACAGTTAAGCTCTAGGAGTATTTTTCTGTCTTTTCAAGGCTTGTCAAAATGCTGGTAGTAAAAACAGTTAGGTATAAATACAGAATGAGTCAGCTCTCACAGTCTTTTGATTTTTGTGGTTGAAGTTCAGTTTCTAAAACTTACGTACTCTGTGAAGGAATATTGCAGTAGCAGAAAAGAAACCCTGGAGTTTCTGTCTGACTGGCAACTCCAGATCAATTGGTTCACTCAGCCACCTGCCCGAGAAGCCTCTTTATTTATCTGTTTTTATCTGAGGAGGACCTCTCATATGGCCTCTGGGGAATGCCTAATACGTAAAAAAATACCTGTTCTTGTTCTCCTGATAATGGAAGCAGGGTCGCTGAAGTTTAAGGACCTGGATTAATGTACAGGAGCAAAGGAGTTTATGCAGGTACGATCGGTTGATCTGCATGTGTTCAGAAGTGAGCTATATACCCCACCAAAAAGCAGTCCTGTAACATTTTAAGTACTGCTGCTGCTGTGCTGGTTTTGGGAAACAGCAACATTTTACTGTATATTTATTGGCCAAAATATCACCATGAAATTTCATTAAACCCCCAAATTAACAATTTCAAACTCTGAAGAAAGGAGCTGCAGATTTCTCTCCCCTGAGAGAATTGTCTCCACTTTCCAGATGTTCTCATGCATGGTTTGATGACGAAATAATCCAAGTTATCACCTTGCATCACCTGCCAAGGCAGCCCTTAAGAAATAAAGACCATTCTGTATTTTCAAACTTATTCAGTGCAGTTGTAAGGTTGCAGAAATTTGATCAGGATCCAAAAAGTAAACCAACCAACAAACCTTCCCTCCCTGCTATTTGGCATAACTGACAGAGTCTAATTCAGCTTTCTTACTCTTGAAAGCACACAAACCCACTGAAACTCATTTACAGTTCTTGGGTTTAGAGAAATTTTCCTATTTCACAAATGCTGGAAATTTCAAACTTTAAAAATATCAGAACTGGCATGGTTGTCCTTCCTTTTGCTGTGTGATATACAGTGTGAATTATGTCTTTCACTTATGTTTGATTTTTTCTTTGGTTTTGGTTTTTTTTCCTTTTTTCCTTTTTTCTTTTAAAGGAATTGGGAAAGGTAATTTTGAAGCTTTTACACACTTTCTCAGGTCTGAAGAGCTAGAACACATATTCACACATACAGAGAAAAAGGCAGACACCCCCCCGCTATCATTTGTATAATTGCAGTTTGCCACTAAGTGCTACAAGGAAAGAAGAAAAGTAGTAAAGAGCCATAGAAGCACAAAAGTTAATCTGCTTCATCAAAATACATTTTGCAGTGAAAGTGACTGCAAGATTTTGCACACCATCATTCTGGTGGTGTCACTCTCTAATCAGCACAGTCAGTAGTGGGAGAAGACACAGACAGCCAGGCCCTCTGCTTGCTTTCCCAACCTTCCATATCAGCCCAAATTTACCTGTGGACAGCCTTGTTTAGGCAGAATATCACGTGAGCCCAACTTGAAAAGCAGGTTGGCAGAGATGCTGTATGGGCATGGGAACCATGTTAGTCAGACAAGGAAATGAAACCACCCACCCTTTCTGGAAAAAAAACCCAAACAACTAACACCATCCTTTGTGTTTCCTTCCAGCACTGGTTTATTATAATGTGAAACACTTCACTATCACAGAGTAACTTTAAAAAAGACAAAAGCCAGGTCTACTGAATATGGATGAAAGCATGAAAGAACTTGGGGGGAAAAAAGAGGGTTGAAAGGTAGTCTGCCTTGAGGATCCTTGGAAGATAAATAGCTCCTTACTCTCTCTGGCTTTCTAGTCTAGAGAAGGTCTCTGCCTTCCAGTGCTGGAGCAGTCCTTGCACAATTTCCTCCAGGTCTCAGAGGTGCGTTGGGATGAATCTGTTGGATGTGGAAACTGGATGCAGAGAACTAATGGTTCCTGCAAAGCGGATCACAGCAGTTAGCAGTACCTAACTGGCCACATGCCATCCTTTTGGCTGAACTGGCTTTGAGCAAGTGTAGTATCATGTCCGCAGAGAGACACAAGGAGAAGTTACACAGTCCTACCTGTGTGTACCAGTGCAGACAAGTCTACATTGCTGTGGCCCTCACAAACACATGGAGCTGCAGCTACAGAAGATTTCTGTGGGAAATCTGTTTGTGTCAGTAAGTGAGAAAGAGGATATGCTCCAGAAGATAGATCTGACATGCTGTCCAACAGAGCAGGGATGAGTATATTGGTCATAAGAAAATATCAAAACTAAAGATGTCACTGTTGACTTTTCAAGTATCTTGAGTAGGAAAATATGTAGAACTTCATGGCAAAGCCAAAGGCAGATGTGTTATTTTGTCTGATCTACAGGTGTGGATTGTTAAACTGAATTTAATCTCTGTTACAAATGGACAAAACAAAAGAAGTGTCTCTGTTGTAGAAGAGAGGCAGTTGTGTGAAGGTATTCAGACTGCCCATACAGGGTGTGAGTGAGCAGTAATCCTGTCTTTTTAACAAACCAGCTAGTTACAGATTATTTTACAAAATATGCTTCAAAACAGCAATTCAAAAGATGCTAACATGGTTATAAGCGTTTAATAATAACATTTCCTTCTTCTGTTGCAGAAGGCAGTTTAACACCACATTTTTAGTACTGAGTAGTGTGGTTTCACAAAAAGTTCTGCAAAAAATATGCAAGCAAATGGAAATGCCATTTCACTGATTTCAGAGAATATTAAAGTATTTCTAGGTTTAATTCAGATATAGACACTGAAAGAAATGATAACCGTGCAGAAAGCAGCACTGCAGTGTACTATTTTGCCTGGAACCATAGCTTTGACTTCATGCAACTTACTCTTCAAGAAACTCATTTCGCCCTTCTTTGTGGAATTAGGGCTTAAAAGGCACGTGAAAGAACAGTTATTTATTTATTCCAATAACAACAAGAAGAAATGCTTAGGAAGAGAAGAGGGAAAACCTATTTACCTTGTCCTTGCTTCCTTGTGTTGTTATTACAAGGTGAAGAGACAACGTTTTCTTCAGGTCCACCAAATCATGTTTGCATGTATCATGCAGGTCAGGTAATCAAAACTGACATTCCCAAAGTTTGTATCTGTGTTCAGGCTTGGATATAAAATAACTATACATTCGCAGCTACAGTGTCTCTTCAGCCTGTCTGCTAGACACAGAGCACAGTGGTAATGCTGACACACCACTTCATACATCCAAGATGTATTACTGAGGTACACAGGAGGGGCATCAAAAGTAACTGCAAATCATATAGGCCCTTCTGAAACAGGCACATCAGGTAACACTTGTCCCAAACCAGATGTGATGTGATACTTTGTGAGACTTGCCGGTTCTCATACAGCAGCCACAACATCTGAGATTGCCAGATACCACCAAGGATCAGAGCAAGGTGGGTATGTTAACTATGGCTAGTGTTACTGCAGCTGGTACACATGCTTTCTGAGGACTGAGCTTGAACATGCTTGCCTGGGGACAGGAACAAGAAGCAATCTGGGACTGCTCAGTGCCCAAGTGCTGCCAAAATCTACATAGTCAAGCAAAAACTATTTGGCTTCTTTGAGCGATTTTTCTCTCTCTCTTACATCTCTACATCTAATTATAGAATAGAATCATAGAATCATTTAGATTGGAAAAGATCTTTAAGATCATTAAGTCCAACTGTAAGCCTAAAATTGCCAAGTCTACCACTAAACTACATCTCTCAGTGCCACATCTACACATAGATATACCTCCAGGGATGGTGACTCCACCACCTCCCTGGGCAGCCTGTTCCAATGGTTGACCATCCTTTCAGTGAAGAATTTTTTCCTAATATCCAATATAAACCTCCCCTGGTGTAACTTGAGGCTGTTTCCTCTTGTCCTATCACTTGTTACTTGGGAGAAGAGCCCGACCCCCACCTGCCTACAACGTCTTTCAAGGTAGTTGTAGAAAGCAATAAGGTCCCCCCGAGCCTCCTTTCCTCCAGGGTAAACAGCCTCAGCTGGCTTAGCGGCTGGCTCCTCATAAGACTTGTGCTCCAGACCCTTCACCAGCTTCATTGCCCTTCTCTGGACATGCTCCAGCACCTCTACGTCCCTCCTGGGCCCAAAACTGAACCCAGTATTTGAGGTGCAGCCTTACAAGTGCCAAGTACAGGGGGGCGATCACCGCCCTGGTCCTGCTGGCCACACAGTTTCAGATACAGGCCAGGATGCTGTGGCCCCCCTTGCCCCCCGGGGCACACTGCTGGCTCATGCCCAGCCGGCCGTCAGCCAGCACCCCCAGGTCCTTTTCCCCCAGGCAGCTTCCCAGCCGCTGTGCCCCAGCCTGCAGCGCTGCCTGGGGCTGCTGTGACCCAAGGGCAGGACCCGGCACTGAGCCTGGTTGAACCTCATACAACTGGCCTCAACCCATTGATCCAGCCCATCCAGATCCCTCTACAGATCCTTCCTACCCTCAAATAGATCAACACTCCCCCCAGGTTGGTGTCGTCTGCCAACTTACTGAGGGTGCAGTTGATCCCCTTGTCCAGATCATTGATAAAGATATAAAACTGAGCTGGCCTCAGTATTGAGCCCTGGGGAACAGCACCTGTGACACTGTGACCTATATGTAGTCAATACATGTAAACTCTCAGAAAACCTAATAACGATGCTGAGCTATATACACACACACACTTTTAGTAATTTACAAACTCTCTATTAGGTTTATCTGGTTTGTTTTAGGGAAGCTGCTAGACCCTTGAAAGCAGCAGAAGCTAGCAATGCAGAAAGCCTATCTAGAGGTAAAACATGACCACTGAGTTTTAATGTGTATGCAGTGCTATGTGGAGGACAGAGGGAGAAGGAAAATATTTTCACTTAAAGCACCCTTTGGAAGAAGACTTCACTGCCTGCTTTTTTCAAGTGAAGTCAATGCTTTTCCTAACATAACAGCTATTATTACATATAGATAAGGTTTATTAAGATACCATATCATGTCAAGATATGATTAAGATAAATTAGTCATAACTTGAGGACTGTGTATCAGTAGTAAAAGCATGATAGTCATAAATATAACCACCTGTGACTGAATAAATATCTGTATCACTTCTTCAGTGCAGGTATTTAGGTAATGCTTTTCCATATGGATCTAGCTGCACAAACAAGGGTTTCAATGGTTTTTTCCTTCAGTGCACAAGTAGGGGAAAAAAAGGTAGTATTCTGCCTGTGCTTTTCACTATAAATTACATCTTCAAAGACTGCTTCAGATTTTAAATTGAGAACTGGATATGAAGTGGAAAGGATACTGGAGATAGGAAAGTGACTGAGACTGAAAGGAGAAATCCAAATATTTTAGAAAATTACCACACATAACTACTTCTTACTATTTAATACTTCCTTTCAAATAGTTTTACTTTGGTCTAAACAGATTGTAATTCTCAAAGGCATGATATTGAACTTCCACTTGCTATAAGTCTTTGCTTAGATAAAAAAGGCTTTTCGTGTTGGAAAGAAAGAACTGTTCTGCTTTCCCAGTTACAGACTCAACAGATCTTTCAGTGATTTCTTTCCACATAAAGTGGCACTTATAAATGCTATTTAATAGTGTCTTTATATTTTGTGTATTCAAAGACTCAATTTTACAGTAATGGAAAATATATAAACTTCAAGAAGAATTAAAGAGTGTGAAAAAGTGAAATTGTGTACTGAAAAATCAAGCTCTTCATAAATAACATTCAGTCCCCAGAAATCCAGAAATGTCTCACAGGTACCAGAGTCAATATTAAGGCAATCATGATGACTGCATCAGGTAATTTTTTTTGTTTACTAAATGGAGAAGGAGATTGAACTCCTTTTAGCAAGTAAATAGGTATCAGAGAGGAAAGTTTGATTTATTTTTTTAAAAAGAGTAACCCAAAGCTGCCTCAGACCTGAGATTTTTCTAAAGGGAGCTACAAAAATTAGATACTTAGCTGCTCCAATATGTCAGGAAGGATCAAGCTTCCCTGGGTTTCTCTGAAAATCCCAGCTTGGAGAATTAGAGTAAGTAGTGGAAGATGTGTCTGACTTCCTTCCTTTGAAGGAAATTCATGTTTATGAAAATATCAGATATATTAAATTACAAATTACAAGAAAGAAAGGAACCTGGCAAGATTCAGGATTAAAAACTAGGATTATCTCCCTAACTGAAGAGCGTGCAGTCTTCTAATCAGAAGTCATCCAAAAAGTCTTAAATATGTGTTTATCTACAATTTTTTGAACATTACAATTTTGTGAATAGTTAATACCATGGCAAAATTGCTTCCACATTCAAGAATGAAAATACAGATTGCTCTGGTTTTCACTAGGACAGAGTTAATTTTCTTCATAGTAGCCAGTATGGAGCTACATTTTTGATTTGTGCTGTAAACAGTGTTGATAATAGAGGGGTGTTTTAGCTATTGCTGAGCAGCGCTCACACAGCGTCAAGGCCTTTCCTGCTCCTCACCCCACCCCACCGGCCACAGGCTGGGGTGCTTGAGGAGCTGGGAGGGGGCATGGCCTGGAGGGCTGACCCCAGCTGGCCAAAGGGATATTCCATACTGTGTGGCACCAAGCTCAGTATGTAAAGCTGGGGGAAGAAGGAAGGGATGCATATGGAGTTGTGGTGTTTGTCTTCCCAAGTAACAGTTAATGCGTGATGGAGCCTGGCTTTCCTGGAGATGGCTGAACACCTGCCTGCCCCTGGGAAGTGGTGAATGAATTCCTCGTTTTGCTTTGCTTGCGTGTGCGGCTTTTGCTTTACCTGTTAAACTGTCTTTATCTCAACCCATGAGTTTTCTCACTTTCATTTTTCTGATCCTCTCCTCCATCCCACTGGTGGTGAGGAGTAAGTGAGTGTCTGCATGGGGCTTGCTTGCTGGCTGGGGTTAAGCCAGGACACAGAGCTATCTACACTAAACAGAAGGGGTGCATACGCCAAAAAAAAAAAAAAAAAAAAATTGCAAATAAAGAATACAATCACAGTTTTAAAAAACTTTGCTTGGCTATTGAAGTACTAGCTCCTTGATGGCATTACCTTAGTAGCAAACCCAGCAGAATGTGGTAGCTTGAGTTCTGCTCCATGGAGTGCTGCACCTCTAACTGCTGGGGAGTTTGCATCAGATTGAGCTAACCTATTTGAATTAACCTTGGAAGGAAATCAAAAACACTGACAGATTGTCTTCACCTGATGCAAGATCAGCCAAATTCCAAAGAGCCTTTCCAGCTCTTCTTTGCTTTCCTGGCCTCACATTCCCACTGCCTTTGTGTCATCTGTTGTGACCATGCAGTTAAGCTGGGAGCAGGCTGGAAGTCTTGCAAAATCCTCAAACAATGTCATCCGAACCCTCCCATCCTCCCTGCAAATTAGGAGTATCTTTCCATTAGCTCAACTGATGTATTCAACCCACTCCACAAGATCAAATATGGTGGATGCAAGGCAGTGGGCAGCGCTGCCACTGCCTGGAGTAGCCCTCAGCTGGAGGAATTTTCCTGACTTAAAGGTGTCAGATTGATCTAGTTTAGACAACAGGCTTTATTTTACCCTAAAAAAAGAGGAGTAAAACTTGCATGTAACACTACTAGCTGCAAGCCAGTTCCAGTTCTGCTGCCTCCTCGCTGGTCTATGTGACTGACATCTGACCAGGACACCCCAAAAATGTTCAGGAATTTCGTAAGGCCACTGCAAAGTCTCCCAGGAGGTGTCTGGCTTGCCCTGGTAGCTCCTTTTATAATCCAGTACAAAAAGTGAAAATCAAATGTCAAAGCAGCTGTTTATATTCTGTATCTCACCTTTACATAATTACTTACAATCTACTTGTTTGGGTCCACTCTCTAGAGTATGCAGTTTCTTTTCTCAATTAAATTTGTGAATAATTAATTAATTATACTTCCAATTATTTTAGCTCACAAGTAAACTAAATTTTATGTAGCTTTTAATGTAATCTTAGTTTCTCTCTGTCATAAAATACATCTTGCCAGGATCTGAGCTGTTCACAGCCCTTGACTCTGATCTTGCAGTGCATGACATATACACATAACCTTTGTACATATGAATCACCTCTAAATGAAATCTGCCATGATGTATGCATTGCTTCTCTGACTAACCTCTGTAATGCACCATAGGTTGGGTCATTCTTCTCATGCAGCATCAGAAATAGGGTAAAACATAATCTATAGGAAGATAACAAAGAACTACCACACAAATGATAACTTTTGTGGTCTAGTGAATTACCTTAAGGAAATATAGTTTTAAATTGAACTGATTTGGAACAAGATATTTTACTTCAATAATCTGAAATAAATTATGCAGATGTGGGAATGTAATTTTTTCTTAAAAAACAAACACTCAACTGAAATGCTCAGTATTTTCTAATTTTCCCAGAGTGTTTCATTCCATGAGAAGTATGTATATTTCCATTCTTGCTTTTAAGATATAGAAGTATTAGAGCTATCAATAAAATTATCTGAAATATTAACATTATATTAAAAATATCTTTTTCTCCACAGAATTAAAAAAACCCTGATTTTCATTAAGCTCTATTTAATAACCAAGTTAAATAAATAACCTCGATGCTACCATTCATTAAAGTGCTCACTTCAGGAGCTCCTTTGCAGTTAACCAGGAAACTTGCCAGATTCTCTGCACACAGCAGTGACTTGGTGTTGTGGTTTAACCCTGGCTGGCAACCAAGCACCACACAGCCCGCTCGCTCCTCCTCACCCAGAGAGATGGGCAGGAGAATAGGAAAGGGATAGAAAACTCAAGGGTTGAGATAAGAACAATTTAACAGGTAAAGCAAAAGTTGTGCATGCAAGCAAAGCAAACAGGGAATTCATTCACTGCTTTCCATCGGCAGGAAGACGAATGCCATAATGCTGCATGTCCCCCCCTTCCTTCTTCTTCCCCCTGTTTATATACTCAGCATGATGCCATATGGTACGGAATACTGCTTTGGCTAGTTTGGGTCAGCTGTAGCTGTCCCCTCTCCCAATGTCCCATGCCCCTCCAGCCCTCTCACTGGCAGGGCCCAAGAAACTGAAAAGTCCTTGACTGGGTATAAACATCACCCAGCAACAACCAAACCCATCTGTGTGCTGTCAGCATTGTTCTCACACCAAATCCAAAACACAACACTGCACCAGCTGCTAAGAAGAAAATTAACTCTGTCCCAGCTGAAACCAGGGCACTGGTTTGTGCACACCAGGGAGCAGTAAAAGCCTGGCTCGTCCACTGAAGAGGATGAGCTGGGAGCCGAGAGTGGCCGCAGCACAGGCAGGGAGGGCACTGCCCTCCCAGATGAAGCCATAGCCCTACTGCATCAGGGCAGGGTGGTGAGAGGGACAGGGTCTATCGACATTCCCAGACAAGGTGAAGTATTGAGTCAGGTCTGAGGTGAGCCCAGGGATCTCCTCAGGAGAGGCAGGAGGCATGCCTAGAGACAAGGCTACCTACAGTATAGGTGCAAGTCTATCCAAGAAACCCACAAACCAAGACAGCCTGTCTTCTCCCTCCCTGTGCTTCTTACTAGGTTCTAGTCACAAGATTAAGTCAGCCGCCTTAAACGAGGATATCATATAACCTCAGTTTTGTGGTTCAATAGGTTGTTGTAAGCTTCTCTTACAGAGAACATATTTTAAAAATCTTCCTTTGAAGAAGAACTTTGTGTTGGTGGCATACAGTCCTCAAACCCAGCAATAAACAATACAAAGAAGAAATCTAGCCAGAGTTGCTCAAGATCCCTTTTTTTGCCAGGGCTTGTGTATGCAGAATTGCCAATGTGCAGATCATTGGGGTCAGAGAAAGGGTCTGACTGACTGCTGAATTAAAGGTCTCATCACTAAATAAACTTAACTCATAAAGTAATTAACAGCTTCCCTTGAAAATTCTCAGAAAATTAACTTTTTACTTAAAGAGTAAGTGCAGTAATTCAGAGTATGATTTAGTGCATTCTTTATACATAATAAATAGGAAGAAACACTGCAAAACTGAGTGCAAAACTATGCAATTTCAAACAAACTCTCATTTTCATGCTGATAATAAAAGCTGTATCACATTGTGCCTAATCACAGCAGACCAGAAGACTTCTGCGTGCACAGTTTAATATCGATATACAGACAGCTAGGAATTATCACTAGATTAATTGTATGTATAAGAAACCAGACAGTGGAGTGCTGTGGTATGGGTAGCATGGTCTTTTAGCTAAGCCTAAGCACATGAGCTACTCTTGTGCCCTTTTGTTTTCTGAAGAAGCAGGAAACACTGGATAGACAACCTGGCTGTGGTGTAGCTTTACCTCTGGAGTCACCAGCAGTGTATTTGTACTTCTCTGAAGCATGAGAAATGCAATGTAAGCTGAAACACCATAATATTCTCTCCCCTGTGCTGTGAAGGAGTCATTACAGTACAGTTTTGCTCAGTAACACCAGGAATATACAGCTGTAGTGCGTCTGTCTCTGCTTTATGTCTTTCAAGCCTCAGCTTGCCTCCATTGAGTCCTATTATACAGTCTCTGATCATGTTGCACTTCAAGGTTGCAGAGAGAGGTGCTAGAATTCCCCAGGTAAATAGTCATGGACCAACCTGTTTCTGCATTCCTTTGTGCTGTCAGTTAGTGTTTAGTTTATGCACTGGAAGGAAAAAAATGTTTATGACCTTCATAAAAGAAGAAGAGCTATTGCTGTTTAAATACTCTTGTGGAAGTTTTCATTATCCACAGAATGGCTAATCCCTTTCTGAATGCTATTCAAGCTCTTGGCTTTTATTATCTAACTCACAAAGAAACAAATGACATTATAATTCAGGGAAGCTGGGTCAGATGCTGCAGTTCTGTCGAGATCCTCAGTTTTAGCCAAGTAGGACACTGTGAAAACTGAGAGCTGAGGAACAGTTTTTAAAGAAATGCAAAGTCTCTGCATTTTTGTATTAATATTTTTGCTTTTTACTCAAATTATAAGCTGGATACAGTTCAAAAACTGTTACATCCTACTCAAAACTGGTATCTCTAATGCTGTTTTAGCTGATGGCAGTCTCAACAGAAACTTTTGTAATAGATATGTGAGTATGTGAGCATGAATATATAATACAAAAAGAAACTCATTACATTTCATGCACACCAAGTTTGTGTGAAGCTGTAGTTACCCCCTTTGAATTATTCTGCTGCTACTAAGACAGAAGGATAAAAGAAGATGTCTGTAGGGTTCATAAAGCTCTGGTGGGGATGGATCCTTGAGTCCTCATGGTAGGGACTGTCCCGGGAACTCAGCCCCTCCTTCTCTGAAAATGACTCTGTTGGCCAGTGCTGATTGCTTTTCAGCCAGGTTTGCAGCTGGGTACAGGGCTGCTTTGGTGTAGCTTTACTAAGTAAGGTGTCTCTAACTCTAAACCAGAGGTGAGCCTATAATTCAAAGGGAAAAAAGAAGTCTACACCACTTTTATGTTCATTTCACAGTTCATGGTGAGAAATCATTCTTATTTTTCAAGCTCCTAGAGTGCTAAGCTGAGAAAATGGGCCTTCAGTAATTTTCTTTTAATTGGGAGCTCAGCAGTACAAAGGTGGCACAGGCTGGTATATATTTTGAAATAGCCTGCTGCAGCTAGCACTGTGGCAATAATTGAGTCTAGATGTGACTAAAGTATAGTCCATATAATGGCAATAATAGGTGCCAAAGTCAGGCGTTCTTTCATAGGTGATAAAAGGATAATTTAACACATGCTATATCTGATTCTTTTTTCAGAGAGTAACATCAGATCAGGGTTTCAGTTCCTACTTTAGTTAACTATTAAAGGACTCACCAATAACTTTATTGCTGCCACTTATTTTTAATACGTTTTGTCCAACCTTTTTTTCCCCCAATTTTCTATGACTTTCTTTAAGAAATTCTCAGTTACATGAGCATATTTTTGGAAACTGTTGCTGACATGAATGTGAAATATACAGCTGCAGGTTATAGTTTGAAAATGTACTCCCTCGGTCAAAACTTTTTCTTGTGTTCCTCAGCCCTTTTTACTGGCATCTGCCCCCAGTTATCCTATCAAAACATCACAGTTAAAATTGGAGGGCCCATTCAGAAACCTAAACATCTGCATTTATGCCATTTCAAATATCCTGAGTAACTGAAATACCCTCCTGGGACTGGCAGGTATGGACAGGACTATGTGAGACTTATTCCTTTGTGGAGAATCTAAAGGAGGATCTAATATGACACTAAATACCTGTGTTTAGGCATCTAAATTACTTCCTTGGTGTCTCTTTTTTGAATCCTAGCAAGCAATGCCTGAGGAGTTAAGTGTACGGTATTGACATTGACTCCAGTAGGACTCATGGACTCTCAGTACTTCTCCAAGTCAAGCCATGAGGATTACAACCACTGAGAAACTTGTGTGGTATATAGATACCTCAATTCAATCTCACAGTCCTCAGAGCCTGCCCTCAGCTGTGGAGCTGCCCATGCTGCTTTTGTTCAGGAAGCAAGAAAATTCTCAGTCTGGACTTGGACTAAGTTGCCTTTGACTTAATAAGTCCCTGTGCCCTGTTCATATAGCTCATGCCCACACCCCGTCCGTGCACATACAGGAACTCTCCCCTCCCTGTATTTTTGTAGGACTATCTCAAATATGTCTTTAGATGTTCTACTCTGGATTCTGCACAAAATATAGATTTGTTCCCAGTAGCATTTGGTAATGGGGTAACCTCTCAACCCGCCTTCCAACAACCCTGCAGCTTTCCCTGAGATACTTAACCCTGTATTCTGCTCCTTGGGCCAAACACTGGCTCTTTAGCAATCCCTTGCTGGTTTCTCCCTCTCTGTCTTCCCTTTGCTTCTCCCTCTGCAGTGCCCTCCAGCCACTAGCATTTGCTGTTTGCTTCCCTGAACGAGATGCATAGCCTGTCTTCTTGGGATCCCAGTAGATGCCAGGAATATTTCTGCCAGTGGATCTCAGGATTTCTGTTCTCCCATGGGAACATCTGGGATGAGTGCTTACCTAATCCTACTCTTCTGGTAGCTCTGCTTTGTACAGTAGCTCATTACTTAGCATAGACAACCCTGATATGAAACAGACAGGACCAGCTCCCTTCACTGCCTCACAGACTCTGAGTCTCCAAGTGCCACCTCTCTGATGCAGGGCTGCAGAGCTCTGAGACAGGACGTTTTAATACTTTACAGCTGAAACTGTTCCTCTTTGCATGAACTAAGAGCTCATTGACAATGAGTTAATACCCGTCCTGAATAGGATGAAAGAAAGCAATCTGAACATGACTTCAGCAGCTGCAGGGCTCTACTGGGAACAGAAAGTTCCTGCTACAATAAGTGATCATGGTGAAATGCATTTGAGTATTCACAAGAGATTCTTATGATAACGAACATATATGAGATGGGTGTTACATGCTTATTCTGGCATGCTTCCTGTGCACCTTCAGTATCTATTTAATGTAGACTTTATGGATGTCATGTTACTATAACATAAAATCACAGCATCACAGCATAGTTGAGGTAGGAAGCGACATCTGCAGATCATCTTGTCCAGCTGTATTATGGGCCACTGAGGCACATCTATACCAGTAGGTGCAGGGAAAGTCTTGTCCCTCCTCTGTACGGTGGATGGGCTGAAAAACCTGAGCTGGCAGCGCATGTGCTAACACTAACATGTGCAGCACACCAGGAGAGCTGTGGGACACAACGTGAAACATAAGCTACCACAAACACACCCACTCCTGGAAAGAAGTATAGATGTATAGGTGCTGCACAGTATCTTTGTCATTATACTGCGTCTGCATCTCAGCTGAAGGGTCAACATAGGCTGCAGTGTCAGATTTATTGGCTCAGAGTTTTACTAGCTTATGGGTCTCCCTGGCACTCTGTTATTCTGTGTAAGTGTGCTTAATCTTTCAGCTAGGTGTTGCATTAAGCAGCCTTCCTGGTGGGTGACTGATGCTGCTCCCTCTGCTTGAAAGGATCCATATCAAGTTCAAATTAAAGACTGTCTGAGAGATTCATTAAAAACAAAGGCTGTGAAGGGTAGAGTCCAATGACAGGATCTAAAAGATACTTTTGGTATTATAGATACTTTTGGTATTAAGATAATTTTAGGTATTATAGGTTAATTCTTTGCATTGCTGGAATTAGTGGGATGAATTCTGTATTCTAAATTATGAAAAAAAAAAGGCTGCTAAAAATAGTAACAACAAAATTTTATCAAGACTTTAGGCTGAAATCTGTTTGGCAAATTTCCAGTCCCCAGAGATTTTTATTTATCAAGTATAGAGTCTTGGCTAAATTACAAGGAAAAATATCCAGAAGTTAATAGTTCAACAAGTTTTATATTTGTTTGAATCAAAAGTATCTGCAAAGATTATGAAAGTAGAGAAAATTTTTCAGAGAGGCAACATGCCATGTAGCATGATCCTTGCTCAGTTATAGTGATTCATGGTAAGCAAGCCCTATTCTTTTCAATCACAAATGTTGATTTAATTTTCTCAGCATTCCTGAAAACCAGGCCTCAGTGGGATGCATTCTTAATATTATGCATTTCTGTATTTGCTGTTGGATACCTTCATGGCTTTCTAAATTTTCACCTGCATTGCTATGGAGACCACTAAAATCCGATTATCATTGCTGAAGGAAATGTACACCACCACCTTAGCTTGAAGAGATTAAATAATTTTGCTTTGCACGCTGTTTGCCCCAAGAGCTGGTTAACACTGTCAACTTAGAACCACCCCTTCTGGGGCATTTTGCAGGAAAGTCAAGTGTGATTTATGACTTAAACTCCATTACTATGCTGATAATTCACAGCAGTAAAAAATTATACCCAGAATGATACGAAATATTTAGTTTTAGAACTCTGCCTGTAAGAAAACAGGAAGATATGATCTACTGTAACACTAAAGAGCCTTTCAATCTGTAGTGATTTTACCAGGTCAGGATCCTATGTAGTCCTCTGAGATTCTTGCTGTTACCAACAGGACAAGCCTGGGAGCCAGCTAAATGGCCTCTCCATGCCCTACATTCACTGTTGATAATCAAGAAAGGATTCAGCCTTCTTCTGCAACCGCTTGAGGTCTGCAGATGAAAAACAATTTATAAAAGCATTTTTAAAGAGGAGCTCGTAAGCTCTGTGAGAGTTTTAGTTCTCCAAACACAGTGTCTTGCAACTTCACTGAAAAAAGTGAAGGTTCACACTCATGGAGTTTGTCCCAGGCAGTGGAGGTGAGAAGGGATCTCTTCCATTTGCGCATACCCACTCACTCATGCTCTTCATTTCTCAGAGGAGACCACTTCACTGCATTTCTCTTCTCTGAAGAACCATGTAGTTTAACAGATGAGACAAACCACACACAAAAGGGGGATGAAGGTGATTGGTAAAAAGCTTGAGCTTGTCCCCTATAAAAAATACCTTTGAAAAGTGCTATCTGAAGAAGCTGCTGGAATTCTAACATCTGCTCAAGTTCTTTGTTCTCTTGAGTAGGTAGCAGCAGCAGATGTGCTCTTTGTAGCTCTGTACTAAAAGGGGTTTCACAGAGCTTCTGCATATGATAGAGCAGTCAGCAATGTCATTTGTCTACATGGCTGCCTGCATGCAATTCCATGGGAAGGGATTTTTTTATCTCTTTTTTTTTTTTTTTAAATTTTTTTGCCATTATTGATTGTCTGCTGCTATCATGTTATCTTTTGAAGTGTCTTGGGTCCTCCAAAACCAATGTGGAACAGATTGGTCAGAATGAGCCACATTTAAGCTGGTAGCACTCTTGAATTACTGTTTTTCTACCTTGTTGGTCTACCACAAAAAACACTCAGAACTTGCAATTCACTTACAAATGATCGTCACATAAATGGAGGAGTATCCAGATCTCAAAGGTCACTCATCCTTGAAATCAGGAAAATTGATTTTATATAGCTTGCTGCCGAAAACTACTTTTGTGTTCCTGAGACATGACCTGATTCATTTGCTCTCTGAAGCCTGCTACATTAAAGAATAGTGCTCAATGAACAGATTTGTAAAACAGCATTTCATACACTGATACATTGATTACAAGTAATGCAATATGTGACCACAAACACAGTAAACCTCCTGACATATATCACTGAAAATTGTCCTGTATAGAACTAAGAAAAGAAATGTCTAGGCATTTGTTTGCTTGGTATCACATATTGCATAAAACATGGTCCTCCTGTGTAAAGTAGAGTAATGATGGAGACCAGAATATAAAATATTGTCTATTGACCAAAAAAAAAAAAAAGCAAGCAAAAAACTCACAACCCAAATTCATCACTTCAGACACTGATTTATATGTTTTATGCACAATGATTTGTGTAACAATTGTGTAGAAATTGTAGAAATCAGAATTTTGATTGACTAGAAATATGGATTGTGGCATAGCTCCACTGCTGATAAAAACTATCTGTTGCATTTTGATTTGCTGTTTTTAACTACAACACTGTTTTTGTAGACAAGGCAATCAAGCCATATAAAGATGGTCAAAGGGTAAATTAGAAAAAAACCCGGATAGGCTTGTATTCCTGAAAGCTTTCCTATTTTAATCAATTCTGCTTGTCAGTTTAAAAAGATACCTTTCTACTACCTTTGCTCTTTGTGTTTATGAATTAAAATATCTTTTTTGCAAATACATTGTGAACGTTATATTTGCTAAATGTTTACTTTTTCATAATTCCTTTCAGTTTAACATAGTAAAGAGAGAGAAAAATGAGATTTAAAAAAAGATATTAAATTAAGAAATTGTGCTTTAGAAGTTCAAGAATATTTTGAAAACACTTGTCTGTGGTCTTCCCCTGCTAGTTAGAGATAGCAAACATAGCCTGCATGGGAATTATTTAAATAACTGCAGCTGAACTAACTTTATAGAACATTAAGCCAAATTCTTTGCTGGTTTAAGACAGTGCTACCTCATTTACCCGAGAGCTGTTTTATGTATTTTCACAATAAACCCCAGCATAACATATATAAAGCACTTACCTATGGAGGGTGGCTAATATAAGGTGAAGTGTCCAGTTGCTACTGGCAAACAATCAGTAGAAGTGGCCTGAGCAAGGGCTGCTGTCTAGGTTAATTTTTCTAGTGGTAGTGGCCAGTTGCCATCTTGTTACGATTACATAGCCCTTCTCCTCACAGGATCAGCGTACATTTTCTTGGAGTTTGGCATTTAGATAGTGTCAGAAGTGCAGCTGTCTCATCTACAGTGTTTCCATCAATGGAAGCATAGATTTACAGTTAATGTAGTCACTCAAGTGAACAGACATCTATTAAATCCCTCACTCATCTTGTGGATTGAACAACCAGGCTAAAATTCTGAACAGCAGATTAATTTTTCGTATGATAGGCTACACATTGCCACGTGTTGAATTCTTGGGAAGTTCAACCAAAATCAGCTGGAAATTTGGAGGCTTAGCTCTTGAAAGAATAGTCAGAATCATGGCGTACAGATAGGAATGTGAAAATAAATAAATATGTGGGGGAGGTTTCTTCACAAGTACGAGTACATGTGCAGCACATCCCCTTTCCGTAATTTCCTCAGTCATCCCCAGGTGAGATCCTCTCAATGATCGCTCAAGTTTCAGTGCTGCCATTCAAGTTGCAGCCCTACCCCACTGTATATCCTCTGCTCCTCCACCTTGTCCCACTGTGTTCCTGCTGCATGAGCAATATTAGCAACCGCAATATGCGTTATCACTTTTTTTTTTTCTTCAAATAACATGCTAAATGCTGCTGTAACTCCTCATAGGGTGAGCACTGATCCCAGTTTCTGCTTAAGAATCCAGCTGGAGCAGACACCGAAGGTACACATTTAATGACCAATACCTGCAGAGTTACCCCAGGGATGAGCTCCGTCCTTATTTTCCACAACATTAGTTGTCTGTAGTTGCGGAGAAACTTTTCTAATTATCTAGAGCACAAAGCAATGGGAGAATATTTTTTTTCATATATGCATAGCAACACATCATAGATATATTCACATATAGTAATACAGCACAGAGCAGTCTTGCAAAGCTTCTTTTCCATTGCTTTAGGCTGCTAAATATATATAGCCAGGATAGTATTAGAAAGTTTTAAATGTAACCTTTAGAAACAGTTTTGCTTGGTTAGTTGGATTTATATGGGATGGATGATATGGGAACTAGGTCTTCTGTTTTAATACAACGTGGTAATTGTGGATTAATTCTGTTCATACAAGTGTGGAACAGCAATCTTTTTTGGAGAGGTTAATCAAATGAATACTTACTATAGCAACCCAAAAATGTGTATCTGTGAAAAACTTTGAGCTCTTTTTTGTCTCGAATGAGTTAATAACCCTAATAAAAACTATCTGTTTCCTGTGGCACTCAGTGTTTTTCCTAAGCAGTTTGTCAGAGGGCTTTATCAGTTTTCCAGGACTGGCTGTTGTAAGGGCACAGATCACCACAGTAGGGCTGTCAACGCTGTACGCAGGTGCCTTTACTTTCTCTCTCTCTGCCATCCTCATGGCCAGAACATTTCATTGGTGACAAATGCTCAGAGCTACAGTACTAACAGTACTAACTTGTTAAGTTGTGCTGGTTTTACTTAGTGTACAGAATCTTCCTGCATCTTTAGTCATATCCTTGGCTAGACCCTCCTTTTCCTGGGAACAGACTATCTGTAGTCAGGTCTGCCCTTAGTTGACTGTTCAGGTTGACAGCTGCTGGCCAAAAGAAACATATTTTCTCCTAGTTTAGGGTGTCCAATAGTCCTTAGCTTCACCACACACACTATCTTTCCTCTTGTGTAGAAGTCTAACCATACAGAGGCTGTCTTTCTGATCTGTGGCTGCCGGACCTCATTGGGTAACTTTGGTGAGCGCTAATGATGGAAAAGTGCTACAAGTTTATTTCAGGGAGGATAAAAGCCTGAAAACATGGAACTGAAGCCTGTCCATGCAGACATGGAACAAGGTTACTGTCTCAGAGTAAAGAATTTATGAGACCAGAAAATCTTTTCAGTGCTTTGTATTGGACTCAAGGCAAAGAGCCAGGATTGTATTACTTATGTGGAAAACTCCTCCACTCCTCTAATAATTTTGCATTATTTTTATAATCGTTTTCCAACAGGTTCAAAACTCAAAAATATTTGTCTTTGTCCCTAATGACAATAAATGGGGCTCATAATGGATCTTCATATGAGAAAATAAAAAATATACTGGAATATAATCCTGACTACAATATAATTGCATAAATTGTATTTTCTATACTTTATATAATCATGCAAAGGGTTAAGTATGCCTCTGTTCCAAATATATTTGCCCATAAAGTGTTAGAATGATTGATGTTTTAACCATCTAACACTGCAGGATATTCTTCCTCCTTATTCTTGGCTGATTGATGCCTTAATTTCAGTAATAACTGCCCTCATGCCTAGTATGATCCAACACAGAATTTAAGATTGCCAAACTGAATTTTTTTGGTTATGTTTATTACATAAGATCTTGACAGACAAGTACAGAAAATGAAATTATCTTTACTTTATTATCTTTTTTCCTCTCCATTCAGTTATATTCCTTATTTAAATTTTCTAGACTATTGAAGATTCTTCTGAACATGGAAACTAGAAACTTTTAAAGTTCTCGGCCTACCTTGTCTACTAAAAAGGAATTAGAAATTATTTCAATTGGCTACTATTTAATCTGTAGCAGGGTTCTTTCAGAGTGAGGAACTGGCCCTGTATTGTGCATAATAAGAGTAAGTTGTTTATAAATTTTACAAACTTGTGCAAAATCTGGCATAGCTGTAGTAATACGGACAACACATTTAGAAAAGTAGAAAATTAAATACCATGTGTAGATCACACACATTTCAAAATAGTCTTGCTTCCCAACAATATCAATATAATTTTAAAATATTCTTTTATAATTTGTGGATGAGTTTTTCTTAGTTTGTATAGCAGCACCTTGTATATAGAATAATAAACTGTGAATAAAAAGTGGTTTTGAATACTAAACAGAAAATGATAAATATTCTTAACATATTTTTGTAAGTAATATTCACACTGCTTTAGTGATACATGAAACTTGGAAGCTTCCAAGATTAAGAAAATGCATTCCTCAAATTCAATGAAATATCACCACTGGGCCCCTCTTCTCTTTCACCCCACTGAAGAATTCCCTCTTTTCAGGAAGTTTTCATTTCTTCTCTGTCATTTTTTAACACAGGACTTGTCCTTAAATTTCTCAAACTGTCAAAATGGTAACAGGAGTTACCACATTATTTTTTCTATCTTACTTACTTACGTAAGGTAAGTACTTCATATTATGGGTGCCTGTTTCTGTTTGTTCTGGTTGGAAAGTTTGTGAAGCACAAGTTGTATTACAGAGCTTTAATTGGTATTTTTCCATGAGAGAAATAAACTTTTTCCTGGAAAGTTTCTTACAGTCACATTTTAAGAGAAGAAATTACAAAACTGAATTAGTGCATAAATCAGAGAAAATATTTATTTACAGACATGTAAAAATTATGTTACAACATTTTAAAGAAAACTGTAATGAACCATCAATCTGCTCTACATGGGCAAACCCTGAACGTTTTAATTCTAACTTGCAGTGGTACCTATTAAAAATATGTCTGCTTACAAGATTGCAGCTATCTACATAGTTTAAGTACAATGATTTTTCAGAACTAAAAATGGATCTACAGAGAAAACTAATAAGAACTGCAACAATATGTAATACAAGAGTTTACAAAAAGTAAAAATATTTTTTCTTGATCCAAACTTTAAAGCTTTTTAGTAAATGTTTTCCATTCATGCAGCTGAACAGGTTAGAAATGAATATCTGAAATACACAGAGTGTATAGGTCTGTGTAGAAAATGAATTGGTGTAATTTGGGACTGTCCATAAAGGATTTTATAAGACTGTTGACTACCCAAACCAACTGACAAGATCCTTTATGTTTTCTGTTCTTCCATATTGCAAGGGATGAGCAATGTTAAAACCCCACAACTGACAAAACCCATGTAAAACAAGTAGAAGTAGTGATGACAAACAACACCCAGCATACTGCATACATGAAAAGTAGAGAACTATCAAGCTCTGTGGAAGCTGCCAGCATCCTCTGTAGTGATTTGAAGCAAACATGCCATTAAGAAACCTTGCTAGGAATCGACTGCATGGCACAAGCTTCTGGCTTGCAAATGAAATACTGCCTGATGGTGTTATCAGAGGTGTCTTTTTGTGTTCAAAATATATTCACGACTTAAACTATGGTGTGAAACAGTGTCAAGACTATGATGGTGCAATCATTTCCGTAAGTATATAATCTAAAGGTAATGATTGGAAAGAATTTATAATAATCTAGTAGAGTGCTTTCTTTGATTATTAGCTCGTTTGGAATGGAGGTGGTGAAGAAATGATACACATAGCTGTTACTCTCATGTAGTTTATTAACACCAACATCAGAACTGATCCCCTTGGATGACATTCTGCATCTTTTAAATGAGCCAACATATTATATAATTGAAATGGGCAAAATGCCCATTGAGCTGCTGAGGTTTGGAGTTCTTTTTTTTTAATTGTCAGCCAACGATGGAGATCACAAAACAGCAATTCTTTTTGCATTTTTACAGTTAAAAATGATCATAACCTATACTAATAGATAGAAAGTGGAGAAATATTTCACACTTTGATTTGATCTAATTTTTCAGTTACACAGAAGTATTTTTTGCTGTACTTTTCTGGGAGAGTCAGCCTAGGTGGATTCTCAAGCTGTGATTTTTTATACTCAGGCATGAATGTTTATGCTATTCTTGTCTTAATTAAGTAGCAAGGTACTACTCAGCACTTAGGTAAACCATGTAACTCCACAGAAAATAGACAAGTTAAATATAAGATACACAAACATAACTGAAAGTGCTATGTTACATAGTCTCCTAGTGAAGAAAATTCCCGCTCAGTAATAAATAATTAAATTCAAATGTATGCTTCTCTTCCAAATGTTTGAAGAATATCAGTCCCTCTTTGATGATGGTTCTCATGCTGGAAATGTGACTGGAGACCTGGAGCTCCCACCTCCTCATACCCCCACTGTTTGAGGTGAACCTACCATCTCAGAAACTGCTGTTTTTTATAGAAGTTGAAAGTTTGATCTGTTGAAGAGTCTTTCTGGTACCTTTCTTTCTCTCTTGCTTTCAGCCTACAGGGAGTGATTGAATGGGCAAGGCAAGGGTTCATCTTTGTGTTGCTGGATGATCCCAAATACAAACTACCCCTGGCCATGAATATCAGTGGATGTCAGGGCTCCATGCTGCAGACTGGCACACAGCTGGGTCTGAGATCCATTTGACTGTGTAAGGTACTTCTTAAATTAATGTCTCTCCCTCTTGGAAGGCTGTAGCTATTAAGTATCTTTTTGTCCCCTGCAATCACTTTAAAGACGTGTATTTTTCTATTGGAGTATATATCACATAAAGACATAGATAAATATCTATTCCTCGTTTCATGCCATCTGTGATGCTAAGGAGGTCTAGCTTTGGGATGGTGAACGGGTTGGTACTTTCATTAGAGAAGACGACCTTGTGCCCATATCGTATATGCTTTGATACCCTTAATATCTCAGTAACACAAGAGAAATAAGGCATCCGCTCTGTTTGAAAGGAAATATGATTTATTAAGAAATTCTGTACTGAGGTTCCCCCTACAACATCTGTAATAATTAATTATTCCAACTGCAGGCTTTTAGGAGGGCTTTAGTGGTTCAGGAGTGGAAAGACTACTGCCAGAAAATAAATCAAAAAGTAGTCAGTAGGCTAACTCAGGCTGTCAGATATTGGAAGTCTATAAGTAATTTACCTGGCTAGACAGGAGACTGACTGTTGTATGGTAACAACAAACTGCCTTTAGAGACTTGCAGGAACAGCTGTAACAGCTGTCTGATGAATGGTGTCCCGGAGAGTGCTTATCTGCAGAAAGGGATTTACAGGAGGATCCAATTTACAGGTTATCAAGGATTGCTCTCTTATTTTGACATTTTCACTTTTTAGCAGCTAACCCTATTAATAAACATAATTATTTCCAATGACAAATATAAATAAAATAATGGAAAATACCGTACAATGTATTTAATTGTGACACTGATCATAATGATCCATAATGATCTTGTTTGAATTAAGCTGTAAACGAAGAAGTGCAATATCACCTGACTCTAAATATGGTAAAACAGTAAAACATGCTAATCATAAAAATAGCTTTTAGAAATATACATTTGTATACAGTGTTTCCCACACCTGTTAAATATGTCCTTCATATTATTATGATACAGTACATTGGCCTTTAAGACGTCAAAATTAAAAAAATAATACCAATAATTAGCCAGAGAAAAACACATTTACAATCTAAACCATAAAAATCTGACAATTGTACAGCTTAGAACATATAAGAAATGGAGTTTCTAATATTTGAACAGTAACGTCCATTTTAATAACTAAGTTGAGTTTTCATACAAATTGAATCAAAGGTGTTGCTAGCCAGTAAGAAACCGCAGTTCACAATTTTCCGTGGGCAAGTCAGACTTTCTCTTCTCAGCCTTCAGGGGGTTCACACATGACATCTCATCACTTGATCTGTAGAAACTGAGAAATGAAATGTTCGCTTTAGTATGAAGGCACAGAATTTCTTCCAGCAGAACTTCAAAAGGAAGCCAAGACAACTGGGGAAAAGACGGAAGAGGACTATGATTTGGCTTTTTCACAAATCAATCAAATACCAATATTTGTCAGGCTTTACCCCTCTAACCCTTTGAGGGCTAAAAGAAAAGTCCTGTACCCGGAGCAGTAGACAATCAGGACTGTGAGACAATCCTGAGTTAGACTGTGTGTCCCAAAATAACCACAGTGATTCAAGGAAGAGGTGTTGAGGCTGAAGTACCCCTCCCCTCAATAATGCTTGGCAAACAACTGCCAAATAATTTCTATTTTAGTAGCAGAAAATAGAAGAATGTATCTTAGCTGCTTTGCAATTAAATGCTTCATTTACATAATAGCATTCAATCTAAATAAATTGTGTGTAGGGTTCTTTGCTTCTGTCCCATTGCACTATTTATATACCTTATTCCAGACCATTTACACTGACTGTGTGCTTTCAGCAATGCTTATAGTTACCAGATAGAAGGATCTTTCCTCAGTGGCTTCCTTTGACATAATCTATTTTATTATTGTTCTTGTGTACATGCTTTAACTTTATTTGCATATCCTTTAATTTCTTATGTTGTTTTACCAGCCGCAGTGTGAAACTGCAAAAGTCCTGTGTCAGCCAACACTTTTGAGGGTTAGACGTCCAGCAGAGGCTGGAAGCACGTTGCATCTAAAAAATCTGAGAGTCCTGCTACGTGACCCATTAGTGCTACCAGCTTCAACTAGGCATTCAGTGATGCTGCAGGGGAGTGTAAGACATATACCAGCTCAACCTACCCACAGAAAAACTGACAACACTTTCCCAGTCATATGTGTTTGGAAAACTGACAGTAGAAAATGTTAACAGAAGTAGATGGTTTCTTTTTTTAAGTGAAATTTTCAACCTTTTTTCTTTTTCTTTTTTTTTTTTTTTTTTACTTTTGACAAGAAAAATGTCTCTCAGCCAATTTCTTTTTCACTTTTTTTTTGTTATATAATTTTCTATAACTGAAACTGAAAACAGCTGACAAAACCTGGTGCACTTTTGATCAAAACCTGAAAAATTTCCAAATGTTCTCAGCCAATTTCCTCCTCCTTCAGTGAGTTTTAAGCCTGCCTTTTTCTTCCCCAGAAAAGAGGGAAATTTATTGAAAAATTGTTTTTTCAATCAAAAGGTTTTATCAGAAACATCAGAGTCCCTGCAGGACTGGCCTCCTGCCCTTTGAAGTATCCAGCCGTCAGATTTCCTCGTCACTGCAAAGTGAGCACAGGATTTGTGGTTGTACCCTTCACAGGTAACCAGGATTAGGGGAAAACGCTCATTTGAGAGGCCCCAGAACTTTCTTCTTTCAGTTAAAATATGCTGAAATCTTTATTTTCTACTTGCATAGAGAAAAACCTTCATCTCCCCTATTTTTAGCTTCTGATCCCTGGACAGACTTAACCATATGAAAAAGATATTTAAATTGTCCCCTTAAGTCTGAGAGAGGCCTAATGGTTGTTAAGTAGCTATTCATCTTGCAAGAAATAAAAAAAATTCCACTGTACATCCTATTAGCTCCAGAGAGAGTTCCCCTTTTCTAGCCTTTTCTTCACCTATGCTTTGCTGTTCCATTACGCCATTATAACAAGCAATAATTATGCAAGTAAGAAGAGACAGATTTTCTAGTTATTTATTGAAGCTTTTTCCCTGCCATAAACCTTTCAAGCATTTACCTGTCACCAGCACTAAAAAGCTTCATTAGGTTACCATTATGAAGCGTTACTGCTAACCATCTGGATCCAAGTCATCAATGCTGCTTTGCTGTCGTTTAGAAACAATGATAAAAATTTACCAACCCCAGCAGTCCAAAATCTTGTGTTCTTTCTTCAGTACACGGGCTTGTTATTTGCCTCTTAAGACAAATAATCTTAAAGGCTGAGAAGAAACTTTAAATTCTGCAATAGTCAAGCTTTTATTTTCCATAGAATGACAGTAACCCAGGGCTATGATTAATCTAGTGTAGTGCAATACTAATTTTATTCTATTTCTTTTTTCTGAATAGTGTGCAATTTATCAGCTGGCTTTATGTTAGTGCTGATGATATTAAAAAACCTCATGATGACTAATGTTTTTTTTAATCTTTTCATTTCCTTCCCGTTATATATATGTAAAAAAACATCCTGACACAACAAGGATGAGCTAAATTACATTTAAGCCAGCAGTATGGCTTTCATTTGATGTAGTTCTAACAGAAAACCACTTTAGAATGTGTGATTTGAACATTATGCATTTTAAGAATTGAATAATCCAACTGAGCACATAGCCTTGGCAGCCATAGACAATATCAAAGAAACAGTATATACTGTCCTAATTGCCATCATAATCTTTGAAAAAAGCTGGAGGTAGGTTATGGAGTATTTATAGGTTCATTCTGCGCCTGAAATTATTTCTGCTGTTTTTTTCCCTATCTGGGTGGCTTTTTAAGTATAAGCTAGTGGAAACAGTCTTAGGCATAATGCTGTATTTCAGCCTTCCAGAAATGCTATTGCTACTGTTATTATAGTTCCAGTATGAACCTTCTAGCATTTTTACCAGACTCAAATTATACTAGATTCAATTAATTTTAACTTTACATTATTACAATGTATATAATACTGGAAAGCCAACATTAAATATTAAACACCTCTCTAAATGAAAGTGCAGTTCAACTTAATGGGCCCCAAAGTATAATCACTAAAAATGATGGAGTAAATCAGATAAAATTCAGTAAAAATTTAGAGGGCTTTCCATCTTGTCTTTTAGAAGTTTAACGGTTTTATCACTTACCTCCCCTCAATATCTAGATAATTCCAGTCTTTACATCTGTAGATATTTAAGAACGCACTGGATACAAAGGACATTTTTTATGGGAGAGCCTGGCCATCAGATCGCCTGCTCTGCATTTATAGAAGTAGTTTGCACTCTGTATATCTCCTAAAAGCCTTTTTTGAGAAGGCAATTTCAATACATGTTAAAGACCTGCGGCACCATTCTCTTAGAGGAGGTGGGTCACTCCTCTCCCCCCAGCCTCCTCAAGCAGCTGGAAGCTGTAACGGTGACCACCACTTCTGTGGCAGGGGACATGCTGCTGGCTTTTCTAAACTCACTTAGGTGTACTTTATTTGTCTGGGGGAAGTGTGAGTTTTGATCTCTGCTAGCTGGGTCCAAACTGAGCTCAGCCTCTTCCCTGCTCTGGTTTATTTGTTCTTCCTTAAAGTTCTGAAAAAGGGTAAACAACAGGGGTACGTTCCTTGTTCTCCATAAATACCTAGCTTCCTTCTCACAGGGTTTATGGGATAAGTGTGCTGGACTTCCTTCACCATGCTCACTTTCCAGACCTAGATGTATAGGAATAAATCTTACTGAGAGCATAAGTTCAGCATATGTCCTTGGGAGGAAGTATTAGGAATGCACCATGGCTAAATGACACAAAAGATGTACACAATTATCATCTTCCCTTGTAGCATATTAAGAAAATGTTTAGAGAACAGTCCCACAGAATATAGATGTTGCAGAATTTACTGTATACCCTACAATAATTATAAGCAATAAGAGCATCCAGCAAGTATATACAAATATATCCATCTATCAAAATGCATGTTTTTAAATAATTGATTGCTCTAAATGGCTTTCATGATAACATTAATCTTAGAAATTCCCATAAAATGCAGCTAAACAGTGGATGGATAGATGATGGTGCACACATACATGAGCTTGAAACGCAAGGCCTCAAATATGCTTCCTTTTGCTCTCCTGCCTCTTTTTCCTTGCCAGAAATCCCACCCTTAGGACTGGACGTCTGAGGTTAATAACTGTAAGGGAGGCATCTGAAGCTAATTGTTACTACTGCTTGGTTTCAGGTAAAATCACATTTCTACTTTTGTCAGGCTCCTGTTGAGCAGGAGACTCAGTGCCTGACACCTTCCCAGGCTGCTTTTGGTGTCCGACTAGGCTTTGGCAGTGGGTTATGTGTCTGCCATACATCACTTTCCGCAAAACAACTGCAAGCCCCATTAAAATGCAGCTGCTGCACTGTCCTTTCACTCACAACACCGGCCCTCATACTTGCACTACCTCAAACTGCAGTTGCAGTGCAATTGCTTTGATTGCATCTGATGCTCACTCCTAAACTGTTATCTGTATAACTGTGAATACTGAATCCAGGTCCACAGATGCCGCTTTTATGTTCTCTAGTATGGCATACTGTTTCATCTCTCATAATTTCTTCTGATTATGAAATGTACTTTCTGGACAGGCAAGGAGGTGAAAAACTGTATCTGCAGAACAGACTTTTAAAAAAAAGTAACACCACAAATCTTGGTTAGCCATTATTGATCCAGATATTTCTCTAAAATGAGAAAAACCAGGATGGATTACAGAAAATAGTAGTGCAAATTACCATTCTGTTTATTTGTTGTGTCTAACTGAAAACAATATCCTTCCTTTTTCTTAAGCAGGCAGCTCACATTGAGTGCAAACCCCAGTAATTTATGTTTGTAAGGTACTATGGGGGCACAGGCTTCTTTTGGTTTTTACACAGCATTCATCACCATGAATGGAAAACCACAGCAATGAACAGGGTTTATCAAAGAACCCTGGATTTGTATTAGCTCTCACAGACTTCACAATTGTGCTCATTTGAGATACACCTTGTGCTTTGCCACATAAAGCATGAAATCTCTGATTACATATATAACACAGTTAATAGGTGATTTAGTATAATGCCCTCATATGAAATGTAAACGTTCAGTTCAGTAGGTGTTAGCTGGGGAACATGAATGTGTGTTATGGGATTGTTGCTGTCATTTTTAACATTTGTAAAACATGACAGACCAAATTATGGCACCAAAGCAGAACTTTTTATCATGACCTAGTGACAGAATATTCACTGCATATAACAAACAGGAGAAATTGTACAGTTTGGTAAATATTAATAGAGAATGATTAAAGGGAGCAGTTGAACCTTCTTTAAACCTTTCTTCCAATGATGAAACCTAATCATTATCTTTTGTACTCTGTCAATCATACTTTAATTGCTGAAAACACTACAGAATCATTTTTCTGTTCAGTGAACAGTTTAATTGCTTTGAAGTGTTAGTACTTATGTGAGTAAATCTGAGAATAGCTGTTTTACTCATAAGTGAAAACAAATTTCTATCTCCTTTGTATTAAAATGCTTGGTTTCACTTGTTTGCCTGGTAAAAATCAGCGGGAAGAATGAGATAGCCCTGTCAAGTACTGATTTTCCCCCTAGACCAACATATCTCTTCTTTCTCAGAGTCCTGTGTAGGCAGATTTGTGATGGATGGTGCTGGGTGTAGTGGTGGAGATGGGATCTAGTATTTGGAGAATCAGTGAGGCCATGCTGCGGTTGAGTTGAGTCAGGTGTGAGGTTGAAGGAATGACTTTGGAATTAGAGTCACGATGGTAATTTAAGAGCTTTGTTGACTGGGACTATGTGACAGCAGTGAGGAGGAGGGAAAGAAGTGGATCTGTGCACCTCACTTTACTCTGTGGTTTTCCCCCTAATTGACTGCTTTTTGAAGCAAGATCTTCTTCTACAAGGTCCTTTTATAGGAGTAGGAGAAGACTCAGGGACTAGTAGTGTAGTATCTGGTGGCAGTGGGAGGCATCTGAAGCTGGAGGCATTGGACCTTCTGCAGAGTGTGGGGTGGGCTGCAGAATCTCCAAGCAGGAGAATGTGGAAGAGGTCAGAAGGTGGGAGGGTGGTGCTTTTGCAGAACTTGCTGCCCTGAAGTCTTTACCCAGAATGCACTCACAAGACTACCTCACAGTGAATACGTGCTCCCACCACCACCACCACTACATTTCATGTTCTCCCTTGGCTGATAAAGCCAAACCAAATGCAGTAAAGCCTCACTGATGCTGTCCACAGAGTTCCTCAGCTTGTACCAGAGTTCCATGACAGCAACTCAACACCTTCTGGGGATCGAGTGCCAAATGTAGCAAAGGGGCAAATGTCCCACTTTCCTTTAATCCTGAAGAAGCGTGTATATTCGTAGCAAATTCCCAGAGGTATGACTTTCATTGGAGAGCTCTAGGTGTTTTCTGCTTCTCGGGCTTGGGCCTGTTCCATGAGAAGCAAGTGTAACTGAGTATTAGCAGGATCCATGGTAAGGATCTTCCTTTATCATTCTGAATGCTATGAAGGAGATGGTTTTAGGATGCAGGGTGCTGTGAGAAGGTTGTAGAATAAAATTCATACTGAATTAACCTCTGCTTCTTGTGAGGAGTAGGAATGCCCCAGTGTGAAGCTGTGGTCCAATCAATATTAATGCTGAAGGCAATAGCTCCTGTGCTATCAATGCCAAGGGTGCAAGTTTGAACACACAGCTTATTATATAAAGGAACTGCTAAAACTTGTAGCCTGAGGCCACTCACTATGTCTACACTTTAAATAGTGTCTTTTAAAAATATATGAAAGTAGAAGCTTACTAGAACTACCTTAAACTAATTACACAGAAAGCACCGGCTAAACTTTCCTAGTATTGCCAAATTAGAGTTTAGATGGGTATCAAAAAACCAAGTGCACCCATGCAGGAAAAAGAAATTGTACACAGTGATGGTAATGAGATAAGGAGTGGCCTGCCTAATCAACAGGAGATTGTTCAGTCAGTTACTTGGAGGCAGAAGTTTTACTCAACTTAAAGACCAGGTGAAATGAGGTAAAAAGAAAATTAAAAGAGAAGGAATGGGGAGGAGAGCTTGCTGGAGGAAACGGAAGCATTCAGCATGAGAGGGCAGAGATACTGGGAAAGCTCAGAGTAAACCATGGGAAGGAGGGGAGGGATGAGGCTAACGATGATGAACAACAGATACCTAAATGGTGGCAATAGTGTACTGAATCAAGAAAGTCAATTAAACATACAGGATGTCTATGAAAGACTTGGTTTGGAAATGTGATCCAGATGGAAATTACAAGAAAAGCTGATCCTGTTTAAACACGTTTGGCTTGGCATTTTTCTGCATAATACTTATTTCAATACAAAGTGCATAGTAATGCATGATATATTTTTTAATGAGGATTTCAAGAGACATTTGTTTAAAAATAAAAATTACAAAGTAAAATGGTGGACTTGGGGTTGCATTGTGGTCTGCAAACGGCACAGAATCACCTAATAGCTGAGAAGGGATTAATATAACCTTGCAAAGAAGTAGCAGAGAAGAATTTAGCCTTTTGATTCTCTATTTGGGCTGGAACATAACTTACTCATTTTGAAAGACATTATAAAACTGTACTGTACTTTTAGAAATCAATAGCAACAACAATTTGGAAACTTCAGATACACATATCAGCATAACAGCCTGGCTAAGATTGCATTTGATTAACTTCCAAATCTTCATTTTGGCAGACTGAGCTTGTTTTATTCCTCACTGATTGCTTTTTTGTTGAAATGGCAATTACAGTTCTATCACCTTCTAAATAACTTCCCTTTTCTGTAGTCCATAAATGCCTCTGTATAGATAAATCCAATCTGCCTTTCATGTTTTGGCATTAATCATGCAGAAAATCTTCTTAGTAACACATTTATATTTTCTCAAAAACTGAGACCTTTTGGAATAATTGGGTCACTAACTACAGTGGCTCTGCAATTTGTATTGAAAAAATAAAAAACATTTAAAATTTGTGTCTTTTTAAATGGAAAAATAATGATCTTTTGGCTTCTCAGTGTTTACCCCTCTTTACTTGTGTAAAGACTTTCAACAGAAAAATGTTTCCTCTGAGGGTTTTTCATTCAGCATTCTTGAGGCTCAAGCATACTGATAAAGCCTGTGAAATGAGTGTTTTCTAGGGGAACTCAAGCTATTTACTTTCAAAGACTGACACACCAGGAAAAATGTGTGATGCATGGCAATTGCTCAATTTCAGTTAAATCTAAGAATTTGAGGATTAAGCTGATAGGCTCAAAGCCAAGCCAAACACAGGCTCCAATGGCTGGTCTGAGGCACTGCGGAGGATTTCAGTATCACAGTGAAAGTCTAGAGAGTGACAGTGTTCTTTTTCCATTCTCTCACCACTTTCCCACTGTACCTTGTACGGCTTCTTTGGTATCTATGCTAGGTTACGGTTCTGATGGATATTCTCCCTACACATGATTGGGGAATTTGGCTGCAAATAGGTGAACCAAACCCAACCCAGCATGTTCCACAAGTCATCCAAAGTCTACTGGAGTCAATCAAAAGACAGGGAGATAAAAGAAGAGCAACTCCTCCAGAATTAGTGGAAATTATGTTGACAAAATTATTCAGGGGTGGAACTGAAATCAGTCTTCATATTTAAAGTCTTGAGTTACTTCAGCTAATTCTGATGTTTCTTTACCAGACATAAGTTATAGCACAAACCTTGCTATCTTTCTTATAAACCACCATCACCTTCCCCTGAAAAAGGATTTAGGCTTGCTTCTAGGTGGAAAGTGTTTGGCTGTCTTTGTTTCTGTACTGCACTCAGAGGTTGACCCTATGCTCATAAATTTTAGGCAAATTTAGCAAAAGCTGTGGAGCTAATTCTGATCTATTTAGAACACACATAACCAGTCCACTAGTATTGAATATTAAGGCCAATTACATTATATCAGTGAAGAATTATTATCATTTAGGCAAGTATTTTGTTTATGTGTCTGAGAGAATTTTTGGCCTGATCTAACTATTTGCCTCTGAATCAATTTACAGGCTGGTTTGTGGTGTTTTTTTTTGGTTTGGGTTTTTTTTGTTTGTTTGTCGGCTTGGGTTTTTTTTTTTGTTTTGTTTTAAATTGGAGGCACAACAATTGTTTTGTCAGCTGAAGCTGAGCCATTAAAATTAAACATTTTGATGTTTCAAAAACCTCAAGCACCATGACTATCTTATTCTTACCTAAAAGCTTAAGATAAACACATAGTCCTGCCTAAATAGAAAAAAACCCTCACACCAAATAAAACCCAAAATAAAATTAACATTAAAGTGAATAATGAATACTAAATAATGATAAATCTATGAACAGTGTCTCAACAAACAGCAGAGTTCCCATTCCCCCAAAGCAGAGAAAGCACACAAGCTACTCTATGAAAGCACAGGTCCACAGGAAGGCAGTGCATGAGCTTGAACCCAAAACACTTAGACAATTTCTAAAAAAACATTAAAACGTATTAAGCAGTAATCAAAAATTCTTTTATGTATTAGATATATTGTCTCCCATGCTAGTGTTTCCAAACAGACATATTGCCAAAATTCCATGAGGCTGTAAATGCCACATGCAAGCCCGTACTCTGTATTGACAGGCATTTGCTTAATTAAGTGTACTTAGGACTAGCCTCATGAAGCACTGGGCTATGACCAGCCACTGGTTCAGGTTGTCTGGGGTAGTCTAAATACCACTATTTTATGACCAGTTCTTACAGTGGTTTTCAGGGAATAAAAACAAACAAAATCCCTCCTCCATTTAATATTTACACCCATTTATTACCTCAGTAAGGATATACTCCATTTAAACTCCTGAACATAGATGGTTATTCTGTGCTTGGTGGGATTGACAGAATGTAGGAGAAGATGATGCACAACTTCTCCTGCTCTTGTTGTAAGTGCCTGTGCATTTTGCTGGAAGTTGCTGGCAGGGCTTATTAATGTTCACCCTGCTGGATCTGAAAGGGACGTGCCCAGACTTGCCTTGCATATGACAGACGTCAGAAAGAGAGACCATGCCAATAACTCATAGCAGAAAATGTAGGAAGTTAAGTGATGACAGAAACCTCAAGCAGTTCCCACTGATAGCAGGGTGCAATGTAAATGTAAAACAGATACATTGAAGAGTGAATTTTTTGTTCAACAGGCAAAACCAAAGTTTGCAATTTTCTTGACTGGAAAGCATATAATATTTATAAATTTAAACCATGTATTTGGGTAATGCTCCATTCCCACATGTTGGCTTTAAGGCCAAAGGCACCTCTTGGCCTGACCTCAGAAAAAGGGGCTGAGTCTACATGCACTTTCGATCTGCTGACACACATTGCCCACCACATTAGCTCAGTGGCAAAGCTGAGAATGGGACCCAAACTTCCTGATTCTTCATCCTTTGCTTAAAAAAGAGATAAACAGAAGAAAAAAACATTCTTTTCAAGCTCTTTGCATCAACTTTTTAAGATTCCAATGGCCGCAAATGAATTATGTTATTTACATAATAAATGTTTTGAAAGTTTCTAACTGGGGACTAAATAATATAGACCAGATTCAGAGGAATAGATGTGAAAGGTGAGCAAACTATTTTGCTCATTCATTTTACAATTATGCAATTACAGGAAGGGAAGTCTAGTAGAAAGAGAGAAACCAAGTGTATGATAACAGTGCTTGCATTTTCTGCAGGTCTCTGTTGACATGTAGGGGATAGGATGTAAATAATAATTAGAAAAACATTATGTAGTCAGGAGTAACTTGGTTAAAACCTTGAACACCATTTAGGAAGTCTTCCCCTAAGAAATTGACTGCCAGGAAAAATGGGGAGGAGGAGCTGGCAGCAAGGCCTTTCCAATGACTCATACAATAGCGTGTGAACAACAAACACATCTACTGTGCTATTGCATATATTAAATATAACAAAAGGGCATGTCAGGAAGTTTCTAACAATTTTTGATTTCATGACATGCTTTTGTTACTTTCTCCATTTTTTCAGTCACAGGTTATTAGATTTACTGCAGCTTTGGAAGGTACAACACATTAGTATCTGTCGGGTGTGCTGCCCCTAATGACTTTCTTAGCTTGCTCAAGTACAAACATCTTGCACTGATATTTATCAAGTGAACACAATCTTTTACCTATTCATTTGTCTTAGGAATGAAGAGCTTCATGTTTCCCCTGAAAGCAAGATTTCAATGAAGTCCAAAAATGTTCAGTGCATCGAAAAGACTAAATTTTGCTTGGTCTCAACAATATTTAAAGTAATCTGAATAGGATTTCTGGCCCAACCTTGCTTCAGCCATTACCATTAATTAAAAGTTTTGTCCTTTTTTTTTCGTAGTAGTAGTCTGTATAAGTGCACTCAGCAAACTGCATATTGTCACAGTAGCTATTGATCTTTTTGACATGCTAATCAGCCTAATTCTGCTGATAATAGAAGAGTCAGTCTGATCTGCCCAGATGCTATTGATAGAATAAAAAAGTACCTAAAAAGGCAATGAAAAATCTGGTTTGAATGCAATAATAAATTAAGTACTATCAGTCCTATCACATAGTCACATATTTGATCAACCTTACTATTTGAGATAAGCAAAACTGGGCTTAAACAACATTAAATTAATCAGGCAAATTCTTATTCCTTTTCTGTTTCTGCTCTCTGCTGAGTATTTTGGTTGTTCAATTCTTATGCAAAATGATGAAAGCAAATAAAGTTTCACTGTTTCATACCGATTTGCTATTAAATTTATTTCCCTTTAGCTACTCATAGGAGAGGTGTGATGGATACACTTGTCCACTTAACCAAACTAGCAGTAGTTTGGTCCAGGGTCCAGAGGTAATGGCCTGAGCTGTAGCCAGGCCAAGAACTCCTCTGTTCTCTGAATACCCACAAAGGAGCAGAATAAGCCACTGAGCATCGATGGGTATGAGCTGAGTTTGGAACACTGATTGTGCGATTAACACATGAATAGCAGTGGCTTTTCCAAGACTCATTTATCAAGGAACAAAGAAAGTTGTGGGTACAGGGAATCTCATGCCTAGCTTTGCCATTGCATGTAATTTGACTACAAACCAACCACTTTATTCTGATCTCAGTGAGCTGCCTTTGAGCTCTCCCAGCCAAGCAGCCTGGCTGCGTGGCAGTGATCTCCCCTGGAGCTGGGATGCCTCTCAAGGCTGCTCCTCAAGGCAGAGAGACCTTTTACCAATGGCAGATCTTTGGTAAGCAACCGATATTGTGCATAACTTTGTAGTATGGTAAGTTTAATTTGTGCCTTGGTAACTTTGTTTTTGTCTGGGCAAATTCGATTTGAGTCTTGGTAGTCTTGAATCAATGTTCAAATAACTATGTTGTACAGTAATAGAGTGAACCTTGCCATTGAACTTTGTTAAGGCACACTTTTACAGCATCATATTAAACCCACTTTTGCTAATACCTTTGATAATGGTCCTTCTAGTGATATAAACCACCCATTTCTGACAAAAGGAAATTGTTTTTATGAGCTTTAGCCAAAGTACTAGTTGGTTCCATTGATTTAAATGGTATTTGCATCATTTCCCACAAGAAATGTCGCTATTAGGATATCATAATGTTTTCAGTTTTACATCATGAAACTCAGTGCAGCAAGAGGATTATCTTGAGTTTTTCATCTGCGGCAGTTTCTGCTATTTATGTCTGAAACATGATTCTGTATCAGATGTTAGAAACAACTCTGATAGACTGAAAGCATGCAGTGCAGAGGTGGGGGAAAGGACAAGAGTAAGAAATTAAATATCTTTGAGAGGTAAATGTAACTGAAATATAATTAATAGAAAGGGAACTATATTGTTGTTGAAACAACTGCTATAAATCTACATTGTAGCCAGAACTGGGCCTTGCCCAGTCTCTGTACCTTTTGTTTCTGATATAATTTAATAAAAATGCCTCTCAAGACATCCCATTAAAGGTAACTCATTATTGTGGAACTCCCATCTAATGCTTGTGTGGCTTCATTATTTTTAGTGTAGCTACACCAGCATAAAATCACAGTGCTGCAACTGTGAATATATCCTTCAAATTCCAGCCAAGCACTAACCAAAGTCTGATCTGAGTTATGACGCTGTAAATCTATTGCATTTGAAATCACTGGGATCACATGCTCTACCAGAAAACACTGTTTGCTCTACTGAATGCTTAACTACTGAACCACCGCTGTGCTATTATTATTATAGTTATTTATTGCAAAAGGCTGACAGTTTGATAGAAACTATCCTTCTCAGACAATGTAATATAGATATGAGTGCTTGTGTATAACTCATTCCAATTAAGTAGTTTGTTGGTGTTTTATTAAGCATTAGCATTTTTTTTTCCAAATCTACAATACTTCAGGCTTTCAGGTAACTAATTGGATGCCAGCTTTGTTATTTACAAGGGGATTGCAATGATAAGTTATAGTTCATTTTCAGCCAGTGCTTTGTTGATGATAGATTAACACCATTTGAAACAAGTTCAGAGAAGTTATATGAAATGCTCTGGGCCTGCACTGGGTTGTCCAGCTGCTTAATAAGCAGGGTAAGGAAAACACTCTGCACACTAATTCAAAAGTGCTTTCCCTGTATCCTCTCAGCCACACCACATACTGCTAATGCTGTTTCTAGTAAGAAGAAGGGGCTTGTTTTAGAGGCATTGAGGCCAAGGTGCTTCTCAAATATCAAAATGTGTGTTGGACTGTGCTGCACAGATGACTTTTTGGCTCTCTGCTGTGCAGCCACAGGAATAAGAGGAGGTTATTGGCTTTCCTTCCCACTCCTTACAATTTAAAGCTGTGGCAGGCATCTGAAAACTGCTTGATGTCACTCACAACCTGTGTTCCAGTGATTTGTGGCCTGTTTGTGATTTGTGTGTGAGGCAAATTTAGTAAGCACAAAGATCTTTCTTCATAGGAGCTTGTTTTCTGTAAGGCAAGATGGGAAGCTGTGTAGGTATGTTGCTTTCTTCACAGCACTGTTGAGGGACAGTTTGGATTAAAAGCAGTAAGAGTGGATGTATTTGCACTAGGAAGGAACATGAAGGTTTTTAATTCACTGCAAGTAGAAACTTGTATGTGGATGGAAATGTGGATAGAAAGCATGACTCGGGCCCAGTAAAATCTGAGATAACTGGCTACTTAGTTTTTTATCTGAAAGGAGCAAAAGAAATAGAGCTGAAATTTTCTTTCACTCCAGCTGTCTCTGATGATCACTTAAGTCACATGAGTTGTACAGCAAGCTCAGGTGCTACATTCCAAGTTAGTGATTATTTCATATGTACATACAGCTACAATATGTTATTGCATGCCCTTGTACAAGGGGGAGTGGAAGAGCAGGTGGGTGAGAAGCATGTAACGCTATTCACTAAGCTAGTTGAAGCCAACTATTTGACATCTGTACACAGTATCTGAAATCACCATTTAAAGAACTCTTCAGTATGTCAGTGGATCAAAAGTCCTTGGGGATTGTTCTAAACAGATCCTTAAGCTGTAGTGTCTGCAGCACTGGAGACACTTACTGAGGGATATTTGTGAGCAAACAATTGTTACAGAAGAAACTTTCCCAAGAGTTTTGATGACTGCAGCAGATAACTTGAAATGCAGCATGTCTTGAATTAAGAGTTCAGAGAGACAATCAAGTTATTGTGGCATAAAACTTCTTCACACTTCAGTTGGGCCATAACGACTGTTTGTGGGTATGTCTTCAGTCCATAGAAAATGACAATGCAGGGACCAACAACATCCTGATCTAAATGGTGGATGAAGAAGGTGTGCAGCTGTTGAATGTGATGTGGTTTTGTGTGTGCAGTCAGGCAGGCAAATGAAGAGGCTAAAGCATCCTTAAATCCATGCCTGACTTAACTCTGACTGCAGGCTAAACTACTTTGTGTTTCTTTACAGTTGGTCTAGGCTGAAAGCAGGCATGAGGACAGCTGCCATCACTCAGTTAATGTGCAGTGACCGTTCCTCCAAATAGACTGTGTGAATGTAGAGAACTGATCCTACAACCTAAACCCACAGCATACAGCCTACACAGTCACTTCCTTTGCAAGTTAGAATTAGAAAAAGAAATATATTGTTGAGTCCTGTAGTCCAAAGATGCAGATCCATGTACACAGATTCAGACTCTTCATGCTGGCAGCATCTGGACTCTGGCAGGAGGCCTGTCCTTCCTGAACATCTCCCTCTACTGACAGCCTTAGGGCTGGTCACAGGGGAAACAAAAGAGACGACAATAATGTGTTCAGCAAAAAGTCCTGCAGCATGTTATGGGCAAATGGCTTGGCAGGAGATTTACGGCTACATATGAAGCACTGCAAAGAAGATTAAGATCTAAAGTTAAGCCGTGTTCCTCTCTTCCTCTAATAATATTTTTCAGACTGGTGGACTCCCAACTAATGTTTGGTGGTAAACTGACTTCAGAACATCAGCTGTGCCCATTTCAAATGTTTTTCTATTTGCTCTGCTGCTCTTAGTGATGAAAAAAAAAAATTTCTTTTCATCATCATCACCCTAAATCGCTTTAGCTTTATATTTGGAAAAGATTATAGACTTCATTAAAAAATGCCTTTAGGAAGGGTATTTCTTATTCTGAGTCCAAGGTTATGTTTTTACACATGGAAAGTTTGCCCTAATTGTTTCACATTACACTTCATGCTTAAAAAACCTTTTTTTCCCCCACAAATGAGTTGTAACTGGCTCCATTCCAAAATAACACATTTGCTTTTAGTCAGCTATTTTGCCTAAATAAGTTAGCTTTCATAAAACAGAACAACATCTGTTAGGACTTCTTGTTTTATAACAAGTGTATGTATATATTTTACTTTTCACAAAACAGAGGGTTATGCCAGATAGTAGGGCACAGCATGGGTAGAAGCAGACTGAAATCTCAAGTATTCCTACTGGGGTATTCACTATATATATTTAATAGTATTCTTATTTACTTTCCAGTTATATAGCTATCAGTGATTGGAGTAGGAAGTAAAACTTACAGGAATTAGCCATTAAATCTACATAAATATATGTAAGCATAAGTGAAAAACATTGTAAATTACAATATGCATCATAAACTTTATCAGGTTCATATTATAACATAACTGGCCAATACTGCTGAGTGTTTGGGTAAAAACTGTAGAGGAAAGAGACACAGTTCAATTTAAAATTGCCTTTCCATGGGAAACACCCATATCTTGAGGGGTTTTAAAAATAATCCTTTGTAGAGCAATCTTTTAACTCATCCACAGCAGCTTTTCGTTCACTGATCTCCCTAGGGTTTGCAAAAGAAAAAGTGAAGAAAGGGTTATTAACCCATTGCAGCAGGGAGGAAAACTAAGGTGAAGTGGCCTTTTCCAAAGCTTGAGGGAAATGGCAAGGGAGGATGAAAAGCACAAGGATTTTACATTAGTGGGAATCGTGGTTCTGAGCTTTAAAGTCTACAATACTGCTAGCTTCTCAGCTAGAGGGTCCCAGTGTTTGGGAAGGTGGAAGGCATGAGGCAGACTGGCTCCACTGCCCTGGCATTGGGACAGGCTGCATCTGACCAAGATGATACACATAAGTGCTCTTACTTGATCTTTCATGTTACCAGCATGTTGGGGTTGGGGAGGATATCATTTATGAGTGCTAGGGCACAGGACAGAGGACACTGCTCTCCATGTGCAGTGATCCATCTCCTCCCTGTGCCCAAGGGGCTTCAGTAATGGCATTCAGAGAAACTGGAGCAGCCTTAGATGTGTGGGTCAGACCTCTGAGCCGTCTTTGGGGCCGCATCTGCAACACTCTGCACTTCAACTAATTCCGTCATATAAATCTTTTGAACTCAGAAGCAGCGGTGTGCAAATGTGGCTGTGCTGATTCCAGACTTTACTGCTAATGAAGTCTTCCTGTGCTGCTTGCTTCTTAGAAACTTTCCTGCTTAGGTCTTTGCTAGGTGAAGAAATTCTTCTACATCATGCTTCATTATATAGCGCAGATAGATGCTAAATATGTCATACCTACAGGGTGAAATGACAGTACTGAACTATCAGAGGCTAATATACTGTACATTATCTTCCCCACTTTGTTGTCTGCAGTAGGGAGTCTGACACCTAATTAGTGCAAAACCCACCAGTCTTGTTAAACTGTGGTCACCCCATTGGTAATATCACTTCAGCTGATCAGGTGCTAACCGTGGGGAGATATTATATGTACAACTTAATTAATTACAAAATTTCAACTTCCTACAGGTTCAGAGTGGCAGCTTCTTACAAATATCACTCATATCTGTGCAGGAGAACCTGTTCCTTTAAGAAAAAGTGATAATATCACTTATTCTACACCACATCTTAAAAGATGAGGGCATTCAGTTTGTAGTAGCTTCTTCTAGACATAATGTCATTCAGGATTTCTAATTTCAAAAAGGCCTTGTGCTGGCAAAAGGGACACAAACCCTCAAATTAGCAGTAGTTTTAAGTTGTGTTTGCAGTCAGCAGTGCAAAACGCTGGTTATTCGCATGCCTTCGTACTCCAGACTTGGTGCTGGTTCAGCCATGGCCATTGCAAACTGACTCCTGTTGGCTTCACTGAATGACTTTTACAGTGCACACATGATTAAATGCATGTTAGAAAGCAAGCAGGGACAGTGACACTGAGCAAGAGAAGTGATTTCTGCTCAAAGCAGAAGAATATGAAAGCTGGGAAGAGAGGGAGAGGATTATACAGTCTCAAACAATATGACTGATGCATTCTTAGTAGGAATGAATAAAAAAGTATAAAACTGACTTTCAATATGTTTTTTAATGTTTTTCTAGATGAACTTAGAAGTTTAACAATGTGATGGACATTTCATGAAAGGTGCAGGCTCAGGCTGAAAACTAAACAATTTTGTAGCCAAACATTTTTTAAGGAAAAATCCCTTCATCAAAAAAATCTGTCTGACAACATAGCCTGCAGAAGTTACACACGGAAGACAGGGACTGGGGATTATGAAGAAGCACTTGTTTATTAACAGGAGTTGTCTGTTCCAGAATCTTATTTAATTTTGAAATGTTCCGGTTAAAAAAAAAAAAAAAAAAAAGCACACCATGCTTTCCTTTCTCATCTGCATTTCATTAAATGTGAAATAATAAATGTAAACCAGTTTAAAGTACATTCTAAAATCATTAAATGTAGTAGAACAGATTTTTCTTGTTTCTCCTCGGGGGGCCCTATGTTTAGTTGATACTACAGTATATGAAGAATGTAGGACTAAGCACTAGTTACAGAACATCAGAGCACTGCTGTGAGCTTATTTTTTTAACCCAGATTGTAGTTTCTCTGTGGTTACTTGTAGCAACTGTATAGATGGACGTGGCATGATTGTTCCTTACCAGCTCATTGCTGCCATCCTCATCAAAATCCTCCTCTATCCCATCAGTCATATCTTCTCCATCCCCATCTGCATCTGGCCCTCCTTCAATTGGCTCTTCTGTAGAGTTATCTGCATTCTCTGATATGCACTCCTCTTGAATCAAATCAGCATTATCTTCCATTTGTTTCTTTTGAGCTTCTGTAAGGAAAACATACTCTGTAGAGATTCAGCAACCTTCCCTATTGACGGCAAAGAAAAGTGCTCCGAGGAAGAAACCTAAGCTTTTGCCCTCCAGAAGTGCTGGTTTTGTAAAAATCAATGTGTTAATATCTACCAGATAAATATGATCAAACCCCTTGTTTTCAAAAATTAATGCATAAATCAACCGTAGTACCAACATGCTCATCTATCCCATGCAGTGGATGAAGGCTTGATTTACCAGCAGATCCAGCTTTTTCATTTTCTGGACTTTGCTTTGCTGTGGGAATCCAGTTGGCATAGTTATTGTATATTTATTTATCTGCAGCTAATGAGAAGTGCATTAATCTCTATGCTCTGAGAAGCAGAAGGCTGTTAATTGCCAATAAGTGAACAAGGATTTGTCTGAATTTGCTGTGAATATATCTCAACAACCATACAGATAATCAACAAATCCTTCTAGGAAACTGAACGTATTTTTTATGTTTCCCCCATTGGTATAATGTGCCTTAGCCCAGGAGAATGCCTTCCTCCAATTACCCAAATATAGGCTTCCTATAATTTCTGCAAAGCAGTGACAAGAAAGACCATTTCCATGGAGGCCCAGAGGATCTGGCCCGGTTGGCTTACTGCAGATAGTCGCATAGTTGTGATTATGTATTGTGAGGCTCCTGGATGTGCTGAGGAATTTCATCCAGCCAGCAGAAGCCCAGAGGAGGATTGAGGGAGGAATGACATAGACAGACTGGCCAGAAGAGTAGTTGGAGGGATCAGAGTCTTATTCCTAGGCACATCAGGAGTTTAGATGAAAAGCTTTATGTAATCAAAGTGAATATGGGTCAGAGCATTGGTTGCACATAGCTCGAATACCAATGTCTTTTCAGTTTGAGGGTGACAATACCCATCAATGATCAAATTTCTAGAACAAAACCATCCCTTTGTTAGATTGACTGTTCTGTAACACCACTAGTGCATCACTTATCTTGTTGCACAGCCAATGAATCTGCAAATGCCTGTGAAGCTCTGTATTTTTCAGCTCTATGAATATATTATTATTTTACTATAAATTATTAGCAGCTGCATGTAATATTAAAATCTGCTCGTACTTTTCTGTATCTTAAACCTAGGCATTTGTCTTTCCTTCTGCCTCTGCAAATTTATTTTGCAACTTACATTCATCTTTTCAGTCTTTGTTAGTCTTTAGTCCCTCTTTTTCAAATTAATTTAATAAAGACATAGAACAATTAAGCTTAGTCCCTGAGTCACATAATTTCTTCAGAAGGATTCTTGGACTTAAAAAATAAAAAGACATCTATACAATACTGTGCTTTATACAATACCATGGTAGTTATAAGTCATTGTGTTACTTGCCTTACTCTTCAAGGAAATGTGGATTGAATCAGCTATGCCTGCCACCTTCTGCCCCACCACCTTCTGCCTTAAGCCACTTCTAAGATTAACCCAGTTGTGGCAGTGACAACTGAATCAACTTTGGTCAAGGCTTTCAAAAAGGGTTCCTGAAATTACGAACTTAATACATTTAAATGGGAAAACCTAGGATACAGCTGCTAGAAAATTAGGTCACTCAATTGTCTGAATGAGAACATAGACAGGGTTCTTCAGAGCAGTTTAAAATACCAGCTCAACATCTAAGTTAAGAAGCTAAACTTAAGGTTTTACCTTTTGGCACCCATCTCTGATGTTACAGGGAGAATATTCTCCTCTAACAATTTTTTCACCTCAGAACAACTTCTTATCCCTGGCTTCCTGATTCAGATTTTTACAAACAGAGGACCTATCCATGCAGTTTCTCTATGTTCAGGAAATCCTCTTATCTATATTCCCCCTATTGGAGTGATCAGGCATTGATAATATTAAAAGACAGAACATCAGCTGTTACTGGAAGAGTTTTCATGCAGCTGTAGAGCAGTAACCAATGTATATACTGAGCTTGTCCAGCTTGTCTGTTTAACCTATCATATTCCTCCAGATGTATAGCTTTTAGGATTAATAATTAAATATTCTTCATGAGAGTGATGCAACTTAACCAAAAGGGCAAGGTGGTGGCTTGATTTTTGTTTTGTGTAACTGGCACATACATCCTCTCCCTGATTCCAGTCTTAGTGAGGCCACACCTTCTGGCAGAGGAAAGTAAGAAATAACGTTGCCCGACCATAGAGAAGGAACAAAATCATCTCACATCTGGCACGATAAATGAAATAGTTCAGCTACTGGTATAGCTTTATCTTACACAAATCTTTTTACTGATGAAGCAATCATCTGTGGACTAATCACCCAGGCTGCACAACCCTTTTCGTCACCTCAGGAGACTTAAGTGGGAATCCAGGTTTACTGGTATGTCTGAGGTGTTTTTTCTCCTCACATCCTCCAATGAGAGGCAAGGCATATGGGGGATGGGTTCTGCACCTGATGTTTAAAAACATCAACAATTTGAAATCGGTTTTTAATCTCTGAGGATATTATTCATTGCTTGTCTTCAAAAGGCATAACCGTATGATTCAATACAAATTGATGTTTCCCTCTTTGAGCTGGTTTCTGTTTAAATGCGTTCACTACAGTCCTTCAGCAAAAGCAAAAATTGGATACCCAAAGTACAATGACATACAGGTTGTTTTGCATAGTAATGGATTTTATATAAAAGCTCCCTGAAGTAGGAATGTACCATCTCAGAGCATTTCAGTACACAGTGATTCAATGGAGTGCGTTGCAATTACAACTTCACTGGTGGTACCAACTTTTATCTAACTTGCATAAAGTACAAAATAGAATATAACGAATGCATATTGTGTATGGTTCTCCTGAAAGAGATAAGCACACTCTGGTCTAATGATTTACCTTAGACTTGAAAAAGAACACTCAACATGTTTTGTGGGGTAAAGTCTAACAGCTGAGGGATTGGTCCCTGTCTGCCAACTTAAAAGATTATTGTAAATATAAGAGCTTTTTTTAAAGAGCTGATTTGGGTTGTTTATTGTTTGTTTGTTGTTTTTTTTTTTTTTAAATTGTTAACCACAAAATATTTTTCTGTAATGTTTTGTCCTAGGAAGACATTCATTAGAGTGATTTCTGAAAGCAAGCAGGAAACTTCTGGGTTCAGAGAGATACCCCCATGATAGATCAGGAAATAGGGCAGGCACATGGGATCCAGATCTATCTATCTATTTTGCTGGTGTCAGGTTCATAAACGTCAACTGCTAATTCCCACCAATGTTTTAGAGTCTTGATGGAACTCATGTGTCATGCTGGGTCTTTTTGATTCCATGTACAGGTTTGAGTTAGGCAAGGGACACAAATCTGAGTGCCAAGACACCCAGGCAACTGCAGATTCTGAGGCAGAATTTGTTTCACACACTTCAAACAAAATACATAAAAAGTTTTCATCAGAGAATGGGAGGGGGGAGCGGGAACACTGAGATTTTTAATGAGATAAAGCTTCCATTTCCCCGCTGGCTGTCATCAAAATCACCTCGCTAGTACACAGCCCCTGTACAGAGATATACTGTGTGATTTATAAGGAAATAGCAAAGGTAATACAATATAGATAGTGGTAAAGGATTGAGATGGTTTTCTATATATACTGTGGTGAAAATACAACCTTATAAATCCCTTATAACTGCTCTGCATGGCTTTAAAGTGCTGCCAGGTGAGATCATTCAGCTAACACAATGTTCTCTGCAATGATAGAAATAAAGATCTTGATCAAATTAAAAAGTAGTGTTGGATTTTGTCATTCCCAAGGTTTGCCTCAAAACATAACATTTCAAGCCAGAGAAAAGCTGAACTAGAGGTACAAGCAGGTTTACAGAGATGCCACAGCTTCACACAATAACTTTGATTGGAACAGATCTTTAGACTCTCCAAGTCCAACCCCTCTTCAAAGTAGGGCCAAACTCAAAGCTTGGTCCATGTCCATGGGACCTTGGACCTTGGACCAATGGGTTTTGAACATATCCTAAGATGGAGCTACTACAGTCTTGCATCTTTTTTCCTTATATCAAACAGGAACTTCCCTTGCTGTAAATTGTAAGTATTGTCTATTGCCCAGGCAATAATTCCAGGTACAGACTATCTAATAATTCTTAATGTGGATAGCACAAACACCCCCAAAGTCAACAACCTCTAACTTTATTCTGTCCAGTGAATTTTTCAGTGATGTTTTGTTTCCAGACATCTAAGTTTGGAATATTTTATTCTTCCCCCCACCCCACATACTACACTGTAGAAAACAAATCTTGAAATGATGTTGCGTGCTCTGTGAAGAATATTAATTTATCCTCCCAATAGATCTACCAGAGAGTTAATTTACCTTGCTTCAGGCCTCCATGATGTAGAAAAATTTCTGGAAGGCTTCCGTTCTCCCTGGTCTGTCTGCTTGACTGATAACTAAGTTCTAATTTAATTCATTTGACTACAAATTGCTTTCACCTACCTGCTTCAGCTTTTTGCTGCTTTTCAATCTTTTCCAGTCTTCCTAGCAAGGAGTCAATTTTTGTTTTGATTTGAGTTAATTCCTTCTTGATTGTTTGCAACTCATCTGATTTCACTGTGGAAAGAGAGCAAAGATGCAAAACGTGAAATAAACTATACTTGCAACCCCCCATGAAATAAATGTTCTTTTTTCTTTCCTCTGTAGTACAAAGTCTACTCTCTCATTTCTGTCAGTATTTTCAGAGATTTAACTTGTAAAATGAACATTATGAGCTAAAAATGCTGAATCCTAGGAAATCACAGGATTCTAAACCCTAATGGCAAGAGGTTCTGTGAAGTATATTGCTCTAGTAAGTATTTCAGGCAAAACATCTCAAGGGCATTCTTAGAAAATTCAGGTAACTTTTACTGAAAAACAGCATATAGTGAAAAAAAACTTCAGATATGACTGACAGTTCACAGTCTTGAAATGCTGTTTTGCTGGACTATTTTGTAATAATAGTGACAATAATAAAAAGATTCCTCATGGTAGCAGTAGGTATTTTTCACAAGAGTGCATGGTAACATAAATGCTAGGGCAGCCAGGAATGCAATATTACATTCCAGTCAACAACTTTATTACAATAAGGTGTTAAGTATTATTTCTTCAAAAGCTTTCAGTTCTGCTAGTTTCTTGTACTTTTCCAGCTGTGGATAACATACGAAAATATTTCTTTTTATGATCACATCCAGGGACATGGAGGCAACACCTATAAATTAAGAGCTGAAGTTTCCAGCTCTTTGTTGCATTGCATCGCTCTTCATTTATGCTCATTATTGCACTCCCATAGTCTAACAGAAGAAGGAGTAACTGCTTTCTTTGGCAGTGTTTTGGCTTCAGAAGAAAGAGCTCTGCAGGACTCATGAATGACCTCATTATTCTGGCATTATCAGGATATGTTTTTGTGCTCAGACGATAGTCCAAACAAATCCACTTGCCCTGTTTATACTAGGATATCATGTTGAAAAGGCCAAAAGGAGAAAATGAGGAGCCTGTGCTAGCATGGGAGAATAAAGCCATTTATAAAGATCAAGAGTAGGTAACACAGCTGTTACTCTTACAACTCCTGTAGGAAGAAATGGACCATGACCTTAAACTGTGAGGGACTGACAATGGAAGAGCACTGAGCAGGATTAGTTATCCACCCTTACTGTTGCTGAAGGAAGATGTGCATTGACTTTGGTGTGTGAACCAGAGCAATCGGAGGGACTTCAGTGAGCATGGGAAAAGGGATGTTCTGCCATGGAGAAGGACACATTCCCTTTCTGTCCAAAGATTCTCTTGGCTGCATCTTGCTGTATCAGTCCTGTTCAGTGACTCTTGGACATGTATCCTATCATGGTGTGTTGTGGGTATTTTTTATAGGACAGTCAATATCTGATGATGAAGTGGCAAGATACTGCCTGCTTCAGTGGTAGTGAGCATGTGTTTGCTTCAAAATAGGCTTTATTGCAAACTTGGAGCATATTCACTGAGGTAGAACAAAGGATTTTTATCTTAGAGTTTGGGTCATATGGATTATAGTTAATAACAAGTCAGCTAAAGGCAGTAGGTTGCTATATGCAGTAACGAACTTGTTTAATCATGTGCTTACATTAAGAAATTGCATATCTGATACTATGAAACCTCTGATCTCTTGTTGAATGCATGGTAGGACTTAGGGAACAAATCTTAAAAGTAACCTTTGTGCTAGACCCTTACATGCTATATAATATTTGATGGAATTATTCTGTATATTTATAGAGTAAGGCCTTAAAATGTTCTTAGAGAAATAACGGGTCACTGCCCAATCCCCCAAATATGTAACAAAATGTTAAGATTCTGGCAACTGTATATTTAGAAGGTTACTGCTTCCCCAGGGGCAGTGGCTGGTCCATGCTGAGGTAGGAAGGCGGCACAGATTTCAGGGTGAATTGGTGTGAATCTGCCCAGTGAGAAGTGGTAAGTGTTTGCAGGAGCTCACTATGGAGCCAGCTGGCAACACAACCCGTGTGGCCAAACTGTTGTGTTAGAGGTACTCCCTTGAGCTGACAAAAAAGCAGGCTTGCCAAGGACAAAAGGTCAAAAGTCAGAATCAACACTGCAAGGACCTAATGGTATTTGTTCCCAGTCTAAAAAAAAAAGCAGAAAGCATTTGCACTTCTGAGTTTGGTAAGGAAACAGGCACATATATAGGGTTACTGTTCAACTAAGGTCAAACCTTCTGCTTCACAGGGGCTTCTCTGTAGTGTCTCAGTGAGAAACCGGTTTGGGAAGAAGGCTGCACCAAAGGGAACACAGACACAACAGTGAGGATTCAATAACAACAAAGGTGCTATAAATGACTGAGGATCTTTATTGCTACCTTGCAAAATTTCCCTATGCCAAAACTGTTTCCTCAAGCTTTGGTCACTGAATCTGTAATTCATCATTCACTTTTAATGAGGTGATTCCATCATACAGTCAATCACTTCAAGTTAACACTAAAAAGCACTGAAAGAAACAAGGAGAAAGATTTTTCAACAGATCTGCACAAGTTCCAAATTTCCACTCTGTTTCCAGCATTTTGATGGTGTAATTATTTGAGTTGCTTATTGTCTCAATTTGCAGAGAATTGCACAAATCTTCAAAATCATTCTCCTAGAGAAATTCCACTCTCAGTTATATTGGACTGAGTATTTCTTTAGTAAGCAGCAATTACTAAAGACAAATTATGAAGGGTCCTGATGGACAACAAGATGAATATAAGCCAGCAGTACACCCCTGTAGGAAAGAAGGCCATCAGCATCCTGGGCTGCATTAAAAGTGTTGCCAGCAGGTTGAGGGAAATGATCGTTGTCATGGTTTAACCCCTGCTGGCAACTAAGCACCACACAGCTGCTTGCTCACTCCCTGCCCCCAGCAGGATGGGAGGGAAGAGAACTGGAAGGGTAAAAGTGAGAAAATTGATGGGCTAAGATAAGAACAGTTTAACAGATAAATAAACAAAAATAATAATAACAAGAACAACAAAAATAATAGTAACAATAATAATGATGATGATGAAGAAGAAAAGGAAAATAACAAAGAAAGAGAAATAAACCCCAAGAAAGACAAGCGATGCAAATGTGAACTATTGCTCACCACCAACCAACAGTTGCTCAGCCAGCCCCTGAGCAGTGGCCTCCTGGTCAACCTTCTCCCTAGTTTATTGCTGATCATGATGTCATATGGTATGGAATACCCCTCTGGCCAGTTGGGGCCAACTGTCCCAGCTGTGCCCCCTCCCAGCTTCTTGTGCACCCCCAGCCTACTCACTGGAGCAGAAAAGACCCTGACTCAGTGTAAGCACTGCTCAGCAATAGCGAAAACATCCATGGATTATCAACACTCTTTCCTTCACAAATCCAAAACATAGTCCTATACTAGCTACTATGAAGAAAATTAACTGTACCCGAGCCAAAACCAGCATACTCCTCTACTCAGAACTTGTGAGGCCACATCTGGAGTACTGTGTCCAGTTCTGGTCTCCCCAGTATAAGAGAGAATGAAGAAGACAAAGCCAGACTTTTTCAGTAGAGCCCACTAACATGTCAAAGACAATAGACACAAAGTAAAGCATGTGAAATTCCATCTAAATTCAAGGAATAGCTTTTTTTTTCCTTTTTCTTTTCTTTTCTCTTTTCTTTTCTTTTCCTTTCTCTTTTCTTTTCCCTTTTCTTTTCTTTTCTGTTTTCTTTTTCTTTTTTTTTTTTTTCCTCCCCTGTGAGAGTGGTCAAACACTTGCACAGAGAGGCTATGCAATTTCCATCCTTGGAGATATTCAAAAGTCTTCTGGACACAGTGCTGGGAAACTTGCTGTAGGTGACCCTGTTTGAGTGTGACAGTTGGACCAGGTGAGCTCCAGAGACCCCTTCCAGCATCAACCAATCTCTGCTTTTGTGTTTCTGTCAAATAGAGCTTGGGAAGAACTTTAGACTTTTTAAACCCAGTGTTGTGACAAAGACAAAATGTAAAGACTTTAAATACTGTACTTCAGATGTCCTGGTTTTGAGTATATAAATTCTCCTTCAAAACATCACAGTTTGTTTTTTTAAAAATTGATCTCAGGCAAGAAATAAAGCAGGTGATAAACATGAAACCAGAGCTGCATGTGCCAGAACTGTTAATCTGCTTTTGAGTAATAGAATAGGAAAATAAAGTAGCTTACTGATTTTTTTTCCCTATTAGCAGATAAGCAAAGGCCAGAAGGTCAGAAATGCATGTTTTGAAAGGGGAAGAAATTAATAATGAATCAAGGCTCATCAACAGAAAAAGACAGTGACAGAATTATCCTTGGTATAGTTGTAATCTCAGGCTGACAATAGGCTATCACTATAATGCAGGCATGAGACATGAGAAAGAAAATGCAGTGCTAAGATGTGTCAAATGGTGTATTGTTAAAGATGGAGAAGTACAATGCTGTTTTACATGGACTTGGTGAGAGCTCATCTGGAATAGTGTGTACAGGTGAACACTGAATTCGAGCAGGTACGTGGGGAGAAGGCCATGAAGATGACCATGAGAATGGAAAGCCTGTAGTGTGACAGAAGTTTTGCTTGTTTGCCTGAGGCAAAAGAAGGTAAAAGGAAATAAAACTTTTAAGCTAAGACAGTGTTGGCAGAAATGGATATGAACAAATGAGAAACAAATTTAAATGGAAACTAGAAGAAATAAGAGACAGACAAAACCCAAACCTTAATTAACTTTAAGATGGAGCTTAAAGGATTAGATGATGTGGCTACTTGCAACAGTAAAGAATTAGATTCAGTGACCCTTTCCATCCCTCTGCCAGGAATACAAGGGCCTTCCAGAACGCATCTTTCACTGAAGCATCTAGCACCAAAGGAGACAAACTGCATCCAGCTCAAAACAGGACATTTAAAATTGAAATAAATTGCATTTTTAGAAATGAAAGTGCTACTGTTGAATTACAGCTATATTTGTGAAACATTTTTTGCCATAACTACAAATTGATTCATCCACAAAACATGATTTAGATTTCTTTGGAAAGAAATGTCATGTATTTTATCTAAGCCTTTCATGTTTAATATACAATATTTTTATCATATTGTATTAGTTTAGAATTCACTGAAAAATAGGTTAATTTATGAATCTAAATATAAACTATATGACTCAAAGTGAATTAATTTAAAAGCATAATTCAGTATCTATTGTAACATCTTTTGTCTACTCCTTAATCTCAATGCACAGGGTATACAAAATTTGGTTAGTGTTTTCCTCCTGCTTTCAAATGTGTGAAATGAAAGTGCATACTCCAAGAGCTTCAGTTTCTATATTTTCAGAAAAGTGAGCTTTTTCCAGTTCTAAATAGCAATCTGCATCTGCTGCTTCCTACTATTAACCTGAAGAAATACTGTGTAGTTTCTACACCAACATGTTTCATTCTGTGAGTTACTTACGATAATGTGGAAATATTGATTTATTTTTTCTAGTCTTTGGAGTTAAAAAGAAAAAAATAAAAAATTGTACACTGATCCTTGAGAAGTTATTGATTCAGGAAAGAAATAAAATCCTCATAACTTATTTTGTGTTTTGGAAAAAAAAGTAGAACACATACTGTCATTTTTGGTAGAACATGAATTTACTGCACTGGCAGACATTATTTTTGCAGATGTACTCATCAATGAGCAAGGCATTTTTAGTATTGTTTTTATAACGTCTTTGCTGTGTGCCACAACAAACTTCTGTTTTTGGATTGATGGTTTTCAGAAGTGAGTCCCTCTAATCCTGGTAATTCCATTGAGGGGTCCCCTGTGTTTTGACCTTTAATACTACATGTATGGGTTCATTTTCTGGATCCAGTCTGAGTGTAGAGAACAGCTATGAGAAGAGTTCTGCCTATGAGATTTCTACTTAAAACTGAAAAGTCTATTACGGGATGTCATCTCAGGAGAGTTTTGCTATTTTAGGGTGAAATCTTTCAAGCATAGCCAATACCATTTTGACACAGTTAGTTCTGAACCTGTGATTAAGCTGTTTTATGGTCTTGAATTTCATTAAACTCTGAAATGGCTTCCTTCCACAAACTGTTTCCTCTTATTGAAGAGATCCTTTCTTTAACTAGCAACAAATTACAATTAGAATCAACAGTGCATTAGTTCAAGGGATTCAGATTAGCAGTGTAGAGTAAGGGGCAACAAAATATCAACTTGCTTCATCCCACAATTCAATATAACCACCTTTTCCAAGAAAATGGCAAAAGAAGCCACAAAACATACTTTCTCTACTTTCCAACTTGAAGCCCCTAAGGGAATGGCTCGGTTATTTCTGTGATAAACATCTTAAAATAAGCTGATTACATTCCTGTCCAAGTCAACAAAATCATGTTTCTACCTTCATGATGGGTTGGTTGGACTTGACAAAAAGGGAAGTAATTCTATGGGGAAATCAAGCATGAAAGCCTGTGTACTGTGTGTCTGACTCCTTTTAAAGGTGTGCTGCATGCAGAAATAATATTTTCTGCAATTTATTCCAGCACAATAAATAGTCTCTGCAGTTGTGTTCCAATTGCCATTGTAATGAACTGAGGGTATAAACCCAGCAGGGGTCAAAACATCAGCCCACATTTCTAGTGATACCTCTTGCAACTCTCCAGTGTTAGAGAAATGTATCCAAAGATGATCTTGTCAACTGGAGCACTAAGACTGACATTTCTATAATTCACATCATACCTGAATACACTGAAGGATACTTTCACTGGGACATAACACTGTCTGTTAGGATCTCTGCACTCCTGATTTCACTTCCATTAAATAATTTACAGGTTCTGCAACATTTGCCATGTTACGCAGGCAGTGTTTTAGAGGTCTCACAGCAAGTGGGTATGGGTACTCAGATTAGGGTTGAATGCTATAATCTATGTTACACATTACTGAAGTCCTGACATAGTACCACAAAATATTTCTGAAATACAGAATAAATAATAAACCAAATTTGGTGATTATTCTGAGGAACAGATATCTACATGATAATGTAATATGGTCCCGTTCACTACAATGAAAATCCAGGATTCTGGGTGAGATTATTTCCTTGACATCTATTGGGATTTACTAACGTCCTCAGCTCTCTAGAAGAATTTTGGGCTTATTCTTGTTCTGGACAATGAGCAATATATACATAAAAAACTTACCTGAAAATAATTCATCTTGTCAAGGCAAACTGAATCTAAATAGTTCATTCTTATTAGACCATACTTTAGGACAATTGGTGAATTGAATGCAGTGGTACTGTTGTATTTTCATATGGATAAGAACAATAAAGCATGAACAAAGGAGATCTAATGTATGAATCTGTATGTGTATATGCTTACTAAAGCTTTTTTTCACTGTGCGAAAACCCGAAGATTCAAGGGTTGGAAAAGACTAACAAAATAATTTAAATTCTAAATCTACTAAAGCGAAGACCTGGAGCTGTAGGCTTTCTTTTAAATTAATATGAGGAATCATAATTCATTACTTAAAGTCTGGAGGCAAAAAGTAGCTATGGGCAAGTGGATTAATTCAAGATGCATATGAAAATGTCTAGGCTCGTGTTCATCTGCCAGAGAACAAAGGAAGTAGTGCTCCTCCCAGACATTCTCATAGAGTGTGAGCGAGCTGCATAATATGACACCTAAATTTAGATGTCCTCCTCTGTGCTAGGTGTCAAAGCTCTTGTTATTGGTAATGGACATCTAGCCAATTCATTCACTGCAGACTTGTGTGTGATTCAACTACACAGCCCACAGAACTTCTCTTTTTCAGAATGTCATCCTTTCCAAGGAATTGTTTGAGCTTCTTGTTCCTTGGGTAACATTATCTTTAGCTCTGTTTATCACATTTCCATTCTTTTATGCATGTCTATTACATGTTTTCTTTCAAGGTCTCTGATACCATCAGTTCATACAACAGGATCAAGAGTGGATCCTAGTGGCCTCACTAGAGGTCCATCTTCTTTGTTAGATGCTTGTGTTTGAGATTTGGATATGTTATTCAAGCAAAGCATATAATTGGCTCATGCTGATGCCATAATTAACCTCTCTTGCAGTAAGATGTACTGTTGGTGGACTCATTTAATGGTTGTGTGTAAGACAACATGATGCTTTGTTGGCCAGTCTGGTACTGCAAGTGTCTTATTGAACTCCCTTCATTCTTTCTAATATCTGATCCCTACCTGATCTTTCTCTTCCTCTTCCAGTGACGCTTCCAAGGACAGTATCACTCCACATAAGGGGCAGGGGAAGACAGGTGGGTGCTGAAAGATGCACGAAGAGGAAGATGAAGTTCCTGGGACATACTATGGGCTGGGTAGCTTGGTGAGCATGGAGGAGGGAATGTCTGTTGTTCATCAGCTTTTCTAAGGCCAACTCACTAAAGAAGGGTTGAACAGCCCCAAGTTGCCAATCCCTTTAGAACAGACAAAGACACTGCCTCTTTCTACCTTCAAAGGAATCTGCCACCCCCCCCCCCCACATAACCAAACCTCCCCCACCCCCCCTAGCTCACCCCCCACCAGCTCACATATAACTCTCAAGTTTTCACAGAAATCAGTGTGCATCTGTCTACAACAAGATTAATAGCTATTCTTTATTATCAGCTGTTCACAAGACCTCATGTTGCATAAGCAGTCAGGATGACAGATTTTAAATATGCTTCTTCTGAGGCCAAGGGAGTAGGTCAAATGCTTTTGAAGGGATTTCCTTCAAAAGTTATGTCAGTGTGCAGGCATGGCAGCTTTAGTAATCAAACCAGTTTTTAATACTAAAGGCTGAAGGTAGGAAATGACTACAACAAAGCTATATAGTGGAAGCTGTCTGCTCGCAAAAATTACTATGATCATTGTTTCAGTAATATCCAACTAATATGAGTAACTCACATTTGGATCCTGAGGATGAAGCCCCACTTGAGGTGGATCGTGATGCTCCTTTCATAGTGAAAACCCCTTTGCCTCTGCGAGTTGTTGTCACAGCCACACGAGGACGCTTCAGTGGAATCACTGCACGGGGTGGTGGAGGGACGCGGCCATGGTAATCAAACAACCTACAAAAGATTAAGTCAGCTGGACTTCATAAAACCTTTTGTGATTCCATGTCATAGAAGCCTTGTCGACTAAATTTTCACGTTATCTTTGAGAAAATTACCCTTTGAAACTGTAATCACTTTATATCACAGTCAAATTAGATTTCAAGGACCCATGCACATTAAGTGCCATGTTCAGATTTCAGTCACAGACCAGTGCATAGCTCAGAGTTTTTTTGCATAATTTAAGTGAGGGATGCATTATGGGACTTTGTTATTTGCAGTATGGAAAATCCATAACCTGCTCTCCACATGATTTTATTGCACATGATTAACAGCAGTACATTTTGTTGTGGTGACATATCAGCTCCTTTATTACGTGCACGGCTTAAATTCTAGTTTTCTATCTGCTATTTTTAAATATAGAAAAAGAAATAAACTTTTTTGAAGCCAACCATCACCATAAAGAAATATCCTGCGGTTTGCAAAATAGCAAAAGACTCTTTATAGTGAAGGATCTGTATATCCTTCTGAATGCATAGAAAAGAGACCCCAGCATACGTTCTCTTTATTGAAGAATGAATTGATGTAGAATCACTAAAATATCCAAGCCATGGGTAATAAAAAAATCTTGTTCAAATCAAAACCACTGTAGCAAGTAGACATTCAGAGAATTACCACTATGGTCAATAAAAGATACTCTACAACCAAAATGAACTAGTGTTCCCAAACAGAATAAGCCAATCCCAAAACCATAGTTATCAACAGCAGCTAACCTGCATAGAAGAAAATAAAGGCAGTAGAGAAGGTAATCACAGATACAGATATATTTAGAATATAAAAGCTACAGGCTTTGAGCATGACAGGTCAGGAGAAGAAAGTTCAGAAGATAAAGATTTGCAGTTCAGAGACTGAAGCAGAGGAGCAAGCAACATTCTCATAAAATATTCCCAAGTTTATTTCAAATTATACTGACAACTAGTAATTATGGAAATTTATAACTGCATGTTTAATTTTCACAATTCTGACTACTGTCACCCAGCTGGGCAGATAGATACACATTTGAAAACAGACACACAAGAAACAGTAATTCACTCACCATAGTTTCTAACCGCATGCTGAACAGGAAGCACAATCAAACTTTAGTCTTCAACCCTGTTTTCTGGCAAGTAAACACCTAATGCTTAAATCCCAGGATCCTTAATGTTGTCTGTACCGTAATTGTACAGACAATATAGCCAGCTCCCTCCTTTTCCATAACTTCCTACAAAATGTGTCACAAAAGTCCTGTCACTGTCACCTGCACTGAACTTGAACTCCATAGCTTTGAATATTCTTATCGAATAAGCAGTTTCTAGCTATTGTGAGCATAACTAAGCAATTGTGCATTAAGATGAATACAAAAACATTTTTTTTGACTTTTAACAGAAATATTGTTTGTTGTCACTCATCATTTATCATATTAGATGATCTGCATGCAGGTTGGTTGCAATCTCTTGTTTGACATTACTGGAAAAAAATGTTTCAGAACTGTAAGATATTATGCAAAAAATCATGATGCAATTATTCCTCCAAAGGTGATTTTTGTCTAGCTTTCAATAGTTCATGTTTAGAAAACGTAGTGAAATGCAAAGCTATGTTTCTTTTTTTGAAATACATAAAAGGACTGTTATCTAATATTAATATTCTTTTATTTTTGAAATTATGCAAAGCTTTTGGGCTTGTGTTTCGTTGTGCCAAGTTCTACATATTTCAATCATATACTTCCTTAAAAAAAAAGCTTCCTTTTATCAGTTGTGAAGTATGCTGCTTGTTTTCCTTGTGTTTGTAATATGAGAAATGATGATAAAAAAATGCTCAGTTCTAAAGCAATTCTTTGTCCCAGCAATCACTAAAGTGATAGAACAGTGCCTTCTCTTTCATCCACCCTTCTGAATTGTTCAGTCCTGATCATGTCAGTCAGTCTTCATACAGATTTTATTTTGCAGCACTAATCCTTCTTGCTACCCTTTTCTGACCCCACCACTGCTCTAGTCAAGATAAGATAGGTGTATTCTACCTTCAGGGAGGCTGGAAAAATTAATGAATTTTAGAAAATAAGACCTATGGTTTGGGGTAAACCACAGAAATTCAGGAAGTTCAGAAGTTCAGAAATTCAAAGAATCATGCCCATATTTCTTATTTTGCTTTTCCTATAGGCATGCTGATAGTACCTCCAACTCTCTGTGGGATTTTCTTTTCCATGCCTAACATATAGAGCTTTTCATCTTCTGCTTCCATTACCTTGGATCTAAGAGACTGTTAACTTCCCAAAGTTTTTATTGTCAACAGATCAGTATGTCCAGCCTTGAGAGGTCAACCTTATATTTGGGTTTTCTACCATAGAAGTTCTGCTTGCTTAATCCTGTAAGATTTCTAAATCAGAAAATTATACCATTGAATAATTTATGGACACATTTCACTGTCAACAGTTTTCCATAATAAAACAGTCACCAACACAGACACCAAGTTCCACAGAAACAAACTTTAATGTCCCATAAGTATTTCTTTTGTTGTGAAAATGTAACCATTATAGTTGTTCATTTGTGCTACCTGTAATATACAGAATTAAGAAAAAACTGGAAACACGTAAGTTTAATATTCAGGTGGCATAGATCAGATACAGTACTGTTTTTAAAAACATACAAATCCACGAATGAAATCTGGAGCCAGTAACCAAGTCTGTGGAAGTTAACTTTTTACAGGACATGAGCTGCTCCTACTGTCAAGGCTGGACTGAGGAGGATTAAACTGCACTGATGGCTTTTACTCTGCCTATTTATAGCTCACTATTTCTAGCTCTGTCCGAAGCAAGCATGGTCATTTGCATGCAAAAACAAAACTAGTAGCTTAAATTGAATCAACCCCAGGAAAAAACAAAACTAAAAAATAGTTCTGCTTTTTTCCTGCTGTGTTCCTAAGCAGAAAGGTCTATAGCACACAATAACTCAACTTCAGGGTGTAAACCGCTCCCTTGCAATAGTTCATTGCCTTACATAAAAGAAATCTCAGATTAGAAGAGGTTGGTGGAGCAATGCTTTGTTACCCTCTGACCCACGTGGCTGATGCTAACTAAACCAGGCTGCTGTAATGCAGACACAACGCTGCTGAATCATGAGTTGATCATCTGTGGTCATCCTTGTTAACCCCACGCTGTGGTGATTCTGCTGCATCTGAATGAATAAATTCCCACTGTGCTGAGCAAGGCTGTGCACAGGTACTCAAGGCACAAGTCACCAATTGCTCAGATATCCACACTTCTTTTCCTCTTATAGAAATACACGTTGTTTAACTTGTGGTTTACTTTCCTCAAGGTCCTTATAGACTTTAAACATTCTTGGAAGATACAGTTTGTGGGAGACATTCTATATATTTTCATACACATGGATGAAAAGACAAAGCCATGAGTTTCATACTAAATAATTTTACAGCTGCCACATGTTCCAGTGAAAGTAAGCCTAGAAGAACTCTGTAGGAAGAAACACTGAGCAGTTAAACCATCATTAAAATTTTCATCACAGAAATTGCCTGAAAAACTCTTAGAGAAGGAGAAGACCAAAAGAAGTGTTTAATGAGCATACATTTGGTGGTGGTAATCTTCTCTGTTTGTGATATGTTTAAATAGTGTTCTTCTGATACACAATAGAAATAATGAAATGAATAATATGCAAAATCAGAACAGACCTGTCTAACCAAATGACATGATTGCATTATAAACAAACAGTAGCAATGGTGTAGGATATGTACAAAAATATAACCACACATACCGATTGTAGAAATCATCTCTGTAGTAATCATAATCAAAGACATAACCACTGTGGAAAAACACAGAAAACCAAGAATGAACGGGATTATAGAAAGATACACATTGATTAAAACTTTTGTGCTAATATTGGCTTACTCTTACATCATAAGCCCTTCTTGAAAGTCCTTCTACTTCTTTTCCGCAACTATACACTGCACATGACGTTTGTCAATGCTGTTGTCAGCTATCACTCTAGTATATTTGGAAATGTAAAGCCTGGGTCATGTAGAACAGTGTAAACAGTTGACAACACATGTAGAAAGGATTTAACATAGCACAGCAGCTCCGTAAATAGAGGATCATTGTAGTGTAATTCTCTGAGAGAACAAATGAAGTGAGCACTCTAATACTGAAGCCCTCTTCTTTGCTGGGCTAACACAGCATAATCAGTGGACTAGGAAGACTGTTAAATATATAAAGGATTGGTAAATGAGTGAGTAGGGGAGCAGATATAAGACAATGATTTTGATTTATGAGAAACATGGAAAAGGTTGGACTGTTGGTCCTTGAATTTGCCAAATCTTCTTTCATCATAAAGAGAAAAAGAAAAGTTAGGAAGATGAATGTGCAAGCAATAGTGTTACAGAGATGCCTTTCCTCTCAGGTTCAGAAAGCAATATACATAACAATCTGGGAAAAGACAGACACCATCAAGAGAAACAAATACAGGTATGAAATTGCAAAGGTCCAGGGGAAAACTATTTTTGAGCTGTCAATTGCAAAGTCAATCGTAGATTGATCTTTCTAGTTTTGCATTCCATTAGCAACCTTCTACCTTTATGGTGAAGAAATAGCAAAGAGATCTATCTGTCTCACACATCCAAAAAAACAGAACCAAAGAGCTAATGAATGGTCTGCATGGAAAAGTCACAAAGGATTTGTACTCTGCCTGATGAAGGACTAGTAACACAAACTCTTAAGTCTTTCACTTGTGTGAAGGACAATTATGAATAGTAAAGGATGAGAGGCATGAAGAAAGTATCACAAAAAAGGAGAAGCTTTAAATAAGAAAGCATAAAGGTAGAAAGGAGACAGAAAGGACACAGCACAGAAGAAAACATTCACTGAAAGTAAAGGGAGATGAATGATAGTAGCTACATATTAATGAAGTTTATCTTCACAGGGAATGGACTTGTGGATAATTTCTGCTCTTGAACATTGAGCAAAATGTCTTCAATTTTTTTTAGTGCATAATTTGAAGAATGGGTCAAGAATTATCACATAATGCCCCTTTCTCCTTTTCTTCCCTTTGATATGTTTCAGAGGTGGAGCACTTAAAAAGGGGAAAAAATAGAGTTGGCAGGCTTCAATTACCTCAGTAATCATTTCATCCTAATGTTTTGATTTTGAAGGCTTGAAATTTCCCTTGTCTACAACTGGCAAAAATATCCATCAAAGGAGCAGGAGGTCAGGGGGCAATTTCTGCCTATGCCATATCTGCCTCGGATGCAAGTGCCCAAGTGCAAGTGCTAGGATAAGTTGTACTGTCTACCCACATAATACTGCACCAACAGTGAAGATCACAAGACTCATCAGGGGAGAAAGACAACTGTAGGCTTGTTGGTAACTTATTTAACAAAAGAAAATATGAATTTTATGTGAAACACTAAATAAAACAGCCCTGAGAGACCAGAACCCAGCAGCAGGTAAGCTGTATGGGGCAGAGGAAGCAAAACAACAGTAAGTAGTAATAGTTAGATTATGTATAGCGATCATGTTTCTGTATCTTACCTTGACACAAAACTAGCAAAATTTTCCCTAAACTATGTGACAGTTCTTGTTTTGTCTTTCACCCTATAGCCAGTCTGCATGGTACTAAGAGGTAACAGGTAGAAAAGCTGTTATTTTATTTACAGCTATGCAGTTTGCTATTGTTTTTATCTAGCTGAATGATTAATAGCTGCAGTAAGCCCATACTTAATATTCAATTTGTGTTTTTAAGTAGAAGATAACAGACAATTTGAGGAAAAAAGATTAAATTTAAAAGGCCCGTCATGTGAAACCTTTCACCTGGAGTGACAATAATTTAATTTGCATAAAGACCAGATAAAATCAGTTTTTCAAGGTTGAAGACCATGAAGCTGATGAAGAATAATTCACTTTGCATGAGCTAGCATAAAGCTGAAGAGCAGCTGTATTTTTCTGTGGCAACCAGAGTCTGACCTATAGGAGCCAAAAAGGACTGCTGGCCTTTCACTGGGCTTTCAGAGTGTGGAACTTATTTTTCGTGTACAAATGCCATGACAGAGATGGCTCAAAGCCATCCCCAGAAACTGTGGCACTGATGAGGCACGGGGGGGAGAGAAGTCTCAGGCAGAGACCTATCTGAGTATGCTAGTGAAGAAAGTCAGCAGGCTTGAGAGAGGGTCGAGTGGCTGGGAAAGGCTCACGGGTTCTTCAGATGAGGGGTTGTAGGCAGTGGAATTTTTGGGTAGGGAAAATGTGGGAAAGGGTTTCTGGTTTGGCAATGGATTGTTTCTCTCCTCCCTGACCATCTGCTTTCACTCTGTCACTACCACTAAGGAGATCCTATGACACAGAATTCTTCATGCAGATTATTTTTATACATTTTAAAAATGTGGCTTAGGATTGTAAAAGAAAATTTTAGTGTAACATCTTGGACATTTCTTCTTTTTTGAGAGAAGCAGTTTATCACATCAGTCAGCACCTAAGAATTTCATTCTTTTGCTATGTTCCCTGTTCAAATAACTTCTGTCTTGAAACTGAACTCAGTTCTTTATGTTCCTTCAGCTTTGTAAATGGGAGTTTCAGCCCACATGGTCTATCGCTTATCTGTGGGACCAGAGCAGGAAAAAGTAAAAGCACATTTTGGAGTCTGGTTATCACATGGCAGTGTAAACTATGGATTCTTGTAAATTTTATGGGTTGTTTATAGTACCTTTTAAAAATACTTCATTGCTTCAGAAGCACCTGATACTGTTATTATGTCTTTAATTTTCACCTGGAGATACGCTAGTGGTTTTCATATAGTGCTTTACAGCTGAAGCTATCTAAACAGCTCTGCTACAGATGTTACCTCTAATGTTAAAGTTAAGGTGCTTTGCATTTTTGCATGGTTTAGTTCAGCAGCATCCATTGCTACCAAGATAAAAAGTAAGTGCAGGTATTTTGTACGTTACATGACAGTCAGTCTCTGAAACAGGCATACACCTGTCTTTAGCTGCAGCAAACATTATTCAATTTGTCCTTCTTATCCATCTATCTGTCAAAAAGTTACTGACCCTGTGAATATGATACAAGATGCAAACATATTGTGGCTTCTAAGAGTGCAACCTGCTAACACCATTGACGAACTAACAGGAGTTGATTTGCTTACATTTCTAGTCTGAGTTTATTGTAAATGAAATCATTACAGTTCAAGGGCAGCCCTGTTAATTAAGTCCCATGTGCCACGATACAGGTGCTGGGGACTCCAGCAGGATGTGGGGAGGGAATCTCTTCTTTCCTCACAGACCATTTGGGATCCCTCCCTGCACTGGCAAAAACCATTTCTGTGTGGACATATGGAGTGGGAAAGAGCCAGTTCTGCACATACAGGGACTCCCTACTTGGGACCCATGGCAAAGATTTAGCAACAGCTACCCTCAAGGTCGAAACAATACCCAGAGAGACTAGAGATGGATGAGCTGCTATGAGCTTTCAACAGAGCAAGGGGCTCAAATCCTTTTTCCCTTTCCCATTACTTAGTCTCACTGAAGAAAGCTGATGTAATTCAGGTGTTGGTCATGGAGGAAAGACATTTTTCCTTCCATGCTATCTATTAAAATAACAGAAGAGGAATAATACTGTAAGATCTTATCTGTAGGTGTTGACCCCTATGGAATAAGACAGGTAAAGGAGGGTGGGTTTAAAGCTTCAGAAAATCTTGATGTGGATCCTTCTTTGTATCCATGATCTGTGTCTCTTTTCCCCCTCTGATATTCTACCTGCAGCTGTGGCAACAGAGGCCACACAGAGGCATTATGTAACTCCTGGTGTTAAGTGTCCTTCACTGTGACCGCTGAGTTAACAGTCCTTAGAAGTAAGGCATCACGTGAGACCCTTAGAGGTGTGGGGTTTTGTAAAGGTAGTTCCTAGTCCTCTTGCCTGTAAAGCAGTTGTCCTGCATGAGTACTGAAAAGGCTATCAACCAACGAAAATTAAATGAACCCAAAATGGATGACCTAGGAGAGAAAAAAATAATCTCTTCTGGTTTTCCAACTAATCTGACTTGGCTTTTTTTTTTTTTCATTCCTGCCCCACCCTCCCTCCCCTTTTTTTAAAAAAAAAGTTGAATGATGTTTTTTATTTGTAATAATAATTTGATGAACTTAGTGTGAAAGCAACCAGTAGACCAGTACATCTCTCCATCTTCAGGCATAATTGTTCACACTTATGCATGTCAAGGACATGCATAAGCTTTGGTCAGTGCTGTGGTGTAAAACACAAAGCAGAAAATTAGCACAAATAATCACTGGCACTGAGATCAAGGTGACTGCAGGGCTCTTAACCTCTTGAGAGTTATTCCTTAGCAACCCAACAACCTGTATTATGGAGGCTGCAGGAAATCACTTGCATGGTGTTGAATACCAAATAGTCAGCAAGTCGGAAGCAGAGAAAGGTTTAAAAGAGCCTGTGAACTGGTGGAGTCAGCAGTTTCCTAATGGCACTGTAAACAGGCAGATTACTTACAAACATATGCCATCTCTGCAATATTAACAACAGAACTGTGTGCATGATGATGCTATTAAAACAAAAGACAGTAAAAGACTGTCATGCTCACACTGGGGCAAAGAAAACTCATCAGTAAAGTGTATTTCTGACAAAAGTCATGGTTCCTTTTTCTGACCTAGTATCACCAAGATAATCTTGTCCGACTGTCTTTTTTTGGCTTCAGTTCACACTATGCCTGCTTTAAATAATGCATGCCTGAGAACAAAGGATTCCTCAAAGACCATATTTTCAGATGCTGTACATATTCAGATTTCCTATGCACAACAGCAGTTGCACATGTCAATCAGGCAAATGCAGAATTAAGCCTCTGTGTCTTGAAAATAAGCCTATAGATGTTATTATGTCTTTATTTATCTGATGATGTTGTATGTTGAAAATATGTACAGTGCAGCCTTCTGTTCTATGCCACAAAAGATTTTTTTTAAACTAATGATCACATCCTCTTTTAATTTACTCAGCTCCAAACACTAGTGAGTATAACTGACTTCAGTGGAGTTATTCTGACTTCAGAATAGTTAATGCAGAACAGAGCAGAAATAGCTTCTGTTATTTACATGGCAACAAGAATTTCTGTCTTGCATGTGAGTCACCCTTAGCTAATACCTCTTTTTCTTTCTACAGGTACAAAGATGTATTTGTAAATCATAAATGTTGACAAACCAGGCATAATGTATCTTAATTCAATTGACAGTGCTATCACCATTTATACTGTCAATTGCTTCTTTGTTGTCAGGGCTGGATAAAAATATTAAATATAAAAGCAATATTCCTTCAATCAAACTATTTTTAGGAGACACATATCAACCTAATGGTTGAAACTAGTATTCCAGTCACTTGTAAAATCATTTCTCTTGTCATGTAGAAAGAGTGCTAGAAATTGTTCCTGTTGAGTGCAAAAGAGAATCAGTCTAAACTGACGTGATATGAAAAAAGGAGTGGGTGAGGATAACTAGATGATTTAGAGAATGAGCATTGGGAGAGAGAAACTTCCCCTGTTAGAAGATCAGTCAGATGACAATGACTTTCATGAGCTATTGAAAAACAAGGTGGAGATTTCAGGCCACTTTTCAGTGGATGGTTATCTACATTCCCCAAAGACAAGAATTAAATTGGTTAGCTGAATCCCACCTTTACTTCAGAGATAACTCCATTTTAGTTAAGGCTGAGAATTCTGATAGAAGTGGAAGGACACTTCTGTTCTGCAGTTCAGGCTGTATATTCTGCAAAGAGAATATTCTCCAGAGCCTGGTTTTTGCTGACATATTTATTTTCAAAAGACAAATTTTGTCAGGGATTCCTTCAACTTACATATTCTTGGAGGCTTACAGCAAGAAAGAGGAAGTCTGAAGAAAAGTGATTGCAGAAAAGTATTTTTCAGTCAGTTTCCATAGTGTGGTTATGAGGGCAAGTAGGTGTAGTTAAAAACAAAAAAATAATTACCAAAATCCCCAGACACTTGTCACAAAATGCCAAATGATTGAACATAACCTACTATTTGTATATTTCAATTAAAGATCTATTTTCACAGTAATTTTGTAACCGTAAGTTAATAAAGGTTTTATTCTAACTCTATACATGTTCATTCAATTAAGTGCAAGATAGAGTTGGTTTTTTTCCTTAGGTGGGGGAGAAGTATGGAGCCAAGTTTCAAAAAGTACAGAAAGGAACGTAGTATGGTAAATGGAGAATTTTTTTCTGCAAAACTGAAAAGTTTTTGGCAAATCTAATCTGAAGAGGTACATCTTGTCCAAGCAAGATGTGTATACATAAAAAGCTGGCATACAGTATTCCATTTTCCTTCAAAGTAACTTTCTGCAGGCAGTAGGCTGAATTTATTTGCAATATGATTAGGCTGTATTTTTTTCTATCTTCAGATACATCCCTTCTGTACCCTTATCCTCTCCCCTAAGAACTATTTTCCCAATGAAATATATTTTGGGAAAACCACTGAACTTACTCTCCTGAATTTTAGGCAAAACTTGTGCAAATATTCAAAGTTGTACATGCATAATCAGGTAGTTAGTCACTTAGACACTTTTCCTGTAGAGGATTAAGCAAAGCTTGTGAAGCACAGGATAGCAAACACATGAAGATCAATATTCAGACTCCAGCAATCAGTTGGTCTGGGAGCTGTTTATGGCAGCCAGATGGGCACAAGTGATGCAGGGATTTCAAGGCAAAATTAGACTCCACCAATTTTTGGTACAGCTAAGTGCTAAGTATCAGAATTGCTCCTAACAAAAACTACTTACTGTGGCTGCAGGGGCAGTCTATGCTTAACACTGTTAGCCTGATGCTTTTTAGAAAAAAAATAGTAGGTTTTGTATGTAAAGAAACTTGAGTGAATCTATCTACTGTCTCCCTGGCCTTTCTACTCCTCCTGTTAAATTATTTTTCTGTCATCTAAAGTAATCTCCAATTATTCATGTTTCCTGTGGGAATGTTTTATAGTAAGGTAATGAAAAAGCTTTCCAGTGGCCTAACCGTTTCCCAAGGTGTTCTTTAATTGTATAGAGTGACTGGGAAATTCTTGATGTCCATACGGTATTTTTTCTTAGTACAAAAGCAATGAGTCCTGCCTCTTATAAATGTGTTTTAAATTCAGTGTATTCAAGCTACTACTGTCAAACCATACACATGATTGATTATCCAATTTATTAGTAATATTGTATACAGTGCAGGAGTGTCATTTAACTTGGTTTGACAAGTACAGAAGACTGTCATTGACAGGTGTAGGAATAAGTGATGGCTTTAGGCTTTAAAGTGTTTCTAGAGCATTTCACTGAACAGCAGATTGATAAATTAAAATCACAGTGGTAGCACTGGAGCTGAAAAACTAACCACTTAAGATTGCAAAAACAGGTCTCTGAAAACTTCATGTACTCTTCAGAGAAACGCTGAATGAAACAGAAAAGCACAGTTCATGAAAGATTAATCAATTACAGCATGACAATGTCAGAGTTTATGCAAAGAAAAATATTTCTAGAAAATTGCAACACATGCTTTCCTCTTTTCAAACTGTCAGAAGACTTAAATTAAATTTAATTCTCTTCTCATTTACACTACATTTACTGATGTAATATAATTGTTTTGGATTGAGCAACATTTAAACAATGTATAAACCAGCAAAATGGCTACATGAAAGAGACCATAACTGTCAGTGTCCTAAGTACAGCTTATGTAAAACAAGACATACTGTTTGTTTTTCCAAGAGTGTGCTTTGCAAGTGAAGTTACAATGTAAATGGAAATACCAGATGCTGTGAATCTAAGAAAGCATTCTTGTACTCATTGTTCAATATTTTCAATACTCTTGACCCACTGTGCAATGATTTCTATGGTAAATATATACAGGAAGTGCTTCTGACACAAAGGAGATTCTTCTTTATCTGAGCACAGGACTAGGCTCAATTCTGGTCTGGTCAGAGATGAGTGGAAAGGGGGGTTGTGCATCACACAACCAGTTGTGTATCCTCTAGACCAGTGCTAGCTATGCTGACTACACTGACAAATCTGTGCCTCCTAGTACTTCAGTGCTCTGGAAGGGCCTATGACCGTTCTTTTTCTGTACACAGAGTAAAGAAATCAAGATTGCTTTTCTGTAAGGGAATAAAAAGTCACAAAACAAAGGAATTCCTAAAATATCAGTGAAAAGACCTTTTGATTTGCAGAAGAGCATTCAAATGTCACCACTCTGAACTACCTCACTGTAAATCCAGAATAAAGCTGTTGAAATCAAGGGATTGGATATAATTATTTTTCTTAAACATATGTCTGGATTTTTTCATTATATTCATTCTCATAAAGGAAAGTGGATTTTTGTCCCAGGTGACTCACCTGAGTGTAGTATGTGGCAAAACAGACTGGTGGCTTGCTGTGGTATTGTTATTACAGTTTTCCTATACAGTTTTGGGTGTATGGTAGAGCTACGGATTTCTTGTCACACAGATATGACAAGAGTACGAATCATCTAGCTGAAAATGTTCTACATACCCTTTCTAATTTGCAAATAAGTATTGTTTAACAGCAAAGGACTTTCTTCCCTTAGGGAACTCCCATATGGGTTTCTTTTGCCTGATACTATCTCAGCTGACTTGCGAGGCTGGCTGCTTGGCATCTACAACTTACCTTAGGCATGGCCTGCCTTGGAGGGAGCATAGACACACTTTCCTATCTGCAACAGGCAAGGTCTGAAGTTCTTGTGCCTGTGTTTTTTGAAGAATATCTTTTTTTGCTTAGGGAGGGATCTTTCTCAAGTTTCCTCATACAGTTGTGCTCCTGTCTTTCTGGGCATGCAGGGAAGAGTGCAGTCTGGGTACTCTCCTGCTTTACTCTGCCTGATACACTTCAGTTACCTCCACACTCTAAGGGCTTGTTCCACTCCCTGGTTCACTGTCAGGGCACCCAACAATATGGGGTATATTATTTCCTCTTTCTCATTCAAGATTTTTTGATGAGCACATCCGATGTAAACTCTGATCAGGTTACATTTTTGGCTTCAGGTTTAACCTGGTTTTCCCCAACTCTAAGCTCCTTAAAATGCAGTAGTCACATTTTGTAAATCACATTGTAACCTTTCTCAAACATTTTGGTAGCATTACTGATGTTAAGTTAATGGTCCACAATCTGACTACTATATTTAAAAAAAACCAACAACCCACAATAAATCTGGGGAGTTCAGTATGTATTTTATATGATCTTCTTTTCACCTTTTCCCTTGCATTCCCTGAGTGTCACAGGACCTCTCATGGAGACTCCTTCATATCACTGTATAAAGCTCTGAAAAAACAGTTACACAGATGCACACTTTGACAGCTTGCTTGCAGCAGGTGGGCAAGTTTCATTACCTTATTGTTATTATCTGTTAAGAACATAATACCAGTATTTGTGCATAAGATATCACATTCAATGGCTATAACACTAGAATTAAGAATATCTTGTATCCTGCTTGGGGAGAACATTTACAAATGTTTCATTATTCTTTTCTGCCAAAGTGATTCTATGTTCGTAAAAATTAAATATTAATGCATTCAGATTCTCATTTAGAATGTCATTCATCACTCTTAAATAAGACAAAATAACCATCCTGGTTTTTAGACAATGTGTATATCCATCTTTTCCACACAGATTAATTTTGCAAAATTTTAGATACTAAGAAAATGACTGCACAAAAGAGGGCTTATGGAGCTTTATGCTTCCATTATTGCCATTTTCTGTAACATGTGTCCCTAGATCAAGTGGTCACAGTCCCTGTCAGATTAGGGCTTTGCTTGCACTGGTATGCATCAGTCTAGTAAACATTTATAGAAAGTTTCAAGTGTTTTATCACTGTGGGAAACGCACATTAGAAGTTAACAATACAGATGCATCTTAGACTAAATTTGGTTTTATGCAGTCTACTGAATTAAGCTACCATAAAAATTTAGTGCTGAGAATTGCCTCCAGCACCTCTTCCCCAACCACAAGACTGTGAAGGAATTAAAACTGTTAGGTTCTCTGTCTCTGTCTTCTCCTTTCCCCTCCCTTACCTTCTTGCTGAACTCTCACACAATTTTTGCTTTCTCCCAGCAAAACTGCATTACTATTACTCACCGTTATATGACTTACATGACTGGAATTTTATTTTTCTGTGAATGCTCTACACAGCAAGACAGTTTTATAGCATATAAAGTATCAGCCAGAACATGAAATACACCTATTTCACTACTGACACCTAGACAAAGTCTGCTTGAAACCAAATTGTATTTGATTCCAGATACAAAGTGTAATCATGATTAATATGTGTGTGTATATGAAAAGAAAGATTAGTTTTGTGAGGAAACAAAGCCTTATTTGATATCTTTCAGGTTCCTCCACCTCTCCTAAAGGAATGTGAATGCTTTGGCATAATACTGCTATATAAGCCACACTAACGACCTCCAGTTTTGCTTCACTAACTTCACTGTCTGAGAAGATGTAGCTTCCATTTCTATACTATATCCTTTGTGTACCAGAAAGGGATAGAGCTGCAGAACAAATTACATTCCTTGAGAAATGCTTAAGTTTAACTTCTTTGTGTATTGATCCTAATTTCTGTGAGGGCGTTCACTATTTTCAGGTAATCAACAGATAGTTCATGGGAAAAATGCAGTCTGAAAGATGGTATTTTTTCATTTGGACTATTTGTTGTTCATAGTACACCTGGAAACCTACCTGTAGTTTCTGTCCCTTGATTTAGATGGCAAGAGAATAAACAAGGCTATACCTAGTAGGTACTTTCCAGCAAATAATTGCTTCTGGTAAAAGCCATCCAGAGGGACATTGGCAGGCTTGTAGATGTGGGCCCATGCAAACCTCATGAAGTTAGGCCAAGCGCAAGGTGCTGCACATGGGTTGGGACAATCCCAAGCACAAATACAGGTTGGGCACAGAATGGATTTGGAACTGCCCTGAGGAGAAGGGCTTAGGGGGTGTTGGTGGATGAGAAGCTCAGCATGACCGGGCAATGTGCGCTTGCAGCCCAGAAAGCCAACTGTATCCTGGGCTGCATCAAAAGAGGCATGACCAGCAGGTCGAGGGAGGTGATTCTCCCCCTCTACTCCACTCTAAATGAGACCTCACCTTGTTGCAGCACTAGCAAGACTAGCTGGTTGCAGCAAGGCTTTTACCATCACATACCAGGTTAACCTCAACAAGTAATTCCTGCACCTTACCTTGGCACAGCCACCAATCCCCTGCAAGGTTTCAAAAGTTCATCTACTGTCTGTGCTGTTTCTCCATCCTCTTCAGGCCAGTCCACCCTGCTTCTTGCCTCTGCTGTGTCTGGAATCTTCATTCTTCAGGGTCCTCTTCCAACCAGCCTCACCTCATCTGGACCCCCTGCTTCTCCCAGGGCCTCTCCTCATCTCTCCTACATCCAGGGCATTATCTGTCCTCTCTCTGCTTCTTCCAGGTCTCTCTTTATCCAGTACTCCTCCCCTATACCCCTTAGAGCTATTTAACTACTTAGCAGGAACCAGCCACAGATGCACGTTATCCACGTCAGCCAACCCACCGCCCCTGAAGCCAGCCCACAGCTGTATATTATCAAGGTTAATTAGCCTGCCTTCATTCCTCTACGTCACCTGGAGTGCTGCACCTAGCTGTAGGGTCCCTAACATAAGAAGGACATGAACCTGTTGGAGTGAGTCCAGAGGAAGGCCATGAAGATGATCAGAGGGCTGGAGAAACTCTCCTATGAAGACAGCCTGAGAGAGCTGGGGTTGATTCAGCCTGGAAGAGAGAAGGATCTGGGGACACCATATAGCATCCTTCCAGTACATAAAAGAGGCCTACAAGGAAGCTGGAAAAGAGATTTTTTACTAAGGGTATGTAAGGATAGGACAAGGGGGAATGGTTTTAAACTGAAAGAGGGTAGATTTAGATTAAGGAAGAAATTCTTTACTGTGAGAGTGGTGAGACCCTGGCACAGGTTGCCCAGAGAAGCTGTGCATGCCCCATCCCTGGAAGTGCTCAAGGCCAGACTGGATGGGGCTTTGAGCAACCTGGTCTAGTGGAAGGTGTCCCTGCCCATGGCAGGGGCATTGGAACTAGATGGTATTTGAGGGCCCTTCTAACCCAAACCATTCTATGATTCTACGAAAATTCCTCACTTGCTGGGACTTATAGGTGATTTCTGGTGGCTATCTGGGTGGTTATGAAAATGTTTGACACAAGTAGTTAGCTTGTGGATGACAGCTGGTTCAGTCTCTCATCCTTACTCCTGAGAGTAAGGGCTACAGGACCCAAATGTGGGAGAGTTCGGAAAGGCTTTTTTTGTAGAAAGCATTAGAGGCAATGGAACAGAAGGAAAAAAAAAAAAAATCAGCGACACTATGTTTGTTGGAAATTGGTTTGCACTTTTTAATTTAAAGAAATGCTTTAGCATTAGCTACAGTCACTACCATAGCAATATAAACTGTCAGTTGCTGGTCATGCATGACAGATCCACTCTGATATTTCTACTTCACATTTGAGGCACACTCTCAAACTTTTAATTCTACTCTAATATGTGGTTCTGAAGGATTTCTTTTTATTGAACAAAACTGATCCCTACTTGCACTCAGAAGCAACACTGAAGACTTTACAAATAAAATTGAAGCATAGTAATGAATTTTTTACTGATAAAACTCTTAGCATACAATTGGCAAGACAGAATGTGACCTAATTTCTATTTATTTTTGTGTACATAATCAGCAATATTTTTACAACTTGCTACACCTGTGTGCACACCCCCATGGGAGTGTGTATGGCTGATGTTGACAAAACTGCACTTTGGTTTGCAGAATGATAAAAATTTTAAGAACCCAGCCTGAACCTGAGATAAAACCATCCCTAAAGTGAATGGATAACTACAGAATGCTTTTGAACTGCAATTCATAATTAGAACTAAAGAAAAAATACCCCAAAACCAAAATGACCAAAATCAAGACCCTCCTTCTTGAAATCAACATCAGTTTGGGCCAAACAGAGGCTATTGAATATGACCCTAAATGCCCTCAACAAATTCCTGCTTATTTTCAAATTAAGGCATGCAAAGGCATTATACCAATGTAGTTGAAAAGTGTTTTGTAAATAAGGTCAGATCCCAGATTAATCTAAATTTGTAGAAAACAACCTATGATATAATTATTTTTACTAGTTGAAAGCTTGCCTAATATGAGGACATATCCTGATTTTGTTTTATTTTGAATGAGGGTTATACTATAGTGTGCTAATACACAGCTGAACCATCTGATAAGGCAAGATGTGGGTTGTTGTCCCTTAGTATCATACACAAGGCTATCAACAGAGCAACACTAAAGACATTGTCTCTTAGCCCAAAGCTTAATATCTTTAAAAAAAATCTTTAACAAACATGAGAAAAATACAGGAGCTCCAATTTGCTCTGTCAGCAACTCTTCTCTCTGACATGCCTCTTTCTGTACTGCCTCCTCTCTTAATACACTTCACACCGTGGGACGGGCCATTTTCCTGATTTCACAGAGGGTGCTCAGAGGCTGAAAGTATCACTATACATGCTACGTGTCCAACAGTTAATGTGGCTTCCCTGACTATTTATAAAGCTGGAAGGCACTTCTATAAGGTATCTGGTTCAGGCTCCTACCCAACAAGATAGACCCATGGCTAGACCAGGTCAGCCATGGCTTTACCTAGCTGAGATTTAGAAACCTCAGCAGATGGAGGCTATACAATGTCTCTGAAGGACATCTTCCATTTCTTCCATGATTTCAGCTCTGGTGGTGCAGCTCTCTTTGGGACACAACACTTTAGTGAAATTATCAAAATTTTAAATGATATAGAATCAACCCCCTTCCCATTGCTATTCATGGTAATAACCTTCATTGTTAGGGTTGTACATTACCCCTCAACACAAAACCTAGGACAGGGAAGAGAAAGGATGGTCCCATTTAAACTCAGAAAGGGCACTTAAATACTGCGGTAAGAACACATGAATAGAAAGGAGAACGTGCCCCTTTTTTGTACATTTCATAATTTTACATTGCAAAGAGAAAATAGTTATTTAAAAACCATCTAGGTAGTACTATCTTCTTTCTTCTGCCTCCTTAATTTTCTTCATCCTTACCCAACCTAGCCAATTGGCCAGTGTAGTTAACACTGTTTTACTTGTGCCTTGTTCCTTGATGTGTTCCCTTTGCCTTTAAAAACCAGAAAGATAATAAGAGAATAAAACTAAATTAAAATCTATGGTACTGCTCTTGATGGGGCTTTTTACAAGAACGTCAAAGTTTAAAACACCCAGCCATTTCAGAAAGCCAATATATACAGAGACTGGTGCAGAGCAATAACTTTTGCAGCAAGGCCAGTTGCTAATTGGTATTGTGATCATGGGTGGTCGGACTCCAAAGAAGAAATCTGTTTTACTGAGAAGCTGCAAATTATATTACTGCAGAAGGGTGTGAAGTGGACTTTCAAGTAAAAGCTAGCATAGAAGTACTGATTGTTCTTTTTGTGGTTTGGTCTTTTAAGCATATATTTCTTTTTGCTGTCCCACCTTTCTCCTTTAGCACAAGTGCAAGTAACATGTTAGGTAGATAGACCAATCTCAGATTTCGCTTGCTAGTGAAAAGGATTAAGCTGATTTCAAAGTGGAATCAGAGTGATCAGCCATCAGATCCTCTCCGAGTATTTGTAGCTCGTTAAGAACTTAATATTAATAAAGGTCTTGACTGTTACTATCATAAAATGTAGTAAAAATAACACAGAAAAGCAAGGAGCAAATACAGATTGTCTGATTTCAACAGCATTATAGCAAATTTGAAAATCAAAATACCAAACCTCATAATTATTATATCTTTCAATATATTTATCAAGGCAGAGATGTAAATTAAAGCTTCTTTGTAATGATCTGGAAACTTGTGAAAATAAGTAAAGTCTTTTTTGTCTAAAGGGTGAAAGACTGTCTTGATTTTCAGATGTGTTCAGATGTGAGTAGGGAGCTAGGTCTCATTTATGAAACAGTTTCACATACCTGTTAGTCTGCCACAGTAAGCTGTGCATATTTACAGAAGCCCATAGAGACTGGTGAGCCAAGATGCTATCTCGGTACATCAGAAATAGGAAATAAGAACACTGTAACAACACAGACCTCTCTAAACATTGTTTTCTGTAACTCCTGTATCAGTGACTGCTCTCTGGGGAAAACGCAGTGAGTTTAAAGTAACTACTGTTGTTCCACAGTGAGGTTCCATACCCAGCAAATATTTTCCACCCTCCCTCCATTTTCCATTGCAAGAAAATACCTCCCTTTTTGCCTCTTTGCATAGTCCTTTTCCCTGGATTTTTCTGTCTGTTCTTATGTTCCTGCATCCCTGTTTATTTCCTTAAATTCCCTCCCACGTCTAACATGTTTTGTTCTCCTGACTTTCTTTATGGAACATTCTCTTGCACACATTTTCCTTCCTCTAGAGAACACCCTGTTTCATACATAGGTGAGACTACAGATCTTCAGTACTGAGGAATTGTTCATCATTAACCTAGAACATAAATGACTTACATATGTACAGTTTTCCTGCAATTACTAATGAAAGGGTAGTCTTGGATGACAGAAATAACAGAGAGTAAATAAAGGGAAAGGCAAATAGAATAACCAGAAGAGAAAAAACCAGTTATCTCATGCTCTGTTGCCTTTCTTAATTATTAAGCACGTTGCTACTGTTATTAAGGTCAGAGAGGGGAAAAAGAATTTATTAAGGTGCATATTTGCTGAGTTTGTGGCTAATAAATGTTAACAGAATTAGGAAAATATATTTTTTTTGGCCTGATGTATTAACCTGTTTTCTATGCAATATATATATGTGTACAGATACAGATATATATACACATATATTTCTGTGTGTGTGAAAGTGGAAGTGGTGTAGAGTGAAATATATCGGTTAAATAGAGGAACCATAAAATAATTATTTAGATTGCAAATGAGTAGAAAAATAGTTAATCTGGGATTTTAAACACTGAATGACACAAAAGCACTGACAAATGCGGTAACAGCAATAGACCAACATTATTACCGTGGTTTTATAATCTCTTCTTTAGAGATATCTTTGAGCAAAAAAACTTTTTATAAATTTATAAAGCAGGGATATTCATCCACTGTTTCTGAGTTTTATAATAATGAAAAGTAGGCAGTTATAGAAAAGCTTAATCCTTGTGGATTTTGGTAAATTGTTGGAAGAGAAGTGTATCGATAATACTGCTTGAAATTAAACCATATAGATTCTCAGCATGTTCCACATGAAGATCACCAGCTTTCCTACATGTGCTATCGTCCCCCAAATCCCTCCTGTCTCTCTGGGGACTGCCCAGTCAGCCCCACAGAGCCCTTTCAGTTCCCTGACTTCTGTTTCTGGCCTCCAGGCTAAACCTCACATATAATTAAAGAGTTGGTTGTTTTAGAGGGTATTCTCTGCAAATGCAGAAGGCCTGCTGCTGCCTATCTAAGTCACAGAGCCTGAGTGGTTTTAAGCATAAGGAATTACTGACTGTCTCTAAACAATGAGTTAAAATTGTCAAGTGTGTTCAGTCCTCCCATGTCTTTCATGAAAACAGAGCTTCTGAATACCTGGCCTGAATGTGAATGAGAGTTACAAGATTATGTTCAGGCTGGCAGGTTTATTGGTTTCATATTAACAGTGCAAAATGCATCCAGTATCTCCACTTCTTTTTATATTTTTCCTCTGCTGAAGGAAAATTATTTTCTTAGTTATCTCTCTTCAGAAGCTGGATGGAAATGGCAGGAATAATGTCTGCTCCTTTCACTGGTGTTATCTGATAATCAGGATGGGGGACAAGTGTTACGGCAATTGTTGTACAGAAGATGACATGTGGCTACATGCTGTTTTGTAGCTTATATGTCTGTAAACCCCCACCCACTACCACACAAAAACTGAGAGTGAATTGAAAGAACATGCATATTTTTGAAGTGGACTGAACATTATTCTAACAGAGCCTGCAAGGATTAGGTTTTTTTAACTATCTCACTTCTTCAGAATTGGATCCCTCAAACTAGTATTGTGAGTGCAGGATTTCCTATAGATCTTCTGCAAAATGGCCTTACAGGAAAGAAAACACTACTGAGCACGAGGAAGAAATGTGGATGACAAATCCCAGTTGTTTGATGGTTCTTAGAACAGTTCTGCCAGAAGAAAATGAAAGAATTTTACTTTTTGTATTTTGGAAGCACTTCCTAAAGCTGAGCCCACCAAAATTCCTCCATCTCTTTTTAAGAAGTATTTGTGATTCAAAAGGCACTGTGATTAAGCTGTGATTTGGAAAATACTTTTCTGTACTTTCTACTGTCATATACTTTTGAGAAAGAGGATCTTGGTAAGGAAAGTGGTTCATACAGATCTCTAGTCTTTTTACTGAAAACATAAAAAAGTGCAGCAATTAATGCCATTTTTACTTGCATCACTCTTCTTTCTCCCATGACAGGCAACTATTCATCATGTAATAAATGCATACAATGCATTAGTTTTACTTATGTCTCTCTCTGGGCCTTCCACCTAAATTTATACTGTTTATAGCAAAGAACCGATCCTGAAAAAAAAAGGGAAAAAAAAAAAAAAAAAAGAGTGAAAAAGTCAGCAGTTTGTATTGTGTTTTGTTTTTTTTTTTAACATCTGCACAAAATAAAGAGAAGTAGATTGAATCTCAGCTGACAACCAGATGTATAAAACATATGTATTTTCAAAGACCATTTCACCGAAGAGCTATTGCCTGCTTATCCAGAAGTAATCCCATTCTCTGCAGCTGGCAGTAGATGAATCTAAGTTCTCACTGGTCTCAAAGAAAATCAGTTCTGTTTCTTTCTCTCCCTGTCTATTCTGAATTCAACAATATGGGATATATATAATAACACCTAACAAAGAAGACAAGTTTTTTTAAAAGTTTGACAAACTTATTAGTTGCTGTGATGGATTTTCTTCCACTTCATGTGTTAAAGACTGCATGTTATCATGAAAGCTACATACAGTTACAGTTAGATACAAAAAAGAATTAATTCAAAGAATTTCTACTGTGTAAGACAGTTACAAAATAATGATGGTTTCTCTTGGACATATAATACTATTACAGGTCTTAAAAGATGCTGCAATGGTTGTGTCTTACAAAATGAGTTTTGAATTTTATGGCTCAGACTGATGACTGATTACAAATCTACATGCAATATGATCTGGAATTTATCAAGGTTAAACTTTTACTTGCAGATTTTTATCATGAATCAGCTACCATGAATGGTTATTAACTGGATTATCAATTTAATCATCTAAAGAGAATTATAACAGTTTTGAGGGGGTAATTGTGCATCATCTTTTTTTAAGAACAAAAAGCCAAATACGGAGAACAAATGTGGATAATTAAAAACTGTTGGCAGTTTAAACATATTTTTTTTTAATGTTACACATCCTTTGCCATAAAGTGGGATGAAGTTAATATTAGCTGTCTTTCAGGTTGTCATTTTTGCAGAATCCAGTTTATTATACCTCTTGACCTGCCTGGACTGTCTAGGTCTGAATTGTTCAAAGACTTCTGCATGAAGTTAATCTGATGCATTGTGAGCAGCCTTCACTTTGGTGGAGTTTTACCAGAACTGTTGCCTCTGATGGTAAAGTCTTCCAAGCACCCTGGCTATTTGCATGACTTCTTTTTTATTCTAACCCTACATGAACATGAATACTGTGTAACATGAAAAGGAAAAAATGGTCCAGACAGCTCTGTCTTGCTCAGGTTGAATACGGACACAAAACTCCAAAAGTTTGTGGAACTTTTGTTCCAAAAGTGTGGAATTAACACCTGTGGGAAGAAGCATTTTGTGCTGCTACAGGCTAACAGCCAGTGTTCAGCACTGAGATGTTTCAGCTTTCCCTAGGGATTTTTTCACTTCTAAGAGACGAAGGAAGACAACCTGTACCTCATATTAAACTGTATTCTAGCCCCAAATCATAACATTGAATTCAGATACTTTTATCTGAATAGAACACATACTTGAATTTTTGCTCCTGATTGCTACTGTTAGATACTTGCATTAAAGAAGTTAGTTACTTCAGTGCCAACCTATGGCCCTGTCTTGCACAGGGAGCAAAGAAGCATGGATTTTTCTTCTCTGTTATGCATTTTGCATAGAAAGGATAAATGGAATTTCACTTGCTAAGGGAGTACATGAGCTTTTCTCTCCCTGCATAAACTACCACAGCAAGAGATGGAGTCTGCTTCTCCCTACAGTTGTCTGCTTTCTGACAGGGGGGAAATGTAGAGAGCTTTATGGCAAGTGCTAGAGGCCATGATGCCTGTGAAGGACCTTGAAGGCTAAAGAAGAAAGAAAGTAAGATAAGGTTGGCTGAACGCTGGAAGAAAAACGGGATATGAAGTGAGGCCAGAGCGGTTGCACCATGCCACATCTCGGCATCTGGCTGAGAACATAAAACTCAGAGAGATAAGAAAGAAGAGAGGAAAAAAAATACAAGAAGTTCAGTGCATTTGTAGCTTAGTAATTAACCGATTATATGTAGCCAAGAAGTGTGTGAACAGTATTGATTAACCAATGATATATTAGTATGTTGCGCGTGAACAGTGAACGAGGATATATAAGCGTGGGTTTTGGACTAATAAAAGGTCTTCTGGTTGGATTCAGAAGTCCATGTCTTCATCTCCTCAGGGAAACTGCAACGTTTTAAAAACCACTTTTCCTTTGTGGGATCTCTCATGGGAAGGCTGCAGCCCTGCACATACATGCAGAGTTCAAACTGTGACAGTCTTGAGCTCTTAGGTTGCCACACTTCGTATTCCCTTCCCCCACCAAAATAATTATCAGTGGAAAAGCACCAAGAAGTCGTTAGATTAGGCACAACAAAATGAAAAAGCATAATTAGCCCCTACAGGCAGTACAATGAAAACATGGAAACAACTCTGTTGCAGAAGGTAGATGAATGAAATGCTGGTGTGCAGGACCAAGTAATATGTAGGCAACCTAAAGTAATTTAGATTGATGTTTTGAGCAACTCTGGCTGCAAGAGGCATTAAGGGCACCCATGTGTTAGTCTAATTGAGGCTATGTCAGCATTTCTTCTGCAAACATTTACCGTATTTTAAAAGCCTGGTAGTTGCAGCTGCCAGTCTGGGCTAAAACCTTAGATACAGATCTTGGTACAGGAGCTCATCCTCTGAATAAAATGAAACTCCCATTTATTGTGAGACTAGGAGGAGCACCTCTTTGACTTGGTAGCAAAGAGGTGGATGTTGGCTTGAGCTCGTCCTGAGAGCACAATGCTCTAAACTCTGTCTGAAGCCCTCCTTTGGGGTGGAAGAAATACAGCCGTAAAAGGCAAAAGTAGCACAGAGGCAGGGACTAATTTTTCTATCCTTATCATTAAGACTTGCAAAAAATAATTCAAGCACATTACAGGCAAACTTCTGGGAAGATCTGGGAAGAGGCTAAGCCTATTTGCTCAAATTAGACTTCCCAGAAAGAATCCAGTTTAATGACAAAGTCATATACAATGGCTGTGTGGAGGCAATGCGGATTTACAATGGCCACCAATCAGCTGAAACCCAGACCCAAAACATAAACATAACACTTCCTCCTAGGTAGACATATCCAAATTTCCTAAAATTGCCAGCACAGTTCTTAAGATCATGACAAGAACCACAATAGTAGCATTTATTATTTTTCATCCATTGGTATTAATATAATTGCTACTGTGTCTTTATTTGCTTCCTGGATTTTTACACTTTCACATTTGCTCCTCAGCCACAATGGCATGCAACTTTTTTAATCTTAAAGCTGAAATTTTCATATAATCACATCGTTTAAAAAAACAACAATAGAACAGCTTATAAAGAGGGGCAATGAAAGGTAATAACATAAGTGACTGAATTTAATAATGTATTTGCACTTTTCAGAGCATACAAACCAAAAGTGCACCAACACACACAATCTGACCAGCATTTAACTTATTGTTCAATAATTTTGGGGTGGTAGAAAGCAGCAGTGACAAGCAACTAATTCAAAATATACTCAAACAAACCAAAGTTACTTTACGCTATAGAAATCGAAATATATCTCAATCCTGCTTCTGCTGATGTGTTGAGTTTCTCTGTTTATAACTGTCACACTTCCTTTGTTTGCTAACTTGGATTTGCATTTCAGAACTTGAAGTAGTTTTTTTATCTGCAGTTAATACAACAATTTGGAAGCTACTAATTACAGGGTATAATTAATCCTTAAATAACTATTTTACACGGGATCTTTTGTCTGCAGTTTATGATTTTGGTAGCATGAAGCATGCACAGTGTTGTGAAAAAAGAAAAATGTGGATGAAAAGACATAAAGAATATGCAGTTCTGAAAGGAAACAAGGAGTGAGAAAGGAAACTTAGGAAAGTTTTAAAGAAAGAAGCTGAAAGAAAAACTGCATGAAAAGTGAACTTCAGACTTAGAAGTAAAATACAGATACTTACCTTTAATAAATATAATGGTGTACATTATATAAGAGAATGGTACTTTTATTTTAGAATATGTCACATTTAAAAATAAGTTTTTAGAAAGATGAGTGAATAATTTTAATATCTAGACCATATAATTGTTTAAGTGGCTATGAGGCTATGAAGACAACAGCTGTAATATGCAAATCAGTGTAGTGATCTATAATTAAGGTAAAAATGTGGTATTTTTTTATTCTACGAGTTTGATTTTATTTCTGTTATTGAAGTATCACAAAAGTGTTTTTTTAAAAAAGAAACTATCAATTATTTGTTTGGGGGCTTAGGCAAGTGATATAGCCAATATTTGAAATGCTTTCTGACTGAAAGATCAGTGAAAACAAAATAATAAACCTTTCAACACAACGTTTAACTCCTACATGTCTTTTAGTATAAATTTTGGTCAGTCAATAGAGGCAAAACTTAGTATTTTTTAAGAAGGGAAATATCTACAGCTGCTGAGTTTATTGACTTATAACTACTTTTTCTAAGCTCAGGTATAGTACACAACCATAATGTTGAAACATGATGTTTATGCTCAACATAGGCTCATAAATTATATTGTCTGGTCATTGAATATATAAATATTCATTGAAATATACATATTCCTACTTACCCAACAGAGAGGAAAGGCTCCTTTGATTCAAGTCTGTCAAGTAAATAAGAGAAATTTTAAATATTTATTTATTTATTTATTGTATTTCAGAACATTTATATGATGAATCTAAACCAGCCACACTCAGTATCAAATTTACTTAGTAACCAATACACAATTTAGCAACAATAGAAGGGCATGATGCACGATGCTAGGACCTTAACAAAAAAAAATTATAAAATAATCCCATTTACCTAACTGAGCTTTGGTTTAGATATCAAATATTTACAAAGCAGCACACCTAAGCCCTTTAAATTTCACAGATTCAGATGACTTGTGTAGGTGTTTACACTGGGAGGCTAGAACGAACAAGTAATACTTTGTCTTTTTTTTTTTTTTTTTCATTTGTCATGTACGATGCTTTTTTCTTGATGGTTATGATTTAGGGAAGATATCAAATGTTTTTTTTTAAACTGTAAAGATAAAACTTAGTATGGGTGTAAGAAATTTGCTTATTTGATAGCTTCCACACCCATTTGTTTGCTTTCCAGCATCCTCTATTCATATGACATGGTCACTTCATCATGAGAATTTCTGGCACATTTGCCAAAATCAGCCTTGTCTAGAGCTGGATGTCATTGGTTTCGTAGACCAGAATCATGACCACTTCTAAACCCAGTTCAAAGTGTTGCTCTCCACCTCTCTGCTGTTGCTGCTGCATCTGTGAGAGCTGCACCACTGGCACACTGGTAGAAGCTTCTAGTAGTAGTTTCCACCCATCCAGCATAGATTTAAAATTCCTCATCTAGGATATTGTACTGTATTTCTGTTACAGTACCTGCAACTAGCTGTCCTTAATTATGTTGTGTGTCCCAGCTGCAATGAGTTTACTACTATCAGCTGCTTCTTAGGACTATTAGCACATGACTTTAGGGTCCTTTATAAACACATTCAAAACAAATTTGCCACTCAAATATTTGAAGAGGTTATATGACAAGCAAATGATGCAAAAGTTCTTTTTTGTGTTAATTTTCACTGAGAGGAAGCCAGACAGAACAGCAAATAAAGCACACCACCCCCACCACCCCCCTGTGTACTTAATGTCTTTTTGTAGCCTTTAATAAAAGTGTTTCTAACAAAGCAAAGTATGTCATAACTGGAACTGAACGTTTCATTTGTGATGACCCCTCCCATCAGAAAACAATTGAGTTCCACAACAAAATATCTGAACTAGAACTGTAAACAGGACTAATTGTAAACAAAAGTACTGTAAATAATTTGTCAATGTTTTAAGAATGAACCTTTACTGCATGTCTTCTTTGTAGAAAAAAAAAAGTACTTTGGCAGTTATTATTCATTTAGCAAAGGTTATGTCCAGAAAACTCACAAACTGGTAGTGCCGTCTGTCCAGAAGGGTATTTACAAAAGGTGCACTTGTCACTGTTCTTTTGAAAGGATTATGTGATTTTGTCTTTAATTGAAAATACTGCATATTACCTTTTCACAAAGCATTTACTTTTTTCCCAGAATCACCAGTGGAAATAACTTAGGAGCCTGTCTTCATTTACAATGTCATCTTCCAATGTGGTTTAAACCTAATTCTCTGGGGTTGGATTTCCAGCAGTGGTAATGACAACTTGAATAAGGCTTGAGGAAAAGCCAAAATGTACCCAAAATACAGTAACTTTTCTTGTGTCCTCATGGCTTTACCTTACCTTTCCATTTCTTTTTGGGGTTGTGATCCACATTAAAGTAAAATAATATGAGGCGATCACTGGTGGCCTTGTGTATACTTGGAAGCACAATGGAAGCCCAAAGGTGGGTATTCCTGTGTCCAGGGGAATGCTTCTCCAGGGCAGTGCCAGTGCTGTCATGAGTGCTTTCCTTCCCAGCCTGCAATGCCGCACACCCAAACCCTCATAGCACCTCGAAAATGCTTAGCTTGGCATCCTCTGTGCCTAGGCAGAGAGCCATAATGTGACAGGGTCCTTCATGTGCGTGGTTGCATATTTATCCTGCAGGCTCTGTGCATCCACTATGCCAGCTTCAAAGACCAGCCTTTTCTGCTGTGGATTACAGTAAAACATCTGCACCATCTTTGCAGCTTCTCTCTGGTGTATGAGGAAAAGCCCAGCTAGTGTAATGGTTTTGTTTCCTGATTTTCTGCTTAATGAAATGAACCAGACCTGGGAAGTACTCAGTGTTTGGCTCTAGGGATTAACTATACGCAAAAGATGCAAAGAATGAAGGTCTCAGAACATATTTACATACTTCATAATACAGAAATTTTTGTAATAAAGAGAGACCTGGCACTATCCTGATGGAGGACATTCTGGTGGCTTTTACTTGCAAATGAAAAGTGTGACATAGAATACCCTGTGGACAAAATACTGCAATTAAAAATCTATTTGAAATCCATTCTTAAGATGGAATTCAATTTGATTTAAATAGTACTGCCCTAAGTTTGACCCCTCTTTAGTATATTTGACTAAATGGTTTTAGATAATTTGCTGCATTACTTTAAATTAGCTCAAGTGTTCCTCATAATAAAGGAATACAATTATCTCTTGGCCTTTTATTTAAATTGGTAATTCAGTATATGGCAAATTAATATAAAGGTTTTAAAACTGCAACACCACATAAAATAACATCCTGTGTCATCTTTATTGGTGACATTTATCAATAGACATTATAGATCTATTACCTTTCTTTTCTAGCCTGCAGTACACCAAATTCTCTAGAGTTTCGAGGAAGTCTGCATAATTAAATATAATATCTCAAAGAGAGTAATCCTGATAAGCTGTGAGAAGGGCTTCAGGAAAAATGCTAAACCAGAAATTTTATTTCTTGCAGAAAACTATTAACTGCAAGAAATTGGACAGTAAACAAAGGTAATAATGTTTTAATGATGTAGGAATGGTAATGAAGCTGGAGTGATCAGGATTTTTCTTTCTTTCCTGAAATGTTTTTCCCATCAGAAAATTTCAATTTGTCAAAATGTCAAGTCAATATATCAGTTGTAATAGGAGAGAGGCAGGCTAATCAGTGGCATGACTGGGACATGGCAGACTGAGGTTGTGTTTGCTTTTGATTCTGAGCTAAGGTTTTCTGAAAGGTCTGAATTTCTCATCTACATATAACCGGTAAGTTTTTTGCAGGAGGAAAAAGGATTTTTACACCATGTAAACTGCTCAATTAAAAACAGTCCCTATAAAACCAATCAATTTCTACCCATTGATATGCTATAGTACTGTCACATTATGTGTTTAAAATAAGGACCCAGAAATTTCCCATTTAGTATTTTACCCCTTAAAACCTGTCTTGGAGAGACATCATACAAGATCTGATTAACGTAATTGTGTATTTCACGATTGTTTGCTTATATTAATGCAAATTATCTAAATCCTGTCTTTGACATGGTCTGAACATGTAGATGGACACATTTTTCAGGGTTTGCAGACAAACTAGAAGGTAACATGACTAAACTAAGGGCATTTGAATTCCTCTTTGACTTGTAAACAATTTAATGTAAACAAAATAATTTAAGGACAGGAAGATCCCAAAGTAAATGACTTTCCTTGCATGTTTGCTCTATTAAGATTACAGGCAAGATGGCTTTTTATATTGGAGGCCTGACACAAGATATAAGTATATGTAATTTCTTGTTAAAGAATCTTTGCCTCTGTTTCCCTAGTTACAGAACAAAGTGGGTAACATTTCTAACAATATCAACACTGTATACAAGCAAATGGATTTTAGCTATGCATTCTTCAAGGTAACACATTATGAATCAATATATTCTTCCTCGTGGTGTTCACATAATTTAATCTCTAAGGAGTCGGTAAGGAAAACGTGGAGTCTAAGGCATTTGTTAGGGTTCTTATTCTGACTTTTTAATATAATAAAACTGTCCTCCCTGAATCAGGGAAAAGTGATGGTCAGGGACCAAAATTGTTTTAGACATGCCACCGTTTTGAGCTACAATATTGAAATCAGAATTCCTAAGGAAGATAACCTGAGTGTGTTGCTGACATCACATTTTTTCTGTTTGATTGTAAAATGCATGAATAATGACTGAAGTTTTCAGGGGGACTGGAAGAGTTAATACCTCTAACAGGAATCTAGAGGATCCAAGTTTTTCATTCAAGCCATGTAGGAAAGTCAGGCCAACTAAAAAGCATTTTGGACTTCAGTTGTTTGATGAATTGCCTATATAATATTAATGTATATTTTGTATGATTGATGTGGCTGACTGACTTACTTGTCAAGCATGTCTATCTCTCTGCGCTGTACAGATTTAGGAACAAAACATTTAGTAAAAATATGTGAAGTCAAAGAATATTCAGATTTATGGCTTACCCTATTTGCCAAAGAATTTAATTTTAAAATGAGAACAAAGGACAACTCAAGGGACCATTCAAAAGAAACTGAGCTATTTTCCATTCACAGTAATCAACCAAAGCTGCATTTTTCTTTGCATGTTGACTTCATGGTTTGAAGTCAACAGTCACTAGTGATAAGAAAACATCCTTCAGAAATTTTTAAGCGGTATCACCCACATTTTGTCCTCTAATTCCTTTCCTTTTTAAAGCATATGCATTATAACTTTTGGTGACTCCCAATATTTGTATATAATGCAAGCAGGCCAAATAAAAGCATGTCTTAATTTACAGAAGAAATATTATTTCATGTAACTTCCACTATCTACTGGGACTGAAACAGCCATTGCTGGTGTATACTAAGTAATCCTCCCTCCCTCCCTCCCTCCCTCCCTTCCTCCCTTGCCATTTATAATAGTTTCTGTGACTTAAAGTAATTTCAATCCAAGATAATTTTTATGGACATCAGTAACCATTCTCAGATAGAATTAGGGAAGAAGTACATTCTGTCTTCTGAAACTTCTATAAATATCATTATAAACAAGTTTTATCAAGAAGCACTGAGTATTCTTGAATGAATAAATGTTAGACCAACTGTATAGAAGATCTAATCTGTCAGAAGTGTTTCAGAAGCAGAGAATATGGTGGAATAATTTACAGCTTTATGCCAAATTTTACAATTGTTCTTAATTAATTTAATAAGTTCCACTTCCAACTGGTGGCTGACATTGTAGTTAATGACTCTGGTCAGGAAAACAACACAAACTGTATTGTGTAATATTAAATACTGTATTAATATGAAAATATAACAGTGCCCAGGGATGTTCTGTTCCATAAAGTAAATGCTTCTGTTATTTATTGAAACATAAAAAAAGGAGTAAAAAATAAAATACATTCCTCAAACCACAGATGGAAACTAAAGCACTGCAAGCTCAACATGTCATTCTCAAAGAATTGTGCAAATGGGAAGGAGGGGCACATTACATACAACATACATGTAGTGCTATGTTCTGCTCTGTTATGATTTGCATAAATTATTTGAATAACAAAAGAGATTACAAAACCCTGTTTTTTAATCACTCCAGTGAACAGAGTTAAAATTGGAAATTTGTTTGATAAATTGGAGAAATAATCTGAAATCAGTGTAATTAATTTTTTTTTAAAAAAGAGATGCCCAGTGAAAATTTGAGAACAAGAACTACTTAATATGTATATGGAATGGAGGACAACTGGCTAGGTGTTGCAAAAATACCAAGTTTCAAGAGAGCGAGAATTGAGTAACAGGATACTGTTTAGTGTGGGGACACAATAAAACATCTTTCCTCAGAGCTGATGAATCCCTCAGCTGCTGTACTGTGCCAGCTTTGGGCACATCATTTTGTAACAGGGTGGGGGTAGATGAAGAGAACAGAAAGGAGAGCAATTAAGAGTTTAAAAAATGAGAAGGAGCTTTAAAAAGATGGAAGTGCTACATCAAGTAAAGATTATCATCAAGTCCTCCTTGTATCCTCTGTAAAATAGGATCTACTACCTTGGAAATATCAGCTGGAGTTGATGCTTCCAACTCTGGGGGTTCCTGATACTAATCCAGGAGCTAGAGTTTCTATCATTTAGATCCTTTCTGCTTCATGAGAAGAAGCCTAAAATTTCTGCTCCTAAAACCCCTTAAGGGCTATTTGTCTGGAACAGCTCACTGAAGTCACAGAATATGAAAGTCTGGGATGAACACCAGATGACACAGGAGAAACCAAGTGCAAAGGGTACCAGTCTAAATAAGCATGCCTGTAAGCTATTGATGCTTCACTCCTGATAGATAATTTTTGCCATGTAATCCCTTGCTGGTTACATCTAATTCCCATTTTGAAAGAAGTCTTTAGTGTTCAGGAGTTAATCCCTGCCTGCCAAGCTGGTCCTAAATCACAGAAGTGTTTTCCAATATCTTTTCCAGGGATGTTTCAGGTTAACTTCCATTTCAGCCTATTTTAACTACTGACATGTCCCAGCATTTCACTTGAGGCACAGCTATTAAGTGAGGAACACAAGTAGATGCTGTAACACAAGTTGTACGTTATGGCAAAAATGATGTTGCAACTCACACAGAAACACTTAGATTCTTCTTCGTTCTACATTTTTGGGTTTTAGCTCCTCTGAATCATTGCAATGTCAATAAGTAATATCGTTCAATCAGCACATGCTTCATCTTTTCTGCTTTCAGATCACAGTTAGTCCAAATTTGATTGAAGTTCCCTAAAACTAAATTTTATTAATTACTGAAGATTTTATTCAATAAGTAAGTTACTACACTAGTAAGCACTCTAGGGGTAAACAGGTTTACTGAAGGTTATTCCTTTGGCTACCAGAGTGTCTATATGCAGATGTAGATATAATCCATACTTAGTCCCTTATGAAAATATTGCAACACATTACGCATTCTGACTTGCAAAAAAAGACATATTTTTTCTAATATCTTATGATTTCTGATAAGGTTAATTAAACATTCAGAATAACTTCAAGATCACTTCCTGAAGAATCAGGTTTTCCCCAGCTCCATAATGAAAAAATTGCACCCCAAAGAAGTTAACTTTCCAATATATCTGTAGGCAGTGCACATCTTACACAACCTAATTTCTGGTGATACAGAAAACTGAAGTTATGGTTGGTCCCCATGGGACGGCATGGTTGGAGTATTTCTGTCTTTGAGTGCTAGGCTTTGGTTTACATTAATGCAGTTACTCTGCATTTAATATGCTGCAAGGTGGAGTTGTCTTTACACTTTTCAGAGGTTTGAAGTAAAAGCAATGGAGTATCTGGCTTAGCATATATATCATATGATTTTTAAGCATTTTATATGTCTGGACAACAAAAAGGTATGTACAAAAATATATTTTATTTTATTTTATTATTTAAAGAAACCCTGCAAAAATTACTGAATGCAGCACATTTTATTTAGCCCATTCTACTTAGCACCTAAGTCCATGATAGGGTAGTGTCAGAGCACTCTGGGCAGGAAAAAGCTTTTAAGGGAACACTTAGCATTGGATACTGTCTGCATGACCTGATGTCAAGCTGTCTAACAAAGCACGCTGGCACTGTGCACTGAAAACCAGATGCAATATTATGGGGGTTTTCAAAATTAGCCCAAGATAAAGCAAGGTTTTTCCCTTTTAATTTCTTCTGCTTTACTATATAATGTAGTTTTGCTAGATGTATATAGCATATGACCAAATTTAGCTTGTTTCCTAGCAAAATCTGAATATTTTTACATAATTTGTAAACACCAAATTCTTGACGTAAGTACTAGTTTCAGGGGGCCCTAGGATTTATTTCTGCATGAGTTAATAGGACAGATCATCTTTAGCCATCAGTTAGTAGAGTGTGACTGAATAATATGTGCAGAATTATGTCTAAAATTTGACAGTTGAAAAACTGAATAAAACATAGCTTTCAATACAGGGAGGAAGTGCTTTAAAGAGACAATGGCAAGGGGCTAGTGTGAAACATAAATCAGCCTATGCAAAAGTTGGTTTTGATATTCTAGTAAAAAGGTACTTTGTCATGTTGAATACTGAATGCACTAGTGTTGTAACCCATGTTTTGGGGTTGTGACAGGGAAGGGAGTCATGGGGAACAGCAGTAAAGAAAGTAGTTTCAGTTAATGGGTAGCCTAAATTTTAAGCAGCAAAAAGAGAGGAAAACACAAAATCTCTAGGTCATTTGAAGGTTGTATAATAATATATTTTCAGAGAGCTAGAACTAAAAAATAGCAGCATATCCATCTAATATTCAGTAGCTGATTATAGTTTGTACCTGACTGTACTGTGTTTTCCTCTGTGAATCCATGAATTGCAAAGACAAAATGAATAGTGGCATGGATTCTCATAGCTGAGATAAATATTGCTAAATGTGTCTGAGAAAAACTAAGTTGTGACTTGGAGGGAAATTAATTCAGATTCTGCGTATGAACACCTTCTTACATTGTTATAGACTACAGTTTTTTCCCACATAACCCAAGAGAAATCTGAAGCCAAATGGAGTGATAAGGGAGCTAAATAGAATTTAATCTGTACACCACATCTGTATGATGTTTCCAGTCATGAAGAAATAAATGCTCAGATTCAAAGTGAGATTCTTGCAGGAATAAGGACTCATTTTCCTTCCTTCCTAACTCTGATCCTCTTCCTAAACTGAAAACATGTTCAATTTGGTACCATTATTCAAGTAAGCAAAGGAAACAAACTCTAGAGAAGGAAAGTAACTCCATGCCACTGCTGTCAATTTTAATTTTTTTTTCCTGTGATATGCTAATAGTTGCTAAATATTGCAAAAAAATATGCTCCCGACAAAAGAAAGATTTTTGAAAAAAATATAGTGGTATACTTAGCTTAAAGTCCTCTTTCTGACAGCTTTAATCATTCTTAGCATGAAGCTGATGTCACCTGACCCTCTTCTACTCTAAATCAGAGTAAGAACATTCAAGTCAATATGCACTGGTCTGAAAATGTCTAGAATGAGTTCATCAGGGCGGGCTGAACAAAACAGTGTTGGCTGATCTAATGCACACAATCAATACTACTTTACTGCATGGCTATTTGTAGTCACAAATAGATGAAGGTTAATGCAGGCATTGCCTTTGAGGGTCCCAAGGGCAGAAGCTTAATCTCCTTTTCCCTCAATGACACTACTAACACTTAAAAGTATTTACAGGGGGAGCACTGCTCTGACAATGTATGATTCATGTTTGCCATGCTGTTTCCTAGAATAATCTTACTCTTGTAAGACTGAAAAATACAACACACATTTTTATGCCAATAGGTACTAGAAATTTCTCATTTCTTAGGATTCATAATAAATTCACACATGTTTACGTATACAATTTTTACTTTTCAGTAAAATAGTCAATGCTTTTGCCAGAAGTTCTGGGAACACCAGCAACATAATCTACCAAAAAGGCATGCGGTTTGTAACCTAGTCTTTAAAAAATAAAACTACACTTGACACTGTGCACCAACAAGGCTATCTAAGTATCGGTCTTCGCAGGCTGGATAATACATTTTCAGACAGTATACTCCAAGGCTTGCAGAATTCACCAAGAAATAAACACGTAGTCTAACTTAATTGTTAATAATTCACTGCAGATTAATATGTTACTATTCTCCCTCTGTGTTGCACACAGCATAACCTTCCATGCTGTAATCTTACTTAACAATCCATTTTCTCTTAAACTAAATATACTCTAAATCTCTTCTGATATTATTCATAAGACTTTAAAATATGTAACAAGTTACAGCATCTCATTTATCCAGCCTTCCTTATTTAGTCACAGAATACTACATTTATAATCCAGTGTCATATTTCTGTTGCTGTTTGTAGGCCACCTAAACTGTGCCCTTGCAGCACATCAGCAGCTCCCAGACTGAATTACAGTCTTCTGTACTATTAGAGGTATTACATGCCTAATTATGAGCTCACTTCAGAGTGGCACTCTGAAGCACAGCCTTCCCCTGCATCTCTGATTACTGCTGCAATTAAGGCTTAACTAAATTCCTGAAAATTAAGAATCCCACTGTTCATTTGAGATGTTAGGGCAGACCCTTCTCTATTGCGTTTCACAAACCCTATGTCCTTACTTTTAAGGCCTCTATAAAATAGTTAATAAGACAGTTACCAAACAGCAATAGTTACAAAACTGGATACTGTTTCTATGATGTCTGCTTCACTAAAACTCAAATGTGGAAAAATGGCCATGGTATCTGTTTCCGATTATTTTTTTTAATATGTTGTAGGTATTGTCCTTTTTCTTTTTAAGCTAACTGAAACACAGCTGAGTATCCACAGAAGACATTGTCTTTCTGCTAGAACACACAGAATCCAAATTCTGATTTTTACTTAAATCAAATGCAAGAAGCCATGAAGTAATAAAGGGTACAAATCTCACATGTAATAAGTGATAGGAACAAGGCTCAGACTGTCAAGATTTAAACTGAATGAATAACTAAAAGTACTATTCTTGTTTTCCTGCAGACAAAACCATCAATGCTCTGGATCTTTTAGGAATTTACTTTATTAATTATAAGCCAGAGGTTTTTCATTCATGTTAGCCACACAAATTCTTGTATAAGAAAAGAGTCGTAATAATTTCAATGCTATTGGAAGGTTACTATGTTTTCTATCCCACTGTGATATAAACAGTGATTAAAAACTGTGACAAAAATAAGATGATTTTACAGTTAAGTTAGTTTAGCTATAGTATATTGCTTCAGTTTTCATAGGGAGTGAAAAGGTAAGAAAGAAGAATAAACACCAGGAAAAAAACCCACAACAATAAGAGAACAGGGTATTCTTCTCAAAATTTGCCAGTCTCTGAGGATGAGTGTGATTATGGTGTCTGGGCTTTTGTGGAGGAAAACAACAGTAGTCACATGATACCATATATCAATTTCTGCAAGAGGAAAAGTACTGAGCTAAGAAAAGGGATGCAGCTCCTCTTCAGTTGTATTTAAGTTGGTTTCACTGGCTTTCTTGTAACAATGGAAAAAAATAAACTGAGAAAAGACTGTGTAAGTCTGAAGAATAACTTGAGGGCATATGGGAACAAAGGCAAGTGCAAGTCTTTAAGTCTGTGTAGGACATACTTCAAAACGCATCTAAGTCAAAAGCATAACTGGAAAACTGTGGTAAAGGTGAATACAAATAAACATGTGAAAAATGTAAGATTTAGGATATACTTATAATCTGAGAAGGAATATGAGCCCTGGTCACTAGAGAAAGATTCTAAAAGGGAGTTAGTCTTTTTAAAATAGCAAAAGGGAAGACTTTAAAAAAAATAAAAATCTACCCCCCTCCCAGTTTTGTTGTCCTAGTACCTTTGGAGTTACCACACTGATTAGGAATAATATGACTGAATGAACAAATCAAGTTGACAAGTCTATTCGAAATATTTTTGACTTTTAAACTTTATCTGTGATTTGTCTCCAGAAGCAAAGGTTTTCCCGAGTGTTACTAAAGACCTGAGACCTTACTGCATTTTTCCCTCTCTAAACTTATCAGGTGCTGCATGTTTGTCCTCTGGATCATAGGAAAGGGCAAACTTATGTCCTTGGCTGGCTCTCCCAAACCCTCCGAGCACACAGATTTGTTCTTTAAACATCTCTGGGACCAAACTGATTGCAGTTACACTGACATAATGTGGAAATGCAGAGCTGCATGTGTTGCCTTCCACCAGCAGATTTTTTTCTTATTCTTATACTAGTTATTTGATACAGGGCTTTTTCCTTGAAAGAAAATAAAAATTCAGACCAAATTGAATCACTGGATCTGTGTAGCTTTGTATTTGTGCCTTTTAACATTTTTAATGTAATTGTGGATGGAACTTAAGTTCTTGATAGAAGCAAAATTTACACTGTTGTGGATTTTCAGTGAGAATTTCAGACAAAATAATCATTTTTTCTGTACAGTAATGACTGCTTCAAATGTGATCAATAAGAATATTATTTGATGAAATTAATTTAAATAATATTTTACTGGACTTAAAATTATCTCCATTTAAATACGCTTAGAAATGTTGCTTTATGAAAGCTAGATCTTTTGACAAAAGAAGAACTGTAGAACAACACTCATTTTAGATTCATTCCATTAAACTGAAATAAAATGGCTTATATCATGAAGGAAGGTAATCAAAGGCATCAAGAAGATGCATTTCTGTAAAAAATGAAGTACTTTGATTCAAAAGAAATATCACACTATGTAATCTTAATATGATGAATTCACCAAAGTTTAAGTTCTATAAGCATTTTTTTTTTTCATTCAGTATGTAGAATAAAGTATCAGAGGCATAATCACAATTTAATGCAAAATAATCAATCAGGTTTATTTTCTGTTGTCTGGACTGTGTCTTCAGGTTCTTGTAGACCACTGATAAAAATGCACACTCAAATGCGTTAAGAAAAAGAAGGAATAAAAAAGAAAGTTATTGGAAATCTAGGACAATATTCAATCAAGGAAGATCCTTACACCTGCAGTTATTTTTGTTATATGCCAGTAGGTTAAAGCACATTGCTAATACACTGCCAACGGCACACTACAGCAGCGATCATGCAAAATACTGCAGTATTCAAATAGAATAGTAAAGCTTGTTTGGCACGGAATTTGTTGAGTTTATGTTACACTTTCAAAAGGGAAGAATGATCTCAAGAAGCCTCCTACCCTGGAAGAAGCGATCACGTTGCCCATTACTGTGCCTTTCACACTTTGTCCTGAAAAGAAGGGCACCCAGGAGTGCTCAGTAAAACAACTCAAAATAATGGATGGCTCTCTGGACTGACAGGCAAACCAAACCACACCAAACTCTACAAACGATATCTTAAAATAATTCTGAGAAGCAGAGAGCAAGCAGAGAAAGACTAAGCAATTCTTTAAGCCTCTGCTGTAAAATAAAACTGCAAAACCAAAGGAAATGCAAGATGTGTAACATAATCCAATCAGTTTTGTGATGGAGATTATAAAAGTAAAATGTACTGAGGAAACCGATAAAGTATTTTTGTCAAAGAAAAAGAAAACTTTGATATAAAAACATAATAATACCCTGTAAATAAAAGATCATCTCTTTCCAGTATATTAATATTAGACATTTAAATAGAATAATTTCCTCTAGAGGCTATGGGACTCATAAAGTTGTAAAGGCTGCTTAATATGACTAATTAGTAGCATGTGAAATCAAGCATGCTGAGTATACATTTCAATTGCATTACACAGAGAAGTGGCTGGAAATGGGAAATGGCTGTGGTGTCTAACACCGCTCGGGGAGCGCTGAACCATAAAGCTGAGCCTCCTGTGACCAGCCTGGCGAGTGCTTGCCCTCAGGGGACACCTTTGCCAGGGCTGCTCTGAAGGACAGTGCTGCAGGAGCTCAGCCACCCCTGGGTGGGATCCTGCCAGTCAGGGCAACACGATGAGAGATGGTTTCACTCCAAACTTGCTGGTCTTGTCAATCCACCCACTAAATCCATCCTGCTAATTGTTGCTCCAGGACGTGCCTCAGCTGGAGGGAACCCTGGCTTCATGCCCAGCCAGCGATGGAAATACTGAGGGGAGCGGGGCCCGAGTGACTCCTCACTGGGCCCTCAACATGTGGCACCGGAGCAGGGCCGGTTTTGCTTATTGTGGCCTTTAAGGAGGCCTGGAGTTTGGCAAGGGTGAAAATAACCCACATGGGGAGGGTTAGTCTTAACTAAAACATGGGTTAGTCTTAACTAAGTTGGTTTTGGAAATGTTTATAGGTCATTGGCATTATTAAATCGTGTAGAGCAAAGACAGCAACTAGATACCCTGGCAGTGCTGAGTAACTTGCTTTACCAGTTTTCTTCTAAATCCTATCTCCCAGCTTTCACACGTTATAGAAACATTGGTTCACTCCTGGGTGGCTTATCTTTGGTAAACTAGTTTCCTCAGAAAGCAGACTCGGATGTGGTCTGGGACAGTTTGCTCCCAGTTGTACCAGTATCACTGCATTAGCTTTGGCTCCCCATGGCCCCCATGGTCCCCAGCTAGTCCCCCCACCCTCCACCACCTCACGCAGTCGGGCCTGCAGCAGCCACACTCATTTTCATGCCACTAAAAATCCCACCATTCTGCTAGCCTGTAGCACAGTCAATAGATGTCGTCCCCCCTGCCCCCTTCTCAAATCCCTCCATCTTTGCAACTGCTAAAGGAGTGCCAGAGATGACTGAGTGACCCCTGTGCCAAAAGCTGTGCGGGCAGAACATGGTGAGTCCATCCTGTGGCAAGGCAAGCCACAAGCAGTGTGTGCGTGGTGGCTCTGCTCTGCCTGGCCTGGGGTTCGGACCCACTCCTGGAGCAACTGAGGATGGAGCCATTAGCAACCTCCAGAGTTAAAAACTAGAAGAGCCTTGTCCTCTTTTAGTAACCCCAGCAAAGACCTCTGAAATGGAGAAAAAACTTTCAGACATGTATGTAACACCTCATATAACATGGTGGTGGACTGAAATGAACAATAAATAGTTAAAATATTCTTTTATGATGTAGAGAAACAGAATGCTGGTCCATCAGAGTATTTGTGGTTGATTCTACATTGGTATGTTGGAGCATAAACCCAGAGGAAAAAAATGGTAAATGGACTTTCATATACTAACTCAGAACTGCTGTAGTGAAATACTAATCAAAACACCACTAAATTAAAAAGACAACGCATGATCCTTTAATTTACCACAACAATGCTCCCAAAGAGTGCTTTAACACATTTGTGTCAGCACCTTTAATCTTCACCTTGTCTTTCAAAGATATGAAGATTAACAAGTAAAATTAATTTCTGCTTGAGGCTAGACCCAAATAAGAAGATGTAAAATAATTTTAAGATACAGATCTGTCAGACAGTTGTTTTTCTGCAGAAATGCTGTGCTAAAAAAGGAAATTCACAACAAATTTGAACCTTCTGGGATTTAGGTCCCCCCTTCACATACTGAACAGCAATGCAAATCAGCAGGGATGCTGCTGGAGCTAACAGTTATGTTAGATTCCTGAGCACTACCCTAAGCATATCTGTAGTTGTTCAATGAGTATGCTTGAAGTTAATAATGTGTTTAGCAGCTTTCAGAAGCAAAGCCTAAATCTTTCTGTCCTCCAAGTATTTTTAAGGCCTAATTCAAAATAGAAATTCTTTTATTCTGGATTGGGTGGCTTCACAATGACATTGACCTGCTTCCACAGCACTCTAACCGTGTCCCTGCATGCCTAGACAGGGTCTCTATATAGTTCCCAGGTGACCTGTTGGTACTTCCACATTTGTATGTCACTTTTTTAAGTTTTAATTTTTTCAAGAGCTTCTTGTTCATCTATGCAGGCCACCTGCTACCTTCGCATGATTTCATGTTCATCAGGATGAACCGTGCCTGAACTTTAAGGACATGATCCTTGGAAAACAGCCAGCTCTCTTGGGTCCCTCTTTTCTTTGGGACAGTGTTGCGTGGGGTTATTCCAAGCAGTGCAAGTCTGTTCTCCAGCAGTCGAGGGCTGTGATTAATGGGATCTTCATCTGGTAGGAATTAGGGTATTAAATTACATTTAAGAGAGAAGAAGAAGAAGTGGAGGTAAATTCAAGTCTAGTGAATGGCAAAACTTTTTGCTGAATTCATTAGGTCCATGATGCCTTTTAAATTCTCAGTATTGGCATATTTTTTTTTCCTATGAACTGTACCAGGAATGCTAGAGATGTATAAAGAAGAAGTATAAGTGGAATAGTAAACTGAAGAACAAAGAAGAATCTGGATATGTGAATGACTGGATGTATAAGTCGAAGAAGAGATGATACGTGCTTATCTGTCTGTCATCTAGTTCCTACAGCTGAAAAAAAAATGATGTGCCTCACATTTAGGCTCATGCTAAATTTCACATAGGTGAGATTAAAGGCAATTATTTCCACACAGATTATAAAACTATAAAGAATAAAAAAAAGAATGTAGATCAGGAACTGAGGCATGACTAATTATTCTTATACTATTCCAGGCAAGAGTGGATTTAATGACTTGGACACAAGCAAATTATATGGGTATAACACATTATAGACATCAGTTTTTCTGTATTAATTACTTACGTGTATCCAGCATAAATGTAATGCAGGTTTCTCTTCAGAGATGCAGAGCACTTTGAACAAGTTTGAAGCCTCAAACACTTCACAATAAACAAAATTGTGCAACCCTGTGCAGCGCTTCTGCTTAGTTACCTTAAAAATTCTTAAATGTGTCTCAAATATCCAAAAGTACTCTTAAAATATGTAACAAAGGAGACTGAACAAGCAATAGTTTCTATCCGTCATACTGTGTTGTATACAGTCAGTTTTTCCATTAGATGTCTACATTAAGACAGTTTTTTCTAGCCAAGTTTCCTGAACATGCTTATGAAAACTCCACATGTGGTAAGTGTCAAAGCTTGTTTAAATGGCCATATAGCACATCTACTGTTTCCTGTTTATCCACTAAATCAGCTATCTTGTCAGAGAAGTAAATTATATTGCTTCAACATAATTTGCTCCTAATTATTTTTACCATCTTATTATCCTCTAGGTGTTGATAAATCGATTGTTTAATAATTTGTTCTAGTACATTTCTGGGAATCGAAGCTGGGCTGACCTGATAATTTTCTGGGTCTTCCTCTTCTTAAAATAATGACTGTCCACACCCACTGCTTTTCTGCCTTACAAGACCTCCATAGGTTTTTGAAAACAATCCCTAATAGTCCACACAGAGATTCACTTAGTACTTTAAACACTCTAGGGTGAATCTCATCATACCATTTCCATTGAATTCACTTATTCAAATTCTGGTTAGCCAATTCTATTATTCCATACCCTCTGGTTAAAATTGATTTTCTTAAATAGCTGGTCAGCTAACCTCTTTTACTAAAGCAATACAAGCCTTTTCTGTATCATCAACTGTCTGCTCTCCTTTCTCGCTAAGTAACAGCAGTATAAAAAAACAGAGTAAGTTACTCTGACAATCTTTTTGTGCCTTTTATATGTTCTGTGCCTTAGCCTTTCTGACATCCTGTTGTTAGATGACTCTGCTGTTCTTTTCTACTCATTCCAGTCATGGGGTTTTGATTCCATATTTTGTGCAATTCCTTTTCACTTTTCAGGATGTTAAAGAAACTTGATGCTGTTGTATTATTTCTTTATTCTACCTTAAACACAGTCAGTGCAAGATTTTCTGCACTCCTTTTGTCCCTAAAATTTCTTTCTAAGATATCCTACTTACAAGTTCTCTGAGCTCATTGAAGTCTGTCCTTTCTGAAGTCCATTATCCTATTTCTATTGCTCTCAGTTTTCCCTTTTCACAGTGAATATTTTGTGATAACTAAATTTTTAACCAATGCTTCTCTTAGTCAAAATCAAATCTAAAATAACCACATCCTTCTTAACTTTCTCCACCTTGTGGGTTGACACTGGCCAGCAGCTAAGCACCCACACAGTTGCTGTCTCAATCCTCTACCATTGTCCACTTTCAGGTTGAAGGAAATAGTAGAAAGAGTAAAAGCTATAAAGCCTCATGGGTTGACATAAATGTGGTCTAATTATGGAAAGAAGAAGGGAAAAAAACAAGTGATGCAAAGGCAATTACTTTCTACCTCCCACAGGCAGCCCAGGCAGTTTCCAAGCAGCAGCTACTTTGGAAGGTAAAAAATCCCCAGTTTTTGTTTCTGAGCATGTTGTTTTATGATATAGAATATCCCTTTGGTCAGTTTGGGTCAACTGTCTCAGCTGTATTCCTTCCCAACTTGCCTACTCCCAACCTACTCACTGGGAAGGCAGAATAGGAAAAAGATAAAGTCTTGAGGCTGTGCAAATGCTGTTCAGCAACAGCCAAAACATTGGTGTGTTTTTATAATAAATCTGAAACATGGCACCATATGAGATCCTGTAAAGAAATTTAACTCCATCCCAGCCAGATCCAGTACAATGTTTTGAAATTAGTAAATGTTTGCAATGTTGTCAAGAACTCTGTAAGCTATTGATCTCCCTATATACTATTATGCTAGCAGATACTGAGATAACAGAAGTTCTCCATTACTATCGGATGAAGGCTTGCTAGTTGCTCAGAAAAGCTTCTTATAATCTTCCAGAGAAATAGTCTGTACTAGATCCATGAAAGGACACAACTGTGAGAGACTGTGGGTGAGGCCCACCATCACCACAGCAAATGTGTTGTCTCAACACTGCTAAACTCATGCCATCACCACAGTGAATACATTGCTAAGGCAGGAAGATAACACCACTGCCACAGAAGAGATTTAAGGCAGGAAGAAAACACCACTGCCACCGCAGAGATTTATCTATACCTTGTTAAAGGAGAAAACCGACTGACGCCGTGGAGCAACGTGGGGGAGGCTGATCCTGCAATACTTAACCAACCCCCTGTGCATGTGCCCAGACTTGGGGTGAGGGGGGTCAAGGTGCCTGGAGGCCCAGAGGAATGTTGGGCACGTACACCATTGCCGGGTGGGGGGTGTGGTTGAGCAGAACAGCTTGTAACAACTCTACATAAACGGAACCAACCAACATGGGATGGAACGTTCCCCCACTGGACTTGAAAATGAATCGGACTGTCAGGAGGCTGCAGCTCCAAGGTGGTAGCTATCGCTCTGGACTCTTTCCTTTTTTTTCCTTCTTTCTTTCCTTTCTTTCTCTCTTTATCTCTCTCTCTCCCTTCGCATTCACAGATTTATTGTTGGTCAAATAAAGTTCCTTGGCTCTTGACTCAGTTTTGAGTCTTAATTCTGTTCCTGAGAATACAAACAGAACCACACTCCAGTCTCAGACCGGCATGCGACATTGTAATTGTGTCATGGACAGGATTTTCGGTGACACAGAAAGTGCCAGCTTCTTTATGAGAGACTCCTGTGTGTGTGTGTGCCTGAGATGTACCTTGGTACAAAGTCAGTGCAGAGTCCAGATCCGCGGTTCTGTTTGTCTGTGAGGAAAACAGCCGGAGAAGGATGAAGTGATAGAATCGAACGAGAGGCGAGTCTCTGAAAAAGTTTAAAAGTGTGACTTCCTGAGAGTGAAGGGGCGGGTAGTAGTAGAGAATTTCCAGTGAGGCCTTCTGAGGATGAAATAACCCCTTTTTGGTGAAATGGGTGCCCACACTTCTAGAGGTGTTTGTAATGTTTCCCCCACTGAAGTATGGGGCGGAAATTTATATAAACTGGATGACTTTTTGGGAACCTATCATGCTTGCTCAGCTCCCCAAGGATGAGAATGGGCAAAAAATCAGTGGTTCCAACCACAGACTATAGTGTATAGGATCATTATATTGCAGAAGAAGGCTAAAGTTAGGCCTGGGAAGGGAAAATCCATAATTTATGTAGTTTTAGGAGCAAGTTTGGCAGTAGCCATGGAAGATGGGAGCCAAAGATTGTGTCAAGATGATGCCATGGTAGATTCCTTGAAAATGGCAGTTAAAACACTGAGAGAGCAGTTAGAGGAGACAAAACAGCTATTAGAAGAGGAGAGAAACCAGAATGCTTTGCTAAAAGAAACATTAAAAGAAGAAGTGTGGAAAGAAAGGGACTCATTTCAGGAGATGAAGTCGAAGTTAACAGAGAAAGGGATTAGACAAATATATCCCCAGGGGGATTTACAGAGAGCAAAAGAGGCAGCAGAAAACCCTCCTCACTTGTATCCCCTAGTTAAGACTGAGTATTTATATGAGACAGACAACGACACTTGTCCCCAGATTGTTACCCAAAAGGCTCTGTTTACAGTGACTGAGTTAGCAAAATTAAGGAAGGATTTTGCAAGGACTCCAAAGGAATCTGAAACAGAATATGTTTGGAAAGTGTCCTTGTCAGGAGGGGATGGGATTTTGTTGTCAGAGAAGGAAGCAGAAGGATACTGGGGTCCAGGTGTGTTTTTAACTACTGGCAACCATTGGGCCCCATGGTCATTAACACAGGAGCACAAATCACTGCACTGATGCAGGGTGAGGCAGAGCAATGTGGAGTTTTGACTTAGTCTAAAAACCTAATTGTCTTAAATGCTTCAGGGAAAACTCAATCAGTACCTATGGCCTTGGTAACATTATGGTTGCCTGGGGAGGCAGACCCAGTTAACATTGGTTGCAATAGGCCCTTTTCTGACAAATCTTTTGAGTATAGATATATTGAAGGGCAGACAGTGGTATGATACCCAGGGGAATTCATGGTCCTTTGGCATTCCTCAGATCAGAGAATTAGAAATGTCCTGGGAAGAAGCGCGCCTGTTGCAAGCAGCACCTACCCTTCCCCCTTCCAGGATGACTAATGTGAAACCCTGTCCCTTGTCATTAGGGGCCCAGGAGGGTATAGCTCCTGTGATTGAGGATTTTAAGCAACAGGGCATTTTAACATTCACCCACTCCCCATACAATTCCCCAGTGTGACCAGTTCATAAGTCAAATGGGAAGTGGAGATTGACTGTAGATTATCAACGATTTAATGCAAACACTGGTCCCTCGACAGCATTGGTGCCTAATATAGCTGAGCTAATCTCACTCATTCAGGAACAGGCTCATCCGGTGATGGCCACAATTGATGTGAAAGGTATGTTTGTCATGGTTCCCCTGCAAGAAGAGGACCGTGATCATTTTGTTTTCACATGGGAGGGAAAACAGTATACCTTTACTCGCCTTCTTCAGGGTTATAAACATTCTCCCACCTTAGCACATCATGCTTTGGCAGAAGAATTAGCCCAAATTCTCCCAGAACCAAAAGTTAGAGTTTATCAATACATCTATGACGTTTTGATAGTAGGGGATCAAATTATTCCAGTACAGGTGACACAAGGAAAGATTATACAGGGCTTAGAGTCCCTGGGACTCCAGATACCAGAGGAAAAGATACAAACTGCTGCAAATTAAGTGAAATTTTTAGGGATATGGTGGAGAGGAGGTTCAGCCTGTATTCCTCAGGACACCCTTTCGACACTAGAGCAGTTAAAATTCCAGAAAATAAAAAGAAGCTGCAGCATGCTTTACGCTTATTGGTCTTTTGGAAAAAAACATTCCAGACTGCAATAATCGCAGGGCCCTTATATGACCTGCTGCGAAAAGGAGTAGCTTGGGAATGGGCTCCAGCCCAGGATGAAGTGTTACAGCTTTTGGTGTTTGAATCAAACACCCACCAGACTTTGGGTTCTATTCATCCCACTGACCCTGTTCAGATTGAGTGGAGGTTTGCACACTGAGGATTGTTGATTCATTTTTGGCAAAAAGGACCAGAAGGTCCTACCTGCCCGATCTGATTTTACTCCAGGAGCTTTAAGGATGCTGAGAAACAGTACTCTAATTGGGAAAAAGGATTGTTTGTAGAAAGTGTTGCTCTTGGAGAAGCAGAGCGAACCATACGCCAACAGCCTCTAATTTTGAGGGGACCTTTTAAGGTAATTAAACCTGTGTTAGCAGGAACTGCCGCCTGCTGACGGGGTGGCCCAAAGAAATATTGTGAGAAAATGGTATGCTAAGATTGAACATCATTGTAGTGTCTTTACTGTCACTGAAGGCACCCCTAAACAGTTAAATATCCAAGTAACAAATGCCCTGGAGGGGGATACCCCTCCCCCTTCTGTGGTAAAAATCACTCCTGCTTTTTCGGAGGAGTTGCAGAATGTGTGGTTTACAGATGCCTCTGCTAAGAGAGAGGGTAAACAATGGAGATACCGAGCTGTAGCTATTAATGTAGATGGTAACAGGGAAATTATTACCGAAGGTGAGGGCAGTGCTCAAGTGGGAGAGTTAGTGGCAGTGTAGAGTGTGTTTAATAGCAAGCAAGGGGTTAAGACTCCGGTGTATATTTACACTGACTGGTTTGCAGTGTTCAAAGGATGCACGGAATGGCTCCCTTTTTGGGAACTGAATAACTGGGAAGTAAACCAAGTGCCAGTGTGGCAAAAGGAGAAGTGGCAAAACATATTAGATATTGCCAAACATGGGGATTTTGAGGTAGCATGGGTACTGTCTCACCAGGAAAGGGGCACTGGCAGGCGAATGGAATGACAGGGCAGATGAGCTGGCCAGAATTGCCCCTTTGCAGCAGGAAAATCAAACCGGGGAAAACTGGGACAGACTTTTGGAATGGCTACACGTTAAGCGTGGTCATTCAGGGTATAATGATTTATACAAAGAGGCACATGCCAGAGGTTGGCCTGTCACTCGGGAAACTTTCAAAACCTGTATTTCAGCTTGTGAACAGTGCAGGCTCCGACTAGAGTGACACCCTATGGAAGATTCCCCCCTTCATTTGAAAGATAAAAAGTGTCTCTGGGAAACTTGGCAGATAGATTACAAGGTCAGAAGGGAAGCAGTACATATTAGTAGGCGTGGAAGTGATTTCTGGCCTAGTTCAAGCTGAAGCATTTCCATAAGTGACTGGGGGAAATACAGTGCGAGCCCTGAAGATTTGGTTTAGTTTTCTCCCCAAAACCTGATTCCCTTCAGTCAGACAATGGCAGTAATTTTACTGCTGCCACAGTGCAGGAGTGGGTGAGGGAAGAGAGAATCAAGTGGGTATTCCACACCCCATATTATCCCCAAGCTAATGGGATAGTAGAACGAACTAGTGGACTCTTAAAATGATTTCTGAAACCTCACAAGACACATTGGGTGGAATGCCCTTGGGATGCAGTTACCCAAGTTAATGATTGCTGGGGAATAAATGGATGTCCTCGACTGAATGCCTTTTGTCCTAAATCCCTGACTTTGAACCCAAAGTCTCAGACTCTTAGTATTCCCGGAGAACGAGTTTTTTCTCCTGGACAGCCTGTGTTGGTAGAAATGCCAGCCATTGGAGCCGTTCCTCTCATGCTCACTGAACCTCTTAATAAATATGCTTGGAAAGCCAAAGATGCTCATGGAAAATAATATAAAATCAACACTAGGTGGATTGCTCCGTCCTTCTAATAACAATTTACTTCTGGTTCCTTTGAAGGAACCCTGCCTGTTTTTCTTTTCATTTCTAGGTGAGGACTCTGGAGCCTACCTGAAAAAAGAAAAACCCATATGAAGCTGCTGATCATCTGTGTGGCTCCATCAGTATTTGCCTTGTTAATATTTATAGGATGTTTAGTATATCATTGTTATGTTATAAGTTTAATTTTTGTTTAATAGGTATCTATGTTACACATATATTGGAATAAGTAACAATAATTGCCTATTTACAATTCATATAACAATGTAGACTGGTTAAAAATAAAAATAAAAAAGCAAAGAAGGAAACCGCTAGAAAAGCATAGATGAGGATATTGTAATGCTTTTTATATTTTTCCACCTCAGCCATAAGCTCTTGATGTGTGACACAGACCCTCTGCCTAAACAGCAAAAAGAGAAAAAGAAAGGTTTTGATCCCCTTTATGATTAACCATCTAGGTTAAACGTTTTGAAAACACCCACCTTACAGAATGCTTAGAGGGGGAAATGCACACTCTAGACCTTTCCTCCCTGGCAAGTGACGTGGCAATCTAATGGTGAGAAAACATTACATTGAAATCAAAGCCCTGTCGTTTGGCTATACTGCCATAAATGTTACTGTTAGCAAACTTACCAGAGTGGCAAGCTCAGCAAATGGGTCTGGGATTTCATCTGGACACTCGGTAGCCATCTTTTATCACATGAATGATCTGTGTATGCTTTTGAGCATAATTTTAAACCCCACAGAATGTACTGGAACAATCTGGAAAGACCGCACATATGAAATCCCTATAGTCTAACCACGATAGTGATGCATGTTTAAAAAGAATGTGTTAAGAAACTATAAGTATTTATAGTTCATTTAAATAATATTGATTCTTATTGTTACTTAAGTAGAACATATAGCTATAATAATTATTTTAGTTTTCTTTTATAGGTTGTTATTATTATATATGTATCTTACCCAACCCTTTTGATTTAATTTGAAAACTGTGTGTTGGACACAAAATAAATTCAATGAACTACTCGACAGCCAGTAAACAACAAATAACAATTTATTAACAAACAAGAACTAGAGACTGGATAACAGAATAACAACCCAGCAAAGTCTCATGTGACAAAAATAAAAAAAACCAGCCTGGAGACTTCTTCACTCATGAGTCCAGCACAGTCCCGAATAATGTTGGGGTGGTAACTTCCTCTGTTTCCTCCACGATACTCTGTACCTGGTCCTTGGTGTTTTCTTCACAAGGTGACAAAGATGAACAGGAATGAATAACAGGTCACATGGTAACTTTGCTGGAGATTAATATTTTTCTTTTGTTTATACCACGATCTCCCACACTTTGTTTTGGTATTCCATGAGATCCACTACTTGGGAAGAATTGCGAAGAGGAGATTGCACTCTTCTGTACCGGTGTGACCAAAAGCACTCACAGAAACACATACTGATGGTTGCCATAATCACAAAAATGCAAAGGCCGAACAGCAAAGCTGTGCAGTGTGTCGTCTCCTGCTCCCATCTTCTCAAAATGGCAAGGATTGTTTGTGGTGGGACGAGCGAGTTGTCCATGACCCTCCTGGTCAAGTTTCAGGCTAACACCCTGACCAAAATTAAGGCTTGCCTGCACAATGAAAAACGCATGCGCAGCCACAACTTGGACCCAGCCTTAAAGGGGCATGAAAATTTACCCTTTTAAAATGCCCACCTCCCGGCTCCTGACTCTCAACCCCCACAGACAAACCTTATATGTGCTAAAAAATGTTTGGTTTTTTTATTGTTTGTTATGTGGTCTTGCTATGCTGATGTTTTTATGATGTATCATTCCATGTTTTATACATTTGATTCAACATGTTGCAGAGTGTTATTCTTTATTTTCTTTTACCTAAATTCACGACAGAAGTTTCTAGACCCAGATGGTACATGCGCATTAAGCTAAGGGGACATGGAAATCTATTTCTGCTACTGCATATTCTGATCCCAGCTTTGGCAGAGCAGGGCTGCAGACCGTGTAGACCACGTGGACTGCAATCGCTTCGCTTTGTGTTGTCAAATTTGCGGGAAATAATGGAATACCTGTATGTTCTTGTACCAATTTGTTTTGCAACCTTTGTTTTGCTAAATATTGCTGTAATTTTTATGATTATACTTATTACTTGCCCTTGTGAATGCACATCTTGTAATTGCCCTTGTAACCCTTCTTCTTCTTCTTTTGCTCCTGAAATCAGGGACCATGAAACAAGGTTCTAACAAATTTTGGTTTTGTAATGCTAGTTTACTAGAGATGTTGTTAGTTATTAGATGTTGTTAATTATTGTGGTACGTGTTACCTCTATTCCTTCCTCCTTTCTCTGCTCTATCATTCATGCCACCTCAGAGAACCATTCATAAGTTAGCAATGTTGAGCCACGGGGAGGTGTGAGAGACTGTGGGTGAGGCCCCCCATCGCCACAGCAGATGTGTTGTCTCAACACTGCTAAACTCATGCCATCAGCAGGAAGATAACACCACTGCCACAGAAGAGATTTAAGGCAGGAAGAAAACACCACTGCCACCGCAGAGATTTATCTATACCTTGTTAAAGGAGAAAACCGACTGACGCCGTGGAGCAACGTGGGGGAGGCTGATCCTGCAATACTTAACCAACCCCCTGTGCATGTGCCCAGACTTGGGGTGAGGGGGGTCAAGGTGCCTGGAGGCCCAGAGGAATGTTGGGCACGTACACCATTGCCGGGTGGGGGGTGTGGTTGAGCAGAACAGCTTGTAACAACTCTACATAAACGGAACCAACCAACATGGGATGGAACGTTCTCCCATGGACTTGAAAACGAATCGGACTGTCAGGACGCTGCAGCTCCAAGGTGGTAGCTATCGCTGTGATCTCTTTCTTTTTTTTTCACTTCTTTCTTTCCTTTCTTTCTCTCTTTATCTCTCTCTCTCCCTTCGCATTCACAGATTTATTGTTGGTCAAATAAAGTTCCTTGGCTCTTGACTCAGTTTTGAGTCTTAATTCTGTTCCTGAGAATACAAACAGAACCACACTCCAGTCTCAGACTGGCATGCGACAACAACCTAAGACTCTTTGAAGTTTCCTCATAACTTTCTACAGGTCTCTCTCTTATCCCCATCTTGTCTGTAGAACAAGTACTTATGGGAAACCATTCACAAGCGCAGAGCTAGAAGTACATATAAATGCCAGAAAGCACAGAACACCTTCAAAAATCTTTTGAAATACTGACACAGGGACACAGTGGACCATGGCTACCAGTAACACCTACAGCACTTAATAGCATGCGGGTGAGAGTAATAATAAAGCAGGGGTTATTATCTCCAAAAAGAATATTTCTATCACTTCAGCTGAGGACAATTATGATAACATTTTACGTTACTATTATGTACCATGCAGGTTCAGATATAAATGCTCCTGACTGTCTCATTCTGAGATCTAACCCTTGAATTTCCATCTGAAGCTTTCGGACCACATCAGACTTGAAAAAGTCCTGTTCAGATGTGTCTGATTTCATTGCTGACCTGTTGTTCTCAGAGACAGTCTATCTGCATTTCAGCCACAGTACAAATCAGCCCTAACTCCTTTAATGTATCTGGAACATATATTCTGTAGTACTTCTCTGAGAAGAGAGGTTTATTGAGCAGAAATTCATGTGTGCATGTTTGCCTGTCAATCCCCCTAACAATCTGTAACGCTTCGCTAAGCTTAATTGATTTGGAAAAAAAAGTGGTTTTTTTTCAAGTTTGTACAAGCTATATGAAAAAAGGTACCTGGGAGTAGGACAAAGACACTACCAATGCCCTCCTGAACACCCAAGAAAGAAGTACAATCTTGTTAGAAGTTGGTTCTCACCCTTGACACACTAATCAATGAGAAACCAGTTCTGTTGCTCTGAAATTATTAGTTATTTCACTGATCCCTGCAAATAAAAAAAGCCACAAGAACCAGGTAATATCCAAGCAATAAAGCATAAAGATTAAAAACTGAAATATCACTCAATTAAAAAAAAAACAAAACCAAACAAAAAAGAATATTGATTGTAGTTCTAAAAGTAAGGACATTAATAAACGCTTCACAAATCACCACATCAGTCTTTTTGTCAGTAGGCTTAGTAAATGACAGATTTATATTTTTATTGTGCACTTCATTATAATTTTGTTAAACATTATATTTTTATATGGGCCTAAAGTCTGCTTCTCTTCTCCTGCACTTCCCTTTTCACTGTAGAAAAAGTAAAAGGAATTGTGGAAGGAAAATTAAATTAACAGTGTATAAACACATAAATAAATATATTTTTAATGCAACACATATTTAAATTCAAAGCTTGAATTCCAGACTGAGCATTTTGATGGGGTCTTACACCTCTCAGTGCTCACCAAGAACAACCCCAGTGGCTTTAACTTCCCTGGAACAAAACCTGTCCAAGGCAATTGTATTCTGCTACTTCATCCTAAAGAAGTATCACTGTCAAATATTTCTTCAAATAGCTTTTTAGTATAGCAAGACTATATGTGTAATACCTCTAACAGTTTAAAGCCGCAGCCCCTTATTTTGGATTTTTCTTGCACTGGCAAAAGGCATCCATGGTGTGAATACTGAGAAGGCAGAGACCAGCTTTTTGGCCTCAGTAAAACATAAGGTATTTTCACTAAGAAATAAAATTCTGGTCTAACTAATTTAGTTTTATCTATTTTTCTGAATGACTGTATTTTAATTTAAATATCCTAAGTATTTTCTGTCTTTACAGCAAACTCTGGTGTTTGTTTCCAAACAAAAGAAGGGCATTATATGCATATTGTAATATATGCATATGAATCTAAGTATAAGTCAGGAATTTAGTTTGCTGGGCTTACTTCTAGTTAGTGTAAGTTAATTTTTAAGACAAGCATCATATCAGAGTTTATCCCTGGCAGTTAGAACATCTTGCTCCAGAATAAGTCAACAGATACATGTAGTGTCAGACAATACAATACTGGCTCTCACTCATATACAAAACTTTTTGGTGTGTACAAGATCTTGATTATATTTTGTATGAACAACAAAAAGTGAATGGAAAAAAATTCCTTTGTCTCATTCATGGCCTCCTCAGTGACATTGGTAGATACATTTCATGTTACCATAATTTTTCTAATAAAAATTGAATTGTAGTAAGTTAATATGAAATCTCACTTACCTGTAAAGTGCTGAAAGTGGCCGCTTGTTGCCAGGTTTTGGTCTGTATGGTTTTGGTTCTCCTGCCATGTTGATATCTGAAAGCAAACATGTGACATTAGTAAGCCAAACGTCTGGAAGTTAGAGTGAGTTTGCAAAGGCACCTTCCAGACACTGAAAATGAGTAATAGACAGTGAAAATGGACAGCATACCTAATACACCTTTCTAGTTTTTACCACTTCTGAATTAATGCTATAAAACATTCCTAAAAATTCTTACTGTAATGCATGAGGATTTTAGGCAAAATGTCAGTTATTTGTAACAGAGAGAAATGACCTTTTTTACACATACATGAGTTTCCACTCTTGAAGCTGAAGCCAATAATGGCTTTCAATTACAAAAGAAGATTTGAATGGTAATTTACATGTTGAGACAAATTATGATCTCAAATCAAATTCTGTTCTGGAGGACTATAACGGTTCTGAAGACTTCCCCTTTAGGATCTGGAGAAATGCACATTGGTCTTTAACTGCCACTTCACTATCCACTCAAAAAGTGACTTTTCAAAAGCAAATAAGACAGTATCTATTTCCTACCCCAAATACAGCTCCTTTTTTTTTCTTTCTTTTTTAAAATTTTTTTCTTTTTCTTTTTTTCTAGTTTAGAACTGCTCTGGCTTTCAAAACTGTATGGAGAAAGAGAAAATCTGGTTTTTGCACATGCTTTATCGTAGGCAGATACTTAAAATTCTCAACAACACTAGAAATCTTGCGCACACTTTTTAAAAGTTCACTTACATTACGCCTGTGTATTTATCTTTGAAATTTAAAATTATGTCAAGCTTATACAGACACTAGTCATGCTGGTTCTCAAATTACTGTCTCCTTTTGAATGATACTCAAAGACATACTGGGAATTACTTGTCCATAATTTTGATTGCTTGTAACAGTTACTCATGTAGAAAGAAGCACAGACTTTTCTGTGGAGAATACCTTGCCTGAGCCTAGGAAGCTTCCTATATAATTGCAAACCTATATTAAAAAGCTCCCCATTCTCCGATTGAATGTTGCAAAGTCAACATTACGACTAATCACATGGATAAGATAAAACTTCTGATTAGGAAACAAAATCCATGCCATCTGAGTGATGCTGCAGCTAAATCTTCTGCAGTTTCACTAATATACAAAAAAAAAAGTAACATTCAACAAAATCATCAGCGTTATTACAGTGTAAAATTGCTGTGACAGAACAATGTATCCCATTTACCATGGAATCACCTGGAAATCAAAACTTTCAAGGAAGCACGTGCTCTTGGTAAAGTCTATGTTTAACCTGAAATTGAGTGTAGTGGAGGGAAAAGAAAATAAAGCTGAGGTGTAGAATGAGGAAGCACCACTGCCCAGTGCAGTGGTGCTAAAAGCCCAGACATTTTGATTTAAATTATTGTTGACTTGAAAAGCCACAGTAAAAGCTTGAGACTTACCGTCCAGATACTCTTATTTCACATAACGTGGAAAAAACAATTCATTCGACTTTTTTTAACAACCAGAAACATTGAAAATATGTCCCCCTCAGATTTTTTGGCAGAAAAGATTTTTCCATTGGAAATTTCATTCTTCAAATATTTAAAAGAATTTTAAATATATTTTCCAATTAGATTTGATATTTTATTTAAAATTATATATATAAATGTATATAAATTCATATATTTATATGAAATGAAGATTTTTTTGTGTAGAACTATTTCAAATAAATTATATATTTTGGTAAAATTTTCTCTACATAAAGCATTTTAGAAGTAAATCTGATTGTAGTTCCTTTTGTAGGAGCTGTATCACTCTTAAATCAGAAGTTTCCATAAGATATTGTTTCTTGATTTACTTATCTCTCTGAAGTTGGATTAATATTGGGAGACAGTTTTCATACAACCCTGAAATGCTTTCCTGCCCTTAATTTTAAGCAAGTTTATTAAATTAAAATTAAAATTAATCTTCCCCTTCCATGGTTGTTAAAAATTCAGCTATGATTCCCTTATTATAAGAAATAAATTCTACTAGTGTTGACCCAACAAAGTAAACGTCAAACATTTCTGAAAGCACCTAAGGAATTTTGATAGCTGTGATGTATTTCCATTGGCTCCTGAAAATAACAGAATTGGAACAAATTTTTTATCCTGTGACCTTTATGATAATTAGACCTTTTTACACTATTTTAATATGTCACTTTAAGGTCATTGACTGTATTAATTTTCAGCATCTCCTACTACAACTAGGTCAGATTTTAGGAAAAAAAGTAGAATGATAACCTGTTTCTGGGAAAAACCTGAGGCTGTGGGATTCATCTTCACATATTTTTAATGTCTCTCATCTGCTTCTCTTTCAGAGCTACAGCCCCGGTCACTATTCTTAGGGATATGAACATTAAAGGACTTCAAAAACTTTTTCACATCCTTCCAGGACAGATCAATACTATCTTGATTATTCTTGTAGACCTATGTTTGCAGCTCTACAACACCTACTTTTAACAAAGACAGGTAGTGTAGAAGACTAAGGGCTGTTTGTTATGTGTTCCCTTTATTTTAATCAAGTACTGTCAGAAAGGCAACACTGTAAGAAAACGCAGCTGCAAAGCTGTTCAAGATCAGTTAAGATCCCCTCATACTTAAATAAATCTCTAAATGTACCAGCAGAAAACAGTAAACTATGTTATACAGACAGTAATAGCCAGAATTTCTCTTTAACACAGGAAATAGTTCATGGAAAAGCTGTGCACATGGAGCTTTTCTGTTAATATGAAAGTGATTGAATAGCTCCCCGAGCGCCCTGTAGTAAGTTAAGAATGGATGTAGGAAATGGTTTGAAAAGTTAGAACAGATTTTCACCCCATTATTTTTCAGCACTATCTACTCCAACCTCAATTTTCTAACTAAGATTAGAAGTGAACTTGTCAACATTTCACAGGATAGATTATTTCTAGCCCAGCTGGAAATCTTGTGAGATAACTTGTTCTCTTGCTTCATTCATCATTAGTTTCACAGCAGACATTTACATCTACTAGGTCATAAACTGTGTGTCAAATAAATTTGTTCTCTGCAGCACAGAGATCTACCTGCACTAATGATTCCACCCTAAGGAATGCAGACAGGTATCACTCCTTATACTGTAAAATTAGCTACTGTACTTGTACATGAATATGAACCAAACAACTTGACAAAGGACACAGACATTCACATTGCTTCTATGTGGGCATGGAGCAGCGCAGGGACTCTCACGTTATTTTTTCTGCTTATATCCTATAAAAGTTCACTTAGATATCAATTTTAAGATAAATTCAACACTGAAATTCAAAATATTAAGGAATCACTATGAATAGAAAAGTGACTATGCATATTCCTGTTAGCACAGCAGAGGTTAGTTAAGGTATGAGGTCTAGATTTCATTCAAGGTTGCATGTCACCAGCAGAATATATCTAATTTTGAACATGATATTTTTATTTCTAATTATACTGAAAAGTACCTAGCAATTAATGGGGAGGGGGGACACGACACACTCTTAAAAACTATGCAAACTGTTTAGAAAGCAGTGATTGTATTCAGTGGCTACATAAATTTGTCTGAAAGAGCAAGTCAGCACAGCATGATCTGTGTTTCTCCTATTATCATTTCCTACCATTGCCTGCCTACCTCCTCTGGCAGTACAGTAATGACCAAAGAGATGCTGGTGAGTCTCCCATTTGTGGAGAGGCAGTATCAGCTAGACTTGATGCTCTGCTCATAGGTTCACTGCCAAAGCAATCCAGGAATCTGGTCCAGAAGACAACAGTAGCCTTCAAGCAAGCTTTATAAGTGTAAGCAATAATACCTAAAGGGTATTCATAGCCTAGAAGTATGTGACTACTTAGTATACTAGCCCTTCAGATTCTTCAAAAATTTTTATTAAAAAAAAAAACAAAAGAAAACAAACCCAAACCTAATCAACCATTTTGGTTCACAAAAACAAATGCCATAAACTAGAAAAAGCAATAGAATAAACTTCAACAGGCAATAGCTCAGCCCATGAAAACTGGGACTTTGAGGCTTTCTGCTGCAAAGCCAGGACCTGTGTCTCATGCGACATCTATACTATAAAATGAAATAGTGCCCTTTCTAGACACTAGTACTTCATTATCATTTGTATTAAATTATTAGGGTGGTTCCTGGCATGACTTTTATCCTCAGTTAACAAGGAGACTCCCATGCAATTTCTAGACATAGAGAATGAACATGACCTAGGGACCATTACTGACTGGCTTTTTAGTTGTGGCCACTATGCTTTTCAAGGTAAGACCCAGTGAGAGAGAACAGCTCCAGTTACCTATTATTAAGTATTACTGATGTGGCCTCTGAGTGTAGGCTCCATGTAAGAAAGACTAGGAACTAGGACCTGGAGCTAAGAAAACTCTAAGGGTCTCTGTAGCTCAACAGCTAATTTTCTAAGACATGTTTCATTAGATGTTCTTCCACCCATTCTTATGAATGGTTGCAGAAACTGAGTCATTCCTTGAAAAATCTCACATGCTTGACTTAAAATTTTGCATTTAAAAAGGTGCCATTTTATACTTCCAGACAAGCTGTGTTATTGACAAAACTTTAATGGAAGAAACAGTAATTAAAATTAACTTACAAGGAAAGAATTCACATACTGAATGTGCAATATATATCCAGACAGAGATGAAGATATAGGGAGATAAGGATGTATTTTATCATTTTTCAGATGACCCAAAGTATATGGGATAGAAGAGAAAGGAAAAGAGCTAGATGGAATTTAGAGAAAGCCTCTGGTCATGTGATTTATAGCAGAAGTGAACATCAGGAAAGCTAAAGCTAATCTATCCTTCTTTATACTCTTCCATCTACCAGTCTTAACCTCCCTGCTGTGTGCTAAAGGAATTTTAATGAAGTCATATGACATTTTTTACATCACAGACTTCCTTTCTTCTTTATATGTTACATTAAATACATGTCATGTCCTCCCTTTTCCCCATCTCTAGCAGGTGAAAAAAAGTGGAGAGGAAAGGACAGTTCTCAATTCTGTTCAGTTCTGTGCACAAATTGCACAGCTCTAGAGAGGAAACTTCCCAGAAAATTGAACACAAACTCAAATTAACTTTCAAGGCTAGGAAAATATTAAATGAAGGTCTGGATCACACATTTTCCTTTTCCATAATGGTATTAAAAATAATTTGCTTGTGGGGCTCTCAGCTGCAGTTGAATTTTCTCTTAGCATTGAAGTAATTTGAAGCCTTTTTTGTACAAAGATGACAGCTATTGTTAATGCTTCATACAGAAAGAAACGCTTGTTGAATAGTATATGAAATTGCTTTGTTCAACCATTTCTTCTTTCATTAAATGCTACTAAAATGAAACGAGGCTATAGGATCATATAAGCTATCATTCTTAACACCATTTGGTAACAGAAGTGTTAGGTATTGTCATGCTGGAAAGCCTGTTTCTGTTCTCCAGGGTACTGGGCTGGTGTGAGGACAGGTGACAGCAAAAAGGGGAAATCCTGGCCTGTCTATACACCTGTCACAAACTGTTCCTTCTGAGTCCTGGAGACAACAATCTCCCCCTTAGCTGCAGAATAGATGCCAATGTGCTTCACAGCTGATGTGGACCATTGACCTGCATTGGTTTTTGTCTGCTTGCTGTCATCCCTGTGCATTCCACCCCAAGTAATGGCACAGTCACTGGGCAGAGCTTCCCGGCCCCGTTGGGTGCGCAGAAATGTCATGCCCAGGGAGAGGCATCACTTCTGCCCGGGGAAGGGGAGAATGCTAATTTGTGGTCTCTTGAAGACTGCCCATGGACTCCACTGTGATTCCAGTCTGTGGCTGAGACCTCACAAACTGCTGCTTTGCTGGTGCTTGCATCCTTGCAGATCAATTACTGTGATGGGGCAGGAGTTACACTGGTGGAAGGCTGGAGTACTGGGCTGCTGAAGGTGCAACACAGAGAAGAGGGCAAGTCTTGTGAAGTCCTTCCCATGGGAAAGAAGCCCTGTTGCTGGCAACCTTCCCCACTACTCCTCCTCAGCACTGGGCTTGTGGATTCCTGTACAGGAACATCCACATTGTTGTTTTGCAGGTGCAAGAGATTCAGACTCACCTATAAGGGACTATGTGGCCATTGCCACTTAACTGCAGACCAGTTGTAAGAGCTGCAAGAGTTTGGGTGTTGACTGTGGAATCCCCAAACTTGGTTTGTGCCATGGCAGCCATGAAGCTGGCTGTCACACAAGCACTTCAGCCCACCAGAGCCAAACTATAGATGCAGACAAGTATAGTCTTCCTGTAAGATCCTTTCAATTTAGTAAAGTTTTCAGCTGCTCTGTTTCCACCCAGAGAACAAGATTTCTACATCCCAATTACTTGGTTAACACATGGACTGGCCAATTCTGCACGTGCAGAAGACTAACATTGCCATGAAGGTATAGTAAAGCAATAGAAAAGTACATCAGGAACCTTCTGCTACCTTCAGGGAAAAAAGACAACTGTTTTAATGTAAATTTAGCCAGGAAAAAAAAATAATGATCAAGCAGGGACTCTCATATGATGCCAGGCCCGGTTTGCACTGTGCCTTCTCATTGTTGCTGTTAATGGGAAACAGAACTGGTCTTTGAGTTACAACTGTTTTCAAACAGTGAGTTGTGCAAGAAGACCTTTCTTTCTTTGCCTTCTCTTGATCACAATAAAGATGCTGTTTACAAATAGAAACTAGAGCACCTGTCTTCTTCCAGATCAAGCACAGTCATTACAGGGCAGCAGTTAACAAACTCTTTGCTGCTTTTCTTTTGTAACAAAAGGTAGTTATTACCATGAGACTCAGACAAAGCTTAATGTTGACTAGATGTCTGATCTTCTCAGCAGTGCAATTAGCCCCAAGCAGCAACATTAAACAGTGTATTGGGGATAGAACATGAAAGTCCCTCACCTACCACTTTCAGAATTCAATATGATTTATTCTATGGAACATGCCCTGAACCTCAGTAATTTTTAACTCTTCCTCAAAATAATATTTTTTTTCTAATACTTGACTGCTTTCCTTGACCCACAGGCTTTTATCTAACTCTCCTACTAATGTTAGCTTCATGCTCCAAGCAGTAGTTTTTCATGACAATTGAAATCTATAGCATACAAAAGATTTCACTATCCCCATTGCCCCAATCCTTTTGTCTTTCTATTTTTCTTGCAGATAGTCAACTTTATTACTGCAAACATGAACAAACAATATTTTTCCTAAAACAACCATCACGGTAACAATATTTTGCCAAAACTTACCAATATTCTTTTGTCTGCATTTGTTAACCATATTTCTTGGACATTCCAACAAAATTTACTTACATTTGAAGAGCATTTCTTCACAATTTTGAAAAGTGAATGTTCCCAAGGCTTTCTGGGTGGCACAAGCAGAATGCCTTCCATAGAAATGCTTTCCAATGCACAGCTCATTCTGCATGTCACAGCAGCCCTGGGGTCTGTTCTGGTTTGGACAGGAGGACCCAGCAGCCCTAGGGGCATGGGGCAGAGTCGGCAGGGGATGGTGTGGGGCAGAGTATGTGGGTGGGCTGTTAGGTGGGAGGGCAAAGTGTGTCTCTGAAAGGATGGCTGCTTCTGTCCCTGGGGCTTGTTGGCATAACAGTCATCACTGAGGGGTAGATACATTTTTGATACCCTGAACTTTGCTGTCAAAACCTTCAAAGGTAGGGCTGACCTTGGAGGTATTCCCACAGGCTAGAGGCTTTCATCCAGGCTGAAAAAACAGTAATCATGCAGTGGATTTCACTGTCTTGAAAAATGATGTCCACAGATCACAGGAAGCTGGTGGGGGAGAAAGGAATGGCAGGAGACAGCTCTGCAGCCGTAAGTGCACTTCCACTACTTTCCAGTACTGTTCCTCTGCAAGATACGCCTGATTTTGTCCTAATTCTTTGTCTTGAAATCCTTCCTCTGTTCTTCACTGTTCTTCTCTTTGTAGTAACCTAGCTTTCATCTTGGCCCCACCTCACTTCAACAAACATCCCGACCCAAACAACTACTCTCAACTTTCAGCTGTTCAATTATTTTTTCTATATACCCTCCTTCTGCTCATGATCTTCACGTTCCAGCTTTATCTGAATTAGGGGATCTATAGAGGATGTTCTTTTTAAGCTCCAAATATACTTTTGAATTGCACAGCACAAGTCTTACAGCATTTTCCTTGAGATACAGTAATTTTCTCAGTGCCAACTTTATGAAAATTTATGTCCCAAATTATAGACTCATAGAATCATAGATGGTTTGGATTTGAAGGGACTTTTAAACATCATGTAGTTCAACCCCCCTGCCAAGATGGGGACACCTTTCACTAGATTGAGTCTCTCAAAGCCCCATCCAACCTGACTGTTAGCACTTCCAATGATGGGGCATCCATCTCTGGGTTACCTCTGGGCAATCTGATCCAGTGTCTCACACCCTCATTTTAAAAACTTTTTTCCTTACATCCAATATATTGTATATTAGGGTTCTGAAAAATTTTGTCTTTGTAACACAACCATTGTAAACCACATGACAGCGAGCCACAGAATTAGCTCATAAGCTTTCATGGAAAAACTTTACATATTCCCTTAATGAAATCACAGTTTTTTATATAAAATAATATGCTATAAAATAATATATATAGTGATACAAAGGAAAATGCCCTATGACACTTGCTAACCTAAAGTCTATCATTTTTATTAAAAGATCAGGGTTGGGTTGAATAAAATGACACCAGAATTGGAGATAATTCCACTGAAACTTGACACACAGGAGGAAACATTATTGTGCAGGTGATTTACAAACAAATGATATGCCAAATCCAATATTGCTGTATTAGCAATGCTTAGGTTCTAGCCATGTACTAACTGTATTTACTTGCCAGTGCAAGAAGTTCCCCAGTGGATTCAATTTGACAGCCAAGGCACACAAAGGTATAGAAGCCTATTGCAAAACCAGGACATTTAATAATTGGAAATACTGACAAGCTTCAAAATGAATGCTATGCAGTGTTGTTTTATTCAGGTCTCTGACATTTCTGCAAGGAAAATATAAAAATAATTGATAGGAGTAAACAAAATGCAATATCTCATCAGACTGATGGTGCATATACTGTAGTTTTATGCCTCCAGCTGCCCCAGATGCTTTGGAAGGAGACACAAGAACCTCAAACTAGTAAGAAACAAGATTATTTTCCTTCCATTCTCTTATCATCTTAGCATGATTCTCCTTCTAAAATGCTAAGTGGTTTAGGATTTCTTTAAGTCCTAAAGCATGATATTTTATCTCTCCTCCCATACTGATTTTGTTAGTACCTAACTGGTACTAACTGGATCTGGAAATCACTACAACTTCAAACAGCCTTACTAACTACATTAATGTCCATTTGCTCTGTTATTCTTACTAGTATATCACATTGGTGTATTTTTTAACCAAAAAATGTGTTTCTCAACAAGAAGTGAATCATGGTTTTGCCTTATAATCTCGCCACCCTTCATTCTTTCAAACCTTTCTTTTCAACCGCTATTCTCTTTTCCCCTCCGTAATAACCAAAATCATAGAAGTGATGTCAGAAACCCTTTCTGTAAACACAAAACATCATCCTTCTCCCTGAAATTTATTGTCCTTTTGCTGTTTACTTCTGTAGATTTACATTTGGTCTTGCATGCAGATATACTTTATATACTGCTTCAGAGGTTCTTTTGTAAGTAGTTTTAGATGTACTACATATTATTAATGGCATTAATTTGCATATATCATGAATCAATAAAAGGAAACATTGTAATAGGTTACTAAAAATCATATTAGGAAATAAAGTAGGTATTTTGAAACTCATTAAATTGAGTCTCAATATCAAAGGTACTACCAAAAAGTATATGACATATTCCATTTCAATTTCAAAGAAGTAAAAGTATAAATTACCATACATATTAATACACAGTGCTAGTGAAATTCTCAAATTGGTCATTCACCACCCTCTTATATTAACTGTATCCATGTTCTTCCCAGTAACATTTTCCATCTACATTAGCTTTGCCATACACAAAATATGTCTTTATTACCCACAAAGAAAATATATAATTTTGGTTCAGAGACCATAGGAATCAACAACTCCTCCATTCTAAGTTAATTCTTTTCCCCAGAAATCTGTGGGACCATGAGATTTCCAATTTATTTCTTCAGAATGTGATTATTTTGAGCAAACCACACAAACAGACAGCACAAATGTTTGTAAATGGCTTCAGAAACCAATCTCTACTGCAGTTGGCATAAGAAATATATAGAGCTAGACAAGACAAACACCCATTGGACATTCTGTTCCTGCAAGGCTTTTTGGGCTTATATCAGAGTCTTGTAAGGAGTCCAGAATTCTTATTTTTGTGTTGGGTCACACTGGAAGTCATAGTATTTCTTCTGCAACCTGATCATCAAGTTAAAACAGACACAACCCACTCCACCCTGCTAAAATTAAAATTTTCACCCAGGTTGCTAACCCCTATCCAAGGTTCCTGCATTTTCCTTTTGCCTCTTATATCTGTACATGTATACTTGTGTGTGAAGATATTCACAATAGAAGAATGTATTTTTAACTGGAACAATTTTTGTTAAGTTTGGCAATTCAACCTTATCACACAATTTCTGAAAATAGAAGGTTGCAAAGGAACACTGAGGAATATTGAATTCCTGAATCTGGAGTTAAATTATTGCTGTTGAAGTGAATGTTGTAGTCAATTGCTTTAATATAGCCAACAAAACATTCCTTAGTCTCAGAAATGTCATATATGAAACTGTTATCTATCATTATTGCTAAGGGAATGCTGGTGTCATAAACCTCAGTACCTACAGCTTTTAGAACTGTTAGATTATTTCTTTAACATTTTTTTTCCTCCCAGTGCAATGGGAAATTCCAGAGGCTGATCAAATGAAACAGCTCTCTAAGTTCACCTGGAAACATTAATCATCTGGACACACTGCATAAACCGCTAATCTCATGCCTGTCATTTAAAATGAGGAAAGGAGTACAAGGAAAGATTCAGGCAGACTTTTTAAAGCCTTAGCATTGTTATTTTAATTAATATTAAGTCTCAAATTAGGTGCCTAAATCTTGCATTGCAACAAATAAAAAAGGCCAGAGAAAATGATCCCTCTGAATAAAAATGAATGTGATTCAACACATTGCTTCAGCACAGTGTCTCCTATTCTTTTACCTGCTAATGTTCAGCTCCTTATCAGGCACTGAAGTTAACATCATGACATATTTTTTGCTTGAAAGCAGAGGCAGAGATACTACTAAACCCTAAAAATGTTTATGCTGACCTAATATACATTGGCCCAACAGCCTACAGCTAGCTGTGCATACCTTCACTCTGCTCCAACTTCAGCCTTACAATCCTTTCCCATAATGCCTGATACTACTTATCAATCTTGTAAGCATTTGTATTTCCATACTTAAAAATATTTTTACCTATTTTCCAAGCAATTAGACCAAAATGGAAAAGCAGTGCTCATGTAAGAAAGGAGACAACTTTGTATGGGAGTTTCAAAAGCTCCCAGTGTTAGTGTAACTTTTCATTTAAATCTGTGGTAAAATCAGATTTAGGTCAGGGTTTTTACTTTTCACTCTTCAATCATGTATTGTGTAATAATCAGAAGACTTGTCTTTTTTAAATAAAACAACTTACTGAGGTGGAGTGTAGTACACCCCAGTAAGAAGGAAGAGCGTTGCGGCCTTTTACATTTGCCTCTTGCTCATTCACATGGTCTCTGTCAACCTGAACTGTTTTAATTTAAGGAAAAGCACATCCAGCAACAAAGCCTCCCAAGGATTCAGGATGCCGCAGCCGGTAATGGAGGTGTTCCAAAAGTGACAATGGGAAATTCCAGCTGATTGCGTGATGTTTGCAGCTGTATTATGGAAAATGTTATATGGAGAATGGTTGTGAGCTTGTGTGCATGGCATTGCATTATCTATACTGCCCAGTCAGTATGCTCCGTACAGGACTGTATTGCTGTCTTAGCAGCAGCTGCCCCCCATCCCCAGCTCTTTCTCCTTTCATACAGTGATTGACAAAGAAATGCAAAAAATTGGGAAACAATAAATTGTAGTAAATGTGTTCATTACTTCACTTTATGCCATTCACTAGGATACTGATTCACCACCATAACGGCTCCAGGATCAGTAATAAAAATTAACCATTTTTGTGTGTGCCTTGTATTCTTTATTTTGGTGTTATCCTCCAGAAAACTTTTTTTACACTTTAAAGAGTTCTAAAGGCTAAGATTAATAGAAAAACATAACGAACAAGAACACTGAAATGCTTCTCAGCTTCAGCTCATATAAGTGGATGCTGGCCAAGATCAAGCATCACTTACCCACCAGGAACCCAGTGCTCACTTCAAGATATTTCCAAGTTATGATGTGGGAGGGATGCATCACTATTTGGAGCGGATTCATGTTTTCTTTCAGCACACTTTTTCATTTAGGTTTGATTGGAAACAGAGGCTGTTCTAACTATTGTTCTGTTTGCAGCAAGTAACCCAGAAAGGTCCATCTGTGTTTTACTTACATTCAAATAATTAGTTCAATATTTGACACCTTTCCTAAATGAAAAAAACTGCTCAAACCTACTGCACTTATGAGATCACAGCTCCTCCAAACCTGCTCAAATATTGAAAGTCTATAAATCCGTCTCTTCAAGATGTGCAAAATAAACATGTCCACTAGTTATTGCACAGAATAATCAATGTCTGGCTGTACTCTTTAAATGGAAAATTGTGTTTTGTTTCTCTGATATACGCTGTGGTTTTAGGAAGATGAGTTGCATAGTTGAGTATGAAGGACTATCCCCAAAGGAAAACAAGACCCACTTGCAGATAAAAATGGCTCAGTTTTGGGTCCAACAGGTTCTTCAGGTTATGCTATCCCTGGTGACACATGCTGACAAGGATGGTAGTGATTGATGGTGCACAGCACTTTTTTTTTGCTGCTAGGATGCCAGCCAAAACTGAAATGTTATTGCTGTCATGGCAGAACAAAGAGCGAGGGCAGGCACGGTAGGGATTAATACTGTCACTGACATAGACTTCAACTGTCAGAGAGGAATACAACCTGTTGTATAGTAGATGGGGAACTGGAGGGCACATGAATTAAGACCAACCCATTAAGAATATAAATATTCCACTCAGGTCTCATAATTTCATCAGCTGGGTACGTCCTGTTTTACTTCTGCCTTTCTCCATACCTCTGCTTCACAGGCAGCTCACATATGAGTCTGTGGGTTGCCTGTGAAAAATTTTCTGGCATGTGTGACAGCGTATTACAGCAGTATGGATGCAGAAATTATCTAGCATGGCACAGACATCCCCTAGGACTCTAAGGATGAAACTGAGGTCTTGATTTTCGCAGAGGAGTATGATGAAGTTTTATGGTGTATGCATGTAATCTTGTATTTGCAAATACCTGAATATATTTTTCATGCCTTATCAAGAGAGCTAACTGTTAGGTCATTTGCATATGAAAAGCCTCTCCCATACACAGATTACCCGGTTCCAAGCGTTTCTAATCTAGGAAAGGTTTCAGCTATCACATCTTTAGCTGAATTAAATTCTATTTAATTATTTTTAAATAAACCATAAAGCACTGGAAAAGCTACCATGGTAGAGGTATAAATATACTTAATGTACCAGTATATCTTAATTAATAATATCTAAAATTTTAAATCTGTATTCATCAAGATTTTGCAGTTTTACAGAATGCAGTATCTGCAGAATAGCATTAGAGTCTTTGCTTTCACTGGTTCTACTAAAAGTTAAGTAAGAACACCTGTTCTGATACAGGATGATATTGGCAGATGGAAGTGAATCACAGGTCTTTTGCTCATATAGTCACTTCTGTAGTTTGGTCACTGGCATCCCAGCAATGAAAGGAATCTATCCAAAGGTCAAATATAAGTTAAACTTATATGTCCCAGAAAATACACTTTGGCACCAATTTTTAAAGTTTAACCTAAGTTAAATACACAGTGTCAGTTTTTAAAATAAAATAATAAAATCTTTTATTCTGCTGTTTGCTAGCTATATTTATGTTTAGTTACTCAATTAATTATTTTAATGGCTACTATTTTATCCAGCAATAGAAACCATACAAGAAACTTGCAGTATTAAATTCCTGTACTGTGAACAGAGTTAGAAAGCTAAAGATCCACACTTCTGTCAAACTGGCAGTGGCAAAGACACAGCACTGCTAACCAGTGGGTAGCATAGCCAACATACTGCATTTTGGAAAAAAAATCTTTCAGCCATCAACCTAGGTATCAATTTATGTGCCAGTACTAAAAATACAACCCAAAGAACAAAACAGAGCCATAGAACCAGCTGTATTTTGAGAAGATCTCAGCTTTTATTTACTTTCAGAATTCAGCTGTTTCTCCCCTTGTCTCTTACACACATACCTGCAAAAGTCATCACCCTTCATTTCCTTTTTTATTCCAAATAACAGGACTCATTGTACACCAATCACTTCTGAAAAAAAATCAGTCTTTTCTTTTAGCGAGCTACATAAAAGCTGAGCTTTCTCACAGGCAATCCATATTGTGAGAACTGAACACATTTGACAGGCTGCCCTGGAAATAGCTGTATCCAAGACTGTCATAAGCAAGGTTGTATTGGGCCATGAGCTTTCATGTTTATTATACCACCTTGAAATACATGGTGCCTACTTGGTATGCATGGGACTGCACCTCACCCCACCACCCCACATTTATTTTGGCATGCAAACACTTGAGCCACAAGGATCTCTAACAGCTCCATCCAGGAGCAGCCACCCATCCTCCTGGTCTCACACACACCATTGTGGGGTCTGCTGCATCCATGTTGCAGCAGGGGATAACACACTGGGGAAGTGTTGGTGCATCCACAAAACTAACATTTCATACAGGTTTCTCCAATGTTAATTGAAATATTGACATTGTCTATGTGTGACATGGTTCAGTAGTAAACCCAGTATTTTTCTCACAGATCAACAACAGCAGCAGCTTCCTTTTACTGAAATAGCCATGCCCGAGTTACAATCCAAAACAAGAAATGAAATGGCAAGCTGTTTTAAATTATAACATTGTTTTAAAAAACCTATAGCATAGAGTTATATCTCTACAGCTAGGCTGTAACTTGTCAACATGAAAAATACCTGTGGCAGTGCCAAAGTTTCTATTTGCCATAATGGCTTCACCCACTGAGCAACCAAAACCTAAGATTTATAATCTTATTTTTTAAGTATGCACATCTCTAAACTAATTGCTCCAAAAGACAAATTTCCCAGCCATTAAAACACAATTTAAATAAATAAATAAATAAATACCATTCTATCTTTTCCTTCATTCTCTCCTTTGTGGCTCCATATGAAATAGGAAAAATTGGCAAATTTTGGAAATTACAAACAAAATTGATTACTGTGCCCATAAATATATGATAGCACAGATACGGTCAACATAGGATTGTGAAAAATTCAGGGTGGCTTTTGTTTCTGAGGTGCATTTGCAGTGAGCCTGTACTACCATGAGGGAGATGGATGATCCAAAACCTGTGTAGGGAAGAGAGCCAACTAGCCAAGGGTGCTGTCTTAGCTCAACTTCTAGTCCACACTGGGAGTAAGAAAGACATCTGTGGAGCTGCCTCTACTGCCCATTTCTTAGTATCAAGGCACTTCCCTTCAGTTCTCTGGGACACATGAAAGGTGTCATATGGTTTCATTCCTACCAGTATGTCCAAACACTTGACCGTATTCACATATTTTGTGCTTTTGGATTTAGGTTCTCTCACAGCAAGGGAGACAGAGCCAGAGACCAAATTTTCTTTCTTTCAGCTCTAATGCCACTGAGAGAAAATGGATTATTGCTGCTACTTGAATTCTTTTTTGGGTTGTAGTTGAACCAAGAATAGGTTTCAGAAAGAAAGTCAAGCTTGTAAACACTTTGGAAAGACAATGGCAAAAAATTAGGAACAATGTAATAAACAGAAGGCCTTGTGAACAGAATATTAAAAATGAAATGCAAAGAACTGCTGGCTTACTTTTTCCCTTCTAATCTTGAGTGGCCTGTTGCTGACAGTAATTATTTTCCTCATCTTAACACCACTGATCTCTAAATTCTGTCCTGAAGATATTTTTTATTTTATCTGTAACCTTAGATAGTAATTGTTAGCATGGTGATGAAAGGATGATCTTCCCAACTTACACTTACACTGAAAGTAACAAAAATCTCAAATTATAGGTGTGACTTTGATAAATCACAGATACTAATGCTGTAAAAACTGAAGAGAAAATCCATTGGGCATAGGACGTGTGGACAGTGGAGCATGTCATTTAGTTATACTAGAGACAGAAGAGAACTGATTCTTTGTTTATTCCTAACATCTAAAATGCTTGTACCTGTGAAATTGAAATTTAGCTAAAAGAGTTTTGCTGTTGCTTAGTTTTATCAAGCTTAGGCATGTATTCCTGTGTCAATACTTCTGCTTACAGAAACAGTAATCAGCTAAAGGATGACTATGTGTAGGGTTATAAAACTGACATAGAATTAAGAATACTGTTGAACTACCAAGAAAGAGGAAAAACACCCACCATATTGGTAACGAGATCTAAAAGGTGTAATGGTGGTGCGAAGAGACAGAGGCAGTTCAAGTGCAAACTCCTCCACTCTACTGTATCCACAAGAGAATAAATATGACAAAAATTATCCTATAAAGTTTGCTTAAAAGTCCATATTTAGCTAGTCTTACATGATCTAAAAATGGCCTTATGTGCTTTGCATATTGGTGGTCTTATTGAACACTTCAATAAACCAGTTTTTGAGTACTATGCTAAATCACAAGGTAAGAGCAGTTATAACTATACACTACAATGATTACCTCTTTCTACCATATCAGCAGTGGAGGAAAGTGGTGTATCAGGAGGAAAGAAAATCACAGTGAGTTACTAGATATGCACTAGAAACTCCGTAACATCAAACAAGAAGGAGCAGTAAACAACCACAGAGGATGTGAAGAACCACAAGAATAAAGACAAGAATAAAATATAAATAGTTTTACTATTGAGCTATATCCAGCTGTTCAAGTATATGAGCTATGAATAGCCAGCACAACCTCATGCTATGATGAACTACCTTTTCCTGTGAACTCCCTACACAGAATTCCTAACAATGTTGATACGAAAAACATTTTAGTTTTTCAACAGGTGTTAAAGTGTGGATTTAGCAGCTTTAAGCTTAGTGATCAGTAATACAATGTACTTGACCAGTGTCACATTTTTCTAAATGTCACCTTTTCACACTGTGACACTGCACCCAGTCCTGTCAGTCCCACTTACATCATGCTCAGGTTGAGCCCCAGGCATGTTCCTCCTGATTGCATGGATGCCCCTTGTACTACGTCTTAGCACATTTACTAGCTGATCTCCTTTTATTATCCTGCAAGCTAAAGCCGCTGACATGTAAAACCCAAACATGACTCATGTTCTTATATGAGAAATGTCAGAGGTTATATATTGTCCTGCAATTTTATGACAATAAGTGAATAATTACTTACTGTAATCTTGAACACATTACTACTAAAGATACTAAGATTTCAAAATAGTTGTATGAATACATCCAATAATTGCAGATTGTACTTTATACATAACAATTATAATGTTCAAATTATCTGGACCTGGTTTATATTTTTTCCATTTTTTCTTGAAAAAAATCTTGACAAGTTAATTATTTTTCTCACGTTTATACCCATCTTTGTGCGTATTTCAGTAGCTATGAATGTAGCAGATTTATATCCATCTCTGATTCCTATTCAATATAAAGAAAAATAAAGTTATGATGATACAGGAAAATCATGTCTCTTGTCTCTAAAAATAGGTTCATCAGTGTGAACACTTACCTTCACCTAACACCATTAAGACCACCAACAAATATGCAAATTTGGAATAAATAAGTGCTCTGGCAATTTTTGCAGGGAATTATTATTCCTGAAAGATTTAAGATACAAGTAACAACACAGAACCTAAAGTAGGAGGTTTTGAGAAGGAAACAAGGGAAGGCCTGAGCTAATCGGTCCTCATGGAGATATTTAATGAGAAGGCAACTGATCCTTTACAGAAGACAGAGAATACCCAGATACACTTGAGGTACCTTAAATCATCTGTAACATGGTTGTAATGTTGGTATGACTTGACTGAGAGGAGGATAGTTCTTTTGCCTGTTTATCATACAATGTGATGCTGAGTGAGAAGGAAAGTGGAAGGAGAGAAGTGAAACAAGAAAGAGGGCATAGCACATGCAAACTTATGCAAGACTGGCCTTGACAAACCGGTAAAAGAGGGAAAGAGGATGTGATCCTGCTTGGTTAAAGGGATTTTATACTTCTTCTAAAAAATGTGATTGGGATCAACTGTTCTTAGCAGTAGCATTTTATTAAAAAAGGTGTCTTATACCGCTTGTTTTATCTTAACCTATTTTTAAATCTCTTCATCCCTGAATTACTGCCTGTATCTACCGAATTGGGCAATTTTTTGCTAAAAAATTATGTCCCAGGAAAGAAGGAGCCAACAGACTTGGACTGTAAAGATTGTCCATATAAAAGGCTTTGACTAGTGAGTTTTCTCTCACTAGTAAATATTCTGCAATATTTATTCAGATCCTCCCCATTAACAGCAGTAATTAATGGCAGAGTATAAATATTAAGTTTAAAAGATCCAAACTGTCCTCTGTTGCTAGAACTTTAAGATACCGAATGGCTACATATTCAAACGAATCCAAAATGAGCTATAGTAATGGCAGAAGCTGAAATGTAGGCAGAACTCAACTTTTAGCCATTGTATCACACAAAACTCTTGCTGAATGTAGGCAGAACTCAACCTTTTCGCCATTGTATCACACAAAACTCTTGCTGTTGCTACTACTAATTGAGTTACTCTAGTTTACAAAAGGCAAACACTGAAATAAATTTGTTATGAATAACATAATCTTGTTATGCTTACATAATACATAATATTAAAAATATACAGCATTTTCAAAACCCATCAGTCACTTAGACTATTACTGCTGCAGTACCTTTCTTCAATGCTACTATTTGCAAAGAACATCGTAAAAACAACTATCTGTAATTTTTTTCTTGAACTTGTTCTAGTATAATTTTGAAGCATGAAAAAAAAATTCAAGAAGTAATAATTCCCCGTAGCTGCTAATTCATGATCCTAAGAAAAGGCCAAAACTAATCAACTATATGAAGTGTTGGCTGGGACAAATTTGAAACCATGTGAAAATATTCTATTGATAGATTCTACCCTCAGGAAAACTTAATTTTGTAAAGTCACTGTAACTGAGGAGGAAGGCAAACAATTTGCAATATACTCTAAATTGTATGAGTAATGTAATGACTGTGCTATTCCTAGACTGTCTGGATCTCTGCTGGTATGGTTAAGCAAGCCAGAAAGAGGTTCTGAGACCACAAACACAACATTTTTTAATTAATTTAATCAAATTTAATTTATATTATATATATATAAATTAATAAAATAAATTTAATTAATTTAATTAAAAAAGGCAGACCCCAGGGGAAATGCAGAGCTGTGGTCTGTGGGGTACAGGGCAGCCACTGCCAACTCCCACCCAAGAACTGAAGAATATCACTTCCCCCTTTCCCACTTGAGTTATGAAGTGATGTTTTTAAAAGATGGTTACTTTCTCCTCCATCCTCTTCCTCTTCCACATCACTAATGCTTTCCAATAGTGCAATAAGGTTCTCAAAGTAGGAATCAAATGGTCTTGAAAACCCAAGGACAGATGCATAGCAAATTCCTTGCCTCTGCTGCTACATCATCTCTCATTTAAATTCATAGCTGGCCCAGAGTACACATCTGTAAACACTGCTGAATTGGTAAGTACTTTATTCCTGAAATGGAGACTCCTTTACCTCAAAAAAACTTCCCATGGAAACTGTCAGCATGCCCCAGAAAAACTTCTGTCCTCAGAACTTCACTGGAAGTCTGGAGAGGGAGTCTGTTTGTTCAGAACAAGCATCCGAGCGTATCCACTTGGAGATCTGATAGAGGATTTTGTCTCCTGCACGGGGTGTGTTTATCACAGGTAGCTATGTTCAAATGGGAAAAATTGCATTACCCTGGAAGCACATGGCCCATGATAAACACCTTGTATGGGGATTCTGATGATAAATGCTGTCAGCACATATCTGCTACAAAAGGGATATCTTCTTAAGCCCCAGCTAGCAATCAGCTTAGTTCTGATACAGAGGGATTAATATATTCGCAGGATTTTGCACCAGGCAGTGTAACTAGAAATGGCACAAACTGGAAAATAAATCACCCACAAAACATATATATATATATATATATATTCATTTAAAGATGTATAGAATAAAAAAAGCATTTAAAATCTTATTTTTATTGACATAAAAATTGCATTTTGCTTTAAAAAATAATCTATAATTTCATACACATTTTAGGAAGTCTGGAACCAATTTTTTTTAGTAATCTACAGTGCTTCTTCTCAAACTTCATATGCATCTGACCTCTGAGGTGCCAGTTTGTTGAATAGCCTTGTTTGGTGCTAACCAATTTAGCACAAAGTACTGCATGCAGATTTCAGGGTACATCCCCAATAAAATGCAGCAATTTCATAACAATTTTAAAAGATTAAGAATATTACCTATGACCATTTTTATAAGCAAAGGAGGATTAAGATGTGTTTACGTGGGTTGTGTATGATCCAGATTAGCTTTTTGCTGTTTTGGCTATTGCTCATGGGTTTAACACCGGAGCTTGGATAACATTCATGGGCTTCGCCGTATATATACCGGGTCTGACAGGTTTGAGATCTGTCAGAGACTTGTGTTCCTAAATCCAGGGGACTCACATTTACATTTCAGTGAGAAACTTAATAGCAATACTTAACAAGATCAAGGTAAACATCAAAACTACATTTCTTAAAGGAGTTTAAAATTTTTGAAGAAGCATATTTCTTCTGTGTGTGAACAGAAGTAGTATCTGGCAAAGGCCACATGCATTCAGTTTTGATTAAACCATGCATCAAGCTAATTATTCTTTCATACCAGCACATCCCAAGCTTAGCAATGTCCTTGTTTAATACTCTCTACTGTCCTGACTGGACTGATTCAATGATCAGTATAATTAACCAGCTTTGTGGCAAATCAAATTTATACAGCTGTGGAAATGAAACAGGTGTGACCTGCATGTGTTCTTGATTGGTCTTTTGTCGTGGGGCTGCAGTCTCATTTTTTATTTAAGGACCTTGCCAGTAGCTATACATCACAAGATAAGGCTAGGATTTTTTTTGTGTCGAAAAAAAGTAGTGCTTGTTATGTACCACACCTGAACAGTATCGTTGCATTGATAATGAAAGAAAGGTGACATAAAGAGTAACTCATGTGTGTTGATGAAGTCAGGGAGCATTGATTAGACATACTCTACAGACTATGCAGCAGCCTAACATGCCATAAAATTAAGGGCATGATAAATAGCAGGTTGATTACACATCAGGAAAAAACTGATGAAGTTATGCTCCATAATTAATGAATCCCTTCACAGTACAACTTTCCTAGCGCTTATAAATATCACCTGAATTACTGAAGTAGCTTTGAAATCGTTCCACTGGGGAAATTAATTTAAAATTGATGAAAGACATATAGGAGATATAGCTATCTTTAGTATTTCTGGGTTCATTGCAGCCTGCTGAGTTTCCAGCTGTTTGAGCTGTATTTCAGATAGAGAAACCCTGGTCCTTGTAGGTAGAGCTGCAAGCTGAAGAGGAACATAGCAGAAGTAATGTAGATTTATAATCTTTCATTAAGTCAGCTTGTGCTTTTCCAGTCTTGTGACCTTTTTTTGCTAGGTAAAGAGGAAAAAAAAAAAAAAAGAGAGAGGACACTGTGCAGATTGCCCCCAAATACTCTCAGTGAGGACACTGATATAGCTGCAAGTATGTGATCTCCTTCCAAGGAAATAAAAGGATGCTGTTTCTTTTCCAAGACTGCATTCAACTTTGTTTTCACAGTCAGGAGGGGAACTGTTACTTCTCCAAAATGCAAGTTTTTGGCCACAGCAATAGCATGATGCTTTCAGTGCAGAATGGAACTGAGCTCCATTTCTTCTCTTCTCTGCAATTCTCTCTTACTTATTGTAAGACAAGTAACAAGGAATGCAAATTAATGCATAAAAGATCAAAGGGCATTTAATTATACAGAATACTTTTGCAAAAATAAGTGGCAAATAGTTGCTTTGTAGTATAAATAGAAGCAGATTGTTACTAAGAAAGCAAAATACATTTGAGGTATGTGCCCTATATCTTACTTGAGTTATAGAAAAGTTGTGAATGATGCAATTCAATGGTAGGGATCTGGGACGAGGCTTCCTCTGGTGCTGAGCCTGATCTTTAATCAGCTTGTTCTACCATTACCTTTGATCATTAAGAGTTTAGATTCAAGCCCAGAGATCACAGCCTAAAACAGTATTCTATTTATATAACCTACAGCTGTGAGCCTCTCTATAGAACATTTCAATGAGCTTTATTATTACTACTGGTGTTATTTTTAAACAAGTTGTTAGTAAGGACAGCACAAGAATTTCTCTAATTTCTAGAGTTTCCATTCATCATTGGATAAATTCTTCAATATATCACACTGACTCTGCCATGACAGCATTAAATGGCAAGAAAGATCACTAGTACCATGTGACTCTAACATCTCCATCAAAAAAAACACTAAATATTTTTAAATCTTTACCTTGATAGGATGAATCCTTTGAACTTCAATACAGACATGAACTCTGTCATAAACCATTTTGTTCTTATTTAATATTTTCTAGATCCCGGAGCACCATGTTCATGCACTGCCACATGAAGTGTTAAATTATCTTAATTTCCTAATGTTTCTAAATAATTTATGTTTAGAAAATCTATAATATAATAGTGAGCAGTGTGAGTGTATTCTGAATGGGTTATAACTTCCCTTAAAAAAACACTTATGGAAAGGTTTAGAAATTGGCTTCTTAATTTGCATTTGCTTGAAGCACAGCCAAATATGTGGTTATTAAAATAAAATAATTTATTTTTCTTTACTAAATGTATTTTAAACTGATTTTGCTGTTGGCTTTTCAGAACTGAGAGAATGAAAATACATACACAGGCTTTTCTGCTGTTTTTCAATGCCTGTCTGATAAAAAGACACACACAACTGACTTGCCAAGTTGCTTTTACCTCTATAGGTCAAGAGAGACCAAACTGGGGGACAGAACTCTGAAGATTCAGTTAATGCTCAACAACCACCCACGCCTCTTAGAAAACATCAATCTTTTGTACAGTACACTCCACCTGAGTACATAATTTCCCAGGAAGGATTGGATAAAATATTAAAACTCGTAATATACTATTTCAGTAATTCTTTTTCTCAATAAAACAAGTTGTCTGCCAGCTATGTAAATGGAACTTGACTTCTGCTGCTGTCCATGACAACTTACTTACATGGCCTAAATTGAAGGATCCCAGTGTGCTTTTAAGCACACTGATACCCAACTCCCTGCTGGGGAGAGCTCCAGTGATGTTCCCACTTTTACCTTTTCCTAGACACTGCTCTCCACAGAGGAAAACCTGAGTAGGGAGTTGGATGGGACCATCATGTGCTAACCTAACCTAGATCCTGGGGACAAACGCCTTCAGAAATCAGTTTAAATGCTGGCTTAGTATGTATTTATACCTAGATATATGAACAATAATAACCTGGAAGAATGTTTACATACAAAATAGATACTGGACTTTTTAAAAAGTCACAGGTAGGAAAGATTACTTGGGAGACTAAAGTACTTTGATGGTGAAACTATATAACTAATAATATAACTCCAAATACATTAATAACTCCTAATAACTCCATAACATTAATGCTTAATGACTGCGTGGTAGCTTGTGTGTAACAATAGTGGCTCTTTGTATTAATTTTTCTCAGCAAGCTGCTACAGCAAATGGTAGCAAATTGGACGCTTTTATGGCAGTTTCAACACATTCTCCAACCAAGTGGCTGCAGAAACCGAATAAATAGGCATTCAGCTGTAAGACATTCCCTTCGAATCTGAGTTAAATCCCAAAGGAAGGGCTCCTGGGGCACGTTACACGGCTGTTTTCTGTGAACGCAGTGTGTAGGACAACATAATTGTCGCTCTTTCCTCAGCAATAAAGCCTTAATTCAACGCTATTTCAGTCAATGTGAATTTTGCCATTGATTTCAGTATTGCATGACCAGAACCAGTGATCAATAAGAACACCTGGAGGAGATGTTCAAAGGCACAAAACGCTGTTAGAAGCCTGCTTGATGGAACTGACTTTCATCAGAGATTAGCTGGCAAATTGTCACTGGGCATTTTTCCCTCCTACTCTCTGATGCATGTCCTAAATTCTGCAGACAGACATGGACAGTATATATCACTTACGTGTAACCTAACTATGCACAGAATATCTTTACTTTTTAAGTGCATTAAATGAATCGGAAATAAATTATAATGGTGAATGACAGGTATCAGCCACTTCCCTTTAATTTTAAATTCTCAACATACAGCACTTGTTCATCATGTTCCTGGGTTATAAATTCCTGTCAAGAAGAATGTTACATAAGGGAAATGTAAACCTCTGCAAAAATTGTAAGCCAGTTATATACACAATTTTTCTTCCCGCGCCCCCCCCCCCCCCCCCCCCCCCCCCGTATCTGCATTTCTGTTTATACACCTACAACTTCTTTGGAAAGTAAAATTTTTTGTAGACAGTCTATGCACTTCAAGTTGCCTATTTCAGCTAACAGGATCTGTGGACAGTAGCTGACCAGAAAGTCAAATATAGATAATTCTATAGCAGATCTCTTTTGTTTGAATATATACAGTACATTTTGTGGAAGTAGGTTGTAAATTCAAATATAAACATGTTCTCCAAAATTATTAATACCATTTTTAGCTAATAAAGTATTTTTCAAACTGATTTCTACTAAACATTCTGCGCTAATATAAAAATCTGCATATATATTCAGGCAAAGATAAAAAAAAGATGTAAACATGCATGCTAATTTATTTTTATGAAAAGGAAAAAAGAAATCAGATTTCATGGTGACTGCACAAACACGTGCAGTGTGGAAATGGATGCAGCATTCAAGGGCAGGTCCAGCCAATAGAACCTGTATTTTATGAGATGTTCTCCTTCTTAATTTTTTAACAAGACCCTGGTCAAAGTCTATATCCAACTTATTATAAGAAAGTAATATAAAAGATTCTGTGTTTACTTTAAAAATCTCACTAGCATTGCTATTACAATGTTAATTTGGAAAAAGGATTTTTCAATTAATCACTGAAGGGTTTGTTCTCATATAGAGAAGATACTTCATAAAGGCACATATCTTAATATTTATACCTCTGTAGAATAGAAATAATTTATTGTCTGGGCAATTTTTGGTCAGGTATAAGAAAAAAGTGAATAGCAGGAAAATATTTTCTTTTTGACAGAGATCAAAAAGAACCAAAATAGGCTCATTTTGAACATGAGTGTTTACAACAGTTTGTCTGTGTCTGTCAAGATTTACTACAATTCACTCAAAATATCTGTATTATAGACCATGCTCAGAAATCTTTTTTATCCCAGATTTTATCAAAAAAATTACAACTCATTGCTTGTGCATGATTACTCTCAAACTGTTACAGAAGACACTGATGGCTGCACGTTATTTACTCATTGCATGCCTGCAGCTACTCACTAATGAACCTACTTTAATAAAAGTTTTCTTTCCAACTTGTGGCACCTGCACCAGTTTATCGCTGTCAAGTGCAATGCTGTATGTCTGGTACATCACAGCTTACTTATATATGAAAATGTACATTACTGGGGACTCTGACACTGTAGAATGTTCATCCTAGAAAGCTGATCAGTGAGTACCAAGGATGTAAGTACAATTGCAAAAAGCTTCAGATACTTCCTGCTCTCATGAAAGGGTTTTCTAGACAAACATATCTTAATGCTTGAAAATAATTTTAATGTTATATCAGAGTAAGGAAAAAAGTCCTAGAGCTAGAGCCATACTTGTATAAGTCCATCTTTATAAGACTTAATCCTTATCACATATGTTAAAAGGAAGATGTAAAATGATACCCAAAGGGAAGGCAAATCAAATCAATATTTAGTGCATCAGAAATGCTATCATAATGCATGTTTCTATTTCTCAGGACAGGCATCCCATTTTGCAAGTGACCAGTCCTAAATCACTGAGATTTTCTTTGCCTTTTAGTTGAGCCACCAAGGGCAAGCAGGAAGGTACTTCCCTTACCCTACCATTCCCTCCCAGATATTTTTTTTTCAAGTGATAGACTATAAGTTACAAAAAAAAAATTCTTCCCTTCAAAAAACATAGCTCATAAAATGGAAAGACCATTTTCAGAATAATCAACAAGACTGCTGAGTGTTGGGACTCTCTGGCATTAAGTTTCAGTTCTGTGCTGATAGCACGTGTTGCCCTGCAGTAATGCAGTAAAAATACAGCAAAATCAAAGTGTTGCAAATAGCTGTGCAAAACCTTCAGTGAGTTCTAAGGAAATAATATCCGAACACAAGCAGTAAAACCAGGCTAGAAGGTGACACCTAGACCCAGTTTTATGACAGACCTGGAGGTGAACCAAAATCAGCAATAGCATTGCCTTTGGAAACTATTAATAAGACAGACACCAGCAATTTGGAGAACAATGTGTATTCAATTTAAAGAATTACAGTTGGATGGTTTTCCTAAGGCATTTTCTAAGTCAGCAGGGTCAAAGGTAGACTTATAATGCAACATGTATTCATTATTTATTTATCTATCTTTATTTTTTTATTTTTGGTGAAAAGCAGCCCCAAGCAGACTTCATTGTGTAGGAAGTTCAAAAAAACCCAAATAGTTTGCAGAGATCACTGTAGGTTTCTGCAAAGAACAATGAGGAAGAGATGCCACCTCAGTTTTAAGCAGAAGCAGAAAGATTGATGATTATAATGCACAACATAATGTCACAATGCAGCCTATTTTTGAGAATGTTTAACATACTACTAACTCAAAAAACAGAAGAAATGAGATGGAACAGAGGAAAGCAGAAATTTAAGGCCAAAATTGTTAGCTCTTCAAAACTAAAAATGTGATGCTGAATGTTCCATAGATAGGGGCTGGAATCTAATTATCAGTCTTATGTGCTCACAGTCATCATCGTAATGCCATTCTAAAGTACCCGAGATCTCCGTCCCTTCTGAGCTGTGTACAGAGGGAGGAGGGGGAATATTTCCAAAGTAACATCCAGAAACAGTTTTGGATTTTTCTGTCAAAGAATCTCAAAGATAAAACTGCTGAAAAGGTCCTGGACTTAATGTAGCATTTAAGTCTTGGCTGATGATTCACAACCCGTAAATATCCCTCTAATGGTTTATCAGATTTTCGATAATGATTTGAGAGACTTGAAAGGTATTTCTTGAAACGTTATGATTTTTTTCCTTGTAAAGCAATCAATATGTGCATACTGTGCTGCTTGATCTTATCACTAGTTACAGCTGGAAGTATATGACTGAAACATTTATTAAAAGTCCTCTGCTTTTTTCATTTTGTGTGTTTAATTTTGTAATGAAAACTCTCAGTGATTTACTGAGAAAAGATTGCATGTATCAGAAAGATTGGGATTTCTAGTTTTGATCATGGAAAGAGGCAGAGACACAGGCTTTGTCTGAAGTTAAGACCTGTACTAGAGGTCAGATGAAGATGTTCTTTCCTTCTCTGTTTCTACAGAGAAAGTTTATGAAAGGCAACAGAAAAAAAATCAGGTCAGCTATGAAAACAAAGTGTTCTTAAAATCAGAACTTGCACTGCTTACATATGCAGCCATGCAAGTCTTTTCTTTTTTCTTTTCTTGAAGCTGGTATGAAAATAATCAACACCAGATTTTCCCTTAAGAGAACAGATTCTCTCTGTTCTGAACCCGTCAAAGGTTTTTCTCTCTTTTCTGAGTAGAGAGGTGGATGGCAGTGCTACAGCAGTGTACAGAGACTTTAACAGAGGCTGGAGTCCCTTCAATATTTCCAGAATTTTATAGGTTTTAGAGGTTTTATGACAATAATACTTTCTTCAACTTGCACATATACTGTAAGGTTTGTATAGATACTTTATGATCAGGTCCATAGTATGTGTTTAAAAGAGACTTTTTAAAATAGATGAGCAATCTGGATTCAAAATCTAAGTGATGGAAAGTAGAAATTGCAAGTACTCTTAGTAAATTATCTTTATGAGTAGAGTTTGAGAATGTATATCTTGACTTATCCTGCAGTCATCTAACTTCAGGTTCTAACCACTGGTTTTCTCAGTTTAAGAGACAGAATTGTCTTTCTATATAGATTGCTTTAGAGTATGATTATCTTCAACCTGTTGATTGTTATTTTAATAGACTTCATTTTTAAAAACTATTATTGATTTTCCCAGATCTCATATCATTACTGGAGTGCAGTTCCAGAACTTGTAAGTTTTGATTTTTCGTAGAAGACTAAACAACATACAGTAAGTGCTGTTTCACTGATGATAAATTTTGTTATTGATAAACATAGGAGCATTTGCTGCCAGCCTGAGCAGGGCTGAGGACTGGAATTCTATGTGTGCATTGAAACCAGTATTACATTTATATTTCTGACACCTTCTTAGTTTTCAATGACATTTCAAATACAAACTTTCAATAGTATGGTGCATTCATTTGCTAAGTCCCCCTAATGCATGTCAAATCACATAATCCAAATTACATTATTTGCATATGTTAATCTTTTTTAATAATTCTTATCAATCCTTACCAACAGCTGATGCATTTTTATCAGATCACCCTAGCTTTCCAATTTTTCTTTTTGTTGAATCGTTGTATATTGTCTGCTATTCTACAAACTTACTTATGTAAGATGAAGAAACCCCTCCCAACATTTAATGTTTTTAATGAAGCCAAAGCTGGTTTTAAGGTTTTTTTTGTTACCCTAAATTTGTTCTCCATAAAACTGAAATGACTGGCTGGATTTCTTTGTTATGTTCTCCACTTGTATTTCAGGTGCTCGAACTTCTGCTCTCAGACAAATTTTTGGAAGTAATTTCTGAATCTGTACGTGCACTGTTTATCCCTTTCTCTCCCCTTTTCAAGACAGAATGTAAGTTCTTGATTCCTCAAGCTTTCCTCCTTACTTTTAGTATTTCCTCCCAGCATTTACAAGAACAAAAATTCTACTTTTCTTCCTGAGGCAGGCTCCCACCGAGCTGTGGGGAGCAGCATGTAAGTTGTGCGTGTAGGGTTTGGTCAGACCACTACTCTCTCAAAAGATGTTTTTTGAAACAGTTATCTTCCAATACTTTTGATTCACTTGTGCAGTCCAGAAGAAAAAATAAGTCTGCTTAAAGTGTCAAAGAAAAAATTCTGGTTTATTTACCCCGCATGCTTCACTGAGGGACACATGTCTCAAGTTTTACTGTTTAGCAACATTGGGAAATGAATAATTTCAAACAAGCCAACCTTCTCAGGTCACCATGAATTCCCTTCAAAGCTATGAGAAGAGTGCTTCCATTCCTGAAGCCGCTGACTTGTTGAATAGCAATTATATATTTTTTTTGTATAAATGTGATGTGAATATTCAATGACATTTGTGCTCCTGCAGGTCATGAGTGTCTTCTTGCTCAGCCTTATTAGTGAACACTTAATTGTGCTGAACTCTACTTCCTCAAAAGGTATGCAGCAGTGGGAATATCCTGGGGCTATTCTAGGATAGCTTTACATGAAGAAAGCTGTCTCTATAACATGCTGAAGAGATATTCCCTTGTTGTCTGGGTCTCTGATGTTTTAAGGAAAGAGGCAGAGTTTTCTTATATGTATCTGGGTCAGTAACTACACTTGTTTTCCCCAATGAGATTTGGTTTTCCATTCACTTTAACTCTTAGTACATACTGTATTAAAGGCTGCTATTTTCTTTGAACAGCAGCAGCCTCAGTACTGGGGGCTCTTTATTGCCCTAACAGGAAAAAAAAAAAAAAAAAAAAGATGGAATTGATCATGGACTGATCCAACTGTAGTATTACAAGACTCAACAGATGCCAACTCTATTTTTAAAGGCTGAAAGTGATTATGCTAACTGTAAAAGTGGACAAAGAAGATAAGAACAGTAAATGGTCTGAACTAGATGATCTTTGAGGTTCCTTCCAAGCCAACCCATTCTGTGATTCTATTATTCTATAAAATGCATGATGAAAAGAAGGCAAATGGGACCTTATAAATAACAGAATATATAGCAGGCAATGCAATAGATCGAAGAATGCTGATAGGACGAAATACTCCTTCATTTGGAATTTCACAGAATTTCTTATCAGATGATTTCAGTATACATGAAATTCTATCTCCAGCAAGACAAGGATACTCAAAAAACACACATCAGGTGACACCTGTGGACAGCACATCTCTAAAAGCAGCACTAGCTTAAGCCAAAAATACTATGACCTTCTGCAACAGCCACATGCATTCTACATCGCAGCAGCTACCTGCATAACTTTTGAAAATCTTTTATTTTATTATCACTTATTTAACCCTTTAATAAATGCACATGCTACTTTCTATGGCACTCTGCACACAGGGAAATCTAAGAGTGGACAAACAAAATTGAGGACTGAGGCCAAAGTATCATAATCCATTTGATAATTACAGGTAAGGTTTTGACATGTCTTCTATAAGGAGAGAGGTATCAGCAGAATAAAAGGAAGTGTGATGTCTCCCTTCTCATTACTCTTTAAAAAAGCCGCCTGAGATATCACTAATCATCTGTTGGTTTTAAAAGCAGCAGAATATTCACAAGATCTGGATGACACTTCAAAAAAATTTTCTGTTCACAGCGTGTAAGCATAAAAAATAGCCCTACAATTTCAGCTAAGCAAACTGTAATATGCAATGGAAACAGATGTTTTACATGAGGCTGGTAGCCAAGCCATGGCAGAATCATTAATGCATTTGGAGCTCAATTTCAATGCCATTTGATGTTGACAGGATTCTTCATATTGTCATGAAGACATCTGGGACTGGTGCCTTGGAATTCACCCCTTGGAAAGGGACAGGATCTGTAGCTGCTCTTAGGATAACTGTTGACTTTATCAGTGGTTCCTAACACTCAAAAGTAAATGCGCTTTGCCTCAGCTGGTGTTGTGCTCTGATTGTCATTGCCAATGTGCATAAAAGATCCCATGAACAATGAAAATATGAAGCTGAATAAAAGTAAACTCCTATTTTTCCACCTTTGCCTTAACTTTCTGACCACTGGTTCAGGTGTGTAGCAGAGAAGTCCCACACCAGCCTCTGCACTCCAGGCACTGCTCTGCCATCTCCTCCAGGGTGCTGCCACACACCTTCTTTAAAGCATGTCTGCCTGCCACACAGGCCATCACTGTCTCTTTCTTCTCCTTCATTTCTTCTGAGTAACACTTAGAGTGTTAGACTGAATCATCATTAAGGATCATCTTTTCATCCTTTTTCATACACAGGCCTCCACCAGGTGGTCCTGATTTAAGTTGTGAAGCTACACTAGCCATGAACAATAACATGAATTTCTTAAAGTTGGTTTATAGGTAAGTCAGTTTTTTCCAAGGTTATTTTCTTCAAGGGTAGCAGCCTGCCTTGACTCCTGTAACAGTGACGTTGCAAGAAAGACCTCAGTGAAAAATGAATGTCTACTACTTGCTTCATAAGAGGAAGCTTGGAGGCATGGAATCTGATGTGATTCCATGATTACATGAGAACATGTGAATGACTGCCTCTCCATGGAGAAGACCCACATGTGCACTGCAGCCTGCCACAGCTCTTATCCTGACCATCCTCAGCAGCTGCAGCCCCAAAGCAGGTCAGTCTATGATTCAACCCTTTTATTTCAGAAAAGCCTTATCACACATGTTTACCAGTTTTCCAGTGTTTGTAAGATTGCATTTGTTACAATGGTTTCCCCTCATTCAGTCATTAGGTCTGTGCAATGAAGTGACAATCCACCCTATCAGCTAGATAACATCCTGAATTAAGGATAAAACATGCTATAAATCTGGGTGTGCAGACGAAGATATACATGGAGACTATGTGTGTATGTGTAGGTAGGTAACAACAAACATACAGAAACAGCTTTAATCTGAGTTTTGTAGTGATGCAAGTTTCACAATTTACTCTAATATTTATTTTTAATTCTCATTGGTTACAACCATGTATGGAATAAATAAAATATGTTAACTACATAATATTAGTGCAACTTTGACTAGAATCAAACCCAAAGGTACAATGGAAGTGAAACATTAATATTATTTTTTAACTTAGAAGACTTATGTACGATGCTACAGATTGGAAAAAAATAAAAATATATAGAACCTTTATCCCATTCATACAGATAGGTAAGCAGACCCATTTTTTTTTTTTTTGCATCTGCTCCTCTAACAACAGATTTGTAACCAGGACAGAATTTGCAAATACAAATTCCTTATATTTTATGTTTGAAAAAGCTCATTGTGTCTCTATTTTTTTGATGCTCCTTTCTAACCTGATGTACTTTTACATTAAGTACAAAATGTTTGTATACCCTTCTTCAAATATTAAAGAAAAAAATGGGTTAGGAAAGCAACGCTTGTAGTACTGTTCAGAGTGTACCAAATCCAGAAGCAGAACTTCAATGAATAAGAAAAAGCTACAAAGCTCACTTTCATTTTATGCCAGAAGTTCAAGTATTTTATTGAGAGGTAGTGAGGAGTTTTAAAACCTGAAGTTTACTCTACATACATTGGAAATTATATGTTAATATTTGTTTTTATTATTTATTAAGGGCCACCAAAAACACCTTCAAGTTTGAAAGAGAACGTGTTAAATGCAGTGGACAGGAAATGTAGTACTTGTGTACTAACACAGCTCTTACCCTTACATTATCCCTTATAGTTCTTAAGCCTTATATTTCAGAATAGCAATTGCTTAGATTAAATCTATCCTTCAAAAGGCCATTGAGTGATATGAATAGGAGCAGTATCAAAATTACTCAAATTGTTTTGTTTGTCTGTTAAGACTTTTGCACTTGTTAATTAGCTAAGAGGTATTAATGAAGCATCCCTGTACACAGTATTGGTATCTAATATAGTGAAGACAGTTTTATTGATTGGGATCTTAAAATTACAGACAGTTTTAAAAACAACAAAATTGCAACAGACACCCTTATAATTACAAATTTGATTCTAGTTATGTTTAATTCTTTTTTTTTTCTTTTCTTTTCCTTTTATTTTACTTTATTTTTTCTCTTTGCAAATCACAAATCACAGATTTTCCTTGGGGTCAGGAGGGGTGGAAGGGAAAGAGGAAGAAGGCAAGTTCTCTTCTTAAAAGCATTCTTAAAAGTATCTTGTGCAGTTTTCATGAATGACTAGATCTCTACAACAAAAAATTAACAACTCAGCTACCCAGTCCCAAATTTTCTCATTGTACACCATAACCAGGCTTGAACAGGAGAGAATGCAAGAATGCAGCTGGCTATAGAATGAGCTCCCAGTTTACATAACAGTGAAAGTAATCAGTATGTTAAATGAACTAGATTAATTATAATCTGCCTGTATATAAATAATGTTCTTCCACTGCTGCTACAGGGGAAAAAAAACCAAAAACCCAAGATGATATATTTTATTGAATGTGAAGCAGATGATTGATTTCAGTTGCAGAGATTTCAGCAGAGATCTGTCCTGCAAACTTTCTACATGTAGCACATCCATTTGTTTGGGGTGAGAAACGTGAAGGAGACCTGTGCAGATTAAGCTCTAAGGACCAGAAACTGAGGTCAGTGATATAGCTGTATATATCCCTTCAACTCTGAACCATAACAATGCTTCTGTCCAAAGTCCAAACTTTACCTTCTTTTGAATTGCTATTCCTCCCCTCCTGCTCTCTGCCTGAAAGCACACAGTCCCTACATGGCATTTTCCTTAGAGATGTGTCTTTTTTTCTCAGCCTCAGATATACTCTCCATTTGTAACTTGACCTCTTGCTCTATTCCCTTACAGTAACACATACTTCATGACCTGACCCACAGCATTTCATTTTTACTTGCCTCAGTTACCCTTCCATAATGTTCTGGAGGAGACAACGTTGATACTGAAATACCCCTGCCTGATGCCATAGCAATGTAAAAACTCAAACAGGTGCTTGACTGGAAACTCATGCATTTAAAGCCAGTGAATTTTCAGGGCTGGGGTGTCTTAAATACAGAACAAAGATGCATGCATGCTTCCCTCCCCCCCCCACCCCCGGCTTCTGTTTCTGTGGTTTAAGCAATCTAGTTAATTGTTCTGAAAGTTGTGGTGAAGAAAAATAAAATAACTGACCTGGTATCACTGCCTCCCCTAAAGCAAACCATGTAAAAAGTCCACCGAGTGAAAGCATGTCAACCCTGTCAAGTCAAAGGCTACAGCAAGCTGTTCATTAAGTCCTGAATAAAGGATGCTGTTCTGAACTAAACTTATATTTGATCTCTATTTCTTTGTTGATATTATAAAGCAATTACCTATTGAGGGTTTCCATAGTAACAAGTGAGATAATTTTTTGTTTTAAAGCTCTTTTATGCACTTAACATACAGATAGAGTGGGATAATTGCAGGGAATACTGTTCCTGCTTTCCTGGTATTATTTAACCAGAGCAGGGTAAAGGAAAGCATGGTTTTCAATGAAACTGGAGATTTATTTTCCCTCCTCTGTAAGAACATGAAAAAAACTTTACAATTTACTTACATCTTTGGTTTCTGCGTTTGCTCTTGTACATAGTCATTCTGAAGAAATTCCACTTTCTAAGAAGTAATTGCCTTGGACACGGACAAAAGAGATGAGATCGTGCTTCTGCTTTGCAGTGAGACAGTTGCTCACTGACAGAAGGTAACCAGCAATCTCTCAGAGAAAGGCAGGGTAATACCATTCTCCTAAAATCCAGGGTAGATTCTACTGGCTCTAACTATTTTCTCTGTTACAAAGCCCAGAGACAAAATATATTTATTTTCCTCTTTTTCAAATGTGTTTTATACTAGCTAATAAAATCCAGAAAGTATATAGAATCACATAATCAGACAATATGGGATAATGTGCTATTCAATAGCCTGACATCAAGATTCCTTGAAAAAGCCCTGATATAACCAAAACTGCATAAATGACCTCATAAACTAACAAAAACTAACTTTTCATTGTCAGGTCTTAGAATTATGCATATGAGGACGTTAAAATATTTTGGGCTAAATTTTCAAGCAAAAATACTATTTTTGAAAAATCAGTGCATGTTGATCAATGAAAACCTGACTGCAGGTCTGAGCTCATGAATAGGTTATGCAGGAAATAACATATAAAATGCAAATTTTTTTCCATGCCTATGTTTACTCCTGCATTACCTTCCAATGATTTAATTTGAGGAAAGTTATTTAAGCAACATTCTGCTGATTGCTCATTTTTATAAGTACTTCATTGCCTGCTAGTCTGTTGAATCACAAGGTCATGGGGAAAAAGTGGCAGCACTGTATGATTTTTCACATACATGTATGTCGCCGTTTCAAAGAACCCAGACATCTTCCTAAAGGGAACAGAGGAAAGGGGAAAAAATTCTTGCCGTGTGGAGGAGATAAGAGTTATGACGACATTCAAGAAAGAAGATGACAATGGCAGCTATGCAGCTCGAAAGAGGTGGAAATTTCAGTTCATTCAGCAATAAATCTGCCGTCAATAAAATTACGTGAATGGATTTCTTAATGTTTTAAGAAATCCATGTCTGGAAGTGCTCTTCGTGTTTTAAGATCTTGATCAAAGATATCACAAATACAGAAGTGTCAAAGGAATAGAGATAGAGGATGGGGTAATGTAAAAATAATTGCTGACTCAAATGTCTTGAAAATAATAATAATAGTTGTATTGCTATTTAAAATGCATAGATTGACAGCAGCTTTTTAAACTACTCAAAAAAATCTAAAGCTAATGTTTTTGGCTTACGTAAAAAAAATTAACATCTGGTGCCTATGGATCATTCATGTTTCAGAAAGTAAAAAACTCCTTTTCAAAGACAGGGAGAATTTGCAGCATCCATCTAAAAACATAAACCTACAGGTATTTTATTCATGAAAAAACCCTAAAATTAAAAGGAATGTCTATTTTAAGCTACCTACCATAAAATTATACTTTTTCCATCTTTTTTTTTCTCTCAGATTTTTTCTTTTTATATCTCCAGTATAACCATTTTTTAGTCTTGTGCATTATTTAATTTTCCTTTCAATTGTTCAGTATTCGTATATCCTCACATTGGCACACCTCTAGCTACTGAAGTGAAAACTTTACTTTATATTGACTTTATTCCTGTACTTCTCCTCCCTTTGTCAAAATCTGACCACATGTCTTTTCATTTGCTTTGGCTTTGTATCAGCATAGCTGACAATAATGTGTAGCCTGAAAAAAAAAAGTGGAAGTAACGGATGCATTTTTTAGATGTATTTAGTATTTCAACTCCAGTCATCTCCAAATGCCACAGTTGAAGTAACGCCATCTCTGTTGTGGAGGTCAGCAGAAAGGTGGGAAATTGCAAAGCACATGAACAGTGACAGGAGGAAAAAAAATTGGCTAAGTGATTGCTAAACATAGCAGCAGACAAAATGTCTGCACCATATAGGAAGAACCTGCATGCCACATTAACATTGTGCATTTAATATCCATTTAGGTCAGTATTTTTGCAGTAGTTTGTATGCGCTGAGGATATTTGTGCAGTTTTCCTGCTTTGTTTTTTCCTCTGAGTTAATTTCCAGCTGAATCAGGTCTGTGATCTGACTCAGAGAGACCTGTGGTCTCCCTTTAGATCTGCTGCTTTATGTAGCAGTATTTGTTTCCTTTTCTTGCTCTTTTTCTACTTCTACCTGAATTGAAGACTCTTGTCCATATTATTCGGTTCAAATTTTCCTTATTTTCTTGGTTTAGTAAGATGTCCTTAGTCTTTTTCCTCAACCCACATTAGACCTTAACTATAGAAATAATTTGTTTTCTTGATCATCAATGGCTAATCTTTTTCATGTGCTTAACCTGGACATATATTACCATCTCTCCATATGTTATTTTTCATAGCACATACAACAACAGGTATATTTTTCCATTGTTCTTTTGTGAATTATTCTATTACAACTGTGTATTTGTATGCAAATGTGTCAGTAATGGCATAATATAAAAATATAAACTAAATGGAAATTTCATGGGATAGGAATTAATTTATTTTAAATGATCCCTGAAAACACAGTCTTTATTGCTTTTTCTTTTTGTTAATTGCAACTCTGATTATTTCTTCAGTACAGTGAAATGCATTTGCTAAATATAATGTAAATACACTGTGTTTGGTGAATCATTCTAGGTCTGTTCATCAAAAAATATCACAAAAAAAGTACTTGAATGTGCTGGCTAGATTTGAGTGGGCACAGAAGCCTCCTGTTCCTCTGTGTTACTGGTCTCTGTTAGGAGACTTTAAAATTCACTTTCACACTATTGCAGCCTTAAAAAAGTCAGAATCTTGCATATGGCTGGTTAAGTGCAACAAGCTTAGTGAGGTGGGAAGAAATGATTGGAACCTCTCAGCAACAAAAATCACCTAGTCATATTAAGCTTATTACTTTTCTACAAGGATGCATCTTCTTAAATGATTACAAAAGTTTAAAATAGTCTTAAAACAGTCTGTTTAATGAATTTTATCAGTTCATTCTTGCTAGTGGCAAAAAAATTAATAACGTCCACATCTGCATATCTGATACCGCCTCTCAGCTTTCTCTCCTCCTACCCTACAGGTCCCAATAAGAAATTTTTGTTTGAAATAAATTTCTTAGACTATTTCCTAAGCAGAGGATAAGAAAAAAATACAGATACTTTACAAATACAAATAACTCCTGACTAGAATGTCACATATTACTCATCAATAAACACTTTGCCTGGGCTGTATCCTCAAATTTATTTTTAATGAGCAGACTTTAGACAGAAAAGGAAGGTGGAGGAGGCTTAACGTATGTTCTGTCTTTCAGTGTTTAATTCAATGCACCCAGTCAATTTAGATAATATCCTTTTAAAGCTTCCACTATGGTTATTTTATGATGTCATCTAGAGAAAATATTACATCTATGAATATGAATTATTTTTTTCTTGAAATAAATGGTATGTGTAAGGATCAACATTTAACCTTTTCTGAGTAATAAATACTCCTTATACAATTTTGATGTATTATAATTATGCACTTGATGTATGCACCATTTATTGATAAAAATTTGGACAATTATCTAACAATAATGCTTTTTAACATGGTGTAATTTAGATAAGTAAAATTCACTTTACTAAGAAATGCCATTTAGCTGTTTCAGCAGGTTTATGACAACATCATCTTTTTATGATGTAATGAGGGCAGAATTTAAAATATTGGCAAAACCATACCCCTGACTAACACCGGTACAACACTGGAACAGGCTGTGGCAAGCAGAATAAGAAACAGCAAAATCTGTACTTCTCATACTTACAACTAGAAGTTAGAATCAAGGAGTTCCATAAATGCTTTTGGAGAGAAAACAAAGGTGGTTAGCATTCCTGAAGCAGACCCGAAATAAAGACCGATCAGAGTGCCAAAGAAGGAAACTTTTATTAAAGGGTTACCTGTAAAGGGCTTAACTCAGCTGCCTAAACATTCATGTCTAGCATTACTTTGATGATTTATGGCATCTGAGCCATCCACACAGTGCCAGAAAATACGGCACAGGACCTGTGGGAACCCTCAACCTTGTGGAGCACTCTGCTGAAGCCAAAGCCATCTTAAATGCCTCTAGGCAAATATTTAGGCAACTGAGTGCAGCCCAAAGACTTTATATTCTAGCCTCTCTGATAACTATCATTATCCTCTAGCTTTTTTATACTTAAGGTGATTGTTTCAAAGTGGTCCCAACCTGAACTCTCAGACCTTGACCCTTGCAAGAGTTGATGGATACGTGTGGAGGAGAACCCCTACAGAGATCCACTGAAATCCAGACAGGAAACAGGAAAAAGTCCTGCCTGTCAGAGACCTGTGATTGATTGCAGTAGGGATTATCTGGAAAGAGAAAATGATAAGGTGTATGACTGAGAATTTTTAAATATCCTCAAAAAGGCCACCATTTGTTAGTACACAATCCACATCTGATTGTGTGGATTAAAAAATTGTGTGAATAAGAGAAATAATGTAGCATAACACTTTTAAATCAGCAGTACGTGCTTGTACTAAAGCCAGAAAGCCTGTCAAAATGTTTTAACAGTCTTCCTTTACTTCAGCCAGTTTTTACTCTGCCCGAGTGTTCACATCCAGAATACAGTTTGCAAGATTTCATGAAAACCTCAAGTATTCTTCAAAAGCTGCATTAGAATGGAATTTGTTACATTCACACCATTCCCATAATCTACTAGTTTAGAAAATAACATCAGAAGAAATTATTTTTTCTGGAGCTACTTGATATTTAGAAAAGTATTTGGCTGTTCCTTGTCTCTATTATCTTCCACATTTCTGCTGACCTCCTTTACTCTTCTTCAGCACTATCAGACGTTAATGGCACTTGAGCACAAAAGATTCTTCTTTAGCTAGAAGGAGAAAGCCCCCAGGGTACTGGTCTTACTTTCACCACAGGCAATTTTCTCTTATTCAATGAAGCTTCTTCACTAGAATATATAGTCTCATTGTTATACTACCATGTATCTTTAATCTTTAAGGAATTTGCTGTCAAGCTTCCCTCATTAGACTGAGCTCTTTTTATCAGACGTCACTATTGCCATTTAGCAATATGATCACAAAGCCTGCCACGTTCGTTCTCAGGTAGGAGCCCATAATGGCTCTTCCTCCAGTCCCTTGCCCTGTTCACAGAGTGTTCTCATTCCTTCAACAAGAGCATTAGAAAAGCATTCAGATATTTTTCTGTGACTAAAAATTTCCAAAGTTTGGTGTCACTTCCTACAAATGTAAGGTTGGTCAACAACTCCATGTCTGAAAGTAAAAATCTGTATCTATTCTAAAGATAAGAATTTTAAAGAATTACAAAAGATTAGGGGGGAGGGGGGGAAACCAACCCAGCTAAGCAAAGGTACTTCATAACGGTTCTTAAATACATTAAAGGTTGGCAACACACAAAAAGAACAGGGGAGGGTTCATGAATAAGCCATTTTCTGTCTTGAAGTTAGAACAGTCACGACATACGCTGTAGCAACAGAAATTTAAATTGGTTGTTTGGAAACTGATTTTGTTATTGGTGAGGGTAGCTATACATTGCCTAAGGAGTGCTAAAGGATTTTGGAACAGGTTATGTATCTCAGAGGAGCCTGCCTAGGAGATGGATAAGATGACATCTTGCAGTTTCTTCCAAGCCTTACTTGTGATCCTATACGCCCGGATAAAGTATCAATCATCATAAGATTTAGCACTAGCCAAGATTCAGGACTACGTTAGTCTTTCAGCCTACCTAATACTAATGGAGCGTTTCAGACAGGAGGAGACCAGCACGACGTGGGGAGGCTCGACAGCAACAAGTGTGAAGCCTATAATGTCCTGAACATGCTTTTAGGGAATGCTGGAAGATCAATCTCTCCTCTTGACACTGGAGGGGCTTCTCCAGCTATGAATGAATGAGATCACCTGTGGTTGAACCCTGCTAAGAATCTTCCCAGACACAGATACTGGTCTACTAACTCAGGCACATAGAGATACACATTATGAATACTCTTCAGAGTTGCACCGTGTTCAAAAAATCATTTGGGTAACTTCCACAAGATTCAGAGGAGCTACGATACTTGGGTATGCTGGAGGACTGAACTTTCCACTTTGCAATTCAGAATGATGCTTTTACACAAAGAGCCCTCCGCAGCTTTCTCCCCAGTCCCAAAGACTTTCAGGGGCTCTAGAGAGGTTTGATACTTTCCCAGCTTTACCTCTCTCCTCATTATTCACACTGTCTTATATAACCCTTGAGTGAAACTTGGCCAGTTCTATTTTGTTCCCAGTTCCAAAAGCGAATAATGCAGTTCTGAATGTCTGATAGCTCTTCCTTTCTTTCAATAAAAGTACTGCACAAAGTACTGGTCCCTTCAGACTGGTAGCAATAACATAAAGCTTTCTGTTCCTCCATCTGAGGAAGATTTAGCTATTATTTTAAATCAGGTATAATAAGATATTCCTCTCTGAAATGTCTCAAAATCCAGTTGAACTTCAGGCTTAGAGTTAAGTATTCTATATGATAGATTCTACAGCGGAAAAGCACATCTTCTCTTCTGCTTTGGCAAGTGGAAAAATGGTAAATCAATCTCAGATGAATGCCATTTCATTTGCTTTACACACTCTGTAAGATCCAAATTTGTTCCTCCTCTTAGATCAGTTTCTTTCCTAATCCATCTCAGTTCTTGACAAGTTTGTTCTTGGCTAGTTTCCTTTTAGTTTTGAGCAATTTTGATGTTTGGGTTTGTTTTGATTTTGCTAAGTCCTGGCTTGTTTTCATCTCATCTTTAATTTGATTTCAGCCAGGTTTTATCTAGCCCTGACAGGTTTCCATTTGTTCTGCTACATGCTTTGGTTGCTGGTTTGGCTGGGACTTTTCATCATCTTTTCTTTCATCTGAGGTGAGGTTGTCACCACGCAGCAACAATACTTCTCAGTTGCTTTCATGCTATTTCTAAACACCTGTTTAACAATGGAGACAGTCTTAAGAAGCATTCTGCTTCAAACTTCTCGAATTATGGGACTAAAATACACTTCCCTTACATTAAAAGGACTTAGAGGATTTGTGTCCCAATTTTTTTTCCAAATATAAACCAAGATTCCACTCAAAAACATCTTTTCTTCAGGATTTACATTAATATAATTCAGAACACAAATTATGTATACAAAGGTGGTCTACATTTTTCTGATCATTAGACTAATTCTTAAGAATGCAATGTACGAGTCATATTACTAGAAAAGCTTCCCTCTATTTCACCTTACAGTAATCCTTTCAATGATCATGATCTTCAGTGTTTTGCACAACATACTAAAGTTACAGTTCACAGATTTTCCTAAATATAGCACAAACATAATCCTGGACTTGGAAATATATTCATTCAATACAAAATTGTAGCAAAGTGGCTATCAGAATTACGGTAACAATTTTTGTCTGAGCTAGTTAGTAACACATTAAGAATTTCATTAGCCTAGGTCATTGAAACAATCTTAATGTGTCCAGAATTAACATTTCAAAGTGTAATAGTTTTTATCCAGTTGGTAAAGTTTTAATCCTAGTGGAAAACTGTTAGAAAGTCATTAAGTAATAGAAATCTTTTCTTCTGTGTTGTTAAATCTGAAATAAGTTGTGATGCCTATGGCAGGCACTGGTTCCATCACCTCAGAGCTGGTAGATCTTATAGGATACTGCAAATATAAAAGAGTGGACAAATATCAGATGTGGAGCAAAAGCTGCTCTGATGATTTAAAAGAAAAATAAGGAATTTAGGCTTTTGATAGTGTAGTATGTGCTCAATGGTGGATTTAATAAAAAAAATGTTCATACATACTATTTCTAGAGAAACAAAGTGCTGAATATTGGTAAGTTTTCATGAAAGATTTAAGATTACTTTTTTGATCAATCTATCTTGATTCTGCCTAAGTAAAAAGATCATTCCACTTCAGCACAGAGGTTTTTTTAATGGGAAATACACCAATTGCATCATATTCTGCAAACAGGTGATATCCATTTCAATTTGATTAGTGACATGCAATTCAGTGCTTCCCTGTTTTCCTTTTCACATGTGTTTTAATTATCACACTGATGAGACACTTCAGCATGCTAAATTTAATGTTACAAACCTTCAGAATAGAATCTGTTCTTGCATAACCCAAGAACACTGCAAATATACCTCGGATTCATGTATCTTGATTCCGCTTAAGGGCTCAGAAGTACCTGAGCACCTCAAACAGGTTTTCAAACACAGCCGTTTGAAGAAACCATTTGCTACCATCACCACTGTACTATAAGATCCTATTTTAAAGTTTTTATATGTTTATTGAAACAGCTTTACGACAGGTTCGAAATGCATTTTCAGTTTTTCACTCTAGTGAACATTGTCACACTTTGTTTACAAAACAGAACAGGGAGAGTTTGAGAAAGAACCTCTTGTGAACAAATGGGGCACTTAAAATGTCTAAGACTCACAGCAATGCAAACTGATGATGTTTTATGGTACAGCCAATGAACAGCTGCTGCTTCAGCCTTTCATTTCAGACTAAAGCTTTTCTAACAATCAAGAGAAAGCTGAAAATGTTCCACTTTCTTTTCTCATTACATGGGATCTTTCTTAGTGTGCAGGGCTCGAGACAATTTTAGTCATAATCAATCAGTGTAATGACTGGCTTGAGAAGGAGAATAAGGCCTTTAACAGAGACAAAAAGTGGAAGAAGAAGATTGATTTTTGGAGTGATGGAAAAAGCTGCATTATATCAACTCACCACCAGACCCTGCTAAAGGATGTAACACCAATGGCACACAGACAACAACATCCTTTGAATTACAGTGCTCTACTCACTGTTCAAAATACTAGCGTGACTCCAACTTCACAACTGCTCCTACTTTTGGGGGATTTTTTTTTTTGGGGGGGGGGGGCTGTGTGCATGTGCATGTGCTGTGTGGGGTGGTAGGGTAGGGAAAGTGCTAACAAGAAGTTATTACATTAAAATTATTAATGCACCTGATTTAATATCTTAGATTGGTAGATATCTGGGGAGGAAGATCATTTTCCCTAGTCTAAATGAGGCTGCATGCCTATGGTGGTATTATGTACATTTTGGGTCAAATGAATTCATAGGTTCAGTTTTTAGAATATGCTATCTGTATGAGAGCTTCTGTAAACATTACAACTGATTCAAAGACAATTTCTGAGTCAGCCCTTTAGAGAAACAGGATATTTTCTCTATGATTATAGCAAACTGAATTATTCAGTTGTATTTTAAGCTCAAGAAAGTTTTTAATCCAGATTGGTATTATAACACAATGGTACTATGTAACATTTAACACCCAAAGCTCTAATTTTTTCACTGAAAAGCTTTAAATATGTTGGTTACCTATTTGAGGAAAGGATATCAAATACATGACACACATTTTGCATATCAAAAATGTGGCTAAATAGCTAGAAACCCAATATTTTAAAGAAATAAAAGAATCCTTGTAAGTAACAAAAGGCATCAGAAAATGCTTTTGCATGATAAAGTACTTCCAAATCAAACACATTCTCTTTTCAGGAATGTTTCAAAACCAGAAGGAAGAGGGACTTGAAAAGACTAGTACTTCTGACCTTGAGGTTTTACTACTAAGTATCAGATCATACTGTGAATTAACTGCTAAAAATGCACATAGCAACTCTTTTCAACGGGATACTGAAACCCAGAAAACAGAATTGTGTTCTCAATGACCTGAAAACAAACTGAAGAGAGATGTCTGTACAGTAGAGGAGATAAAGAACATTTTTATCCCCTTGTGGACTTGGCAGGAAAAATGTTTTCTCATCAAGGTAAATACTGTAACAGACTATGTGAAAATGTATTCAAGATGCTTTATTAAACTTCAGTATAAAATCATAGGCATTGGAGAATTTAGGTGCCAAGTTTTGTATTCCCTGTTCTGTGGCATTTCGGAAAGGTAAACCCTGTTCAGATAGCATGGAAATAGCATCTTCTTGAAGTAGTCTGTTCAGACAAGATACCAAAATCATAGGGATATCCAAAATGTTTTTTGAAAAATCTGTACCAAAATAACCTCCATTATTGAAAACTTCTTTTTTTGATTCAGCTACACCACTCAAAATGTGCTTGTATTTTTTAATGAAATTTGGCTTTACAGAAGAAAAACCCTCTGATGCTGCAGTAAAAAAAAGAAAGAGAAGGATTTAAGAAAGGCAGTTACTCCTACTCACCATTTATCTCTAGACTGAAATTTCTGCTCATGTCTTAGAATATAAAAGGTGTAGCAAATTATTTTGAAACTAATATTCATAGGAACCAGTTTAACTATGTTGCACTGAACATGAAACTCTCCCTGGCCACTACTAAAAGGGTAAGGTAGCTTCAAAACTTGCACTAAATTGGTCATGAAAGTATCGACTACATTGACTTCTAGAAGGTGAAGATAAGAAAAGTTACAAGTCCTCTTGAAAATGTCTTCTTTCCTCCCTCAGAATAATGATTTACAGAAAGGAAAATTATAATTAGAATACCCTAAAAGAAGAAACTTTGCTCTGAAGTATGACAGGAACATTAAACTTTGTGGGACACTAATTAAAATAAGACAAAACCTTAATCAATAATTTTTTTTTACACACAATAAAAAAACCACTATGAATGATCCACATTTTACACTGAGTCAAAATTTCTCATTTAAGGCCACCTACACATTGTTTTTTGGAATGTAGACCCAAGCCAGTCCAGATTCAATTTACTTTATGCCAAATGAAAACCATGCAATTTTGCTATCTTATAAATCCAAAACATGCACTATTCCACTCGCAAAACGAAGTGGTGAGCTCAGAACATTGTTTATTCTGGAGGGATACAGTACTTATGACACAGCTATTTAAGAAAATGAAGTTTGGAAAATAAAGGTCCTCCTGAACTTGGAATCAAATGCTAGATAAGAAGAGCATGAGAAGATTTTGTCTTGTTTTTCTGATTGGCATTGAGCTTAGTCTCGGTCATCTTTTGCTTAACACTCACTGTGGTTTTAAGGGCTCCATCTGAGTGATGGACTTAGCAGTGTTAGGTTTGTGGTTGGACTTGATCTCAAAGGTCTTCTCCAACGTAAACGATTCTATGATGCTATGACTAAATGAAAAAGCATTTACACTGCCAGATTTTCTCAGGGACTGAGCACAGTGATTTTATCTGGCAAACATTCCTGGGTGCTTGAAAAAGGCAAAGCAGAAGAAATGCAAGATCATGTCAAACATATGATGAAATGAAGTTGATCCAACTTTAATCTAAACCACACACAATCAAAACTATGTATGACATTTTCAGTGACTTCCAGTAAATGCAAAAATAAATCAACATGAAAAACTGAGGTGGGCTTAACTGATATAAAACTTATTGTAGAAAATATTACACTTTCTTCAAGCTGTATTGTGGACCAGAAAACCAAAATACAGTGAAATATTTGAGAGTTTCATGTCTTTCTGAACATTCTGCAGCTGAATATTTTGAACTGCAGTCAAAATATGGCAGATGTGATAAAAGGGGTGGGCGAGGTGTTTGACATCAATACACTGGATAGAAAGGTCCAGTGTAGAAATATAGTCCTATCAAGTGGATTTTTGATAATTTTTTTTTCACAATTACATCCCCCTCTGCAGAACAATGCCACAATCTCCACACTGTTCTGACAGCAGCAGAACATGTGATGATTATTTTTGAAGAGATTAACATGTTTAAAGGGCATGATGAGACACAAGTCTATTAGGCAGCCCTCATTCAGACTAATAAATATTAGTGAAAATATTTTTCAAATATTAATAGAGGTATTGCTTCTGAATATCATCAAATTAATAACCTTTAAAACACCTGACTTCTGGGAAGGGGAAATAGGATTATGTTTTTTATACGCTATCATATAGAAAACATATAATGAGGTTCAAGAATGCAGCATTTTTTATCAATGAGTTCAAGATTAAGAAAACAGTCAAATTTCCAGCTGTTGTAAATTAGATGTTATATGACTTAGTTGCCTACATTCATGGCTGACTGAGTTTCATGATGTGGGAGGCTCTACGTTATGCAGCATAAATCCAGGAAAATCATCAAAATTAGTTTAATTTAAATTAACTGAACATTTGGCTCACAATTCTTAATTTTCCAATTCAATGAACTTAATAGCCTAATCTTTCAAATAGAGGGATAAATTTGATCTGTAAATGGTATCTCTAGCTAAACATATGACTAATCATGCCATTTCACTGCCCAGTGTTTTCTCTTTGGTAAAAGCATCTTATTGGAAGTAGTCTTGAAATTTTCAGTGGAATCAATGTTTCCAAGGATGACTGCACTATAATACACTAATGTCCAGCCCTTTAGTGGAAAATAGGTGTCTAAATTTAAATGAAGACGCTTTTATTTATATAATAAATAAAATATTATATAATTTTATTTATTATATAAAGAAAATAATAAATAAAGAGTTCCTTTATTAATTGCACCTATAAAGTGATGTACCCTTAAACCACGGTCTAGGATCTGTCTTGAGATATTAGGAACTATGGAACATCACATGTTAAGCAAAATAAAAGACTGCAAAAGAAAGTAGAATTAAATTATCATCATGATAAATGCAGATTTTAAAGTTCCTTTCATAATGCAGAGTTGTTTTCTTGTTTTGCAAACTTAAAGATAATTAAACAAAGGTTTTCAACATTTTAAAAGAAATCACACCTAGTGAAACGTTATCATCAGAACATATCATACATTGAAATTGCTCCATGCCACCTATACAAAAATGTCAGTGCATTTTAATCTCACCTCTTTAGAAGTCTCAGCATTTCATAATAATCCAATTAAAAAACATAGTAATTTAAAACAAATATATAAATTTGTCTACAAAAGCATCATGAAAAACAAAACAAAAAAAAATACCAACCTCCTGCAAAGTATTCAATCTCTCCCTGTAAATGTTAAATAATTTAAATAAATTTATACTTTATTAACTAAGAATTATCTTTATTTTTATATGTAGTGCTACTTGTATCAGACAAGTGTCGGAATCAGATGCTATATAAAATATTACATTTCTTCCAAGCTCCAAGCACCCTTTCAAACTTGATTCTACATGTCAGTTGGACCGAATCTGTAAAAAACTGGAAGACAGATAGAGGTAACCTGTGCTAAATTTGGACCATCCTATCCTTTGTGTAAGTGATCTGTATGATAATTTACACAAAAAAACTAATAGAATATAGGTGGAATAGGCCCATCTAAGCTTTTATTATAAAGTGATCAATGGCAATGAATGAACAAATTCCTTTATTCAAGTGGATGTAAGATTCAAAAGGTGATTCACCATTTATATGAAAAATTGGAATGTATTTGAAATGGAGACATGAATTGCAAATTTACGATACTGTAAATCAAAACCCAGTCATGACCAAGACGATAATGTTCTTTCCTTAAATTTTAAGGTTTTTACATTGACGGATTGCAGACCATTATAGAGACTTATTACCAAGGTACTCATAATTTCCTACCGAGGTTAGCGATTAATTACACTCCAGTGAGCCTCAAAATCTGGAATACAAGGCATCTGTACTCTGAACATGCTAATAAGAATGTAAGGCAAATCAGCCAGAAAGAAAAGGTGAAAGGTGATTTCCCACCAAATTATATGCAATTGACCATTGGCTATTTTGTTTGGACTTGACTTGTGATGTGTTTTTTAAGACGTGGCTCATGGCCTGTTGTACAAAATGATGGAGACATTTTCAACTTTCAGTGCTCTGCAGCCAATTGTTTTGCATGATAATTGGCCACCTCTTCCTAGAGATTATATGTTGTGTTCATTCTTCTGCAAGTTGAGGCTGCTTTTTAACCCTACCCCTAAAAAAATTCTGTGCTTCTTTACATTAAGCTGTCATGTCTATTCGTTACACTGATTTGCCAGAATGGGTGAAGTAGATGGGACCACTTCAGGTCAGTGAGTGAGCTTATTTTTCCCCCAGTTTTATCACTGAACTGTCATTCATATTCATGCATACCTGTTCAGTGACTAGATTTCACTTATTTCACAAGACAATTTCAAAATTGTGTGTATGGGGTGATGTTTTGGATGTGTGCTGAAAACAGTGTTGATAGTACAGGGCTGTTTTTATTATTGCTGAGTGGTGCTCACACAGAGTCAAGGCCTTTTCAGCTTCTCCCCCCACCCCAGAAGCAAGTAGGCTGGGGGTGCATAACAAGTTGGGAGGAGATGCAGTGGGCCAGTTGACCCCAACTGACCAAAGGGATATTCCATTCCATATGGTGACATGCTCTGGAGAATCAGAGAAACTGTGTGAGTGCAAGGGGAAACTGTTGAACATGATGAGCAGTGAGAAGTGGAGGAACACTGGTAACATTCTGAAAAGATGGAATGAGGCAGAACATCTATTTATGTTATCAAATTTTTAGTTAAATTTTGCCAAAACAGTCTGACCCAAGGCATTTTGTCTTCAGCAGTTCAGATCAATGGGGAGTGCTGTTTTGAGAAAGCCTGTTTCAGTCCCTTTTAATTCACTGCTGCCTGCATAGCTACTCAAATAAAGGTTGTGCCTTCCTTGGGGTGTCTTCCCATATTTTAGGTTCTTTTGCTTATCCTCTCTGAGCCCCTGAAGGTACAAGGACTCTCAGTTTCTGTGAGAGACTCAAATGGCTGAGAAGACCCAGACATTACATGAAGTGCAGGCTAAGACCTGAGCTTGAGGGTGCTCAAAAAAAATAACACTCAGTTTCTCAGCCAAGTATCTCCAAGAAAATCAACCCAGCTTTCAGCTGATTATGCAGATTCCCCACCCAGATGCTCTAAAACTCTTCCTCTAACACTTGGGAGGCTTGGTTAAATAATAGCCGGTCTCCCCAGCAGTATTTCTTCCTGATTTCCCTGCCTTCCTCCTAATCAAATGCCTTCTTTTTTTTCTTTTTTTTTTTTTAAAGGAAATAACTTCATTTCCAAAATAGCACACTTCAACACACCAAAATGTGACAAAACAAAGTTTGCTTTTGCAACCTGCCTGAATTTCACCAATGGAAAAGAGATCATGAAACTGCATCTGTGACATTTACACGAGTGGTGGGACAGACCCAGCATCACAAGAGTTTACAATACAAGGCAGAGGCGGTGACCTTCAGCTATGACACTTTGCTCTAAGGAAAAACTAGAAAAGAATAAAATCTCTAAACTGAAAAGTCTCCAGACTTGCTCTGAGGACGATGGCCTCACAGCTGTGTCTCTAGTGCCATCTGCTGACATGAGCTTCCATTGCAACTCCCAAAGCAAAAAGTTCCTCCAGAAGCGAGTTCTGCTGGGCTTTGTGCCTGTGGAAGTTGTAATCAGAAATTTCTTGCTGGAATTACAACTATCATTAATTCCACTTGCTTTTTAAAATTCTGTGTTGTTATTTGCGGGCATTTGGGGTTTTTCAGTAGAGCCACTTGTTTGTATCACCATCAAACATTACAAATGAAGATGTTTAGAGGATTCTGATCCTTCTAAGTACATTCAAATGAGAAAAACCCCACACAACCTGCTGTATGAAAATCTTGGAATTATATTATAAAATAAAGTAGGCACTTAATTTATAATAGGGAAAAAGTAATTCTCTATAGTAGCCAGCTGTGGATTCAGTATGACCAGGTTGCTTGAATTTTAATTAGTATGCCCATGCACAAATTATGCCGTGGGGTTGTAATCTGACATTACGGTTGTCTCTGATCTACTGGTTTTGAGTTGAGGTACTTGCCTGTCTGAAAACGCTTTACACCCGAGGAAGATCTTGGCTTTTATGACACTACACCTGAGTAAGTCTATCATCTTAAGGTGGTGCCTCAAAGTGGGAAGGAATAAAATGCAAACATTGCATTTTCCACTATGAAAAAACTGGATAACACGTACTTGGAATAAAGAAATGCAGAGAGCAGTTGCCCGGCAAGCATTAGGACAAAACCAACAAAGATCTTTTCCTTGTTCAAACTCTGAGGCAGCTAACCAGAATTTTTATGCAGATCTGGTGAAGCCACATTTCTAAGCAATTAGGAAAAAAAAAATCCCAAGAAATAGAGACATCTTCTTCTTCTTCCCATCTCAAACAGAGTACAGGCAGAATTCCCATTACTAATACTTTGTGCATGCCTTTTTTTTTCTTTAGAAGTCTTAGTTGAAAAAAGTCCTAGTAAAATAAGAACTTACGATAGAAACTGTTAAATTTAAAGAAAAATTAATTGATTATTGCAGTAGAGAATTTCAGACAGCTTTGAACCAGTAATAGCTGTGGGAGATACTTAAATTTGCTCAGATTTACAGTTTATATGAGAGATTTAGCATGCCATGTAGGAAACATTAATTCTGGTGATAATGGTAACTCCCATGATAATCATTGAAGAAAGCTATACTGGTATCCCAGTGTACTCCCTGCTTTGGGGGACAAAAAATATTTGGGGAGTTGTAAAAGTTCAATATTCTCATGATTATGAGATCAATAGGCAACTGAGTTACATTTTGAACTGGAAATGTAAGCATGTCCCCAGAAAAATTTGAATGAAACTGAAATATCACAGCAACTACACTGACAAATACCCTTCCCTGAAATGGAAGATAATGTCTGTCAGGAAATAAATGGAAAAGGCAAAGACAGTTGTTGAGAAGTGCAGGTCTTTTAAAGAGTGTTTGTACTACAAAGTGAAATCCTTGCTGCCTTTAAGGAGCATTTCTGCATCTCAAGACACTAAGTTCTTGACCTGCAGTTACCTGGTTATGAGCAAGAAACGCCCAAGGAATGTCTGTTCAATGGGGTGTTCCAGGCATTTTTGTGAAAGGAACTATGGCACAGGTGGGGAAAGTTAAAAAATGGTCGCAAGTTGAAATAGTCAAAAAGAGAGAGACCAGTATAGGAGTTACCTCCCAAGGAGTCAGAAAAACAGATCAGTCAGGGCTGAAGACCAGATTTTAGACTCCATCTTTAAAACATTTATGCTCCTCTGTCCCCCCATCTCACACATTGATTTCAATGGAAACTGTACGTGAATGACTGAGATCAGACCTGATTAGTTTGATTTCAACTAATCTTACTTACAGCAGGTGATTTGTTGAATAATCATAGTAGACCAGAAAAAAATGCCTCATTTGAGCAAGAGTTCTTTCTCAAGGATACAGAGTTACTAGCAATAGGCAAACACATTATTAAATTAAAAGCCTGGAAAACAGAACAGCTTTATGTACTAAGCTCCAGGTGCACATCCCACTGAAGTAAGCAAGAGTTTTTGAATAAGCTACAACGAGCTTTGCATCACGCTATTTATCAGGGAGTTCAAATTAAGTATCTCCTTGATGAGAGCTTGTTTACTAAAATTTTTCTTTAAAATGCTGAAGAAATTGGGTACACTTATCTTAATAAGCCAGGAAAGTTTAAATATTCTTTAGTTCTGCTTTTACCGACACTGTATCTGAAACTCAGGCTTTTTTTTTTTTTTTTTTTTTTTTTTTTGTAGCATCCATTCTAAAAGTCAGTTTGTAACTTAACACTTTCTAATGTACATTAGCCACACAGAACCATGACACAATAGATACTTGGAACATGCTGCAAGAGCTGTGTAGAAGAAAAAGAGGATAGTTATTTTCCTGCTACAAGGTATTTTTAACATTTTCAAGATTTTTACTTTTTCTGCTATGCTGCTATCATCTCCCAGGCTTTTTATTGCTATGACACAGAACTTTTGATAAATGTTCCTCCTACATTATAGTACTGTGCACTGAGTTACTTGGGCTGAAAAAAAATCTAAATGAATGAATGAGATCAATAAACACCTATGTTAATGCAGTGTTTAGAGCACGCAGTAGTGAGTGCGGATCTGAACCTGTGAAGGGGGAGGCAGTGAATAAACCCACCTGGCCTCTGGTGGTAGTAGAGCAGTTTGCTTGTAGGCTTGAGTAGTGAACAGAACCCCAGTATACCTTGCTATGGCTATGGATTTTTGGGAAGAAAAATGGCTAATCAATAGGTAGCATACAACATATGAGAGAATATTTTTTTAAAAAATTAAGAATTAAATTTGAGTGAAGTGTAAGAGTAACGCCCCTGTAACTGCAACATAGCAAGAGAAAATTTAAGATGAAATCTTTGGTGAGTACTACCTACACAGAATTTGGGAAACATTGGGTCAGATGCTGGTCAAACAAAAAATCTCATAGAAAAATACATTTTGGAAATGATTCAAGTGTTTCTCAATATTCTCATCATGAAAGGCTCTCAAAATAATTTAAAAAGTGGTTTAATTTAATAATGGCATTATTAATGATTTTCTTTTGTAGAAAACAACATACTAGATTCAGAAATTATATACTTTAATATTAATGAAAAATAAATATTTGACAGGAAAAAAAGAAGGATAGAGGAGTTGCCACTCTCCCACACACACATTCTAAAGTAAGAACAATTAAAAAATGAAGTTTTTTGCAAAATCCCAGAGCAACAAAGCCTCCATCCTTCTCTCACCAGTTTTGCAATCAAGAGATTACCTGTTTCTATGCAAATCAAAGGAACTCTGGTTGTTGAAACACAATATATTTTGGGCAGGATCCTACATACATGTAGCTCCAAAGAGGCTGTTATTATTGGCTTAGCATTTCTATTCTGACAACTGATAGAATTTCCATGAAAGTTTAACATCTGTTAATAGCAACAAACATGTACTCTTTTTTTTTTCCATATATATTCATAATTTTTTGTCAGGAAAATAAATGTCATCATATAATAAACCCAACGTATTTCTTTGCTTACTCACAAGCCTGGAAATCCAGAAGTAACAAAGGGAATCAGAGTCCTTTTGTGCATTTCCTCCTTCTACCCTATTTCCACCTCACATCCCTTCCCCTTTTCCTAAAATAGGCTTCTCATCACAGAAAAGTGAAGAAACCTTGCCATCTTGTGGCCAATCGCAGTTATTATGCTATCAAACAAAACCGAAACGGGTTACAAATACGCTTCTATCAGTGGTGCAGAAAGAGCAAGAAGAGAAATGGCTCAGAGCAAGAAAGAATGGAACAGGGTGGGCTGTACATTTTTTTGCACTCAGCTGACAAACTCTCTTAACCACTGGAGATGCAAGGAATATTTTGGCAAATAGCTGACATTTGCTTAGCAGTTCTATCATTAAATTCACAAGCTGTCATCAAAAATTTAGACTTAGGTGAGCTGCAGAAACCTCTTAAGGCTGTTATGGATTAGCAGAGTAACAGTTTTTCATATTGCCTGAGACCCTAAACATGTGAAATGTTTGAGTTAAAACTCTTACAATGAACACAGAAAATAAAGGCAGCAGGTTTTGCTGCCAGTTGTTTCTTGCAAGGTGTAGACAAACTGTAGTGGCCACCTCCCTGCCTGAAAGGAGGTCCCCAGGGAGAGAAATTCATTTGATGAAGGACCTCCTTTGCCTGCCTTTTCACTTGTCATGGTGGACAGAAAATAAGGTCATATATATGCTCTGGTGATTTGTGGCAGCTAAACCAGTCCACACTCAAAATTGTTTTTCTAGTTTATGCAGGCAACCAGCCTTATTCTCCCCAATACAAAAGACATTAATTCAGATTCATTTGTCTTATAGAAACACTCGACTGACTGGTGTAGTGTGGAGGAAAAGTTAGTTCTTCTTTTGCTTGGCCTTCATGTTATCTCCACTGTTATGAACTTGTGTATTTTCCTCCAAATCCTGCAATAAATTCAGTGGAGTGTTTTGCGTACCATCACATGCAGTTACTGTCACTGCTCTGTTAAGGAAGAAAAATCTTCCAAAAAAAAATATGCCGTTCTTTTGTGTTCTTGAAATGCCAAGCTGTCATCTAAACCCTTGGACTAACGATGCTTACTGGCAGTGGTATGTGCTTGATCATTTTTGGATATTGAAAACCCCATAACCACCCATAAAAGGACACCTGAAAATGAAACCCAGCTAGGATTTTTCTCTTCCACCAAAGGCTAACTATTAGGAAATAGCCCATGTCTATACAATTAAACACTCTTATTCCAAGACAAGGTGGCTGCCGCCAGGGTACCTAGTAAAACGGCCCTTGGCTTAAGCTGCTTCCCAAAACATGCCTTGGTGTTGCCAGGTAAGTGATAGTTGGCTCAAACCACAGTCACCTCAGGGACCTTTCTAACAACTTGGTCTGTAGATGGTTGAGGTGCTGAGCCTGACCTGATTAAACTGAACCTCCCTGGTTCAGTTTAATAACTATTAAGTGTAGCCAAAGATTTAAACCTCTGGTGATCTGGCAGTGCATTTGACTCTGAATCTTGAAGGTGAACACTGAGTTATGAATACTTTTGTTATTCATAAAAAGGGCATTATGCCCATTAATTGTATCGAAGCTTCTGTCTCAAAAAGATATTTTTTTACCTTTTCACTGTTATCTATTTGAAGAAGAGAAAAAAGTCTGAGGGAATTCTGTTGAATGAGAAAAAGAAACATTTCTGCGGTATGGCTCAAATGGTGTTGGAAAAGTTTTTTTCTTTTTCTACTATTGCTTTAATATCTATCATAGTACTGCAGCTAAAATTAGGACATAAAAGCCTGCAGATGGCATGCTGTATTTGAATTCTGCTCAGGTGAATTAGAAAAAAATGAAAACTGGATATTTGTTAATGATATAGAACTTCTACATTGTTAACAAAAGAAAAGACACATTCCTGGTAAAATGTTCAAATACTTCTTAATGACAATAAGATCCATTCTACCCTACCTAGAGGTAATGGTACATAGGGCAAGACAAGAGACTTATTTCTAGGAAATTTGCATGATTGATATAACCTTTATTACAAAATTAGTATAAGAGTGTTGAAACTGAAGTAGAGGCTATTTATTTGCAATCAAAGGCAACTATCATTACAGTGAAGCAAGTCACATGTAAGGATGATATGGGTTATATTTGAATTGATAATTTAATTTGATGTCTATCCTCGCAATTAACTACTTTGCATGAATATTAAGAATTAGGTACTCTGAACCTAGGCAGCAATATTTGAGATTCAAAACCTGTTCCAGCTGGGATCCCACTAGTGAACTGTCTGAAGAATTCATCTAAAAGCTGTGAAGCTTCATTCTAAAGAAAAAAATTAAAATACTAACAACCATACAAAGAAATATGAACAGAAACATATTTGGTTAATACCCATTTTTAACCATTGATGGCTCATACAAAAAGCAGCCTGAAGGGTACAGACAGTCTCTACCAGCAATGTCCCTGTGGTCTTGGTTACAAACAATTTCATCATGGGAAGTACTGAACAAGAAGTTAGCAAGTTCTGCCAGGCTACTTCTGCATGCCTGGAGCAGGGGTGGGTAGATGGAGTGGAAAAGAACTGGGTATGACTCTTGGACAGTGTGGACCCCTCCTCTGCCTTACCTCACTGGAGCCCCAGGGCCTCTAATGAGCATCAGTCATGTACTGAATTTAATTTATTCTGTCCCTAGGGAACAGCTCAGTGCCTGGTTTATCATGGAAACTAAAGAATTTACAACACTCTATGCCAGAAGTATGGATCTCAGTTCGAGGCATGTGTTGTAACAAGATTCTAATCATAGGCAAGCTTAGGTTCTCAAGTTTTCATCTGAAAAAAATCTAATGAGTCCTGATCCATTCCATCAAGTTGATTTGGATAATTAGGATTACCATGGAATTACAAGCAAGCTGTGAAGCTTGCCTCAACTATGGTCCAAATACAAACACAGCCTAGCTTGAGGGTGCCTTTCAATTACATATCTATACACAATTCTTCTTGTCAAAAAGTTAAGCAAAACTCTGTATTTCCTCTAGTCTCAACAGTTTTTAAGAAACTTTTATTCAAAGACCAGTTTCAGTAACTGAAAATTATGCTACCACATGAATAACTTTCAGTTGTTTAGAGTCATTATATCTGTCATTTAGGCTAGGAAGAGTTTTGTTTGCTGCCAAGAGAGAAAGTCTTTTAAAAGAAATGTGTTTTATAAAAGGTTAGAAACTTTTCCTGAATATTACACAGTGTGCAGTTGCTTGAGCACAGGGGAAGTAAAAGCTGAATTCAGATTGACTAGAAATTACCATATGTGTTTATTCCTATTAAACATATGTAACAAAATTATTTACCACTTGTTAAGACTTTTGATCAGTTGAGAAGTCCGTCGGATAATATACAGTGAAGCAATCTAAAATACAATTGCCAGAATGAATAAAGAGTAGTTCATGTCTCATTCACACATTTCATCATAGCAACCTTAACTATTTTTTTATTTTTGTACATGTATATGTACACTTCAGGGTTCTTCTGTATTTTGATCTCCCAAATGCTCTGTGCTGTCCTGTGCTGCAACGCTGCAATGTTGCAGGGTGACTGCCTGCTATAGCAAGTAACGGTTTGTATGGCAGTGCACAAAGGTGGACCAAACACACAGAACTGCAACCTTCTATAGAAAATAATTATGTTTGTGGCTGGCAGGAGAGTAAAACTGCATGACTGGAAGAGATTCGGCTGTAGGACAGTCAAGAAGAAGGACTGTTGAAATGAATCTCAAAAGGAGATCTTTGTGTTTCCATCTGTTCCATGCTCTGTAAATGAATTGCTCTGCCTCAACAAAAGTAACCATATAAACAACAAAAAAAAAGCTATGACATTTCATTTCTGCGGCATCACAAATTATCTAGTTTATTCTTGGTGGTTTTGGCAGTTGAATTATGATGCTTAGGTGCTTCCCAATGAAATGTCCTGTGAAGTCTCGGCTCCTCTGAAAGAGGTAAAACTTCAGAACAAAGAGAAAGGCCTGCTTGTTTCATCTTGTTTTGAAGGATGGAGTCAGGGGAATACACGTGCAGACAATGTCAAAGTTATAAATTCTGCTGAGCTGATGGAAATGAGTCATCTGTTCTTCCTAGGAGATATCCTACATACATTTTACATATCACTGTTAAAGAACTTGAGGAAAGAATGCAAAGGAGTCCTAGTATAGCTACTGCATGTCACTGCCTCAGCAAACTTGTCACACCCAGAGAAATGGGGGAAGAGATAGTAAAGAAAGAGGATTCCGAATAACCAATGACTGGAGAGGTGGTCAGGAGTGCATAAAAGGACTCCAATTGGAAGAAAAGGAAAAAAAAAAAAGTACTTTTTTTCTTCTCCCAGCTGTGTAAATAATTAACAATTAAGACCTCACACATGCCATGACTGGAGTTTGTTATGGAATTCACCCCATCACAGAGAAGTGCTCCAGAACATCAGCTCTATTTTTGAAAAGAATTTGTCTGGCTCATCTAGCTGCAAAGGGCTAACTAATAGTACTCAGCTGACTTTTCAGAGAGCTTGAAACAATGGCTCTGATAGGGGCTAATTGCCTTGATCAGCAGACTCAGGACTCTCTGAACCTGCTGCTCTACAAGTTAATTATTTTTCAACGTAAGAAAAACACAGAATTCTGTGTGGAGAGAGTTCATTCCACTGTGGCCAGATGCCAAACATCTGTTTCACTGCTTTGCTTCATCCTGTCATTTTCTCAGTTCCTTTTTTATGTGTATGTTGTGTTCAGAAAGACTACTGCTTGAATTTTATTTCTTCTTTTACTTTTCACCATTGTAACAAAAAAAAAAGGGCATTCAAAAAAGAGCAGGGACGAATATCCATTTCCTAAGCAGGCTGTAAGTAGGACCAGAAGTTCAGATTTGGCCAATATGCTCAGGGGACAAAGGAGCTGCCAAAAAGGAGCTGACTGAGATGCTGATCCACTGAAGATCAGTACAAACTTTCTGCTTCCACATCATATACAGCATAAGGAAGGACACGTCACTTAAGGGTAAAGCAGTCTGGCCTATAACAAATAGTAAGACTGAGTTGATGTTTTACCCTTATAAAGAAAATTATTGACATTTTCAATTTAAAAAGCAAACTCTGTTGTGGAATAAATGATCTTTCTTGGGTGTTATACTTGAGTGCTGCAGACTTGACTAAGAGGGTAACTGTTTCCTACCGTGGAACACCTTAGGTATCCAGTATACCTGAAAACCAGATCAATTTTTGCATAACTAGACAATAATTCAAAGGCTTACTTTTAACCTTGACTTTTAAAGATCACAGACTATATTAAAAGATGTGACTTGAAGAGGTGATGTGTTGAAGACCTGAAGCTTGTCCATGAAGCTTTAACACAAATTATGCAAATTGTCTCAACCATTGCAATAAAGTCCATGGTACAATTTGGTCCGTGAATGCCTCATTCTTTCCTGACAGCTTCAGCAGGTTGAGTCCTGCCTGTAGGTTGTCAGAGGCTTGTCTAGAATTTGGTGACACTTGAAAGGAGAAAGCATATTTTTTGAAGCCACTCAGTCAAGGATGGAACTGATCCCTTACATTCCACCTTTTGGGAAATTCCTAACTTCCTCTGACCATTTCTTTGAGAGGAAACATGAGGAGATTGCTTGTGCACAAAGACACACCTCAATCCAGAAGCTGAAGATCAGGCTTCGAGTGGCATCTAAGATGGAAATTGGGATCCTGCCTCCAGCATCTTTTCTTGTTTCACCTCCATACTTCCCATCTGGCTACTGGGGGTGTGACTCCCTTTCTGGCAAACGGGGCTATTCATTGTAAAGGGCTCTAATGTGGGAATTATGTTATCACGAATTGAAGTTTTGAATATCAATTCCAATTACATTTGTAATAACGGATCATCCATACATTCCTTCATAGATCTGGGCTCTCTTAACACTTGAAGTTCTCAATTCTAGGTAATGTATGAGCGACTGTAATTGAAGATTATATCAGATGGTGGCAGCAAAGGACCATCTAATGTCTGGACTTCACGTGTGCATCCAGTATACTTACTGCTTACCCTGTGTTTTGATTCCAAGTATCACCTATGATTAGGAGTAAACATTACACTGAATTTGTTTCAGCAAGAGTAAAAATAGTAAGTGCATGGTTTATTGCTTGTTTCTCAGGAAAAAATGCTGATGGAAACGAATGTAACTCCATAGCACAGTCAATTAAAATCGAAGAAAAAAACAAATGAGTAAATAGAAGAAAACAGAGCACACAAATAAATAAAGGAATGGTGAAATAACTCCATAATCCCTCAGGAAGTGAGAAATTCCTTGGATATTTTTGTCTAGGTGTTAGAAAAAATTCTAACATAGACTGACATAAGTATTATTTTCATAACTAACATTGTTCTCAGCATCACTGACAAAGAAATGATTACACTGACAAAACAGGCAGATCTCTTTTTGTGCACTCCTAGGGCTCAGCTGCAAGTAAAGAATCAAATCTGAATCTAGAACCTATAGGGCATAAAAGATTTTCATTATTTGTAGATGAGATTTCATAATTTAAGAGGCTGAAGATGGATGGCCTGGTTCAGTACTATTGCTCTGCATTATGCTATAGCTCCATTAGCACAATTGTGGGCAAATAATTAACAGCAAGGTCAGATATTGCTTAGCAGACACTTTAAAATGGATGCAGGAGAAGAGAAAAGCAAAAGAATAGTATTATTAAATTAGAGCTGAAAATTTAATAGAGAGGGAGAAAAAAACCTGAAAGTGAACAGCACTGAAAGCTGCTGTCTAACCTGAAATGAATACAGCTCATATCGTACTGCACTAGCTTGCACCAAACTAGTTTCAAGCATTCCTTTCCAGTTCCTACCCAGAACAATGGCTTACCATTAGCTAGCTGTGTTTAGTTGAATCTCTGTTGGGTGTGAGAGTGAAGTTTAGATTTAAACTTTAGAAGAAAAGCTTTGATTCTGCAAGTGGTTTTCCTGTGGCTGGATGTGCGTGATGGCACAGAGCTTTAAGGACTTCAGGGGAGTGTGTGAGATCCCCACTGGTCATGCAGAAGAATCTGGATGACTGCGACAGTACTTCCTAATCAATCAAGGAATTGTGTATATCCTTTCCCAATTACACCACCTGTTTACCTGCACTCAACAAATTCCACTGTTATTGACAAAGGGGCAGAAGACATTGTCATCTCCATAGGCTGAACTCACTGGAGCCATCAGGGGTTGTCTGCATCCCTCCATCTCTAATTTTTCATCCCAAGCATACACACTACCTCTTACCTGCCTCTCATCCTCTGCATTTTAAGGATGAACTGACACTCTCCAGAAACACTCTTGATGAAGGCCTCTGTGCTGTCTCCTTGCCAAGACCTCTGCTGCTCTAATACTGTCAGTACCCATTTCTAGGACCACCATTTACCTCACTTTTCTTTCTCTATCTCATGCACATTTCTGCTGGTCCCTTCCTTCCATAATATTATCCCTATCTCCTCCATCATGCCGTATCTCAGTCTATGGCAGGATTTTAGTAGCTTTCTGCAATTTCTACTTTTTTTTCTCCTAGTGGAAAATGTCATATAAGGTATCAGCACAGACAGCTGTTCTGAGAGCACTGAGATGATGGAAAGTGTGAATTAGCTTTACCTTGGACATGAAGAACTGCCATCACCTTGTTCTTTGGTCTACAGGCAATGACACCAAAACAGTTAATTACAGTAGTTGCTGGGTCTGGTAAGCTGATTCAAGACAAAAATGGTTCCTCGTGGTCTTCTCTTCTGTATTTCAATTTTTTTGCTGATCAGCAAGGCCCTGCTCACTGTAGCTCATGTCACTGCTATACGCCTTGAAATTGGTGAGGCATAAAAACATTCATAAATGTCATCCAAACAGTGATGCATTCAAATTGTCAAAAACTAACTTTGGTTGTCTAGTGATGCAACTGTCCTCTGTCTGAAAGTCTGCTGGAGGTGTTTGCATAGATTCATGCAATTAAACAGAACCAGGTATTATCTCTTGCAGCTTATAGGTGGGCAACTTTAAACTGCCACCTTGCTGTCCCCTTCATGAAAAGTGCTACACTGAGTTCTGATTCAGACACCATGTCTTCTTTGAACATCTATACAAACCTTTTTGTCCTTCCCTTTAAGCTGGTGCAGCTTTAATAACTTCTGCACTATGACTTCAACTGGCCAATGGGTTGAGAGAAAATACCCCCATCCTCCATATCCATTTCCCAGGGAGCAGCCATGCTCCCTGTACAACCACCTCTGGTATGCTAGGGCATCCGGGGTAACTCCCCCCTAAACTTAGTGTAAGGCAGCTCTGCTGAAAATCAATATGCTTTTGAGGAAACAAGCTACAATGAACACAAATAGCAAGTTTAAAACCACAGAAATGAAAGGTGCTTATCATGTTTTAATTATCAATATGCCTAACTCGAAACCAAATGTTTGAAAGTCAAGCAAAAACCGTTCTATTCTACCCCACTGATTTACCAAAGACATCAGCAAGACTAAAGAAATCTTCCCAAATAATCGTGGCACAGGACATTTAATGGGATTTTATTAAGAAAGCATACATGAACTGTGTTATCTAGCATGACATTATATCCAGGCTCAATGAAAATCAATAAACACCAAGGAATACGTGTTTTACATCTCAGTGTTCCTTATTTCACCAGCTTGTTTCATTTTATTTTGCATATGCTACTAGACTGGTCTGTGAAAGCAATCATACCTTTACTTAAATTCTAAATGTGGGCTATGCATATATAGCTCATACCATGCAAAAAACAAGACTAAAATAAATTGTAAATGAGCTATGAGGAAATGATAATGACACGAAAAATACAATAAGCATGCATTTTTAAATATCATGGACAGAAAATAATACTGAAGTATAATAAACAGAAGCAAGACAAAGAAGTTAGTAGCACACTTGGTCAGTACCTGGAACAGCTTAGTCAGAAAAGAACAGAAATGTTTCAGATTGCTACAGTTAAAACACTTCAGACACCCTGGAGAATTCCCAGAACACAGCCACAGCTAATGGAGCCCAATAATGCAATTTTACATGGTTCAGAAAAATGTTGCATTTGGGGATCTCTGAAGTCTTGCACCTGGATGAGGCAGCATAACCCATTACTGTATTGGCTGTTTTATGTACCGGGGCAGGGGCAGGGAGAGAAAGTTTTAAATCTGATAGATACCTAAAAATAGAACTAATCCAGAGTCCCTAAATTAGGCCATATGGCTTTAGAAATAATTAGGTTAAATAGTGTCATAAAACACCATACAAGCATACAGGTCTGAATGTCACTAAGAATTATCAACAGAAATTGGCAAAGATTTGCAAGGTAATAATTAAATTCCAACCTGAGAATGACCTGAGAGTCATTAAACTGTCTGCAGCAACAGTCACTGCTGAGAACCTTTGCAGATAGTTACTAATAGGGATAAAAAATCTTTGCAAGGCTCTAGGATGATTGCCCTCAACAGGAAAGAAAGTCAGGAGGGAAGAGAACAGCTTCCTTTTTTTCTGTTTGAAAGCTGCTGTGCTCTCAGTAAACATGACGGGTTTTTTTGTCTTGGTGGTACATGTTCCATCTTTCTCAATCTTATCAGCATTGCAGAGACAATACGAGAATGGAAAGTGTTTTATACACAGGAAAGTAAGGATTTGTTTTCTGTGGCCGAAGGCAGACCACTCAGTGGTGTGGCATAATTAGAAGCATTCTATTTTTGAAGATTTAAAGGAAATTTCAGATTTTTCTTATTTAAGGAGCAGAATCTGCAAGAGAACTGTGACAAATTTCCACAGTGGCAATGAGAAAAGTATGCATAGCTCTGAAGTATTACAGACCAAATCTTGTGCATGGTTTCAAGGTCATATGTTCCGAATGAGAATTTTCCTTTGTCTTTGACACAATATGTATGTATATGTATATGTACAAAGTAAGGAAATTCTAAGCTGTATTACCTCAGTGACAAATTTATTTAAAACATTTTTGCTGAATGAAATTTAAAGCTGATAAAGGAAGGATTATTAAAATTGTTAGAGCAATGAGAAACTGACATGGTGCTTTCTGCCAAGACATTGAAATGCTCACTACTTCATTCAACATTTGCCATTAGGTCCTACCAGAAATGAGTCAGCTCAAGACCTTATTTTAACAAAATCTTAACACTGGTAACTTGAAGGTCAAATGGCAAGATTATTTATCTATTTAATTATCTGTTTTTTAAACCTCAGCTTCAGGAGTTCTGTGGTTATAGGCAAGGTAAACTTAGAAAAGACAGTAAGGAAGGTTTGGCAGTGGAAATCCTAAAGACCCTAAAACCTGTGTTTGTTTTTTTTGAACCAAAGTGGCAACTTATGATTCAAAGAGCTGTATTAACAATATTTAGTCATCTGAGACTGGAGGAATTTTTACCTCTCTGCCTACTCCCTAAAAGACTACCAAGGACTGACTTGTCAGCTGTGAGTGGGACATACATGAGGCATTATTGTCAGCGAGTGTATAACACTGCATCTAATAGTAGCCGCCTGTGCTTTTACGTAAAGTCATCTTCTGTCACTTACAAGATACACAGTTAAGTCTATTTTACCTTTATAAATCCAAAAAAAGGTTTCTAAAGAGGTGTTAATGATTTTAAACTTGATTCAGTTCTGTACAGGGAAATGTCTTTTTTTTCAGACATAGAAACTTCTTCAGAATAGCAAATAGCCCATGATGGCACTGAAAATGAGTCTTTCCTATATAGTGTGGATACTGCAACCTTGACCTTAGTGATAAAGTGTGAAGAAAGGACATTCCTTCCTCCAACAATGCTCTAAGAAAGACACTGACTTTTATCTGGTTCAGACACAAACTACCAGAGTGCAGAAGGACAGAATTCTTGCTAGAGGAAACATCTTTGGTAACTCTGAATGAAGTACCAAATCTCCCAGGAAGGGCAGATTTAAGATCTGTGCCTCTCCTTGATATTAACAGTGGGTTAACTTAGACACTCCCCAACACAGGATGCCAGCTGCTATAAAGCGCTTTGCAATGCACTTAACTTGATCTCTGAGTCGTAGAGGCATGTTAGGTGCCCAAGTCAGCACTGTAGAGTCCCCATGGGAGTCATCTGAAATGCAGGTATTACAAACTTCCCTTGTTGTCCCCACTCTCTGTGAGCCTGGCTTATATGCTATCTATGTCTGATTCATCCATTTTTTAAGGTCACTGCATTCCCATTTCCCCAAATAAGAAACTAAATGCACTAAAGACTGCGGAAAATTTGAATGCCAGAGTAATACAGGCCACACAAGTGCTTTGGCTAGAAAGGAAGAAAAGCAGGGGAAAGTAACTAGTTCCTGATACAAACAGTACCCATCAAATGTGTTATAAGATACACAGTGCTTTGTGCTAAACAATTCAGCAGAAGAAATTGTGGGGCAAGAAGCCGTGGGGATAGTCTACTAATTAGTGAGTAATTAATTCAGAGTGTAATTTGCTCCCACTGAGAACAATGTACTTGTCTCAGTAGGACTTTTAGAAAATAGGAAATAATAGACTCTCATAATTGCAATAGGTAGGTATCCACCTTGGTGTTCAAATGCTTAATTACTTTCCTGCTTTTCTGGTATTAAATCCATACCTAGGCAGCTCAGAAAATTCCTGAAGTCTGAAACTTCACAGCAACTGTCAGTACTCTAAAGGCAGTTCTGAAGCAGGGTCTCTGCACACCTGAGGTCTGCCTTGCATGAAGAGGGCTACCCCTTGAGCCAAATTTTCAGTTTTAATGGGAAGAGAGGAGCTTGGAAAGGTTTCTGTCATTGAAAGGGAGAAAGAATAGCTAGCAGCAGCTGCAGGAATTGGTGCTGCTCTGCCTGCCTGTTCTTTCTAAAACAAGTAGACATTGTAGGGAAGGATGATTGTTTGTAGCTGGATGGAAAACAGTGTCTTGAAAATATACATACATATTTTGGGAATCTTTGGACAAAATGTGGTAGGAAACACAGGAGTTCACTAGCAAGACAACTGTAGCAAGCAGACTCACACGCAAGCACACTGAAATCCTATTATTACTCTGGTAACTCTCAGCCAATTAATCTGCAGATTTCTGATGCCATCATATCAGTATATATGTAGGTCCCAGTTCTGCAAGTTTGTTTCCTTCCAGAACTTGAACATTTCCAGGAAATCCTCACATCTGCAAGTTTGGAAGGATGATGGTACAGCTATGAACTGTAATATGAAAAATATCACTATTTTTCCTGTAAAAATTGTATGATACTTTACATTGATAGAAAATGATGAAACCATACTCTTGGAGGTCATGTATTACATGGTATGATAGAACCACATATTAGCTACCTGTGAGCTTTCCCACTTTGCACTTCATTTCTCCCTTGAATACAATTCAGTGATGGCACTGCAATATTTTCACAGTAACACAGATTCCATCTGGAATTATTACGCATCCATTAAAAATATTTGAACCTATATTTAGTAGAGTCATGGAGTGACCTTCCTACTGCATGGGAGGCTTTGCATATAGCTGCTATATGGGGACTGTCAGAATAGTATTGTGAAGAAAAAAATCTCCTTGGAAATACAAGTGTATTACACGAGCAGAACAGATTATCTGATACTGAGGATATGAACAACTGGGAAAGGCCATGGAGCGTTTTTAAGGGGAAAGATGGCTAGTTAAATGGTAGCCTAGTTTGTTGACTCTTCTGAAGGAGTCTACAATTTCTCTGGTTGTGTCCATGTGCCTCACAGAGCTACTTCAGAAATACTTACTGGACTCCTGCTGAGCTGCAGCTTTGAAACGCCCTAAATACAAAAACTATGAGTCACAAACCCCATCTTCATAAGAAAGGAGGTCAGGCTGAGACAACCTAGCAAAAGGTTCCAGCAGACTTAGCTTAAATACATTACTGTACATTTAACAGGCTGTGTTTTATTTCTGCCCTTCTGATTTAGGTTAAGTGTAAACGCTTCTCTAATAAAGTCAGTAAAGGTCATCTGGGACCTATCATCCTCATGGGAAAAGTATGAGCAGTGACAATATGTCTGTGCTTGCTAAACCTAAAGTATCTCTATAACACTTCTGGTGAATCTTGGTATTTGGATCTACCCTATATTTCTGAGTACTAATCCATATATATCTTGTTAAAAACCATTTTAGACCACTCAGAATATTTGGATATTCCCTTGCTATTGTGGTACTTGTCAGTGTTAAACCATTTTTTAATATATTATTCCATGCAACTGGTTGAGTTGCAACCTGTAGCATAAATGAAGGTCTTTGACAATTATTCCTTATTGCAATAAAGGTAGCATTGCAAAAGACTAGCTGTTGCAAGGAACAGATGTTTTCTGTTGTAAACAACTCACATTGATAGAACTGATCATGTGGGATTTGCACACGAGAAGGTAAATTCTAGGGAATAATAATACATTTGAGGGATCGAGAAACATATCTTTAAAAATTTCTAACTACATTCAATATTGTTTCTTTAAATTTTGTATATTATTTAGTTGCTATTGATTTTATCTGGAATTATTGGACTAACCACCTACTAGAAAATGTTGACTTTTGTGAAGCAGGAAAGCATAGATTAAAATAAAATCCTTATTTCAAAAGAAATTATGTGTTCTATTAAGAACTACAACCTCATAGCCAGATCAATGAGGAAATAATGACATCCTTGGTAAACTGTACACTGAAATGTACAATAACTTAGGGAAAAATATGATGAAAGGTTGTGAAGTCTCTTTCACATACTTGTTAACACAGCTTCATCATCAGGATGTTATTGCCCTGAGCAGACAAGAACTGAATTTACCTGGCTTTGATGCTGAAAGTAAATGTAATGGTCTTGTTATTACCATATCCTTCAACTCATTGTGGAGTTGTAAATGAACATTATTTCAATTACTTTGTTCTTCACAAACAGGCTTTTTTTTTTTTTTTTCTCTCTGAAATAATTTAGATTTTTGTCAAACACAAGGAAACATAAAATTTCCACCATCTCTTTCCCACTGCTATGTATGTTAACATATAGGTACTGGACATCATAAAGATTATTGTTCAGTCTTCCAGCTCTAAGTGTTGTCTACTTGTAAACATCCAGGTTAGTGAAAAATTGTGCATGTAAGGTCATGTTCCAAACAAAGACATTTCATCCTATTTGGAAAGCTAGTTTTAATGCGTGAATGAAATACATTGGTTACAGTCTGTAGTTTTTGGATCTGGAATCGAGTAGACTGGAAGTTTGCATAAAAAGGATTATAGGAGCAATTAATAAAGCCAGAAGGCTAATTTTTCAGTGTGACCTGAAAGCCCTATTGGTGCCACATTCTCTTGATTAAATTGGTGTCTGTGACAGGCCTGAGATGTGTGGTTTTGGTCACAATGTTGTTATTGTCTTCACTTTCAAACTCTATTCCATTTTGCCAATTGATTTCTGCTGCTAATGTATATTGCCATGCGCTAAAGAGGCATAAAAAAATAGATCTTGAAGGTACTAAGTAATTCAATATTAAATAAAAATTACTGCTCTGAAAAGCCAAGGTTTCATATACAGATTAAATTTAATGCAAATCTTCAGCAATTTGGTTATGGCATGGCTAAAATCTCCATCAATCTGTTGACTACATACAAATATGTATGCGTATTATGCAAGCCTATATTTATGAAATACCTAATCTTGTATTACATGATGCATTTGTTTTGGATAACTTTGGATAAATGTATACTGAAGGTAATATAACTGCAGGTTTAAAGATTACATCAGAGAAAGAGGTTATTTAAACTTACACCTTTCTTCTTCATGACAATGCAAGCAGGTTTAAGTATTCATTACATTATAATATTACATTGCTGTAGCTGAGCTCTTTGTTATTCTTTAAAAGGAAAAAGAGTTTCCCATTTTGTAACTAACAGTTGTTAGCCAGCCATAGTCAAACTGCTGAAATTAAATGTTTCCCTGCCTTTTTTCTTTTTAATCCCCACCCCCCTTTTATTTTCTTCCTTTTGAACAAAACAGCTTTTGAGATGTACTGACCAGTTCAGCAGAGAGCATTGCAGGCTTAAAGAACATATATATTTGTGCCAGCAGCAGTAAAAAGTAACAAAATATTCTTAAGTGAAAAGACTTCAGACATTTGTCAGATTTTTTTTCTGTAATGAAAGAGCAAATGACTGCAGTTTTTTATCTCATGGGATAGTGGCCTTTCTCTCCTAGTTCATCTTTGCACAAACTCCCACATCAGAAAACACGTGCTGTTTTAAAATGAACTCTATAGTGTAGTTATTTACCAACTATACTCTTTTCTATGTCTTTATTCTGTCATGTAATGCTTGAACAGTAAGCACGCCCTTTAATGAAGACTTTGAACCACAAAACCCTTCAAAGTATATCAGGTAAAATTGTATTTGGGACTACAAAAACCAGAAGTGAGTTTTTCTGCACATACCCTGAACTGAATATTGCTGAGCCTCGCAGTTGAAAAAGTAATACTGTAGATACATTGCAACATCTTATATTTTGAAAGTAACACATCAGCAAAGCATCAGTATACTAATGAATGTTTCACAGCTGCAGCATTATAACTGAAGAGGCAAGAAATACATTAGAAAGACACACGGCTGAGTAAGGATGTCTCTGTAAGGAGACATTTAGCTATATGAGAATCCAGTTCTTCTGTACCTAATATATACAGTTTTTGAAGAAGTTGTAACAGAAATTAGGAGATATCCACATTCTATTTATTACTTATAATCTGAATATCTTTTAAAACATGCATACATGGACAAATGTCTAAAATAATGTATTTCCCCAAAATTTAAAGGCAAATCTGTAATAGTAGCCAGATAACAGCTGCTTATTTGATATGAGTATCCTTTAATTTCCTCTCTCCTGAAAGTTTTTTTGGTGGTTTTTTTTTGTTTGTTTGTTTGGTGGTTGTTTTTGGTTTGTTTTTTTTTTTTTTCAGGTCAGGGTCTAAAATGTCAGAAGAATTGAAACCATATTGAATGACAGTGATGAGTTGGGGGTGGGAGAAGAAAGAGAAAAAAGGAGAGTGATGGCACTGTTATGATGCCACATCATAAATGCTGTGAGAGTTCTGACAGGCTATGACCAACAAACAACTTCCCACTGAAGATAACAGTATATGAGGCTTACAAGGTTCTCCAAGACCCAGGTTATGTCTGGCCCAGGTGCTTAGGCCCAGGTTCTTGCTTAGCTGCATTCTTACTCTGGATCAAAGTGAGACCAATGTACATACTTTTCTTTTAGCCCTCCTTCTCTGGAAAAAGTGATGAGTTTGGAGAGGAAAAATCACTGGAATCCATCTTAAAAAGAATCCCACCAGTCTGTCCCACAAATATCATGATGGAGTGAAAATTGCAGGTAACCTGAGAACTGCAGTAAATATGATGACAATGTGTCCAGTCTGCCATCTATAAATGGAAATTCTGTTCTGGAGGCATCCTTCTGGAGTTGCTTTGCTCCAGGTAAAGCAGTGCAGATTTACGCTCAAAAACTGACTTGTCCACTTCAGGACATGAGTGACACACAGAGTCCCATCCTCTGACCTGGCGTGCACAGTTACATCCTTCACTGACACAAGGGTATCTAGTGGTCCTTCAGGAAAGGTAACATGAGTTTTTGTGACAGGCAACATCTAAGTGCTACAGGCTGATCCAAACCACTGTTTGCTCTTTACGAACAATCTTTCCAGAGGCTTCTTCCTTTTTCTCCTACCAATTCTCCCACACTCACACCTATTCCTACAAAAGAAATATTCCCCAAACCCCATTAAGCATGTTCTTTTAAAACCTCGTAAGTTATCAAATACCAGGCCACCACTCATTCAACATTGGACTCAGTTCTAGGATGTGAATTCTCCTGTTTGTAGCTGACCATTCCAAATCTGTTACATTTAAAACATTCCAGGAAGTGATACTATTTAGAACAAAACTGATGAGCAGCAACCAATAAAGGTCATTGTTACAGCATCACTTTCTAATGGCAAGAAGCAAGAGCTTCAGAAATTTTATTTTCAAACAGCCTGCTGGAATGTACATGCTTATTTCTATTTACAAAATATTTACAGAACTTAATCTGCAGTTCAAACACACACTCCAGTCTGGTCTGTACTTTTTAAGCTTTTCACATCTTTGATATAACATTTTACAGCAGATTATTTAATATGGCTTTATTATTAAGATGGTTTGCTTGCTTTTTTCTAAATTTCTGAATTCAGCACAGCATTAAATACATTGGAAAACAATGTACAGTCACAAACTACTTCTAAAAAATACATATAGAAATACAAGTTATTTTGTAAAGTACTCTTTTGGATTTTTTCTTGACTGTTTACTGATGCAGTTGTCCAGCGTGCAAACATTTGTATTTCTGTCACTCTGCCTCCTTCCTCTCCATTCCCACACAAGCGCCTTTACCTGTTGCACCTCATTAGAAAATCAGTCCCGTTTTCTTTCACATGGTACTGTGTGCTTTTAACACCCTAGTGGCCTGTAAGACTCAGAATCCTAAATATTATAAATGGTATTAATTTTAATGACAATAGTTATCTCGTTATAACTACTGACATATGAAAGAGTTTACATTTTGTGACATTTTTAGAAGGAGCTCACTTTCTTATTTAACAGGCAAGCAATATAGTGCATAGTCATTTACTATAGAGATGTGGTAAATACTTCACAAAAATACCTAGATGAGAGGCATCTACCTTTCTACTTTTAACCTTTGTCTGCTTTTCTGCTTCCACATTATTAGGATGAAAAATAAATGGCCTGTCCCAGGTAATTTAGAGAAATTCATATAAACTGATTCGAAGTTCCTTAATATTTTTAACCTTCTCCTGCTTTTCCAGTGCCATTTTATTAAGAACAAAAGAAATAATGACCTGACATTTTCTCAAAGTCATGAATGTAGAAAGGCATATGTACAAATGAAGAGCAGAAGTTTCCAAATCAGAGAGAAATGTATAATATTAATAATAATCTATAGCTTTTGGAGCCAAAGCTTTTATGCTGCATGCCCTCTTCATTTCTCCATGTGATTAGATTCTCTCATTAGAATGAAAACCATTTATCATCCTCAATGTACAGATAATATGATGATTGATGGCTTTGCAACCAGCTGTATAATATGCAAATATGTGACTTTTTAATATTTTACGAAACACGGCATGCATGGTTGGTTGTTTTAATCCCTTTAACACTCACATTATAAGCAGGCTGTGTAACATTATCACAGTGGGGCCACTGGACTCTTTATCAAAACAGACATGATTTCAATAACAATCCAGTGTAAAGCTTTTATTTTTTTTTTCTGTTGGCATTTTCCTAGTACACTTGGGTAGCAGTTCTATAAATGTAATTATTTTGTGTCCAGCGCAGATGCGAAACACCATCTTTACCATGAATAGGTTCATTAAAATGTTCCTGTTATTAAGACCCTACATATTTACATTTACTAAAGACCAGAAAAATCCTGCCACCAGCTAGGGGAGATTCCAAACTGCTGTTTTTTATCACCTATAGCAATGTGATGAACAGATGCAAGGATGTATGGAGCCAGTGAAGCAAAGTCTGCAGCTGGTGGGAGGCAGCCGTTGCCCCCAGCCTGGATAATGCATGCTTCACTCTGAAGAAGGGAAAGGTATGAGCCCAGCTCTTAAGTAAATTGATGATTTTCATTTGGATCAAGAACTGGTGAGAATTTCACTGAGATTTACTGCAGACCTCCCTCTGAGCCTTCAAGATTGTTCTTTATGCGTTTTTAAGTTTTTTAGACTGCCCTTTTCTCCAAAGACTTTTCCACGATATCTAGCTTTCTATCTAGGAAGGAAAGATTATTCTCTCTTACAACATGATGAGACCTGCTTTTTAAAGAGTTGACTTTGCCATTGACTGATACCATAAACTTCAATGTGACATTTTCTAAAGCATCCATTTCTTGTGATAGGTAGCAACTTGCAGTTTCAAGGGAGCAGGGGCCTGGTGAGGCTCCTACATGACAGAGCCGTCTCAAAGGCCTGTTCCATCACTGCAGCAAGATCTATTTAAAATGATATTTTGTCACAAATATATCCCCAAATGTATATGTTGTACAAGAACACCTTCAAATTCTTTCAACTCAGTATGAATATGACTTGCAAAACTGTCAGTTACACACCCCCCTCCCCCCAAATTTGCCTCATGTCCTCTGGCTCCTGTCAAGAGAACACACTGGGGAGACTGGAAAATAATATGCTTAAGACCATTTTATCCTTTAAGGTGGTGACTCAACTATCCTGTTTTTCTGTCCAGTGGCAATACAGCTACATTCAACCAAACATTTGAAAACTATTGTCCAGAGTCCTCCAGATGCCATCTGGCTGGAGCCTTCTCCTAAAAGAGGACTAAGCAGGGAGCTGCCTGTCACCAGAGGTTGGGTTGAGATGGCTTTTGCCACCTTCGGGCACTGAGAAATTCTTAGTCCCTGCATGTGTGTAATCAATAGCTGGTGTTGCATACTTTGTGAAGATTGTGGTGGATGGTTAGTGTGTCAGCACAACGATCAGCTGGCCCTACATCTTACAGCCCAGCTGAGGGTCTGTGCATCTGGGCCTGTGACTTCAGCCACCTACCCCAATGTCCAGAGCCCTTCTCACCTCTCACCAACACTGTCTCAATCTGCTTCTTTCCAGAGAAGATAAAAAAGTGAAAAGGAAAGAAAGGAGGAATGTGAGAATCTACCGTTTTCAGATTTTTCCAAGGAAAATATCTATGTATCACTATCAGGACAGTGACACCGCAGTCTGTATTTCACTATCCTTTTGCTGCAATTAGTGTGTTTGTGTTTCACCTTTTCTGCAACAGTTTTCAGGGTCTCTTGCTGAAGGCTTATGTGTGGTTTGCCTTACAGGTAGAGAACACCTAATATTGAATACTATGTCTTTTTCTTAGAAGGTCAACTGGGTCTTCTTGGAGAAAGAAAAAAAACAAAAAGGAAAGAAAACAAACAAAAAAGAATAAGAAAAGAAAAAGGAAAGAAAAAAAAAGATAAAAAAGAAAAGATACTGGAAGCAAGGCCAGGAATTGAAAGAGGAAAACAGTTTTAAGAGAAGCGAGGCTTGGCAGAGGACAACACTAGCTCATGTTCTGCAAGTGCCATATCCTATCTGGAAATCTTACCAAGATCAAAAACGCTTGTATGGAAGATGCTTAAGGATTTGTGTTACAAACATTGATAAAAAAAACCCTAAACTCAAACCATAAAATGACTTAAAGTATTATTCATTGATAAAGGCAAATTCACAATTTAACTTCTTTATAACCCAATTAAATATATCATTAATTAATGATATACTAACAGCATATTTATAATACCATAATAATTTAAAGACTGCTAAAAGGTCTGACTCCCACAGAAGTATGAGTTTGCCCTTTGAAGTCATTAACATTACAGAATCCTGTCAATCTGCTCCCATATCTTCCCCACATACTCCATTATCTTGATTTTCATCATAAACTACTCTGACCAAGCTAAAAAGAGAAGGTAAAATATGCAGAAATGTGTGTAAAATCAGATTTTTATAGAGATCATTTTATTCTATGAACTCTAGATAATGAAACTGAAAAATATTTAAATATTATGGCTCAAACAAACATTTTACTTGCTAATATTAGTGGGATAAAAGAGTCTTTCCTACCTGACTTGAAGTGACAATTACAATAAATGCATTTCACCTGTGGCCATGGTTTGAGATCATTCAGTAATCTATACACACTGTCAACTCTCAGCTGAGATTAGAGTTTTAAATTCAATTATTTAAAAATATATATAACATTTAAATTTCCTTCAGAATTCTGTTATTTAATAGGTGCTAACACAAGCTTTTATCTCCTGCTTGAGCCTCAGAATACCCAGTTTCATAATTCACTATTATTTCTAATTGGAGCTCTTAAGTTAATAACTGATGAACTTTCTTAAGTTCTCCCACTATCTTCGGTACATTTTTTTTATGTGGTAGCATAGAGTGCTGGGGCTTCCTTTTTCCATCAGCTTATGATGTAAAATACTGGAAGTTAAAAATAACTTGGGCTAGATTCAGAAACGTACTTAATTGTAGGTTAAACTAAAACCCTGAATGTAACATATGAGATGCTTACTTTTTAAGCAGCTTCCACTCTTCCTTTGCTTCTCAAAGCAGATAAATTCACTTTCAGCACCAATTGTCCTGATGTGAAGTATTAGTGGTCAAAGTATTTGCATGTAGAATAGGGAGACCTTCAGGAAACACATTCAGCATGGTGATGGTTGGAGTTCGTCGAACATATATTTAAAATTCTTACCTTTATTTTTAAATATAGATTATTCTGTTACGTCTGACTCTGTATATACTTCTATCAGCCCGTCACTCTCCATTATTGGTGAGAAACCAGTATAACAATGTGAAAACTAACCTGCAAGGGACCTTGTTCTGATTGGATTAAGCTACCTGTAATACACAAATTAGAGAGAAGTCAATAATTCAGACCATTACTATCTTTAGTTAGATGCAGCCATGATTAGTATTTAGCATAATAATAAACCTTCACTCTCTGTATATAGAATTTAAACTACATGGGAGTTTAAAGACCTTTAGTTAATCCATAATAAAATATTGAAAGAACTAAAAACAAAGCTAAATTTCTAAACCAGCACAATTTACAAAAGCTCATTAACACTTAAACCTGTGTCTTCTCAGAAAATTAATTTTAAATTCCAACTGCAAATGCATCTTCTTTGGGGGAATAATAACCAGTGGATTCCTCACTGTTGTCTAAAAGTTCAATGGTGAGACGAGTATTAAGTATTCACACTGTATTAGGTGAAGTATTGCTTTTCTCCATCCCAGAAACCAGACTACAAATTTGAAATTCTTCAAGTTGTGTCTTATCTCAAATTGTAGGTTTATACCATCTTTTCAAGGTTTGATACTACCATCTCCTACTCCTAGTTAAAGTCATTGAAGTTCATGGGATTATTATAATGAGTAAGGTTTATCCTTTTAAGGACCAAATCTCTAAATTATTAATCATGCAAGTGTTAATTTATTATTTTAATTTTTACTCCTTTTCTTGTTCTGATGCTTAGTATGACACTCTTTCAACTTAAAGAACAGCTCAATAAATTATATTAAAATATTTGAAAATAATATTAAAGCAACAGCTATAGGAGCGTGGATAAAAATCTAAACCTGAAAAAATAAGAAAGAAAGAAAGGGTATCTGTGCTCTGATTACTAGAGCTGTTGATATCGGCACTGATGCTTCTGCTTAAAGCTTCTGAGAACCAGCCCAACAACTTACATTACAACCATAAACCACCTCTGTTAAGAACTGAAATCTCTTAAAGTGTCTATATATACTTTGAATGCCAAGATGCATAAGCCTATGTACATACAGCACCTGAAGGAAGTCGTTCCCCTGATGTGTTTGTCTTTCTATTGAAATGAAGAAAAAAACAGATCACCATTTCAGGGCTGATAATGTCAATTAAAAATGTCTGTGATGCCATTATACTTCTCCAACTAATAAGGAGAAAGTATCCAGAGATGTACCTCACCCCTTTCTCCATTCAAATACACACCAAATATAAGCAGTAGGAAACCAGAGGGCTTGTCCCAGGCAGACTCCTAGGTACCTGCTGTAAACCATGCGCTCTTCACTGAAAAGCAATCTGCTGGGTAAATCTTCCCTCCTTGTCCTTAAAACTACCCTGTACTAAGGAAAATAATTACTGGAACTCTAAACTTCGATTTTGTCTAATAGTATTTGCACCTTAGACTGAAGATGTTTGCTGCTATTACAGTGTTGATCTGCTTTTATATGTTTATATTTTAACTGTAGGCATACTCATGGAAGTAGAAACTGTCCTTTGCTGCATTGGAAATAACTCAAAGTTCTGAAAGCTGGATTTTTTTTTTCTTTTATTTTTTTTTTTCTTTAGAGACTGATGAAACAAAGGCATTTTCTTTTATCTTTTAAATAATTTTTGCTACTCTCCTAATCAACATTTTCTGACTTTTGGTCACCATTTTTGATATTTATATAGAATCTTAAAATAATTAAGGCTAAAAGGAACCTGTTGAGATTAGCTAGTCCTATGCCCTGCTCAGAGAAAGGGCAACCCAACTTAGGTTGCTTGGACCCTTGTTCAATCAAGTTTTGAGTATCTCCAGTTTGAATATCTCTGGACAACCTATTCCATGATTTGATCCTTTTCACGATGATAAGCTTTTTCCTTATTTCTGGTCACAATTTCTGATATGGAAACTTGTGTCCATTGCCTCTTCTCTATGTGGACCTCTGGGAAGGGTAGAGCTCTGTCTTCTCTATGCCCTCCTATTAGGTAGCTGAATAAGATCTCCCTGAACCTTCTCTTCAGGCTGAACAAACACAGCTTTCTCGGTCTGTCTTTGGATGCTACGTACCATCATGTGTACTGCGTGCCCATGACTTCCCTGGTGGACCTTCACTAGGCACTCACTGGTTCATCAATATCTTTCTTGTACCAGTGAGCCCCAAACTGGACCCAAGCAGTACTCCAAATGTGATCTCATAAATATCAGATAGAAAGGAAAAAACCCCTTCTTTCTGCTTGCTGCTTACACTTTCCTTAATGTAGCCCGGTATGGCAGTATATCACCAGCCTTTTTTTGCCACAGAGGCATGAATTAGTCATGAGGACCTCCAGATTGTTTCTCAGGAAGCTACTCTCTAACCAGTTGGTTTGTACTGTTGTGTGGGTACATACAGGTAGAGGATACAAAATCTCATTGTCCTTTTCTTTGAATGTCATCAGATTCCCACCAGGCCATATCTCCATGCTGTCCAGGTCCATCAGAATAGCAGCCCTGGCCTCCAGTGTATCAACCACCCCAGATCACCAGTTTGGTGCCACCTGCAAGCTTGCTGAGAGGGCACTCCACCTTCTGGGTCAAAAATAGAAGTATTGATTCCTGAGATACATCATTAGTAACCAAGCACCAGTTGGACTTTGTACCACTGTTCACAATCCTTCAAACCTGGCAGTTTTCCACCCATTTTATACTTCATTTATGCAGATGGCACCAATATGATATATAAGTATACTGTGGGAGATTGTGCTGTAAGACTCGTGATTATATCACATCCCTTGTGCATTTTCCTGCATACTACTATAAAATGTGCCCCACTCATGCAGTCAGTTTTCTTCTAACATGGAACTGCTGTTGACATCACCTTTCCTTACTTTAAAAAGCTGCAAAAACTTCAATAAGAGAGAACCAACTCTATAGGTCCTATTCTGTAACAATTCCAAAAGTTCTTAACACTTTTGATAAAATTCAACAATGTTAATAATAGTAGTTAATGTAATGGTTGATTTTAAAAGCAGAAGTGATTAAAGTTACTATAAGTTGTTTTTTTAAAAAAAATAACCCTTTGTAGCACTACTGCCATCCTGCTTTCTGCCACTCATCACTCTCCTGTCATTCTTCTTTCCAGACTTTCTTCATCTGCCAGGCTCTTACAGAGCTGCTGCAAAGACTCTGACATTTAGCCTTTTCTGCTTAGCTTCTGTCAGTCAACCCTATTCCTTGTTTGAACTCTTTGAATGCACTTTGCAAATAGTTGTGTAGTGTCAGGCGGACTGCAATCCTGAGATTGACTGTTTCTTTTTCTCCAGAAAGCCTGCAATTGTACCAAGTGTAACTGTTTGCCTACTTGTCTTATAGCCTATCTATCACTCCCTTGGTATGGGACGACCTGAAAACTATCAGATAATGGCTGAGCCAGGGCATTTGTATCACCCCTGGGAAAACACCTGTCAGCTATTATGTACAGCCCAAAGTTCAGTAAGCAAGACAACAAGGAAGGCAATAGAATCAAGAGAAGAGAACTAGTTTGTGGCTTTCAGAAAGCAGGTTGGCCAGAAATCATTGCTAGCTGTGCCAAGCAGTGTCTCAATTGGCAGTTTTTTAGTGTTTGGACTGTTCAGATGCATCTTGCTGGTAGATTGGGATATGTTCTGTGAGTCAAGCAACTTCAATCATATTTTTGCGGCTGTACTGTTATTTGTAGGAACATTGTTTCCAAGATTGGATGGGTGAGAAATGACAAAGCGTTACTGGACAATTTGGAAATCCTAATGAGCAGATGGGTATTTTACTACCTGCATAACTGAGCACACTACCTGCTTTATTAAAAACAGGAGAAAAGGCTTTAAATGAGAACAAAAGACAGGTTAAATGATAGTAAATAGAAAGGCTACATATTCACAGAATTCAGAAAATGAAGATACTCTTTTCCTAGGATTAAAAAAAAAAAGTTCAAAATTTAAACTGCTTTTATCTCTTTTACATTGCATAGATAAATCTGAATCGATGATGTAGATTTGATATCCAAGAGTTCTGGAAAACTTTTTCTAGAATTAAACTTCAGGTATGGTCGTAATTCTGCAGAAGATTTTCTACAAGTGAAAGTTACTTACTAACCATAGCATGCATAAAGAACACACTGATGAATAAAACCTTTCCAGTTCATTACAAGATCATCTAAGGTGCTACAAAACCACTTAAGCAGAGACAATAGTTCAGAAAGGGACAACTATTATCACTAAGTAATTCTTACAAAAATTATTTTTCATCAGAGGTTGACTACCTACTTAGCTAGACTACAGGAACAAGTAAAATGATGGTCCTTACTCAGAGTAGTTCAGGATCCATTAAGGGCATACAAAAAGTAGAAGAGAGACAGCAGCTTCCCCAAAATCACCTTACTGATAAGAGGCAGAGGGAATATTATAAGCATGACTTAAACAGCCTTTTCAAGTGGCTAAAACTACTTCCCAGAACAGCCACAATCTGGAGAACAACACTTAGCCAGATGTTGTGGAAGCATGGATAATGACCGTAAAAATGGGTTGCTAATAAGCTGAGCATGAGCTTTTCTGACAAATGAGCTGTTAGAAAGCAGTAAGCTTGCAGCAGGTGAGGCTCACTTGAACTGAATGTTGAGGTAGCCTAAGTGCTCTGCACCAGTACAAGATGCTCCCTGGGGAGCTTCAGACAGCATCAACCTCCCTCTTCCCTACCCTGTCTTAAAAATAAATAAATAAATAATATAAAAAAGTTAATGTGACCAAACATTAGGACTGTGAAAACAAACATTTTTTTTCTATTTTAAAATTTAGACTTTCTTATCTTCTGCAGTGCAGAGCATTTCTGTCTGCAGCTACATATGGTACAGTGATATGGTTTCTGAGTGAAACCCCTGATTGTCCCCACTTACAGTGTGCTGGCTCAGTTCACAGACTGTCTTTTGGTTCATGACAACCAGGCCACTTTTGGAGAAAGCTAAAATGGGAGCTCTACTCCAAACATGCATCAAATGCTTTCCTGTACCTAATGAGGACAGAGACTGAACCAAAGAGAGGTACTTCAGATGGCTTCAATCATGTGTTGTCAATGCCAAACTAAATCTTGGCTGGAGTAAATCCCTGAATATCGTACAGGGAAAACGTAAGAATTACAGTGCAAACAGTTTTGATTACTGGTCCGTTTCTGTTTTGCCAAATAGCTTTCCAATATAAATGAAAGTTCAATATCCAAAAAAGCTCCCTTTGCTAAAATCTTCTAAATGCTGAGCCATGGGTAAGAAACAGGGGGTTACACCAGCATGCCATGGAAAAACCTTCTGAAATTTGGGAAATATTTCTCCTCCTGCTTACCAAAATAAGACCTCCTTACAAATGCTGTTAGCAAAATTATTTAAACTGGCATTTCCTTAGTTATTACATTAAAGATTCAAAAATACATAGATTTTACGTTTGGCACTTTATATGTATTAATAGGCCGTGCAGTTACTTGTGCCTCTGAGAAGCTTTCTGTGCATGGCTTAGATTCATTTTAATACTTGCCCAGCAGCAATACACACAAACCAGCTTGCTTCACTGGGCAAAAGGAATGCAGCTCCCATGCCTAAGGTTATTTAGGGCAGAGTAGCTTCCTGCCTCTGCTGAGAGGGAGCTTATTACGATGAAAAGGGACTGCGTGATTAAATTCTTAGTAGATTCTTTTAGAGCGTCAACATACAGAAAGGTTACTTACCTTAAGTAATAGTTCTTTGAGATTTGTTGTCCATGAACATATTTATGTTGTGATTTGTGCATAGTCACGTTCTGAAAGAGTTTTGGTTCAGCCATGGACCTGTCCCTCCCTCCAGTCCAAATGCAGATTTTATAAATATGTGAATGAAACCCCATCCCTCAAACCTTCAATTTCACTGTTTGTCTAGTAGGGCTCAACTCTGGACAGTAATATAAAAAAGTGGAAAAAAAATTATAACCTCCTTGACAGAGAAAGAGAAGCAAAGCCAGTGTTTCTGTATAATCCCAAATTCTACATGGTATGTAATAAAAAAAGCTGAAGGTAATGAGTTTAAAATGCCTCAGAACTGAGGCTGTCAGGCTTATTTTCTGCAGTTCTCTCAAGCTGACTGTGCTTTGTTTTTGCCTGCCCTAGCTCTAATGTCAGTTTTTATTCCTGACGTGTGGCTATTTCTTTTTTTTCTTTTATTTTTGTATGACACAACTACAGTTTTATACAGATATAAGTAAGAAATAGGTACTCTGTGTGGAATGAGATACCTAGGACTAGCGAAATGATGCAGCATTGGTAAATGCTTGGTATAATAGGAGAGGCTTTGAGAACTAAGGGCATAGAATCCATGCAGAGGAGTACAGGCATAGGATGATAACAGATGGGGCACAGGCTCACTGATGGTCAGATAAGGAATATTTATATCTGGAGCTGGACAAATTTGATTTTAGGGAGAACAAAGGGAGCAATGAAATAGTGTCTAACGTATTTGAACGGCACTATGTGTAGTACATTTGGGTGTAACATGGAGTTGCAGATCAATGAAGAAATAGTGTACAAGTGTTTTAGTAAACATAAAGATTGCAGTGAAAACAAAAAAAATAATTCTATGATTAAACTTGAGATTTCAGTTCAGTTATACTAACCATAAGTTCTTGGTTTCATAAACAATGTGTACATCTTTTGCCCATAAACAAGCTTCCACAAACAGTCGCACAGTGGGTACCCTAAGTATGTGCAGGTCTCAGGCTCTTTAGTCAAAACCATTTACCTCTGTGTGCTTCCTCAGAAGTATCAGCATTAGTACTACAGAAGTAGCACTTCAGACTGTGTGCTGTCATCAGCTAAGTTAAAAAGCAACATTCCTCCTACTCCTGGTGGGAATGCAGCCATAAATTGGCCAAAAATGAGGCCAAAACCCTCACAGGCTACTCAGGACTTTAAATTTAGTAGGCTTTACTGGAATGCCATAGGAAATCAGTCTATCTCAAAAACCAATAAATGCTATGTTGAAGACAAACCAGAAAACTTCAAATCAAATACCAACACCCCCACGTCTAACAGTGAATAAAAAGCAGTGAATTACACAATGCCTCCCATGGAGTCATCCTTTTTTTATACCTTCTGCAGCACTGGGGAAAAAACATGAGTGTCCTTTCCCTGGAAACCACTTTAGGTGAACAGATTCCAGCTGAAGATGCTATAAATGGGTATAACCTCCTGCACATCCAAAAATGTCTACAGACAATCCCACAAAGCAGAGAAACTTGTAGCAGTCATAGCTTTGCTGTCTGAGGACTCCTAAGAATTTATACTGCGCCATGCTTCCCTTTAAAGTACACCAAATAACCATGCCTTACACAGTGTACTATAAGGAAATAATGATGAGAAACTTTGGCAAGTAGAGGGAGTCAGCTGGAAGTGACTGAGGAAATCCATGTTATAAACTGGTAGACAGAGTTTCAAATCTCTGCTCCCTAGGCAACACTGGTATCTGCCTTGGGGAACAGCCTCACATCCAGTCAGAACTATTAGCAATTGCTGAATGTCCTTGAAACTGGAAATATTTGAAGATATCCCCATATTTTGTTTTCCTGCATCTACCAAAGAATTTGGTATTTTTTTTTTCTCTCTCTCTGGCTGAAACAGAATCAGCATATTTCAGGCTGCAGAACTCACTTTCACCTCCCTCAATCATCAAATTGCACAGGCCTGTCACTAATTTCCCTATCAGCCCCCCTGACTGATTAATGGGAAGGAGCAGATGTCCAAGTCTGTATCTATTCTGGCAGACAGCTTGCTCTGTTATTTACCTGCATGACAAGTGCAGCCCTTCCTCATGCTGGAGAGCCCAGTACCAGAAGGGAGAGTCCGGTATTGACCGATGTGCCTGCCTACATCTGTGTACTGGAAGTGCACATCCATTGCTGCAGCTGCAAGGAAGTAACTAATTATAGACTGGCGCTAGTAACAGAACAGCACTGAAAAAGTGCCACCATCAATAAAGGATGATGGGTTCTTGTGGAAAGAAATTCAAGTTTCCTTTTCTTTTCAGAAATACTAAATATCTTATACTGATATTTGCATGCATTTTAACCTAAATTGAGCAGGAAGTCCCTTGTGTTTGTTCAGTTTCCCCAGACCTTTAAGAATTCCAAACCTGAAAATTTACTGTAAACTGCTGAGAGTAGATATAGAGAAAAAGAGGCAGTAGCAACCATTTACAGCTTGGCGAGAGGAAAGCAGAAAGAAGAAAATGGTATGGTGGAAACAGGTATGTTGGATTATGCTTCCACTGGCTCTAATGATTAACTTGCAGTGACTGTTGGCAGAAATCAGTTTTTGCCCTTTGCTTTTCTGGCTACTCAGGGTCAACAGAGCTCAGGAGATGCTGAAGAAGAGGTATTCATCTAGTTCTAATTGGCATAAGTGCTCTTGTTCAACCATGTCTGGAAAATATTTTTGCTTTACAACAAAAATATCTGGAGAGCTTGTTTTTAAGAGATTGTTTTTATTAAGCAAATAAGAGCAACTCCTGCTAGTATAAAAACAAGTGACCCAAATAACTTCTGATCTTAAATAAGAAAAACAATCCTGCATAAAGTCTTACATAATCCAAATATGTTTTTTAATTTAAAATATTTTTTGTGATCTTTTAAAAGGAGTTTTTAGTCACACACTCTCAGAGAATGTGTGTCTGTAGAGCTGAAAGGTTCAAGGACTGGTCTACAGTTTTCTCTGAGCCTCATTTAGACTGATTAAGGATCAGAACTTCAGAGTCTGCTCTTTGACCCAGCAGATGCAAAGATGTGAACTAGGATCTGCCAGTACCTTTTATACTGAAAACTAAACGCCTTTTGTACTGAACAAAAGTATAATTTTTAACATCTGGCATCAGAACTGCAATTGTCTTCTGGTGAATTCCAGTCTGAGGTTTGTTTTAAGGCTGTTGTAAGCAATGTTTACATCTATGCTTCCAAACGTATTTAATTTTAATAAGAGAATGCTAGTTTAATCTGTTTTTACGATCAGGTTTTGAATAGATTTAAGACATTTGAGCAGCCTTCTTATTTATGTGCACAGAACTGATAAACTTGGATGATGGATATAATGTACTTATTCTTGGGCTCAGACTGGAGACAATTGGTTGAACTCATCAGCAAGTTGCTAGCACAATAGTCCTCTAGCTACAGCAGCATAACCAGCATGACTGAAGCTTGCAAACTGTTAATGTGTGAACGTTTTGCAGTTAGGGTCTATGTGTGAAAACAAACAGGTTGAGTACATACAATCTTCTAAAGGGCAAGAACAGATCTAGCCCCCAAGGAATTAAAGTGGGAGATGGTAGGGAGCATCGTTAATAGAATATCTCTGTTTTCCTACTACAATATCTTTCCTACTAGGGAGAATATTGGTTAATTAATAGACTAGAATAAGACGGTTTCATACATGAAAAGTGAACTGATGACTCTTTTCAAAGGACAAAGCCTTCAAAACCTGTTGGCTGACCAAGGGAAGCAGAAGTACATCTCATCACACCTTGTCCAGCCATGAGCTTATAGGATATTGACTTAAGATATGGCAGGTTTTTTAGAATCTATTGAATAGAGCCTCATTTTTAATCAGTAACTGACTTTTCTTCATGTTCTAGACTCTTTACAGGTGGAGAATAAAAATGATGCTTTGGGAGAGTGATCATGCATAGGGAAGGTAGTTCCTACTTAACTCGCTGGGAAAACTTGACTGTATCAGGAAAAAACACCCTTTCACTCTAAAAAGAAAATTAAGCAAAGGATAATAACAGGCATTAAGTAGAAAAATGCTGTTGCAGAGAAAGGTGTTTTTTGTACTCTGCATCCATGATAGACAGAAAAAGAAGTCATGAGTTCAAATCATGGACAAGAAGATACAGAGTCTTTAGAAGCGGTAGCCTTTTAATGGGAAACATAACAAAACACTGCAATAGATCATTCAAGGAGGTTTTGAAGTCCCTCTGCTGCCCACCCTTGAATCTGTCAAATCATGAAACATGTTTAAGACTAGCTTGGAATGACCTGAAAGTAACTTTTATGAAAAATCCAGAATTACAAATCTTGCCTTAGGACTGGAAGGGTAACTGGGAAAGCTCTTGTGATGCTTTCACATTTTATGATACACTTACGCTAGTTCACACTGTCTCTTCAGATTTTCTATTTTGCTAATAACTATTAGCATAATTCAATGGTGAAGACGTGGCCTGCTACGTGACTTAAGAAGAAACAGTCTGGCATTTGGAAAAAAAACAACTGGAAGTTCACTCATTAAATAGTTTCTCAGTTCTGACCTGCTATAGGTGAATCTGTTGTGTTACAGAAAACATACTTCTAAGTGTATGAATCCCTCTAAAAGTTAAAAGGATGCTGATTTGCTTATTTGTTTTTTCTAAATCTGGAAACATAGGGGACTATTTTACCCTAATCCATGTTTTAATGTATTTGGGGAGGAGTTTCAGTTAACTAGAAGAGTTGGATGAAGCAAAGACTTTGCTCACTGTTACATCCTTGGCCCGAACTGTAGAACAGTGTATCCTGATAGCCTGTGCTATCAGGTATTATAGGTTTGAGCCAGAAAGTGTCTTTTGCCCTTTTGGGCATACTCTCCCTGTTACTTCTTTGTGCTAAGATACACTATGTTTTGTACTATGTGTTGTAAATCTATGCTATCATGATGAGAGCAGAGCACTGTTACAAGATCTTCAAGATAAAACTCAGTGATGTAAGAGTCAAGAATTTCCCTGGCCACATCAGGAGCAGTGAGATAACCTAAGCAGCAGACCCTCCTCTCCTCAGGAAAGGAAAGCACTCATCCAGCTCTAATGCAGGATATCTTGCATGTAAAATATTTAATGCAACAGTTTAGCAGGACACCTATGATACATTTGTTGTTGATGAGGTCTGAAAGCAGTAACTGAATTTTTAAAGTGAAGTTTCTCAATAAATTGATTTGCTATTCCTTTGGCCAGACATCTAATATCTAATTCGTTTGGCTTTCAATCACGTTTTAATGAGCCTACTTTTCTTTAGAAGTTGCAGTGTAATTCAGAAATAGTTAATAGGCACAATGATATTACCTTGGTTTGGAAACATTCTAAAGTATGTGGCCAGTCATCATTAATTCATGTGGGTTTCACTGTAGCATTAATCATGGTAAATTAATTCACTTTACAGTTATGTGTGATATGTAACTTAATTTACAAGAGTTTCTCAGTAATTTTGCAATTAAAATGCCATTATCTTAAAATGTTACCTACCATCTAATCTCTATTTTTTGAAACTTTATTACAATATTTTTTGCATAAATATAAAGACATCAGCAAGATTCTTAGTTAAAAATGTCATGTAAGCAGAAGTGCTTGTACTAGGGAATGTTAATCAATTTCTAAGAGCAGCAGCCAGCGAAACACTTTTGCGAAGGCAACTCAGTAATCAAGCAAGTATAAAAACATTTAAGGAAACTATTCCACCCATAATGCTCATCCAATACACCATTAGGATATGATTTCCACCATACAGTTCTGCTATTCTGGGGTGCTGGAGCATGGTGGGAACAGCATATAACTGAATATGTTGCAAAACATTTATTAAAAAATATTTCAGTTAAGATAAAGTCAAATATGAAGCTTTTGATTAACTTCCATGGCTGCTGAAGTTCTGTCTGTATTCATTTCTACCAAACTAACATTTCATCTTAACAAAAATATATTAATAACATCACTAAAAACATGATCTAAATGAATATCCTCTATACTACCAGGGTCTGGTTGGGAAATTTTTCTCATTTCCTCTGATACATTTAAATTTCATGAGTCTTAGCTCTAGCCACCTAAGTTTACAATAAAAGTAATGGAATTGGAAGCAATGGAATTGTGGAAGTAATATATAAACATACAGAAAACATACATACTAATACTTGTGCATTATGTATCTGTGTAATCTTCACATTTAGATAGATTTAAGAAATCTTAAGGAACACAGACCAGTAACATGACAGGAAGGAGTTTTAGCACAACCAATGTCATAACAAGTAAAAAGTACAGTAAGTTTTTTTGTGTTTGGTTTTTTTTGGGTTGGTTTTTTTTTTTTTCTAAGTGATATTACACTCTGTATCTAGCAATAAATAAAATGTGAGAAGTAACTTGTTCACTGATGAAATGAGTAAGAGACCAGCATGAGATAGCCAATAAGACCTGCATTGCTTCATTTCCTGGTGATAGCTGTTGCTAGTAGTGCCCCAACAGAACTTCATTTTTCCTCAGCTCTGCGGTTACTTTTTATAAAAAATGTAAAATAATAGACTCATAAATGGGTACACATAAATGACAGAAATAAGTGCTGTCTCTCCACACTCGCCCAAGGAATTCTAACAAGTCTTTAGCCCACATTACCCTGGGTAGAGAACTTAGTTCAGATCCTCATAAAAAAATAAATTCCTACTTTTACAAAAGACTCTTGAACATCTAGTTTGCAAGCTAATCCTACTTAAAATTAGCAATTAACTGTGAACCATGATTGTGTATAGTTCTATACCAACAGTACTGACTGCAGCTCTCTGAATTTTCAGTAGGTTAATGTCAATGACTATGTACTGGATTAAAAACTGGGGTGAGGAAAAAATACAGAACAATCGCCCTCCCAAGACCTACATAAATATCTACCTACATTTCTAAAGCTTTCTTCTCTTCATTAAAAATAAAATAAAATAATAAAAAAAAATAAAAGCAGCTCTTGAGTTCCTAAAGGTAGAAATCAGGGAGAAATTATTCAGAAAAGATGAAAGAGGTCTAAAGATTTTTCCCTAGTCTACGGTCCCTGACTAGAAAAGCAAGTAAGAAAGTGGACTCAGTGAAGTCAAATGCATGACTAGGTACTAAGTAGAAAAGTATTTCTGCCCCAAGCCTTTATAATCTCATTTTTAGAGAGATAAAAGAACACGATATCCTCCAAACACAAGGCACAAGTGTTTGAAAGTCTGTCTGGGCTCAGGTGTATTTTCCATCCTTTTCCAGAAGTGAATAGCACTGAGTGCACCCTCAGAAAGTTTGCCAATGACACCAAGCTGTGTAGTGCAGTTGACACACTAGAGGGAAGGGATGCCATCCAGAGGGACCTTGACAGGCTTGATATGTGGGCCCATGCAAACTTCATAAAGTTCAATAAGGCCAAGCGCAAGGTGCTGCACATGGGTTGGGACAATCTCAAGCACAAATACAGGCTGGGCACAGAATGGATAGGGAGCAACCCTGAGGAGAAGGGCTTAGGGGGGTGTTGGTGGATGAGAAGCTCAGCATGACCGGGCAATGTGTGCTTGCAGGCCAGAAAGCCAACTGTATCCTGGGCTGCATCAAAAGAGGCATGACCAGCAGGTCGAGGGAGGCGATTCTCCTCTGCTACTCTGCTTTCGTGAGACCCCACCTGGAGTACTGTGTCCAGCTCTGGGGTCCCCAGCACAAGAAAGAGATGAATCTAATGAAGCAAGTCCAGAGGAGGCCACAAAGATGATCAGAGGGCTGGAGCACCTCTCCTATGACAGCAGGCTGAGGGTGTTGGAGTTGTTCAGCCTGGAAGAGAGAAGGCTCTGGGGACATCATATAGCAGCCTTCCAGTACCTAAAAGAGGCCTACAAGAAAGCTGGAGAGGGACTCTTTAGAGGGCATGTAGGGATAGGAGAAGGGGGAATGGCTTTAAACTGAAAGGATGTAGATTTAGATTAGTTATTAGGAAGAAATTCTTTACTGTGAGGGTGGTGAGACCCTGGCACAGGTTGCCCAGAGAAGCTGTGGATGCCCCATCCCTGGAAGTGCTCAAGGCCAGGCTGGATGGAGCTTTGAGCAACCTGGTCTAGTAGAAAGTGTCCCTACCCATGGCAGAGGCATTGGAAGTATTAAAATCTTTGCTTTAGCAAATAATTTCAAATACAACAGTAGCATTGAAGAATATAAAAATATCATATGTTTGATCTTTAAGGTTCCTTCCAACCCAAACCATTCAATGATTCTATGAATTCCAGTGGTCTTGAGGTATTACTTATAGTTGTCTATATAGATGGTTTTCACTTTCTCTGATTATGGCAAAATACCTTATCTGCAAGATTCCCTCCTTTTGCACTATTGCAGTTTGTTATTATAAACCAATAAAAAATGTTATTTTCAGGACTGTCCCTCGCTGCAGAAACAAGTGCTCATGTGTCACAGTGTCTATTTGTGAATCAATCTGGAGACAAGAAATCCTCAAATGTAGATGCCATCTTGATGTAATGGTTCTTCACCTAGTCCTAATGAACTCAACAGAAAAATTAATTGCTTGGGTGTCATACTATTGATTTTATTATATCCTTCATTTAAACTCATTTCTCTATCTCAGAAATAATGAATAAGGTGTGGAATATAGCACTGGAAGTACCCAAAGGGGAGTCAGCAGGTGTACTTGAAGCAGAGAATGTTTACATAGCACAGCAGTTGGATTCTTCCTCTTAAAAATTCTGAATGGAGCATAGTGATGAGAAAATAATATGACAAGAGGGTATGCAAACAAAAGCATAGCAAGATTCAGCTGCTGATATTTGACACTGCACAAAATTCAGGCTTTAGAAACACATTTTATATGTAGAGAACACGATAGAACTTATTTCAACGTCTAAGTGTCTAAGCTCAAGTTTGTTTTCTTTTTAATTAAAGATGCATGTTTAGTGGAAAAGATGTGCTCTGTGGCTGGTCACAGTTGTTAGGCTTATGGCAGGAAATATTTCTAGGAAGTCTTATAGTCTGCATTGTTCAGACATTTGCCTAAATTATTGTAGTGAACCCTTCCTTCTCTCCTTAAAATATGTGAAAAGTAGAATTTGTTTCTTTACTGTTAATATGCACTCAATTTAGTTCTGTAATTTGCTGTCCAGAAATATTCCAATCCTGAACAAATAATTTCTTTAGCATCCCGTTTATCTATACTTAGCAGTTAACATAGCAGATACATATCTGTAAGTGTTCCTCTTTTTGCTAGTTTCAGAGATTAGACATCTTCAAATGTGAAACTTCTGGAATATTAGACCATGGAAACAGTGAGGGTCCACCTTTCACACTTTCTTCCAGAACTCTGCTATAAGTAACAGAAGTTGAATGCATTTTTAAAAAGTATTTGTTTCAAGACCAAATATATAAAGTTCAAATGGTAGCATAGTTTAGTAGAACTGCAGTAAAAGATAATTCTTTTTGTGCATTCTTCCTTTTCAGTTGAACACCTAGCTATAACACCTTGATTTAAATGCTGAACTGTAATACAGAATGAACACACAGACAAAAAAAAGCAAACCAAAACTAAAAAAAAACTTAAAAATTAAATTGAAATGTCTTGGTAGCAAAAGTAGCCAAGTAATTTTGCTCACTACCTTTCTGTCATATTTTCATATTTGAGGTTGCAGTAGTTTGCTTTTTTTTCTTTCTTATCCCTGCCCCCTTCCCCCCCCCCCCTCCCCCAATTGCCTGGGATTGCCTGGGAATCATGTCACTCCATTATAATATTGCAAAAAAAGTTTGCATTTCAAAATCCATAATGGGAATCAGACACTTTCTCTAATGAAAAGGATTGATTCTGATTGCAGAGAAGCCAACAGCCTTGTAATTAGGGCATTCACTTGAAAACTGAGGAAGCTAGATTCAAGTCTCTATCATATCAGCTTGATCAGGGACTTCAATCCAGGTCAATATCCGAAATAGCCAACTCTGTTGCTTTGCAGCATAAGCCTCTCTCTTCGCCAAAATTGGTGTCTCTCCTATTTCGGGGGAATGGGTGGTAGTGGTGGTGGCAGCAGAGAACCTGTCCAGATCCATAATGAGCTTTATGGGGAAGGTTTCATTGCAGGCATTACAATTCTGCAGAAAAACCTCAGCCTTAATGACAGTGTTTTACAATTTTAAAACCCACAAAAAATATTTCTCATAGTAACTTCTCTTCTCAGACAAAGCTTTCTGTAGTGGCTTCTGGGTCAATGATTGTGTGGAGGTATAACCTAAAAAAATGGTGTGATATTCGAACTACAGATTTTGGTATAAATCACACAGACTCCATGCATGGTATGATTTTTGTTTAAGCATGGTTCTTGCACAGGTTAAAACTACTTCTTGTGTAGACATGTAGTAATGCAAAAATAGATAAAGTAGGTCTCTTGCTCCTTATTATATAAACCCATGTTTAAAAATCTAGATTAAAAAGTAGTACCCCAGACAAACAGAATTTTACCTGCAAAGTTCTCACCATTCTACCCCACAAACATGGAAACAAGTTGTCTACTAAAATGTTTGACAATTTCCAAATCAACTGCTATAGTAAGAACAGCCTTTAAGTAGCTTGATTAGCAACCTTTTTTCCTGCTTCCCAGGAAATAGCTCTTTAGCACCATTTAAATATGAGCCATGCAGAGTTACAGCTTTTAGTACAAAAGAAATACATTGAGCAGTAGACAATTTTCAGACCAAATGAGATATAAAGGTCATGAAGAATGAAAAAAATCTGAAGCTGCCTTTATCTAAATAAAGATCTGAATTGAGTACAGTCAAATGACACAGTTGGCAGTACAGGTGCATTAAGATATTTCACCAGGATTTACTCTGGCAAATATTCATTTTAACTCATATGGATGGCCCAATTGCACTGATTTTGGACTAAACCCATCAGAATACCTTTTGAAAGTTAAATTTCTCTATTTAACTGAAATTGCATTCTGCAAGATTGCCTCAACCCAATGGTGGCACCATTTCACATATGAGCAGAGACAAGGCTGTATACAGCAGCTGGGCTCCTGGCTCCAGACATTGTTCAGGGAAGTTTCCAGAAGTAATTTTTTTTTGGTGTGGCTGTCCTTACTGCTGGCTGAAAGAGGTAGATTGTGTAACTTTTCCGAACCAGAAAAGCCACAAAGCTGTACAAATAGGATTTCTGTTCCTGTGTGATTTCAAACACTTATTTTTTCTTTTATGGGGCAAAGTGATGCAATACCTGAGAGCGTTTGGCATAATCAGGTTTATTCTTGAACCCTAAAATCAAATGTTATTTTGCTAAAGAGATTGACTTGATAATACTAACACACATTCACAGATCCTGTGGACATGAAATATTGATCCTCAAGTGAGTGATTTTTGTAATCCAGAGATGCCTTCTATTACAAAACCTTTTTAAAGCAACCTCAGGTACTAAAATGTAGAAAATAAGTATTAGTAATCACCAGCTCTAGATGGTGAGAGAAAATTAATTACCTAGAAGAGCCAGCATATTATGTGTTGTTTCTAGTTGAAATCATCCACCAGTCAAATAATGCTACAAACCTCTTTGCTTTGATTCCTGTAGTTGGTGTTTTAAATAAGAACTGGAATTGATTAATTTTGATAGAAACTTCAAACTGTTCTTTACTCAGAGGCAGTAGCTGAGATGTTAAAAATATCCAGAAAACATATTTGATTTCCTACACTATTTGTCTCCATTAAAAGAACAGCCAAAGTGACCACATTACTTGTATTATGGTGTAGAGAGATAACTAATAGGACTCTCTAAATCTCAGGTAACACTCTTAAACAGGCAACTAAAAAATTTCAAGCACCAGAAGAATCAGTTTGTAACCTTCCCAACATTTTTTTTATGATTCGGGAAAAGAAAAAGCCTTGCTTGCTGATAAGAATAGAATAAATCCCACTCATTTTTCCTAAAACATATCTCCTGGATTAAGGAACAGAAAAAAATTTTCTCTTACAGTAGATTTATAAACATAATTGCATGTAAATAGTAAAGATCAGCAATAAACCAGAATTGTAGCACCTGGTGCAAACCCAAAAATAAATAAAGTAATAAATGAGGACAAATTAAGTTTTGTATGGTACGCTTAAGAATAAAAAAATCTAGGAGATTATACAGAAATATTTGCTGCACTCAGTACTTAGAATAGAAAAAAATAATTATCAAATCTGTCCAATCCTATGCTTATTAAATGGGAAAACCTTTCATCAAATAAAGTTATATGAGATCAAGACTTATATTCTGTCAGATGTCTGCAAGATTAGGTGGGCCATATTTATCCCTAGGAAAGAGCATTTTTAATGAGTCTGTTGTGTGTGGAGTGTTATCAGCCCAACTTCATTTGTGTTTCACAGATGGTTCTACAATAAAACCAAATGATTTAGTACTTTTACTATTTGGGCAGAATGTCTCTTGCAGGGTGTGTGCATAAATCTGAATGTTCCCAGATGCATCCGACTTTGTGCACACATGCTGTCAAATTTTCTTCTGTCACTGTCTTGACAACGTTTTGCACTTTAAGCAGGTAGGGAAGCTAATGCAACAGCAACCTTGACCAGAGCAAGTGCCATTGAGGCAATAAACTGAAGTAAAGCAAGCAAGAAACATCTATCATAAGAATATTAATTGGAATAAAATATGAACAGATTAGGTCACTTGGCCTGGATGTGATGTTAGCATACTGTGCAGCTGGACAAATTTGATGACCCAAGTAGATGGCCTTGCCTTATCTTATTTATTCACTTCTGTTTAGTAACATCTCTAAACATTGCCCAACCTTCCTCTTTTTCAAGTAATTCTAAGTTCCCTAAAAAGCAATTATTTTGAAGGAGGCAGGCTTGATCAGGGGAGTTGGGCTAGATGGCATCAGAACGATATTGTGATTGTGTGATTCCATGGGATACTCTGACCAAGATGTGATATTTGCATTCTGCTTTGTCAGAAAATCACTGCCATGCAGATCACCTCTCCAACTAGGCTCTTCAGCCAATTTTTGAAACACCCACCTCCAAAACATATGCACATCTCTCTAATCAATCATCATGTTGCTTCAGAGAGCTCTAACATTTGCAGAAGGATCGAATTACTTAAAAAAAGAAAATCATGCTAAAGGCGGCCCTCATGAGAAAGCTTCCTCTCTTTGTGAGAAGCATGCACAGAGAGCAGAGCCACACTGTGATGTGCTCTTCATGAACTCTGAATCAGCTAGAACACTTGTTTTTGCACAGTGATTTCATTCATACATGCAGCATACAATCATGCCTGTAGGTCACAGAGGTGTTCATCCCTGTGGACAAGTTTAAATATAACATGACAGGGTAGAGCACCCTTCCAAGCATAGTGGGAAATAACCAAAATCAACAGTAACTCTTGAAACAGCAGAAGTTCAGTAAAATAACATCTGCCGGCTGCCTCTATCATCTAAAGGCAGATGTGTTCAGTGGAGAATGAAATCACAAGGTTATTAATTTTTAAAAGTTTTTCCTTTTTGCCCACATCAACCTTCTCCTCACTGTTAAAAAGTTCATCTTCACCCACTTGCTGATCTTTCATAAGACCTTGAACAGAGGAGAAAGGTTATGCAATGCAATTTGAGAGCAATATTGTGCACAGTAACACTAGGCTCTTGGTAGTACTCTCCATCAGCAATATTGCTAGACTTTATAGAGAAGGAGGACAGGTCCAGCTGTGAAAGCAGAGAGTTTTTGGAAGAATCATATGACAGAAAGTGAATGAGCCTTAGTAACCTTGTGAATGTTGAATGTCTTTCTGAGAGAAAAGTATTCCTAGACTGAAAGGGTTTAAGTGTTGCCTGTCATCATTCAGCTTTATATATGTTGTCCTGGATCCCCCAAATTGCCTGAAACTCAGCAAGGAAGGGCAGATAACAACACTATTGAGACATAGTTAGTGCCTGCCAGCTGTTCAATCAGCTTTTCTAAAATATACCATTTCCACACTATTTCTCCCTCATTTTCATCACAGATCTAATATTTGCTATTTCATGCCCTGTTTTCAGCAATATCCTCTAGTTCCTTTTGCAGCTTCCTCACAGTGATCCATGCAATCTCACAGCATCCTTGAGGATAGCCTTGCTTTTCTCCATTTCCCATTCTGTGCTTTTGTCCCAGCTGCATTCATATCTCTTTCTTATTGTCCCAGGCTCCCAGTTTCCCACATTACTCTTTGCTCCACCCCTCTCCAAGCACAACTGCCCATCCAACCCAGCTCACACAACTCATGCCCTTGCTCCCCACACACCTCTCACCTCTTCCTCACCTCTCAGGATGCCTGAGACTCTGCTTCCCTCCTGGCTTCTCTCCAGCTTCTCCAAAATGCCACCACAGGAGGAAAAGGACCAATTTTCAGGTATGATCTGCCAGCAGCTCCCCACATTTTATCTGGTCTCTTATTGTTTTTCTTGAAAGATATGTCTTGTTTCCCACACAAAGCACTAGTATCAGGGTAGTGTCCAGCAGCCAGCAAGGCTTCCTCTGCCTCTAACTTTCAAAACAAACAATAGGCTTCTTCAGCTACGAACACTTTTTTTTTTCTTTTTCTTTTTTTTGGGGGGGGGAGTACTGTGTCTTAGTTGGTTAGTCACCTATTTCAGCCTCATGGACTGGATGTGATCCAGAAGCCGAACACTGAACAAGCCAGATTTTCAATATTGTTTCTAGGGAAAGACACACTCTACAGAAATTTCCTACACTTCAGCGAAATGTTTCCTGGAGGGGAATCTGCGGGAAATAAAAGATCCATTTATATTGTTGAGATTCAAGGATAGCCATGACTTAAGTTATTTTTCCCTCTTAAGATGCGAAGGACCATCACTGATGCTGGAGTGGACCACAGAGAGAAGAAAAGGGGAAACAGATTCTTAATACAGCTCTTAATTAATGCTATCTAGTAGCAAAACCATGAAAAAATATTCGATGAATCAGAGAAAGAGTATTATTTTTTCTGAAAATGAAGATAAGTAATCAATTTTCTGTGAATGGTGCAGATCTGGAAAAATAGTTACTGAGTTCACAGTATTATTGGAGCTGAACACCTGGATTTTCATTTGTACATTTGTGCATACGTCATATGATAGTGTGTAAGGAGGAAAGAGAGAGAGGAGAGGCAGAGTATCAAGCTAAGGCAGAAAAATGCCTGTTCTTACCCATCCCCATCAAATTGTCTTGACTATAGTTTTTAATATATACTTTCACTGCTTTTTAAAAATAACTCCATGACCTGTTCTGGCTGTGTAAGTCATGCCCAAACACTGCCCAATTCCTGCTGTATTGCATCAGGATCCATTGAAGAAATATGCATCTCTCAGTGAGGGACAGAGAAATGCTTTGAAGGTGCTGATTCAGCCCTAGGGGCATAAGGACAATGCAACAGTGATAGGTAGCAGTTAATAAAAAACTTAGCTAAGCTACTTTTCTGAAAGCTTGAGTTTATAGTCACAAGGGAACCCTTGGCAGGCCTACTCTTCTTATGTCAGAACAAACACAAATGGATATAAATATTCAACATATAAAGAGTGTTGCAGGGAAAAAGTAGGTATATTCCCTTTGCAAACTTAAAATCTATAACTACTTTATGGCAAGCACATTTTAAATTTAATGAGCAGGTCTGAAGGGTGATGTATGGTGCACCTAAAGGGGCCTAGGAATGTTGCACAAGTAATGGATGCCACACAGAAAGATTTAAAGTTGTTCTAGAAGCCAAGTAAAAAGGAAGGACAGATGAAAAATATTAAATATTTCAGTCAGGTCAGTGTGCTGCTCCTTACTGCATTGACTATACTTGGCTAAGGGGTGTCCTGGGAAAGAAGCCATAGTTTCAGTTCCCTCCTATTCCTTTCCTGCAACCATGAGCTTGACCTTTGTACTGACAGTAAAGGAAAAAAGAAAATTGTTGGAAAGCCTCACCTTTCCTGCAAACCTCATTGAATAAGATTGCTTGCCAGCTAAAATCTGTGAGCTAGTCCAAGAATATTCCGATGAACATGTGACATGGACTTCTGTTTTACCCCAAGTGCAAAGGATGCAGTTTCCCATAGACCATATATAATAAACAAATAAAAAAACAAGGCAATTCTGTAAAGTGGTTGATGCTAAACAGTCAGGAATTGCTCATCTACCATTGTTCTCCTGCACTTGTATTCTGCATTTTGTGTATGTCCTTTTGCCCTCTTGTCACATTTTCGTTCCCTACACTTAAGCAACCTGAACCAACACCTAGACTGTGGTTTGAATGTTTGGATCATTTGAGGCTGACTGAAGTTCTTGCTTGCAAGTGTGACTGAAGCTGGGCCTGTGGGATATGGGGAAGGATCAAACTAAAAAGTTAAGATTCTGAGTGTGAAGTCAATGGGCTACTCTAACAACACCTTCAGTATGCAGCACAGTAGACACCTTTGGACCAAATGTGCCCTAGCACAGGAGAAAAATAATACCAAACTCAGTATGTGTCAATACCAGCAATGTGCAAGCATTTTTATTCAGTTCACAAAAAAGGATGGGAGAAAAGGAAAGGGGACAAGAAATGAGTTGCATTATGCTCCTCTCCCAGTTCTCAGCAGTATGACAGCTGAGGTTTTACCCTACCATCCCAAATCTTCAGGCTTTGATGAGCTACAGCAAGAGCAGGGAGCTCTTGGAGCTCTCTGCTCACTGGCAAAATTACTGAGAGGCCTCTTCAGCTATAGAAAAAGAAGAGGGCGTGTTTACAACCAGATGTGGGGCTGGGAGACGTGCAAAGCTGTCTGGAGGGCACAAAATGATTGATGTGGGGCTGGGAAGCATATAATTAATTGATGTTGCTATACTAAGAATGCGTAGTAAGTTGCTGTAAGTCTGGAGGGACACAGATTAATTAATTGGGGCTTAGGGAGAAACTGGTGCTCTTAGTACCACTGGGCAATATTTTATGCAAATATGTGTAATGTTATGCAAATTAAAAATCTACTGGGGTTTTGTGCCATAAGATATTGGCAGAGATGTGCCTGCATTGTAAAACAAATTCTCTCTGCAGCTACAGCCTGACTAGAATTGAGTGAAGAAGGTAAAAATTATGTATTTTCAAATATTATACTGTTTGTAAAATTTCATATTAAAAATACTTTTTACTCAGATGCATACAAAAGCATTTCATTTTCCACATATGGTTTTATAAGTGTGCATTGGGCTAAATAACTAACTGTAAAAAATACAGTAATGAAATTTTCCAAATTATTTGAAGACCTCTGTGTGTCTGAGCTCTCATCTGGCAAGATGTGCTGCTTGGAAGGATAAATTACTGGATGCCCATGAGGAGAACAGCATTTCAGGGTAATGTGAGATGTAGTGTGAGAGGTAATGCTATACTCTGATATAAGAGAAAGAGAACGAATCCTGGCTGCAACTACTAAAATAGGGATCTGAAATATAAGGGCAGTAAAACCCTAATCTTTTCTGACCTGATGTCAGCCCAGACACACAATAAAGAACCATCAAGGATTAATCAATTGAGGAAGGGATTCGAGAAGAGTTATTGTACTCTCTGCTAAATTTTGCAAGACTTCTCTGAAGAGAAAACATTCGGGAATGTGGTTGATGTGTGATCATCATTTGACGTACTGTGGTAATTTAAAGTAGAATATAGCTACAGAAGAAGAATGAGATCACTAATGGAAGTTTCAAGAAGCAGTGACTCTAGCAAGAACAGTGCACTTTCTCCAAGTGAATTTGATTGTAGCCCTTTGCACTAGGTTAATTTCATCCTAAGAAAAATACAATTAAGACATTAAGATGGTATTAAGCTAATGGCATTATTATGTTGTCTGTCTTTTTTTTCCTAAGGACAAATAACTTTATGGTTACAACAGTCAGAAATCTGGGTGCAAACATGTCTCTGCTTGTCTGGAATGGAAAAGTAGGTTGCAATAAAATACAAGTTATGGGCCTGATGGGGAAATCTTTTGCTTCTGTAGCACATAAAGCTAAAAGAATCTCTATCTTATTCGCAATTTTAAAATTTTCTTACAGATTATTACCAATGTTGTTAATATCTACCTAAATATAAAAATGACTTTGTAACTAATACATATTAAAAAATACATTTTGTCATTTAGAAAGCTTAGTTTTCTAAACCTCATTCACTCCCTCATTTCTTTAATTGTAAATGTCACTGGGAAAAAGCTGCTTGCTTCTGTCGGCTAAATTAAGTCAAGCCTGTCATTAGGTGGATATTGCTAATCTAATTTCTAAAGGTGATGACACAACAATACCATTTGTGTAATTTCTATAGATTTTTTATTAATATCAAGCATAAATCACCAGGGACCATAATGAAATTAAATGCCTCTCTTTTTTTTCTTGATTTACTCTTTTTATCCAAAGAGACTGCAGAGTCGCTGTCTTTGGAGGTTTCCATGGCTAATCCAGACAAAAAAATTCAGTCTGGTGTGGTGTAACAGACCATAGAACTTCCTTGAATTAATTCTGGGCTGAGCTAGGATATATCCTTTATAATAACACCCAATGCTTACTTCAGAATTTTTGACTGAAACTTTTGGTTAAACTGTTCCTAATGGCCACACTGTTAAAAATGTGCTCTATTTTGAGGGTTGCTTTTTCTCACTTCAGTTTCCAGCCTTCAGATTTTGTTGCACCTTTCTCTCCCATGCTGAAGAGCAGATCATCAACATGTCAGATATTATACTTAGAGCAGTCACACTTTGACTCTGATTCTTATTTTCATATTTATTTTCTATTTTTATACCAATTTCTTCTTTTCTTCATCATTCATGAGATGAAGCATTTTCATGCTGTCTGCAGAAATTTATCAGAGATTTTTGTTGTCTTTCTAACTGGGTAAAAGGATGATCAAAAAACTGATTCTACCATGAACTACACTAAAGACACCCATCTGCTGTACGATTACTTCCTATTTACCAGTCTTCTGAGACTAGTTTTTAGTCTATTTAGTGTGCACCATACCTATGTCATAAGATAGTTTCTTAATCATATTTCCACTTGGAATGAATCAAGTGCCCTACAAAAGTACATTACATCAGTTCAACCTTAATAAATGGTGTTAAAATATAAAAAAGATACACATTTAATTTCTCAAGCCCTATTTTCAGTAAAGTCATGCTGACATTAGTAACATTATCCCTATGTTCATTCTTGATCTGTCAAGCCCTGCACCAGCAATTTCACTATTTTTAATGCAATTTAAAACAATTATGATAGGACTACTGTTACATAGCTGTCGTGGTTTAACATCAGCCAGTAACTAAGTACCACACAGCTGCTTTCTCAGTCCCCCCCACACCCAGAGGGTGGGGAGGAGAATCAGAAAAGAATGTAAAACTCAAGAGTTGAGATAAGAACAATTTATTATTTAAAATAAAATAAAACATAATAATAATAACAACAACAAAACCAACAGTTATAATGAAAAGGAGGGAGAAGGGCAGAGGAATGAAATCCAAAGGGAAGGGAGAAAAGATAACAAGTGATGCACAACACAGTTGCTCACCACCCGCTGACTGATGCCCAGCCAGCCCCTGAGCAGCCATCCCTAGGCCCTGGCCAACCCCTCTGAATTTATATACCAAGCATGATGTCCCATGGTATGGGATGCTTCTTTGGCTAATTTGGGTCACCTGTCCTGGCTGTGTCTCCTCCCAATGTCCCATGCCCTCCAGCCCTCTTGCTGGCAGGGCCCGAGAAACTGAAAAGTCCTTGACTGAGTATAAACATCACCCAGCAACAACCAAACCCATCCGTGTGCTGTCAGCATTGTTCTCACACCAAATCCAAAACACAGCGCTGCACCAGCTGCTAAGAAGAAAAATGACTCTATTCCAGCTGAAACCAAGGCAATAGCCTAGCCCTTGTACCATTTTAAATTATTTATATAAGGTTTTTGTTTGTTTTTTTTCTAGTGGGCGTGCTCGCTTGTGCTTCCTACCCTCAGAAACAGGCCAGATGACAGCAGCCGACAAGACAGGAGTGTGAGGATGTGGTTGAATGTGATGTCCAAACTGTCTGAGAAGACATTTGCCCATCAGTGACCTAGGTCAAGAGGAAAACAACCACTGACAGGGTTAAACAGTAACCGTGGAATTACCAGAAGACTTTTTGGGAAAAAGAAGTTAGCTAAACAGAAATGCAAGTGAAACACTGATTTGTAGTGGGAAGGAGAAGTGGGGAACAGGGCAGCGGGGGGGTTGGTGTGGCCCTGCCAGACACAGACCCATGGTGCACGGGGGTACCCTGGCACCTTCACCCCTGCCACCCTCCCTTGGCGGGGGGGGTGGGGTGGGGGGGGTGGGAGAAGAGCAGCCACTCATCTCCCACAGCAGGAGGGTGCTATGTCAGGGTTAACTCTAGAGAAGGGTTTAGAAATTTTGCAGTAATTTCTGAAAATTCAGCAGGTGCCTAGCATTGAGGTTTATCTCTTGTAATTGGTATGGGTTGTGAGTTCCAATTAATTTTGTGTTGCTAATAAATCAATAAACCACTTCAATCCTGATTTGGTTTAAACTATTTGAACTGAACAACTTATCTCTGTGAAAATTCTACCCTTCTGAAATTCTTACTCCAGTTCAAGACCTGTTGAGGATAACTCTTCCAAATGTTAGCAACTGAGAACCTCCCTGGAGAACATCCCTGCTAGTTCTTTAGAAATACTGGGATGAAAATTAATTTCCAGGATTTAAAGATAACTTATTTTATAGCTCTGTAATTAATGCTGGAATGGAAACCATGTCATCATCATTCTATGCTCTGTATGTATGGGGCAATTTCCAGATACAGGAGAAAAAAAGCTTTACAGATATATCTATATTGAAACCAAAACAATGAACACCACACGTTTCTTCCCAGCAATGCTTTGATTCCCTTCTTTCAAATCTCTTTGTCCTTTATGCTTATATATATACTGATAATTCTGATCTAATTTAATTTTACTACATATTCTACTGTTTCAGTTACCTACAGCTCTCTCAGATTGTGAGGGTTTTATGGTGTGTTTTTAAGCAGACTAACTTCTTTTCATGAGTATTTCTCTTTTGGTAACAATGAAAATATTTTAATCGTTCCTGATCATATTTATATTCACCCATTTGAGCTCTTTCTCTGAACTGAGCTTGCTTATGTCTATTTTCAAGGTTTATAAAATTGGCTTTTATGAGCACCAAGCAACAAGAGAAGCAAAATTACTATATAAAAGCAGCTTGTGACCATTTGCACCTAAGCAACCAGTACATTTCTGTTCCATAATTGGTTCTTCTCTATCTATCAATACTGATTTCTTCTGCAATTGGTTTTGGAATTAGGAAGCTGTATTTTGTAATAGACATTTGGCTTGAGTTCAGATTAAGCACAAGAAGTCTCAGTGAAGTATCTATTTTCTGTCTTTTTTACAGAGATTTGGTACCCTTCTCTCTTTCCCATTACTTTATCTACTTTATTTTTTTTTAAAAAAAATTAAATTTCTAGGTTCTTGAAGGACAGTAAAATATTCTTTTCTTGCCAAGATGTCAAGAGCATAAAGGCATGTAGCCTGAAGGAGGTTTTATTGAAGTGAATAAACTGGGATCTTAATGCCATACTATGGAACATGCTGTATTATTTTTTCCTTGCTGTTCTCATTCTAGATATATTGGGATGGGTGCCAAGCAATCATTAGTAAGCATTCTTCATGTCTTTGTATCTCAGAAAATGCTGACCTGATAAAAGGTTAGGTGACCAGCCTTCATTTCTGTAGATATAAAGAAATCATATGCCAAAATTAGTACAAAACATGGTAGCCATCATTTCCTTGGGATTTTCATTGTATCAACTCCTGAATTTTATACCTTATTATAAATTCTAAGAACAATTTGACAATTTCTGCTAGTATCACAGAGCCAGAGGATCCCTGTGAATACTAATGAACTTTTACTGGAATAAATATATTGTGTACAGCACTGATGTAGTTCACTGTCAAAGTACCTCACTATAGATTTGCTGCATAATATCAAAATTGAAAACAGATGGCTTGGAAGACCACTGGTAATTTTACATAATCACTAAAAAAATATATAAGTATTATATTCCCTTGTGAATTACTACCCCTGGACTGCCCTTTCACAGAATTCATGGAGTACCTGGACCAGGGGTGGGAGAATACTTAACCTTTGCAGGAGCTAAAGCTGCTGTCTTGCTGCTGAGACTGGGGTTAAATCCATCATTACCTGCAACACCAGGGCCAGGCCCTGAACCCATCTTCCTTTCAGGCATTGCTTCCAAGGCAGTGTACAATTTCAGAAAGACATGAAGTTACAACAAATTATGATGCTTCACCTTTCTGCTCTGTGCAATATTCTGGATAACTGAACATGAATCATGGTGAAATAAAATGTGGTTTGTTTTTTTACAAAACATTCCTGTTCGGTAGCTTATGTGCTTTAGTCACATTGTTTGAACACAATGACATGAATCACATTTTTGCTTTAGTAAAACAATAGCACTTACAACACTACTACCATAAGAAAATTTGATTTAATGTATCTTTTATCATGTTTTGGCTAAACAAGTCAATGAGGAAATGCCAATCCTTTTTTTGTCTCGCATCAAAAAATACCATTGGAACCTGCAACAGAGCTTTTGGCATACCTGATATAACCACACAGTCCTACAGCTCCATCCTTACCGGGATACTGCCCTCAGCGGGAACTGAAAGTGCTCAGAATTCCCAAAGCTCCCTGTTAGAAGCTGAAGGGAACAGCTCTGAGGAACAAGGCAAAAAACAAGGGAGCAAGAGCTTGCTAGGGTAAGAAAAAGAAGAAAGCAGATTTTTCTGGGAGAGATAAATAAAAACTGGAAATGGTGGAATTTTATTGAAAGGGTCAAAGCATGTTTTTGGACTGAGTAAATGTACCATGATGATAGTATAAGGAACAAAGAAGTTATTCTTCATAAGTATGGAAAGTCTTAATAAAATCAAGAGTGTCAGAATGAAAAGCAAAGGAAAAACAAGAAAAAGTGATATAATGGGAAAATTCTGTAAAAAAATTAGTTTTGTTGCTATAACCTATTTCTGCTGTACTGTTGGTAGAAAAAAAAAAGCAGGATTTTGTGGTGAAGATGAAACTGTTATTGTTCACTATGTTATGGTCCCTATGTTCCTTAAGGAAATAGTGTCTGTCTTTTTCTTTCTTTTTATTTTTAATTTTGGAAGACATTTTTATACAGAAAGACTTTGTCTAGGATCAAAATAGTTTTAAAATTCCAGCAGATTAGATTGAAATTCCTACCTCATTTTGCACACTAGGCCAAAGAAAAAAAAACATAACCACTTTGATTATTTACATCTAAAAAATTTCCATTTTTCCTGCCTTCTCTTCCTAGTCTGCCTGTGGATTTAAATACATCAAAACCAGAATTTAAGACTAGGAAACAAATAAAGCAGCAGTAAGTGCCAATTAACAGAAAATAAAGACCTCTAAAGTCAGGCTGTAAAACTTCACAACTGCTTTTCCAGCTGCTGCAATGCTAGTACAAGTGTTGATTTTATCTTGCTTTGATTTGATTGTTTGCATTTATCTTTTCTCTAATACTTTTGAACAAAACCTGGCCAAGAAACAAAATGAACCCTCAGAAAGCAAAAAACCTGGAAAAGCAACCACCCTTTTACCCACAAAACTAGCCTGTCTTCCACAAGAGTGATGGCATGGAAATCTTTCCATAAACTCAGATTTCATGCTCTTTTGAAAACATTATTAGAATTGAATTTTAACTGAGGTCACAAGGGCTTAAGCTTCAGCACTCTGAGTTCTTCATACATCATTGCTTGAAATATAAAGGTTGGAATGTAATGTTATTATGCACATGATTTAGATAGGAAATCCACATTCTGTTGTACTGTCAAGGTTTTGCTAATACATTTTTAAAAATAATCATTCTCAGAATAATGGCCTTTTAAGTGTCAAAAAAAATTAAAATAATATTTTTTTCTACAGTTAAAAAAACCCCAAACCTAAATAACTTGATGCACTCTATAATGTCAGTACTTTGCCTAAGACATAGATCTTGTTTTATTTACACAGTTGTCAAATATCATTGCAGTAAGTCAAGACATAATAAGTCCTTTCAAACTTTGGCAATTGGAAATGCTAGAGCTGCAGCAAGATCATTTAGCCCCAAACTTGATTTTCAACACGGATAAAGGCAAATAGTAATTTTCACACTAGGTATGTCAGTTAGGAGTGACTCTTTGTCTCTCTAGAATGGTAATTTGTCCCATTTCTCACATGCACTGAAGTATATTATGTAAAATCCAAAACAAAATCCCAAGAAACCAACAAAAACCCAAACAGAAAAAATAACGCCTAAAACCTTTCCCAGATTTCTGAATTTTTAAAACTGCATCTTTAACTTATCCTCTCAATTGTTTTAAGTAAAATTGTAATTGTGCCTTTTAAGATGCATTTTTAGGAGTTCCAATTAAAAATAAATCTTTCACCTTACATAAATACTTATTTCTTTCCAAATCTATCTAAATCTGTATTAAATAATTCTTGTTTCTATAGTGTATTGTTTGATTTCTTTTAGCCCAGCTGTCTCACTAGCAAAGAAAAGGAACATCCTACCTACTACCCATATAGCCCAATTTCATAAGGCTCCAAAATACCAATCATTAACGTTGCACAGATTTTCAGAGCACCATCACATTACTCCTTTCCTGTATTTTCATAGAAACATATAATCATAGAATGGTTTGGGTTGGAAGGGACCTTAGAGATCATTTAGTTCCAACCCATGGCCAGGGACACCTTCCACTAGACCAGGTTGTTCAAAGCCTCATCCAACCTTGTCTTTAAAGCTTCCAGGGATGGGGTGTTTCTTTGAGCTGTTACAGAAGAATGGTCCCCTTTGTAGATACCATCCAGATCAGCTGCTGGAGCCTCAAAGGTCTTTATCATCTATTTCTTTGCAGTACAAAACAAAAAGCTTTTGAAATCAAATTTAAATTCACAATCCTATTACTCTTGTCTTGATTAAAAAAAAAAAAACCAGCAACCAACCAACCAACCAATTTTCCTATTGTGGAAAAGGTAAAATGCCAAGGAATTTACTGATTTTGTTACAAACTTGTGTAGTATCTGTTTTTCTTTTAATATTAAGCTTGCATAGTGATAGGCTGAAATATAAATTCCTAATGTTAGAATAAATACCAAACCCGCCTGTGACACTTGACAAGATGCAACCAAGGGTGGTAAGAGAGCTGTGTCATTATGTGAGACTGCTCTCTATCACCTTTCAATGGCTGGAAACATCAGGAGAGCTCCCTGATGACTGCAAACAGGCAACTGTCACACGCATCTTCAAAAGTAAGAAATGGGCTCTGGAGAATTACAGGCACAAGCATTGTCACCTCACTCAATTGGAAATGTTAAGGCTTACATGCAGATGGCTAACCCCAGCTGCTGGAATCACTAAAAGGTAGTAACATGAACATGGCAAAACACTGCAGATTTAAAAATCAAGGACAGGGTCTCTGACCTTAACAGAATTCATGAATAAGGGACACATTTCCAGGACAATCTCTTATAAATACAAAAGAAATCTGTAAAATTAACAAAACCAGGAAAAATGGGTTAGGAGTAGACAGGGACAGACATTTTTAGGAGGAAATAAGGTGGTAAAGGAACAGAACTTGGCAAAGTTGAGGGAGAAAAAGGGAATATAAAGAGAAGCAAATTATGTCTTCAAGGATTTTGGGAGGTCCTTATTCATGAGTCCTGTGCCTCATCTATACAGCTTTAAGCAGGACAATAAATCTGTTGCTGTTCCGACATATATACCTGACCTAGTTCTGTGGTCAGGATGGACTTTAGTGTTGAAGATGGACCAAGCAGGTAAGACAGACTGGACAATTACAAGCAAACCCTCTGGGACCCATGTCCAGACTCATGAAGGACACGACAACTAGGAGCAGCCAGTACATTTACTGAGGCAAATTATGTTTGACCAGCCCAATGAGATTTATATGATGGGATTCATGGCTTAGTGGATGTGGAAAGAGGTGGTGTAAGTGTTCTTCACCTTGAATTTAACAAGGTCTTTGACACAATCTCCCATAGCATCCTTGCAGTCAAGACTGGGAGGTATGGACTGCATGGGTAGATTATAAAGCGGATGAAAACCAATCTGGACTGTTTCTGTTTGGGTCAGCCCTGCTTTGAGCAGGAATTTGGACTAGATGATCTTTAGATGTCCCTCCCAACCTAAATTATTCTATAAATCAAAAATTCTATGACAGTATAAAATCAAGGGATAAAGTTTAGCTGAAGAAATAATGAAAAGGAAGTATTTTTAAGTGTCTCTTTAAAATTTAAGATGTTGAATTATCACACAGAGTACAGCTGAGAAGTAAATCACATCCTGAAATGGCTTCAGATTTTGCCAAGTACGTGTTTTCCTGTCATTTAGTATATCTATTTGTTTGTTATCTGCTGTTTGTTTCACACTTGCTATTTTCAGTCAAATATTGTGTTCCTCACCTGAAAGACTAATTAAACAGACAGATTTAATGAAATGAGGAATGACCTTGAGTCCAGAAAACTTAAAGTAGAAGAACTAGAAAATATTCTACACTTCCTAAACTAGTTTCAAGACTTGCAAGTTGCTGTGACATTTCAGACATTAAGTTCTGCTCTTCTTTTTCATACCCATATGAAGCATCAGCAGCAGACTGAACGAAAGCACAAGAGACTTAAAATTTGCCATTTAACTGCAAACAATAGGAGAGGTGAGACAGATGTCTGCAACAAATTACCACAGCAGTCAATTGGAAATGCTTACTTTCCAATAAGATTTTAACAATGCATAGGAATGACTGTGATCATAACAAAAGTGTTTGGATAACATCAAATCAGTGAACACTTACATTGGGGAGAAGACTAGATAAACAAGCAACGAAACTAGACTGAAAAAAAAAAGCTATTATATACTGAGATTGACACAAAAGAAAATAAGTATTTTAAGTGTCTAAACAGACCATCTCACACCTCAAAAAAACCCCCAAAACAAAAACAAAAAAGAAAAAGAAAAAGGACCCTTACTCATGGCAGCAGAGGCATTCAAGCACGTTCTGTCCAGCTTGCATAGATACACATAAAATTAAATGTGTGTGTGTGTGTCCCCCCCTTTTTTTTTTCTTTCAGTGTCATAAAAGACATGTCTGTGCTGTGTAAAAAGGTAGGCATAAAGAAACTAACCATCATCAAGCTAGTTCAGAAACATGGAGTGGAGTAGTTTGATTAGTAGCTAGGAGACAAGATTTATCTACCTCTACTGTGGAAAAGATTATGCTTCTTTCTGGAACAAGCTAGTGTATGTTCCTAGCTCTCAGGACTTTATATCTACATATATGTCATATATATATATATACATATATATATATATATATATATATTTATGACTTACATATATGTCAAATTAGAAATTCCAGGCTGGGTTTGAACATGAGAAGTGTCTTCTTATAGGTATATTATAATTTTGAAAGTAATACGAGGCATTCTGTAAGGTATAGAGGAACTTTACATAACTTAAAATAGACACAAACATATCAGCTTTATACTAAAAGCCAGACTAATTCTTTTCCAGTTGGCCTTTTGAAAATTAATAGTCTTGCAAAAAAGCCTGATTCAGCTGCCACTAATTTTCTAGAAGAGACTGAAGTCACTAAAACAGTTGTAATGACCAAGTACATTAACAATGTTCAGTTCTGAGTCATTATAATACTTAGAAAATTACTTTTACTCAAAATTTCACAAGTCTATGGCGCAGCTCAGTAATACCAAAATTTCTTCTGGTGGAGGGAGGAGCAGTAATATAAAATCTCAGCACCTCATTTATGAAATCTCCTGCTGACTGTGAATTTCACTTTGCCAGTATGAAGTGTTGAAAAATAACTGAGTCATTAATAAGGTGTTAGTATTATTCCCTCCCCCTCCACAATATACATGATTTACACAGTTTTGCTGATGAAGTTGTCTATTGTTGAAGGAATTGTAGGATTAAGTGTGAAATCTGAGATAGACCCTTGATGAGAAAGAAACAGATTTCCACTGCTGTTTTTCTTTAGGTGTGAAATTAAAGTAGGCTTACATGAAATCAGATCTAAGATACCAAACATGCCTTCACAAGCATTTCTTGTCTCAGTTAAGCTAAACAGAAAAAGAACGTTTGTAATTTAGCTGACCTTGCTGTTAAGAAAAGAAAGGAAGAATGATCCTAGAAGTTCATCATGCTAAAGAGTTGCTTACATGAACTGAGACTGTGGCTGGGTGAAGGATTTCTGTATGGTAAGAGGAATATTTGTTATACTTTCTTCTCTGAACAGCTGAATGATATCTTGGGAGGGAAGACTGTTTTGTGGGTTTAACAGCCATAGTCCAAAAAATAAACAAAGGACGGGGATTTGCCTGGATTCTGCAGTACACTAAACCAGCATTACTCTGTTCTGTCAACCATTCAGTGCTGAATATGTGGTCAACAGAAAAAACACAAAACACCATAATTGCAAATTAGGAAGATAAATATTGGCAAGTCAAATTTAGATAAGAAATCATCTGACCTGTGCCCTTTCCATACACATTGAAGCAGATATGAATTTCTCCACAGGCCTTTTGGAACAAGCTCAGCATGTGAAATATTTTAACAAAGGAATGAGAAAACATAGAGATATGGCAGACACACATAAACCAGGTGACGTGATCTTCACAGCACTAACTCCATCAGTACACTATGAAATATGAGGAGAGTATTGTCAAATGATCAAGAAGAAAATATCAGAATCTGTCCAGATGACATTCTGTTTGAAGTGAAAGAAATCAAACGCATGGAAGATAGTCTATCAAATTGAATCAGGCTAGATCAAGCAAAGAAGAGAAGCTGTAGACAACATGAGACTTCCTAGAACAACAAACCCCAGAATTGCAGAACATTCTAGAGATAATTCTTTTTATACAGTACATACCACATGAGACACTGAGACAAATTTTATGAGACAATCTATCACGACAGTGTTTTTATCACTGTATGATGACATGACAGTGCAGAATGAAACATTATAGAATAGCAATATAAATTGTAATGATCCCAGCAGTCACTAATCAAAGCAAGTATATTTAAGAAAAGGTACAGAATTTTCCTGCCACAAAGGAAAACTATTTTTGAAACTTCTTATAGAGCTGCAACAGAATTAAAACAGAGTTATGTTCAAATCAGGAAGGAAGTACTAGATACGGTCTGAAAAAAACCCAACAATACACATGGGGTAAAGACTGAAGTAAAAGGGAACTTTGACATAATGTTATCTAAAGGTTTTGGAAATTACGAAGAATTACGATGGATATATCAGACCCATGAACATGTAAATATTTGTTGCAAGTAGATTTGAGGGATTTAAAGTGTTGCATATAGCAGAAAGAAAAGGAAGGTGAAGGATAATCTCCATCCTTTTTTGGATGCGGTGGGGAACACTGCCACAAAGGATGAGGAAAAGGTGCTTAATGCTGCCTTTGCCTCAGTTTTTAATAGCAAGACCAGCTTTCCTTGGAGTACTCAGCCCCCTGAGCTGGAAGACAGGAATAAGGAGGAGCAGAATGAAGTCCCCATAGTCCAGGAAGAAATGGTTAGTGGCCTGCTGCTCCACTTCGATGTGCACATATCTATGGGGCTGGGTGCGATCTACCTGAGGGTACTGAGGCAGCCGGTGAAAGAGCCCGACAAGCCACTCTCCATCATTAACCAACAGTCCTGGCAAACTGGACAGGTCCCAGAAGACTGGATGTTGGCCAATGTGATGCCCGTCTACAAGAAGGGTGGGAAGGAGGATCTGGGAAACTACAGGCCTGTCAGCCTGACCTCAGTGCTGGGGAAGGTTATGGAGCAGATCATCCCGAGCGTGACAACGTGGCACATGCGGGACAACTGGAGGATCGGGTGCAGCCAGCATGGGGTTGTGAAAGGCAGGTCCTACTTGATGAGCTTGATCTCCTTCTATGACAGGATGACCTGCCTAGTGAATAAGGGAAAGGCTGCAGATGTTGCCTACCTGAACCTTAGTAAAGACACTGAAAGTGTCTTGCACAGCATTCTCCTGGAGAAAGTGGCTACTCATGGCTTGGATGGGTGTGCTCCACGCTGGGTTAAAAGCTGGCTGGATGGCTGAGCCCAGAGGGTGGTGGTGAATGGAGTTACACATGGCTGGTCACAAGTGGTGTTCCCCAGGACTCAGTATTGGAGCTGGTTCTGTTTAATGTCTTTATGGACAACCTGGATGAGGGGATCGAGCGCACCCTCATTAAGTTAGCAGACAACACCAAGTTGAGCAGGAGGACTGATCTGCTGGAGGGTAGGAAGGCTCTGCAGAGGGACCTGGGAAGCTGAACTGATGAGCTAAGGCCAATTATGTGAGGTTCAATGAGAAGTGCCAGTTGCTGCCCTTGGGTCACAACAGCCCCACACAGTGCTACAGGCTTGGGACAGAGCGGCTGGGGAGCTGCCTGGAGGAAAAAGGACCTGGGGGTGCTGGGTGATGGCTGGCTGGGCATGAGCCAGCAGTGTGCCCAGGTGGCCAAGGCTGCAAACAGCATCCTGGCTTGTATCTGCAATAGCGTGGCCAGCAGGACAAGGGTGATTTTCCCTCTATACTCAGGCACTGGTGAGGCTGCACCTTGAATACTGTGTTCAGTTTTGGGCCTCTCACTTCAAGAGGGATGTAGAGGGGCTGTAGTGGGTCCAGAGGAGGGCAACAACGAAGCTGGTGAAGGGTCTGGAGAACAAGTCTTATGAGGAGCAACTGAGGCAACCTGGGTTGCTTAGCTTGGAGGAAAGGAGGCTGAAGGGGGACCTTATCGCTATCTACAACCACCTGAAAGAAGGAAATTGTAGCGAGGTGTGTGTCTGTCTCTTGTTCCAGATAACAAGCAACAGGACAAGAGAAAACAGCTTCAAGTTGTGCCAGGGGAGGTTTAGATTGGATATTGGGAAATTTTTTTCACTGGAAGGGTGGTCAAGATATTAAACAGGCTGTCTAGGCGTGTAGTAAAAACACCATCCTTGGCGGTATTTAAAAAACACACAGATGCGGTGCTTAGTGACATGGTTTAGTGGTGGACTTGGCAGTCCTGAGTTAACAGCTGAGCTTGATGATTTCAAAGGTCTTTTCCAACCTAAATAATTCTATAATTCTATGTTTTGAAACCCTAGGATAAAATGATGAAAAAAAGCAGCATTTAATGCAGATGAGACCCAGTGCTATATACAGACATGTCAAGAAGCAGAGAAGGACAAAGAAAGATCCCATAATAACAACTTGTCCATCATTTTAAAGATAAGCTGGCCATTCAGAAAACTAAGTGAATGCTAATATGCGCCTGTACACAGCCTTGAAGGAAAGTTTTTCTTACAATAACACCTGCTGATGCAAGCAATCAGAGCATTATTCTTTGCATTATGATGGAGGAAATACTTAACACTTGCATGAGCTGACATAAGGCTGTTCAGATTGCGAAACCTTGTGCAAAGCACAACTTTGCAAGTTTCAGTTTATCATAGTTTAATATATGAAGAATTTCACAGGAGACCCCAACTGTTACACTATCAAAACTAGCTGACTGCAACAAGGCTTTTACCATCACATACCAGGTTAACATCAATAAGTAGCTCCTGCACCTTGCCTCAGCACAGCCACCAATCCCCTGCAAGGTTTCAAAAGTTCATCTGCTGTCTGTGATGTTTCTTCACCCTCTTCAGGCCAGTCCACACTGCTTCTTGCCTCTGCTGTGTCTGGAATCTTCCTTCTCCAGGCTCCTTTTCCAGCCAGCCTCTCCTCATCTCTCCTACATCCAGGGCATTGTCTGTCCTCCCTCTGTTTCTTCCAGGTCTCTCTTCATCCAGTACTCCTCTCCCATACCCTTAGAGCTCTTTAACTACTTAGCAGGAACCAGCCACAGATGCACATTATCCACGTCAGCCAACCCACCGCCCCTGAATCCAGCCCACAGCTGTATATTATCAACGTTAATTAACCCGCCTTCATTCCTTTATAATTCCTCTACACTCAAGTAATCAAAAAGGAAAGCTTTGCTCTCATGAGTTCACCTGATAGCTAAACTATTTTCTTAACATGCACTTCGTACTTTTCTGAACTTGAAAAAACTTTAGTTCTGCCAGGAAGTCAGATCTAAATTGTAGTTTCAGGTTTCATAGTGAGTTAGAGTGACCAAGTCCCAGTAAGAGATAAATAGATCATTTTGTAAGATATGGGAGTAAAACTCACTCATTCTTTTTCTAGGTATTCTCAACCTAATTAAATGGGCCATTCCATTAAAATACAGATTTTTGTTATGTGATGAAACATTCAGCCTACTCTTCTGGAACAGGCATACATCAATTGTGCAATGGTATCCTGCCCTGAACTGCTGATGCTGATGATTGTTAAAAATAACTCTTCCTTCCTTTATCTGAGTTGCTTTATATGCATGAATAGTGCCTGAAATGGTTCCCATCAATGTGACTATAGAATGAGAAAATTTTTAAAATGCACAACAAGCAGTGCTATGGAGTGACAAGAGTTAATCACCTTTTTGGGTTTAAGAGCATAAGGCAAGACAATTGAGTTATACTGCTGTAGCATAGTCTGCTGCTATAGTTGTAGACTATACCCACAATGAACATTACTGATGCAACAATAGAAGGTATAATAATATTGGGAGACACTGAAACATGTAATCGGATGGACATACAGGAATCATCCAATATCAGAATATCCCTATAAGCAATGATCAGTGGTTGTATCCAAGGTCTCCTACAGTGAGACTTAACACTAGTTTCTGCTGTTACATATGACCACAAGGGCATGGGTAGGCAACAAGAAGGTGGAGACCTATGAGATTTAGAGAAGGTCCCTGTTCCTGCATGCAGGGGTAGGCTGAAACAGGATTACCCTGGTTCCCAAATATAGAAACAGATTGAAATAGGAGTAAAGAGTCAGTTCTGCTAGGTAAAATTTAACAACCTCCAAACAAAGCTGTGGAATGTTAATCAATAATTTTTCTGAAGTTCTGTAATACTCTGTTCATACCTGAGGGATAGATGAAGAGGACATTTACTAAGACATGATTTAGTGGGAAACTTTTTAATAAAGACAGCACAGGTCAACGTTTCCAGCCTTAGTTTCACTCTGGGTTCCTGAGACACTGAAGGCACTACTTTCATCATGACTACATATACCTAATGCTTGTGGGGTTTGTTTGTTTGTTTTGTTTCTTTTCTAAGAATACCACTTGGTATTTAAATTTATTCTTTAGCATTACTCTATATTTTGTTCAACACAAAAAATATTGGATCAAATAAACTTTCTCAAAACCTGGCCTTGACATTGATAGCTATTTTACAATAGTAATTGATCACATTTGAGGAAGTATTCAGCAAATAGTTATGAGTTCAGCAAATGTGAAGGTCATACCCACAATAAGCCAACATCTATGACATCCTACAGGTTTTACGGGTTTATGGATAAATATTTTCTTCTGATTCAAGTATTTGCTTTTTTACTTTTTTTTTGGTTTTTGTTTAAACTTACATGATAATAACAAGTCCTTATACAGCATTTCAAAAGTGTTTTTTTGCTTTTGTTGAACAGTATTCAGAAAAAAATGGAGTATTATACTAGAAGAACACAATATGCTTTGAGGTACAATTATTGAAAACCATACAATATATAGTTATTATGGCTTATCAGAACTTAAATACCTTGCTGTCTAAGCCTCACTTGGAGAACTAATTACATGAATATTACTCAGTGTCCTGGTGTCAGCTGGGATAGAGTTTATTTTCTTCCTAGTAGTTGATAGAGTGCTGTATTTTGGATTCAGTGTGAGAACAATGTTGGTAACACACTGATGTTTTCAGTTGTTGCTAACTCATGTTTATACTAGGTCAAGGACTTTTCAGCTTCTGAAGCCCTGCCAGCAAGGGGGCTGGAGGTGCACAAGAAGTCAGGAGGGTACACGGCCCAAACTGGCCAAAGGGACATTCTATACTATATGGATAGTGAGCAATTGTACTGTGCACTACTTGGCTTTTTTGTGGTTGGTTTTTTTTTTTTCCTCTTGAGTTTTATGTCTCTTTCTCTTTTTATATCTCCTTTTTCATTATTATTAGCTGTAGTATTTTAAAAACTTTATTTCAATTATTAAAGTGTGTTTGTCTCAGCTCATGAGTTTTACCTTTCTTCCAGTTCTCCACCCCACCCCACTGTGTGTGTGTGTGTGAGAGAAAGCTGATTTGTGGTACTTAGTTGCTGGCTGGGATTAAACCATGATACTGAGTTACAGTTCTTAGATTATTTACTCATGCTGCAATGCTGATAAGTACAAAACATTAGAATGTGCATCTGGAAAAGTTATGACAGGACAAAGAACTTTCTATGAAATGTATTGCCCTTTCTGTTCTAGTAATAGAACAGAAAAAAAATGAACATGCAATATCCAATCTCTTAAAAAGTAGAAGGCTTGAAATATAGTTTGAATGTAGAATCATTTAAATGTATGTAATATATTCTATTTTAATGTCTCATTAAGACACATGTTATAATGCCAAAACATTGGCACCTTTTCATTGTATCAGTACCATCTGGGGTTTCTCTAAGAAAGCCAGTGTCCTTGCCTAGAATGTTTTGACCTGTGTTACAACTCAAGTCTTTATAGACTTGCCAGAAACAAAATAAGAAACCTTTCCACTTGCCCCTCCCCTATACACTTTAAAACAATATAGCATTGCTTTCCTGTTATCCCTCACAGGTATATAGGGCCATTATGGTAGCTGGAGGTAGATGGGTAAGAGTAACAAAATTGCTTCAATAAGCCATGAGTTATGTTTGTACAAATGAGTGGTTGTTGTACTTGCATGCTACTGACTAAAGGCTGATGACAAAGTTAAAACTGAATAATCTCTAATTCAGTTTTGCATTTCCTTTCTTAATGTACCATCGGTTTAAAGAAAGCTTAGTCACTAAGAAAATTTGGATAAATGTATCATTTTTCAAGCCAAAGTGCATTTTTCACAAACAAGTTCACTAAAGCAGCCTAAGTATTTATTCTTTTTTAGATACAAACATTCATGATGTGATTAATGCTGTCTGGATTTTAGATTGAAGTGAAAAATTGATTCACTCTGGATAGTCCTAGTTCTGCAAATATGAAGTTAAAGGCTCTCAGCGTTGGTTAACATTACAAATATAAAATAGCGAAGATCTGTTTTGAGTAGAGACAAGGGAAACAAAAGGAAAAACAGCCCTATTGTCACATCAATTCAATTTACAACAGACATACATGTTGAGTCTCTCTAAAGTCTCTCTTTATTACCTGCTCTTCTCCTTGGATGTTTTCTACTGGGTAGTCATCGTTTAGAAAGCCCCTGCAGGGTTTCTGTGCTTCTCAAAAGGATGTGCAATAGAGTATGTCACCCAAAATAATTATCTGCAACCACCATCTTACCTTAGGCTACATGTCAATATGCACTCACTTGGTACTCAGAGACTGGATCTAATTTAGACCTGAAGGCAGACGTACGTGAATAATACTTACAGCAACAAAACAGGATTGAAGCTACAGTGGAACTAATTTATTAGTTTAAAAGGGCATCAACTGAAGAACTAGTGTCTTTCATAATCTTGGTCCTGTGATATTTTTTGCTTTTTCTTAGCATCCAAGAATGAAATTCCATGGTGTCTTAATGAAAGCAACAGAAGAGACCAAAAGTACTAGCCTTACAGCATGTGCGTGTGAGGTGTCTTATTCTGGTGAAAATGAAAACATATTCTGAGGTTAAAGGAATTATGTTGGTTTTAAAATATGTGTGAAAGAGGAAAAACATTAGGTCATATAATTATAAAATATAGGGCTATGAGCTATAAACCAGGCAAATCAAAGGGACATTATTATGTAGAAGTTGCTATGATAACTGTACTAGAATTTTAAATGGAAGTTATTACATATATTTGCCAAATGTGTAAAGTAAACAAGAATATATAATATAAAGTGACTGAACATTAAATGCCTTTTATGTGGTATTTGGCTTCATGGAATTCATATGGGCTGGAATGGATAACTAAATTAAATAGCATTGCTGTGACCCTTGTGAAGAACTTCAGAGGCAGGAGAAAATACAAAGTGAAGAACTGTATTCTCCATCATGTAACCAAAAGTTTCATTCTTGCTGCAGCCCGCTCCTCAGCCCACAGCTGCAACAAGGGACTTGCACCATTTGCTTTGGAGCCAGCAGGTGTCTAGTCTTCCTCTCACCACAGAGCAGTGAAATTACCCTTGGTAAAGCTCACAGACAGACTCCATATTTCCTCAGAATAATTCTTATTCACCCTGTCTCTTTGCCCTGTTTGGCCAGGAGGCAAATATGGGCAAATATTTGCTAACTCATAGATGTGTTTAAATGGATGAAAAATTTTTGAGGTGATAAAGCAGAGGGGATTATGTGAGTATGTGCCCACAAAAGGGAACGTGCAGTTCTGTCCTAGACCAATCTGAACATTTTTTTGACTCCAGCCTGAAGAAATTCACAAAATAATCATTGTAAAGCAGACTTCTGTGCTGAATACCGACCTGTCCCTGCCCTGTGGGCAGGCAAACATGCTGTTTCCATGAAGATATAATACCACTTCAAGAAGCTACACTGAGCTTTACAATAATACAAATACGTTTCTTGAGCATGTTTTTCTGTGTTCCTTTATGATTTCTTCCCCACAGCTTTTTAGAGCATGTGGCACTTCATGGAACAGAAAACTTGGAAATAATCACATAGCTCATGAAATCCATTTCCCTGAAGTTACAATATCCACGGCATAGCCATTACACGCCACTGGCCACCAAACACATCAGTAGGAGCTTGAGAGTTGTCCGAGAAGACCAGCAGGCCAATTATAATGACCCACAGGAATCTGGCAAGGCTGAGGGCACTGCCAATGCTTAAGATTTTTACCTCTGAGGAATTTGTTAAACTAAATGCCTTGTTACATGCCTATGGAGCCTAACACCTCAGAAGAAACATTTATACAGTATCTTCAGTGAATTGTGAAGCACTGATACAGTTAGAGGAATTTACAGGTTGAATCTTTAATTTCTGTTACATACAGGTGAACAGTTTCTGACTCATGGGTAAAGCTGCTGTAGAGGTTATCATAATTTTGAATGGCAGGACTCCATAGAAGACAGGAACTAACATAAATGGTTATTTTGCCTAAACTATGAAAGAACTAATGCAGATTAATAATGCAGTCTAAATTAAATTATTCCTTCTTTTGTGAGGTACTGAGTACTAGGGTGCATAGTAGTATCAGGCATATACTATGGGATAATCTTTTTCAAATATTCCTTTTTCCACCACTGACTACCATCCAGCCCTCATTCTATTACTAACATATTGTAATTCCATTTAAAGGAAAATTCCGCTATGCTAATCAAGTTTATTTGTACATCTGTAAAAGGCCTTTCTTGTCCCCTTTCAATACCTTGACTGTTGTATAAAATCATGTGTTCTGTTTATTCCAGAATGCAAGGTTCTCATGACAGAGAACAAGGTCATACTTCAGTAAGTAGTTTCACAGTAATGAGTCTACCTGTTACTTCCTTCCATTCAAATGCAAAGTTTTCACATAAGTTATTCTTCTGGGTCATAATGCCAAGCTGATTTTATCTATTGCCCCCTCATTATTCTGAGGTGACTGCTAATGTCCACTGCCAATAAAAAGAATTCCTAGAAACAGTTTGTCTAACGGGAAGTACCAGTTTTACAAAGTAATTTTCTTTGTCAAACAATACCGATGACAACTGTATTTCATATACAGAAAGAGTAAATGAGGTTTGGAACAGCTAAAAAAAACCCAAATTCACCTTACTTATTCTTTATATTCTTTGATACATCAGGAATTGAAGCATGAAATACGCCACCACAAGACTGCAGAATAATCACAGTATTTTAAGATTATACAGTTGAAACTTAATATCAAATAAAATTTCTGTTATTATTATCAGGTTTGAACAAATCATGTAATTATTTGCCCTTAAGTTCTTTTACAACTTCACTTACCTTCTATACAAAGCACAAAAGTACTCTGAGTAGAGCAAGGGCATCTCTTTGTACAAAACACTTGGCATATTATAGATGCCACAAGAAATACTAAAAGACTAGCAACAGTAGTCATAGTAATAACAGATCTGTTGCCTTAGGAAAACACAGTTTAAAAAATATGGTCAGGCCAGCGTGCAAGGAGCTGTAAATAATGCACTGATGGCATTACATGGCCTATTGCTCTGAGATTACCGCTCCAGGAAACTACTAATAATGCCATCCCACAGACTGACTTTGCTTACTTGCTCTTACCACTTCAGTTCTTTATTTCACTCATATATATAGCTTTTCCTAAAAAAGTCATAATCTCCCCTAAAGTGTAGTTGGAATTCTTTAATCTGGTTTTCTTTTGAACCCAAAATACAGGGGTTATAAAACTTGAAATATTGTTGAGCAACCGTACTAAACAGCAACCCATCTAATACAAATGTTTCAATTTTTACAAATAATCAGAAAAATAGATTTCCACAGCCTGATAAACTGAAAATGAATAAGCCATATCCATTCTTTATGATTTGTTACAGCCAAAGCACTAGCTACACTTCACCTTTTCAACTGACATAACTGTTAGCACATGGGTTTAGATCTGAGCAATATAGTTCAGAGGTCTAGTGAAAGATCTCTGGCTCCTACCAAACATCTTGCTGTACTATCCATCATTACTATATATATGACAGATGGAGTTAGTATTGTGCTCCAGATGATTTTATCATTGACAGCCTCTATATCTAATTGCAAATAGCTTGCAGAGGTAATACTTGCAATAAGAAACAACCAGATCTTACGTAAGTGTTCATGACAAAGTACTAGAAAACAAAAATATTACACTTTTTTTAAAAAAAATTTGAGTTCAGATGAACAGCATCTGCAACATTATGTGGGAATAACGTCAACCTAAGATTTAATAATAAACTTCTCCAAATGAATAACAGCACTATGGTTTGATTTGGTACAATTTCAAGGTCTTACAAAACTCATTCTTTTGCTTCTGTATAATATCTGGCAGACCACTGGGCTGTATATTATTTTGGACTCATTAAATGCAAGGTAATGACATCTACTAGATAAGTCTTGTTATATTACATTAAATTTACTAACTAGAGTCTAAGAGAAAATACTTGTATTTTCCTCACGAGTAATCATGTTCACTGCAATGGGATTACATAGAGAAGTATAAAGCAGTCAGAAGTGAGACATTTAATAAATCAGCAGCTTATAGCACTAAATATTTCATAATATCTAGGTAACATCTAACACTCTGAAAATTCTGCCAGATCCAACATCCTGGAAAGGCATTTAGATGGAACAATGGCAAAACAAACTTACTAGTCCCCAAGGCACCAGCAGCAGATGGTATTTCAAACAGAAATGAAAGAGAAAACTATATTTAATGATATGAACAAGCCCTTACCTAGTGGCTGCCCTGCAATGATCCTGGCATTCTCTCCCGCCACTGCAGCCCTTGCGTGCCTCTCACTCATGTACTGTACAAATGCATAACCTTTGTGCACTGAGCAGCCAACTATTTTCCCATACTTTGCAAAGATTGCTTCGATGTCACCTTTTTTGACAATGGCTGTATTCAGATTGCCGATGAAGACTCTGGAGTTGATGGACTTTGGGTCATTCTTATTGGTGACGTTGCTGGTCTGTGTTTTGCCAGTCATGGTTGGATCACTTGGCTTTAGCCCTTAAATAAAGAACAAAGAAGAATTATGTTTCAAACATGCAGATTCTCCTGACTTAGGTGATTTTCCCCACTGTAATTCACTTTTCATTTTCCACTTAGGTTGAATCTAGACTCGGAAGAGTTATACTCTCTAAAAATTATTATCAATAAACCAAGGTAGCACATTTTAAAATACTGTTCATAAGTCAAGTTAAAACTTCTTACTTTTATAGATATAAAATATAACAATATATCTTTTAATGTAATGCTGTGGTACTGGAGCTTACTGTAATCATATGTGGATTTTTGCTTAGAAATTCAGTATTGACTTTTTAAGTACCTGGCTGTCTAGAAACTGCAAAGCAAGAGAATGAATCATTATCTTACGTCAAATAAATGAACATTCAAGGCCATGCAGAGAACAAACTCTAAAAATGAAAGACAACTCTGCTTTTGTTTGGTGAGTGTTAGCCAGAGCACACTTCTTAACAGTTAAATATCGTTGACTACTGTGAGAGTGCAGGGCACGTAACATACAGTTCTTTACTGCAATCAATATGTTTCTATCAGAACAATTTTCCCTATTAATTCAGTAAAAAAAAAAAAAAAAAAAAGAGACAGTGGCTTATGTTGCTAGAATTAAATAGTTTGAAAAAAACCTTGCTTAGTTACAGGACACGGATTTGCTTGCTGCTTTGCTTTTTCCTTTAAGGTCACTAATCTAAATACATCCTGACATATCTCAAATGGAAATATCCACACTATTCCTGGGAAAGATTTGGCAAAAGAAAACAAAACAAATTACTTCTTATGTTCATCTAACCTCACACTTCCGAAGTGCACCTGATTTTTCTTAATATATATGCAAATTCCACCTGCCAGCAGGTTTCCTTAATTTACATCAATTTACTTAGATGGAGATGAAATGAAAGAAGTTGTCCCATGTTGCTGCTGGGTTTTCTTTAGCTATATTAGACAACAGAAATGCCAAAAATATGCATACCTCTACATGGTGAAAACATTTTGTAAGAAGGAGGTCACTAAGACAGCAGTCAAATATAGGCCACGTCTTACAGCTAAGAATTATGTTACTATTTTTTAACCTGTTCATACTTTTGATCATATCACAGTAACAGCTCAGGCAAGAAGAGAATGCAGTTAAATACTGCTCGCAGTTAAAGCTCAGTTCATTTCTCAAGATGAAAAGGAATAATGACTTCTATTCTGGAGTAAAGCTTGACACTGACTAGCAGAAGTTTCATATTTTAAATCAATAGCTACCATATATTAAGCTAGACTGATGAAAAAAGAAACCATTGTCACTGAACTCTGCACAATTCCTGGTGAACAAAACAGCCGCAGCCGCAGCCATGGGCACTTTGACCATCTCCAGCACACAGGATCCAAACCCCCACCCTTCAGGCAAGAACACACAAAGGAGCCATGTGGGCTGAGTCCTGGCAAACAGTCTGCTGTGTTAAATGAATGCAAGCAATGGGGCTATCAGTCAAATAGCTTTCACTTGTTTAACAACTTAATATGACAGCTTCCTTCATAGCGCAACATTTAGAGAAAATATTGTAGAAAACTAGAAAAATATGTTTTCCTGTAAGTTTATCGATTTTAAATACATTCTGGGAACATAAGATACTGTATACATGCACAACATTCATCATGGAAAACCAGGAAAACCGCCTTGACCAAAAGCCTCTTAGCTTTATCATATCACAGACTCAATAGTATATATTTCTAGGTAGCTGTGCAGATCATGTGTGTTGAAATCACATCTATATATAGTTAACCTGCGTATTGTGAGCAGTTGTAATAGTAGGCTTGGTACCATAACAGTTTGAAGACAAACCACCTGTAAAACATAAATATAATGGACATTGAGATCCATATTGGCATTAAATAGACTGCTGATATTATCTGGGAGCTAGCAAGTCTAAACCCATCTTAGATATACCTGTATTTACACAGAAGTCAAAGTGACAATAGCATAGCCGTGTTAGCTTCAAAAGCCCTAATGACCCAGACTGATGAGGTAACATGGTAGAGTAGCTAGGCATAAAATGTTATTGCAGTCAAGTAGCTGGTGAACAGGGAACCACTGGTATCCCTTGTGGTTCCAGGACACACACCACTTCACTGTGCAAATAGCACTTCTGTTGGGAAAACTTGACATGGACAGTATTGTGTTCGTCTTTGAGAACATCCAGAAAAAAAGCTATATCTATATTATTACATAATTCTTAACATTTTGTTAATGTTTTCTGTTACATTTATCAGCTGTGTAGCTGAACTGATTTTACTAAACTCACAGAGGTAGTGTCTCACAAGTAAGACTACTGGTCCAGGAAGTAGTGGACTTGGCTGGTAGGCTTGTCTCTTCCACTCGCCCGCTTATGACTCTCAGCAAGACACTTTTTTTGTGCCTCTGTTTCCACTTTTTAGACTTCAGACTTGCTTTTTTTTGACTCATCTGTCTCTATGTGTATTTTTATACAGCACATCACACAAGGATGGCACCTCGGCTGGTACATTTTGGGTACAACTGACGCACTAATAATAAAAATAACAAGGGGACACAATCTACAGAAAATCTTCTGCTTAGAAAAGACTTGCATGAAAATTATACGCAACAAAACTCTTTTAATTATTGCCATCACAACTGCTTTCAAAACACAGAGTACTGCATGCTATATTTCCTGTATTGTTTAGTCATTTAACATGGGATTTAGGGAACTATTCCTTTCTTCATGTCATAAAAATCTTCATTATATTTTTTTTCCCAGTTTTGCTATGCAGTGATTTAAATAGACTTTGAATAGGACATTGAATGTTTCTCTCTTGTAGTTGTTCTTTGCAATGCAAATTTGCAATGTTTTAATAACACAAAGAAAAGTAGTTGTCTAGTGGGTTCTCTCATATTCAAATGAGCAGTCAGGAAAACGTGCTGCAGAAATTCAAAGGGTGAGAATAATACCAACGTGAATAATTGAGATTTGATTGCCTTGCTGGTCAACATACAATACTATTGTGAATATTTAATGAAAATCAAAGGTACATGGGATCTTCATTACAATAAGAAAGAACTTATGGTAGGTCTTACACCTTACTTACAATATGCATCTGTGAATACTGAATTATACCTGTCTTGGAGCTATCAGTAAAATGACAAACATTGTAACTCATACAACTGCAGAATAAATGAAGCAGTGAGAGAAATGTATCTGAAATCATCTCATATCCTTGCAGCCTTTAATAGGGTATCTTGCTAATTTCCTATTATTGCAGCGACCCTTGCTAGTAATAAATATCCCCTATATGCCAAACATATATTTTAGGAAATGCATTGTGAATAATATCTAGCTGTCAATACACTTCATCATGCTTACTTATTCAATACACTTCATTATATACAGCAGGGGCCCTCAAACTTTTTATCCAGGGGGCCGGCACGCGGATGCAGTGGCAGGCAGTCATCTGCGGCTGCTTGGTTTCCCCCCCCCAACCCCCGGCGGGGGGGTTCTGTAAATACCGGGGGCTGGATTGAGGACCCTGGGGGGCCATAGTTTGAGGACCCCTGATACACAGCATTGTTTTATGCTGTTGCTGATTTAATTATTCTACCCAGAACTAACTAGTTCTTTGTGTACTTGAACACAGAAGTTATAAATTAGACCATTTCTATTATTACATAGATCTCTGATTCAAAGAATAAAGTTTACAAATTTGCTTTAAACATTAAAATTTCTAACATGTTAAACAAGAATGAAAATGGAAATTACTGAAATGTGGTTCCTATTGTCCAGCACACACATGGGACAAATCTAAACTTAAGCTTAGATTTGTCTAAGTGCTGAAAAGGGGGACAGATTTTAAGCCCTGGCCTCCCTCACTTTTCCAGCATTTTCTGACAACGTTTGGTTAAGCATGACAAAGCATTGTTTTGTGGCTATGAAACTCATCTTCAGTCCATAAGATGAAGGTTTGAACCCACATCTCCCATTTCATAGATGTTCCTGCTACGATGCTGTGCTTAACTCCAGAATAGTGAAGACAATGATCCCTTTTACAGTTGTGCTGTGGCCCAGTGCAAGGAAGAGCACAGGACTTGAAGCAAAGGGAAAGGCAACAAATTGTCAAATTCTACATCCCAGTAACTCCAAGTCAATTCTTTGGAAGGGTAGAGGCAAGAAGGAACTATGATAGTCTTGTTGGATCTCTGCTTCCTGTGCTGCTTACACATTCTACCAATGACTCTTCACAGCAAAATTCAAAATTTATCTTTGAAGAGGCAGTATTTTGGTCAAACTGCAAAACAACTTGGGACATATGGAGACTTGAGGACTTAAGCTGTTTAAAGGGATTTTGAGAGCAATTCACTTCAGCATCTTCCTAGTTGTACAACTGTTTCTCATCTTAAAAGACTGATTGGAATTCATCAGCCAAATTAAATTTCTACTGAATACTGCTAACTTGTCTCTGAAATTATTATTATGCATTTTCCTATGCAGAATAAACAATGAGGCTGATGTGTAAGAATTCTGTTAGAATTAATATCTTTAAAAGAAGATATTTTATTTAAAAATAAATATCTTTAAAAGAAGTTAGGAAAAATTTATATTGATGGTTTAGGGGCTTGGTTTGTTGGTTTTTTTATAAGATCTGTACTTACTTTCACTTTTAAAGGATTTGCGTCCAACAAGTTTAGTAATACTTAGAGGAGTTTCTACATATTTATGTGCTTTTATCTTGGAGCTATTTTCTTCTGTAAATAAAACACTTGGGTTTTTTTTAAGCAAATAGAAAAACCCTATATCTTTGAATGAACTAAATATTACTTGCAGTGACTTCAGGAAAAATTAGAGTCTATTGAGGAAAAACTGAAACAAGTAAACTGATAATATTTGAACACTTCAATGTTTTCTGAAAAGACATTAGAAACATGTCACTTACATAGAGAGCAATTTAATATAAAATTTCTATGTACTCATTATGTTTTCAAAGAAAATATTAGGAAAAATGAAACACACTTTCACCACCACCCCCCCACACACACACACAACCCCCCCTCAAAAAAAATCCGTTTGAGATCATGTGTAGAGCTGAGTCAGGAAATCAACACTTTGTACTATATCTATGTGATAGCAAAAGACTCATTCTATGGATAAAGATTTCTAAGTTTGAAAATTCTCATAATCAGTAGCTTATCTAAGCACCATTAAATTCCAAATCTTGATTTTTACTATTTACAATAATGAAGTTTGCATAGTAAGATGCATTATACACATTTAATAATCACAAAATCCTTCCAAGAAAGACAGAAAAAGACCTAAATAGACACATAGTTGGACTGTGATGTCTTTCTCCACAATGAAATCCACAGTAAAAAGTACAGCCTGTGAAAAATTAATTGCTAGGATATTTGGGGGTCAATCTGAACATGGACAGTCTGGCAAATATTGAACATCACGTATTGGTCCTTAGATGGACAAAATGCAGCACTATAACACATGGTTGTAAAACACATGGTGCTCTCTTCAGCATTTCCAAGCAATTTATGTCTGCCCTTCTGTTATCCAGTCTCAGTTAACAGCTGAACTTTCGCAACAATCAAGGTTCAAACCTTGCTTTAATAGTTGAGTTCTTCTGTGGTTTAGTGTCTTTAAGGTTTAAGAATCAATAAATATTAAAAGAAATTAAGGCCATAATATATTTTTCTCCTTTTGAACTACTTTTTAACAACAGTGACAACATTAATACTTTTGTAGTGTTGCAGACAAATTTAAGGTGTTTAAATATTGCAAGTGTCCTTCTGTGGGTGAAATCAGCATAGATTTGTCTTGCATTGGTACTAATATTAATGGAGAAAATTCAATATTAATGTTATTCCTTTAATAAGCTGTCATTAAAAACTATTTTATCTCAGTTAAATTCAGTCCTTGACAAATCCCTGTAAAATTTTACATACCTGTTGGAATTAAGAATATTGAATATTTCATGGTGGGAGGGAGGGATGGAAGCAGGGAAGAGAGAGAACAGAACATTATCAGATAAAATATATTTTGTCTTGGAAAATCCTTTCTTCTTTATATTTAATTTCTTTTTTAATGACTTGCTATATCTAGGTCACACAAATAAAGAAAAAAGCTATTCATAAGATGGCTGGTTAAATCCACATCAAAATATTCTGGGCTTTTCCAGTTCTCATTAAAGTTAAAGAATCTGCTTCACCTCTCTCTCCCCAAGATATCCTGCCTTTCTATTTTTGTTTTATTTTTATGAATTAGCTTTAAGTTTTCCTTTCAATTATTTTTAAGAAGGTGTTGACACATCATGTCTATGACACAGACAATGCTCCCTTTAAGCTGGGATTTCTGGAGCCATATAAATGACAAAACGCATCAATACTTGCTATGCCACATCTTGTAGAAAACAAAGGACTAAAAAATAAAATGATGTAATAGATCGCACTTCATCTGTTGACACTGTTCTCAAAGAGACAAATACTCTCTCTTTTGGGAGGGTGAATAAAATATGTCTGATTTTTTAAAAAAGGGAAAATAACTAGATATTAATAACACCATACAGCCAAATATCATAACATACTTTCACTAATACATTCATTTGGGTTAATTGTTTAAACATTTGAAAGACTGCAGGGGAGACATGCACTCTGTCTCAGGAGCAGCACAACCTCCAAGGAGGGAGAGGAAAGAGGATAAGGTCTAAGTCTGTACAAATGGACAGAAATTATCACTTCTTATTGACCTGCACTAGCTCATGGTGCCAGGATCTTCTCCCACCCAAACAGGCAGAAGAAAATGAAACCTGTCAGTGGAGATTTATAGGGATTTTCCCTCCCATTCATATGCTCTTTGTTCTCAGGATATAGAAAATAGCCCTACATAATCATGTAAAGAAATAAATTTCCCTAATAAAATTATTCGATGAGCACTCAGATATGGGTCCCTTTCCCCCATCATATTTAATCCCTTTTAAATACAAGGCTTTCTCTATTGATCAATTGCAAAATCAAACCATAATCCTGTTGGCTAAGATAAGAAAATAACTGTGATAGCACATACCAGTATAGCTGTGTAAACAGTACAGTAAATTCAGGGGGAAAATACTAAAATGAGATTAAAAAAAAAATAAAATAAATAAATAAAGACTTATTTGGGATTCTAAGTGAAATCTGGAATAGGGTAAAGATATTACATTACCTAACTGTCTAATCCCATCAAGAGATACGCTTTTCCAGGGAACAGACATGGACATTGAGGTTACAACATAGCAAATTCCAGAATGGGACACCTGGTATTTTCCCCTCACACCTTTTAAAACATCTCCAGGAAAAAAAGTACAATCACAATATTTTGACACTAACATAAGACAGACAAATAAAGGTCAACATTCATACTCTTCTTTAACGTGTCTTAGTTGTGATCTATGTGTTGAATATGTCTATCCAGGAAGCTAATATTGGAAGCTTTTCATTTTGGGATGTGCTGCTTTTATGTGTTGTCAATCAGGCTCCTGGAGATAAAACTGAACAATTTTATTTTTTATTCTTTTCTTAAGAAAAAGGCAAACAAAACTTGGTGACTTTCCCCTTCACTTCTAATATTTTGACCAGATCTATTTGTAGCCAGCTATCTCATTTCCTCCAAGTCATCATTTATCATTTATACAGCAAGCTATTTTAATCTTCCCTCATCAGTCATTCCTGCTAGCTTCTTAATAATTTTTAATGCATTTCTGACTTTCTACAGTTTCTATGGCCTAAATCTGTTTTCAATCTTCAGTTTTAGGTACAGTGACAGTAAAAGGTGCAGGACTGCTCTCTCACTCTTCACTTGGTGACACTATGGATTGCCTAAAAACAATCTTAGCTATATTTGCTGTCATATGACATTTCAAGCTAATCTCATGTACTCTAGGGTTGCTTGGTCTCATTTGGCAGTGTTGCTTCCTCTGTGTTTTTGCTTTCTCTTCAGCTTCATATAACTGTGAGGATTAAATGAGCCTTGGCAAGTGAGACAGTCTCCTACTATCATTTTTATATTTCTAACCATCCTAATAGACTTCACCAGTTTTCTCTGCTCTCAAGGGAGTTTACAGTCCCATATGACAACATCTTCTGAAATTTTAATCAGCATTTTTTTTTTTAATGCATTACAATTCAAAGACATTATTTAAAACCAGGTCTATTAAGGGTACCCATGTTAGATGTTTCCCCTACAACAGAGTTCTCATTCCAAACCTTCTCTGTTATATACTAAGCTGTTTTTTGGGACACATGATATTAAACATAGCTTGGTGGATATGAATAATTTTTTCAAATTTTTTCTTAAGGGAAGAAGATTATTTTGACAAATTTGTCATGCTTTTTTGAAGTAGCATCCAATCTCATCCAATCTTAATTTCTTCTGAGATCCCTATAACGAACTCATCGATGGACTATTTCAGCTAATTTTATGCTACTAAAGCCTCTGAGGAAACTTTCAGTAACATTATTTTTACTAGAATTTTGCTCCCCTATGTTTCCTCTATTGTTTTATAAAAATTTGAAATTGGATTTGAGGAATGTCACAGTCTAGGCTGCCAAATACCAAACAAGAAGTCAAAAACTTCCGAACTGTAATCCTAGCTCTGGTAGAGACCTGATAAGAGGCCTTAAGCAAGTCGCTTAATATCTCTACCTTGTCCTCTTTCTTCAGAAACTGGCAATAATACCGATGATATTCCAGTTCAGCAAGTCGTTACATGAATGAAATGAAAGAATTGAAAATACTGCAAAAATGCTGTGGCATTAGGAAGTTTAATAGAAACTATACAGTTTAATTGAAAACATAGGACTTTGTTTTGAGGATCAGTGATGTCTTTGTTTTTCCTGTCCATACCACTTATACCTGTATACTCCTAAGTCTTTTTCTGTATTTTCTGTTCATGGGCATTTTTTCCAGTTTATCTCATGTATTAGTTGATCAAAATAATTATTTGATCTTTCATAATGGAGAGAGGTATTTAAGCGTACTTGACTTTCATAATCACAGGCAAATTAGAATCACATTTACTGTTGTATTCACTCCATAATGTCCCTCTCAGAAGCCTGTCTTGGGGATTTATGCCAGGTGACCATATTGTGCATCTGACTTACGGGAAGAAAATCTAGTACGGACAACTGAGTAATTCTGATGTCTGACTCTAGCTCAGCTGGTAACTTTCCCAAAATGATGCAGTAAATCACAGGCATATTGTGCTTTTGCTTTATCCATCCCATTCTTTTACCCCATTTATTCAGCCTCGCTATATTTTTGTATCTGTCATGCATGAATTGCATGTTTAAAACCCAAGCACATGTGCAGGCAACACGTGATAGACTGCCACATCCCTGCAGAGCCTTGGTTTTATTCCTTAGCCTATACAGTACATCCTGACTCAGAAACTGAAGGTATATCTTTGTTTTTCACCACAAAACACTGACTGACTTTCTAGTCTATCTAGAAAGTCTAGTCTATCTTTTCACACACTGAATCTCATGTGCACATATCAAATTTTAAGGTTACAAGGAAACTTTATTTTTAATCAAGAAACAAGAGATACTCTCACCACCAAGGATAGGAACAAGACATCTGAAATTCCTCTCCTGGATAAATCTTAGAGGAGTTCATTGCATCCACACTGTGACAATGGAATTTTCCACACGGAATTATGAAAGTTCCATCACCCATATATGCAGTATATAGGTACCTGATGAGGAAAAACTTCAAGAAAATCTGAGTACGGATCTAATGATGAGGTTGTTAAAGCCTTAAAGTCAGCCTTGTATTTAAATCTGACTTCAGCTCCTTTCCACCCCCCACCCCACCAGTCATGCAACCATAAGCAACCTTATAAACTAGGTCCATAGACTCTCCTGGGCTTCTACCATTTTATAAACACAAATTCAAAGCCATCTCTAGAACTTCTTTTCCTCTATCGACTCAACATGAATGCATCTGAAGTTTAATTGCACTTCAGATTCTGACATTCAGGCTTACAAGTAGTCTAATGTTCTGCAGAAATTTCTTTATTTTTTTTTAAGACTGAGTGGCTTCATCTACAGAGCATGTTTAAATCTGCCTGAATTCATTTTTTGACCTGTCTTGCCTGCAGAGATTACTTAGTAATTTTCCTCTGTCATGACTTTTAAGGACAGAAACCCCAGTTGTGGTACCTTTCCCAGTGTTTTAACGGATAGTTCAATTTTAGGACATTCTCTGGGACAGTGGAAAACTTCATTTGGTTCTCTGCTGCTGAAAATTAGAATGTGCATTCCTGGTCTCCTGAGTGTGTGCCTTGGCTCTCAGCAATCACTGTTGCATGGCTGCTTCAGGGTCTTCGCCCTACATTTCCCTCCTAGTCTATCTTCAAAAGAACTGGACATTTACTCTGTAGTTAAATCTATGGGAATTTTCATGCTGAAGTCTTACTAGGCACTTTTAATGCAAAAATAATTTTAATTTGTCTGTTTATTTTTCAGTTCTGTGCTGAGACAAGGGAATTGAACGAAACTTAGTATAGTAACATTTTCATTGTTACTGAGAGATCACAAAACCTGCAGTTCCTACACTGTGCCCCGTATCATATAAAAAGATTTGCTAGAAAGTTTAACATGCTAAAAGCAGTATGCTCAAATAGGGCACGTACCACTGAGAACACCCAAAATCATATTCCAATTTTCCTTTAAAATGTATTATATATGCACACAAAAAGTCTTACTTGTTCCCTCTTCATCGTTTTGTGAAAAGCCAAACAAAAATGGGATGAGAAACTTTTTTCCAGTATTTCTCAATCTTTGTAGTCTCATCAGTAACTTTTTGCTGCAGCAAGTAGATACAAGTGAGATTTTAATTTACTTTGGGATGCTAGTAAGTTTTTGGGAAGCTGTGATTTTACTCTAGCAGACATCTGATGCCCAAACCCAATAATAGCCCCTACTCAGATAATTCTTTTATTTATTTAGTGCTCTTTCAGAAACTCATTTAAGCAAACAGAATTAAATAGAAATATGCCAAAAACATTTCCCTAAAAATATTATTTGAACATTAATTAACCACATTAATACAGGCTTTTTGATGGAAACCATACAAAACCTATTGTCAACATCTGTCTTCTAGCAGTATGTTTTTTGAGCAAATGGTGATTTTCCAGGACAGCACCTAATGATTTAATGTAAGCAGGTAACCTGTCCTCTGGGATTCAAAACTGTGTATATTTGAACACTTTAGAATTTGGTGCTGGCTGCATATTCCTGGTTTTGGTTAACCCTTTGCAAAGAGACTGCTCAGAAAACAATCAATTTATATTCAGATATGTCTAAAGTGTCATTCTCTTTTCTTGTACTGACTTCTTGTATCATGTCATATTTTCATCACCTTACTCCTATAACACCTGTCTCATATATTCTCTGCTTCCTCTCATGTCTACCCTACTCTGCTCAAGTTCATCCACACTATTCCATACTCAAGTCCACTTTGTTTCTTCCATTCTCCTGAGTCCTTACTACAGATTTTCCTCCTCCCCAACCTTAGAAGAGTGTCACTGGTATGAAGTTTGTCACACTGCTTTTGTTTTCACTTCCTATAGGCCTTTCCAGTGAATGGCTAATTTATTTGTATCAGAAGTTCGTTTTTGTTTGTTTGGGGTTTGTTGGGGGGGGGGGGGTTGGGGTTTTTTTTTTTTTGTTTTTTTTTGTTTGTTTGTTTGTTTTGGTTGTTTTTTTTTTTACTTGCTATTACTCTATATTGTACCTAAAAGAACATGGTCTTGTAAGCACTGGGATCAGCAGCACCTGAAGTGACCGTAATCTGTCACTCTATCAAGAGACGATTGTATGACTACTCTGAGTGGAACTGTGGCCTTGCCAAAGCCAGTGGTAAAAAAGTAGGATTTTAGCTGCAATTAAACTGAATTTTTGCCTTTTAATGTGCTTCAGAAGGAGCAGCACTAGATCTTTAAGCTGCATAGCATTTTTAAAGACTGTAAAAGAATGATTCTAGTAACACTGACTACACAGTACATTGCTTTTTCTCTTTCTTTTCACACTGTAGATACATATGGGAAAGTACAAAAGGAAAAAGGAAAACATTTCCACTACATTTTCAAAATGCAAAATGGATTATGACTTATTTTTAAGCCAAAAAATACAAGCCTGAAAAGAAAAGTTTCAGAAAATTCAGTAGAAATCATTAAAATGCAGAATGTTTAACATAAGTATACTTCTTATTACCTCCCCTGTATCACAGGAGACTGGACAAATTTGAGCATAAAGAAACCTCACTATGAATCTTACATTTAAATAATTCATTCTATTGATTATATTCAATCTCCGACATCATGATGTAGAGCTGTAAATTATCTGATAGGCGTGCAGTAAAAACAGGTTAAAGCAAATAATTTACAATGAATAATTTATCTCTCAAATTTTCCACCCTGTAAAGATTTTTCTATAGCTCTTGCTGTCCTAATATCTAACCTCTGGTATAATGGATGATATTATTAGAAGGATTCATTACTAAAGCAACTCTGCTTAAACCACAGTGTAGCTTTCCTTGACTTAACTGGGACAGGAAAGAGTATAAATTGAAAGGAGAGGGGCTTTGCTCTTGTTTTTATGTTATCCCCTCAAATGAATCTGAACATGTGCACTTTAAGTTTTATTATTCAGCAGCTTGCATGAGTAAGGATTTTTTTCCTGTAAAAACTGATCAGTTGCAAACAGATTTTTGATAGCACTTGAAATTAAATATTAAATATTCTAAATATTCTTTAATTTTGTCTAGTTTACGTAGATTTAATTTGATTGAGTATGTTAAAAATTAGTGTTTGCTTCCAATTGACTTTTAGTGTGTTTCTTCCACCAAGTTTGATCAGGAAGCTCTCAAATAAATGTCCAAAAACATTCACACCAAATGAAACTTGGCTATTCAGAGCTCAAATATAAAAAAAACCACAGAAGCAGACAAAGTTAATTATAAGTGTGTATGAAATCTATGGAAGAAAGTTGTTTGTTTTTTCACTTGGCTTAAGTGATCAGCTTTGGCAACTCAAATTGGTTATTTTCAGTCTATATTACCTTATCATCCCAACTAATTACAACATGTGTGATGCTGCATGTGCTTAACTCGTTCTTGTGAACAAATATTAATTATTTGACAAAACTAATTATTTTGAAACTAAAACATACTCAGCGTTGATCTTTTAACATGCAAGCCTCAGTTGCCCAACCACATTGCACAAAACGTACAGTCTTGATTTCCACTAGTATTGTTAGTTATTGTCCTAATGTGATTATGCACTCTTATATTTCTTTTGGAAAAAAAAAATGCTACTAAAGAGCATCTTATTCCTTTTCAAAAACTTATAGCTGCTTTGTTAGCAGTACAACACCAATTCCTACGTATCTCATTTCTGTAAGTGATGAGAACTGTCATGTAAGAAATGAACTGCTTGTCAATTCTTACACGTTACATCAATCATTTTGAAGAAAATCATCACTGGAATTATTTTTAACTCTTAAGTGTAAGCTGTGGCTGAGTAACATCATGGTCGTCATCATTAAATTGTACCACTCAAAACAGTCTTTATTATTGTTATCCATCCTTGCCATGTTTTCTCTAAAACTGATTACATGTTGATTACAGATGTTCTGATAAGTTTTTCAGCTCCTGATTATTGGAAAAATTTACCTGATGTTGTGGAATTAAAAACCAGAATGGCAGATCAATAGGTACAGGTAACATTTTGAAGAGAAATTGGAACGCAGATACTTCTGTAAATCAGATCTTTTAAGGTAGTCCACCTTCAATTTATATAAGAATTTACTTTTAAAATTATCGTATATTTACAGCAAAAAGGTATTGATTTAATGCTTTTTACTGTTCTATTTTTATATTTTTCATTGCTGAGAAAGCTAGGACTGTTAAGAAGAAAATGTGTTTGAGGAAATGGTTACTAGTCCATTATTTCTTTATTTCTTTCACTTTAATCAATATGTGGCTTTCACCACTCTCTTTAATATTTACATAAAGGAAAGTGCTGTCAGCTTCTATAAAAGGAAGAGTACCTTCACAACAAAAATGTTTGTCATGGTTAGGGGAAGGATCTGGATGAAATTTCACCACATAAGTATTTCTCAAAAGTGATTTCCTTAGATGTTTCCAGTGGTTTTTATTGAGCTATTTTTTCTCTGTCTGTCAGCTCCTCTAAAGGGTATAATAAAAAAGAGTGTAAAGAAATGCATTTAAGAAAGAGTGGAAAATTGCAGCCATCTATGGGTTTTATATATTGGTAATCTAAAGATAACAACTTACTATTTGATGCATTTTCCCATCTTCTGAATATTTGGAAAATGCTTTGAACAAGACACCCATTCTGAAATGCTGAAGTTCTTTTGGCAGTGGCAACTGAGGTCTTTACTACCAGTCCCAGATGAATTAGCAGTTCCGTGTGGCACACTTCTTCAGAACAGCAATAAATTATGTAGATATGCACTAATTCCTGCTTTTCTTGCTGCAGCAGTATACCAGAGACCTGTGAAATGCTGTGACTAATGCAAAAACTAAAGTGCAGGTAGTAGGATCTAAGGACAGTAAAGATGTTTGACAGAGTCAAAAACCTTGTTCTCCTTTTGTTTGTTGCTGTCTGACCTATAAATCCTCAGGTGTATAACTTACACCTTTGGACTGCATGTGACGTGAGTATGAAGGGACACATCAATCTGCATGAAAGTATGAGTAATACAGGCAGTCTAGTTACAATAGCTAAAGCAGAGATTTGAAATCACCTTGTCCAGAAGAACAATTGCTTTGCAAAGCGTAAACATTTAGAAGTGTTCCTGCACAGTTCAGTCTCTGGCTACCAAGACAATCCTTCCAAGAAGTTCCACAGAAAAATGGGAAAATATCTAATGTAACACTGTCAATCATTCATATATTGGAAGTATAAAATTATCTTCCACCTCCAGATCTTGTGTTGGAAAGAGAACCACAACATAAAATCTTGAGACAAGTCCTATTCTTTACAGGAGACATAACTTGGCACATCTCCCCAGACAGAGAAAACACTATCCTCTAAGACTAGCTTGCGAAATCATTATTTAATTTTAAATGCCATGCAAAATAGCTTTAAAAATATAATATCCTGAACCTCCTATACTCAAATTTATTCTCTGATCACCAGAGCTTTGTGAAAGTGTGTCACATTTCCTTTCTCTGTTCTTTTTTTTAATGTCTCTCTAACTTCATTCCCCACCTGAACTTAAATAGACTGAGAATTGAAGATAAATACCTTCAAAACAGTAGAAACTATGTCTTTAGTTGTGTCCTTGGTTTAGGAAGAAAGGCAGTTTGAAGTATTCAGAAACAATGCATATTCTAATCTCCTTGATGTGAAATCCTGAAATATTGAAGGATTTGGAAGAGCAAAATACTGTGGGATTAAGTAGAAAGTACCATTATTAATAACAATGGCATTTTGGAAAATGAAGTTTTTTCCTTACATACTGAAGACTTCGATGACAACTTATTTCCACATGCCTTTTCCCAGGAAGGTCTTATTTTGGGGAAATGTGGTAGGAAGTAGGAATTGAAATTTATAATTAAGAACAGAGAAACAACTCCTGACAACTTGAAGGGTGGTAGCTAACACAGAGAGGGTGGGAATATAGGGTGTAATATTCTTTCTTATCTGTATATATACCATTCTATCTTTGTAAAATCTGCAGAAACAATTCCTTCTAGTGTACCTGCAGTTTGTTTGTTGTTGTTTTTTTAAAAAATATTTTAGGTCTGTAAAGTGTAGGATAAATAGGATGAGATTAGACTTCTTTATTGTTTTTTAATCCATTATATATAATATTAATAAATTATCTCAATACAATAATTTTATATTGATATTTAAGTGATGTTGACATCTGAAAATATCCTATCATAATCTATATCTAATACACATAAATAGACATTTATAGATTTTTTCCAGGGATTCATTCAAGGTGTTACAATTCACCTCTGCAAGTGAAAGGCATACTGCTTTTTCAGTTAGAAGAACTCTAACTGAAAGGGAAAAGTAGGTCTTTAATTCTGGTGTAGCTAGTTTCTAACTTCATATTTTATACAGGAAAATGTGTTGTAGCACAAAGTCAAACAGATGTTTGCATCCAAGTTCTGGTACATTCCAAATTAGAAACTTAACCTGAAATACCATCCGCAAATAGAAGCATGCTACCCACCATGAGCAAAGTACAACTCTATGGTTGTTAAAATAGTCTAGACAGACTAAAAAAAGAAAGAATATGATTAAACCAAATGAGATGCCCTTATTAGATCTGCGTTTGGGAGAGCTGGATGAATCTGCCAAGATTTTATAACTCACAGGGTTCCTACTAAGAAAGCTGTAGACATCATCTATTTGTATAGATATCAGTTGCAGACAAAGAACTTCCTTCAGCTTTCTTGGTAAGCGAGGCTGAGGTATCTAGCAGCATATGCAATGCAAGACTGAAGTTGTCAGGCTCCATTTAACCAAATTTTATGAAACATTTTACAGAATTCAAAGAGATTCTTTCTAAAGTGTATTTTTATTGCTACTAAGCTATTATATCATATTTTTACTTTTAACCTTTGATTTCCACGGGTTAAGAGAATGTGGGGTTTATTCAGAAAGATTTTGCACCAATTTCAAATGTGTTCAATGATTTACTCTGATTTTTTTAAACAATACTGTATATCTTCTACTGCAGACAATGTAACTTTCGGCCTACAGTTAAGGTGACTTATCAAATGGTCATGTGCATACTTTTATAGAATTACCTATGTCTGTCTTAAATTGTATTCGATTTCTCAGGAACCAAGGCATTTTTACTAACTTGTCTACCTAAAGTATCATAGATGCTAGAAAAACATTTACCTCTGCCTCTGTACCCCTGTTAATATGACGTTCTACTTTATCAATTATCATAAGTTAAGTTTGATGATGGAATCTGTTATGAACAGATTCACAAAGCATCATTGATAAAAGCATGCCATATATGTATAAAAATCATCTGTTGGTTCTCGGTGTTAGTGCTACCAAAAATACTTTCACAGCTTTTGCCTTCTTCCTACACTTTAGTAAGTAAAGAGTGAAGAAAGAGATCCACATCTAGTCATGATTTTCTGTAATCCAAACTTTTTCCACAAATAGAAAAGCATGTTTCCATACCATCTATCTCAACAACTATGTACCTACATTTTCAGAAAGACCCTGAGATTTTATTTTTTTAATTCCTTCTCTGTGCTACAAATTCACTAAATCTCTTAGGAAAAAAGCAAAAAATTCTGCTGAGAATCTGAAAATTTTAGTACTCTCTTAGGCAACTCAACAATAAGGATTATAAAGTAACAGCTACAAGCTCAGTTAATAATCCTCTAAATTAAAATATACGTTGTCCTCTTTCTCAATATATAGTTTATGAAGTCGAATATATACACTTTAAAGATTTTATCTATACAAATGCTAAGGAGACGCATAACAACCTTTTTCCAGCTAGTAAGATCCAAAGAATCTTTAGAAACTAACAACTTGCAAATTGAGGTACATTTTTAATTAGCCTGTGATTACAGAATCAACTAAATGACATAAAGGGTGCCAGAAAGTATCTGTTCCACCTGTTCTTAACAGAATCTGCTCCAGAAAAAAGCTCTGGGGAGTAGAATTTTCAATTTCCTTCTGACTGAAGTTAAAAAAATAATGTTTCAGGTCAATTTAAAACAAAATTATTTCCCCCCTCTTAAACCAAAGTGAAAAACTGGGGGAAATATATTGTCTTGGGTAAAAGCTAGAAGAAAAAACAAGACAGCAAGACAGACATTTTAAAACATCAGTATATAGGAAAATTCAACGCTATTTTAGGAAGTGACTATCTAAAATGCTTTGATTTTTATTCTCTCTCAATTTTGCATGCTGAAATGATATGATAAATTTGACATACTGTCAAGTGCAGCTGCTTGAAAATTTTGCAGTTTTTCCATGATCATTCCACATTTGCCAAGTGGCATCACCTTGCAAACATTAAGGAATTTACTTTCACAATGTCTCCTGCTGAGAAAGAGGTTGTCTAACCCAGCATAACAACAAACTAGCAATATTCTAAATTTTACATTATTTTCTCAAAATATCTTTATAGATACATGGACTCAGCCATAATTTGTGGTCAAGTACTAATACACAAATGTAATTCCATTTGAAATATAACCAAAGTGGTTAAGAGAAAGACTTCAATGAGAATGGAGAATACTAGGATACATGATTCCATCACATCTTCTCACAAAAACTCTTTTACGAGTATTTTGTTTTAATCCATTTTAATGTCCGTTAGCTGAAGTTGTAACCAAGATTTTTTTGATTATTATTTCTCAAAGTGAGAATGTCCACAGTGGTAGGGCAATTTTAAAAGGTTGCAGACAATATCATCTGCACTTGGATGAACCTTATTCCATTCTGGCCACCTTCTGCATGTTTCAACAATTCTTTTTTTATATAACTCTGTTGAATCCTCCTCAACACTTTTATGGTTTATGGTTGCATGGTATGTACTGTGGGTATTTCCAGACACCGTGAGGTTCTATAGCATTTCAAAATACTGCCGGCACCATACCAATTGGAGGCTTACAGATGGCTGATTGTGAAAAGCCATTAGAAAGTCTGAGTCCATGTAGCAGCAATTTCTGCCTGAAATAGTGCAATGTATTGTGCCCATTGCTTATTTCATTTTGAATATTTTTTTTCCTTCTAACAGTACTCAGTACAGCAAACCACCTCCCTGTTTGCTGTCATGACTTCATGACAGACCAGTGGGGAAAAATTAAAAAAGTAGAGAAAGTATCTATATGGCTTTCCTCATTGTCTAGCCTTTTCCAAGTTCCAAGTGAATTATTTTCCCACCAATGTTTCCTGCCAATGTTTTCAGAGAATGTTTGTGACTGCATGAGGCTGATATTGCCAAATATGTCATTTAGGGGATATAAGATAGAGAAAACACTGAAAATGAGTCCGCTGGAACATGTACCTATAGTGCAGAAGGAAGCTTTAGCATAACTGCTCTGTGGGCTCTCACCACTGATATTTTGGGCTCTCATTTTGTCTTTTCTTTCCCCTTGCCTGTCCTGACAGAGAATAGCTCTTCATAACCCCAAGAGCGCAGCGTTGGTCAAGGGCACCCAGAGAAAAAAAGTTGTTCTTGAAAGTCACAGTGGAGCAGTCTCCTTATACACAAAGCTCCTATTGATTTCTATGAGGTTTTAGGATGCTGCCTGGTAAACACAAAAGAATTAAAATAAACACAGAGAAAAAGAACCATATTGGGAAAAAAATGGTTTAACAAGATTTCTGGAAGTGAAATAAGATTAAACTATTTTATCTCTTCCCTCCTCATGTTTTCAACAGATGCAGTAGCTTCTTTCTCTGGTTTTCCTTTGTGATACCTGTTCTTTCACTGGAAACAGGCAGAACTTCTTTAAATGTTTGTTGTTTTTAAAATAAACCTCTTTAAAAATTTTTTCCCCCTAAACTCACTGCCACCCTGAGAGACCCAAGGAAATAAGGTAGTTCACAAGCAAGGGAATTTGCTGCAGCCTAGCAACAGTTCTTACTAAATAGTAGAAAGATGCCATTGTGTCATCCCTGAGACTATGAAAGCCTGAGATTCAACAGACCTCATCAGAAACTTCTCTGGTTTCCATTGTGTAATGTCACCAGCCAAAGCTCTGGACTTCAAGCAAGTAACTGCAAAACCATGATATACTGAATTCAAGCTTTGAAACACTAGGGGTCTAACTTTGAAAGGAAAGAGAATGCTCAACACAGGGGGTATCAAAGCAGTTAAAAAACACAGTGGAAAAACAAGTTAAATTCAGGAAAAAACATTTATAGATGAAGTAATTTTTCTCTCAGGAGTGTGAAAACAAGAAATGCCTCTCACAACAAGATTCTTAGGTGCTCACTCCCCACCCAAGAAAGAGTTATTTTAATATATTCAAAAGCTTCACTCCACATCCAAGGTGAGAAATATTACCCATTTGCAAACATTCATTATGTGCAAACAAATTCCTAAGTTAGAAACCCTGTAAAGATACTAAAACCACTGCTTCATTTCCATGGAGTGCATTGTATGCATCTGTGATTAGGTAAACCAGATTTTATAATAAAAATCATTGCTTTTGTGTTTCTTTTCTCCTTTGCTGGAGGTGGCAATGTAAATAACAGGCTGCAGTATGAAAGTGGACACTCAGAATTAAAGTAATGCCACTACAGAAAATCTGTTTCTTCCCCCTCTTCCTGTTGCACTGTGATGAAAAATGTGGTACTTAAGCCAAATTTCTCTTGGAACATAATCTCCATTTCTCTGCTTCTCATTTCAAATACAGTAAAGTTTAGGCTTGTCTTAATTTCCTGGTGAGCTGATGGGCTTTTGTGTTGAAGAATTTTTCCTCCTTGTCTGGGTGAAACACATCGGCAAAATCAGCATCTCTGTTGATAATATGTACCTTGAAGAATCTGGTCCTAAGTGCCTCAAATTTTGACTCAGAATCAGCAGATGGTTCTGATCTCTAATATTCCTGCAACTCTGTTCACCTAGGAAGATAGGGTAATGTCTTTCTCCAGCAATATGTCATGAGAACTCAGTGAATATAGTGGCCAGTTCCATATGAAAACTCATAAGGAAATGAAAAAATCTATATGCAAACCATGTTTTGAATGCAAAAGAACCATTTCTTGAAGAAATTAGAAAAATCTATTGACTACTGATAATTAAGTGAATGCTGTCATCTATCCTGGGAAATGAATGAAGCAATGATACTGTGGAAGAAAGACTGTGTGTAATAATTTAATCCAATCTGATGACACATAGCCCAAAGCAAGGCAAATTAGAACCAAAAAAGTACAGTGAAGAAGCTGTCATTTCCCAACTACTGAGGCTGATTTTGCATCCTAACAAAAAAACCCCCAACAAACAACAAAAAAATCTTTTTTTGAGAAAGAAACATTAATGAAATAAGTCAATCCATACCCATGATCTGCTCCCCACCCTCCCCTCCCCCTGAAAAAAAACACCTATTTGTCACACTGCCACTGTCACCCACATCTATACTCAACAAGTATAAATCCATCATACATGCCAAGAACATTCTATGACATGGCCCTCTTCTCTGACAGCTCTCTGAAGACTGTTACTTCAAGTAATAGCACTGAAGCACTGAAACCAATTCTCTACAAAATATACGCGTTCTCAGAACACTGGCAGCTGTACTGAACAAATTATTGTAGGTATTTTCTAGAGTCACATATGTTTACATATTACATATATGATATGTAAACACATACAAACATTTTTTGAAATTGTTCTTAAGACTGAAGTTGGGCAGGATTTCTTAAAAGTGATCCTTTGCCTGGATATCACCATTTCTGGTTCCCAAAGATGAGTAATAAAAATGTGGTTTGCATACACAGGTCCTGACCAGTGTCTTAACTACAACATCTCTACAAGAAACATTCTGTATTTCTGAAATCAAATGAATCCTTTTTTTTTCATTTATCTTAATAGTTTTGGATGAAACTTGTTTAAACGGGGTTTAAAAGGTGTGAAAACTGCAAGAATCCAAGTTTTCTGCACTTTAGTGAAAAGTTCACTAAAAGGAAATTATTTAATTCTGAAAGTGTTTTTAAATATTTTAGAATCTCTTGCATTTGTCTCTCAGAGTTTGAAACTACAGTTTGCAGTTTCAATTTAGATAGGGTTTGGTGGTGGACTTTTTTGGAGGGTTGGTTTTTTTTGGGGGGTGAGGTGGGGAGGGTGTGTGTTTTTTTCCCCCACATAGTGTGTAGGACTGGAAACAGATTACGGGGGCGGGGGGGAAAAGTCAAAAGAAAAACAACAGCATTTTCAATCATATCTTACAGTAAGCTGAACTACAAAGGAAAAAAAGTCTTTAAGAGGATAACATTATACTTTTGATAAAGTTTGTATTTCTCAGCCATAAGAGACAAGCATAGAAAGATCTACAGTAATTAAATTAATTCCAGGTCATGGCTTATGTATGCTAACAAGTGTCAAAATAAACCTTGTTAGTTTGAAAAAGGTATGTAGTGGACTTTGATCTTTCTCTGGTAATTAATAAAAGCTAAGTAAATTTAGTGTTCGTGATGTCAAACAGAAAATCTTCACATTTCATAATACTTTCACAGAGGACAGAAGAACTACACTGCAGAAGATGAAGATTTGTGGAATCAAGTTACATAGTAAAAGAATTATTTTTAATCTTCACTTATCCACACAAACCTCCCTGAGATTCCTTTCAGTAGCTCAGTCTATAACTCTTTCCATGTTCCTACCTCTCCTACATCTAGTTCTGCAGTGAAATAAAGGAAACCATGCACTAGAAATCTGGCCAGCGCTTCCAAAATGGTGTCCCTGATATAGTTTTAGTTAATATTTTTATTTTTAGTTTATATCACCAGACAACGAGACTGAGCTGGAAAGATACTCTTAAGGTATTGTAAATCAGTACATTGGAAGAGGATATGTTCATGAAAACTTCAGAAAGATGTTCACCAGAGGCAGATGTTTTACAAACACCTGGGTGTGATTTTTTTGACTACAGGTCATAAATTATTTCTGACAAATCTTGATATTACTCAAAATTCTATTCTGAGAAAAGTATCCTTGATTTGTGCTCTAGACTCCAGCTTCTACCAGTTGCATCATTGAAAGAGTAGCAAACTACAGAAATAACTGTTTAAAACTGTACCAAAAGCACATCTAGCTCTAGAGTTTATTCTTCTGCATGGCCAACAGAAGCAAAGCACAATCAGAGAATAATCTGCAATATGCCTTTTACATCTGTTGCCTTCATAAGGCATCAGGCAGCTTTTTTTCATGTACAAATTTGAAATAATAAAGCTGAATTCAGGGGAGGACAATCAAGACTGAAATGAGTGATTACATTGAAATGTATATGCCAGAATGAAATATCCCTCGCTGATCTGCAACTCTTTGAAACGAGCCCCAGCCTAGCTACTCAGAGCTAGGCAGAGAGTGCCCGGCCAGTCCAACAAGTTCAGAGGTAAGGGAGGTCAGCTAGCCAGGCAGGCAGCTTGGGCTCCTAGTCTAGATCACACAATTTAGGATAGGAACTTTTTTCTTTGCCCTTTTATACTGCAGATTAGAATAATTACATAGGCAGCTTAAATTCTATTTTAGTTTGCACTTTCAAATGGCACCTTATGGGGAGTTGAAAACAGTCCACAATTTGACTTTAGACCCCAATCAGTCACATTCATATTCTCAGTCACATAAAAATCACTTTCACAGTTATTCTTACTGATTTCATAACTTTGATAATCACTACATTTTTAGCAATAACATAATTGGGTTCAAAAATTAGTACGTTTTATATTCCAGGCATGAATATTGATGCATTACTCATTTTTGTTACTCACAAAAGTAACAAAAATCAAAGATCCCTATTTCAGAATAATCCTTATTGTTGGAAAACTTAACCTGCAAATAAGGGAAAGTAGGAACTGGGAAATAATAAAGTACATATCCTCTCTAAGGCGTTTGTTAAAACTGGTTAGAGCTACCCATCTGTAACTGGAAGAAAGTCTACTTATTCTTAATGTGCTTTTGCCTCCTTATCTGAAGTTATGCCAAATTTATGTATACATAACTTGATAAAGCTGTTCCCCAAAATCATACAAGTAATCACAGAAATCACTTATTTTTTAATTTGTGCTAATTTTATACTCAAATGGAAGAGAATAAAATTCTTTTCACCCAGCTTCATTGTTTCTACCAGAAAAACAGAGGAAATAGGAATAATTTGGGTTTTAGAATGTTAAAATAGAGAGATAATGGACAAACACACACATATGTAGTAAACAGAATGGTACCTGCAAATCTGTAGAAGAGCTATTACAATGGTTTATAAAAACAGTGGAGAAAAGTTACAAAACAACAGATGTGCAGTTGCAAAGAAGTAATCTCCTAGACCTGCCAGTAGTGCTGCTCTGGAGAGATGGGTGCCTATCTCATGCTGTGACCGCAGGGAAGCTGCAATGGGACAATGAATGAAACTAGCTGACATGGTATTGCTGGTGCCACCAGACCTTTGAGAAACAGGGTGTGGATTAAAGCCCTCTTCCACGACATCCAGTTTCTAGACTCTCTTCAGCCTGTGGTCCACTTAATGACAGAATAGTTGTACAGAGCCCTAATCACTTACCCTGAATGATGGCACTACCACCCTCCTCTACTTAAATGCTGTCTCAGTCTAAGGTTAAATGTGCCAAATGGATATGGCAGTACCAAATACTACCTGCAAGTAGTAAGAGATAATAGTAACTTCTACAGGTTATCACTAAATCGAGTGCATCCATAGATGAATTTGCCTTTCCCATAAAAACTAGATCAGTTCTGCTACCTTCAGTCAAGCTGAATCAAAGCTTATAGCACAAATAATCCCTGTTATTTCAATGGGGCCATGGACTATGACAGTACTTAAATTGGGTACAAGCTGCAGTATCTAGCTAAATTACTTAGGAACTGGGTCTGGTTAGTGGAGGATAAAAAGAAGGTGAAAGAATATTTCTTTCTGTTAAAACTTACAGGTTCCAAAGGCACTATGCAAAGGTATGGTAACAGAAAATGCAGAACAGCCACAATATAATGACATCCTAGAATGTCAAGAAATTTATAAAAATCATTTTTTTCTTTCATAAAGATGTATTAGTATTATTTCGTTTTTTCAAAACTGAATAAAAAACCTCAATTTTGTTTTTGTGATCATTGTCCACGAAAAAAAAATCATAAATATATGTATGAATGTGCACTGGTCTGAGAACCTGTGCTGGCAGTGTACAGCACCCTGCTTGGAAATTGCTCAGGGATCTGGGGGATAGTCAGTAGCAAATGCAACATGATGCAACTATAGTAAGCAATTCAAAAAGCAAATAGTCAGTTACAGACAGCAAACTTGAAATTGCAGAGGGAGGACTTCCACAGTAATTCACAATCTGCAATAAATAATTTGGACAGTTCTGTATCATATGTGAACACAGAAATCACAGCAAAAAGCAAAATTATACTTTTGACTTTGATAACTTCTAAAGATAAAGGCAGAGATGAAATAATTACATTTATTCTACTGACATTATTCAACTAATGATATTTGATTTATATAAACATAAAATATAATAATATTAAAATAAAAAAACTTCATATCCAAAGCAAATATGTTATTTGTAGCAAATAGGATAGCTAGTCAGGACATCTCATTTATACACTGTTCTGAACAGAACAGGCAATTTGGTATAACATTCTGTTCTGCACTGCTTTTATTAGAAGGCTACTTCTGGTAGGAACCTTCTGTTGCTTACTTTTAAACAGACATTTAAATCACATTGAATCATAATTATACAACTAGCAGTGCTAATTATTGTGGGTAATGCATTTTAGCACATCTTATCACATAAATGGCTCAATTCTTTGGTTCCCGGCACTCACAAAAATTGGAGAAAAACAGCCCACTTCCTCCCATATAGACCAGAAAAGTCCAAGTGTCTGAGCAGAAGAAAGACTAACTTCTTTAAGACATGTCTAGCTGCAGATATGTGAAACTTGTTACCATAACAGACATAATAAAAAAACCCCTCAGAATCAAAGATATGGCTAGCTTACTGAATTAACATATTTTAGACTTCCCATAGTATCAGTTAAATTGCTGTTGGATTACTGCATTAAAGAGAACTAAAATATGGATGCATGTAATCGGAGACAATTTATGTATTATGATCCGTTACATATGAAAGTAAGATGATAAGACACAGCAGGGCATTTGAGCCTCAAGGTTTAGCACTGCACTGGGTACATTTTCTCATTTCGGGGTTTATTATTTTGTAAACAGTAATGACGGTGAACAGGTTGGCACAGCCATGCTAACAACAAAAGAAGAGATATGGTGTGGTCTATACAATCACCTTATGTCTGCTTTCTTGCTGGCCAAATTCTTAACAGCCAGCGTAGAAGATATTTCATGTATTATTACTCTTATCTAATTTGTTCTGTTAAACACAGCATTATTCTAATACTTATTGGTAAGCCCTACTGAAACCAACACTTTGCTTCCAAGTCCATTTTTACTCTCCAGAGATGCTGGCTTTCTGTTTTTAACTTCATTCCCAGAAAACCCCACCCACTCTTCTTTATACTATAATGTAACTACATTATTTTTCTATTATTAAAATATATTAATAAAATTTCTTTTAAAATAGAATTTGGAATAACCCAAGGAAATATTTCTTGTGCTAGAGCTACTGAGGCACTTGCTGCACTGATTTCCAACCTACATTCCAGACATATCTCAAAATGAAAATGTTCTTGAAAAATCAACATCCAAAAATTTGTATTCCTCCCAAAACTGCAACACAAGAGTGTATTCCAAAAACAATACAGATAATTTTTAGCACTCTGACACTTTCTTTAACACCATTCAGTTTATCTTTCCATGCTTCAGTAATCCTAGATTTGTATGCAATCAAACCAAGGAGCCTGGGGGTCATGGCTACAGGCAGTCCTCTCACCAAGATCTATTTCTGCTTCCTAATTATGTCATCATTAGAATATAACCAGTAGCATGTCTTCCAGAGGGGTAACCATTCATTAACGCAGACAGATAAGACTGTGGTCCATTGAAAGTAATGAAGTGGAAACATCCACATTAGTTCTAAAGCCCTTGAGACCGTGCCTGTGATATCCTCTCCAGTCCACAAAGCACTGTCAGGCACCTTCTATTGTAACTTTGCAAGTGAAACGATTACCCACAGTTTGTGGCTCTGCAGTTTGCTGGGTCAGAAGGAAAATTTCAATGTCTCATCTGCTGTCTTTATACTGCCTAGCCCAATCTTCATTACCTCTCTTAACAAGATTTTATTTGTTTGGGGTTTTTTTAAAGCATCATGTTTTCTTTATTTGCTATTTGCACTTAATTCACAGTCAAATGAATACCGCCAGGTGGGAGGATGGTTAAAATACATAAAAGATTTTTGCTGTAAAAGGAAATCATATACTATCCATATCTTTGATGGAAAGAACAAAACATGCTAGGTTAAGTTACAGCAAGGAAGGCAGGTAAAAACAGTAGTAAAATGTATATCGTAAAGACAGTCTAAAGGTACACTAAAGCCCCTGAATATACCTGTCTTGTGAGGCTGTAAGATTGCCGTCTCTGAAGTCTGGGCATACATCAGCATCATTCTTGACAGATATACTTTAACACGGGTTCAAAGCAAACAGCAGTTTATATGGTATCAAAATCCCTTCCAGATCTATTTTCCATACTTCGGTGATTATTTTCTATGTTATGGCAAGATCAGAAAACTCCATTAAAGTTCAGCACCCCAAAGTGCTAATTGCTGTACAAGTGCTATTCTAAAAGACAAATCCTTCCTTGGAAAATTTATGATCTCATTTCAGATAAGACGCAAGGAGAGGTTATAATGGTTGAAGGAATGGTGGATGGCACAACAGTGACAGACAATAACTTTGCAGTTTGTTATTTTCAAAGTGCAATTTGTGTTTTCAATCATGTAAAAGCTCTTAAAAAAAGATGGTTTCATGAAATAGACAGCCATTGATCTGCCAACCATGCACCTCTGAGTGATGGGTTACTCTGGCAAAATTCATGCAAGTAGCACCTATTCTGACAAATAGACCCATTAGCTTGAGTAGTGTGGAGCACCAGGAGGGAATAATTTCCATTCTGTGTCTGCTGTAATATCGCAACAGGTAGAAATGGGCCCGCTCTTCCTTTCCCACAGATCTGCACCTTACATATCTTGCTGGTCTCCCTGAGCTCCTTACCCAGTCCTGGGGGCAGCTGGGCTCAGCAGCTCAATTCTAATGCTCCAAATTACTCTCTGAAGGGGACTCTCCCTCTCCATAGAGAAGTCAGGGATACTAAATGGATAAACTAAGAGAATGACAATGAGTTTTTCAGTATTTGTTAAAGTTCTATTTCAAAAAGGTTATTCTTTCCAGCCATGTAATTAAAGCCATGTAAAATGTGTGTTTTGTTAAAAAGTACATTTTTTACTTAGTAAAGGTCTGTTCCTTTGCAAAGCTTCCTTCTGTTATGCAAGACTTGCCACCATGCCTCACAATTCTCCTGTAGAAAGGATTCTGCAGCAGGTACGGTACAAAAAGGATTCTGATTCCAGAAAGCTTGCCCAAAACACTTTCCACCACCTAAACTTCCACAGCAAAACATGTAATTTGGGAAGTTTACTTACTTCTGGTAGGCTTTTGTTTTTATAAAGATAAGGCTTTTTAAATTTTTTAAAGATAAGTTTTGTTTTTATAAAGATAAGGATAATAATTTTACCTGGTAGGAAAAGTTTTTTTCAAAAGATGTCCCCAAATCAAGATTAAGAGCCTTTTCTGTTTTTATAGACAGTGATTTTCAACAATTAGCTACGACCTTTTCTTCCTTTAATATCTTGACTGTAAAAAAAGAGGTAATGTTAGCTTTCTTTTCCCAGCTGATCTAACCTTTCCCACTGAAATTCTCTTTGGCTAAGAACTCACTTCATTTTCAAATCTCCATTTTCTAAAGCTTTAATTCTTTTAGTCATCTTTGTGGTTACACTGGCAGGATGAGCAATAATCCAAGTACCCAGGAAGCAAATAGTGCAGTCCTTCATGCTGCTAAGAACACTCACAATAAAACATATCTATGATGTAACCCATAATATCAGAACTTCTAAATTCCTAAAATAGGTTAGTCACCTGCAATGACAGTAACAACAATTTCTTGTGACAAAATCCAATTCTTTTTTCATGCTATCTTACAAAAAGCCTTTGCATTAATTTTTTTCTTAATAAAAAAAGCCTGAAAACTTTCCTGGGAAATGGACTGGTTTGCATAATATGCAGATTATTTCATTGCTTGATCACTGTAATAAATGCCAGAGAAGATAAACAAGCACTCCTTGCAAATGAAGCATTGCATGCAAATTTCATTTTTTATTGGAATGACACTTGGTAACCTATGCTGGAACCTTTAATTGGTAAAATCTTCCTAGCCAGGCATGGTTTCTGATATTCGGTTAATGAATATAAAAAAAAACCTTCATGATTTTTATTTTAAAAATACACACATAAGAAACCTCATTAAAAACTTGGGATGGAGAATATCACATTGAAAATGCTTGAATAGACAGATTATTACAAAGCACAGCATAGCAACATTTCATGAATAAATCAAAAGGTATTAAGATTAAACAAACATATAAAGTCTGAAAATTGAAGGAGGTCAATTAATGAAAGCAACAAATTAATTCAATTTTCATTCGAGCACTTGACATAAAACTCGCTCCTGTACAAATAAATTCAATTTAAAGGTGTTTCATGTAGAAACCCATGTTGCAAGGTCAGAATTTGTCTCAAAACTTTGGTTTCCTGATTACTGAGGTAATAGAAATCATATCTTTGTTCTGAGTGTATGAGGATACTGGATTAAAAACATGTTCTATTCAAATCACCCCTCATTTCAGATCAAAGAATGAAGATGAACATCAAGCACAATGGAGAACCAACACACTTATTGCAAGTAGAATAGAAGCTATATATGAAATGGAGTATATTCTTTATAGACAACTATGTGGGTACTACACCTTATTTGAAAGGAAACGGAGGTGTACTTCTCACACTCAATGCTATAAGGAATAATTGAAAGCATATCAGCTCTGGGAAACAATAGAAGGATGTTTCTGAGCATTGTACTCTGCCACTGTGTTGAGACGGAAGGTCATTCTGTTTTTCTGAAACTCTGGTTTGGTAAGTCTATGTTTCACCATGGAATTGCATCTATGTAGACAAAACAATTACAACCTTGGTACAAAAGAGGAAAAACCTTATTCATTTCACAAACAAAACTTCTCCTGCCATGACCTAACACATGGCTGAGTCTTCAGGTAGGGATGTATCCGTGATTGTGCTTGTCAGTGAAGCCTACCCCTTCCACAGCACCCTGGGAGGTATGAGGTGAAAATGCTCATGTACTCTGGCAGTGCTAGAACACATGTACCCAGACCTCTGAGCTCTTAACCTGATCCACGCTAGTGACAAGTCATGGACAGTTAGTTCCAGTTAAATAATAAATTCTTCATTCAAGAACCATTTTTTTTCTATTCCCCAGAGTTTATCCAAAATAATAGATATTTTTCAAAACTGCAACTCAATTCCCAAAGTATTTTCTGATTAAGTAATTTTTAATCTTTATTTTACTGATAGGAAAGCTTTTGAAAGGAGAGGGGGCAACAGAATAACATGTACTGAGGCTACATAAAGGCAAGAATCTTTGTCTTCTGTCTTTTGCTTACATCACTGTCCTGGCCTTTCAGAGATTCCTTTTCTATAGTGTAAGAATTCAACTATTCTGCATGTGGTCATTGTAAACCTTTGCAAAACACATGTTTTTGAAGAAATACAGGTTTTCATAAAGTGGATTTTTATACTGTATGAACCATTTATTCATTCTTATTAAAACTCCTTGCTTAGGGGTTTGGCACTGATGTTGTGATTTGTCCTACTCTGATGTACAGTATTCGAGTTTTTATTTAGGTCAGTAGCACTTGAAAAAGATAGCTATTTATTTTGTGGCTTGTTGAAAATCACCAGATTTTAGGACTTAGCCAGCAAACATGGGACCTTCTCAAATTACCATTTACTGATCAAGCTTGCCAAGGTTTTCTTAAGTCAATGCACATACTTTAACTTACTGGTTTTAATCAAGACAACTTCCTGTTGATATTTTTTTTTCTTTCATAGACTTCCTTTTTGTATTCGCTCTAGGCTGCATGTTCAAATTCTTAATTTTCAGTGGAAAAAAATTATTCATTTTTATTTGCATGAGCTGCTACAGCTGTACAGTATTCATGCGTTCATCCAGTGCTGAGGGGGTATCAAACCCAGCAGATACTGTTCAGTGTTACAGAAGAGAAGCAGTATTGAATAGCATAACAAAGTCCTCTCTGGGATACATCAACAATGTCTGAGTTGGGTAGCTTGAAATGCTAACAACATGCCATCTGTGTTTTAGTGAGGGTTAGCTACTGCTTAAATGATTGTGATTAACAGCCAGAGCTTTATATACTAACAAGCCAAGTTTGATTGTAATTCTTTGGAGAGTAATCATCACTCTACCCTGCAATTATACACAATGTGTGTTGAATTAGAGGCAAAGAAAAAGAACATGAAATAACTTTCAGACTTGGAAAAGCAGGCTATTGAACACAAGCCAAAGGTGAGATGATTGGTGAGAACTGTGATTCATTGTAATATCGCTGATATACCACAAAAAGATCAGACAAAATGACAATTTGAAGAGTTACTGGGAAAAAATGAGGACCATGTCAGGGACATAATTTACATTAAATAGGCAGACAAGCAGTATATAATTAAAAAAAAAAACAGAAACATTTGATTTTACAACAGAATCGAGAACTACAGAAAAATTTTGACTTTACTTCACGACTTGTTTCTTTTGCCGATAGCTGTGTTGAATGACTACTTTCATATGTACCCACTCACAACAGATGTGCTCTTGCCTTCATTTCCAAAATGATCTAAAGCTGTAATAAGCAAGGCTTAAAAATGATATTAAAGCTCTATTGAAATCTTTATGCCCAGGTTAATTTTCTCAAGAAAGGAGGAAGTAGAATACTAAAGCCCAAAAAGCATTTTTTTCAGCAGAAATTTAACATTGCTTACAATGAAAACACAAGGGGATGTTTTCTAAAACATGTGAGAAAGCCAAAAGATTAATTATTAAACTAACACTTGATTAATCTGTTTAAAAATGTTTAAGAAACAGATTTCAGTATGACATAATTTTTAATAGTTTCTATTCCTTTGTGACAAACAGCCTGTAGCAGAGGTCACATCACACACAAACTAGAAACTGTACATGTAACTCGTGATATGGAATAATAAAGAGACTAGTAAAATATCATTATCAATTCCCTTCTGAACTTTCAAAGCAAACTGTGCAGTCAAACTTGCATTTGGAGGGTTTAAGGAAAAGAGTGGAATATTAAGCCTAGGAGAGTGAAAATATTCCCCCTGTAGCATACATTTCTTCTCAATCCCAGAGTAAGGCTATTGCTCATTTGGAAATTGTCTCCAGTCTTACAGCTCCCTTTTCAGCCCTTTCCCACTCTATATCTTGCACCAAAACTGGTGTCCCTGTCCCGTTCCCCACCCACCCCCCCCTTTCATTCTGCCAGTCCCAGATCAAGGCAATATTGAATTTTGCTGCCTCAAGGACAGATTTTGCTGCTGCTGTCCTGAGAAAGAAAAGATGCAGGAAGGCAGAAAAGTATGAGTGCAAGACATGAGTCTCGATGAGTCTCATTTGCTACACCCACTCCTGGCAGAGTAGGTGGGATATGGAGGAATTTCCTTCCAGATTTGCAACCTCCTCTTCATTTCCTCCCTCTGAGAGAAAGAAACTGTCACCAGGCGGCCTTTGCATGGCTTTGCCACAGGCAAGACAGACAGCTTGGCCAGAGCTGCTGCTTTTTGCAGAGCGCTGCTCAGGGCAGCCCTCTGCTCCACACAGGTCTGGAGCATCTCCCACCTCTGCTCCTTCCAGCAACACTCGCTTCCCTTCCCTCCCACAGCCGTTTCATGCTCACACCATCATGACTTGCTCTCCTACCCATTGCGCCTACAATCTTGCTGTTTTTGTGTCAAATAAGAGGGTTAAAGAAGTGGCCATTTATAGGCCACATCTGCTCTCTAACCCCCTTCTCCAGCAACGTAAGCAGCTTTTGCCTAGATCCTTAATCATCCATAATCTTCTCCTTCCTGCCTGATTAGCTTCTATTCTGCCAATTTGATGCTTTTCTTGAACACCCACTCCATCACTCCCTGCTTCTCTAACAGTCTGTGAGGAAAGAAATACTTTTCCATTTCTTTTTTTTCATTTCTTCCCTCCCCTCCCTCCCTTTAATCTCTCATGCTAGCTCAACACTCCTCTCCTTCATACTCCTCAACCAAAATTACACAATATTATTTAGAGTATTTATTAACTTCAGGAAAGGGAGCTAAACATCTGAACAGCTTTTTCTTTACACCCCCCCTTTTTTTTTTTTAAGTTGCAAAAATACTGACCCTAAACCAGCAGGGTTTCCCAGCACCACCACATATACACACACACATCATAATGAAAAACATTCTGCAGTCATCTGAAATAAATACATCAGGTCGTCACCTGTGTCCCTTATCTTGGAATAACTACCTACCCAATTTTACTGATACTTATCTCCAGTGGTAAGACATATTTTGCAGCACTCTTGGCTTGGGGGCACATAGTATTAACTTAAATTTACATGTGACAACTGTTCTGAAAGTTGATTTTGAAATGCAAAGCAAACAAGATCTATACATATCTGTCAGCTGCCTTATTTTTTTAAATCCAAACCTTTGTTCAATTGATGTCTCATTCATTTATAAAATGAATGCACAGGAACTGGAAGGTTATCTTTATCTCACTTTATCCATTGGTTTGACTAAGACATTTTTCTTACCATATGAAAAATATTTCTTTTTCATTCCCTATGCCTTTCTCTCTGGTAGCTGGCATGATGGTATCTTAGCAGCTCTGATCCCTGTAGAGGCCCTGAGGTTTCTGATTGCATTGCTCATCTTCAGAAGATTTTACTATATATTATTCTTTCTAAATACTCCAGAACCACCATCACATTTCAAAATGTAACAGTACAAACACATGAAGAAAACAGGGAGTTTAACTACTGTTTCAAAATGGGGGATGAAAACTCATTACTTGGTGACTGTTTCCCCTAGTCACACTCACATTTATTGCATGGCCACAGAAGTTCTGATTCTGAACTACAGATCAGGCTCCCATTGGGGTCTGCATATGTGTCAGGAGAACTGGGGAGCACTAGTGAGCCATCAGACATTGCTCGGTACCCTAAGCAGCCCTGTCAGAGCTGTATTACCCTTGCCGCTAGACTGGACATAGAAATGGCTTCCAAAGGAGCCACATGTTGATGCATACACAAAAAATGCCTGGATGCAGATCAAAACCTGTATGAGGTAAGTCATATTTTCCCTGAGGACAGGCAAACTCAGAAGCAAAATACCTCTTTTTGAGCCTAAGTATAACAGCGATCTCATGGGGTGAGCTAGAAAACTGCCAGTTTATTTACTTGAATTGCTTGGAGGAATCACAGGAAAGCTGCCAGGAGAGAACCATGAACATGGGGCAGAGAAGGAAAAGCATTCAGCCTTTTTAACACCTTACTTCCCCATGAGTACAGCTACATCGTGGAGCTTCACTTGTGTCACCAGACCAGCTGGGTAGACACAGGCATGCAGTCCTATTTCCATAAAAATGAGACAGGTTCGGTTTGCATTTCATTGTGTAGCCCTGGTATTGCAAAGTCTTTAGAGCTGTGATGCTAAAATATTAGACCTTTCCAAAGATGGTGTCCAAAATAATGAAGCTTTCCTGAATTACTGCAACTGCAAAACTATAACCAAAGTTCAGTTATATATATACACATTACTTGTATATCTCCTATATATATTTCATTATATATATACATACACACTAAAATACTATAATCAACAAAGTTTCTGCAACCTATGTTTGCCAGATATTTTAACTGTTAATTTCTCTTCTCTATAAAAGCTGGTCTGTCCCAAGTTTCACATTGTATTTTTATATACAGTGGTATCATCTTCTCAGATACCTATCTTCTCAGATCAATGTTAGGTTTACAGGGATCAACTGATTTCATTGTTGTCAAATTCCATAAAAGACCACCCAGCAGACAAGAATACAATTATTTCTAAAATTATGCAGTCTAAATTGTAGGATGGATCTATATGTTTGATACATGTAATTTACAAATGTGGAGTATTTGAACTTGTATTTTAAGTTATTTGGGTTTGTCTCAAAACTAGAAAAGACATTAGCAGCTCTAAGTAGAGATGTATAACTTCTATTAATAGACTGAAATTAATTTGAAAACAAACCCTATAGCAAGTGGCATTAAAAGCTTCACTTTCAGAGTTTTTCATAATCTATTTAGAACTATTCTATTCAGAATCTGTTTAGAATAGATGCTCATTTTCCAATTAAGGTTGCAGGGCTGAGTGCACAAGACCTAAGTTTTTCTTTATTTCATTCAGAAAAACGTTTACACGTGAAGTCAGCAGAATAAAGTATTTTGCCAGTGTAGGAAAGGGAGAAAAATGGTTACATATCTGTATCTCTGGAGTTCCCCTAATGTATGGTAGGACCTATTTGAAATATCATTATTGATTCTCTGTGTTCATACCTTTTGACAAGTTAGATGCCTTAGAGAAAGGCTAATTAGAATAAAAGAAGAAAAGTCCTGTAAAAAAAAGAATACAACCAGTACATTTTGTTTTCAGGATTGCTCATTACCATCATACCTGAGTCTCCAGGGAAAAGACAAGAGTGAGGAAATTGCAATTGTGAGTTGCAGTTAATATTTGGCATATTTAACTTTCCATTTTGGTAAAGATGATCCCACTTAAACAGTTTCTGCTAAGAAGAATTGGGATATATATAAAAGTACTCCACTCAGGAAGACTCAGCTGTTCATAAACTTGAATGGAACAAGATGCAGCCCAAGCCCCAGACTGACATTTCATGCAATGGACCTGTACAGGCAGGAGGATGACATGTTACCTAACCTCAATGATGGACAAAGTACTAGAGTAATAGGGCTGTTACTGGTATGTAGTATTAACCAGGAAGCAACCTTCAAACTCTCCAGAACAAGCTTACTTAAATATGATGACGGAGGAAAAGATTCTATTTCACTACTAACATAACTACATATATTTCTACTGATTTGATATATATTCTAAAGTTAACTTCAAAGAAACCTTTGTTTTAAGCTGGAAGTAACAGTAACCTTCAAAGAGACTAATCCAGACTTTTAACCATTTTCTCCAGAATTCTCTATCTATGATACAGTTAAAATACCAAGGTTACCACAAAATAGTTTAAAAAGGTCAGAAGTCAAACCACAGAAATATTAAATTGACTTAAAAGCTCCAGGACTATTTTAGAACATAGGTTTTTTTATTTACTTTCTGTATTGGGTCAAAAGGTCACATGTTCAAGGTTGGTTTTCCTGCACATAGGATGAAAGTAGTTGTGTTTTTATTTTTCTGTCAGCTTGTTTTAAATAGAAGGTTAAATTCTAGTGAACCTCTCTCTAATGCAGTAAGTCATATGCACATATGTGTGCATGGGGGGTTTTTTTGTGTGTATATATATGCGTACAACAATCAATCAGAAGGTATATTAGAAAATCAGAAAAGCTTGCAATGTTAGAAGTATTAACTGAAAATGTCTTTGATTCTGACAAGGTCTGAAACACTTTTGATTTATTGTCCAAAGAATTGTAACCAAAAGCAATAAGTAGGGCAAGTTCCACCTGAAATTCTGCAATAAATTGAGAGAAAACCACAGAGCTGGAAGATCTATAACTTAAAGTTCTCTTATAGGGGAAGGTGATGTAGGTGAACACCTCCCAAATACCAGCTATAACTCTAATATAAGTGATCAAGTAATGTTTTATTTCATGTATCTAGTATTATACAGTGTTCATCTTAAAAGCCATCATTTAAATTCCAGACTGGATTGTTTGTGTTTACATTGTAAATGTCCTGCCATTATTAGCTTAGAAAATGGCAGTTAACATGCAGTAATCAATTTCCAAAGTACAGCTTTGCTACAAATAATGTTGTACCTAAATTTTTAAGATAATTTTATATCAATATTTTGAGATGAATACAAGTGTGTGGATTTTTTTTCTTTTATAAGAAAGCTGTCTTCATCTCTTTGCTTTGGGAATATATTTGCAGAAATTAAGCTTCTGAAAGAGCAGTTTCAAAAATGAAAGATGCAAAAGATTATATGCACCTAGACAGGTGAAGTTCTATGTTCTTGTAGAGAGACACTTGATAAGTGAATCCATTTTCTCTATGCCACATTTGAAGAGGATAGCATGTTCTTTTAATATGTGAATAAAAGAACAAAGTATGTAAAAAATTTCTCAGGCACAGATACCACCCTTGCACTTTGCATAGCTAATTGGGCACTACTGGAAAGAAGTAGCCATTCAAACTCCTTGCCTGAAGGCTACAGAGAAATATTACCAATTACAATCCAATCATGGTCTCAGAGCAATCCTCAGTCCTATATCAGAACCTCATGCTAATGGAAATTGGATGGCAGAGACACTGACCATCAATCAGATCAGATGAAAAAAAAATCTCCATTCACAGAAGTCTTCAGACACTAAATTAGTTTGCTGATGATTAAACAGAAAGTCTCTAACGACAACCTTCTAATATATTTTAGAATGGAAATCCACTAGGCTTAAAGTTGGCAGTGGAAAATGCCCGGCTTTGCCCTGTTGTCTTAGTACAATGAGCTTAGGTGAAGGGCATCACCAGTATCCATAGTTCAGCAGGTAGCTTTCCTCTGTCTGGATTAGAAACTCACACAGAGAGAAACATTTGCTGCATAAAATACAGCTTAAGTGGTTCCACCCTGGGTCATTAAATCCTGCCTCAAAATGACAAAATGGGCACTGTGATTATTGCTTAAAGAGAAACTTAAAACTGGGGTGTTACAGACCTCTGCTTCCATGAATCACCACGTTTACAGTTCCAGCCATTGGCACAGTTAGAGACGAGCATCCAGGGTGTAGGATAACACCAAGCACAAACATATCCACAGCACATGACATAAAACCTGTACCCCTGGATGTTCCCAGTCCTCGATAGAAGGACTAAGTTGGGAGCGCACCTTCCACTTGAGCCTCAGAGGAGAAGAATTTTAAATTCAGTGTAAAATCTTTAGCTTTTGTCCAGGTTTGTTCCATGTGACTGGCACCCTTTCTGAAGGCTAGGTGAATTTTAACTTCTAATTGAAGTTCTTTTATACTAGTGCTTGCTTACAGAACCTTTACCATGAAATAAAATGAACAGTGACTTGACTGCCCTTTTTCCTTCTTTAGATTTTACATTACTTCCCATTTTTTTGCCAGCTGTCTCCTTTTTCTCCCTTCCATGATGGAGACAAAAAGGAGCAAGTAGTTCTAATCCCCAAAATCAAATGTCAGATCAAAATACGCTTCCAGCTGAGTTCACTCTTATTCTTAGTAATTTTAAATAATTCCAGTTTAGTTAAATTCCAAACTATTCCTTCATTTTTTTAAAAAGGCTTTTAACAAAATGTCACTGCACAGTAGTTTCTCTCTCTCTCTTTCTCACAGACACACACACAAATATCACTAGCTATAAACTGTGTGCAATAAAGATGTAATAAAGATAAATGTAGGTTCTTTTTCCCCTATACCTTTCATTTTTCCAAAAAGCTGGTCTGCTGACAGACTGACTAACTAAGAGACTTTATTTGAAATCATAAGTAACTTGTATTCACTGATCTAAATTAAACGAGTATTGTAGAGATAGTGCTACAAGTAAAAATATAATGAAGAATAATGCAGGTTGAACAAAAGGAAGTTTGAAATATTCATCATATAAAGGAATTATCATTCCATTTTACATTCTTAGAGTAATTGTCATTGAAAAACAAATGCCCTTAAGACTTCAGTTTAGAAAATAAAATCTTTGAATCAATGCTAAACCCATCTCTGTAACGACTCAGAGATTACATGATATGCGGAAAGCGTACTCTGTTATGGATGTAACAACAGCATCAATTAATTTCATGTTTCTTTTCATTGCCTTTTACATGATCCTGAAACACTCACTAAACCAGACCTGTCTGATTCCCTAGAAGAGCTGAGGCAGCATGAAAGGCTGGATGGCTCCATTACCCACTGGTGAATCCAAAAATGCCTTGGTAGGACTGATCTTAGTAGCTTTCCCTGTTATCAGCTCTTTCCAACTATTTTCCGTGTTATATGAAACAAGGGTACTGTAAATGCAAAGTCTTAAGATCATGAAGAGAGTGATTTAGCTGAACAAGAGGACGCATACATTCATTCAATTTTGAAGAGATGTATGTGGGCATCTTAGATAGGCCTTTGAGGCTGAAGCATCCCTATTCTGCAGGATTACACAGAACACTGCCATATTTTCTTATACCTATATTTTATCTTTATCTCTCACCTGATACCTCCTCAGGCCTTGATCTTCAGCATATTTCATTTTCCCTACTCCCCGATTAACTACTGGGATAAGCTCTCCATGTACTGAGTATGACCACAAAGGCAGTTCTGGTGCCAGCTCTGCATGCCAGTACAGCACTCACAACAGCAAAGGCAATCATGGAATCACAGAATCATTTAGCTTGGAAAAGATCTTTAAGATATCAAGTCCAACCATTAACTCAGAATTTCCAAGTCCACCACTAAACCACATCCCTAAGCACCATATCTATACATTTTTTAACACACTTCCAGGGATGGTGATTCCATCACCTCCCTAAGCAGCCTGTTCCAATGCTTGACCATGCTTTTAGTGAAGAAATCTTTCTTAATATCCCATCTAAACCTCCCCTGGCATAACTTGTTTTCTCTTGTCCTGATGCTTGTTATCTGGAACAAGAGACAGACACACACCTCGCTACAATGTCCTTCTTTCAGGTGGTTGTAGATAGCGATAAGGTCCCCCTTCAGCCTCCTTTCCTCCAAGCTAAGCAACCCAGGTTGCCTCAGTTGCTCCTCATAAGACTTGTTCTCCAGATCCTTCACCAGCTTCATTGCCCTCCTCTGGACACACTACAGCCCTTCTACATCCCTCTTGAGGTGAGAGGCCCAAAACTGAACACAGTATTCTGCCACAGCACTCTCCAAACTATCAAGATGCAACAAGGTCTTTTACCATCTCATACCAACATGCTCTTCATATCAGATCCTCTGCTGCCTTCTCCTAGTCTTGCCTCATCCAGAGCATGTACTTTCTCTTCTTCGACTGCTCTCTCTTCATTGCCTCTCAACCACTTAACTTAACCAGCCACACCTGCACCTTATCCACATCAGCCAACCCACCGCCCCTGAAGCCAGCCCACAGCTGTATATTATCAATGCTAATTAACCTAGCTTCATTCCTTTACACTTCCCCCCCCCCTTTTTTTTAACATTTCACACCTTATGTTTTTAACAATCATTACAACCTTTTTACAAATAAATTTTTCATACAGTCCTCTATAACTCCTCTACAGTTTTCAAGGTGCAGCCTCACCAGTGCCTGAGTATAGAGGGACAATCACTTCCCTTGTTCTGCTGCCACACTATTTCTGACAGAAGCCAGAATGCTGTTGGCCCCTTTGGCCACCTAGGCACACTGCCAGCTCATGTTCATCCAACTGTCAACCAGCAGCCCAAGGTCCTTTTCCCCCAGGCAGCTTCATGAGGTTGTTGTGCCCCAAGGGCAGCAACCGGCACTTCTCTTTGTTGAACCTCGTACAACTGGGCTTGGCCCATCAGTTCAGCCTGCCCAGGTCCCTCTGCAGAGCCTTCCTACCCTCCAGCAGATCAGTCCTCCTGCTCAACTTGGTGTTGTCTGCTAACTTAATGAGGGTGCGCTCGATCCCCTCATCCAGGTTGTCCATAAAGACATTAAACAGAACCAGCTCCAATACTGAGTCCTGGGGAACACCACTTGTGACCAGCCATGTGTAACTCCATTCACCACCACCCTCTGGGCTCAGCCATCCAGCCAGCTTTTAACCCAGCGTGGAGCACACCCATCCAAGCCATGAGTAGCCACTTTCTCCAGGAGAATGCTGTGCAAGACACTTTCAGTGTCTTTACTAAGGTTCAGGTAGGCAACATCTGCAGCCTTTCCCTTATTCACTAGGCAGGTCATCCTGTCATAGAAGGAGATCAAGCTCATCAAGTAGGACCTGCCTTTCACAACCCCATGCTGGCTGCACCCGATCCTCCAGTTGTCCCGCATGTGCCACGTTGTCACGCTCGGGATGATCTGCTCCATAACCTTCCCCAGCACTGAGGTCAGGCTGACAGGCCTGTAGTTTCCCAGATCCTCCTTCCCGCCCTTCTTGTAGACGGGCATCACATTGGCCAACATCCAGTCTTCTGGGACCTGTCCAGTTTGCCAGGACTGTTGGTAAATGACAGAGAGGGGTTTGTCAAGCTATTTTGCCAGCTGCCTCAGTACCCTCGGGTGGATCCCATCTGGCCCCATGGACTTATATATGTCTAAGTGGAGCTGCATGTCACCAGCTGTTTCCTCCTGGACTATAGGAACTTCATTCTGCTCTTCTTCCCTTTCTTCCAGCTCAAGTGGCTGAGGACCCTGAGATAACTGGTCTTGCTACTAATGACTAAGGCAAAGTAGTCATTAAGTTTTGCAGTGTTTTCCTCATCTTTTGTGGCAATATTCCGCACTGCATCCGATAAAGAATCAAGATTATCCTTGGCCCTCTTTTTGTTATCTTTTATAGAAATGGCCAGTCTGAGTTTTAGCTGGGCTTTCACCTTTCTAATTTTCTCCCTTCATAACCTTGTGACATCCTCATAGTCCTGATTGCCTGCCCTTTCTTACAAAGGTGGCAAACTCTCCTTTTCTTCCTGAGTTCCAGCCAAAACTCTCTAGCCAGGCCAGTCTTCTTCCCCACTGGCTCATCTTTCGGCACTTGGGGACAGCCTGCTCCTGTTACTTAAGACTTCCATCTTGAAAAATGCTCAGCCTTCCTGGACTCCTTGGCCCTTCAGGGTTTCCTTCCAAGGGACTCTCAACCAGTCTCCTAAACAGGCCAAATTCTGTGCTCTGGAAGTCAGGTAATGGTTCTCCTGAAGATTATTACTTGTCCAAGAATGGAAATGCCCAAGACGGCCTCTGACCACCGCATCACCCACCAGTCTTTCTCTGTAAACAGCAGGTTCAGTGGGGCATCACTCCTGGTTGGCTCACATACCAGCTGCGTCAGGAAGTTTTCTTCCACACACTCCAGGAACCTCCCAGGCTGTTTCCTCTCCACTGTGTTGTATGTCTAGCATCCATCTGGTAAGTTGAAATTCCCCATCAGAACAAGGGCTAGTGATCATAAGACTTCTTCCAGCTGGTTGTAGAGTATTTCGTCTGCCTCTTCATCCTGGCTGGGTGGTCTATAACAGACTCCCACCAGGATATCTGCCTTTTCGGCCTTCCCCCCGTCCTTTACCCATAAACATTCAACCTTGCTGTTACCATCATCAAGATCTAGACAATCAAAACTCCCTAACATACAGAGCTACCCCACCACCTCTCTTCCCTGCCTGCCCCTTCTGAAGAGTTTATACCAATCCATTGCAGCACTCCAGCCACTGGAGTCATCCCACCATGTTTCCTTGATGGCAGCTATGTCATTGTTTTCCTGCTGCATCATGGCTTCCAGCTCCTCCTGTTTGTTGCCCATGCTCTGGGCATTGGTGTAGATGCACTTCAGTTGTGCTATCTATCTCACGTCCAACACTGGCATGCTGCCTCCAGGCTCATCTCCAGTGAGCCTGGTTTTATCCCCTTTCCTGTTTGAAGCTAGTTTAAAGCTCTCTCAGTGAGCCCTGCTAACTCCTGACCTAGAATCCTATTCCCCCTTTGAGACAGGTGAACGCCATCTATTGCCAGCAGACCTGGTGCTGTGTAAACTGATCCCAAATCCCCCAAAATTCAGCCAGAAGCAGCACAAGGCTCCATGCTGTAATCCTTTGAGAGCCCCCTCTTCCTGGGACTTGTTTATCACCCACAAAGCAGGAGCAAATCCACTGCAAAACACATGGCAATGGTCCCCAGAGGCTTTCTGAGCTCCAGTCAGGACAGAGGGTCACAGTCTCCCCTCAGATTACAGCCTTGTTTTCCCTCTTGTTCCAGCAGCCACATGACCAGCCAGGATCACTTTAACACCTTATTGTCTGTGTTTACCTTTCACTACAATGTTTGCATCTAAACTCAACAGGAGGAAATTGAAATTCAATGGAATTTCTCATTAGGAAAAACATTTCTTAGCACTAAAGGTGCATGGCAAACATTTTAATGGCCATATTAGGGCTTTTGTTCCCACAGCTAAAAGACAATAGAATGTCAATACAAAGGTTTTTACCGAGACAATAACTGAAAACATTTTCAGTTTAGGTATTCTGTATGCTGGCTGATTTATTAGTATACTTTACACAATCCCTGGCAATGTTTACCTGATTGGGCCACTGCCAAAAAATAAAACAATTTGGAATTCAGCACAGGTTACTCAGAACCACCCACTTTGCTATCTATTGTTATGTAACCTCCTATTGTAAGCATAGCAAAAGACAAAACAACAGAACTTTGAAGCCCGTCTGTATCACGCTACTTTCCCCCCTCCCTCTAATTTACATTTTTCTTTAGAAGCAGTCACCAGTTTAGGACCACGCTTTGGATCTGGCCCAGAGCCACATGACTCAGAAAACAGGATTTGCAAATGATATATGAGTTTCAGCATAAAACTGGGGTAGAAAAAAATCCCATCCCACATTCTAAAAAGTTTCTTTCTTTGTCTTGAAAGGCTATGTCTATATTAGCCCAGCAACACAGCCTTGAGAAAACTTTCTTACTTGTGCCTACTCTAGAATAACAGACAAACTACAAAACAACCAGTTCGTCTGTGCTGCAGTACTCCCATAGTACCCTGCCAGAAGGCACTGAGAGCACACAGGGAAGAGTGCTTATACTTAAATGAAGGGGTAGGTGTTTTTTTCTACATTAACCTAGCTATGATCCAGAGTTCATACAAAACGGGCACCATAAAGCAAGCCCATGATCAGAGGTGTATGCAAGGCAAGTATAACTGTATAGACATAGTCAATCATGCCTCCAAATTATAACCAAGTCTCAAAGGGAGCATACTAAACCGTAGTCATGTAGCTTGTTAGGCTACAAAAGCATCTTGCAGGGTAATAATTAATTCTTGCATCCACACAAGTATGGACAAATCCAAAACTTACTACTAGTCCAGTTACAATGACTTCTAACCTAATTGTTACAATTTATACCTCATAATGACAGAATTGAAGCTGATACGCAAAAAATTATTCATTTCTCTGACTTTCTATGTGTTGATATGATGAGTTACCAGCCCCTAAATCACTTTATGACTTGAATTATGGTGGTTGTCTACAAAGTTTTGCCTTTAAAGTATGTCCAGGACAGCCAGAACCTGTGTATCTAAGTCCCTCGTCTTCAGTAGATCAAGGTGCAGTATGCTAAATTAAGCTGATGGGCCAGTAGACCCAATCATCCCACACTAGAAGCTTACAGTTCAGTTTAAAGAAAAACACTCCTTTAATTACATTAAAACACCTCTGAAGACAAGGTTAACCATCAAGTTATATAGCCATCATTCCAGTGTAGATAGTATCCAGCCTGGAATTATGAGTTCAAGAGTCATTGTAATGATAATTCTCCAAATCTGAAACACCAAGAACATTGTTTTTTAGCTGAGATACCAGCAAACAAAACACTTTCTCATGATTATAAAGAGGGTTACTAAGTGTATAGATGTGACCCAAAATGAAGACAATAGTCCTAGAAATCACAGGTCACTAGTTTCTGTGATTTTCTTTCATGGAATAAAACATTTCTATTATGTTTTTGCAGGAATGAACCAACAATATCCTTAAATGTGAGTCAAGAATATGGAAGGATCATTAAATGTTTTGACATTTTACCACCTTAGGTTTGCAGTGCACCAGATTGACTTTAATTTTATGACTGCTCTAGATTTCGCTGCCTGTCAAAGGTTTCTAAGGCACTACTACAGATACTGGGAAGAAGCACCCATACAGAACCATAGAATCATAAAATGCTTTGGGTTGGAAGGGACCTTTAAAGATTATCTAGTCCAAATCTCCCTACAATGGGCAGGGTCATCTTCCACTCTATCAGGTTGTTCAAAGCTCTGTCTGACCTGACCCTGAACATTACCGACGATGGGGCACCCATAACTTCTCTGGGCAACCTGTTCCAGGGTCTCATCACATTTATCATAAAAAATTCTTTCCTTATGTCTGATCTAAACCAATCCGTATTGTGTTTCCCAAAGTGCTTTTGCCCATAGCATCCTCATGACGGAGAACTGTCCCTAGTTGTTTTACCTTCTCCCTCCCTGTCATAGAAAATATGTAGTGGATGTAGCTTTGCAAGCTGTTTGAGTGCTTTCATCTGGCAGTGCAGCACCAACAAGGAAAATTCCAGTTGGACTACTTGTGTATACATTTATTCTCATGTAATATTCATGACTAGCAGCAGACAATAACAGAAAGAGCAGACAGATAGGCTGTTACAACCCTAGAAGTGGAATTCTCTGCCAGGTAGAAAGAACTTAAACTACCACTCCAAACAAAGTTGGAAAGGTCAAGCTGATGCTGAGACAGCTTGTCTTACAGAGAACAGCCTCTTCTTTGCATAACTGGTAATGGAGAAGAGTCACTATGTTCAGTCAGTAGGGAACCACTTCTTAAATAGGTCAGAGAATACATATTTCAAAAGTTTGATTCTTGGCTATAAAGGGTGTAGTTTCATTCTATAATAAACATAAGCTTGATGTTCGCAGAAATAATGCTGTCAGAGTTGCCCTTTAGAACATTGATCCAGTGCTGGTAAACATCAGGAAGAGGACAGAAAGCTTGTTGCAAGTACAAACCACGGACATTATGTTATCGAATTGCAGTGAAAACAGAATAACATGAATAAAGTGAGCTTGATAAACTCGTAACACCAAATATTTTTTTCAGTAATACAGTACCTGCAAACAATCTGCACTGCTGCCCATAAGGAAAAAACCTCATTTTGATAATCTAAATATTTGTTTGCTAGTCTCAACTGATTTGTCTGTAACAGTGTTAATGTGCTGGGAATGGTAATGCAATGATTTTGAACACACTTTTATGCTTCCTTTGATATTCCAAGCGTCTCAGTTGCTGTCCCTGAACAAGAAAATCACATAATTACTTCTGCAAAGAGGCTTGTCATAATCCAATGTTTAGTATGGACCTCTTCTTTCTTTAGAATGTGAACTCTGAAATGCTAAACTCAATAGGAAACAGCCAAAAAATGCACACATTTTTCAGTAAAAACGGTCTTGTGCTGACAAAATCATAGCCTGCTAATACACCTCTTAAGACTGATAAATACGAATGTGAAAGCTCAACAATGCAACTTTCCTATCATGTTTGTCATTTGCATAGGTTACCTCAAGGTCTCCATTCAAATTATTTGGTCTCTTATATGAAATCAACAAATGTGAACCACTCCATTTCTCAGCATCAGTTTCCTCTTGTTTCGCTACTTTCTCCTTCCAGCCTCCTCACCTCCCACAAAGCACTGAACCTCATGAGGCTAAAATGTGATACAGCGAGTGAACTTTCGCTTTATGTGGTAAAGTCGAAGAAAGGGCTTCACACAACAGCTAAAAGGCCAGACAATAAAGAACTTGAGATAAGACTAATTTGTTTATAACCACAATATTTGCTCATGATTCAACAGGTAGCAATAAGAAAAAAACAAGACAAAATAGCATAGCTTCATGGGAAACATAGGCTATGGTAAAGCAGAGATGAGAAGCCAAAACTTAAAGGGAACAAGTATCCCAACAAAACAAAGAATACACTCTGTGCACAAAAAATGAAGAATTCATCGACAAATCCTGCACAGAACAAGCTTTATTTGATGCTTGAGGAATTGCTGGTTAGAGTTGTTAAAATTACAGGCTGCCAAGGTTTGCCTTCTGACCTTGAAGGCAAGAAGCACTGCACAGCTCTCACTCATCTGTCTGAACTCCTTCTGTCCTTCTCTTCCCTACCCTTCCCAGAATGAGGAAGCTATATTCAAACCATCCCTGCCCCGTGCTGCTTGCAGATTGCACCCAGCAATGAGATGCTGGTTGATGCAGGGCACATCACAGCAGGGCACATGCTGTTGACTAAGCACTCCTGACTGTTTTATGGCTGTGCTCGAGATGCTGCCATGGCCCTGTGTTTGGCTCCTTGGGCACTATGGGAAGAAAACACAAAGCAGTGCCTTCTCTCAGAAGCACGACTTTACAGGTCAAGTTCAAGGATGTCTTTCCTGAATCACCTCTGAAGGTTAACCAACACTGCTCCGTGCAGAAAGCTGTTACTCTAAAAAAAGAGAGCTGTCCTTGAAATCTTCTTCTGAAGGATGACAAAATGCCATTGAAATATAACATCACTGGGGACAAGAAAAGCTTTGCTGATTTCCTCTGAGGCCAGGAGAAGCATACAAATTGTCGTGCCCTTTGAAAAGAGAAGAGGCGTATCCTACAGAATCATGTTTCATTTCTCTATGCACCCATTTCTTAGCCAGCATGGAGATTAATAGGAAATTTAAGAGCAAACTTGCTTGGTTAAATCTGGTTCTCATGGTAGAGAAAGAAAAATGGTCACTAGAAAAAAAGAGAGATATACAGGAGGGAAAGCAGGGAAAAATGTGTGTGCTGAAGTGAAGCAGCAGCAGTTTGCTTACAGCTAAGGTGGCTGCAACAGGAGAGGGAGCAACAGCAAATAAAAATTGCTGAGATCTCCAAAAAAGCAGAGGTTTCAGCCATGCAAAGCCATATGTGGGTTTGAGTAGACTCTTTGCTCTTTGGGTTGGCTGTTTGCTCCCTCCCTCCATTTCCTCCATGTGCCATGTTACCCACACAACCTTTGCTGCTGTTGTTTTACATCCAGTTTGACAAGTCACACAGCTTCCCTGTGACTCACTCACTGCCCCTTCTACACCTGAAAACAAATCTTATACTTATCTAGTCTATTTAGATTGGAAGTGTCTTGGGTAAACTGCCTGTTACTTTGTGAACTGCTCCACACAGGATAGCATTTTAACTAGTCTCTAGGCACTACTGGAGCAGGTCTGCCCAAATACACGGGGGGAAAAAAAAATAGAAAGCTTTTTTTTTTTTTTTAATAAAAGTATCAAACTATATCCTGTCTATATAAAAGATTTTATTACTGTTTTTAAAATATGAACAAAATAAACCTACTGATAGTGAGTGATGGTGTGAATCAGACACAGGTAGGTCTGTTGGTAAGAACGGAGGAAACAGTCATGTGAATCACATACAGTCACACAATGACAAAAGAAAAGTATTGTGGTTAAAACCAGCAAAGTGAGATTGGGGTTTAAAACATTTTACAAATTAAAATATGACCTTGATCCTTAGTGTTACTCAGATACTCATCGTCCATTGGCAGTCCAAATTACCATGTGGTAGCTTTACTAGAAAAAACAACACAGCTAACGAATTACCAAACATATACCTCTGAATACCTTTTAGAATTAGCTTTCATGCTTGAGTGAACTAAGAAGCAGTTGATTTTATAAGAAATATAAAGCTATTGCTGAAAACTGCTGAACCTTTTCAATCCCACCAACCAATACACTGCAAGCAGCACTCTAAATGTCACCGACTGAAGTATGCGCCTTCCTTATGTAGAAGAATCAACCCCTGCAAGCAATATAATCCAGGAGTGCAAAAGTATCTGTGTGATTATAAAAACAATGCAAAAAGTAAACTTCCTTCATCCCAAGGGTCTAATCCTGGCAAAAATCATACACAGGATTAGTTTTATTCCAGTCTGAGCAGGGACAATGAATAACTTTAGAACAGCAAATATTCCTGTGCAAGTGTTTCCAGGATCAATTCCCAAATCTATAAAGAAACCATGTTAAAAGCTCAGCTAAAGTTGTTTTCTACTTATATAATTTACATTTGAATAAAATTACATAAAAATTACATAATTTAACATTAAATTTATGCTAGGAAATTGAAAGAATTGCTTGGTTTTTTCCCTTACATTAGCTATCAAAAAAAGCCATTTGAAATTTAGTAAAAAGGGAGATATGATCTGAACTGTAGGTGTTGTGATAGCTTTGCAGTGAAAATTAAAATACTAGTTTGTGCTGCAGCCATAAATTACTAAACTAATTATCTACTAGCAGGCATAACTGAATCATTCAAAGGGGTAATTAGCAATCAGACATAATGAGTACTGCTACTATTTCTTGTCATACTGTATTTAGCTTCTGTGCAGCGTGGAGGAACTGAATTATTTCCTACCCTTCTCAGAGGGCATTACTGCTATATTGAGTGCATCAGCCCATATTATTACTCCCAGTAGTTTAATTCTTCAGTGGACTACACACTTCTGATTTCTCCTATTCAAAGTTTTGCCTGATCTCCTAGGTCCTTTTAAGCAGGTATCATCTTCACAGTTTACTCCTTGGCTTTAGCATAGATGTAAACTGCAACTTAATCAAATTACATGACTCTTTTATTATTTTTATTGAATTCCTGTCTGTGAACATATGCTGCATCTTATAGATAGTTCATATTTTCCATAGCACTTGGATATTATAGACAGCGTAAAATGGAGGACTTGCATAAAACTGTATCTGGAGACCTTAGAGGGGATTTAGGCTGTTAATGTTGACCTTTCAGATAAGAAGGTGCAAACCCTCATATACTGTTGATCAAAGGTAGTTTGGAGAAAACCCATTTTTTTTCCAGTGAGTTCAACATCCACACTTCACAACAAGGAATAAAAACTACAAAAACCAAGGAAGTGTTACTTTTATTTGGAAAAAAGGTAGCACAGGGAACCCACATTTCTAAGTTAATACATTTTGTTTGGGGTCTTTAAATACAGAAGTTTATTTTCAGACAGACAGTGTCTTACTGTCATAAACTTCACATTACTGATGGCCTCTTCTGTTGCTCTAAGCTTTTGTAAGTGCACATACTCAAGAATATGTCACAGGTTTCAGTAGAACATCTCTTTACGAAACCAGGATTCTACCAATATCCTTGCCTTTTGGCAGCACAGTTCAAGGACCATCTAGTATTATGCATCAGTAAAGAAGCTGATCACCTATGAAAACTGGTGGAAGTAGAATGCTGGAGTACTACTTTGATATGAAAATTCTAGAGTTTAAAATATTATCAATTTATTATATTAAGTTAATATTAGATATAATGATAATATTCACTAATAAGTGATTGGGTATCAATGTTCAAATTTTCTTTCAACATTTGCAGCTTTAGGCAAAATTTTCCTCTGCCCTCCACCAACTGTCAAGGGCTCTGGCTCTTTGTCAAAGAAGCTATCTCCTCACTAAATATAGTACAACTTATATGTCAACATGTGTAGAACTCCCTGCCCCCCACACCACATTTTTTCTTTTGAAACTTGCAGTGACTCTAATGTTTGCTGCTGTGGTGGAAGGAAATGGAGAATTGCAGTGCAGGGTTATTGATCAGCCTGCCTGTGGGAGGGCTTTTCATCACATCATTTGTTTGCTTACCTTTGTGCTTCTACTAAAGCCAGGATTTGACACATAATAGTTTGGCCCAGATTCCCAAATACAGATTAACATAATTTAGTGCCAAATTAGCATTTTTGGCTGAGCAAATGCTGCAACATCAGGGCTGCTCCATTTATAAAAGTAGAACAGAGATTTTATGAGTTGCATTTACTTTTTAGTCAGTATCCATGTTTCAGTAGTAGCTCCTCTCTGAATAGACTGGTGAAGCGTGTACTTGAGCCAAATCTGAGTCTGTTTCACCAGTTTCCAGAATCTGTTACTTCTATTTGAAAAAAATCCCACCCTCATGTAACTGCTCACCCACAAACATCTAAATGTGCCTATTGTTATGGTAGGCTGAAAAGAGGTCATTGTATTTTCTTTCTTTGCAAGTACTCCTGAAGATGCTTTCTGTTTGAATTAAGGCCTTCATGAGTTAAGACAGTGGCTTTCTGGCACTGTAACTACCAGTTTCATGGCTTTGGACTGTAGAATTGCATTGGTCTTTACATTTAGATAGTATCTAAGACGCTAGTGCCCCAGAAAAGTTTGAAAAAAAAGCATATTATTATCTGTCTTTATGAAACAAATACATTACACTTCAGAAAGCACATAGTTTTAAGAATGTGGTGGTTAGTCATAGAGAGAAGGGACTTCAAAATCACATTATTTTCCTTCAACCTCATTTAAAAAAAAATATGATTTTTAGCAGGTCACTGAAATATCTCTTTAATGAGATGCTGCAAATAATAAACCAAGTTTAGGATTGCAAACTACTATATCATTTTTATTTGGAATAATTATGACTTCCATATTGCCATGCACATTCTCAGGGAACATTACAAATTCAACCTCACCTCTATATTTTTGCTTATTGCATTTCCCAAGCAACCAAATTTTGCTCTTTTTTAAAAATAATCCGCATTAACAAGGTAGAATTAATAAAAGATCAGGTTAAGACAGATGTCCAGAAACAAGTTTCAACGGGATCGCAGATTAAATTTGTGGTTATACTTGTATCAATTCTCCTCACTGGATAATTTTTTTGAATTTGTGCAGCCATGAAAGTCAAGCTTTTATTCTCACTGCAATTTCATCTTTATGTAATCCTTCCATGGAATGATTTATGGCACTCTTCCATGATGTCAGGTGGTCGCAATGAAAGCTAATATTCTTTCAAGAAATATGAAGAACCCTGTTTTCTTTTTTTCTCCATCTCCTTACTTCATCCTGCCTTCTCTTTTTCTTACCAAAAGGAGAATTAGGGCATTTTCATTCAAAATGCACATCACACAGATGGGTTAAAGCTTTTCCACTTTGATCTGCTAAAAACCTTTCAAACCCCTTGATCAAAGAACTCCTTCCTAAGATCTGAGTCCTGCAGCCACTGGCTGTTTCACTGAAACTGGTGCGAACAGGACCATTCCCAGGAGCACATCCTGCAAGGCTGGCCTTGAGCAAATGGAGGTAGAGTGCTAACACTCACTAGCTGCATTAAGATTTCCTCTTTCTTGGTGGCGGATGCTTCTTCATTATCAACTTTTCCATATCTCTGGCAATTGATCTCTTTCTACTATGTAAAATCTACATTTTTTCACATTCTGCGAGTATGAAGATATAATCAGTCTGTATCTTCATTTATGCTACACATGTTCTATTAAAATTATTTTCATTTCAATCAAGTGATAGTGGATCTCACACTTGACAGCTATGTCAGTACATATTTCTAATCAATAGCTTGTTTTCCCCACTTGAAATTGTTTATTTAAAAAGGTCGGTCTTAGCTGCATGGAGAAGAAACACTGACTTGCAATTTAAATTTGGACGAATAGTATCCTGAAAAAAAATATTAAAAAGCTTTATATGCACACTTATTTACAAAATGTGCACACACAAACACAAATCCACGAAGGTCAAGAAGGTTTTTATGCTTCACCCATCCTAGCAGAAGCAAGTTAATATAGAAATACTCTAGAATATGGAAATGTAAGAGCTCCAGTCCTGGTTCTACTCCTGTGGTTTCACCAGGGCTGTGTGAGGTTTGACCGACACCTCTGCATCCAGTCTGGGCCTATTGGCAAGATACTCTCCTTTAATTTTTCTGTTGCCTGTGGTCTCTCTTAATCCTGGAAAGCATCAAATTACTATGGTTTATTGCACTCTAGATGCATCTTTGTATAAAGCAGCCGGAGAGGGCATAAATGGAAGTAAATGTTTCTTCTTAAATATTGTTCCTAAGTGTGAACTTCATTTTATACACTATCATTTAAAGCACAGCCATAACCTTTATACAAATATCAGATTGAACTTTGAGGTTCATTAAGGCTGAACAAGATAAATGTTTCTTGCTTTCTGTCTCCACACTGCCAGCAGCTGTTGGTTCTAACCTGACATGGAATTGGGCTAAATTTCATGTTGAAACCACAGGTTCTTTTAGCCACATGCTTATGCCACCACAATTACAGCAAAATATCACTGTGATAAAAGCATCTGTCTAGATTTCCAAAGTTATTATCTAATCAGTCTTTAACTATTATTCCAATCACTGACCATATAAATCTGTTGGTAACCATTTTCTTATCTCTTTTCATGCATTTAACCATTTTTTACATTAAGAGGTAAACCTCAGGTGATAAGTTACTCAGCCTTTCATTGAGAGCAAACCTGATCTTTTGGGGTGTTTTGACACCAAGAGCTTTGGGTACATGAAACCTGTGATTCCACTGCTCTAAGAGCAACATGCTGTAACATACGGGAGCAACTGGAATTGTAGTTCCTACTAAGTGAAGTTCCCATTGGTTTTAAATGTTTGAGTGGAGGTGGGGGTTGGAGGGGGAGGCACAATTGATGCATTTTCAGGTGTAGCTTTCTGGGAGCAGGAAAGGAAAAGGAAGAAAATCATATTCTTCCTTAAGGGGATGGGAAAGTTTTGAGATAGAGACCTTGAGTTATCCTATGTTGAGTCTTGACATCATACAATATACACAGTTACAAAAAAAGGTTCTTATAGAACATAGAACAGAAGTCAGATAAAAGGACCACAAATTAACTTTTCGAGACTAATATAATGGGCATAAAAAAATGTTAGTTTGGAAAAGTTAGCTTGATTACTTTGATGGCAGGTTTTAAAAGCCATTTTCAGAGTCCCAAAGTTTCTATAGAAATCTTTTTTAATTGTCGTCAGATTTTATTCTTTGTATAAAACTGGTACATGTCACATCTAGTTTATCTCCCAGCACAGCAAAATAATGAAAAGAGCACCAAAAGGCACTTTTAGAAGCACACTTTTGAAAAGCATCTATATTCCTAAAGTCTCCTCCTGGACTAAGCTACATGATAGCAACTGAAAGCAGAATTCCTCCCAGGTTTTAAATATGTAGTTCCAATGACAAATACTTAAGGCAGAAATTATGCCCTCAGATACACTACATCAGCTGGAGTCCAGTGCATGTTTTGAAGGCAGAATTTACCCTTAAGAAGTAAAATAAAGGACAGTCTCATAACCTTCAAGAGTGTCACACCTAAATGTGATGCCAAGGGGGCACAGCACCAAAGCTGACAGAGCAGCAGCTGGATCTAGTAGATTAGAATCCAGCCTGTTAAAATGTTTTAAAATATATATTGCATGTAATGTAGGATTAAACAAAAACTTTTCTCCGGTTCTCTAAATAAAGCTGATAAATTTCCTTTCTTATATTGGAGGAAAATAACACTTATTTTTACCCTTCTGCACTGCTTATTCTCTTTGAATTAGTGAAGGAAGTTTATGGATAAAATTTTCAGCTATGAAGCATACTAGCTTTTGAATTTGTAATTAACCACTGCTCTTCATGCTATGTTTACTTTGTAAAAGTATAAACAGTTTAAAATATCATTCTTTTTTCCATGATGATTTTTTTGGGGAATAATTTAAAGAGGTTATTCTCATAGGAGGTATAGAAATTACCACCATGCCACCAAGCTGTCATATGGTCAGCATCAGAATACAATACTTGTTATGCAAAACCTCTGAAGTTTCTAACTTTGCCTTCCTTCCATTACTGTCACTGTACCCTTTTCTAGGCTGGTTTTTAAATTGCAATAGATTGAAATCTATTGTTTAAAAATGAAGATTCACACATATTCCATATAAAACCTAATTTCATTTGATTCCAAGTGCTGCTTAAACAAAATACCCCGATTTATCTGCTATTTATATTTTAATTCACAGAAAGAAACAGAAAAGTTTGCATGAAGACTCCAGTTATTGTCATTTTATGATAGACACTACACTCACTTTAGAGCACACCTAAAGCCAACTCTGAATTCAGTTATTGCCATTATTCCAAACACCATGATGGCAGTATTACTTCAAAGATTGATATTACTTTCTCAAGTTCACCATTTGACTGCATATGCATTTGATTGAACAACTATCCTTCAAAAGCTGTAATATATCCATTTTCTAATGACAACACACAGAAGTAACAGGCACTGCAGGAAAGCTCAGTATACTACTTTGAAATATTTTCTTTCAGCAGCATTTGCAACTTCAAAATACTTCGAAGAAAACTTTGTGTATCTGCTCCATTTTAAAATGGACGATCACAATAAAAAAAACCAGAAGTATTATAATATCTTAAAGTCTGATTAAAGACTGATTTCACAGCATTCTTTTTTCAGGGTTTAGAAAGTAAATATTCACTTCATATATATTTGTACTGAATACAGAGCAAAGACGCAAAATCAAAGTTAATAAGGCTTCTAAATATAAATAATTATTCTATATTTATTCATTAAAACCTCAGATTCCTATTTGGCAGTAAAAACATTATAAACAAAATAACACCATGAAATCTAAACAGAAGTAATGTTTGTTTGTTGCTTGGGGTTTGTTTTTGTTTCTGTTTTTGTTTTGTTTTGTTTTGTTTTGTTTTGTTTGAGTGTATTTTATAAAAGAGAAGCTGGAATTGCTGTAAAAGTCTTAGCAGGTAAAAGAGCAGATGCCCCTAAAGGGAGAACTGTGCTCAGTTAACTTTACTAGTTTATTAAGTTTTCATATATGAACAGGATCAGAGCTATCAAGCTTCCTGTGCTAGGGAGTTTTGATAAAATCTTATTTCAAAAGGTTAGACAAAACCAGCACAATATTCACAGAAAGAACATTGAATAGCTCTGAGCTACTGCCATGTACACCAACTTAGCAGTTCAGCATACTGCTGTAACTGTATTTCAGTGGCCACATACCTTTTACAGGATCTGTGGCTTCTGTTTAGGTTCAGCACAAACTTATCAGAAATTTGCAACATCAGCATTACCACTGTACAGTTTCTTCCCATATTTCTGCCTTCTTTTTACATTAAGAGCATTCCAGAGAGGATCAAGGCTTGCACAAGCAAGCTTTTTTCAGAGAATCCAGTTCAGCATAAATCAAAGAAGGAGTCTCCATGACAGTAAGGCTTGCTGGCAGAGGTACCACTCTCATCTCTAGTATAACGTGTCTAGTATGGGCGAGCGTCATAGTGTTAAAGCTTCTAGAGACAAGTGTTATAATTGCTGTCTGCAGCATTGACTGCTGAAAAAAAAGTATGAAAGGAAGAAAGATCTAACTCAAAGTTGAACAGTGGATAATTATGCTTTTATTAATAGAGTTAGATTACCTTAAAAACACCACATGACTTCTCTCTTGGAAAGCTATATTGCAAGCTGATTTTTGATAAGGGGAAAAATGTTGAAATGTCTTCCCCAAAGGAAAAAAGCATTTGTGTACCACTTGACCTACCAGAAATTTTGAAAATTATGGATTGTCTACTTGTCCTTGACTATAACTTCAGAATCCCAATCTCCAGTGGACCCTTCAATGTTCATAACAACAGCTTTTATAGTAGATTTAAAAAAGAACAGTTAAAAAGTAGCTATTACTAGAAATTCAGTTTAATTTTGCAGAAAGTTCAAGTATCAGATTCAACAAGCTGAAAAAGATGCTGCATTACAAGGCCCAGATCACCACATTTGGTAGTTGTGGAGTAAAATAAAATGTATGAAAAAGCCAACTGGTATATTGGTGTGATTTTGGTTTATAAGAACTGAGGAAATGGTGAAAACTTTGTATGTCTATGAACTCTAGTTACAGAATTGGGAACTGATATGCACGAAAGATAGGCATGCTTACAGGACTCTTTCTGAAGAAAATTCCTCCAGATTCCATCCTCACATATACAAACACACAAACGTTTGTGTATTAATATAATACTGCAGCGTTCTACAGAACTACATTGTAGCTTCAATTTGTGGTTTTGTGGGGTTTTATATATATATATTTATTTGTTTGTTTAAAACTAGCTCTATGATAATATATAATGGAAGTTTTAAAGGATAGATAACATGAGTAAAGCTGAAAACCAATAGAATTATCCTCCAACACAAGTTGACCACTTTTATTATCCTTTTCCTTTCCAAATCGCTGTAGTTTAATTGAAATAGGTTGAAAAATAAAAGGATGAGTAATATTTATTAAAATTAATACACTAACCACAATTGTCAGAAGTTTGTTACTCAAAAATACTCAAAGCACAGAGTATTAGATACATAGGATTTATTGGACAATTATGACATTTAAATTACTGAAATCTTTCTCCTTTCATAAGCCTTTGACAATCACTGTTTTTTTAACTGAAAATTGCTGAAAGGAAAGGTCTGAAAGCTGAAACTCTGAAAAAAGTAGCAGTTTAAAGTTTCACAATTTGAGAATACCTAATATTTTGGAGTCAAACAACACTGCAGTTTTGCCTCACAGTAACTCTTTTTTCTAGTCCCATGTTAAACAGAGCGCACAGATCATTCACAACAGTGGTGAGCAGCTGAGGTCTTACTCCTGTCTGGGATGACCTACAGAGCTTTTTACTCCCTGTTCTTTTTCTGTTTTATTCATAACTGTACACAAAATTTGCAGAAGATTCACCTCTCCCCACCTAACATTTCCAGTCATATGCTAAAACAAGCAAAAAGCCTTGTTGCACTAGACAGTACTCACATTACAATCTGTTGCTATTTATGACTACTGGGAGGGCGTATCCATTACTTTGAACAGGAAAACCCCACCAGGTTTTATTTCTGGTGCACATTTCATGTGGCATGTAAGTTAGAGGGTTTCCTCCAAGACAGCACTGGTAGAATGGCATTGGATGCCGCATGAAGAACTTCCACAATTTGAAGTCCAAGCTTATAGCTGAATAAAAAGTATACCTACATTTTCAAGCACTTAATTGACTAATTAGAATACAAATTAGTTAAGAAACACCATATGCCAACTACAAAGCACAGTTTTGAAGACCTTGTGAATTGCACTGTCCATTATCTTAATCATTATTATTATTATTATCCTAAAATCATGCGGTAG